>NC_050455.1:43655861-45045373 GCF_903995425.1 Onychomys torridus
GCTCCTTTTCTTCCTGCTTTTCCCCAAGTTGCAGGCAACTCCTGGTCTACAATCTACACTCAAATTTGACTGTTCTAGGCACATCAGACACCTGGAATCATTCAGTGTAGGCTCCTTCATGAATGGCTTGTTTTATATGAGGGTACTGTCCTCACGGCTCATTCTTATTTGTGGCATATATCAGAATTTCAATTATTTTTTAGGGTTAAAATGTTAAAATGTTCCTCTGTGTATGTATTTTGCTGCATTAAAATGTTCTTTGAAACGTCTTCTTCTGTATTTTTGGTTGTGATCCTAGCCTTTTATGGTTGAGGCATCTCTCCAGTGCAAAAACCCTTTCTTTTTTTCTTTTTCGGTTTTTGGAGACAGGGTTTCCCTGTGTAGCCCTGGCTGTCCTGAAGCTCTCTGTGTAAACCAGGCTGGACTTGAACTCCCAGAGATCCACCTGCCTTTGCCTTCTAAGTTCTGGGATTAAAGGCACCCAGTGAATCCTTTTCTTTTTCAAACATTTTATGTTTGATTTCTGCTATAAACACACCCATTACTTTGGAAGTTTAAGGAAATGCTTTGTATGTGGTAATGCATTCTGTTACATGAAGTTTCCTCATTGTTAGGATTTTTTATTTTGGCAAACATGTGGGATGTCCATTAGCAGATCCCCAGGCTTTGGTGTCTTGGATTCCCTATGTTAATGTTTACAATTAATTTATTGATTTTAAAACAAGGTCTTCTGTAGCCCAGGGGGCTTATTTTAATACCTGGTTATTTGTTTTCTTACTAAAGAGGCGGTCTGGGCTCCTTCCATATTTTGGGTATTATAACCCAATATTGCAAATATTTTCTCCTTTTTGTAGATTGTTCTTTCATTCTGTTGATTTTATCCTTTGCTCTGCAGAATCTTTTTATCCTTGTGTGCTCTTGCCTGATTCTGTTTTTTGCTGTCTGTGTTCTTCACCACATACCCCCCAAATCATCACCCAGAGTCTCTTCTCCTTCCGTTACTTTCACAGGATTGGATCTTTATATTCAATTCTGTAATCCAATGTGACTTTATTTTGTACATGGACTGAGATAAGAATCCTGGCATCTTAAGTATGTGGATTTTACCTAAGTAATACTTTTTAGTCTTTTTAAGTGGGTGTCTAAATTTTCTTAGTTTATCTCCTCTGTTACTGTGGATTTTTTAGAGGCTTGAACCCTCTCAAAGTTATTTTCCTTTGTGGTTAGCTGGCTATCTTCTGTCCACCAGGATCTGTCTGTCTGATTGATTGTTTGGTAAGGGTGGAAAAGAAGGCTGGGGTTCTGTACCCTACCATCTCCGCAGCAGCTCCTGCTGGAAGGGCCTGGAGGGACATGCAGTGTTGAATTAAAGAATGGTTTTGTTTTTCTCTCTAAGAACATAATAACCCAATCTTTAATTCAGAATTGTTTGCTGTGGACTAAAAATTAAGTCATTTTTATTATTTACTAACCACTGGTGTTCAAAGATAGATTTCAAAATATCTAAGGATTCTTTTCGCAATAATCTGACGTTTATAGTAAAGTACTAAAGGTGATTACAAATAAGGGGAAATCACTTGCAAAATTTATGAAGTTTACTGCCTAAGAAAGTTTATTTTTAAGAAAATAGATCTCCATGTTGATGTCTAACACACACAACTAAATTAATTAACTAGTTAATTAAGGCCCAGCAAGATGGCTCAGTGGATAAGGGGCTTGTTGCTAAACCTGACAATCTGAGTTCAAGACTTGGGACCCACATGGCAGGAGGAGAAAACTCATTCCTTCAAGTTGTGCCCCTCCAATCCAATCAAAGAAATAAATGTCATAAGTAAGCACAATATCTTGGTATTATTAATACATACATAAATAAAAGTAGACCATTTCAATTTAAGTTAAAAACAAAAAGCCTGGACATTAGTCAGTGAACTTTCTATCATTTATTTGTTTATTTTTCTGACAGACTTCCCAGAGGTGGAAGGGAATTCACATTAGATAAGATAAACTTCCCAGGTCTAGGTTGGTAATTTCAAATTTTTGTCAAATATAAGACTCACTCAATTTTCCTATAAAATGCCAATCAGGCAGTGGTGGTGCATGTCTTTAATCTCAGTACTCAGGGAGGCAGGAGCAGGTGGATCTCTGTGAGTTCGCGGCCACCCTCATCTATAGAGTGAGTTCCAGGACAGCCAGACCTGTACAGAGAAATCCTGTCTTGAGGTCACTACCCGCGCCCCCGCCCCACCCAAAAAAAAAAAGAAGAGGAGGAGGAAGAAGAAGAAGAAGGAGCACAAGCAGGATAGTAAATAAAAAGTGTACGACTTTAGATGGAAAAAGAAAAAAATAGAGTACATATTCAAAGCAATGTGTACAAAATAATACTTGTGTGGCTTTTAGGATAAGGAACGGCTAACCCCCAGAAGAAGGCATTTCTGGAGACATTCAGGGTACCCACAGTAATAAAGATCCAATTCTTTAAATATGATACTTATGGTATCTGTTCAGATTAGGCTTATATCAATTTCCCACTAGAAAATGAAATGTTTATGCAAGATGGAAATTCTTATTCCATGGAACTAAACTTGTTTACAAATCCCAGCTAAAGGAAACAAAGGGGCATCCTGATTGGCTACCGTTTCTTCTCGGCTGGACATTGCACACGTCTACAGAATGTATCTATGTGAACAGGAGCCTGTTGTAGTCAGGAAGTAATATCTTGGAAGAAGCTTTCATAAAACAATTCTTTCATTTTCTGGACTTTATGATGAAGCCAAGGCAAAATTTAGATGTCTTCTCTTTCCTAACTAAACTCTATAATTCATAAAACTAAGCCTGTAAAGTCAGTTTACAATGTGATCAGTGTGTTGGATTCAACATGACTGCAAAATACTACATATGACAAAACGGACGCTGCTGTGAATTCTTGCCAGCGGCTCTTGCACTTACCAGGCAAGAAAACTGGTAATGAATTCTTTTAAGGTGGAATTCGAGTCTCATGATTGAATGTTGCCCATTATTGGAGTTCAAAGGCAACTATCTCTAGAATTGTTCTTTTAATGCTTGTTGGATGGTTTTCCTTGTTCTTTTCTTGTAGGCACACAATTGTTGTCTTGATCTTGTGATAAAAAAGCTTCTGTGGGTCTTTGTAGTAAGCCCAGTTGGCTTGGTAACATGGCTGTAGTCAGAATTCCAAAGTGGAGAAACAAAGGCTTAGAAATTACTGCCTGAGAAACAGCTTGTTCAGGACTGTGGGAATCTTTCCCTGGCTTGTGGAACCAATGGAATCTTCATTAGCTCCACATTCACCCAGAAGTAGCCTCCCCCTCCCCCTCCACGCCCTTTCTTGCCCTTTAGTTTTTTTTTTTCAAAACTAGGGTTTTTAACACACACACACACACACACACACACACACACACAGTGATAAGTTCTTCTGTCATCAGTTCCTACCCGAAATTCTCCACATGCTAGAACATTCTTCGAGGCTTAGTTCTAAAAGAACAGCCCTGGTTTATTCAAGCTTACATTTATTTCCATAAGAGGGTGTGTCAAAGGGCAAGGCTTTACTTACTGGGAGAAAAAAAAAACACCAAGAAACAAACAAACAAACAAACAAAAAACAACTGGCTGCCTTCAGGCCTAATTGAATGGCGATTATTGTGTCTTCCTTTGTGGGCTAATGTTCCTCCCTCCAACTTTATTAAATAAACAAATACAGTGCAGAGTCACCATTTTAGACCGCTGCATCCAAAGCATTCAGTCTGAACTGAGGCAGATTTCAGTTAGATGAATTTGACTGTTGGACCTCCTAACAGAAAGAGAGAACAATAGTTTAAACTAGTTTTCTTTCCTGGCACTAAGGGTGTCCATCCTCAGCACACTATGTCAGGAATTTTCCTTTGTGTGTCTAAATAATGGAAGATGAACTCAGCAGAGTTCGAATAAATACTCGAATCACAAGGACACTCTCTCAGCAGGGGGTCACAGAAGGAAACTGCTAGGTGCTTTTTTGAGAGGGGAATTGAATGGTCTTTCTTTCTTCTTTATTTCCCACCATTGTTTGGGGAGAAATACCCAGAAACTGTAAAAGATGAAGCTGACAACTGGGAGGGCCAGAAGGATTCTAAGTATCGCTGAGTGAGAAAAAGTCAAAAGAGAGGCAGAAAGTAGGAATGTTTGAGAACTCCAGTTTGGGCTTGCCCGTGAGCTGGGCGCTCTGGAGGGCGAACACACATTCTTTCCATAGAGTTTCAACAATCCTTGTTCAAAACTGATGGAAGATTCTAACCAAAACACAGCCAGGAATACACACAATCAAGGGTCACTTTGTTTTTTCTCCGTAATCCTTGTCACGTCCTAAATTTTCTCCTGTAATTCACAGACCCTTAATATTGTGTCACAGAAATTTAATGTGGTATGGGCTCCAGAGTCGCGGGTTATAGACTTTAACGAGCAGCTCATGGTTCAGCACAAGAAGGAAAGGTAATAATGAGTGGGAGGGGATCACACCTTTTTCCTTTGGTGGTTATGATCCTAATGGGTCTGATGATTGTCAAGGACCTCAGCCTTCAGTCTAAACTTATCAACACAAAGTAGACAATCTTGACCACGTCTACCTTCTCCTTTCTACCAAACTCCCTAAAGGGCTGGTATTATGTTTTGAATTGTGTATGCACTTGTTAATGCTGATTTGATTACTTCCTGAAAATAGGCACAAAGAAAGACATGTCAACATAGCAAGAAAAAGGCATCACACATGTAAGTAGTTAATTCATTAATTAGTTAATATTGGAGTGAGCCTTGTGCCTCAGGCTGCTAAGTATGTGTTAGCATTACAGGCATGTGCCATGATTATGGGAACCCAGGGCCTTGCGCTAGCTAGGCAAGTGCTCTACCACTGAGCTAAATCCCCAACCCCTAAATATACTTTTTTTTTTTTTTTGGTTTTCTAAGACAGGGTTTCTTTGTGTAGCCCTTGTTAAGAATTCCTGGCCACTCCCCCAGCTACATGAGCATGGATGTGCTGTCCAGTAGCCAGGCAAGGTGCCTAGTCATCCTAGGGCCTTACATCCTAGGTAATCTGTGTGCTTCGTGATCACATAATCATGCAGCATGCTTGGCATAGCTATGTAAGCGCCCATGTGCACATATGCAGGGCGGCAGGGGTGGGGGGTGGCCTATAAAAACGGGATCCACTTACTCCTTCCCTCTCTTCCTACATAGTCATTCCATAGGCCTATGTACACCTTCTCTATTCCCTTCCCTTAATAAACACTTGTAGCGGGTTTTATTGTGTCTTATGGCTTCTCTCACATGGTAAACAGCACCTCTTAATAAATAACAGCCTTGGCTGTCCTGGAACTCATTCTGTAGACCAGGTTGGCCTCGAGTTCAGAACTCAGAGATCCTCCTGTCTCTACCTCCAAAGTGCTGGGATTAAAGATGTGTACCATCACCAATTGGCAATTAAATATCCTCTTTAATAAAATATTGTAAAAGGTCTTTCTTTGGACTGCCAGCTCCCAAGTAATGACATGGAGACTTCCTATTAAGTATGAAAGTTTGGCCTTCACTTAAGCTTGTTCCCAACTAGCTCTTAAAACTTAAATTAATCCATTTATATTAATTTATGTTCTGCCACGTGGCTAGTTACCTCTCCTTGGTACTGGATGTCTGACTTCCTCCAAGTCTGCCTGGTGAATTTCCTGCACCTCAGACTCTTTCCCAGAATTCCTATCTCTCTCTAGAAGTCTGGCCTACTCTCTCCTGCCTAGCTATTGGTTGTTCAGCTCTTTATTAAACCAATCAGAAGATGCCTTAGGCAGGTGAAGAAAGACAGAGCTACATCTTCGCACAGGGTACAAAAAGATTATTCTAACAGAATACCTTTCCTCAGTCTTCTACCTTCCTGAATAAACATTGCTTTAATTTTCTTATGGAGCTCTAAACAACACTTGGCACACCTTCATATTGATTTAATTATATATTTTTTCTATTAGACTATAAGATGATAAGATCTGCTTTTTTAACTGAACTATTTCACTGCCACGTGGCTTGGTAGCTTTTCTCAGTTCTGCCTTGTCATCTTGCTTCCTCTATGTCTGGCTGGTGACTCCTGGGCTGTGGGATAATGCTTTTGTGCACTGGTTTAATAAAATGCTGATTGGCCAGTAGCCAGGCAGGAAGTATTAGCAAGATAAGCAGACAAGGAGAATTCTGGGAAGAGGAGGGCGGAGTCAGGAGATGCCAGCCTGCTGTCCAGGGAGCACAAGTAATGGTGCACAGGTAACATATAGATGAACCAAAATGGGCTGAGTTTAAGTGTAAGTGCTAGTCAGGAGTTAGCCTGAGATAATGGCCAAGCAGTTATATATAATATAAGCCTCTGTGTGTTCACTTGAAGGACACGAATGGGAGAGATTTGTCCAGACCGACAGGCTGTGACACAGGAAATCTTCTGGCTACACTCATGACTCAGCCTTTCTCTTCCCAGAATTCTCCTTGTCTGCTTATCCCACCTATACTTCCTGCCTGGCTACTGGACACTCAACATTTTATTTATCAACCAATCAAAGCAACACACATTCACAGCATACAGAATGATATTCCACAGCAGGTTATCTTATACATGTAAACCAGTTCTACTCTATGAGGTTCAGCTTGGCTCCCCCAACTGCAGAATAACCATTTGCAGATCTGTTGCTAGACTGTCAAATTCCCGTGTGTTATGCCCAGATTGAGGGTGTTGGTTAAGCGGCAGAGCTCGTGGCCCACAGAGGAGAGTGCTGGATGTATTGGTGATGGAAGAATCACCAACTGTGGTTACCTTTTTAGAGCTTTTTTTGGGAGAGAAAGAGAGAGAGAGAGAGAGAGAGAGAGAGAGAGAGAGAGAGAGAGAGACCGCTCGGAGGAAATACCGAGGAAAGAGTGCAGAAAGAGAGGACAGGCTCGCTTTTCAGGCTGGGACGCCGTTGCAGGCTGTTGACATAATTAAGGACATAATCCTTACAGAGGGGACCACTAAAAGACCACCACGGAGACCAAATCCCATATATAAAAGCAAAGAGCCTTTATTATCTTCAAACTCCGGGGCTTGGTCCCTCTGTCTGTCCAAGGCAGCAGTGAGAGCAGAACCCTGAGGTCAGGTAGGGTAGGGTTTTTATCATAGCAGAGGTTGGGGGTGAGGGGATTCCCAGGGTTCAAGACCTTGATTTGCTGACATTTGTCTAGGGATATATGGAATGTTTGGAATGTCGGGTATTTCCTCTTAAATGCAGGCCCCAGTGGGTGGGGTCAGCTTATGGCTTTTCCTAGGTCTAGGTATTGCCTGCCAGAAGCTGTATCTGGGCCTCTAAGCCTGTCATGGCAGCTGTGTGGTCAAGCTGTTTTGGGGCCCCTCGACACTGTGCATGGATTCTCCTCTAAACCAGCTTAACTTCCTAGTTATTTCCATACATGACTGAAATATAATCCCTCACTTACATTTATTTCATTTTTGTATAAGAGCCATAATTGTGTCTATTTTCAAACTTTCTTATTAACAAGTCCAGAAATGTGCTTCTCAATTGAATAAGATTTATTTTGTCAAAACATGTACAGCTGGCCACTTCATGTCCCGGAGTCTGTTTGTTCCTCAGATGAACTAATATCTGAGAAGTACAATGGTATATCAGTAAGAGAGAGAGAGAGAGGAAGAAGAAGAGAAGAAGAGAAGGAGAGGAAGAAGAAGAGACACTAGGCTAAGAAGACATAATGGGGAATGTTGGCTATTAACCCCTCCAGACTGTGTGGTGTAGACATTGCTTTAGAAGAGGGCCTTTCCTCAGGAATCCTGAATCAATATCCACTCTAAGGTGATGTTTGTGTTTACAGGCCAGTGTCAATTAGGTCTGACACTCCATTAGAACCCTCAAAGTGAGAAAAATCTTTGGATTTAGGGATATTAAAAAATAGTTGAAAAAGATCAGTTAGCTGCTAGAATCAGTTAAGAGATAAAAATAGTACAAGGGGAAATACTTTGTAGGGCAAATGTTTTCGAAAGGTCTGATAGGTAGTGAGAGACAGGTATGTTTTAGCTTAAGCAGTATGTTCTAATGCTAATGGGAAGGGATAAAGGTGAGGATAACAGTGCAACCATCCAATGAAACTTCCATGATGTCAAAGATTTGCTGTCTGGAGATCTGATGCACAAATGTCTGGGTGTGGTGGGAACACATAAAAAGTCACGTGCCATTGAGGATATGCAGTGTTTGACGCTTGAACAGAATAAAATAAAGCGACATAAGACACCAGCAAGACAACCAAATTTATTGTCACTGAGCAGACCAGCCACTTCCACTGGATAGATTTTGAGCACCATGCAATGACCAACCATAATGGACAGGTAGAAACTGTACCTCAGGAAGGGACTTTATCCCCAGGACTGGTGGCACAGCAGGGTCTTGTACTGGTAAGAGTCAGGAGAGCATCCTCACTCCTGTTGCTTGCCCTGTCGGTTTTTTAGGTATTTTTGTTCTCCAGTCAGAAGTGACTAGCTCACTAAAATGAAATAGCTTTTTTTTTTTTTTTTAAATGAAAAAGAATAACAAAACTCTTTGAAGGCAGTTCTTTAAAAAAAAAAAAATTACTTTTTCTTTTTAAAAAGAATTATTTATTTATTATGTATACAGAAGAGGGCGCCGGATCTCATTACAGGTGGTTGTGAGCCACCATGTGACCATGTGGGTGCTGGGAATTGAACTCAGGACCTCTGGAAGAGCAGTCGGTGCTCTTAACCTCTGAGCCACCTCTCCAGCCCAGAGGTCCCCTTAAATCCACAATGATACATCCTCTGTAGACTGCTGGCAATGGTTGAGAGAAAGCCTGATCTGACCTAGTCTGGTGATCAGATGGCCAAACACCCTACCGGTTGAGCTGGAACTCTCATCCAATAACTGATGGAAGTGGATGCAGAGATTCTCAGCCAGGCCCCAGGTGGAGCTCCAGGTGTCCAATTGTCAAGAAAGAGGAGGGACTGTAAGAGCATGAATTGTTGAGACCAAGATTGGAGAGGCACAGGGACAAATAGCCAAACGAATGGAAGCACATGAATTATGAACCAAAGGCTGTGGAGCCCCCAGCTGGACCGGGCCCTCTGGATAAGTAAGACAATTGAATAGCTTGAACTGTTTGGGAGGCATCCAGGCTGTGGGACCGGGACCTGTCCTTAGTGCATGAGCTGGCTGTTTGGAACCTTGGGCTTACACAGGGACACTTTGCTCAGCCTGGAAGGAGGGGACTGGACCTGCCTGTACTAAATCCACCAGGTTTAAATGAATCCCAGGGGAGTCTTGGCCCTGGAGGAGATGGGAATAGAGGGGAGGGGATGGGGGGAAGGGCGGGAGGGGGGAGGACAGGGGAACCCATGGCTGATGTGTAAAATTAAAACACAAGTATAATAATAATAAAAAACTTAAAAAAAATTTTAAAAAATTACTTTTTATGTGTATGTGTTTTGCCTGCATGTATGTATGTGTGAGTAGCACATGCATGCCCAGTTCCCAAAGAGGCAGAGGAAAGCCTTGGATCTCCTGGAACTTAAGGAAAAGATGGTTATGAACTGCCTTGGGGGTGCTGGGAATGGTAAGTGTTCTTAACTTCCAAGCCATCTCTATAGCTTCTTTCGCAGGTATTCGTGATACACATTTTTAGGGTGTTTATTGATGAGGCCAGGCATTTATTTTACATTTCTGAGTTTAAGATACAAACGTAGAATTGATGCGGAGAAAATCAAACAACATAAAAAATAATTCTCTTTGAGTAACAAATCACTTTATACAATACAGTTTTTCATTTTCTTGGTAGACAGAATGTCAGCCACAATACTTGAATATATGTTCATTCACAGTGTTTGGAATAGACCAGAAAGACTGGAGACAGAAATGGAATATTTGGACATATTTGTTACAATGCAGGTTGGTTTTGTCTTCTGAAAGCCAGAAGTACATATCTCAGTGCAAAGGGAAGGCAGTACTTTATGTTCACATTAATTTGGGGGTTAGGTACCTATCTCATAATGTGTCTATGTGCACACAGGTTTGTTTATTGTGTAATCCCTTATTCAAAAGGTATTAAATCCAGCCAGAGCTTCTCTTTGTGATGTCTATTGATTTTCTCTTTAGTCCTACATTTTAACTTGACCTTCTCTGCTGGAAGGTTTATAAAATGTTAATAGGATAAGCATGACAAAGACAATGAACCAACTATCAAAATGGGTGTGAGTGGGTATGAAGCAAATGAAAAACCCATTGTGTTAAGTGATCTTAAGAAGTTCTCCTTTCTGATCTCACCATGGCTACCAGAGGATACTTCTGTCATACCCAAGTTGGTTTATGGCTCTGGTCTACTTCATTTATTAGTCACATAAACTATTTTGCAATATTCTACCCCAGTGAGATCAACAGAATAGTCTATCTACTCCACTCAATATTCAGAGCAGCCCTGCCTATTTAAATTCAAATGTATTATTTGCCATGTTTCTGGGTTGGGCAACTCTGTGCTCACCGATGGTTAAGCCCAACCTAAATCTTACAAACACAGTCCTGAAATGTGTTTCCAATATTTTCTTTGGGTAAAAAAATGCATCATTGTTTGTCCTTAGCCCCATATTAACCTCGAACTTCTACAATCAGAACTCTAGGATCAACCATCCCTTTTTACTCTTTTGGTAACACACGTGCTTCTCCGCTGAGATCCCTCAGCAGACAGTTGACATTATTCACATCCACAGATCAACTGAGGCTTTGCGTTCTCATGGCAAACAATTCAGAACATGGCTCTGAATCAGTGCTTGCTATTGCAGTCAATTTCATTAGCTAGCTAGTGACAATGGTTGTTCACAAAGTACTCAAAAATACCGAGTTTAGGAATTAGACCATACAATTTCTTACAACTCAGTTTTAGAGTGAAAAGCACTATGATTCCAGTCAGTTTTCTTCAAATAGTCTTCTCTATTCAAAACTAGGAATTCTGTGGGTATTCTTGTGACATTCAAAGCTTGAGAAGGGTATTCAGGTTAGAAAGCGGAGTCCCCTCCTGTACTCCATGCTTGTGAGGCAGCCTCCCTTCTGAATCCACTGCCCACAAACCATTCTGAGGGTCCAACCTTCACCCTTCGCCACCAGTGTTCTTTCCTGTAAGAGACACCACATGGACTGTTAACACAGTGAAACAATTAATCTTTGTTGGGCAATTTTAGTGATTCTACAATTATAGAAAGCCATGTTTCCCCCTCTATCAACTCAGATACTCATTGGCATTTCAGTGCTAAGACAAAAGGGGGGAGGGAGGGAAGAGATTCTCTGTGTTTTCATTTTGAGAATGTCATATTACCAGAATCTACAAAGCAAACACAGATAATGTCACCAGTGTGAGTTGACACATGATGTAACCAGTGGCTGTACAAAATTCCAGCCCGCGAGCACTGAAATAGGCTAATTTCATCTTTCCCAGCTGCCTGCCTTTCAATTCTTTATCTCAGCTATCAGGGCTGAATAAATTTCATCTCCCACACTACAAGTAATGAGCAGGCAATGACTTATGAAACACAGAGACAGAGTTAAGACAGAATTAGAATACAATTTTAATGAGACAGAGCTGAAAAAGTGGAAGTGTTACTCCTTTGACAGACTTGGCAAAATATCCAATATTATTTCAAATGCTCTTTCCGCTCTACAAAGAAACTGTCAAATATTAAAATAAAAATGAAAAAAAAAAAAAACCCAACACCCAGAGCTCTGAAGACTTCTTTAGGGGCAGATTGTTAATGTAATTATAAGCTAAAAAAATAGTTATTAGAGAAGTCACTTAAAAGGAAGAGCAAATGTGACTTAAAATGTAAACGTGTTAAGGGTAAATACTTCATGGAAAACAAACATCTTTGGTTTTTCTGGAAAGGTAACATTGTTGGGGAACATCTAGAACAGAGAAGTGTTTTCTTTGTTCCACTTAGTTCGAAGGCTATAAAATAGTATTATTTTTGGCTTTGACATATCCTGAAAACAAGCTAAAATAAGCTGGTGTAAAAATAAGATAACTTCCACATGCTTTTCTTTCTTTCTTTTTTTTTTTTTTTTATTGAATACAGCAGGAAACACCTAGCTAAGGAGGAACCACAGAGGGTAGTGGTCCTTGGCTAAGAAAGGTGTGTACCCCAAATAAAGCATTTATGTTCACACTTAAAAAAACAATCAGAGCCCAGGCTGAATGTGGTGCCTCTTGCCTTGAATCCCAGCACTCAAGGAGCAGAGCAAGTGGATCTCTGGGAGTTGGAAGCCAGCCTGGTCTACCTAGAGAGTTCCAGCACAGCCAGGACTACATAATGAGATAGTGTTAAATAAATAAAATAAAATCAGATCATGTGGGGCTGGCTAGATGGATCAGTGGCCACTTGCAGCTAAGTCCAACACCATGAGTTCCATTTCCAGGAGAGAACTGACTCCACAAAGTTGTCTTCTGACATCCACATGAACGTCGTAGCACTCACACATGTGTATACCTCCTCTATCTATCTATCTATCTATCTATCTATCTATCTATCTATCTATTTATTTATTTTTATGTGCATTGGTGTTCTGACTGTGTCAGGGTGGCAGGTCCCCTGGAACTGTAGTTATAGACGGTTGTGGGCCATCATGTGGGTGCTTGGAATTGAACCTGGGTCCTCTGGAAGAACAGTCAGTGTTCTTAACCACTGAGCCCCCTCCTCCACCACCTCTCTTAATAAATAATTAAATAAATGTAAGATTTTTTTTTTTTTTAAAGACATCATGGGGTACTTATTCCATAAAAAGTTGAGTGCCAAAAGTCATGACTAGAAGAAACCTGGACTCCTGTCTTTCCAGACAAGATGAAATACTGTGTGGGGAATCAGAATGAGCCGTTTAGGAAAGCTGCATCCATCCTTTGACTAAAGCCCATTCTTCTAGACATCCTCCATGAGTAACGGGAGTCTTTTCTGCCTGCTTCTCCCTCTCCTCTCCCTTCCTTGCCCCTCCTCCCACAGTTTCAGTCTTTCAGTGATTACTTCCTGTCGGTGTTTCTAGTGCATAAAACATCTGCAATTGGCTTCAGACACTCGGTATTTATAGGGTGGCTCACAGCAGGTGCCACTTAGAAAAAAGCCCCTGTGAGCATGAGTGCTCAAATGTTATCCACTGACCCAAGGCTCACCCTGCGCTGGCTGCCCCATCAGCACGTCCACAACTGATAAACGGTGCTTGTCCGGCTGGCCAAACTTTGTATGAAATGATAAACGTATCTGCTTTTCTTTACAAAGATATATGTGTGCTTTCAAAGCTTATGTAGATATCTAATTCTGTAAGCAAATCACACACACACACACACACACACACACACACACACACACACACACCCCTAGTACTTTTCTATGTTGTTAGGTAACCACTCTGTGCCCTTGGGCTCTCAGGGCCCAAATTCACTTCCTAGACTTTGAAGTCTGGGTCCCTTAGAGTGGGGTGAAATTTCTTGGACAACCAACAATATTGGGGAAGCTTTGTTTTGTGAAAATAAATTTGATAGCCGTGAAGCCTGTAAACGTAGTTTACTTTTAACACCCAGTAACGCTGACCCAAAAGAGGTGTGCTGTGTTTCCCCCATAAATGCCCCATTCTGTAAATAACATAGAACCTCAGTTAAAGGGGTTTAATGGGGCTAATTATAGTTTGTGAACCTCTCCAGCTTCCCACCCTTTTTTCCTTTCAACCCCAGAGAGTTATTATTTCCCAGCACCGTTCCCCTGGAACACCAGAGTTTGCTCAGTCAGGACCTTCACTCTTTCCTGTGGTTGTCCACATACCTCCTTCAGCTGCCTGCAGGAACTTACTGGGAAAATCAACTCTGAGAAGCCCAGGAACTACAAGACTAACCAAGAGTTTCAAAACTGTTTTCTCAAGTATCACAAAACAGTCACATTTTGGTGTTTTTAAGACAAACCTTTGGAAGGCCCAATTAAACTGGTTAAAAAAAACTTAACACATTGTATTGTATTGTATTGTATCGTATCGTATCGTATCGTATCGTATCATATCATATAGTATTGTATTGTATTATATTATATCATATCGTGTCGTATTGTATCATATTGTATTATATTATATTATATATGAAAGAATGGCAAAAGGAGATGAAATATGAAGCTGCCATTCTCTACCATGCTGTTCACTGACTTAACATGGGTGGGGAAGGTCTCATTATTGGTTTCTGTGCATTCAAGATTACTTACGACATTGTTTCCTTGGTAATAAGTAATATAAATGTAACCAAGCTCTCAATACTGCATATACTAATAAGGGAAGGCCTGGTATGTTAAGTACTGAAATCAGAGAAAAATTTAAGATTCTTGTTCACCAAAGTCAGAGGTGAACTTCAGACCGGCTTTGAACTTAGAGGATGGAGAGCACTCTTGGGACTTCACTGCCTGGGACTGTAGTTGACACATCCCATTCATTCATTCTCTATCAGCTCTTTCTTCTAGTTCAGTGTTTCACTTATTTTTGTTTTATTTACTTAGGGCTTCGTCTCAGGCTGGCCTGGAACTCCCCCAGTGTAGCCAAGGATGACTTTGACCTTTCCATTGTTCCAAATGCTAGGAGTACAGCGCTGTGCCTCCTCACCTGGTTTATGCGTGCTGGGATGGAACCAAAGGCTTTGTGCACTGTACTAACTCTCTCTCTGTCTCTCTCTCTGTCTCTCTCTCTCTCTCTCTCTCTCTCTCTCACACACACACACACACACACACACACACACACACACACACGAGACCCATCTTAAGCATTTTAATTTTCCATAATTCTGTAGTGTTAAACATATTCTAATTGTTTTGTGTGGCAAATTTCCCATTTTTTTTTTTTTAATCTGAGGAAACTGAGGTTTTAAACTTAACTGATTAAATTTCACTTGGTCAATTTAAAAATATTTAACTATTTTTGTTTTCTTTTGGGACAGGGTTTCTGCTTTGGAGCCCAGGCTGGCCTCAAACTTATATATAGCTCAGGCTTGCCTGGAGCTCTTAATCCTCTTATTTAGTCTCTGAAGTGCTGGGATGGTGTGGAATATTCGTAGACAATGTGTTACATTTGTTTATACTGTGGAATATTTGTTTAATGATGCAAAGATGGGTTGCATTCTTTTATATAGCATTTATTGAACTCTGTGGAGCTGTGTTACTGTGCCTGTCTAAAACACTGGATTGGTCTAATAAAGAGCTGAATGACCAAGAGCAAGGCAGGAGAAAGGGTAGGCGGGGCTGGTAGACAGAGAGAATAAATAGGAGAAAAAGGAGAAAAGGAGGATGACAGGGGCCAGCCACCCAGTGACATGATGAGGCAGGGGTAAGAAGGAAAGAAAGGTATATAGAACAAAGAAAGGTAAAAGCCCAGATGCAGAAGTTGGATGAGATCATTTATAATAAAGCTGGCTAGACACAAGCCAAGCTAAGGCTTGGCATTCATAAGTAAGAGTAAGTCTTTGTGTATTTATTTGGGAGCTGGTTGGGGGGCCCACACAGAGCAAAGAGTAAGAAAAACCAAGTGCACCGGCGTTGCAGGCATATGCCACCATACCTGACTGATGATATTTTTAATTATTAGTTTTTGTCTAGCTTCAGATGTGGTGATACAGAAATACGTATATGATAATTATTACACTTTCTCTATGAGACAACTATTTCTCACCAAAACCACCTATGTTCACAAATGTGGTACATAAAATGCTCATTTTCTGCTACACATAACATTAATGGTGAGTAATCACCCAGAAAATAGGGAGTTTAAAGATCATCCTCCACCATAAGATGCTGGATGAATATGTTTTAAACCCAGAGCTCTGATTTGGTTACAAATGGAAGAGAGCAGAATGTATAAAGATAGTTTTCCAGGAAGCTGATTATGTTGGAGACAACTAGATTACACGCTTTTTGCACACAAAGCAACTCCTGAAATACTGTCTGGATAATTGAGGTCAAACTGATTCTTTGGCATCTAATCTAGCACTTATCTGTCTCATTTGGAAAGTTTAGGCGCAGCCACACTGTTGTAGGAGGGAGACTTATTTGAGTAGTTAAGACTTAGTCCATTAATTGTCGTACAACTAGCATATTTGAATCCACAAGATGTAAAAAAAGAGTTGACAATGAATACAGGGGAGGTTTTCTCTAAGTCTTTGTCTCTGAGATGGGAATGGATCTTGGTGGTTGACAACCTGCTTGGGATAAACAAGGCCATGCTCAACCCCCAGCACTATGAGAACAAACAAAAAGAAACCTTAGTTCTTCCTACACATGGCCACAGTCCAGTTCATCTGATGAGTGAATGTCCATTTAAGCTAGAAATAGAAAAACAGAGGTCAAAGTGCTTGGTATTGCTAATTCTTTTCTTCCTAAATGATCACTAAATGCTTTTCTTTCATCTTTATTCCCTATGTATAAATAAAACATGTTTTTAAGAGGTGTGGCAAGCCCCCCCCCCCTCTGTGTGTGTGTGTGTGTGTGTGTGTGTGTGTGTGTGTGTGTGTGTGTGTGTAGATGTCAATGGATAGCTGCGGGAGTCAATTCATTCTCTCCAACATATGAGTCTGGGATTAAACTCAGGTTACGAAGCTTGGTGGCAATTGCTTTGACCCACTGAACCATTCCAACAGCCCATATTGTGTTCCTTATAGTCCAATCATCTTGACAAGTGAAGGTCACTTTACTTCAAACCCCCAAATGTTCTCATCCCTAGGAGACTGGGACATTATTAATATTTTGTCAAGAATAACTCACGAAGGATGAAGTCTTTTTGGGTAAAATGAAAGGTACCTTCCACTGTGCACCATGAAAGGAATTCTGTGTGTCTTCCATAGAGTTGAGGATCAGCTGTCTGCTTCCTCTCAGTGTGAACTCTGGATTGATGCACCAGCTGTGATCCGGGTTTGAAAGTTATCTTGAAAATGGCAATATAAGACCCTGCTTTCAGAGCAGGCAAAACCAAGCTCCAAGAGCAGAGATCACTCTTCACTTGGACAGACTGTTATGGGGAAGGGAAGTGTCCTTGAAGAGAGCGGAAGAAGTGGGACAGGAAGGCTTTCCTGGGATTGTTAACCACAGCCCCAAGTGGTAACTCCACATAAAGATTTCATTTTTTATCCATTGTCTTAAAGACAAATCAGTACATTAAGAGCAAAACAAGTAGAAGACTATTTCTTTCTGAAGTTAGCTTCATCTATGTAACTGGATTTTATTTGGCTCATGATATTAGTTAGAAATACTTTTTCGACATCTCTTGGCTTGATAGGAGTAAGTGTATGGCAGAGAACTCTGTCTAATACAGTCACCCAGCATAGATTCAAATTAAAGAGCCTTTGCTCACGCTCACCCCTCAGTCATGCTCAGGGGTGAAAGGCAGTCATTTTTCTCCCAAGAGAGTGGCTTTATTTCCATTATTATGCTTAGCTTCTGAACATGTGAACACTTCAACCTTCTTTGCTTTCTGTCTTGCTCACTTACATCATTAAGAAACCCTGTTTAGCTGGGCTGTGGTGGCACACGCCTTTAATCCCAGCACTTCCAGGAGGCAGAGCCAGGTAGATCTCTATGAGTTTTGAGACCAGCCTGGTCTACAGAGGGAGATCCAGGACAGGCACCAAAACAACAGAGAAATCCTGTCTGGGGGTGGGGGAAGAAAGAAAGGAAACACCGTATATAAGGAATTTTATTTTGTGTTACATTGTAGCAAAGCTGTTGACAGGGCCATAGGAATCCCTTGGACAGGTACACTCTCAGATGCGGAGACATCATCATGATTGAAATGATGGGGACTGGACATCACATAGGCACTAACAGCTGGCCACAAGACCACAGTCCATCTGCACACACTAGCTCTCTATGCCCAGAGACACTAGCCCAGCACTGTGTGGAGTGTGCCATGAAGTCCCAGGCCATTAATGGGACAGCGGTGCTCTATCCCTGATGGTGGACCAGACAAAGGGCAGCATATTCTCCTCTGCTATTAAGCAGAGATGGTCCCTGGTGGACTTTAAGACAAGTTGGGAAAGCCTTTGCTGATAGGCAGTGTTCCTTTTGAAAATCCATCTTGCTAAATTCAATTTACTCCAGACTTTCCTTTGAACCTCAGAGTCCCTCCCCAGGTGTGGGCTGGACAGTTAGACAGTGTTTATTTAGTGACCTGAAGTGAAGAAGATGAATTTCCAAAGACTCAATTGTTTTAATAGAGATGAGCGGCAGAGCTTGGGATGTGGTGATCCGGAGTCTGTCGGCAGGATAATTTTGAATGAAGTGTGTTGTAAGCCAGTCTACTCACAGGAGTTCCTACTCCTTTTCAACACTGATGGGCATCCATGGCAAATAGATTAATGTCCACGCTGATATACTGGATAGTTCTTTCAATTAGTTGGTACCTCACGGAACAAGTCTTGTGGGAGGCGGTGTGTCATCATTTATGTTCTACACCTTGGAGCCTCTGAAGACTCTGAGCCTCTCAGAAAAAAAATGGGACTCTTCCCTCTTGCTTTGAATTTGCTGGCAAGAGGCCTGCTAACCGTCCGTTGCTCAGTCAAAGACAGAGTGCTAGTCTAGAGGGACTCAAAATGGCTCTGTCATTTTCTAGATGACAGCCTCTATTTTCCACTGGCTTTGGCACATGTGCCATCATCCATCTCTGTCAGGAAGACACTTGCTGGTCTGGTGGCTAGAAGCGCTTTTGTTGAAAACACGTGACCACCCTTCATCAGTCTTGCGAGAGAGTTGTTGATTTTGTTAAACTAAGTTTAAACTCCACTGTGGCTTCCTGAGATGACATCTAATTTTATTAGATATTGTCATGATTATTTATACCGTCCACAAAGCCTGGAAAAGAAGAAAAAGGCAAGTTTAATCAGCTGATGGGGTGGAAATAAAACTAAGGTATGTAATACAATGGGGGTGTGCTTGCTGATGTCATCTTATTTATGGCCATACTTAATTAAGAAATGACTTGCTGTAAAGGATAGCAGTGGAAAATAAAACCAAATTCGAAGGGCAGGCAAGATGGCTCAGTGGGTAAAGGCACATGGTGCCAAGCCAAACCTGAGTACCTGAGTTCTGTCACACCATCCTGTAGTGGTATTGTGTTCCCCAAAATATTGTGAACTCTAATAAATTTATCTGGGGTCAGAGAACAGAACAGCCACTAGATACAGAGGCTAGAAATGGTGGCACTCACGCCTTTAATCCTAGCATTCTAGAGACAGAAATCCCTCTGGATCTCTGTGAGTTCAAGGCCACACTGGAAACAGCCAGGCGTGGTGACTCATGCCTTTAATCCCAGGGAGTGATGGCAGAAACCAGAAAGATATATAAGGCATGAAGACCAGAAACCAGAAGCTTTTGGCTGGTTAAGAATTTGGCTGGTTAAGCTTTCAGGCTTTGAGCAGCACAGTTCAGCTGAGATTCATTCCGGATGAGGACACAGATGTCCAGTCTGAGGATATAGGATCAGCTGAGAAACTGGCAAGATGAGGTAGCTGTGGCTTGTTCTGTCTCTCTGATCTTCCAGCGTTCACCCCAATACCTGGCCTCAGGTTTGATTTTACTAATAAGACATTTTAAGATTCATGCTACACCATCCCATGTGATAGAAAGAGGGATTCTACTACTGAAGATTGTTCTCTCACCTCTACATGAATGCCAGAGCAAGTCACACACACACACACACACACACAATAAATAAATAAATAAATAAATATTTAAAAAATACCATAATATGTGTTTCACAATAAACAATGGTATACCTTTAAAAAATTGTAACTCTAGCTGGGAATGGTAAAGCCTGACTTTAATCCCAACACTCAAGAGGTAGAGACAAATGGATATCTGTAAATTGGAAGCTAGCCTGTTCTAAATAGTGAGTTCCAGGACAGCCAGGGCTTTGTAGAGAGATGCTGTCTCAAACAAACAAATAAAAATTTATAAATCAATGTGTTATGGTTTATGAAGTGCTATGAAATACCAAATAACAATCAGAAATGTCCTTGATTAAAATTCAGTTTGAGGAATGAATTTTTATTTATATTCAAGTCTTTAGTTTTCTGATATTATCTCAGTTTTGACATTCTCTGTTCATATCTTTGTGGTTCAAGAAAGATTTGACTAGAATTGGTGTGAACTGTTTTTTGTTTCTTTTTTAAATAGGACTTTCAATGAAACCCATCAGACAAGAATCCCTTAGGGCTGAAAATGCAGCTCCATGGTGATGGACGGCAGACTGAACCACTCTGCAAGTCTCTGCAGAGTCCATATCACTGCAAATCTTTTTGTTATGTAGAAGTTCACAGTCAAAAGGGGTCTAAACGGTGTCCAACACAAGGATGTTTCATCTTAAAATGTTTGTGCCGGGGGGGGGGGTGGGGGGGGGTGGTGACACATGCCTTTTATCCTAGTAAGGCAGAAGCAGGAGATTTTCTATGGCTTCAAGGCCAGCCTGGTCTATATAGTGAGTCCCAGGACAGCCAGAGCTACATAAATAGACCCTGTCTTAAAAAAATAAAACAAGGGGTTGGGGATTTAGCTCAGTGGTAGAGCACTTGCCTAGCAAGCACAAGGCCCAGGGTTTGATCCTCAGCTCAAAAATCAATCAATCAATCAATCAATCAAAACAAAACCTGTTTGTTATGATGCCTCTGTGTGTGTGTGTGTGTGTGTGTGTGTGTGTGTGTGTGCTCTTGTGCGTGTGCCGAGGCTTGTGTGTGGAGGTCAAAGGATAATTTTTTGGTGTCAGTTCTATAGCCCCACCTTTATCTGCGTTCCAGGGATTGAACTCAGGTCACCAGACTTGCTTGGCAAGTGCCTTTACCTCCTGAACCATCTTGCTGCTCCGGTATTGTTTTTATTTAAAATTCTAAAACAAACAAACAAACAAACAAAAAAGTTTATCCACGTTTAGTACAGACACATGTAAAATTTCTATTTTATTTGTTGTTATTTTTTATGGGTGTGATGTGTATGTGAGTGAGGCTGGGGACATGGGAGGCTGGGGACAGTTTTTGAGGTTGGCTCTGTCTTTCCAGCGTGGGTTCTGGGGATGGAACTCAGGGAGTCAGGCCTGTGTGGCAAGCACTTTCACCTACTTGGATGATCTATACTTTTTTTCTTTCTTTGCTATACTAGCGATTGGACCCATGTTAGTATTAGGCAAGGGCACCCCCTCTGAGCCATACCCCCAGCCCCCAAACAGACGTGATCCTGAATGCTGAAATGGAGATCTGTGTCCAGCTGGCTTTTCTCAGCCTTGCCAGTGTGAACACATCCCCTTTCTTGCCTCTTCCCTTCATCCAATCGCAGACTCCGGAGTCGTCCCTGACAGCTGCTGGGAATCCGATGGGTGGCCTTATTCATGAGCGCCAATGTGGGAGGAAGAGAGCCCGAAGGGACCTTTCTCGGCAGCTGCCTCCCTTCAGCCTTTTAAAACTGAATGGCTATGACAGTCACCAGAGACATGGCTGGTCAGAGCAATTGTGAGATTTCCCGTCCACAAGAAGCCCTGAGATGGAGAAGAAGCTGCACCCAAAGCAGCCAAGAGGTCTGTACAGTCTTCCTGGAGACTTCCGCTAGGGATGCTGGTTATGAAGTGGCTTTTGGATTTAGAACCGCTCCCTTCAGAGCTGTCTTACTTGGATCCACTGCTTCCATTTTTTATTCAGCAAACTGGTGAAATGGACACAGAGGCTAAGAAATGGCCTGGAATGTCACTGATATCAGAAAGTAACGTCACATCTATAAGAAAACCAAGAAAAGGAGCCTCGTAATTGAGGGGAGGCAGTGGGCAGGGATCAACAGGGGCTTTCTGAAAGCAAAAAAGTCCCCCAAATGTTAAAAAAAAAAAAAAGAAAAGAAAAAGAACGGAGGGCTGGGGATGCATGTCAGCATGCAGGAGGCCTTGAGTTCAAGTCCCTAGCATCACAGAACCCAGGTGCATACCTATAATCCTAGCACTGGAGATGAAAGCAGGCAGGTCAGAAGTTTCAAAGGTCAGCCTTGACTACGCAGAGAGCTTGAGACCAGCCTGAGCAGCATGGGATGTTATGGAGAGTGGGGAGAGGAACAGATTTAATTGACTTGATTTAGAAAGGGCTACTATACCAACTCTAAGGTAAGGAGTGGTTTATCTTTTTTTTAATTTATTTTATTTTTTGAGACAGGTTCTTATTATGTAGCTGTAGCTACATAACCTAGAACTCTTAGAGATCAGCTTATTTCTGTCTCCCCTGCTTTGGACGTGGAATAGTGAGTTACCTGCACACAGTGAGGAATGAAATGTCTGCAAAAAATGAGTCAGTTTCAATAAAGGTTACACAATTCATTGTACTGACACCCAAGTAGCTTTTTTTTTTAAATTTGTTTTTGTTTTTTAAAACAGAGTTCCTTTGTGGCCGTTCTGGAACTCACTCTGTAGACTAGTCTAGACTCAAACTCCCAGAGATCTGCCTGTGTCTGTCTCCCAAGAGCTGGATTAAAGATGTGAGCCAGCATGCCCGGCTTCAAACAGCTTTAAATGAAGGGAAAGGCAGGTAGTAAGAGAAGTTATATACTTTTAAGAGACTTTTACAAACAAGATTTTTGCCTTTTTGAAAGCCAAAATTTATGTTATTTTATGAGCACTTAGTGACATAAATCTTTGTTTTAATTTTATGTTATGTGTGTGTTTTGTTTTGCCTGTGTGGTGGTTTGAAAGAAAATGACCCTCACAGAGAGTGACACTGTTAGGAGGTGTGGCCTTGTTGGAGGAAGTGTGTTATGGTGGAGGTGAGCTTTGAGGTCTCATTTTGCTCAAGTCACACCCAACGAGACAGTCTACTTCCTGTTGCCTGCATATCAATATGTAGCAGCTCCTTCTCCAGTTCCATGTCTGCCTGCACACTGCTGTGCTGTCTGCTGTGATTTTATTGGACTAAACCTCTGAAACTGTAAACCACCCTAATTAAATGCTTTCCTTTGTAAGAGTTGCTGTGGTTGTGGTGTCTCTTCACAGCAATAGAAACCTTAACTAAGACAGCCTGCCTCTCTGCTTGTGCGCCACATGTATGCCTGGTGTCTGAGAAGGTCCAGTGAGGGTGTTGGAGCCCCTGGAACTGAATTTACAGATGGGTGTGAGCTGCCAGGTGGGTGCTAGGACCTGAAACCCGGTCTTCCGCAAAAGCAGCAAGTGCGGAATCATCTCTCAGTCTCAAAAATTTTTTTGAAAAAGTAGTAGCAGGTGACTCCTTTTAGCCTGGATCTTTGACTTTTGTTGAAAAAAAGAAAAGAAAGAAAAAGATAATACAATTTAAAACCTAACACAATTCACATAAACTTCAGCCCCATTAGTTTCCCCATGGTAATCCTTTGCAATTTTGTTAATTGTTTTTATTAACTTTTTGAGATAGAGTCTTACTAAGTATCCCTGTCTAGCCTAGAACTCCAAAAACAGATCAGGCTGGCCTTGAACTCACAAAGATTTTCTTTCTCTGTCTCCCAAGTGCTGGGATTTAAAGGTTAGTAACCCATCCCCCACCCTCAACACACACCCGTGCCTTTGGACATTATATCTTGTACCATTTGATTATTCTTTTCAAGGCTTTTCTTCAGCCCAGTCAGGGGCAGGGGTGACTCTTGGTGATGTTTTGGGCAGTTACATTCTAGCTGTATGTTGTTTCTCAGCCTGGAATGGGGTTTGAGGAGGTCCTGGCAGGGTCTATAGAGATGGAAAATACCCTTCAGCATCCAGTATAAGCATGTTGCCATGCTCAGCATCATGTGGAACTGACCCTGGCTTTCTCTCTCCTCACTGCACACATATGAAGTCCTACTGTTATTTAGAAAGTGCTCCGTTTCCTCCTCCTCCTCTTCTCTTCCCTTCCTCATCAATCTTACAGTGGTGTACAATAGTGCACCCTGCAAAGTTGAATAATTCCTACTTAAAATATGCAGGATTATTAAAAAAAATCCAGAAATATCAAATAATGAAAAAAAATTGATTTGAGGCCTTTGTGTGCAAATACAAGTTGAAGCATGCTACCTAGAGATGTAAAGGCCCAGGGGAAATAAGTAAACAAACCCCAGATAAATGTAGTTTCATTAAGCTTCATAAATGTGTTTCATTAAATTCTAAAATGGCAAATAAGACCGAGCAGAACATCAAATTAACACAGAGTCATTGGATATCAGCCGTCACATTGCAGGAAGTAATCACAGGTAACAGTGGCTCCTTCTAAAGATGTGTCTTTGGGTAAGTAACAAGTACCCTGGGGTCCTGTTGTCCTGTCTGTAAAATGCGAGCCAGGCTTTACCTCGAGGGTAATTGTGGAGATGTCTCAGCCACAGGGTCCAGTACTACATTAGCAGCCAGCATCTCCTAGTTCAGCCTAGAAGGACTGCAGAGCCTATCACCATCCAGCAAAATCTGATATTCATATTGTTATATCATTGCAAAAGCCAATGAGGCAAGTTAGTAAGTTAATCTTTTAAAATGTATTCTTTTGTAATTTCATCTAGGTATGCAATGTATTTAACCTTTTCACCTCTTCCTAAAGTCTATCTCCTCCCCCGCCAACCCATCCTAACTTTATGTCCTTTTTTTTTTTTTCTTGAATAAACTGCTGAATCCAATTAGCACTGACTACATGCACCTGGGTGTGGAACACCCATTGGAGCGTGATTTGATCACCCTACCATGGGCCATGTGTATTTACAAATCTGACTCCCTTCCCTAGCAGCCATCTACTGCTAACAGCACCTCAGTTAAGGTTTGTGAGTTCCTCCCTCATCTGCTCTGAACAGTTGACTGGCTAGGTCTTGTGCTGGTCTTGTATGGGCAACCACAGCTGCCTGAGTTTAAGAGCACAAAGGCTGTGAGTTCTCTCTGCTCTCCGGCTTTTATAATATTTCCACCCCACTCCCCAGTGCTCCATGTTCTCTGAACCTTGGGTATGTGTGTGCAAAATAGATGTCCCCTTTAGGGTTGCACATTCTCTGCACTAACACCAGTTAAGTCTCTGGATTAGTCAACATTATTTTTCAAAACTGTATCAAACCTGTATTGTTTGTTTTCTTCACATTCAGGAGACTCCAAGTAGATACTGTGGCTCTAAGAATTCACTGTCCAAGGCACTACTACAAAGAATAGGAGACAAACATGTAGTTGTCTAGAATTGTTTCGTGGAACTCAGCACCTCAGCTTTTGAAGTTTTGTAGTTTTAAGAATATACTCCTAAGGGTAAATTTCAGCTTCCATTGATGTTTTTCCTAGCAAACACTAGACAGTCTTTTGGAAAGCAATAGTTAATATTTTAGTTATTTTTTCTCTCAGCAAAGCTTCACTCCCTATTCCTTTAAAGCTTATTCAGGGAGCTGGCTCTTCAGATGCTCTAAGGGTAACCCGATGTTGATGAGTGAGCACCACAGCCTAATTACATTTTCCTTCACACAACAATTTTGCCCTCAGTAGACCTCTTCTTGCCATAGTCAGCTGTGGGGAGCTGATGAAGTCCTGAGTGAATGTGTATGCCATGGCCCACCCATGACAAAGACCCTACTGCCTCAGACCCATGGGGATGGCAAGGCCTTCTCTGGATTAGGCTCAGAGGTATACCAAAGCCTTCCCCTGGTGGGGATGTTTGTGAAGAGTTTCGATTAGATAATCTGCCTCATCCCTGTTCATACCATTTCTAATAAACACTCATATTAGTGCATCTCCATCAAGCACTTGGCCTACTCAAACCGAGCTTTTCTGTATGTGTGTCTGTCTGTATGTATTTCCCAGTCACTGCAGTCAGGTCAGTCCCCAAACCATACAGGTCTTGGTCGTCAACTACACACTCTTCTAACTCTCTCACATGTGTTGAAGATGAAACACCATTCACAAACAGCAGAGGTTATGATATGGGAAGCTTTCTGTGAGTTCAAGTGAGTTCTGCTTCACTGCCATGCCTGGGTGACTGCCATCAAATGCCCAATTTGCTATATTTAACAAGTTCATTCTTTGACAGAAAGTTCCTTCTTGTTTGTACTCGTGAAATTTTAGGAAATTGTCAAGGGCAGGATTGGCTTTAATTTTTGATGAGATCTACAATTCTCTACACCGATGTTGTGACTTTATAGTAACACTTAACTTGATTTTGTTGGTAAACATTTTACTGTCACCATGCAAAGTTTATGAAAGCTCAGGTTTTTCAGTACTTTTGACCTCAGACTTTTGGAAATGCACATTTGTTGTATTTTGAATTACAGCCGTTGGATGTGTGTTGATGTTAATCAGAGCTTTTGTAAACCATTGGTCAGATTTCATTTAAACATCCACAACAGAGTATGTTGCCTTTTGTAATTCTCATAATTCATGGAAATGTTTATCTAGTTCACATTCAAAGAACATTTTGTATATGATTCAAAGCTTTGAGATGTGTTCCTCATTGGATATATGCATCACATAGGGGTGATGTGCAACATGGAAGGGTTAATGAATTTCTTGTTTCATCATGTGGTTGAAATAGCTATAGTGAAATGAAAATTTTATGGGATCTAAAATAGAGTAAAAACCAAGAATTCATGACAGCTTAAGGTTTTCAAATTTCTTTTAGTAGATGGTAGACTCAAGAACTTAGGAAGTATATGGTTTTGCTTATTTCTCCTTTGATGAATATACTTTTGTCAAAATGGCCCTGGGTGAATTGTGAGTGTGCCTGTGCATGTGCATTTGCATGTGTGTGTGTTTCCTGGGTGTAAAGACTGTAATTATAGCCTGTCTGAATTTGGGATATTTATTAAATTTTTTCTTATTGCTATGGCAAAATACCTGAAAACATAAACCCATTGAAGAAGGGTGTAGTTTAGCTGTCAGTTTGAGGGCACAGTTCATCATGGCGGGTAAGTCACAGCAGCAGGAGCCTGAGGCTGCGGCTGGTCACACTGTTCCTACATTTGAGAAGTAGGCTGATGAGTGCTTCTCAGTCCAGGATCCTGGCTCTACAGTGTGGTACTCATCCACACCTACAGTGAATGGTTTCATACAAATTAAGACAGTCTAGAAAATGTCTTATAGATATGTCCAGAGGTTTGTCTCATGGGTGATCTTAGATCCTGTCATGCTGCCAATTAGTATTAACCATCCAAGTTCCAAAGAAAACATTTCCACACCTTAGAAAGGAGCACCACTGGTAGATGGTGGACTTATCAACAGTAAGACTAGCAGTGACTCTTACCACTGTCACTGATGTTACCAACATTCTCTTGGTAACCTTTCATATACCAATACAAATCATGTACAGTCTTGATTTGTATGTGAGTGGCGTGTTATGGACATGGAGAAAACTGCCAGTTAATCAGAAGCTAGAACAGTCCTAGCAAGTTCACAGTTTTCATACAGGAATAATGGGACCTGGACATTCTGGCTGGTTTGAGAGACCTTGACTGTAATGAATCATTCTCTCAAAGGGCTTGACTTATTAACAGGGAACAAAGGTGTAGGCATTAGAGGGACATAGTAGGTAGAATACTTGCTTGCTTGGGGTCTGTTTGAGGGGCTAGCTGAATCTGAGGCCTCACCATCTGCTTTCAAAGACCCCTTGGATGACAGCTGTTATCATCCACCTATTGACTGCACTCTTGCCAAGGTTGGTAAGGAAATGTTTACTTCTCCCCTTGTCCTTTCATCTGGCCCTCGTGCCCTGTAAAAATGTGTGAGGTCATTGCACCTGTCATCTCTACTCCAAGCTGCTGGAACCACAGTCCTGTGTAACAGTGAAGATAAGCAGGCAGAAACTCTGCATGCAATCAGAAGTTAGAATGTTTTAAACAATAACCAGGGTTATATGTTATACATAAGACAATACTAATTTTGTAATGAGAAGTCCTGAAAATTATAGCAGACTGGTATAAAAAGGAGATTTTCCACTATGACATAAGTTGGGGATATTAATAGAGGAAATATAATACTCTCAGCTTTAAATTTCAGCCAGAAGCCTGTAGCACTTGACTTAAAGGGGCTTTCAAAATGGATGGAGACAAGGAATAGGTTCAAGAGAAGTTTAGCAGATGAGATTTGGCAATAGGGTAGCTATAGATGCAAGACAGAAAACTGACTTGGAGGTTTTTAGCTTGGAAATTGGACATAAAGAACACATATGGAGTAGAAGAAAACAGACTGGAGATTGAAGTTTGGTGTGGATGTGAAGGATCATGGAAGGGATGGTGAGTGGACATTTTTCTCCTCTACATTTAAGAATTAAATATATAGCTGGAAAGGTATATGTGCATACACAGAAATGTTTGTAGATACCTATATGTGGATATGTGTATTGTATTAATATATAAAAAACAGCATACAGCTTTGAAAAATGTGTTAGCATTTATAGATCAAAAGGTACAAAGTGGCATGCAGCTGCTGAATACAAGCAGCAGGAAGGTCTGCTAAGAGTAGAGTATGCCCAAGTGAGGGAGATCCCACGAAACAGATTTCAGTTTTCACTATCTTTAGCTACTTTGTTGAACATCTCTCTTTTATTATCATCTTTCTCTTCAATATAAACACAAGAGATTTATCATATTTATTTTAAACAACACATTACATACATTTTGCCTGAAACAAAAAATGCCCATTTGTTGTAGAAAATTGGGAAATGCAGATAAGAATAAAGACAGTGCTTTTAATATGTAGACTAGTTGAGTAAAACCAATGCTTTGGATATTGATTATAAAATTAAAAGATGGTTGAAATGAGTGGGCACTGATGATGTTTACAGACCACCCAAACCCATGCTCATACGAGTTTGTGGGTATGCAGTATGCATGTCTGTGCATTGGAGGTGATGGTGACATTTATTTCAAGTTAATAATGACAGCTCTTGTGCTGTTAATATGAAAATAGAAGTGTGAGTGTGTCCTAGATACATGACAGTGTATTATTTTTGTTCAATACAGACAGATGTTATGAAAAATTGTGCTAGAAGTAATTGTGATGGAAATATTTTCACTATGAGATACTCTGTGTAAAGATGCAAATCTTTTTCTCTTTTTAGCTGAAACCTTGATTTCTCTCAGAAAATAGGAATGAAATGTACATATTTTAAAGCATTAGGTAATTTAAAAGAAAAGAAAATAAAACCTAGAGACAATAATTTGGTATTAACTGTACAAATATAGCAAATTTATCTTCATTTAAAAAAGAAGATTTATTTAATTTAATTTCGGTGTAGGTGTGCCTTCTCGGGTGTATGTGCACCATGTTTGTGTAAGTGTCCATGTGGGTCAAGAGACTTCAGATTTCTTGGAAATGGAATTACAGGCTTTTGTGAGCCTTATGATACAGGAACTGAACCCAAGTTCGAGAGCAGTAAGTGCTCTTAACCCCCAAGCCATCTCTCTAGCTCCTAGTTTATCTTTGAGAGTGGAGCAACTGTGATACAATGAGCAAGGACAGTTCTTTTTTTCTTTAATTACTATTGGGACAAAAGAATATTTCATTCTCCTAAACAAATTTTGACATTGACCTATTCTCTTTATAAAAATTAACTGGAAATGGATTGTAAACCTAATTGTAATACAAAATTATAAAACTACTAGAAGATAAAGTAGAGGCTAGCCCCAATGACATTGATTTGGCAATGACTTTTAGGTATAACACCACAAGTGTGCACAGTGAAACAGTCAGTAAGATGGACTCCAGTGAAATAGAAAACTTCTGCTCTGCAAAGAACAATGTCAGGAGCATGACAATTCAAGTAAGGACTAGGGAAAAGGTTGGGGAAAAAAACATCATCAAAATAAACATAGACCACATATTTATTTTTAAAATAGAGCTAAGGCATCCCACTCTACCATTGACCCACATTCCCAGCCTGAGAACTCTTCAACCCCAACTAAAAATGAGCAGAAGACTCTCACAGACTCCCCAAAGATGGCACAGATGGTAAATAAGCATATGAAAGTGCTTTGTATCACAGATCAACAGGGAAACACAAATTAAGCCAACAGTGAGAGACATCACAGATCTATGTGAATCGCCAAAATACAGAAAATGGAGGATCCCAGATGCTGGATCAGTAGAAATATTCATTCATTGCTCTAGGGTTGCAAAATACCACTGACACTCTGCAAGACAACTATCAGATTTTAAAAACAAAACTAAATCATGTATACACAAAAATTATAATTGCATGTCTTGGTATATATCTGAAGGAATTGAAAACCTATGTCTACATAAAAACCTGAAAATGGAGAGTGACTATAACAGATGTATTTATAATTGCTGGAATTTGGAGGCAAACAGATATCCTTTAGTAGGTGAGGCAGTAAACGGATACACCAAGACAATGAAGTATTACATGATACTCAAAAGCTGCCAGATTACAAGACACATACTTAACTATCTAGTGCTAAATGAATGAAGCTATAATCAGTGGTGTTCAGATGGGCTTAGGGCAGGAAAAACATGATGTATGATGTTGTCATGGTAGATACATGTCACTGCACAATCACCTAAACATAGGATATACAACACCAAGTATGAACTGAGATGCACACTTGGGAGATGATGCCCTGTCAATAAGGGGTCATCAATTATAACTGAATAGCTCTGGTGGAAGTGGTGTACTGATAATAGGGAGGTGATGCATGCATTGGAGTGGAGGTCTATGTGGAGTCTATACCTGTTACATTTGCTACTAACGTAAAATTGCTTGAAAAAAAAAAGTACCTACAATCATATATCCTGGATACTCTCAATCCATGCCATCTTATTCCAACTGAATTGTTATTCTCTTCATTTACTGCTGGGAACACAAACATGGAGGCAAGAGTAGTTAAGATCGATTAAGAAAAGAGAACCTGATATTAATCATGAAACTGATTCTCTCTCTGTTCCTTCTTATATTCTTAGCAGCATGTCCCAGGGAGTCATTATGTTTGTTTTTTATCATCTAGGGATATTCACACAAATGTAAGCTCTACTTGTGTCCTGGCTGGTTTGATGTCAACTCAACACAAATTAGAGTCATCTGAAAGGAGGGAACCTCAATTGAGAGAACGCCTCCATAAGATCCTGCTGTAGGGCATTTTCTTAATTAGTGATTGATGGGGAGGGTCCAGCCCGTTGTGGGTGCTGCCACCTCTGGGTGATGGTTCTATAAGAAAGCAGGCTAAGCAAAAGCATGACAGCAATCCAGTAAGAAGTCTCTGCATCAGCGCCCCCTCCAGCTTCCCATCCTGCTAGAGTTCCTGTCCTGACTTCCTTCAGTGATGAGCAGTTATATGAAGGAATAAGCTAAATACACTCTTTCCTCCTCAAGTTTCTTTGGTCACGTGTTTCATCACAGCACTAGAAACCCTAACTAGGACAAACTGCATTGGTTTCTCACTCATTAAATCACTAAGTTTTCAAGTACCAATGCCTTATGCTTAGAATTTCAGTCCAGCCCAAATCAATGCAATAAATCCAATAGTGTATTAATCATGGGTCTGTGCAGGAAGAGGATGTAATAAATGAGCATGTATGGATATTTACCATCTGTCTAGCTATGCAACCATCTTAGATCTTGGTGTTTAACTCTTGATTCATCTGTAGTATGTTTTGCTGTTGGGATGGGTGAAGGAAGAGAACCAGTTTTAAAATCCCGAGTTTTCAAACATTGAGACTTTAATGCTATCTGCCTCCTACTAGAAGAGCCAGTGCTTTTGGTGTCCTGCCAGCGGCATCCAAATCCAAACACTGTGGCTTTATAGTAATCTGTGATAATCTCCCTTGTAGCCTCAGCCTCCGTTTCTTATGGAAAGTCTCAGGCTATTCATCTTCTCTTAATGGCTTTTCTCTTTTAAGTGGAGAACTGTGTGCAGAAGGTTTGTTGTGCAGTTCTTTCATGAAAGAGATCTCCAATGGAGCAGCTGGGGAAGCACTGGGAACAGTAAGGGCAGTGGTTTCAGCTATTTTTCTTAATGGGGTCTTGGAATTATGGTAGTTCTTTAGATGTGTCCAAATTAAGGCAAGGCAGTGGGGCTTGTATGATCCCCATCAAAACGTGTGGAACTTTGAATGAGACACTTCCTGCAGCAGGCAGAATTTCTGTGAAGGGTCTGAGCTGCACTCTACCAGGGAGTGATCTTCTAGCAGCTGTGGGATTTATTGTCAGCCCTCAATTGTCGCTCTGGGTGGGCTACCACAGTATCCACTCTACCTCCAGGGAGAAATCGTTTGCCGACTTTATGGTCATTTGGACATTGTGTCCTGACATGGCCCTGCTCTAGAGCCTGCACTCTGCTTTGATTGTAGGATTGAAACAGGGATTTGTGGACGTGCCTGGTAACCTTTTAGCTATGTTTACATTTGCAATCAGTTTTAAAGCTGTTTCTTCATCTCTGATTATTTAATGATTAAAAAAAAGTTTGGATATTTCATTTCTCCAATCTGTAATGTTATACACATAGAAGAAACGACTCCAGAAGAAAGACCTAGGGTTAAATTGGAAGATAATTTCCAGAAATATGCCAGATGTTGGTGTAGTTTACTTAGGAAGCATACTAAACATATTCCTTGCAGAGGCTTGATGAAGCGGTATAAGACATCAGGCAAGGACACTGATCCAAAAGAGACTGGATGTTGGTAGAAGTATTAAGGCAACTCTATATAGTTAAAAGGGAGGTTTATTTTGTGGGGTAACTTACAAGTAGAGGGATAGGTTACAGGGTCAGGGAAAGGTGAAGTGCAGTCTAGGAAAGGTGTAGTGCAGTCCAGCCATGTTCTCTGGAAAACTCTGCTACGTCTACCTCCAGTGTCCAAGATCCAGGAACCAAGAGAGCTGGCCCATCCGGAACTCAGGTCTTAAGGGCTCCTCTCTCGGCCCTGCCTCATAGGCATGACAATTACCAGAAGCCTCAATTGGGATAGTACTTCCAGGTCAAAGCTGGAACAGTTACCCACTACAACTGGAGATTTTTTAGAAAGTATGAAAGAAATTGTCTAGCTTTAAGGGGCAGAGAAAGGAATCAAACAGGACAGGTAAACTAAATTATTGACTGTTGTTCCTGGAGAGTCTGTGGTCAGCTGGATGTAGACCACTACACTCTGTATCTAGCTATCTCTGTGTCAGTTGTCTCTCCTGGGCTGTTTCCTGTGCCAGCTCTACATCCAATATACTCTCATGATGACAGATCCTGCCATCCTTACTTCTTCAACCATGAAATACTCAGCATCCTGGCCTCTTTTTCATGGACAACTTCTCAAAAACATTTGGCTTTGAATCTCCTTGGCTAAAGGATAAAACATAATGATTAATTGCCCCAGAACTCAGGATTCACAGTTGAAGTATTTAATGCACCTATATGGCCTGAGAGTCAAAAAAAGGGTGACTTTTGTCAATGGAAATTGGGACATGATTGCCAGAAAATGAGGGAGACCATGCCAGGTAATAAAAAGGACAAATGGCTTCTGAAGAGATCCAGGCCATATATTTATATACTTATTTCATTGGTATTGATTGAATATTTCCTATATCTTGGCAATTGTATTAGATGCTGGGGTAGCATGCTGACCACAATAAACTCCCTGCTTTCAAAGAACTTCATTCTGAGGGTGTGGGGTGGGTAAAAACAGTATGTAAAGAGATAACTATGGGGGCTGGAGAGATGGCTTAGTGACTTGAGAGTACTGACTACTCTTCCAGAAGACCCAGCATCCACATGGTGGCTCCCAGCTGTTTGCAGTGCATGAATATGCATGAATGTGGTGCACAGACATTTGCAGATAAAACACCAATACCTGTAAAATAAACTCAAAAATAAGTAAAAAAAGATAACCATGTAAGGCGTGTAAGCTACCGGGGCTGATTGTCTCTGCACCTCCCTCCTTTCCTGTTCTGCTTTAAATCCTATAACAAAACTCTATCAATGTCTCTCCTTTGTGGGATCACAGAACATTGAGCCACAATAAGAAACACAGGGCAAAGCAATAGAGGCAGAAAAAAAAAAGTTCCTTTCAGCGGCCCAGGCTTCCATTCTCAAAGTTCAGATATGGCCTCAGCCGTGCATGCAAGTTGAAGCCCTACCCTTCAAGTCATTCTATTCTCTACCAGTGTCACCTGACATCTTGCTGGTTTGCTCATACCCTCCAGCAATAACATGCTGGACTGAACATACCCCCAAACACTATGGACCAGTTCTAGAGGCCAGCATCCATCCCTCGGGGTAATCTGACTGCTGCTAAAGACCAGTGGTAGCCTATACCCATTGGCAAGTTTCCTATATTCAGGCTGCATGTGTCTATCTATGCTAGCCATGGGACTCTGGGGAGGTGATCTGTGTTGCTTCTTATGTTCTCATTCTGCATTCCTCTTCAGCATAGAGCTGACAACTGTTCTTACACACACACCACATTTAGGCCCTCTACATCTTCCACTTACTGGGTAACCACCTCTCTCCAGTTAATGATACTTCATATCGAAATTTTGCTGATGAAATGTCTGGTGTGGTTTCTGTCTCACATTTGGACACTGACTAGTATAGATACCATGCAGTGGTGAAGTAAGTTGGGGAAACACGAGTCTTATAACGGGATAGGGTGGGACAGTTTTGGACACCGTGGTCACAAAATTTTGAGAGAGAATATAAAGTGTGTAGGGCAGAATATACTAGATTAAACATGAAGTATGGATAAAGACTGTGATGGGAAATGAAGTTGGCCCGGCCAGTGAGGAGTAGAAAGCTAATGAGACAAGGGCTGAGTGAATGAGGGAGAAAGTCCTAGAGAAGGCAGCCTGCAGCCAGATCCTGTGGGTCCTAGACATTACCCTCCTCTCCTCCTGGAGAACTTGGATTCTAATTGTCAAGAGTTAGAAAGCCTCTGTCTTTAGACCACAGAAACAACATGACCTGACTTACATTTTTTTTTCAAAAATTCTTTTTGACTTCTGTGTGAAAGAATCAAGCATGTAATGAGGCTATTAATGTAATGTATGCAAAGCAGAGATCTGACCTAGTTAGAGCAGCTGAAATGGGATGAAGTGGTCATTTTCTGATACATTGGAAGGTTGGAATTTCCTGACTGACTAGAAGGAAAACATTGCTGTTACTGAGATGGGAAGGAATCTCTTTGGGATCCCTTGGAGTCAAATATTTAGTTGGAGAGAGTTTAAAAAAATACTAAATTTGGGAATCCCACTAGCATCCTGAATGGGGCTATTTACTATAAAATTTGTTACATCAATTGGCAATTCAAAAGAAAGCAGTCTGGAACTGTTTCTTTAGGTGTGGTTAGTATACCATAGTCATTTCACTGGGTGTTGTTACATCTACTTGGAATAGGTAGATATGGTAGTTTGAATGTAATTGGCCCCCAAAATCTCATAGGGAGTGACACTATTTATGAAGTGTGGCTTTGTTTGAGTGGGTATGTCCTTGTTGGAGGAAGTGTGTCACTATGGGGGTGGGCTTTGAGGTTTCCTGTGCTCAGGATACCACCCAGTCTTGCAGATGTGTTGCCTGCAGCTACTACTCCAGCACCATGTCTGCCTGCATGCTGCCATGTTCTCTGCCATGATGATAATGGACTGAACCTCTGAAACTGTAAGTGAGCCACCTCAATTAAATGTTTTCTTTAAAAGGGTTGCCATGGTCATGGTGTCTCTTTACAGTAGTAGAAACCCTAATTAAGACAGAGGGTAAGGGTGCTCCAAGGCTTAAGTGCTAGATCACTTAGGTATTTAGATGTTGACATAAGGAAGCAACACTGAAGAACTGGATGGGAGAACCCAGCTAGCTAAGGGGAGAATCTAAAGAAGAGGATGGAACCTTCTTTTGACCCAGCAGTTGAGAGTCCATACTTCTCTTGTAAAGGATCCAAGTTTGGTTGCCAACACATATTGGGTGGGTGGGTGGGGATAGGAGTAGGGGTTGGGGGGATAGGGAGTGTCACAACTGCCTTGTAACTCCTTCTTCTCCCCTCTATGGGCACTGAATCCACATGCACATAATCCCCACTCGACCCACATAATCAGAGAAAAAGAAAAAAGAAAGTGATGTCCTGTGTGGTAGATTGAATGTCATTGGCCCCCATAAGCTCACAGGAAGTAGCACTGTGGGAAGGTGTGGACTTGTTGAAGGAAGTGTGTCACTGTTGGGGTGGGCTTTGAGGTCTCTTTTGCTTAAGTTTTGCTCAGTGTCACAGTCCACTTCCTGTTGCCTTCTGATGAAGATGTAACCAACACCATGTCTACAGGTCCACTGCCATACTCCCTGCCATACTGATAATGGACTGAAACTCTTGAATTGTAAGCTGCCACCTCAGTTAAGTGCTTTCCTTTGTAAGAGTTGCAGTAGTCATGGTGCCTTTTCACAGCAGTAGAAACCCTAACTAAGATATCCTGGAAACAAAGAAGGCTGCAGGAAGTTGTTAGAAATGTGCATGAATTGATATTGATGGAGTCTCAGGGTCTAGCAATCTAGAGGTCGATGGTGACTTTAGTGCAAGCTGTTTCAAGGAATGACAAAATCCTTATGGATTGGCCTTAAAAAGGGGGCGGGCGGGAGCAGAGGCAACGATTTCATGAGCATATTGTTTGAATAGGAAACAGTGAAAGGAGAGATTTCCAGGACAGACACATTTCATCATGATGAATTTTGCAAATGTGTTTACAAGTTATGGTATTCCACTCAGAGGAAAATTGAAGATGCAGGAAAAAGAATGAATGCCAAGGGTAGACATGAGAAAGGTTTAGGTGCATCCAGGACACAGCTGTTAGACATGACTCTTGACTGTAGCCCAAAGGGTTCCCCTGCAGATGTAGTAAATTATGTGGAGGAAGACATGTCTATTCTTCAGTGAGAATATGTGGTGTTGGGACTGAGACATTGGGGGATGGTCAAGTTACTGAAAGTATGTGATATAGGAACTAAACTTTGGGGAAATGGAAGGAGAAGTTGACTAGAGAAATGTGTGTACTGCAGGATAATTTAATCCACAAATAAGAACACCTTTTTAATGAATGAAAGCAAACCTCAGTGAAGGCAGGAACAGTCATCCTCTGGTCCCCTGAAATGTATGAAACAACAAAGCCACTTAGAATAAAGACAGATGGTTGCCATGAATATATACACAGGACGGCTAAGTAGACGGACCTGTAAGCCTATCAAAAGTTACTTTCAAACGTCCACCTTGGGCTAATGACATAATAGACACTTGAAACTCAAAGAGCTTGTGTTTCCAGGTCCAAGAGACTTGTACAGGACTGGCTTTTCAGAGGTAGTGTCTGTAGACTCCTTTTCAAATAGTCCTGAGTTTTCCTAGTAGATGGAGCCCAAGCAACAGAAAATAATTTTGTGCTCCATGTAAGTTAAAGCATGTGAAGTACTACAAAAAATGATTATTTTCAGAAAATAATGCCTTTTTCACAAATATGAACTAGTTTAACCTTTAAATCGGTTGAACTAGTCCAGTATATGTGATAGAATCTTTAGTTTCCTCAATATACTTTTCCCACAGACTTTGATGGCACTGTCTGTGGCCCAGCTGTTCAGCTAGGTGGTTTCTTGGCATTGACCAAGGTCCTTAAGTGGACCAATTGAGGTTTTGTTCTTTTCCCCATAGTAGATTATATGATGGAATGTGGATTGTGGGAGGAAGATTCCTTTTGTAAATTTATTCAGCAAATATTGATGAATATTTAGTCTGTTCTAATGCTTTGGGTTGAGGTGGGAGATGATTAAAACAAAGTCTGTCTTCTAAAGAGCATCCCTTCTGTGACTGAGCACTGTTGAGATCATGTTATTGAGGAGAACCTACTACTTGGGTTTTGATGACAAATTTTCCCCAAAATGTAGCCAATAGAGAAATTGAATTACAATACTGAGAAACACATCTCTAACATGTCAATTATAGGTACCTGGTTCTAGTCAGGCTTTCAATTAAACCTATGCTTCAATTCATAGGTTACATGCTCCTTAAGCCAATTTGAGTTAATTTTTCATTTATTTAAAAAACATATAAAATTTTTTTAATGCATAACTCTGGGTAAAATGGGAACCCTGCTTTGTGTGAAGAATGTGGAGGAGGATCTTTATAGAAACATCAAATAATGAAGGAAGACATGAATAAATGATTGTTGTAATTTCAGAGAGCAGCACATAATTTGAAAAATTAGAAAGGTTTCTAAAGAAGAAAGCATCTCTCTCTCTCTCTCTCTCTCTCTCTCTCCCCCCCCCACCTCTGTGTGTGTGTTTGTGTGTGTATATGTGTATGTAAGTGTATGTTATAAGATGATGTTATAGAGAATGTGAAATAATGTCTCCTGAAGGATCCGACATTTGAGGTGAGATTTTTGGGAATGGATAGAGCTCTGTGGAAATCAGGGATGACTTCCCCAATAGGGCCAAATGCAAGTATAGAGTCTCTGAAGTCCTGTATGCTTGCTACCTTCCAGTTACCATAAAGGAGGCCGCAGTCAACACAGAGGGTGTGCTAGTTCCTGGAAGGCTCTTTAGATTTGATACGGATTTAGATTTTATTATCCGGGCACTAGGAAGTCATCGGTGGCTTTGTAGGATAAGCATAAAGGTAAATGAGTTGTATTTGAAAACAACACCCTGACTGGCATTTGAAGAATGGATTGCAGTGAGGTGAGTGGAGAAGCAGGAGGGAACCCAGGTAAGGGTCCATTAATCCAAAGAAGAGGCACTGAGATGGTTCAGGTGAAGATGGGGGAGTGTTTACAGTCTGGATGAAGTTCTAGCAGTCAGCAGAGCCTTCTGATTGAATATGCGAGTGGAGGGGAAGAGATGAAGAGTCGGGGTGGGGGTGGGGGAATCCAAACTGAGTCCTTGGTCCACAGCAGAAGTTACTAGATGAAAAGTGCTGTTTCTCAGAGAGACGGGAAATACGTGGTGGAGGTCAGGATTGAAGATGGGTTGGTAGAAAAACATCGGAATTGATACTCTATTGGCTGCGCTGAGTTTCAAATGGTTCTTACTACAAAACAGCAGATGTTGGAGCTGGAGAGATGCTCAGAGGTTAAGCATGCTTGGTATTCTAGAGTACTAGAGCTGGACTCCCAGCACCCTCACTGGGCAGCTGTAATTCTATTTTTAGAGGATCAGCTTTCCTCCTCTGGCCTTTGTGAGCACCCTCACAGATGCAAAACATACTCACACAGTTATTCAAATACACATAAATAAAAATAAATGTTACAAACAAACAAACAAGCAAAAAAAAAAAAAAACAAACCAAAAAAAACCTAAACGCAGATGCTAAGTAGGCTGTCAGATTTGTTAACATGAAGCATAGAAAAGAGTCCTAGTTGAACATATATTCCATTTAAAGCCCCCCCAAAATGTAATCAGATTGCCCGGGGACAAGGCATTAATAGTGACAAGGACAGAGCCCTTAGAGACACTAACATTTAGAATTCAGACAAGAAAAACGGGAGTCAGAAAAGGGGATCGAATGTAATCACATGGAGGTTAGAGCAAACTGGGGTGCTACTCTGAGAGGGTCAAGAAAGAACCGTATTTCCGAAAGAAAGTTAAACCCTAAACTCCATGGACTAGGTTCTATGAGGACTGAAAATAGAATAATATTTTTCTAAGTTAACTTTGAAAAGAGACATTTTGATAGAGTACTGGAAGAGGGTTGAGTTGAAGAGAGAGAGAGAGAGAGAGAGAGAGAGAGAGAGAGAGAGAGAGAGAGAGAGAGAGAGACTACAGATGAATCTTTTAGAGGAGTAGAGAATGACAATAACCATTAGAGATGAATATGTATGTCATCGGGGAAATGTTTCTTACAATGAGGAATCTGGACCAAAACTTCATTCAGGGATACTTAGGACTCAGGATCAGAGAATCATCAACATTCAAACCTACACCTATATCTATATGTCAACCATTCTGCTCAAGAACATATAGCTAATGTAGGACAAAGAAGAATGGCCCTTATAGGCTCATTTATTTGGATACTTGGTCCTTAGTTGGTGAACTGTTTGGGAAGAATTAGGAGTGTGGCCTTTTTGGAGGACGTGTGTCACTGGAGTGGGCTTTGTGGTTTCAAAAAACTTACACCATCTCCAGCTAGCTCTCTTTGTCTTGGTTATGTCCGAAGATCTGAGTTCTCAGCTGCTGATCCAGTGCCATGTCTGCTTCCCTGTTGCCAGGATCCCCACCATGATGGCGGGGGATCCGAAACTCTAAGTCCCAGATAAATGCTTTCTTTTATAAGTTGCTTGGTCACAATCTCTTACTACAGCAATAAAAAAGCAATGAAGACAGCTAACATACAACAGGATTATGATTTAAAGTCAGCATTTTGCTCACATCTCTACTCCTTCATCTTACTAGGATGTCCAGCTCTTTAGATGCTGCATATAGTACCTAGCACTAACAGGCAATATCATCTACAAAGTAAGTGAATACACAGCAGATCAGTCTGTTATTGTTGCCATTGTTCTGATTCCAGGAAGCTAGCACTCTTTTTGTTACAGTGTCCATGAGTTTTAACTTCCATATTCAGTAAGGACAGTGAGTAGATGTCATAACGGACATCAGGTTGACCACACAGAATGACAGCAAGCAGCATAGGTCTTTTTAGGACAGAATGTGGGTAATGCAAAGTTCTGTTCGTTAAGGACAGAACATTTCAAAACTTAGAATTCTTTATTCATTACCCAGTCAAGGCAGGAGGGTCAAAACATAATCTCTCGCCTTGGATGTTTAAACAAGTGAACTTGTTTTTTTCCTCAAGAGTGATAAAAAGCTGTGTGTTGGCCACTCTTCAGACTTTTATGGCTCTATTTTTAGCATTCTTTGCTACAGTGAATACAGGCACATGTTAAAGCAAATACTGCTGGGGTGATGGCGTTATAATTCATTCATGGTCACTTGTCATTTGGAATTGTATTTTGAATATCTTTATTAATGTCTAACCTTTAAATTCAATGCCTCGTGTGCCTGTTTTCTGAGATATATTCTCTTCCTTTATAATATTAATTTAAATATTTATGAATTTTAGAAATTCCATTCCCTCACATTATTTGGTTGCATGTTGATGACCTTGAATTTGTCAGGGATCCTTGGCTGTTGTGCATCTTGACTCCATTATTGCTTTTGGACCTAATATAGCAATGGGAGCTAATAATCTAACTTCTGCTCTACTATGGTTGTGTGCAATTGGAGAGCTTGCAAGGTTGATCCTCTCCTTTCAGTCCCATGTCTCAACTGGTGATCAGAAAATTTCTCTTCCCAGACCGTGAGATTCTGGGACTTTTGTGATATGTCAAAATGTTTCAATTGGCTTATACTGTTTTGATTTTAGGGGAGGAATAGCATTCACTAATCTTACAAGGGTGTTGTGAAAATTAATTTGTTAATGTTCACAAATACTTTGAAGATTAAAATACCCAGTGTAAATGCTCATTATTGTTTTATGTTCCCCAGGAGCCTTGCTGGGCAGGTGAATGTGAATCCAAGAGATGAAAGGATTATGTAACATAGAAAATTGTGGGTTAGTGCTGTCAGGCTTGGCCAACGGGTTCCTCTGGATTGTGAATGTGGGAATTATTCTCACCAGAGCATAAGTGTTCCCGGGCCTGGGATTAAGTCATTTCCTATAACCAGTGTTGGTTTCCAAAGTATTTCAGCTAAGATGAATGTTATTTAATAACACTGAGAATGATGATAAGCTTGGTGAATTTTCAGGTAGAGATGAAAGAAAGGAGAAAGGAAGCTTCCAGGTCTCTGAGAAGCTAGTGCTGCTGTAGAGCTCTCCCAGTACAGAGGGATGATGGGTAGTAATGGTGCTGGTGGTGCTGGTGATGATGGGTGGTGATGGTAGTGGTAGTGAGTGCTGGCTAATTGGAATCATGCAAAGTCAGTCTCAACACACACTACATAATCCCAGCTGAAGTCAGGGCTAAGATAGGCAACTTGCAGATCTGGATGTAGATATTTTAATCTTGAATACAACTGGGAGAATTTAATCAGGACAGATAAACTGGAGGAGGTAAAAATAACGTGGAATTTTCCATCCAAGAAGTTATCATTATGAATGTTTACCTGTTTATTCTAATGCTGATAGTACTGTTAAAAATTTGAACAATCTAAATATCCAGTGATAAGGGACATGTTATGATTTAGACATAAAATAAAATGCAATAATGAAATTATGTGTTTTAGATAGTTTTTTTATTAGTAAGAAATTTCCAAAGTAGATTAAGTTGGAGAAAACCTAGCTAACTGAAGTGTATTTATTCTCTATGTTCTTGTTTATCTGCCCTCAATGGTTAGTGTTACTATAGTGAAAATAATTATTTATAGAGGAGAAAATATACATTCCTATTCATGTTCAAAGGGAAGAATATATGCAAAAACAATAGGCCTTGAGATTTATACTAAACCTTTGGAAACTATCCAAAATATAATATCCAAATATCCAAAACATAAATGTAAGATGGTTTCATTATCTCATAGTTTATCATGTTCTTAACCTCACCCCCACTCCCCAATCCTTTGGCCATGTTTTCTCCTATTGGCTTCTACAGCTGACTATTCATGGCTCCAGGTCAGAACCCAATAGAGCCTCTTCCTGTGTAGGTAACTGAAATTCTTCCCTTTTACTTAAGCCAAGGCATCTATTTCATACCCACTGGAAACACAGGCCGGGCAATCCCGGAAATAGTGCCCTGAAGGCACAGCCTTTGACCAGTGAAAGACAAGCCACTGGCTATCATCTTCCCTTTCTTCATCTGGCTACACCATCCCAATGTGCTGTAGCTCATGTGCGCCTCTGAAGATTTCAGGGCAAGAACAATCAACTCTCAGCTCTTCTAACATGCCCAAGTTAAACACAATGTGTATGTGTCCCAGCAAGACAAAGAAAGAAACACTGTATATGAAAGGAACCATTTACTCAATCCCATACAAAAAAAGAAAGAAAGAAAAAAAAAAAAAAGAGCAATTACTCACTGAATGGCTTCTGAGCCCCAGACACTACATTGTCTGTGATTGAGTGTTCCAAGCAATGCCACAAATTTTTATGGAAGGAACTTTGGATTAGGATATGAACGAACCTGCCAAGGTCATGGAGCCCTTAGTATGTCTATCAACACTACATAGTAGGCATGATCTTTATACTTGACCTGAAGAAGAATGTTTAGAAATGTTTCTTGCACTAAATATCACATAGTGATAGGCCTGCAAGATGGCTCAGTGTGACAAGGTGCTTGTGGGCCAGCCTGGCCACCAGAGTTCAACTCGTGGGCCTACATGATGACAGGAGAGAACCAGTTTTCATAAATTGTCCTCTAAGATCCATATATGCATTGTGACATGCATCTGCCCTGAATAAATGTGAAAAGATACATAGTCAGACTGTGAAGCCACAACCAGAACACATACAACAATAACGTGAAAGAAGGAGGAATGTTAAGTTGAGCAACACAGACTCTAAGTTTAACCAAATATAGAACCATAAGGAACATTCTAGACCTGAAGGGTGCCATGTCATGGTGGTGGCAGTGTGTGTGTGTGTGTGTGTGTGTGTGTGTGTGTGTGTGTGTGCTCTATGGTAAAGAATAAGGAAGGATGGATGTCCCTTGAGAACAGAGGAGAAGGAAGGGCAGGGCATGGCGAAGCTCACAAATGAGACTGTGTGGGAGGGTTACCAGGGCATGAGATAGAGGGCTAGATATGGGGTAGCAAATTAGGGTGAATAACACTTTACTCTTTCTGCAAGTCAGAAAAAAACTTCAAGCTTCTCAAAAAGAAGCTGAATTTGTAGTGGAGGAAGTAGGAACCATTCAAGCCTTCTGGGCATGAAAAGGGCATGTTAATCCAGAGTGTACAGTAAGATTCCCAGAAGGGAAATTTAGCTATGGTATTGGAATACAGAACACTGTACTATTTGACTTGGTGAATGTTTAAAGAATTTTGTGTCTATAAACAGATACACACGCTCTCATGATGGCGGCAGTTATGGCTGGCCTATGAGATTTCGTTTCAAGCATATGAGGGTTAGAATGCTTTGGAGTCATCTGGTCTGAAGATGTAAGCCCCTCCAGCAGGAACAAAGCATCCATAGCATACTTACTAAGTGCTGGGTACCATGTCAGGGTCTCTCTTTTATTTTACTTTTCCTTCGACTGTAGTGCTGAGGACTGCACGTGAGGCTTTAGTGTGCTGGATCAGCACTCTACTGCGGAGTACATCCTCGAGGCTGCAGCATTGACAGGCTGCTCTGTCTATCAGTGCTGCTGGTCCTCCAGGGTCTCACTCACACTTAACTGATGCCGAGAGACTCTCAGAAGGCTTTCCAAGTGCAGTGGCTGGCAAGCAGCATCTACAGCCCAGTGGGTAACCCCCCGGGGGAGTCACTCTTTGCTGGCTTCTTTTGGGGTTGACCTCTCAAGTGTCTAAGGAGTCCTGGTGACCTGAGTTGCAGGAGAGAGTTGTATTTATTCTTTCCTTTTCCTTGTGTGTGTGTGTGTGTGCAAATGTAACACACACCACACACACACACACACACACACACACACACACACGCACACACGCACACACGCGCACACACACGCACACACAACATTCTCTCTCTCTCTCTCTCTCTGTTTGTATGAGTACATATACATGTAGGTCAGAGGACAACTTGTGGGCATTGGTTCTCTTCTTCTACTGGGTATTGACACTTGAACTCAGGTCAATCAGGATTGGTGGCCAGTGCCTTTACTCACCAATCCATCTTTCAGCTCCCTTCATACATGTTCTTGATAAGCATTCACGCCTTCAAGGTTTGTGAGGAGGCTATTAGGAGCCTGTGCATCTGTTACGTGGCAAGTTCCCCAGTTAAGTTGACTTGACATTGAGGGAATTTAATTCAGAATAATTGTCTATCACTCATACACTAGAGTAGGATGAAATAACAAAATCTGCCAGCTCAGTTAGGCTGGCATCCCTTTCCATAATGAAAAAAAAAATGTTATGTCCATATGGGAAGAAAATCTGAAAATTAGACAATGGAACATAGTGGCGAATTCATGAAAACCAAAGCTTTTTTTCACAGTGAAAGCTTACTGGGCTAATGAAAAAAGAAATACAAACAAAACAAACATTGGAGTAGTTTTTTCTTTATTTGTATTTCTTTGTATGTGTCTTGGCGTTTTGTATTTACAGCTGCACACACCACTTACATGTCTACTGCCGCCACATGGTTGTTGGGATTTGAACCTGCCTCGGTGCTCTTAACCACTGAACCATCTCTCCACTCCCATTTTGTTTTCTTTTAGTTTTTTCCCAGTAAGAACTACCAAGGCATATAGCAAGCAAGTTTCAGTTGCGTAGATTTTGTTCTCCAGGAAGCTGGGTCACGGCCTCCTGGCTTACACTGAGAGTCTCCTGGAGAGATTTCTCAATTGAGTGGAAGGGAATGACACATTTATAATTACAGGTGCTTGCACTTTCAACAATTAGGAATTCCTTTTTTTTTCTTCAAATAAAAGCTTTGGGCCTTTTTATGAGTTACTTATTAACATGTAAATACTCAAGGGAGACATATCAGCATGGGTTCGTTTCAGATAATATGCTGAGGAAGATTCAATTTAATTTAGTTCATTTTAGTCATTTGGCTTCATTTGAATTCATTGGAGGCCCTACTAAGTGCAAAACCATTTGCTAGCTCTTCTTCATTGGGGTGGGAGTCGGGGATGAATTGGGTAAGTTTCAGGGCTTTGCAAACTTCTCATGCGGACAGATTGTAAATGTTTGGGGCTTTACAGACTGTGTGGTCCCTGGTGCAAAAATCAACTATAGTTGTAACCAGAACATGTACATGCAACATGTATGTCAGTAATCATGGCTGTGTTTCAATAAAGCTTTATCAATCAGCCTGTGATTGCACACTGGTCCACATGTGAGCTACAAGTTTTAATAAAGCAAGGATTTATCTGATATCCTTTGACAAAATTTGAAGAATTTGAAGATCACTGGTCTTGACTGGAAATCACTGGGATCTTGCCGAAAACTTTAAGCAATATGCCTGCCTGGGTTGTCTACACAGGTTTAAGGATTCTCATAGAACTTTTCTGGGTCATGATAGGGTATTGAGGTCCTTCATAGCCCTCCAGATACAACTACTACTCAAGAAAGTTCAGAGGGACTGACGCTGTATTTTAAAAATGGCCAGCAGAGACTTGGTGGGTTGGAACCAAAGTGCCCCACAGCGGTAAGAGACAGAGATACTGCCCTGCAGACAGCACTCACTTGGAGAGTTAGTGGTAAAAGGGGAAGGGGGAGGGGAAGGGGAGAAGGGAGGGAAAGGGAATATAGAGCTGCTTGGTTGGGAGGGGAGAAGGGAGAGAGAGGGAGAGGGAGGGAGAGAGCAGGTGCAGGACTGAGAAAAGGAGGAGAGAAAGGTGGGCGGGGCCCCACCTTTTATGAGGGGACTTGATGAATGCACAGAGAGACCCAGTAGCAATGTGCGCATAACGTCAGCACCCTGAGCTGGCCAAGGTATTGTCTCTGTGTTGGCCAGGTCTCCAAGAGACTGAATGCTAGCAAACCTGAGGCCATATGTGGGAAATACTGTTAGATGCATGATGCTCCCTTAGTCTAGGGCTGTCAAGATGGGCAGTCAGGAGAGCAGCTCAGTGGATAAAATGCTCTCCACACAAGCAGGAGAATTGGAGTCTGGACACCCAAGACTTACACTTCAAAAAGCAGATGGTTGGAGTTGGGGTATATCTCTTCTTTAGCCTGCCCAAGGCCCTGGGTTCAAGCCCCTGAACCACTAAATGAATGGATGGATGGATGGATGGATGGATGGATGGATGGATGGATAGATGAACGGATAAATACAGGTGGGCTTGGTGGTCTAACTATAGTTCCAGAGCTTGGGAGGTGGGCACAGGACAAACCTGGGGTGAAATGGCCAGGTAGACTGACTGAATGGTAAGATTTCAGAGAGACCCTGCCTCAGTAAAAGAAGTGGAGGATGGTTGAGAAATATGCTCCATATCAACCTCTGGCTTCTACCTATTACACCCACATATACAAACACCCAAACACACATACACAAGTTAAAAAAAAAAGAGAGATTTTATTTATAGAAAGTTAAGCTACTAATTATAAGCTCGATCCTGCTTAAACCTGAAAAATATTGCAGCTCTTGTTCCAGAAGTGGTTGGATTTATAAGGTCTGTGTTCAGATGTGATTCGACTTAATTTTTAAATATGGCCATAGCAAAGTATCACAAACTGTGTGACCTTCAGCAAGAGAAGATTCAGACTTCATTCTCCAGACTCAAAAGAAGCTTGAAGGGTAGGAATCAGTAGGGCCCCATCCCTTTAAAGGTTCAGGGAAAAATCAATTCTCTTCCTTGTTCCTGGCCGCTGGAGAGTACCAGCCAACCTTGGTGTTCCTGCCTTGTGAATGCATCGCTTTAATCTCTACGAGTTTATCATCCCCCCCTCACCCGCGTGTGCGTGTGCGTGTGCGTGTGCGTGTGCGTGCGTGCGTACGTGCGTGTGTGTGTGTGTGTGTGTGTGTGTGTGTGTGTGTGTGTGTGTTCTAAAAGGACACCAGTAATATTGGATTAAAAGCTCAGCCCACTCCAATGTGATTTCAAACTCCACTCCAAATGTGACTTCATTTTGGTTTATTTCTAATTACATCTTCAGAGAACTGTTTTCAAATAAGATTACATTCACTGATGCCCAACTCTAGGGATTGAGCTTGTTTTTATGGGGATCACACTTCAACCCTAAATATGAACTCATGAAAAGTTCCCCTTTGTATGTGAAGAACAGAAATAGTGTGGATCAGCAGAAGAAATATTGGGCCTCAATACTGAGGCCAGTCGGGCTGCATCTGTGAAATGGGACTGAGAATTAGGAAGACAATGTTCAGCGGTCACTGGAAGAAACCTTTCAAACAGAAGAATCCCTGTAAAATTAAGTGTGAAGAGCAAAGGAAAAACTAAACAAAATAAATTTAAGGTGTATGTATGGTTAATGAGCAACCTGGATGTAATTTAGAGACAAGCCTGTGGTCACATTTGAAGCACATGCAGTATAGTGAAATTACAGGAGAGGGGTGGGGTTCTTGCTGCATTCTCTCTCTCTGTCTTAGACAGGGTCTCACTACATATCCTAGCCTTGGCTGGCCTGAAACTCAATATGTAGGCCAAGTTGGCCTTGAACTCACAGTATCAACAGTGGTCAGGCTGCTCCTGCCTCCCCAGTGTTGGGATGAAAGGTGCATGCCACCACATCCAGTTGTTCTTGACTTAACCTGTTTAGTCACAAAACTCCAGAGTCCTGTGTGTTCACCAATCACTTCGGGGGAAGAATTTTGCATGGGACAAATGTCATCCCTTTCATTTCTAAAAAGACATAAACAACATGTTTTCAGTTTGCAATGTGTTGCAAAGAGGGTTCACTCCTCTGGCCCAGTACCTACCTCCTTAGGCTTTTCTATCTAATCACACACATACATGATATTTCAAGTGCAGAGCACGCTAACTTTCAAGTGGGAAAATTGCATGGCACAATAGAAATTAGGAGAACATATGCTTCAAGTAGGGTGAGCCACGGTGTCCTCTTGTATAAAGTGGCCATAAGATGACAACTTGGCCATGGGAGTTCACTGAACCAATATATAATGTTTGTAGCCAAAGGCTGATGGTCAATAACACAAATAAAGCATGAGGATTCAGGCTTGGCATTTTAGCAGGCACTCTTTCCCCCCTTTATGTGCATTAGTGTTTTGCCATGGGAAGTGTCAGGTCCCTTGGAGTTACAGACAGTTGTGAGCTGCTATATGGATCTGCAAGTTAAACTGGGGTCCTCTGGAAGAGCAGTTGGTGTTCTTAACTGCTGAGCCTTCTCTTTAGCCCCAGGCTTGGCATTTTAATTCTCTGCAATTCAAAGGTAACATTAGGATAAGACTTTGTAAGGGGGAGCTCAGAGGGAAAAAGATACCCCGTGGCGATTCTAAAATGACTGCAAGGAGCTCAGTAGCGCCCAAGATGGGACTGAAAGATGATTCAGTCAAGACAGATGAGGTTTCCCCATAAAGGCCCTGCCCCCTTTGGCAGAAACCTGTCCTGGATGGACAGAGTCCAGCTTCCCTGTGTCAGCTGGCTCTGCTCCAGCGAAGAACCCTTCTAGGGAGGAGGGTGGCAGGTGCTGTCAAGGAGGCCCCTGGTAACCTAGAGCTCAGTTTCATTTGAAGAGCGCTTCGAAGTGGCATATGAACTTCTCTTAGTGGAAGAACATCAGTCAAGCTGGGACAGGTAGGCCACTGTCTCTTCCTCTACAGAGAATTTAAAATTAGACCAAGGTCAAGCCCAACCTTTCAAGGACAAAGGAAAATCTGTTTCTTCCCTCTCCTAACTATTTTTCTGAATGGTTGTTGTCTGTGTCCCATTGCTGTGTTGCCTGTCTGCATGCCCCAGTTAGGCATGGGCTTATTGGGTACATGCAGGCATGCAGGGAAATTGAAGAATCATAATGAAGAAATCATAAAGGTTTTCACGGAAGGGGGCCCGAAGGTTATGTTCAATGGAATGATGTATCAGGTTTGACTAGACACATGTGTATAAGACAAGCAGTTGAAAAAGCCAGAAGAGCAACAAGCAGCATTCTTATGGGGGTCTCTGATTCAGTTCTTGCCTTGGACTGTAACCTGTAAACCCTTTCCTCCTCAAGTTGCTTTTAGTCATGGTGTTCATCACAACAACAGAGAATCGAGGTAGAAGAGCATAGGTCTGGATGCATGCATCCAGGTATATTTTGAGGAGGTGCTGAGTGTATTTGGAGGCCTGTTATTAGGCAGAATGAGTCAGGATTTGGTGTTCTCACACAGGCACAAATAAGGAGGGGAAATCTGGGTTGTGAAGTATGACCATGCCAACCTCTCTTTGGGCTTCTCATCCCACTCTTTCTTGTGAGTTCAGCCTGGAGTATATTAATTGTAGGGCAATTAAAATGCTGTGGGTGAAAGGGTGAAATTAAAGGGTACAACATCGAATTTGCAGGTGAGCTGTCAGCCCTGAAGCAGTCAGTAAAAGCAAGCCCATCTATTGGCAAGCAATGATGCTTGTTAATTCTCATTTCCTTCTGTCCTAAACTTTGCATGGCTACCAGCCTTGTGAGGGCTGGAGATGGTGACAAAGGAAACTTCTGTTTCATTTGCTTTTGTTTGGGGTTCTGCTAGTAACAGCTTTGGGTTTGAAAAGAGACAAGTTATCAGTGAGAAGTGAAACAAATATACCCATATATATCACATCTTAAAATGATTAAGTGGCCTTGGGTCAACCTGTGACCCAAGATGTCTTAGAAGAAATCTACATCTAACTTGCAGGGTGAAGTGCTTACAGGGAGCATGATGCAGCACTTGTTAAAATAAAAAGCAAGTTTTTGACTTTTTAAATTCTTATGCAACATCAAAGCAAACATAATTGTTCAACATTAACATGACAAAGGTACTTGAGGGGGTTGGGAAAGAACTGACCATCTTGTAACCAGGCAAGGCTTCCAGTGGAGGGACAGGGTCACCAAACCCAGCCACAAAACCTTCTACCTACAATCTGTTTTGCCTCCAAGATGGGCTGGGGTAATGGTAGCACAGGACTTGTGGGAGGGGCCAACCAATGGCTGGTCTAGCTTGTGTAGCTGGGTGTCTTGTGGAACTCCTAACAGTAGGAGTGGGGGATATCTTTCTGACTCTTTTGCCTGCTCTTAGGACCCCTTTCCTCCTACTGCATTGCCTTGTCCAGCCTTGATATGAGAGTTTGTGCTAGTCTTATTGTAACTTATTATGCTGTGTTCCCTGACATCTCTGGGAGGCCTGCTCTTTTTTTTTTTTTTTTTTTTAGGGAAATGGAGGAGGAATGGATCTGAGTTGTGGGGGGTTGCTGAGAGGACAGGGTGAAGGGGAAATTATGCTTGAGACGTAATGTATGAGAGAAGAATTAAAAAATAAAATTAAATTAAAATAAAAAGAAAGGAGAGTAAAACAGATAAAAGATGTTGAAGATGGAGGACAATGTATAGAAATGGTTTGCTAGGCTCTCCAGGCAATAGAGCGGGGAATGCTGGAGAACAGCTATCAAGAAGTAGGCAATGGCCTACACTCCTAATCTAATAGCAGAGTAAAACAGGAAATTAACAAAGCAGAACAGAAATTTCCAGACTCTGTTTAACATGGATTGGAAGGTTTGGGGAGCCTCCCCCAAACCCCACCTTGCCAGCGTGAGGGAGTGACCACAGCTACTATTACCACAGAAAGGCTGGGAAAATTGGCACTGCGATTTCAGTAACAGACATGTTAAAAGAGAGACAGGAGAGGCAAAAGAGGGAGGAGACAAAATTTTAGATTGTTGCAGTAGAGGGAGGAGAGAGACCACTAAGATCAGCAGCCAGATGCCGTTTGAAAAAGACCCTTAGCTTTTCTCAGTGGATATGCCATAGCCAATGCTGTTTAATAAGATTCTTGCAGAGGTGATGGCTTGGAGGTCCCAGACCCTTCATGAATGAGACTCTCAGGAAACTCAGAGCAAGTGTCACAGACTAAAGTGTTGCTTCAGAACTGAATGATACTTGGTGAGGTGGAAAACTAGTTAGAGCTCAGAGTCCAAAGGGGGAATGGATAACAGTTTCTAGAGGCAGGACTAAGATCAGGAAGGGCCACACAGGGCTTGGATCAGCATTCCTAACTGGACTCCCGAAGAACTGTTGGTGTGACTAGCATCTGTGATCCAACCCATGGAAGATTGCTATTGATAGGGCCAACATCTGGGACCCAATCTCACAAAGATTGCCCAAAGTGTGACAGGCATCTAGGATCCCAGAACAGAATGCCAAGAGTTGGGACTGGAATTAATAAGAGGGAGTATTTCACTCTCAGGGGAGTACTGGGCATTGAGCCTGGTGCACACTATTCCAGTCTGGCAGAGAGAATTGGAACTTCAACCCTACTGTCACCTCAGCCCTCTTGAATATAGTGACTACTTCCCCTGGAAGAATGCAGGTTTAAGAATCCCAGATACATAAATGCCAATGCAAAAACACAGTAAGTATGAAAAAAAAAACCCTAAGGCAACATGACTCCTCTAAAAGTGTTAATCTCACAGTAATAGCTTCAAATGAGAGTGAATTTGATGAAGTCCCATACAAAGAATTCCAAATGAGTTTAAGTATGATGAAAGAAACCAAGGAGGGCAGAAATGAAATTCTCACTGGATTCCAAAAGAATATAAACTTACTGCTGGATAAATAAAAGAATCAAAACAGGATATGAAAGCAAGATTCAATAAAGAAATAGAAATAAGTGAAAAAAATTGAACTGAAATTGTGAACTTCAGATACTTAATGGGTCAAATTGAAAGTTCCATGGAAAGCTTCACCAACACAATGAATTAGAGTGAGGAGAGAATCAGAGGTTAAAGACAAGGAAGAAGAATTTAAGCTTTCAGACAGTGAAAAGATAAATTAATAAGAAAGTACAAGCAGAACATTAAAAATCTAAGGGCCCAATGAAAAGTTCAAGGCAGTGCATGATGGGCATAGAAAAATGTCATGCTTAAAGGCATATGAAACACTTTCAATGAATTCTATCAGAATTTTTCTCAAATTTAAGTAAACAGTTACCCATCCAGATACAAAAAGCATTTAGAAAACCAAACAGAAAACCACAAAAGAAACTCTCTGTGTAATATTATATAGAACAAAGTTATATAGAACAAAGAATGCATGTAGAAAGCTACGAGAGGAAAGTCACAAGTAAAGTCAAGTCCATTAGAATCATAGCAGATTTCTCAACAGATATTTTTAAAACCTGGAGGGCTTAGAAGGATGTATTTCAAGTTCTGAAAGACCACAGCTGCCAGTACATATTACTATACCTAGCAAAACTACCTGTCAAAATTGAAGAGAGAACAAATTTTTGTGATTAAAATTAGGCTGAAGAAATTAATGAACTCTAAATCATGTCTACAGAAAATACTTGAACGAATCCTTTGGACCAAAGGGAATGATACAGAAAGCTACAGAAAGAACAAAAGAGGCTAAACAATAGTTAATCAAATGAGCAAACAAGGATTAGGGAAATATTAAACACTATAGAATCAATAATACAACAGGGATTAATATACAACCATCAATAATAACTCCAAATATGAATGATCTGAATTCCCCAATCAAGTGACATAGAATACCATATTACATTAAAAACAAAAAACAAACACACAAAAAACAGGACTCATCTAGTTATTGCAATAACTTTTTTTTTTTAACTATCAAAGACAAACACAATGTTTGAATGAAAGAATACTAAAAGCTTTTTGGAGCAAACAGACATAAGAAACATACAGGTACTATTGAACAAAATAGACTTCAAACCAAAAGTAATCAGAAGAGATAAAAGTGATCACTGTATACTAATTAAGAGAGTAGTCCACCAAAAAGACATTATAATTCTAAACATACACACTCTAAACACAGGAAAGTCCAATTTAATAAAAACAAATACTGTACAGATTAACCCCAACTTAATAACAGTGTGTGCTGTGCTACTCCACTCTCACTAACAGAAAAGTCATTTCTACAAAAAAACAAAACAAAACATCAAAATCAAACGGCATCATAGATCAAACAAACCTAGTGGCACATATGGAACTTTCCCTCCATATAGTCTTTTCAGCAGCCTGAGGTTTCTCTGAAATAGATCATAAACGAGTACATAAAACAAGTTCCCTATACAAAAAATATAGGAACAGTGAATAATTTTTAATATTTCATTGTAATACCATGGACTAAAGCTAGAAATCAACAGCAAGAGAAAACCCAAAAACTATAGAAAATCCAAAAACTCATGGAGACTAATCAGTAACAATAAGCAGTGTGATGAGTGAGTAACCGAAGCAATCAAGAAAGAAATAAGAAAATGCTTGAAGAGTGAGAACGAAAACACCATGCATGTGATGGGCTGAAGCCTACAGTAAAACCTCAGAGAGAACTCAAAACCTAAAGAAACTGATGCCCAGTGAGGGCCTTAGAGAACCAAGAACAAGTCAAACTCCAAATCAGTAGCTAGACATAATGAAGAGAGGGCAGAAAATGATATTAATAAAGGACACAATGGAGGCTGTGTATGAGAAACAGTTCTGATAATACAGTAAATGGGGAAATGCTCCAAGTGTTTCCATTGAGATCAGGAGCAGGGTAATGCAGCGCTTGAAGTCTTAGACAGTGCAATATGACAAGAGAAGGAAATAAAATGGATGCAATGGCAAGGGAAGAACTCAAAGAGTACTTTTTTTTTTTTTTCAGATGATGTGATATAGAAGACCTTGAAGACTCCACCAGAAAATGCTTAGATCTGATGCACTCTTCTAGCAAAGTGACAGAAAACAAAATTAACCCACAAGCCCTAGCAGCTCTAATATATGCTAATAGCAAAAATGTTTGAAGGTAAATCTCATTTTTATTTCCCTAAAAACTAAAACAGAACAAAACCAAAACAAACAACACACACACACACACACACACACACACACACCAGTGAAACAAAATAAATAAACAAACCCACAATACAACCTTGGACTAAACCTCACGAAGCATGAAAGTCCTCTACAATAAAAACTCCAAACCACTGAAGAAGGTACTAGAATATGAGTCATTTCATTACTCATGGATAAGAAGCATTACTATTATGAAATGGCTATACTACCAAAAAAAAAAACCTATGAAATTCAATGCAAAATTTCAATGCCATTCTGCATAGAAATAGGACAACAATCTTTAAATCCATATAGAAATAGGAAAGACCCTGAATATCAAAAGCAATCCAGAGCAAAAATAAAAATGCTGCAGGTTTTGCTACGCTTATCTCCAAGTTACTACAGAGCCATAGTAAGGAGAAAAGTGTGATACTGGCACAAAACAGCAGGTCAGTAGACTAGAGTGGAGGGCTCAATGGACTGCGACCTGCATTATGTATGGCAAATACACCCTTTCCTCCCCAGTTGCACTGGGTCATGGTTTTTGTCATGCAGTAGATACCAAACTAAGATGGCAGTTGCTTGATTGTATTTTATTTCAGATTCATTGTTGGGGTGTGCTATAGTTCAGATCACTCTTCTCTCCCAGTACTGAGGGATTGCTTTTAGAATTGTATTGTAGTATCAAAAGGTAAGAAAAGCATTTCTAAGAAGGTGGTGTTATCTTATAGTGGCGGAGACACTGAATGATGCAGAACAGTGACAGATATTTTTCTAAAAGCATGGAGACCTGAGGCTGCTGTTTTTCCACATACCTGTTTGCAGATGTGAGAAATATCTGGCTGCAACATCTGTCACCCCATTGACCACCAACCAGCATTGATCTGGCTGGCTGGGTGGGTGTCCCCTTTCTCACCACTCCATGTGCTTCCTCCTGGAAGCTGTGTTCTTGGTTGAAGAGAGTGACCTTCCCCAAATAGAAGAGAACCAGTCTTTGGTCAAGGTTGTCGGAGCAGTTGTGCTCCCCTGCTAGAATTTCTAAACATTCTCTCAAGGTCCAAATACCTTTTGCAAGGTCATACTGCGCTGATGCGTTCCATCTCAAAGAAGCGAATTCAGAAGTGCTGTGTGGCTTATGCTAAAGGCTTGCTTTTTTTTTTTTTTTTCCTTTGCCTGTGCTAGACAAAGGGTAACTGGGTGTCCAGTTCCAAGTTAAGAACACTGGACACAGGGTTTCTAAAGCACTTCCCTGGTAGACAGACAGCACTTCACAGCATTGTCAGAACTCAGTAACGTTAGAGGAGTGTGTCCTTGTGCCTTCATAGACATTTTGACCTGGTTTCTGCTGTCCATACCCTTTGTACATTTATTTTCTGACCTAGCTTTATGTCCTTTTGCTGTAGCCACGATTATGAGTGTCCTGTGAATTCTAGTAAGCCTTCAAATAACACCAAATTAGGGGTGCCTGGGGACCCCGACACAATATGAAGGAGGAAAAATTGAGAGCATCGATTTTGCCAGGGAAATGAGGAGATCTTGAAGTGGCCCTCATGTAGATGATACACATTTTCCCCAACAGCTGCAGTAAGTGGAGCTGTATGCCTATGCAAGTAACAAGGGAGAAAGATTAGGCTTGCAATTGTCTGCCCAGCTTTCTGATTACCAGTGAAGCCGAGAGCCTGCGCCTGGGGTTTCCTTTAAAGAACCAGAAGGTGAATGTCAAGAGAAAGCAAGCCACAAAAACACAATTTAAACGAGGCAGCTGCAGGGTCCTACAACTTGCACTGGAAACATATCAGTGCCTGCTGCCTCCTGCTCAGCTGCTCAGTGACAGGTAAGCTGGGTGGTTAGTGACTTTGCTGTCAGCCCTGTCTCACTCCCTCCTTTTCATGTTCTAGTCATATTCAATGTGCTGGTGGAATGTCCTCCAGTTTTTCCTTGTGCACTTGACACCAATCCCCTACAAAAGCTGCCCCCAACCTTAAGTCCTGGCCCCCTCTGGGCTGCCCACCAACTAATTTGAATTCACAACTTTCTGGCTTCCCCGGCCCAATGGTCCTTTCCTGACACACAGTCACTACCTCTCTAGAACCTTCCCTCTGGCCCCTTCATGTTGCCCTTGACTGCTTGTCATGTAAAGGACAGTATCAGTGGTGACATTTGTTTCTTCATGTTCTAATTCCACCATAATAACGAAAATACTTCATAAGTGCTGGACAAAATACCAAGAAGGCACCAAGGGAACATGGCTATTTCACCTGCATGATCTACCTGAACACCACACTGTGATTGGGTGGCTTAAAGAATAGGGATTAATTTTCTCACCGTTATTAGACTTGAAGTCTGAAGTCAGTGCCAAAGGATCTTTCCCTGGTTGAAGGTCGCAGTATTTCCTACATCTCTGGGTGACCTTTCTTCTGTGTGTGCTGGGTCTGGGGGGTAGGGTGGGGATATCTGTGGTGTCCCTTCCTCTGTTTCTAAGGATGCTAGTTCTGTTGGATTAAGCTCTTTTCTTAAAGGCTGTACCCGCAACATGCCACATGGCAGGCTGTGTGAGCGTTAAAGACCTAGTGCCTCAATAACATTGCCCACCTTGGGAAAGTCCAACAACTACCTTGTTGTTTTATTTCCTATAAAGAGGGGGTACAGCTGTGTGCAACAGCATTTAGTCAGCAGGCATCGTGCCCTGAGCCCTCTACTGTTTTCTTCTTTCAAAAGCCCTCTGAAATGTCTATCTTCTTTTACTATTCATATTTACGTGTGTCTATAATATGTGTGTACATATGTGGATACACATATTTGGGTGTATGTGTACATGTTTATGAGTATGTATGTGTATGTGCATGTCTGTACATGTGTGTGTTCACTTGTGTACATATGCATGTATGTGTGCATGTGTGCGCATGTGTGTACATGTGTATGTGCATGTGTGTATGTGTATGCATGTGTGTGTCTGCATGTGTACCTTTCTTTACTATATCCATGAAACTTTCTTATTCCCAAGTTCCTTCTTTCTGTCGCTTTTTAAACCCTTTACTGACTAGGTTTGTGGCAATGTCTTCTCTCTTCCTACTCATCTCCCAACTTCTTTTTTAAAACATGAATTAAAGAAAACATTAAAAAATACAAAAATAGAAGAAAAAAACCAACAAAGCCCGATGTTTTTCAATGTATCATGTTATATTCTGTTTTTCCATCGACATCCCCTTCTAAAGTTTGCTTTTAGACAAGTCTTGGTCTATAGTTAACTTGTACATAAAGGTATCATAATTTTTTCTTAACTATAATGGCTTACAAAATTATAGCCACAGTACCATTGTCACACCTACAATGATTAACAGCGATTGCTTACGATCATCCAGCATCCAGAGAGTGCTTAAAACTTGATAGTCTCATAAAAACTTCGATGTAGCCAGTGTGTTCTCATCAGGATCCTCATAAAACCAGAACACGGGCAGGTTGAAGTACATTCCTGGCATCTTTGGAACTATGAAATGCCTCCTTTCTCTCATTATCTTCCTCATGAAGGTCGTTTGTTGACGGCCGTAGAGTATTTATTTCTTGGGGTTCCTCAAGCTGTTTTTTTTTTTTTTGTTTTTTTTTAATTACATTCCCTGACATCATCCCTGGGAATTGGAGGAAAGATCTAGAGAGACCGGAGTGGACTCAAGTGTGTCACTCCTCCATGATTCAGTGTCTGACTGTGCTCCAACTGCTTGTTCCTCCTGTCTGGTGTCAGGGTGGTTTCTAGAAACACCCTTATCTCTAGACCTCACTTCTTCCTCTGTGCTATTTCGAACAGTGACCTATCCTCAGGTCTTACTTATCACTCCCAAAAGTGTTTTAGGATGGTAACCCATGTTCCTGGGATGCTCCCTCAGAAGAAAAGTTAGGCTGGTCAAGGTAAGGCTCCAGGTGGGTGTGTTCAATGGCAATATTGAAAGATACTTTTCTTTACAGTTTTCGAGGGAGGGCAGGGAAAGGAGGAAGGGAATAATCAGTTTCCTAAATTTACTATACCATGAACTACCCTATTTATTAATATTCTCTATAAGCATACCAGGAGTGGGAATACTGGAGAATTGGGGCTCATCTGTGTACCCTCCTTTGATGGTGTTTAAAAATCTAAGAAACGTACACTTCATGCTAACTGTACACTACGGAAGTTTCCTTGGTGTTCCAGCCCTTATCTGAGACTGAGCTACTACTCTTCCTAGCAGGGCTCTGCCTCTCCCCTTAGAGATGCACTGTCACCAAAACAGCAGTGAAGTCACTTTGTCGCTCTGCAGTTGTCTGCTAACAACTCCTCTCCCTTCATCTGCAGAAAAGAATGCCAACTTCTAAAGCACCGGGCTTCCAGAGTAGAGATTACGTCTTCACTTGGTTATCATTACTCTACAGTAGGCAATACTAACAAGGGCAGGAAACTCAAATTGGTCCTTAGAAACATAAAGAGATGCTTTCCTAGCAGAATAAAGAAATGTTGACTCTTGATAAATTTCCAGAAACCCGACAGGCTTATATTTGACAGCATTTTAAATGCCCCAGCTCTTACATTCCTTCAGGTTTACTCCTCTTGACTCCATTCCTTGAGTTAATATTTATTGAATATGCTGTGGGCTCTATGTTTCAATGACAGGCATGCTGTGCTTTTGATGAAGGGAAGGGGGCCTATGGGGAGACATCAGTCACACAGGCAGATCACAGTGGTCCCACGGTTTACATGCAGTGGTGCTGGATGTAAGACACTGTCGGCGCATGTGGGCAGTTTCGTTCTCATTAAATGCTGCTCATAAGTTATTTGAGGTCCTCAGGACTCGAGGCAATTCCTCCTACCTTTCTTCCCTCTGTGCAGCCTAGAATAGTGCTTGGGACTGTGAGCAGCGACTCATCCGTGTGTGTGCTGAGTGTTGGGGAATCGAGCCCAGTGCCTCACACAGGCTCGTCAGGTACTCTGCCTGGAGCTGGTCTTGGAGTCTGAAGTCTTTCTGTGCCTGTGTTCCAGAACCCATGCACTCTTGCCTTGTGGTCTGGTGAATGTCCAGCTAAGTCTCTCTCGTCTTACATTCTTCCTTCAGATGGCGAAAAGGCAGGGGATGGAATCCAGGTGAATTTTATTGCAGTTTCACAGTGTCAAGTCTGGGAGGAACAAAATACCGTCGTGACCACTTGCCAGAATTTCCCTTGTGATAACCAGACCAGACCAGGCCACACAAGGTCTCCTGCACATCTGGAATGGATTCCCTTTGTGGTCTGGAGGTGTGCGGGTCTTTTGTAAGCAAGGGAAGTTCCAGATTTGGGAAAGGAATCCAAACCGTTTAATCTCATCAGGAACAATTACTCACAGCTAAGAGGGCCTTTGCTCCAGCTGTGGGTCACATGGGAAGTTCACAAATGGTCGGTGAAGCCACTGGTTGGCTTCTCTGATTGCTGCTGTCAAATTGGGGGTTGTGTTGTTCTCTAGCCCTGGACAGAGTCACAGTGTAAAGTTAGATCACAGCAAAACCCGGCCCGAGCCTGAGTGACTTTGGTTTCCCGTATGGGAAACAACCTGTTAGGCCAAATCCTAGAAGCTGAGCAGTGGCTCTAACTCTAGGTCAAAGGGACCTTTGACCTTAAATGGTTAGCAAGTAGATGAAACATAAAATAAAGCTCCCTCTTTAGACAAAAACTAAAGAATTCTGAATTTTTCCTCAGGATTTGCTTCACAATACAAGTTACTCTATAATTTCTGAGAGAAACAAAATTTCTGGGATCTTTTGACTCACCCTTTATAGTCTTTTGATTTTGGCTGTAGTTACATTTCCTTCTTTCCTCCCTCTCTCCCTCCCTCCCTCCCTCCCTCCCTCCCTCCCTCCCTCCCTCCCTTCCTTCCTTCCTCCTTCCTTTCTGTTTATTTGAGACAGGGTTTCTCTATGTAGCCTTGGCTGTCCTGGAACTGGTTCTGTAGACCAGGTTGGCCTCAAACTCAGAGATCCACCTGCCTCTGCCTCCAGGGTCCTGGGATTAAAGGTGTGCGCCACCACAGCCATCTGACTGATCTTTCATTATGGCACTACTAGTCATTTCTTTTGGCCAAATATAGCATATTGCTCGCTAATATCTCATTGTAACTAGATTTCATAATAAGCTTGTAAGCTAAGCAGAGAGGGTAGCAATGCCAGTATTCAATGTAAGAAAAAAAGTAGAGACCTTAAGTCCATGTGAGTGCTGAAGATGTTACCACCAGGGCCACGGACTCATTCAATTCTGCCTCAGATTTCATTGTTTCTTCTCCACATACTTCATCGGGTTTACTGGGTAAGCGCATTCAGACATGTGATGCTCACAGTTGGTATGTGAGGGACATTCGAGTGTTCTTACCTAGAGGTAATGGACTAATCAGTCAGAAGGACTGACCCAAAGCTACACAGCCCTCTGCTGCATGAGCAGCAGGTAAAATTGTGGGCATCAAGCCCAGAATGTGTCTCCTCCTAGGCAAATGGACAGGAATCTCTCTGGAGGCTAGCCAGGGGGGGCAGAAGGTTTCCCACAGGGGCCAGAGACTGCCAGGAGAAAGCCATAATGATTCTATTTTAGGCTTAAAGTGCATTATAGCCACAGCAGGGGTATGTAGTCCTGTACCTGATGCTGACACATAACCACATATATGAGCTTCTGATTCGGATAGATGGTGTCTTGTTGTGAAGGGTGACCTCCCCCCCCCATCACCCCCAGCTTCCTGGTTTCAGCTTTTAGTCAAACGTCACTATAAACTAGTGAGGAGAGCCCTTGGGATAACAGATACCTGCAGATCTTTGCTGATGACAGTGGCTGGATAATTAATGTGGGCATAAGTCATGCTTGAATTGTTTTGATGGGACATGCTCAGATTTTTCACTTGACTGTGGTCGAGAGACTTAATTTCCTCACCAATGTGCTCCCTCATTCAGAGAACCCGGACTTGAGAGAGGAGGGCCAGAGGCCAATTAAAAGACCATTTTCTGTACTCTTGCCCTAGGCCAGGAGTGGCTTCATGCAGGCACAGGACGGTCAAAGAAAAAGAAAGGTTGGTGTTAATACAGAGTGACTTTGGAGATTTGTTGTTGTTTTTGAAGAGAAGTAACTTTAGTGGTATTTGTTCAGCCCATGACCTTGGGCTATAAGGCCCAAAGAAGGCGAGGCTTCCTGCCATTGTAGTGACCTCTTATAAGGAGTTGGAGAAAGGCCACATGCCCCTTCTTCCTGCTCATGCCTGTGAGGTGGCTGGGCAGGACCTGAGAAAACTTAGAGCTACAGTGACTTAGCTTCCCTTTCTGCTTTTTGGGATTGAGGTGTCATGTCTGGATTTTTAGAAGCCAACTGGTGACCTGGCAGAAGGATGATATCCTGGAATCAAGGTGTCGATGGCAGGAAGGAGCTGAAGTCATCAGAAACTCAGTGGACCTTGCTGACAGTGCTGGGCAGCTGACTGCTACCCCTACTTTAATTTTGGGAGAAATAAACTTTATATTGCATAAGCCCATGTTGTCTGGGTGCTTTGTTATTCTACAGCTGAGACCTTATAATAAGGCAAGTGGATCTCTATGAGTTCAAGGCCAGCCTGGTCTACATAGTGAGTTCCAGGACAGCCAGGGTTATACAGCAAAACCCTGTCTTACTAAACCAAACACAACAACAACAAAGTATAAAAGAAGAATCAATAATTTTATGCCATCTAATTAAAAATGTCATCTTTCACTCTGCGGTTCCCCCTTCTGCTCTGCATGTTTGTCTCACCACCTCAGCATCACCATCTACCAGGAGAACGAGGCAAATGGAGTAAAGAGCCATGTCTTTGGCTACTAAAAGTATATGTAACTTATATTAGTATAGAAAAGATTATTATTTTTCAGAATATAAAAATGTATTAATGTGTTTCCATAGTCAAAATTTATGCTGTAATGATCTTGATCTTTCCTTCTTGCCTTGTACAGGGTCAGAGATACACTGGCATTTTTAACAACCATAAAGCAGACTTCAGGAGTATTACTTACAGTGTGGCCTTCTCGACCAACCAAATCCAGCAACCAGAACTTCCTTTCCTTAGTGAAGTTCAATCTACCATCATTGGGCATGAACCCTGTGACCTTCTTGCCGTTCTTGGTGAGCCGAACCCAAACACTCTTCCTGATAGAAGAATTTGGCTGCTTGTCTTCAGCCCCGGTATAATTCCCTTTTCATGAGAAGGACCTCCAGAGAGACTGGCCACTCTCTGAGTGGGCTCCTTGTATTGATTGTCATGCCACTTCTGGTCCCATCAATGACTGCAGAGCTTCCTGGCAGGATGGAGACCAAGACACTAGTCCATCTTGTCAATGCCACAGGCCAGGGTGAAAAAAGTAAAAAGACTAATATTTTTTTAACCTACTCAACTCATTATTATGATCAATTTCTAACTCACTCCAAAGTAGGTCCAGTGGTGTGGTACTCCCTTGTGCCAATGACCCAAGCTCAACCACCATCAGTCCATGCATAGTGTTGTCCTTACACAATGACCCAACCTTGACCATCATCAGTCCATGCATGGTTTTGTCCTCCTTACACAATGACCCAACCTTGACCATCATCAGTCCATGCATGGTCTTGTCCTCCTTACACAATGACCCAACCTTGACCATCATCAGTCCATGCATAGTCTTGTGCTCCTTACACAATGACCCAACCTCAACCACCATCAATCCATGCATGCTCTTGTCTTCCTTATACACCTCCACCCAGATTTGCTCTCTCATTCGATTTTATATAAGCATTTTATTTTGGAATAACTTAAGACTTGCAGAAAAATCTGTAAAGTTTAGCACAGAGAAATTCCATATACCTGTCACCTCATTTCCTTACTATTAATATTTTAAACACCGAGGGACATTTGTTGAGGCAAATCAATTAATATTGGTATACAATTATTAACTTAGCAGTTGATGATTTCACCAGTTTTCTGGCTAATGTCCTTTCTTCTTTCTAGAGCCTGACCAAGTATACTGTGTTTCATTTAGTCCTGTGCTGTTCTGAAGTTTTTCACAGATGCTGGAAGTGAGCTAACCCTAGGACACAGAGAAAGGGAGATCAAGCTGGGAATATCTCAGCTCTGAATTTGACCAGTGATTACCCAGAAGATTAAACTGGTGCTTCACATGTGTCTTAATAACAGGGCACCTAGTGACAATTGCAATTTGTCCTCAAGTGAACATTAGAGAGAATATTTACACCACCTAAATGGAGAAAGTCAACGATCGTGTGGCCTTTAGATGTAATAGACAAAGTAGACATAAGGTGTATGAGACTGCTGAAGATATTACATGACATTTTATTTATTTATTTTTATTTATTTATTATCTATCTATCTATCTATCTATCTATCTATCTATCTATCTATTTACGAGACAGGGTTTCTCTGTGTAGTTTTGCACCTTTTCCCTGGAACTCACTTGGTAGCCCAGGCTGGCCACGAACTCACAGAGATCTGCCTGGCTCTGCCTCCCGAGTGCTGGGATTAAAGGTGTGCGCCGCCACCGCCCGGCGACATTTTATTTTACACTAAACCTTTTTGTGTCAGTGGGTGTTTCCATTGAAGAAATACTAGGAAGTAGAGTATATTGGATATATAACAATGCCACATAGTCATTTTTCAGCATCATCAGATAGTTCATACCGTTCATGCCAGTACATGTTAAACTCTCAGCTCCAGGAGGTGTGGTAGGTTCGGGAGCACCAGCATCTCTCCCAGCACAAGAGCAATGGCTGTGCCACAGTGGCAGAGTGGCAGTGATGTCACGAGGAGACAGGGAAGTTTGCATTATGGTTTACCCAGTGAGAGCAGTGTGGTTGGCCAGCTTCTTGTGACATGACCTGTGGCCATATCTTTCCCCTAAATTGAAATAAACCCAGCTCAGAGGCTTCCATTTTTGCACCTTTGTGGGAAAATGTCTTCTCAATCCAAGATTGCCTTCTAAGAAACGGATTTCTATTAACACCCATGAAAAAGCAAGATGAGTGTCCACCCAGGCTGTAAGGTTTGAACTGTAGGTACATGTGCAACCTCTTCATTTTGTCCCTTGATAGGCCAAGTAGTCGTAGGGGCTAGGAGCTCCACTCTCAGGTCCGTGAGAAGGGAAGGACTGGGAATTCCAGGATTTCAAAGTAGGGGAAACAGAGGCAGCTCTGAAGGGCTTCCAGTTAAGGTTGGGGCTGCTTCTCCTCCTCAGAGTTTGACAAATCAGTCACAGTGTCATGAAAATTCAGTTTTGATTATAAAAGAGTACCTGGCTTACAAATTTCTGGACCTCTTTCTGCTCTTGACTAGGTAAAAAGATCTTTTTTAATATTGCTAGACATTCCCCACCTACATCTTGCCTTTGTTGGGAGGGTGCCAGGTCATCTACAAGGTATGGAGGAAGCCATTGGATTTATTTGTGTTTCAAAGATTCTCATGTGTGGATCACCCTGTGTTTCTCTGGGTTCTCCTTACATACACCTGATTTTTCTATGCATACATAGTCAGATAAAATTATATTTATAAGTTAGGTAGTTACAAGACTAACATTTACAACAACATATTTAAAAATTGTGATATTGTAGTATCCCCTTGGTAACTTTAGACACCTACTACATGGCAAATGGCAGGAAAAGTATATAGTTTGCATGATGGACTAGGGGATGTTTTTCTCTTTGGGTGTGAAAAAGTGGAATGGAACAAGGTTGTCTTATGCTACTCAAAATAAGATTTCTAAAACAAACACACAAACAAACAAAAACAACAAGACCTTATGAATGGCTTATTTCTAGAATTTTCCATTTTTTAGAACCAAGAGTAACTGACATCAAAGAAAGCATATTTTGGGAACAATGAAGGACAATAGCATATGCCACACTCTGTCCAGTAGAAAGAAACCTCCCCAACACAGGAAGTAGTGATTGCCTGAGGAAATTTCTTTGGGACTTCTACCACGCTGTCACTGGGCTTGCTACCCACAGTTTCCTGACTCTCTCTAGAAATGGCCACAAGGCCTAAGACACCCAACAATTTTTTTTTTTTTATTTAGTTTTCAAAGTTTTGTTTTGCAAATTTACAACAGGGAATACAACCTGCCACCTGATGTCTGGTGGCAGAGCTGGGAACATGTAGCACACTGGTGGGCATGATTTTATCTTCAAGGAAAAAGCTGTTAGGTAGAAAACAAAGGAAAGGAAGCCAAGGAAATCCAGATTTGGCTCCTGATAATTCTAAAAGCCTTGTTTTACTACTTTTTCTATGATTGGGATACGCTGGACAACGAAGATAAGTTTTTGGTGTGAACCATACATAATTAACTTTAAATTGTAACTCAAAGAAAACCAGTAGGCTAGTCAGTGGAATATAAGCCCAAATCATACATATAAGCACTAAAAAACAAAAAGGTACATGATGTGGCTTGCCATGAATTCTTGCATGTCAGAAGTATTTCTTAGTGAATGATAGAATACAGGTCTTCCTTTTATCTGGGAGAAAAATAAATTCTACATAAAGAATTCAAGTTCTTTCCTTGAATGTGAATGGTTGTTCTGTTTGACTGGGACACCCATTGTGTGCCCACTTTAAAAAGCTCTGTCACCCATGTACATTTCAGAGATGGGATTCCTTGAGTGTTATAATTCTTATCATGAAGACAGAAGTCCATGTCTCTTTTGGGCAACTTCAAACAAACAACTTCCCTTCTACAGCCACGTCCTGTGATCCTCTATGGGTCTCATCTGAGTTGCGTTAAAATCTGCTCAAAGGACAGAATTTTGGTGTAGGTGGAGCTGAAAACTTCACATGTGAGTACAAAATCCATCCTGCGAAAGACCTTCTTCACTGACTTACCTTCTGATTCTGTGACTCTAGCAGAGTTGCTTTTGTTGAGCACCAGGCACTGGTGGCTGTGACATGAATATGTAAACACCCTAGAGTAAATGTTCAACCTGTAAATATCTATCCACATCTCCAGTTCTACCAAGTTAAAGTATCTACTGTCGGTTTGGTTTCCTTCCTCTAGAAATAGATGTCACACTTGAAACTTAAAATACATTTCGGTCATTAAGAGGCTGAAACACAAAAAAGGTTCTCCCTGCCCTTCTCACTCACACTTGTATCCTTCCATTTGAATTCCAGCAGCTCTCTGTTTCCAACATCAAACAGAGTTAAGTACCCTGTCATTTCAGCAAGGTGAGTGTATTTGATAATGACTGAGTAGGGAAGTGGAGGAGGAAAGAAGTCCCCTCCCTGCAGCAGACGATGGGAACTCTCTCAACAGTACCATGTTCCTTGGTCTACTCAGGGGAAAATGTTGCTGTCATAACATTAGCAGTCACCTCCTTACATTTTTACATTTCCCACTTTGGAAAACAACCATGTCCATCAGATAATTTCACCCTTTTATTATGACATATAAGAAAGTAGCCAAGACTGGTTAGGTTTAATTATCCCCATCAAGCTAGTTTAGATGTCCGTTTCTACAAGTCCTTCACAAATGGGCAGATGGCAGAAACATGTTATCCCAGAAGAGGCAAGCTTGGGTGGAGCAGAGAACACTGACTCCCTTCCTTCATGGCCACAGTGGTGAGAGAATATATCTGCGTGTTTGCTTTGTGAGCTCCCGGCATGAGTTTAGAAGAACCATAGACTGACTGGATATTTGGCTCTCTGAATAATCTTTAAAAAATGTGACCGCATGCAGTGTTCATATAGTAGTCAGAATTAACAATGCTATAATTGTCTTGAACTCAACATTTGCTGATCATATTCTCCTTTGGCACTGCCTTGACCTCGGGTCTGAATGCTCATGTATTCTGATTGTATGACCTCATTTGAATGTGGCAGATGGAAAAGTGGAATTTGTCCTTTTTGTATTTTACACAGTGTTTTTACTTGACACACCCTGGACAGTGGCTGTGTTCTGAATGTCCCACATTTAGGCATCTATGATCACTAGCATAAACCTTTAATTACTATTTTATTTTAGACACAGATTTTTCTAAAAGAGCATATTATGGGCAAGGAATGAAACAACTACATATACTGAATATTCTGCTATCAAAACACTGAGACACTTATAGAATATTAAATTGCATTGCATGACATTATCTCATTTGATTTAGTTAGGCTGTGAAAGATATACTCAACAGAATGTGGTAATTCTGAAAATGTCACTCTTTCCAAACTACCTGGTCACAATTTCATGCATCTTAGCAGCAGCATGAGGCCCTAGGTCAGACGCAAAGGGCCATGTTTTGTTCACAGCAATGACAATAGCCACGGTATTATTATTTTCCCTAGTTGCCAAAACCTCAATGAGTTCCTATGGAGCTGTACAGAAGGCGCCTGATACCTGCGGTCATCACAGTGGGCTGTGAAATGGTGGAGAATCACTGAGTCTTCTGTAGTGGGAAGTATCATTACTGTGTGGAAAACAAGCCAGTATTCTCCCTTCCCCCACCAGAGGGGAACACTGTGTTTCCCAAGACCTTTCCTATATAAACATTCCTTTTAAAATGTTTTTTAATAAACATTCTTTGAAATACAGTTTAGAAAAAAGTTAGAAAGAGTGCTTCATTTTCAAGATGTCTAAAACATCGAGAAAGCAATTTATTCACGAAGGAGTGAGGGCATTGAACTGTTTTTTTTTTTATATATATATCTCTGTAATTAAGCTAAACTTAACTCATAAGAAACTTTCCTTCATGATGTAAAACTTCAGCTGCTTAGGGTTATTGCATTGAAAATCTGCTGTTTAATTAAAACTTGAAATTTATTTGTTTTTATTATTATTTACACACATACATGCATCTGTCAGTGCATGTGTGTGTATGTTAGTGTGAGTGTGCCATGATACTAGGAGTTCATTCTGTCCTTTTGCTGTGGCTTCCATGGTTTGAACTCGGATTACTGGATTTCGGCAGCAAGCGCTTCTTTCCCATCAGCCCCGAAGTGTATTTCTGTTGTTATAAATTTTAGTCAGTTTTGCATTCCCCTACATTTTCTTTGCATTCCTTTCAGGTACAGCAATATAATACTCTAGTAGTAAACATCAAACAATACTTACACTAACCATGTGATAATAATCTTAACATTTAATAAAACCTAACTTAATCATATAAATGGGCCATATTACCATTTCATATATATATACATATATATCACATATATTTTATATAATATACAATATAATAATAATATATTATATAAACTAAGGCACTGGGAAGCCATGTGGCTGTAAGTCTCTTCAACAGTAGATCTGGGATTCTGACCCAGGAGTCTCTGGAGGAGGGTGCTTCCAGCCCAGGTTGTATTATTGCTCTCACGTCTAAGTCCTCTGGGCTCCTCATATCCCAGAGAGCTCCTATATTATCTATGTGTCTTATTCATTCATATTAAGTGCTGTCTACTCTTTCTTCTCTTTCCTTGTATTGTCCCATAGCACTGTTTAACTTTCTGTTCCGTTCACAGCTGGTCCATGTTTGGACTGTCTCCTTACATCCACTGAACAGCTCTTCTCCATACTTGCAGAGCTCTGTGCTAGGGCCAGGGGCTGGGGTGAGGGGTGGGTATGTGAGATTCACACATTACTATGGTGTGGGTAAATGGCCCCAGGTGTAGGATGCTTGTTCACTAGCCTGTGTGGTCTTGGGAGGTAGTAGAACCTTTGGTAGGTGGGGCCTGGTGGAAGGAAGTTAGATCAGCTGAGGCAAGCCCTTGAAAGGACTGTTGGATATTTCATGTCTTGTTTTTGCTTGCTGGCTAGCTATGATGATGTAGCTAGGCCTCTTGTTGCTACCATGGTATACTACTTAGCCACAGGTATGAAGATAATAGGGCCAAGTAAGCATGGGCTGAAATCACCATCAGACAAAATCAAACTCAAACCTTCATCCTTCTCCATTGATACGTCAGGCATTTAGTTAGAGGGATGGAAAGCTGACCAAGGCATCTACCCAATCTGTTTCATGTGGGGGATAGTATGCCCCAAACACTGCTTTAAACCTTGGTTCTATCACTTGTTAATTGCATTGCATTCAGCAGTGTAGTTTATCTCTATGTCTATTTCTGTATCTTACCACTGAACTTTACTTAGTGTCCTATATTTTTCAAAGGGCTGACATGAAGATTAAGTGAATTAATTTGTACCTAACAGAAAATATGGGTGTGGTAGTAGTGGCAATAAGTAAGAAAGGAAGACAGGTCCCCACACCTTATCTCAAAATCTGTCAACTCCTTTTTGTAAGATGATCCAGACTCTCATGAAATTTAGCATGTTTTAGAAAACCAGTTTTGCTAGTTCCAACTGTTAAAACTAGTCTGTAGGGCTGAGAACGTGGCTCAGTGGGTAGAGTCCTGTTCTAGTATACACACATACTGGGTCTGACACTTAGCACCTCATCAACCAGGTGTGGTTGTGCACATCTGTAATTCCAGCACATGGGAAAAGAGAAGGTCAAGGGCATCCTCAACTACACAGCAAGCTCCAGCCAGACAAGCCTGGGAAACATGAGATCCTGTTCACAAACACATGGAAACCAGTGGAACCCAACCTGCACGTCCGGTCTTCTGTCCATTTTAGCTTGCTGATCCTAAGAAAGTCGTTTCCTGACAGTGGATTCATTTTCTATTTTGTTTTCTTTTCCTCCACAGTTAGGAGGCTAAGATGAAGTGGAGAAGGCCACCTCGGATTCTGGCCTCGGGTGCCAAATTTAGGAAATGCCCACAAGTAATCAAAATAGATTCAGTTTTATTGTACACACACAAAAATGCCCCAAAATATAAAAATTACAATAAAAAATGTAATTGTCAGTCATTCCTGCTTAGGCACCTCTATGGCTACTTGTAGCATTACAGCTGACCTTGAGACTCCCTTCCTTTCTATTACTGAGAGAATGCTTAGTGTTCGTGGTGACAAGCCTCCAACCACTGAATGGGACAGCTGAAGTTCTATCTTCTTTGTGTCTGGAATTTGGTCAGATTCTGCTCTTGGTAGTCCTTCCTGAGAGCAAACATTTATTTGGGTTTTTCTGTGACATTTCCACTCATTGTTGTATGGAATCTCTGCTCTTAAGGATATTTTCCTCACAGAGTTTCTGAAGATTATATAACAAATGTAACTAACCCCCCTTAATGGTGATAGGCGTGAAAAAGCTTTTCCTTGAAAAGATAGCAAAAAAATTTCAGGACTTTCTTGCCAAGGTAGAGGAAACTGGGCTGGGAGGTCGCTCCATAGATAAGAGCATTTGGTATGCAAACCACAGGACCTGCGTTTGAATCTTCACAAGCCATGCAAAAGCCAGGCATGGCTACATGTGTCTGTGGTCTAAGCGCTGGAGAATAGACACTGACAGATGTGAGGAGGCTGCTTGACACACATTAGCCAGAACAGTGAACTTCAGGTTCCTCAACAGACCCCCGCCTCAAAAACAAATAGAGGAAAACATCCACTATGGCTCTACTAACTTCCTCCAGCCTCCCCTGTGGGTACATAGGCAGGGACACTCACACACAGGTATATGCTTACATCACATGCAGGGCGCATGTGCACAACACACACACACACACACACACACACACACACACTCATACACACACACACACACTCATACACACACACACACACACACACACACACACACACACACACACACACACACACACACACACACACGCTCACGGAGACAAAAGAAACAACCCAACTAAGCTAAGCAAACAATAGCATTTTAGTGCTGAGAGCACACTACGTGGTAGAGACAGTTGTATTGACATTCTACTATTTCTTTGAAACTGAAATCCAATCTAGTGTGAACTGCAAACAAGTGGCTTCCAGCTGGAGTGGCTCATTACTGTTTCCTTAGCTTCGGTCTTGAGAGAGTATGGAAGATGATGTATCACTTTGGGTCACAAGCAAAACCAGTGAGGCCAGAAACTTTGACACTAGAAAAAAAAAAAAAAAGACAAGACCAGTCTTATCAATAGGAAATGACATTTCTTCCTCTGTCGCTTTGATCTCAAAGGCCAAGCCCGAGGGCAATCTGGAGGTGTCTTAAGGGAGGGGTACAAAAAGAGAATGAGTTGTCGTAACAGGCGTTCAGTTGTAGTATGACTCTATTAATCTAAAGGGCCTCTGATGCTCTGTTTGATGGACAGCTAGGTGGATAGAAGCTCCTCCCAGCTCACGGCTGTCATAACAGCTCCCCACCCCAGTCTCGTTAGAGGCTGCCTTTAAGAGCATTTTGATAGATGACACTTTCTGCAGCGTTCATTGTGGGAGATGGGGGAGGAGAATCCATTTGCTGCACAGCAATTTCTGTCGCAGGAACAAGCCTCTTCCACCCTCTTCAAACCTGACACTGTGAGACAGAGTACACACACTGGCTTGTTACTGCTCGCCTTCTGTGGCCTGTGAGATTGCCTCTCTCCAAGGCAGAAGTACCCCAAAGCAGCAGGGCAATGGCCAAGTAACAAGCCCGTGCTGTCTCTGGAACACACCGAGCTAGTGTCCACCCTCTGAGGTTGAAATGCTGCCTGCAGGGAAATATGTCACTACAGGGTTCCTTACTTTCCAAAACACACAGAAAAAAAAAAAAAAAAAAAAGAAAGAATTAATTTAAAGCAAAGGTGCCCAAATGCTTGACATGTGGATGACCTTGACAAAATGACTCCTCACAAAGTAAGACTCCAGAGGGGCTCTCATGATGGAAAGACCAGTTGTTATCCACCTCCCTACTCCTCCTAGCCAGAAGGGCTTATAAAACACAATTATTTTCACTTAGGCTGTGAGGAAGTTTTGGGTTTTTTGTTTTGTTTTGTTTTTTCTTTTTCTAGGTTTAACTTTTCTTCCTTTTTATTCTCACTCACCAGGGTATTTCAGTGTGTAATGGAAGCTGAGGGTTTGTTTTTTTTTTCCTATACACGTGATCTAACTATTATTATTTTTACAAAAAACAACGGCACAGTTCACTTGTCTCCTATCTGCAGGCACAAATTCCTTTAGCGCATCTCTAAGCTAATGCATACCTTTCAATACATTGAAAACGCTTGTGTTGAACACCGCCTTCCTGTGATACTCATGTATACCCATGATACCCATGTGATACCTGGATGTGTTGTGCCTGGACTGTGTGGAGTGGGCCCTGGAAAGCAAACTTCAGGTAAGTTCTGCAAACCTAGCTACATGGGTTCTTCAGGGCTCACAGGTAGAGCAGTCACAACTTGATACACAAGCTTCCGTGTTGTGCATATATATACCCTTTCTTGAGAAGAAGTGAAGCTTCGAACTGGGCTATTGGGAGTCCTCTCACCCAGTGTATGTAACCCAGGGAGTTTTCCCCAAGATGCCATAGACAAAGAGCAATCTGCCCAGTGAAGGTCTGTGGCATCCCTGGCCAATCTCCTACAACATGGTTCTGAGAAAATGCTGGGAAATTCGATGAGCACTACAAGATTAATCACATGCTTGTCATCTGCTCAGCGTTTTCTTCTTTCCTTTCCAAGAAGAGATTGACATTCATAGTGAGACACTTGCTTGAGGTACTGGGACACTGGCTCGAGCGGCGGGTTGGAGGGGAAACAGTTTCCTGCCCCGTATTTTCAGAGTATTCCCTTTTGGCAGTCCATAATCTCTTAAAAATGATCTTGCTTTCAGATAGCTACAGCTATGTCATTTCGTGCTTTGGGTATGAATGCAGAGCTGATAGATTGAGATACCCAGGATGGATTGCAGGGTTTTCAGGACCATAAATCCCTTGTCACGTCCTCAGCATGATGGAAGCTCTTTGGTAGATAACATAAACCCATTAATCACCACGCTCTTAAACTAAGTACCCCAGAAAGAATTTTAAACGTTCTATGTTCCACCACCAACCCTCCCTTTAAAAATGCTCTCCTTTATTAATTCATGCTGTTGGAGATGGCTTGAGTTACCTCCATGAAAAGAGACTGTGTACCAAGGGAAAGAAAGGACTGGAATCTGGAAGGGGAAAAGAGAAGGGAGGCAAAAAAGATTAAATTCTGTCTCCAAGCCAAAGGAGGTCACGTGCTAGCCTCCGCGTCCTCATCCTCTGCCCAGAGATTGTTGGCAGGCTTCCAGTTTGTTAAAACAACAATCCGCAGCTGATCTTCCCTCCCAATACACAAGGCCTAGACGGATTATCCACTCCAACACAACTGTTCACCGAGAAATAAAAGCAAAAAATGCATTTTAGGAGCGGTCGCTTCTGATGACTGAACAAAAGTCACCTTGACCATGGGCTAAAAAGAGCAGCCACCTTGCCGAGACCCTGACAGCACAGGCTTATACTCGACACAGCTATGTTTTTCTTTCTCAAGTTTGTCCTACCTGCCAAGCCACACATTCCAGAGCCAGGCTTCTCTCCGGAGTGTCCTCTTACCCCCACCCCCCAACCCCACTCCAACAACATAATGTTTCAGTGTTGGTTTCGTGCTGGGCTTTTTGCCTGCATTTACCATCCAGAGAGTCTCCTCAAAGATTCGACTTCCTTGGCACGTTAAATGCTTGAACTGAAGTTTATCTGTTCACACATTCATTGCCAACACGTGGGTGTGTACAAAGAGAAAGTCATACAAGCCCAGACTTCTAAGGAGATGTTTCTTTTGTCATATAAAATCATATCATTGAATCAGATTTTTCCTCCCCCAAGGTTGAAAGTTGTGTTGCATATCCAAAGGGCAGAGACAAATGTCAGGATTTCTCACCAGGAGCCCAGTCTGAGGCAGCACAGCCAGCCTGAGGAGAGAGACCCGCTAAGAGGGCTTGGTTTCCAGGTAGCATTTTGTAAATCCAAATCTTTGATAAGGACACAGTAGAGTGAGGGGTGTCTGTGACTGAATAGTTCTTGAACCTTTAAGATAGGATTCGGCTCGCCCATGGTGAGAACAGAGTACAATAACATGAAACACCCGATGGGACTTCAAAGCTCATCAGATATACAGATTCCTTTTTTTTTTTTTTTTCCTTGACAAAAGATAGGCAAAGCCTTACTTCTAAAAGAAAGAAAGAAAGAAAGAAAGAAAGAAAGAAAGAAAGAAAGAAAGAAAGAAAGAAGGAAGGAAGGAAAGAAAGGAAGCACATTAAGATAAATGGGTTGATTTGGCTATGTCTTGTTTGACTCTTATAGAAAAGCCATCTGAATGGGTCAAATTACAACCTAGCCTCCAGATCAAAGGATAACCACAGCCGTGGTAGGTCATGCTGATCCGAACTGTGTCAGCCGGATCAGCATGAAATCCTAAACTATGGGCCCAGAAAACATGTCTCTCTCAACCGAGACCTGACTGGACCAATTAACTAAGGTATTTGCCTTTTTGCCTCCGTGGAAATCTGAGATGGTTTCTTTGGTCAAGCCAGTGTGCTGGAACACACACACAGACACACAGACACACAGACAGACACAGACACAGACACAGACACACACACACACACACACACACACACACACACACACACACACACAGTGCATTCCTGAAGTATATAGTTCAGCGATACAGGCTCATGAGTTTAAAATGGAATTGTCCACCAAACACATCACCAACTAATCACTAGGCAAAGGAAGAAAGGCCTGGAATGTGGGTTGAACATGTGATAAACACACACAGAATCCACAGGATGGAAATCTGGGTTATGTGTGATTTTTGAACTCATGGATGATGCCCTAGCAGAGGAGGTGGATGATAAATTTTATGTGTGTGACTAGGCTGTGGTGCCTAGATATTAGTCAAGGGTGTGGGTTTGCTTTTTGTTATTGTTTTCCTTTTTTGTTTTAATGAGACTAAAAAACATAATCTAGTGAAACTGGAGTAAAAGAAACTGCCTTCCTTAATGTGGATGGGCCCGTTCCAAGCAGGTGAAAGTTTTTATAGGTTGAAAATCTTCCCTGAGAAAGAAAGGATAGTCCCAGCAGGTTGCTTCTGGATTGGAGAAACACTTTTCTGAGTCAGCTTTCCTTTTACCTGATCAGATTCTGGATTTGCCAAGTTCTATGATGGTTTGAATCAGCTCCCCAATATCTCTCTCCCTCTCTCTCTCTCTCTCTCTCTCACACACACACACACACACACACACACTCCATAGTAAATGCCACATAATTATTCACTTTAAAATACTTTATTTATAGTATTTCATTTCATTTCTTTTCTTAATCCGGTGGCGTAAGGCTGGTACAAATTCCCTCAGCCCAGCAGGCATAGAGCCCCCCGTCATGTTTCCAGGGACGACCTGATATACCACTGGTATAAACAGCCACAGTAAATCCACACATTTGAGCTCAAGTGCACAAGAGAGAGGAAGGATCCCTTCACCCATTCTATGAGAAACCTTGCTTCCACATGATTTCTTGGGGATCCCCAAAGTACCACCCGGGGGCTAACAGCTTAGGGGTACAGAGTCACCCCATCAATGCCTGCTGTGTGCTTTGCCTTTGACATGGTTTCTCTTGTTCAGAGGTGACCAGCTTTGTGTGCTGACCACTCCCTTCATTCATGAAGATTCTTTCATCCTTGACTGCCTCCTGGATTTGGCTGCCCTGTGTGCCTATTTAGAACGCAAGAGATGCCCGCTTTTCTGTTCTATTGCAGCTGGTGACAGAAACATCGAAGGTTTGTATGGAGGAACCTCTGGCCTAGTCTGAGATGAATAATCAGCTTTTACTTCATGTTATATTTCTCTTCTAAGTTATAAATGTTTTCTACCCTTTTTTCTTCCCAGTGTTAAGGTTTAGTAAAATGGTACTTTCCAAAACCTGCAAGTATCAGAACCCCCAGTGAGACACATCACATAGTCACAATTCAAGTAATGAAAAAGACCACTCTGGAGTGCAGACCATGGTGTTCTCACTCAGGACGAATCAGCAAACATTGCAGTCCTGCAATAATCCTGCATAAGCAGGGGCCTCAGATCTGGTTTCCAGGGCTAAGAAGCAGGTTTGAAATTCTGTAGAGTCAGGCCAGGAAGCCAGTGAGTAAGGGGAAGAATTAATGAGGAGCTGCAGGCCACACAAACTGCCACACTGTTCTCCTGGTCACTAGACCGAGAAGTCAGTGATTTTTGCCTCCAGGATTAGACTTTGATAACTTAAAACAAGCCCCCTTAAACAAATGTGCGTCAGGCAATGTGTCAACACTTCGTTGGTTTCAATAGAATTCGTTTTCTAAATGCTCTTTTCTGAAGCGATTTTTGTAGTTGAAAATGCATTACAAGGAACAGTTACTACAGCTCCAGTGTCTGCCAAGTGGGGTTTTAATCAGCACAGCTGCACACCGAACTCACTCGTCATTGCAGCTCCCCCCCCCCCCTTCGGTACCAGTGTCAATAAACCTAGGGACTGAAGGTTATTTTGTTAGATATTGGCTGTAAATAATAGCCTGGACTTAATTGTTTCTGCCCAAAATGAACCTGGCTAATAGCCTTGCACAGGCGCCCGGACAGGTTGTGATGTAACAGCCTTACATAACTCAGACTCTATACACCCCATGCTAAAGAAACCTTCAGGTCATTCTGCTAACCGAGTGACAATGTGCCAGGACTGTAATCAAGTCAGGAAGCCACATGTCCACACTGGAGGACAGACTGGAAGACAGCTAGATCCAGCCAGAGTTGCTGAAAACTCAATGTCCCCAGTTACAATTTGTTTTACGGGGCGTCCTCTGGTACCATGAACCAGGGATATGAGCAGCACCACAATCTGCCAAATGAAAAATCCCATTTTCGTTGCAGAGTCTTCTGGTTAATCCCAGTAGTGTGACTTAACTTACTCTTTTCCTTCTTCTTCTTCTTCTTCTTCTTCTTCTTCTTCTTCTTCTTCTTCTTCTTCTTCTTCTCCTCCTCCTCCTCCTCCTCCTCCTCCTCCTCCTCCTCCTCCTCCTCCTTCTTTTGGCTTACCCCTCCCCCTATAAAGGAAATGAAGAATGGAGCCTTTCAAGTGTTCTAATAGGAAGAGAATGTGGGTCCTGTTGTAAAAGCCATTTAACCCCTTCTGACTTGTTTCACCTCTCTCTGAACGTGCCTGGGATCCAGGTAGAAGGGTGATAGCCACTGTGCTCTGTACCATGAGTGTGTGTAAAGGAAGAGTTGCTGTGAGGGGACATGGAGCACCCATGAGTGCGTGGGAACATGATGGAGGTGTGCTCTCTTCCACCTGCGCCCATGAATGCCTGGGAACATGACCGAGGTGTGCTCTCTTCCACCTGCGCCCATGAATGCCTGGGAACATGACCGAGGTGTGCTCTCTTCCACCTGCGAGCAGTAGGTAGAGACAAATGGCCTGGCTCTCATTTGCTCCTACCTCATCTTCTCACTTAGGTGTCTGTAGGGCGCAGAGGGCATAATGCAGAATTGTGAGCATGGGATCTGGGGTCATACATGCCTGGGGTGAGATTCTACCCATGTGGCTTCTATCAGTTGTATATGCTTAGGCTGAAGATATAAATCCTCTCAACCTCAGTTTACTTATGTATAAAATAAACATAGAGGGGTTGAGGATTTAGCTCAGTGGTAGAGTGCTTGCCTAGCAAGCGCAAGGCCCTGAGTTCGATCCTCAGCTCTGGAAAAATAAATAAATAAAATAAACATAGAATCAAAGTTTCCATCAGTATGAGGGTTACAGGTGACTGAGCCAACTGCCCAGAAGAGAAGAAGAGAGATGGCCGATGCTGTTATTCTTGTGATGATTCCAATGGGAGACACACTGTGAAATCAACATTGAGGACCAAGTAGCCACTAGGTACTGTACAAGGTCAGAAGGTTACTGTTGGAGCAGATTTCAAAGACCCATTGGGAAAGTAGGCAAGCATGTGTGTGATCCCTGTGGAAAGCAGAGAGTGTCAATATCTTCCGTAGCTACACTGGAATGGAAAGGTCAAATTAAACATGTTCAACCTCAGAGACTTTTATAATGGAGAACAAGTGGTTTCAACTGTATCAGGGAAACTTTCAGGACTTCTTCAAATCAGTTGTCTTAAGAAGGACGTTTCCTGAGGCTGGAGAAACCTGAGTTCAATCCCAGTACCTACATCTGGTAGCTCATAACTGCCTGCAACTCCAGGGGATCCCCTTCTGGCTTCTGAGGCAACTGTACACATGTGTATAAACAAACATAAATAAATAAAAAGAAAACATTTTTTTTAAAAAAATAAACTTTCCTTCTAAATTAGATTTTAACAAATGCAGGAAATGAGTTCAGTGGTCACCTTCTGCCTTCTAGTTAATGTTTACAACTGTACATTGGGCTAAAGAATTTGGTACACAAGTAAACACAGTAAGTTTTGTCATGCTTCCATGCCACAGGAGGGATATCTTGGAACCACTCAATATAACATTTCCCATGGTTGAATCTATCTTTGATTATCTTATCACATCATTTTGTCTTTGTAAATTGGATCTATTTGACTTCTCTAAAATCAATTTTGACCCCCCCCCCAAAAAAAAATAGACCAAATCAACTTTGGCCTTGACATGAAAGTCACAACTCTTTCAGTGGCTTCTTGTAGCAGGAATCTTAAAGAGTCTTATTAATAAAATCAAACCTGGGGCCAGTTATTGGGGTGAATGCTGGAAGATCAGAGACACAGAACAAGCCACAGCTTCCTCACCTTGCCAGTTCCTCAACTGGTCTTATTTCTTCAGACTGCAAACTTCTGAGTCCTCATCCAAATGAATCTCAGCTGAACAGTGCTCAAAAGCCTAAAAGCTTAACCAGCCAAATGCTGCTAGTTTCTGGTCTCCACGCCTTATATATCTTTCTGCTTTGTGCCATCAATCCCTGGGATTAAAGGCGTGAGTCACGATGCTTGGCTGTATCTTTGAACACACAGAGATCCAGGTAAATCTCTGCCTCTGGAATGCTAGGATTAAAGGCGTGTGCTACCACTGCCTATCCTCTATGTTTAATATTGTGGCCATCCTGTTCTCTGACCACAGATAAGTTTATTAGCATGCACAATATTTCGGGGAACACAATACCACCACAGCTTCTTGTTCTTCTCAACCTTTTTCTCGCCCTGGGCAGAATGTGGACAGTGAAGTCAGACCTGATTTCCTATTGCCTATTGTTTTCTGCATTTGAAGACAGAGTCCAGCAGTGATGAGCAGTATTGGTAATTAAGTAGTTTCAAAGGTAATTTGCAGTGTAGAATAAAAACATATGTATCAGTGATGCTTAGTTGGATTCTTCTAGACTAAGAATGAATTCTTATAGGTATTCAATATAGACAGATTTCTCTACTCCTTTCTTCTAACTTTTTTCTTTTTTCCCCTTCTTCCCTTCCTTCCTTTCTCCCTCCTCCCTCTCTCTTTCCTTCCTTTCTTTCTCAGACAGACTCACTATTTTGCTCTGGCTCTCCTGAACTCCCTATGTAGACCAGTCTGGCTCATGAAGATCTGCCTGCCTCTGCCTCCAGAGCACTGAGTTTAAAGGCATGTACCACCACAGCGGACTTCCTCTCTCCTTCATTCATTGATTTTGTACGATAGTTCAAGAAAGGAGGTAATTTTGCGTGTTGGCTTGGATTCATTTCCTTCCTCCCTGTGAAAACTGTGCTGACATTAATGTTACCAATAAGAAAGCAAAGGGCCCAGTTGTGGTGGCTCAGTAAATCATCAGTAAGACGGAACAGAGGAGAGTCACAAAAGTAACTGTGGTTATCAAAATGCTAAAGGCCCCAGCCTTTTCTACAGAAATCTTACTTGGTTTGATATCCCCAACTCCTAGGAGTCTGGGTCTGGGTCAAATGTCTCCTGAAGGCTTGTTTTGGATCAGATTCTTAGGACTAATTTGCGAATTTTTGCTCATTAAACGAACACTCACAACTTTCCCTAAAAAGACGTTTTAAAAATTAAACCAAGAAGGATGACAGTGGACATGTAAAAGCAGAAAAAAGAAAGATAAAGTTTAACCATCTAGTTGTGGACTTTGTATTCCTTTGTCTGTGATCTGTTTCTCATGCAGTCTTCATTGACCCACCAACAGCAGTTACAGCTCCCTCATCTCCCCACCCTCTGCTTCTCTCTCTCTCTCTCTCACACACACAGACCCATTAAGGCATGATTTTGTTTGCTGATGAATATCTAGCTCCTAGAACAGGAGTTTGGAAACATTGAGCCCTTGAATGTCAAGGTTTGTTAGATGAGTGAGTAAACTAGAGATTTAAGTACTGGGTATAAAAGACAAAGTTCAGAGAGGGTCTCGAGTGAGAGGTGGAAAGCCATCAATTTTGGTTCCTTTGCAGATTTAAATTAATATTCTTAATGGAAGTTCCCAAGAGTAGCCAAGAAGACAGGACTTGGGCAAGGGAAGACACAGTACAGGGTTGATCCCATATGCCTTCTTGAGAGCAGAAGAAACCCTAGGCATGTTTGGTGGCATGTGATCATAGCATGTCTCTGTCCTGTCTTACCCAAGTCCAAGAAAGATACTTGATCTGTGACAACAAGGAAAGATTTTGAGTGGAGGGATAAAACAGATTTCTGGTACTCAATTTGAGATTGATTTTTAACTGTAACTTTTGTCTTGCTTGTGATGTAACTCTATTGTCATGCTTTATGAAATCCAATGGTTTAGAGCAACAACTTACAAAAATATGTATTTAGAAGTGATAGGAGACAGAGTTTAAGGATGAGAACCTTGTAGGCTGGAAGAAAGTCAGATGATGTATTCAAAGTGTTGAAAGGAAAAAAAAACCTACCAGCTAAGAGTATTATATCTCAGTGAATTGACCTTCAATAATAAAAGAGAGATAAAGACTTTCAAAGACAGCTCAATTAGAAAAAAAAAGAAATACCTATATTTCTATAAGTGAGGTCAATAAGACCATTCTAAAAATTATCGACAGTAATAATCACTAGGAAGTGAAAAATCAAACCCCTCTCCCTCCTACAATGACTATTGTTGAGAAAGATTAAAGAGAACAAGGGTTGGTGATGATAGCCCTATACACTGTAGGTGGGAATATAAATCAATATTTCCATGATGGAAAATAGAAAAATTAACAATAGAACTAAAATATCTGGAAATTCCACTACTATGCATGCATTCAAAGGAAATAAAACCAACATGCCAAGGAGATGTCTTCATTCCATGCTCATTGGAGCATCATCTTCAACAGTCAAAATATAAAGCCATTCTGTCATTCTAGAGTTCACCCATAAACAAATGGATAAATAAAATGTATTCTATATAATGAGCTATCCCAGCCTCCAAAAAGAGGAAAAACAGATGATATCCCAGAAGAACCAGCCTTAAAGAAAAGAATTTCTCAGATAGCTCTGTGATGTCATTTAAAGAATTAAAACCAAGCAAATTAACAAAGAACAAAATTCTTACTTTCTTGGGTTGCCTGGATGGAACTGAGCAGTCTGCAGAGAGCATCTTTTTGAAGCCTGTGGTGTCATTATCTTCCAGATGCTTTTGCACTTCTGTGCTTTGTAACTACAACCCCCACTTGCTCCTACTGGGCTGTAAAGGCAACTGTTGGAAAACTATACAGTGGGAGGCTTGAGGTGCTAGGCAAGCTTGCTCCCAAGTTCTATGCCGTTTTCAATGTGTTTTAAATATGACCTGACAGTGCTAATGGATACACAATCTTTTGTCATTTGGCCTTTCTAGATAAGAAAATAGTGAAAGAAACTATGTCATGAATTTGTCTTGCTGGAGAAGAGTCACATCCAATAATGACTGCCCGGGGATGCCAGGGGCTTGCACTCACATGACAAGGCAGAGAGATCCAGGGGCCCCTTCCGGCTTCCAACTCTGGAATTCAACAAGCGAGCCAATAATTCTCTTGTAGTTAACTCTCACAGAATGGGCAAGCACAAGGCTCAACAGCTCTGAATTATTTGGGGATTCTATTTATGAGTTTGGGAGAAGGGGGGAGCTGCTCTTCAGGGGTCAGAACTAGGGCAGGTTCTTATTCTGACTGACAGATGTATTGTTATAACTTTGGGACAATCTGCAGTGTGCTGGCTGCTCATCCGATGACTTGAAGCCCGAGTGTGGTCTTTCAGGCCATTTCATACACACTGGCAGGGGTTTCCTCTGACAGGTTGCTGGAAGGAGAACTTCTCTCACTGTGCTTCTTGACATCAGTTTAAGTCAGTCTGGTCTATCTCTTCTTCTTCTGAGAACTGCCCACAGGAATGGAATTTGTGTACTGCATTACCTGGGAGGTACAGCCATGTTATTCCAGGAGAGCTGTTCTGTGTCACATCAAGTCATTGTGTTGTCCCTATGCTAGCCAGTGTTCCTTGAGGGCACTCACTTCCACAAGTGCCTGAATCCCCTTGGAGGCAGACACAGCCATTTTGTCTTATTCTTACCAAGGTTGCCTTTGTCTGGAAGATTAGTCAGCCAAGTTGGAAGAAATCTTACAGAGCAGAATAGTTAGGAAAAGTTGGCAGCAACCTGGCCTCTGGATAACACAAGTCAGAGAACAGAAAGGCAGCAACCCTGTGAGAAGTGGTCACAATCAGTATATGATGACAGAAATCTACATGTCAACAAATGACTGGATGTAGGAGATGTGTCGAGAGAGGAAGGAAGTGGTAATACAATTCTCACTGTGGGACCTGGCAATAAGAACAGCCCTGAAAACAAGCAAATGATTTGGGGCAAGATGATAGGAAACAGAAGGCTGTGGGTGCAGGTACACTTCATCTATGGGCCAGTGGGCTACCCAATATTCAGATGCCATCAATAAAATCCAAATCTACATCTCAGCTCTTTTTGGTGAGAGATTGCACCATCACACCCTAAAAATCTCTGGGTTTTGTTTTCTATTGTGATTTGTCCTGTGCTTATCAGATTTTTCCTGCCCAAAATGAGGCAACTGCAATTTAAGTATATGAGTCACTCTTCCAAAGCAAAGCCAGATTTAAGGATGTATGATTTCCAGAGCCTGAGCTCTAACACCCCCCAGATAGGTGTGAGCTGTGGGGGCAAATCCTCCCAGATGTCTCTGACTTCATCTAGTAGGTCTTAACTTCTTTTCCCCTCTTGGGTATTCCTTTCACTTAATCTGCTGTAAATCAGTATAGCTTTGAATTTTCTAAAGTAGGAAGTTTGAGGAAATCCAATGATATGAATGTGGAAAGAGTTGACTTCATAAAGTTATTCTGAGGTCACAAAACAAACCAGCGAGCATCAGAGAATCACAGAAAGATAGAAGCCAACACAGCCTTTGAGCCTCCTCTTCTTCGGCCTCATTCATTTTTCTTTTCCATTAGATTATAAACAGACTGATTCCTTCCATTAAAAAAAACAAAACAAATAAAATCTTCACTTGACCCTATTTTCCTCCATCTACCATCCCCGTGTGTGCTCTCCTTGGAAGCACATTCTCTTCATTTGATACACTGTTTTTTATTGGAACAAAATTCCTCACTTGAATTTCAGGGGAACTTAACTTTCATGTTTTGTGTTTGGTTTTGTTTTGAGGTGATCACTAGTCATTCCTGTGTTTTTTTAGGCTGATTGTATCATATCCCTTACACCTTGCCACAGACTACTTAGGGGAATTCCTTGGAACATCTGTCTTCTTGATTTATTTTGTTGGTTATCTCATTTAATACCCTTCTTAGAGTTTAAATTTCAAAAAGGTTAAATCATTACTTTCATGCAATTATAAAATGAATACATGGCCAATATTTATTATACTCATCAATCAGTGAGGGGACCAGTAAGATATTAAAACTACTTCAGAGGAACCATTGAAGAGTTATGTATTTATAGGCACTTCAGTAAAAGAGTATACTGTAGAGTAAAATATTTGCCTAGTCTTTGTCTCTGGTTCCAGAGAGGGAATTCTATGACTTCTGAATGTCTTGAGTAATAGGAGAGTCATTGATATGTCTGGTGACTCTTGAGATCACACTTGAGTTTCTAGTCATGAAGTGACTCATGTCAAGCCAGCCCGTAGTAATCTCCAATGACTAGGCCATTTTGGAAAGACCAAGGCTGTGATTACACTTCAGACCACATGATATTAGCCTAGCCTCTGGGAACAGAAGGAAGCTAGAAGTTGACTTCTTGCCTATGTAATAAAACCTCAGCAAAACTCTAAACACCAACAATTAGCTGAGCCTTCCTGGTCATTGACACACACTGATGTGCCAGGATGTTGATTCATCTTGAGCTTGAGACAGGAAATTGCAGCACAGCTCTCCAAGTAGCCCAGATTGAGTTAGTTCTTATGTCCCTTCATCTTGTTCATAGTTTCCATAAATAACTCTAAGAATGCACTGAGATGGGATGGTCAGCCTAATCTAGCCTTTACCAGAAACAGGTTGGTGCCCAATGCCTTTACTTAGAGATTCCTGGAGTTTTGGGGTATAAAACCAAAGGTCAGTGATTTTTTTTCAGGGTCCCTCAGTGTGAGGCATGTGAGACCCATGTAGAATGCAGTGTCTGTCTTCTCTGGACAGGCTTCCTGAGCCTTGAAGAACCAGTATACAACACTGTAAGCCTGTTACTTTCCCTGGCTGCTTATCTGTTAGTAATAAATCTGCTTTATGGGATTTGATATGAATATTCTGTTCCACCAGGCCCCAACAAGCTTGCAAGCAGTGCACAGTGAGCCCATTTCATACCTATAAGGTTCTGTTCATTTGTTTAATCCTAATTTGCATCTTTCATAATAAAGATGTAAGTGTACATAGAGTGTCTTTTTGAGCTCCACAGAGAATTCTGGTGAATTATCAATTATGAGAAGCTCTAGGCAACTTTGACATTTGTGTTTGAAGTGAGGTGACTTTTGAGGAGGACTGTGCCCTTGACCTGTCGAGTCTGTACTAATTTCATGTGACTAGTGTCAGAATTGTTTTCTATTGACAGAAATTATTTGTTTCGCTATCAGACAAAATTCTTTAAGTGAGTCCATAACCCCACTGAGTCCCGGCTCTTAAAACCTCAACCCTTTTTTAGGATCATGGTCCTCAGCATCCATCTTTAGTTTGAACCTCAGCTCCGGTCTTTAGACTAGCAAGTACTATTTTATTGTCAAATAACATGAAAACAGCCTTTCCAGAAAGGAATCCCAAGCGCCCCCCCCCCCCAATATTCTCAACCCACAGTTTTATGTGGCTCTGAATGGCCTATTGATCTTCCCCAGGGCTCATCTTTGGGTCCTTTCTTCCTGTTTCGTTTCAAATCCGGTCTGGCAGCAAGTTCTGTTGAGTTCTGTCATCTAGGTCCACCCTCAGCTTGGTCGGTTTCATCACCTCCCCTGCTAACTTGTTGGTCCAATGCCCGCTCATCTTCTCGTCAGATGAATGCACTCACCTTCCAGTGAGGCTCTATTCGGCTCACACAAGGTAGTCCACTTTCAACATGACAACTATAATGATTCCATTAAAGCCAATCAGATCATATCAGACTCTAGAAAGTTTTCTCATCTCACTGGAATAACGCCACCACCTCACAGAGGTCAGCTTCTGCTGGTCTTCAGTGGGCATCCTGATCTTGAGTCCTGCTGCTCTTTCTTGGCCCTTTGATGCCAGCCGTTTAGCTTTTTGCTGACTTCACTTGGCCACCTGCTCACATCTACTGATCTGTTTCTCTTTCTCCCCAGTCTGTAATTTCCCCGATTCTCCATCTTTAGCTGTCTCCTGGGGAGATAGCCTCTGGTGAACCTTCTAGAACTGATCAACTGTCCCTACTCTTCTGGTTTCATTTCTTGTTCTAAACTTTTATCTTCAGAACACTTATCACCACTGATTACTACTTACGATTTATTTATTTATTTTTATCATTGTTTTCATGTGCAAGCTCCACGAGTATAATGTTTTTTATATATTTGTTGTTGGTTCTTAGTTTGTTTTGAAATAGGTCAACTCCCACAGCTTAGTCTGGCCCCTAATTCATAATCTCCCTTCCTCAGTACCCTGAATACTAAGTACTGAGATGCAGGCAGGCAGCACCATGCCTAGCTTGGGTAAGCATTTCTACTGGCTTTTTCTTTCTTTCTGTCTGTCTGTCTCTCTCTCGTCTTATTCACTGAAGTATTCTAATGCTCAGACAAAATTTGGACACATAAGAATGTAATAAACATTTATTGGGTAATAAGTTGTTATATATTTAAATTGCTGGGAAGTAAAGACACATATCACTAGCAATTTTGTATGCAAACAAAAGCTGTTGAGCATAGTGTTTTGGTGGTGTGGTAATTATTTCCAGGGTTTAGAATTGATTTAGGAGCCAGCTTGCAAGTCATTAATAATGTCAATTTAATTACTTTACAGTTACAGCTCATTTTGGACCCTAAACTGAATCACCCATCTCGAACACCGCCTTATTCATCAGGCTTGGCTCTGGTGAGGATGTAGTGAAACCGCCATTTATTATTTCCAGCCATCTTTCCCCTTACTCAATAGGTTTTCATTTGCAAGTAGTTCATACACACTTGCACTATTAGAGCACTACTGTTTGTTAGCTGTGTTAACCCACATGTGTTTCTGTTATGTTGTTCCCTTATCCACTCTGAAAAAAAAGGGGGATATTTAGACTCTGCTTCCCTCGTCCTGAGTGAACTGCAGGGTGACAGTGGAAAACACCTGAAGCCAATCATCTTTCAAATTATTTTGTTTAGAAAGTCTAACTTCTTCAAGGGTTTATGCTAGGGTGAATGAAAGATGGTGTACAGGGGAAGGCAGTGCCCTGGATCAGAGAGTGAAGACAGGAAATGGGAGAGGCCAGAGGTTTTTTTTCTGAAGACTAAAGAAATGTCTATGCTTGGAGTACATTGAGCACATAATTGCGGTCACTGTGGTGTCCCTCAAGAATGTGTCTTAGGAGACAATGTCTGTGTAGTGCATCGTGAGCTGGCTTTCAGAGGAAAGATGTGTAATGCAGTGTCTGTCTGGATTCAATGAAAAGAACAAAGTTGAGTCTCATGAGGGAAGAGAGTTGAGAAATATACCCTCTGTCAGGAACCGAGGTAAAGGGAGCTGCCACCTCTCTCTCTGAAGCTGCATTTTCTTTCTCCATTTGACAGCTAGGTCTGCCTCTTCCAAAAAAAACGAATTCATGTCACTCCACATTTTACAAAGTACTCCTTCTAGGGGGGAGCCCCGCAAGTCATCCTAGCATCTAGGCTTTTATATTGACGTTTCTTCTCTAGGAGTGTCGTGAGAGGGCCCCAAGAAGAACGATGGGAGAGTGAGTGGTTTGATTTTGTGTCGCTCTACTTTGGAAGTGTGGCATCAAGAACTCTGCCACTACTCTTGGAAAGACGCAGTTTCATAGCTGAGAGAAGATTCTGTCAATGAGACATCAAGGCTGTGACAACAACAGCTGTTAGGCTGAATGTGGATTTGTCTGTTAATAGTAAAGGGAAAGACGCACCTGCTAATGAGTCATTAAAGTTAGTCCAATTCCTTTATGGTTGTTCAGTAGACAGGGTGGGAAGTGTGGTTTACTGTTCTGTGCAAAAGACTTGCTAAGACAATTGAAACACTAGCCACCTAGGCATCATGACTTTATGCAAAAGATCCTAAAACCAGGCTGTTCTGTTTACAGATCTGTGTGAGAAAGAAGGAAGGAGTAGGCACATTTTCTTCCCTAAAGAGAAGGCTTTAGTTCCATTAAAGGAGATTAGTTCACTCCATGGCCATAGTAAACACCTGGATTCCATAAAAATGAATTACAAATTAAAGGTAAATATACCCTAAAACTCTAAGAACTGATCAGTATATAATTTAAATATATAGTCAGGTGGAGTCATTCAGATGACCAGTAGTTATGAAACACAGCCGATGATGATAATAGATGAGTGTTTTTGTTCTGATATGGAAAGTATCTAGACAAACTCAGGGAAGTTTCTTCTGAAAGCTCATACTTGATTATGAGTTCTAGAATACCTAATGTAAGATGAGGTAAACCAGTATGAAGTAATCAGAGTGAAATCACTGTTCATTATGGGCTGTTAAGAGTATATAAAGGAAAAATAAGGCAAACTTACAAATCACTGAAGCAGTGTTTAATAGCTCAACATAATAAAGTTTTCTAACATCTGTAGATTCTCAAACTAGTTTCTGTTGTCTTCCTTGATATCCTAGCATATCTTTAAGTATGGAAGAGGAAGAGGAGGAGGAGGAGGAGGAGGAAGAGGATAAGGTGGAGTGGAGGAGGAGGAAGATAGTACATGATATACTTTCATTTGGGATTCATGATTTTTTGCCCTTACATTATTGTGACCCACCTAATAAGGAGACTCTTTGTAACACTCCCACTTTCAAGCCACAGGATGGCTTGTTTTTATGAAACACCATTTGTTTCTCTGTGAGTCCTCCTTGTGCCTGGAGGCACAAGGTCAGAGTTAGCTGCACGCTGCCACACTGGTGTTTGCTGTACCTGGGACGACTAAGGACACACGCCTAGGGCTGCTTGGATCCACGACTGACTCTAGCTGATACATCTTACGTTTAATAAATCATTTGTGTGAGCACAATGCTTTCTCTTGGTGACTTCAATAGTTTAACAGCTTAAGGCAACTTTTTCAAGACAATGGCTGTGGCCCGAACATTGGCAGTGCCAAGAGTACTGAGAAAGGGGGAAAGGGCACCATCATCAAAGTCTCTGGACCACTGATTTATACCCGTGTTTGATTTGGAAAGCTGGGCCAGCTGATTGCCTTGTCAGGGAATGTCGTAAACAGACTAGGAGGCACACCACCATCAAAAGACAACATGGATGCCACGAGAAGGTAGAAAATTCTTTATTTCATATGAATTATTTTTTCTTTCTCATGTTTACTTATAGACAGAGGGGAGTTATAGTCTCATGGGCAGAGTGGATGCCTTTGAGTGATCTGGGGAGATGGCTACCTTGGGTACTCGAGGTCATGTGTCCTTGGTGTGCTAGGCACTGAACACAGGAAGAAAGTGAGAATCAAAATTGCTCTTTCAGAGTCCACAGTCTAACGCTGAGAAGGGGGAAGACACTCCATGATTTGACAATGAGAAGTGATGGAATAATGGAGTGAAATACATATCCGTAAGTAATAAGTCTGGAGAGCTTCAGGCTAGAGAGAGCTTATGTACCCCTGGGAAGATGCTGGTAAGCTGAGCGGTGCAGGAGAGCTGCAGGTATCATAACAGAGTTAAGAACAAGAAGGATGCCATTCTCCTTGCCTTGTCAAGACTGAAGACTCTGACCATCTCTTTGCCAAAGCCTGCCTCAGTTGAATTGCAAAAGTTTCCTAACAGTGAATGGATGCTATGAGTTATCAACAGAGAACAGTGAATGGATGCCATGAGTTATCAATGGAGAACATTATCACAGTGGGATCTACAGAAGGCAGCAAGACTTCAGTCAGTGGCTTTAATGTTCTGTTCCTTCTGTCTCCAAAAATTACATGAGGGACGTTGAAAAATAAAACCAGTGAGGCTTTGCATAAATACAATTACTCTAATACTGTGGTTTTATCATATATTACAATATTCTGTAATATTATACCATGAAGCTGTTTAAAATATCAAACTCACTCTTCTCTCAGGCACAGTACTTAAGTAGCCACATGTATCAATCATCTTACATTTAATGAGGGGGATATTTTGTTTGTTATTGTTTCAAATTTCTTTACAAATACAAATGTGGCATAAATTACAAAATGATGCAGCTGTGTTTCTAGGTTCAATATGAAGGCTTTTAATCTATTAAAAATAAGTACCAAATTAGGAATTAGAATTCATAATTTTGAATCTATGTTAGTCAGTTCACTGTTTAGATTTACACGAACAACCAGTTGTCTATGGGTCCATTCCAGAATACATATAGTTTTCACAATTATATGTAAACCAAGCTCCTCATCAGTCTTTACATTTCTTGAAGGCATCCACACTGACTCATCTTCATATTTATTGAGGACAGACTCACATATATGTGATCATGAAGGCAATTAAGTTAGGAGCAGTCTCAGCAGTACGAGATAAAAGGAAGAAGACTCTCAAAGGGACCCTCTTGTTCAGAAAACTGCTTTTCTTAAACTAAAGCCAGACATTTGAAATAATGAGGTAGTCCAGTGTTTGAAGTAAAGTTCCCGGTTTTTGCTTTGAACTTAAAAGGACAAAGGTTCCCCAAAAAAGCTGAAAAGAGTGTATCAGGCCGCTAAGGAATGTGGGTAAAGCAGGTGAGTGGTACAAAGAGTCCTTAGAATGGGACAATGTATAAGAGAAGACAATAAAACAGCTGTGTGTCTTTCCTAGAGGGGAAATGCTAAAGTCTGAGTTAGTATTATTCCATTTTTGCTCAAAGGTATGTCTGTTTTGGGGAAATAAATTATATGCAGACTCAATGACAGGATGTATTCTGAGAAAAACATCAATGGGTAATTTCATCACTTACACACACCCACAGACACTCACCCACACACACAGAAATAAACACACACACACACACACACACACACACACACACACACACACACACATGCACACACATCTCAGCACATATGCTTACAAACCAGGCACGATCACAAACCAGGATGGTACAGGCACCACTGATTTAGGATATCACATATTCTAATGGGGCCAACATCACATGTGAGGCAGGTTGTTAATAGACAGAGCCTTACACAGGGTACAGCTATATGAAATATTTTCATACTCTGTGGCTGACTCTCCTTTGTACCCCTTGTTATATTTCCTTCTAATAAGCTCAGGTATAGCAATACCTTTTAAAAAATTTAGTGTGGAAACAGGACTATTTTTTCATTGGTGTGTGTGTGTGTGTGTGTGTGTGTGTGTGTGTGTGTGTGTGTGTGTGTGTGTGTGTGTGTGTGTGTGTGTGTGTGTGTGTAAGTAGAGAGATCAGAAGCCAATATGCAGGAATTGAGTTTTCTGCTTCCACCATGTGGGACTCAAGAACTCAGGCTTAGCTGAAGGCCTCACCTCATGGGCCCCAAGAATTCTAAACCCTAAAGGATAAAACACAAAGCTACTTAATAAAGAATCAGGCACTTCATACATGTCAGGTAGCTCTGTTTTAAGTGCTTGAAATAAATGAACGACAAGAGTCCAGCCTAGGCTCTGGGAAGCCTGTCTTGTTATCCCATTCAGTTCAGTTGGGTTACGTGCCTTATTGAGAAAATGCTTGAAGAAAAAGGTGTTCGACCAAGTTAAGTAGTTTTATTTAGGAATTTGTAAATGTTATAAGGGAGAGTACACATTGTTAATTTTAAATAAAAATTTTTTTCTAAATGAAAGTCTAGCTTTGCCTAGGCTTCTTCCCTCCATCATTCAGTCGCTACCAGGGTCCTTAGAGGAAAACCTTGTGCTCAAACCAGATGGATAGAAATGGCCTCTAATGATCATGTCTCCATGTTTCTTCAGAAATAGCTGTTAGATGGAAACTTCCTCTCCCATCTACAAAGAGATTAAACATTTATACTTTCTGACTCAATGTCCTTTGAGTGCGGTCATCGCAGATACATCCTGCTGGACAGGCAAGAGCAGGGTCTGACTGCTCTCAGTGTTCTTCTAGAGAGCTCACAGGAAATACTACAGGACAGGGTCAAGGAGAACCTGCTCTGGCCAAGGCAGTTCAGTTTTGTTTTTTTTTTTAACTCTATGACATGATTAAATTTGTTTTTCCCTCTTAGTAGAGAAATTTGGCTCAGAATAGACATGATCGGTCCACCTCTGAGTCCGTGTCTCCTCCCAGCCTAATCTATGCTCTTAAAAGCAAATGGTGAAAGATTAGGATGAAAGAAAGCATTTGGAATTTATTGAGAGTAAATGAGACGTTGATCGTGAGATATACATATTGATGTATATGCATTACAGCCAAGTAAAATGTGAGATCATGTTTGCTTCAGAAGATATAAGAAAATACACTTACATGAATAAATAAAACAAAGGCTTTATCTACATGTTGAATCCATTTTGGGGAGAAATTATTCTGTGCACATTAGCTTTAGATCTGGGTGCTTGGCTGAGGCTTAAGAAATCGCTGGTGCCAATTCCAATTTGCTTAGTTCATTTACTTTGCACCTAAGTTGTAAATTAATCATCGCTAGTAATATCAATTTAGTTGTAATTAATCATAGAGGAAGGAGGGAAGCAGTGACATTGGAGTCAGCCATATCAGCTGCCTTATCTGATTGCTCTTGGGTAATTTTCCAGCACTTTGATGAATACCCAAGACAGGAAATACTTTGGGGGCTTTGAACGAATTGAATGATGGAGGGGCAGAGTTGGAGTCAAACTGACTTCTATTTGGAAATGCGCACAAATGCACCATAAATAGTTAAGTATTGTAACTAGAGATTCTTCTTTTGGTGGCTGTTACGTAGATAACTTTCACAGGTGGTTGTTACATATATAATTTTTATACATACACACATGTGGGCACACACACAGATACTCACAGATATATAGACACACACATAAGACACACATGAAACACACACACACACACACACACACACACACAAATACACAGACATACACACAGATACACACTGTTTTCTTGCATTGGATAAATGGCCTGTTGATATTTCCATAGCAAGGAAAATTAAAACCAGATTTTATTGGAACTTTGGTTGAATGGTCCAAGTCAGAGGGAAGTAGAATGTTGGTGTGTTTCAGGCTGAGACGCAGTAAGGAGACACAGTCTGGAAGGTAGGCTTGTATCGTGTGTTCTCATGTGAACTGAAGTAAGGTGAGTTACATCCCGTCTTCTGGTTCCTTACTGTTCTATATGGAAGAGTGGCTGGTCCAATCTGGTACTAGTGTTCTGGACTGCTGCTCCCTGCAAGGGATCAGTTCTCTTGAGCTCCTCTCATTCATGGTCCCTGCCTTGAGTTGGGTCATACCTCATGGCATCCCCAGTAATATTGCCATCTTCTTCATACCCTCAAGTTTAGCTTTTCTGTCCTTCTTTGAGGACATATAGGAAGACCCCGGTCATATACATGCAACAGCCATGCAAGAAGATGCCACCATATTACCTTAAGAATAGCTGTTCTCATAGAACCCTGGTTCTTAGGCAATGAACAATAAATGGATATAAAATTTCCCTAAAAGGTTGGAAACTGTCTCAAGATGTGTCCTGTTAGGAAATATTATTTTAAGTGTTTTACTTTTGTTTATGTTGTATTTGTTTAACTCTGTGAAGCTGTGTTACTGTGCCCATCTAGAATACCTGATGGTTTAATAAAGAGCTGAATGGCCAATAGCAAGGCAGGAGAAAGGATGGGTGGGGCTTGTGGGTAAAAAGAATTAATAGAAGGAGAAATCTGGAAGAAAAGAGATCCAGAAGTGAAAGAAGGAGGAGGAGATCAGGGGGCAGCCACCCAGCTACACAACCAGCAGCAGAGTAAGAAAGAAAGGTATGCAAAATAGAGAAAGGTAAAAGACCAGAGGCAAAAGGTAGACAGGATAATTTAGGCTAAGAAAAGCTGGCAAGAAGCAAGGCAAGCTAAGGCCAGGGATTCATAATTAAGAATAAACCTCTATGAGTGATATATGTGGGAGCTGTTTGGTGGAGCCCCCAAAAGAGCCAAAAGAAAAAGTCCAAAAACAAACAACAGTGTCCAAAGAACCAAACCAAAGAAAACAATACCAAAAAATTTTCTTCATCTTCTCTGGGGATTTTGTACATGCAATTGGGGCTTGACCCCAAGATATCTCATTCTTTCCCTTCTTCTCTTCTCCATAATTCTCCAGATGTAAAATGTCCCTCCTGTTAATTCATGTCCAGGAGGAATCATCTCTGAAAATTGTTATGATAAACTTCCCCAGCCTCACAGTTCATATGTAGACATGAACATGGGATGTTTTTCAGTTTGAATAAAAAACATCCTTCATGGGCTCCTGCATTTGAACACTTGGCTCCTGTTAGTGATGTTGTTTTGGGAGGTTGTGGAACTTTTTGGATATGGGGTGTAGCTGGTAGACATAGGACCTTAGGGGTTGATCTGGAGGATCATAAGCCAACTGGCTTCCCTGACTGCCTTTGATTTAATAAGCAAACTGCAAGCTCCTGTTTCTGTGGATGGAACCCCACTCACCACCACACTGTCCCCACTATATTGGACCGTATCCCTTTAAACTGAAGGCCAAGCAAACCCTTTCTCCTTTAAGTTGCTTTTATCATGTGTTTTTGTCACATTAGCAGGAAAAAGTAATGAATGCAGAATACAGTGCCCTCGAGGAGGACCAAGTTCTCATCTCAGAATAATTCCCAGGGAAAGGACACACTCCAAAAAGTGACAGATGTAGGGAAAGAGAAAAATTTACATTAATGAATCAGTTTAAGTCATGTTAGTTAGTCAAACATTTTGTAAGTTTTATTGTGAGTCTGTGACACTGCACCCAGCTTCCCATCTATCTCCTGATGGATTTCCAGGCTTGTTTCCTTACTTGTCTGTTGTGCTACAGTGAACATGATGTGTAGGCATCTCTGTGGCATGCCAACCTAGAGTCCTTTGTCTATACATCTAGGGTTGGCACAGGTGGGTCACATAATAGGATTCTCTCTCCCTATGTACCTGTGTATGTTGTGCATGCATGCGGGTAGAAGTGTGTGTCCTCTTCCATCCACGTGAAGAGGTCAATTCAGGATCTTAGTTGTCTTCACCTAGAGCTGTCTGCCTTATTGTTTTGAACCAAGGGCTCTTGCTGAACTAGAAGCTTACCATCCCAGTTAGACTGGCTGGCCATCAAGCTCTTGGGATCTTCCTGTCTCTGCCTTACAATGCTGGGGTTAAAGAAACAATTGGCTAGTCCGGGCTTTTATGTGGGTGCTAAAGATTTGAACCCTGGTCCTCATGCTTGCAGGGCAAGTGTTCTGATCTACCTAGTCACACTCCCAGTCCCTATAGTTCAATCTTTCAGTATTTTTTTCATACTAATTTCCATAACAACTAGTCCAGTTTATAAGACCACCCCTAGCGTACAAGGGTTCCTGTTTTTCCAAACACTTGCCAGAGTTGGTTGTCATTTCTTTTCTTTTCTTTATGATTTATTTATTTATTATGCATACAGTGTTCTGTCTGCAGGCCAGAAGAGGGCACCGGATCTCATTATAGATGGTTGTGAGACACCATGTGGTTACTGGGAATTGAACTCAGGACCTCTCCAAGAGCAAACAGTGCTCTTAACCTCTGAGCCATCTCTCTAGCCTCGTCATTTCCCTCAGATGAGAAGAAACCTCAAAATAATTTTAATTTTAATTTTCCTGATTGCTAAGGGCGTTAAATGTATTTTTAGGTGTTAATTGGTCATTTATAACTCATTTTCTTTTCTTTCATTTTATTTTATTTTATGTTTTGAGACAGGGCCTCACTATTCAGCACCTCCTAGCTAGGAACTTGCTATATGGATCAGACAGCCTTAAACTCACAGAGGTTCACCTTCTTCTGCCTCCCTTGTGCTAGGATTAAAGATGTGCACCACCACATCCAGCCCTTGGTCTTTGAATGTCTTACTTTGAGATCTGTCTACTCAACTCGGTAGCCCATTTATTGACTGGATGATTTTTGGTGCGCAGTATCTATGGCTGTTTATATATTCTAGGTATTAATCTCCTATCATATACACAATCAGCAATGATCCCCCCCCCCCCACCCAACTCTACAAGTAGTCTCTACTCTGCTGATTTTTTCCCTTCCTGGGCAGAAGCTTTAACAGTTCACCAACTCTTTTTTTAGGATAATTTCCTGTGCTATTGGCATCCTTTGCATGATGTATTTGCTTCTTTCTCCATGTGCTTTGCCTATGTTTTCCTCTAGCAGTACTGGAGTCTCTGGCATTTGGCCCATTTTGAGTTGATTTTTACGCAGGGTGAGAGATACAGATCTAGTTTCGTTCTTTTGCATGTGACTGTTCAGTTCCCCAGCATCATTTGTTGCAGAGCTGGAAGGGATCGGTCCTTCCCCTGCACATGTCTGCAATGTTCTCAAGTGCTCCACAGAGACAAACTCTGTTCCTAACTTCATGGCTTTTACCCCCAGAGGTTTCATTCCTGTGTACATCTGCGCAGGCACACTTTCTTCTCAGGTGGATGTGCAGTATTGTTCTGTGTCTTTCACCATTTATTGATGATGTATCTATCAGAGTGTGTCAGCACCCACAGAACTGGCACTGTCTATTTAAATATAAGGAAGTAATATGATTTATTTAGTCAGCTCCCCATCGGATTGTGTCCACTATAATTTGTAAGCAATGCTAAAATAAACATTCCTCAATAAATGCCATATATCATATAGTATATTATTAGTTAATATGATGCTTATTTCTGAATCATTATCTTTGTTTATTTCTACTTATTCTTTTGGCCAGCTTGCATATATGATAGAACTCTAAATATGTACATGATTGTGCAAAGGATGTATAAGGTTGAATTTTTGTTCACAGTATTGCATTTTAAACTGAAGTGCTGAGAATATGTCATTAACTTGAGCAAATCATATTTCTTCCTGAAAGAAAAATTACAAATGATAGCAACATACTTGAAGGGAAAAATTATACTATGGAACTCATAGAAATTAGTCTCACATGGATATGTTGCTATTAAATATGAAGCATGGCTTACATCAGAACTCATCAGAGCAGTGTGACAAATGTCAGTGTCTCAAGTGACATGTAAGAGAACAGCAACCTTGTAATCGGGGTGCTGTTTCAACAGGTATAGTTCCCACAGGAAGGTTTTACCTTGTGTTGACTTTTCAACCTGGTGATATGACTTAAAATCGTATTTTTCAAAAGGTTATATTGAGCCAGAAATTAAGTAAATGGAATAATTTAGCACCTATATTAATCCTGTCTGCAAAAATCCTAGCCTGAGCCTGAACTGTCAGGTCCAAGTGCACTGACTGCTCTTCCAGAGGACCTGGGTTCAATTCCCAGCACACACATGGCAGCTTAAAATTGTGGGTAATCCCAGTTCCAGGGGATCTGACACCCATGGCAAAATACCACATTAAATAGATAGATAGATAGACAGATAGATAGATAGATAATAGATAGATAGATAGATGATAGACAGACAGACAGATGGTAGATAGATAGATAAGATAGATTAGATTGATAGATTATATATATATATATATATATATATATATATATATATATATATATAACAGATTTTATAGATGATACCTTCATATTGCCTTGTAAGGCTTAAGGACTTTAAACATGTTGGTAAATGGCAGCCTAAATACCAGAAATAATAACAATGGGTTACCATCAGAGGCTGCTCAGTAGTATGTTTGCTTCTCTGTTTTCTTTTAGGAATTTAGACTCTTGCTTCAAGCTAATTACCCTTTCTTCCCATAAAAACTCCAAAAAAAAAAACCACAACACAAACTCCAAACAGCAACAACAACAACAAAACAAAAACAGAAAAACAAAGAAACTCACCACTATTTGCCAGGTGGTAGTGGCACATGCCTTTAATCCCAGCACAAGGGAGGCAGAGGCAGGTGAATCTCTCTGAGTTCAAGGCCAGCCTGGTCTACAGAGTGCGTTCCAGGATAGGCTCCAAAACATACACAGAGAAACCTCGTTTCCAAAAAACCTAAAAATCAAACCAAACAACTCACCACTAGCAGTACCACCACGAAAGAACTTGCTAAAAGGAAGTAAGGAACAGATCACATTATTCCCAGCTAGGCCTAAATGGCAGTGGAGGATCTCAGCACCCACCTCACCAGCCCACCAGAGCAGTGGTCTCAACCTGTGGGTTGGTACCTTTTCACAGTGATCATCTGAGACCATCGGAAAACAGATATTTCTATTAGCATTCATAACAGTAGCAAAATTACAGTTACGGAGTAGCAACAAAAATAATCTTATGGTTGGGGTCACCACACATGAGGAAGGGTCACACAGCATTAGGAAGGTTGAGAACCATTGCTCTAGAGGCCTAGAGAATAGAATTGGAGCAGACTAATACTCTGATCTCTTGAAAAGTGACCTCTTTCGATTGATAACCACTCACCCTTGAATAAGAAAGAGGACAAGGCAGAGAAGGAAGGAAATCCTGTTTGCCAGAAGATCAAGGTTAAAAACTGAACAAGCAAAAAGGGATGTATTTCCAAACTCTGAAGCAACACTTGGAAAGAGAAGAGAATTAGCCTTTCAACTACTTTTTTTTTTTTTAAACTTTGGGGGTTCATGAAAATAAAAGCCATATTTTTCCCCCATGCATTTCTAACCATCTGTGCTTCAAGGAACATCCAGGCCATGTGTTTTTAGTTAATTCACACTTAACTCATCAAAATGTTGACTTGTTACCCCAGGCATTTGATGTCTCGGAAATCTTCCGTGCATTTTAATACACATTCAAAAGCCTTCCCTCCGTTTGGATGGGAAGTCGTCCTTAGTGAGTGGTCAGCAGAACTGGGAGGAGCTTAAGCTTGATTCTGAAGCAGAACTAAGGAATACCAAGAGGCTTTTTTTTTTTTTTTCTCAGTAAACTGCTTCTCACACACATGGTTACAAAATTCTGAAAACGATAAACACAAGAAATGACCAAAAGACCTTAAAATCATCACAGGAGCAAATGGAGTATCAACAATGGGAAGACATCAGCTGGAGGACGGAGAATACGGGTTTCTAAAAGGAAGGCAGCACAAAAGCCCAGACCTCTCCACTCCTACCCTGCACCCCTACCCACTGCACAGATCGTCTTCACCAAACACTGCAAAGACACCACCAGGCACTTTCCCACAGAAAAAGAGAAAAAGGATAAATGATATTTTGCAGAGGTTTTGGTGACACTCTCCTTTAAGAAAATAAACCAAATATACCAGATCTCCTGTGGTTTCATGTTGGAAGGAAATGTTTTATTCTTTCTCGTGAGATGTAAGTTTTTGTTCCGAATACTTGACTGAAAGTGGACAAGCTTAGTGTCTGCGTGTCTGCTTGCACACCAGACTAGGACGAATCCCCAGGATGTACGCCCTCAGACTTCTAGGGCTGTTTGATCAAGAAGCCTTTTGCGACTGGAAACATGAAAGTGCTTGAGAGACCAAAAAACGGTGGACAATTTTCTGGGGCCCAAACTCATGCTAAGAGCAAAGGAGTAGTTCAAGTCCAAGAGCCGATGATAGACTCCTGATGCGGACGGAGCCATGGGAAAAGTAGGGCCTGGTGTGGAAACAAGTCAGTGGGAACACAAAACAAGGGAATAAATAGGAGTGTGGAGCTGGGGACACTGAAAGAATGAGGCCATTAGGACATATTCTTGGTAGAGTGTAGAGAAAAAACTGGAGAAGGTCAGTCAGGTTGGGGTGACTCACATTATCTAAGATTTCTTGCTTTACGGTTCAGACTTCAGTCTATAAAGCAGCAGTAACCAACCTCTACTTCAGATATTTACATTATGATTTATTTTATTTGTGTTTATTCTCTAGGCAGGGTTTTTCTATATAGCCCTGGCTGTCCTGGAACTCACTCTGCAGACCATGTTAGTCTCGAACTCACAGAGATCTGCCTGCCTCCACCTCCCAAATGCTGGAACTAAAGGCATGCACCACCATGCCAGTCCTACGTTACAATTTATAACAGTAGCAAAACTACAGTTATGAAGCTGCAATGAAATAATTGTATGTTTGGGGGTCACCACAGCCAGAGGAACTATATTAAAGGGTTGCAGCATAAGGAAGGTTGAGAACCACTGCTAATAAGATGTCCGGGACAGAAAAGCACATAGTAATCATTTTGGCCAACACTGAAAATCTTGACCTCATTCTTCCAGTTATTGTTTTGTTTTTATAAATGTGAGGTTTGTGGCACAGAGTGGAAGGGTAGCATGTTCACTCAGCTGTACCCCAGCTAATAGCAGAACCATGAGGAAGGGCCAGAGATAGACCATCTCTGTACCTCAGTCCACACCCCATCCTAAGCCAAGCCAACACTTCCTCTTCTCTCCCTCCCTGCTCTGGAAGTTCGTGGTTGCTTGCTTGTTTTTTTTCCTTTGTTTCATTCACTCCAGACCCAGCTCTGACTCTGGACTGAAGTACATATGACACACTGTCACCCCCGAAGCAGAACTAGAGTTATTTTTAGAGAGGGTCACAGTAAAGTATGTTTGTTTGGTGAAGTTTCGGGCTTATTCTTAGCACATGAGTTCAGAGCTATGAACCAACCTTGAACCTTTGGGGCTATGAGTCAACAAGCTGGAACCAAACATGTAAAAGGGAAAAAAAAAGTTCTGAAGACTTGTAGACACTTCCTTTCTTCTCCTTCTTCTTCTTCTTCTTCTTCTTCTTCTTCTTCTTCTTCTTCTTCTTCTTCTTCTTCTTCTTCTTCTTCTTCTTCTTCTTCTTCTTCTTCTTCTTTTTTTAAAGAACATTGCGGTGAGTTAAGTGTAAATGAATCAGAAACACAAGGATTTTATTTCCCTCACCACATGCATGAGTTTAAGCATTAATGGAAAAAAGCGCTCAGTACAACGTGTTTTGAATTTTCTTTGTCCTTTTCCTCTTATGATCTCTGGAAGATGGAAGCTGAAGAATGTTGAGGACAACACAATCAAAGGCAAGCCTGGGTCTTCAACGTTACATAGCACATGCTGCAGTGTTAGGCCAGCCGGCATGGAGCATCCCCTCGGAAAGCCAGACAGTGTGTTCAGTTTTTGACATAATTATACGACTGAAAGAAACTCACAAACAGGCTTGGATCTGAATACGCTGTGTAGGAATCGGGCACCGGGCCGTGAGAAATCATTTCATAAACCTTCTTGAGGAAAGTTTGTAAATGGGCAAAGGAACCCAATAAATAGCGAACAAGTTCATCTGAAATTTTCAGACTTCATAAAAATAAAACAATTCATCAGATTGTGTAGGACCCTATGTGGGACTCTGTGTGTATCTTGTTTTACACGCTTCCAATGATTTACTTTGTAGAGCATAAATAGGATCTTTTAGAATATTTCTATTAAGAAAATTACAGCAATTTTTGGGATTCCTATTGCCTGGTTTCACTCCCACTCTTGTTGGACAATTCGATGGGGAAGCGTTTCACAATTATTCTTTTGTTTTCATGGAATCAGGGCTGATGTTAGTTAAAATTTTCTATCTAGTTATCAGAACACTAATAATTAGCTAAATAAGTCTCAGATATTCGCTATCGGCCATGCCTACAAACCTATCTTTAATTCAGACTTACATCCATTCTCTACTTTACCCAGAAGCTTCTAAGAGAACATGCAAGTTTAAATAAATCGTCTCTGGTTAACCTGTGGTTTGGCGTTTGGAAACCCTCAAATGGTTTAAATTAAAGCAATTCAGATGTTAGCATCGCATCGGAAGAACACATAACAAAACCATCGTGGCAATTTTATTAAAAATGAATAGGTTGGTTAGGACACAAACACGTAATTCTATAGACTGCCATGAGAGTATCTCCCCAAAATAGCCCATCTTCAATGGTGGTACTGGGCTGTATCACCCAGGAAGAGGGTACAAAAGTCCCCATCACATCTGTCATTAACTATGTGGTTTTTTTTATACATGTTGTTCCATGTATTTTAAATAGAAGGAAAACTGGGCTACATTTCAAAACTTAAATATGGTACATGAAAAGGCTGTGTTCACATTTAATTAAATTATGGTCTATGTGCCATATGTGAATCAGACATTACTTCTATCCCAGATGGAGGTGATGAGTAGGGATATGGAATAAAGGTCCCCTTCCCCTTTTTTTGAAAGCACATAGTGCAAATTGAGATGATTTTCTAAGGAATGCCACCACAATGAGAAACTCCTTCAGCCATTACTGTGGCAGAGCCCTGAAATGGTCGCTTCTTGACTCATTAATTCCCTGTGCTGGAAAGATAACCCCTGTGAAGAGAGGTGGCATCTGTACCTCTAGCAGTTAAGACTTCAGCTCTTTTCAGTTCTGCTGGCTGGACTTCCTATGGTGCCCCGTGCCTGCCCCACCTTGCCCAAACCCTCCAGATCAGAAAACTGAGAGAGGCGACTCATTCATCCCAGCGTGTTACGGAAATTTCAACATCATGACTAATACAACCTGAACTGAGAACAGTGGACACCACAGTTGGCTCTCTGATCCTGAGACACAGAATACACTTTGTTCAATCCTAAACTGTATATGCCTCCGGCAGGGGTGGGGGAAGGAAGTGGCACTTTTCCATATGAAACCAACATGTGTTTTTCTTTCCTGCGCTGCTCTGCAGTTTTTGCCATATTTTCTGAGTTCACATCTCTAATCAGTTGGTGGGAGTGTAGATTTAATGACATTTATTTTGGAAAACATGCTCTGCTAAAATTCTGTAGTAATGTAAGCCATTTAATTCTAAAATTGGCAGCTGAAACTAACACTGTGTTCGCTTAAGCAGCTACTGAAATGCTTCAGTCAAAAGCATTTTGGAGCACTGATAGTTGAGACACGGCTGTTGATTCTACCCTCTTCCAGAAGGGACCAGCGTGGAGCAGGGGCCCACCTCCAACGTTAGGCATGTGGCAGTGGAGAGAAACTATTCTGGCATCCCTTGCCTATGCTATTTGCCATGTACACAGACAGTTCCTCAGTTAGAAGTGATATGCTATCCTGTGCACTTTAGCTGGGGAGAACAAACCTTCAGCTCGGTGCAGATGGGGCACCAATGCACAGAAATGAACATTCCATCTGTGTGCATCAACCAATGGCCTTAAAGGGGACAACTTGTGGGTGACTAGAAAGTCTCTTTCCCAGAGTCCAATAACTCCTTATTTATTTTAACGGAGGAGCAGGCCTTGTTGCCCCACCCCATGATGGAAAATTAATAGGCCTGTTCTCATAAAGGTCTCCTGTGGTGACCACAGCTACTGAGAATTCACAAGAACATTGACCATGTCACCCTTGGAACCTGGAGGGCAGCATTCCATAACTGTAATCCTACCACTCAGAAGGAAGATCATAAAATCAAGGCCAGGTTGGCTATATAAAAAGCAAACCAACCCAAAAGTCCTATCTTTTCTTTTTAAATATTTATTTTTATTTATGCAGATGTATATGCCATGTGTTTAGATACACATAGGGGCTAGAAGAGCCTGTCCTTTCCCTTGGAACTGGAGTTACAGGCAGTTGGGAGCCATCCAAAATCAGTTCAAGAACCAAACTTGGGTCCTCTGGAAAAGCTGCAAGAGGTGTTAACCTCTGACCCAGCTCACCAGCCTGATAGACTGTGTACAAAAGAAAAAATACAAACAATCAAAGAAAAAAAGTTTCCTTTTGTTTTCTTTTTAGAAAAGTAGTGGGAAATAGAGGAAATATAAGAATGAGTATTCTTTGCTTCAGAAGTAGTCTTTGTGTGTGTGTGTGTGTGTGTGTGTGTGTGTGTGTGTGTGTGTGTGTGTGTGCGCGCGCGCACGCACTCTGTAATCTGTAGCAGGGACAGACCGATCAGTAAGAGACAGAGGTGGACAGGCCTCTGTCTGCATGAGAAATCCACACACAGTAGACTTGAATTAGAATGATGTTCACTTTTCATTCTCAAAGGATGGATTAGGAAAATTATCTCTATGCAGGTCTTCTCCAGCTTCTCCCAGTCTAGCTACCAGACCTTTTGAGTAACTACTCTCTCCCAAACTGGAGAGCAACCCAGTATATGCAAATCACATGAGAGAATTCAGTCTACTTGTCACAAGCATACCATAAGCAAGAGGGTGTGACTGGGACCGAAACAATGGAGTAAGATTGTAACATGAATCTTAAAAGGTCTTATTAAATTAAAAAAAAAACAAAAAACAACCCGGAGCCAGATATTGGGGTGAAACACCTGAGAGATCAGAAAAGCACATTCTTACCCACTTGGAGACCCTCTGCCAAAGAGACCTACTTCCTGTCTACCCACGCCTATATGCCTTTCTGTTCTGTCATCTCATTTCCTCTTTGCCCAGCTACATCACTTCCTCTTTCAGTCCAGCTCTGTCACTTCCTGTAGTAGGAATCTTAAAAGGTTCTTATTAATAAAATCAAACCTGAGGCCAGTTATTGGGGGAGAACACTGGAAGATCAGAGAGACAGAACAAGCCACAGCTTCCTCACCTCACCAGTTCCTCAGCTGGTCTTGTTTCCTCAGGCTGGAAGCTTCTGAGTCCTCATCCAAATGAATCTCAGCTGAACTGTGCTGCTCAAAGCCTAAAAGCTTAACCAGCCAAATGCTGCTAGTTTCTGGTCTTAATGCCTTATATATCTTTCTCTTTCTGCCGTCATGTCTGTCTGTACAGACCTCCAGACCTATATGTTTAACTAGAGTTGGAATTTAAGGTGTGTGCCACCATGCCTGGCTCTGTTCCCAATGTGGCCTTGAACTCACAGAGATCCAGATGGGCCTGTGCCTCCAGAGTGATAGGATTAAAGGTATGTGCTACCACTGCCTGACTTCTGTGTCTAATATAGTGGCTGTCTTTTTCCTTTGATCCTCAGATAAGCTTTATTGGGGGACACAGATTAAATATCACCACATCAGCTTCCTTCCCCAGTTTTCCATATTATGATGGAGAAGAAGTGATCCGGCAGATTTCCAGGAAACAACTGGACAGGAGAAGGAGAATGTGCCAATGAGAATGGACAGAGGTATGGTATAATCGAATTACAATCTTGCCATGCTATTGGTTAGGTCATGATTGCCCTGCGCCCACAATGTATGGTAATGAACTCATAAAGACTTTCAAACAGTGCTGCGAGGTTGACAGTGACTGTAAATCCACCCTTTCTAAAAGGTACAAAGGTATATTCTTGAGGTCTTTTGGAATAGAATCTGGAGTCCTAGTCAGGGCTACCCTCCCCTTGGTTTGCTGAGACTCACTTCAAACTGGCCTGGTACTCTTATATTTGTTTATCCATTTCAGCCACAAACCCTAACAGCTGTTTTGCTGTACAGGGTCTACAAAGTCCCCCTCTCACACCAGAATGGCCCTTTCCAGCACTCCTGAAGTGTTTATTTCATTTGTCCACTTCTAAGTATGCACTGCTTCTGTCTAGTCATCACTATTCCCATCATCATGGGACTTACCCAGGCTTCCCTGTACCTTGACTTCTGACCCATTCATCATAGGCTAGAACTTACTTCTAGGTTTAAGGATCTTAGGACTAGGTATAGGGCTTCACACATACAAGTAAGAGTTCTACCACTGTGGTTTATTATGACAAATCTTATCCCCTAAATGGCCTCTTGAAATCCTCCAAAGACAGTAAGAATTGAAAAAACCAAACTCATCCCAAGGCCTGTGTCAATGTGTCTCTGTCTGTCCTCCACATTTTCTATGACTCCCTTCTGTCTTTGACTCCAGTCACCTCGACTTACTCATACAAGTCACAGCCTTGCCCTGACTTGTGGTCTTTGCAAATGCTTTTCAGTCTGACTAGAATGTTCTCTCCCAAACCTCCTCTTCTTTCATCATGTCTGCTTTAACTCATCCTCTAGCTAGTCCAGTATCCCCTTCCACTTTGGCAGGATGCCATTTTTCTGTATTCTTCCATTACTACCCTGCTCCACTCTTTGGACATCAAACAACAGTGATAAGATTCTCTCCTGTGTTCAGGTAAATTCTGCGAGTGTGTGCCACACGGATAATGGTGTTTTTAACATATTGGATACCAAATACATCTTTGCTAAGCAGCCTCTCTTTTATCAGCTTTAGCTAGAAGAGGATGGCCATCTCAGAACTCTGACAGTAGTTCAGCCACGATATTCTTTTCCTTACAGTCCTTAGTGACTCCATGGTGAGTTTACTGAGTGTACAGATCATGTATACGTTGGTACTCCCTAGCTATTAGAAAGCAGAATGGCTTCCCATCATATAAGAATGAACCTTTGTCTTCAAGGAAAACTAGGGAGTGTAGTTAGAGTTTTCCTGCCTGGCCCACAGACACTCAGACCCAACCAAGTAAACACACAGAAACTTACATTGCTTACAAACTGTATGGCCGTGGCAGGCTTCTTGTTATCTACTTCTTCTCTCTTAAATTAACCCATTTCTGTTAGTCTATACTTTGCCACATGGCTTGTGACTTACCGGTGTCTTTACTTGTTGCTTCTCATGGCATCAGCTGGCCTCCCCCACAGCCTTCCACTTCCCAGAATTCTCTTCTCTCTTGTCCCACCTATACTTCCTGCTTGGCCACTGGCCAAACAGCATTTTATTTATACAGAGCGATATCCACAGCAAGGGACCTACCTCTAAGACAGGTAGATGATCCAGGTTTCTCTTATTTTACTCAGGGTTCTTCAGAGAAATAGAATCAGATAGATATAACCACATAATTTATAAGCATATATATATATATTTAAAACACACACACACACACATATATGTTAGAGCTGTTTTGTTTTGTTTTTTAATATACAAAATACTCAGGAAAAGGAATTGGCTCCCGTGTTGTGGAGGCTGAGAAGTCTTGCAGTCTGCTGTCTACCAACTGGAGAGCCATGGAAGCTCTTAGTGCAGTTTGAAGGCCTGAGATCTAGGAATTCTGTGGTGTAGCATCCAGTCCCTATCTGAAGACCTATAAACCATTCATGTTAGTAATGTGAGACAGCAGATATGCCATTTTTAATAGTTTGGCTGAAAGTAAATTCGACTTTCCTTTTCTTTTTGTTCTGTTCAGACCCTCAGTGGAGTGAACGATGCACACTCACCCATACTGGGAAGGACTTTCTGATTTATTTGGTTTACAAATTCATTTGCTACCATTCTGAAACATCCAGAAAACCTGTTTACCCAGGTAGCTGGGAATCCTGTAGCCTTGTTACATTTACATATAGCTGTAAGCATCAATATAGCCAGGTATTTGGGTTTATTCTATTTCAAGAACTTTTCAGCGTCTCAGGATTGAAGATTCCCATGTTCTCCCAAACCACAGTTCATTTATGTGGTTCCAGTCACAGTTCTCAGGGAATTACTCAATGGTAAAGAAATATCACTGACAGTTTTGAAGAAATACCACAGACACATTTTCTGTGACATATTTCACATATGCCACTTAAAGTTACTACCAACATGCTATGAGAAATAAAGAGCTTCTAAGAAATGTAAGTAGCTGGAATTGCCAGGCTATCTAAAATGTAATAAATGTAATTTTCAATGATTTGAAACACTGCTAGGTATGGTTTAAATTGAGACAATGTTTCTATTTCTTTAACCTGTCTGTGAACTCTTTGTGTGCAGTGGTGTGTGTGTGTGTGTGTGTGTGTGTGTGTGTGTGTGTGTGTGTGTGTGTGTTTGCTGTGCATGCATTTGTTTTTACTACATACTTTGAAAATGAAAAAAAGCTGTGCTTAATTACTGTAGCTGTGTGTTTATTCTTATTCTTTCTTGTTTCAGATTTATTTTGTTTTTACTTGTGAGTAGTGTGTATGTGTGACTGTATACATGTGTGCTCACATGTGTTGGGGTGACTATGGAGGTCAGAAGGGAGTATCAGTCTTCTGGAGGTGGAGTTGCAGGCATTATGGGTAAATCTGCAGCCCTGATATCTGAGAAATCATCAAGTACTCTCAACCAGTGAGCCATTTCCTCAGTCTTTATTTTATTTTACTTTATTTTGGTTTTTCAAGACAGGGTTTCTCTGTGTAGTTTTGGAGCCTGTCCTGGATCTCACTCTGTAGAACAGGCTCACCTCGAACTCACAGAGATCCACCTGCCTCTGCCTCCTGAGTGCTGGGATTAAAGACATGTGCCATTGCCACCCAGCTACCAGCCCTTATTCTTGTTCTTTGAGATCACATCCAAATACTATCGCATATTTCAGATACAGCAAATACAATTAGCAATTGATGTCTATGGGAGTATTGCCCATGATAAAAAGACAAATTACACTTGAAAATGGGGGGTGGGGGAGCTAAAATGATGGACTTGGATCTGTAAATTATTTGCCAAATACTTGGTATAACAGCCTCTCACCAGGTAATTTTTTTCAGTTTTTTTTTTTTTTTTCTTTTAAACCAGAGCTGAGGACAGAACCCAGGGCCTTGAACTTGCTAGACAAGCACTCTACCACTGAGCTAAATCCCCAACCCTCAAGTAATTTTTAATCATTTGAAAGAAGTAATTTAGAAGTAGAACAGATATATTTTGGCTCACAGTTTCAAAGGTTACAGTCCACAATTGGCTCTCTCCAGTGTTCCTGGGTTTTTGACGAGGCACATCATCATGGCAGAAGGTTATGGTGGACCACAACTGATCCTCTTACGATATCCCAGAAGAAAAACTGGTGAGCAACAAGATATACCCTTCAGAGAAAGAACCTTCATCCTATTCAAATTATAAATCCAATCGTGGATCGACTCCTTGATGAGATTAGACCCTCCAGTCCCTGGAAACATCCTCACAGATGTATCCAGAAGTAAGCTCTACTCACCTCTGAGGTATCTCCTCCATCTCATCAATGAGACAATGGAAAGCCACCATGCCACTTGGTGTCTTGAGAGTTAAAATAGGATAATAGATGCCGGTGCTTTGCTATGTCAGCCTAAATGTAGCAGGAAACTAAACAAGAGTGTCTCCCTGTTCCTGATGGAAGATTGATTGAATTGCTTCGTTAAGTTCTCTTAACTTCGGTTTTCCGCATACTGCTGATAAAGCTCTTTGTGCCTGTGCTGAGCTTGTTATGCCCAGAGTCAAGTCTAGTGAGTGTAAGGACACCTCAAGAGAAACCCTCCTCTGCAAACAGATGTGAGCTTCTACGCATACAACATTCAAGAAGCTATGTTATTAGCATCCTTATAGGTGAAAATAGAAAGAAAAACGAGACATGTTTGCCTTATCCATCTATTAGTAGATAAAGAGAAAACACAAAATAATGTAGGAGAGGAAAAAAAATTTAGTAGAATAGGTATGATGAAGTTAAGGGCTCAATTTTAAATGCTACAGATCCAGTCCTAAAGTTAAAATGAAACAAAGAAACAAAAGGCAAAACTAGCCTCACAGAGTTATGACTTTTTGACAGTGGAGTTCTAGTTTGTTCTTGAATGACAAAATACTCTCTGGGATATACCTTAGCTGTCACTAAGGTATATGAATGAGCGACCATTCATACAATTTAAAATCTGAGGGGTACCACAGGTAGAGACCATAATAAACATTGCGGTTTTCATTTTCTTTGCACATTATCTTTTAACACCTGTTAATAATTTGATAATAAATGATGCTTCTTTACATGACCTTCATGTTCAAAGATTATAATGCTTGGCACCTGGAGTCTGAGCACTCTTGAAGCCAATGCAGGCAGACTGTAGGCTACATGATGAGACACCGTCTATAAAAAAAGATAGAGGGACATTTCAAATATTTTACACAGTATGCTACTGATACTGATTGCCTGATGTAAATCAGTATTCATATCTAAAACAGAAACGCTGTTCTCCTTAACCTGTCCAACCCTACTTTCTCTCTGACTGTCAACATTCCAACCTTAGTTGGTTTATTGCTTGGAAAGGAAGAAAGGGAGATGATCAGTCATCTCGTCAACACAGGATTTAGAAAATCCTCAGATGTCCACGCATTTGAGGAAGGGTGTGTGTGTGTTTCAAGTCCCACCCTCACTGGTGAGATGTCAACCTTGAGACCGGACAGGGGTCAGCTTCCAAGGTGTCATTTGCCTTGGTAGGAGGTTTCTAGTACAACATGATTCTCCAGAATTTCAGGCAGCAACTTACTGACACATCAGTAAGGGCCCCGACATCAGTTTTATGGCAACTCTTGAATCATGCTTTTGAATGACTGCTTGCAAGTTTACTTGCTGCGCATGTGAAGTACCCAAGGAAAAGCAAGCCTTTTGATTTCTTCTGCGTCTGCATGGCTTCTAACACATGTAAAACCCAGTACTTTTTAAACAACTCTCCCCCGCCAGTTCTATGACCGCCATTATTGCCTGTGGGATAGGAACTTGTAACCCTTGGTAACTGGAAAACATGCAGAATGAATTCTCAGTGGTTGGCTTAGCCAAGCCATACATTTGCCGTTATGGTCAACTGTCTATCTCGCAGAGGGTGGTGACACCCAGTGTGCCTCTCTTTTTCCTGTTTCCCTGTTCTAGAGCACTCTGCTAGTCAGTCTTCAGGGATCTGACAAATTGATAACCACTCTCGCATCCCTCACATCCTCAGCCAGTGTGTCTAACTAAAATCTGCTCATTCAACACTGTCGAGTAGACACCACATCAGGAACTTAGAGTAACGCTGACGGTTAATATCCCTTTCTTTGAGGATTTTTGACTCTTCAGTCACCAGTTTTCAGTTAAAAAAATAAATAAATAAAAATTAAGGCTTCTTTTAATATATCGCACTACTGGGGCTTAGTCATGACACAGAAAAATTTCTGCCATCTCCTCCTAGTCTGGCAGTGAAGAAATCTGAATGCTTTTGAAAAGCATTTGGCAGTCACATGATATTTGAGATGTTCTCATACAACTCTGTATCTCAGCCATCAGGCTGTTTTTCTCTTCCAAAGTGAGGAAATTTAATTTTAGGCCAGCCTCAGGCTTGTGGATGCAAACTGTGTAACAGCATAGCCTTTCATTGGCTTTGCATCTGCGCTGTGGCTTGCTCTCCCGTGAATGTCTACAGTAAGGACTACAGATGACCCGGGGTGAAAGTGCACCCTAGGGAAGGAAGTCCCATGAGGCCCAGCTCCTGCTCTCCTCTCATAGCAAGTAGCCTTGTCCTGGGCTCTCTTTCCCTCTTTGTTTTTCCCTTCTACCCTTCTCCGAACTCAGTTTTTCTTCTTTCTATTTTCTCACGCATTCCACAAGTTTAGGTACAAGTGTCAGACTCTCCCGCCCTGTGGAGTTGGGGCTACCCCAGATTCTCTGTCTGCATCAGTCACAAAGGAGACAGACTACTCCTTTAACAGGGCCAGTGAGGTTGCTCTGAGCCTCTAATGTAACTGAACCTGTGACAATGGACTTCTGTCGGTAGGCATAGTTTTCATGAGGCCACTGAAGGACTTACGGGGTGAGCAAGGCATTTTCATAAAGAGAACTGAAACCCTGCAATGATAGTTCACTGAACATGGATTAAAGATGTTTTATTAAAACTTTATTTTTCCTGGGGGGGGGAAATCATCTTATTTTAAGAAATTAAAGCCTAAATCCTAGTCTTTACATGTCCAATTATCTTTCATGGCCATATGTATGAAGCAATCACATTTAAAAATTGCAAACAGAGCTCAGTCGTAAAAGTAATTGCAACAATAAACATAGTAGGAATTCTAATCTCGATAATCAAGCCACGCCTTATGATCTCAAGTGGGCCTGTGTGTAGTTCTAGCTAGTTTCCTACAAAGGTGTTTATGTTTGGTGCTATATGAGAAGATCCTAAATCATATTCCCCACTTAGAAGTTTATTTTTATTTTTATTTTCTATGTCCAGTGTGATGACGCATACCCTGAAGCCCAGGACTCAGGACACAGAGGCATGTAGAGCTCTGCAAGTTCAAGGCCAGCCATTGAGATGCTTAGCCGAAGCACTGGTGACAATTGATGGTTGCTGGGGAACGGGTGGTTTTCTTAAGGGCGTGGCTCCTGTTAGGTTGACCACACTCCAGTGGGTGGTCCCACACTTGTGTGTGTATGGGCAGCACAGAGTCAACACAGCCGGTTACTGTTTAAAATGGGACAGGAAGTTGGGATACGGGTGGGGGAAGGTAGATATGAGAGGATATAGGAGAAATGGGTGCGTGGATATGTTCCAACTGCATAAATACATGTTTCAAATTCTCATGGTTTTAATACTACACACACACACACACACACACACACACACACACAGTGTTTCAAGACATGGTTTCTCTGTGTAACAGCCCTGGCTGTCCTGCAACTTGCTTTGTAGACCAGGCTGGCCTCGAACTTACAGAGATCCACCTGCCTCTGTTTCCGAAGTGCTGGGATTAAAGGCATGCACCACTACACCTGGCAAAAGTATTGCATTTTTAATAATCATAAGTAAGTAGGAAGTGATCATCTATGTCCTATCTCGTATATATCTCATATATATCTCAAATATAGTCCACTGTATTTGTCAGTTTTTAGTCAACTTGACCCAGGATCTTCTGAGAAGAGGGAACCTTAATTGAGAAAATGCCACCATCAGATTGGCCTGTAAGCAAATTGGTGTGCATTTTCTTAATTAATAGTTGGTGTGAAAGGGCCCAGTCTAGTGTGGGCAGTTCCATCCCAGGGCAGGTGGTCCTGGAGTGAGTAAGGAAGCAGGCTGATCAAGCCTTGGGGATCAAGCCAGTAAACAGCATTCTATCATGGTCTCTGCTTCAAATTTCTGCCTCTAGGTTTCTGTTCTACTTAAGGTTCTGCCTGAGCTTCTCACAAGGATAGACTTTAATTAGAATAAGTAAGCCAAACAAATCCTTTCCAGGACATGTTGTATTTAGTTATGGTGTTTTCATAGAGCAATAGAAACAAGCGAATGAAGAGGATACACACACACACACACACACACACACACACACACACACACACATACACGCATAAAGTCTTCTTCTGAGTCACAGCATAAGAAACATGTCTCCCTCTCACCCCTTTAAGATTCATAGTGGGGCTGGAGAGATGGCTCAGAGGTTAAGAGCACTGACTGTTCTTCCAGAGGTCCTGAGTTCAATTCCCAGCAACCACATGGTGGCTCACAACCATCTGTAATGAGATCTGGTGCCCTCTTCTGGCCTGCAAGCATGCATGTAGACAGAACACTGTACACATAATAAATAAATAAATCTTAAAAAAGTTGCTTTTTAAAAAAAAAGCAAGATTCATAATGTCTATTTTTAGTTCGATAATTTTTGCATTTCTGAGTTTATGGAATTCTCCTAAATTCCAAGGTTCTGCTAGGTTTTATTTTACTTCCAAAGTAGTTGTAACAACAGGCTGCAGGTGGCTAAATGATAAAACCTTCAACAGTGTTTCTCAAAATGTGGCTTCCAGATCATCATTATCATCATCACCACCACCACCATCATTTGAGAATTTAAAGACACAAATTTTTGAGTAGCATCCTGGACCCATGCAATCAGAACTCAGACATAATGCTGAGTGGTCAACATTTTCACAAGTCTTCCAGATGATTCATGTACCAGGGTTTTCCTTTTGGGGCTACCAGGCACTTCCCAAATCATGACGTGGAGACTTGTTATTAGTTTTGAATGCCGGGCCTACTTTAGGCACATTTCTGGCTAGCTCTTTTAACTTAAATTAACCTGTTTCTCTTTATCTACCTTTAGCCTCAGTGTTTATTACCTTTCCTCTGTCCATCTTACTGTTATTGCTTCTGGTGTCTGGCTGGCTGGCTGGCGTCTGCCTGGCTTCTTGCCCTGGGCATGTCCCTTGTTCTCTCCTCTTGTTCTTTTTTCTCTCATTCCCCCTCTTTCCAAGCCTGTAATTCCCTTCCTATTTATTCTCTCTGCCTGGCAGCCCTACCTTTCCCTTTCTTGCCTAACTATTGGCTGTTCATCTTTTTATTGGATCAATCAGTTGCAACATACCTTTACATAATTAGCCAAATGTGGCATAAACAAAAGTAACATGCCTTTACACAGTTAAAGTAATATTTTGCAGTATAAACAAATGTAATACATCTTTACATAGCTAAATATTCCACCACACATTCACATGCACAAAATTTGAGAATTATTAGTGAATGGTATGGCCCCTTAAATGAGGCCCTCGAAAATTTGATCTTTAAACTTGGTCTTGCCTAAGAATCTCTTAGATCTGTGAAAGCACTAGCCTGGCCCCATCCACTGAGGCACCGATGCTGGAGTTCCATGCATTGTGAACCTTTCACGTTCAGTCATTTCTGTGAAACTCTGGTACCAGTGAAGCAGCTTATACCTCATCCCATTGACAAAGAGCCTCTCAAAATGCTCTTGAAATTGCTTGCTAAAAGAACTGTAAAAATTGTGTTGAGTCTATAGATGTCAGATGAGCAAAGACTCCATCTGATGAAATGTGTGTAGCCTTGTGAAGTAGTAAAAGCATTTGCTGGGTAGTCTTGGTCAAAGTAGACACGCCATGCAGGAGTCACCTTCATGGCCAGACAGGCATTGACTCATGGTAACTTGCAAAGTGAGGCTGAGGCAGAACTAAGTGAACCAGATTGAAAATTCCCTTCTGAATTTTTGGATTCTGTTTAAGAAAACATCGCATGTGTGCAGCCTGGTGCGGAAATCTGCTTCTGGACACCAGTATGTGGGCAGTTGAAGATCACATCAGTGGAGAAGAAACTATTTCCTTATCAGAAGAGACTAATTGGAAGCTATAATTAGGCAGGCAGTTAATGTCAGGGATTCTGATTCACTGTTGCAAAGTGGCTTTCATTCAGCTCCCTAATGCATGGGGGTAAGGATGGTCATAGAGAAGAGGGATCGGGTTCTTTGCTTGCAGGATCCCGGGTTCTTGAATATCAACAAGGCATGGCAGCAGCTCTAAAAACTTGTTTCTGTTGTCCAATTCACATGCTCCACATTAAAATTTAAGACTGTCTAGGTGGAAGATGGGAGGAAATTGCGATGGGAAAATGGCCAGTGTGTTTGATGGTTGTTAAACTCTCGGCTTGGCTTCATTTTTTCACATTGCTACAATTGCTGTGAATTGGATCATAAAGGCTCTCCAGATGTCACTGCGTTAAAGGCATGGGTCCAGAATGGTGTCTTGTGAAGCATTGTGAGCTTTTGGGAAATGATGGGCACTCCCCTCCCCAGGCCCCCAGATAAGTATCACCCTCATGATAGGCCACACCCCTGCTTTTCCCATCATCTCATGTATGATATGGCAGGGGAATGCTATGGTGAAAAACTTGGGTCTCTGGGAGATTTAAAAACCTTTGTCTTATGCTATCTTGACTTTTTTTTGTTGTTTGTTTGTTTTTTGTTTTTCGAGACAAGATTTCTCTGTTTAGCTTTGGTGCCTGTCCTGGAACTCACTTGGTAGCCCAGGCTGGCCTCAAACTCACAGAGATCTGCCTGGCTCTGCCTCCCGAGTGCTGGGATTAAAGGCATGCACCACCTCTGCCTGGCACTATATTGTCTTTTTAAGCGACACTCTTTTTTAGGGCATCACTGGAGATGAGGAAAGCTGCTTTTCAGAAATGCTGTCCTAATGGTTTTTGTGGCACATTTTACCCTAATTACTGCTGCTACTTTGTAGAAAAAGAATAACCTTGACACATTTTGGGGACTTTTAAATATACACTTTGAAAGAACCTCAGACTTCTATTTTTAAGTGTATCATTCTCATTAAAACTTTTTTTTTTTTTTTTAAACTGGAGCCATGTCACAAGCATGAGGAAATTGGACCTTGTTTCAACATTTTACTGATTTTTAGCCTAAAAGATGAAGATACCCAGAGTTTACCTTTCTGTTTAATTAAAATTGTATTTCCCTATTAAGAAATAAAACAATTGGTACAAAGGAAATGAAAGGAAAAGATGCCAAGCATTTTAATCTAAGAATATAACAAAGTTTTTGCCAGGTATTGGAGGGAATTAAAACATTTTTTTATAAAGATTTTACAAGGTGGAAAAGACGAAAAGATTTGAATTCCTTGTCATAAACACAAATTTTATAGTTTCAATAGAAAAAAAACCCTTATAATGAATATTGCCTATGTTCTTGAATACAAGACAGTACATCTAGAAGCCATTGTCTTAGAATGGCTTTGGTTACCATTGATTGCCCACCGATCTAGGTTCCCCAATCCACCAAGAGCTGAGAAAGTTCTGCTTCCAAAGAACCCACCTGGGAATGTCAAAAACTGAGTCAAGTGAAATCTTTCTGTTGATAAGTCACGTATCATAATTATTTTTGTTGAAATGGTGGAAATCTGGCATGCTCAGGGATGTAGAATCAGTGTATAATTAGCATGTATACAGGGTCACTGGATTTGTAAATAGGACTCAATTGGCCAGGGTCCTCCCCCTACCTCTACTCCTAAGCTGCCTGTAAGAGGGTCATTTCTATGGGTGGACACTGACTTTCCAGGTTCGTACCTAGAGTTTTTCTCTCTGGGTCCCGCCAAGACCCAGCAGTCTCATAGCACACTTATAAAATAAACATACAGATGCTTATATTATCTAAACTGCTCAGGCCTACCATTGTCTAGTTCTTACTCTTATACTCAGCCCATTTTTGTTAATCTACATGTTGCCACGTGTTCCTTGGCCTTACCTGCTGCCTTTACATGATGCTACTGGCCAATCAGTGTTTTATTTATCAATCAATCATCCACAGCACAGGTTTTTCATGGACATTCTATCATTTGAAGTTTCCGTGTCATTAGAATGCAATTTATTTGTGTATTTGTATTCTTATTCACAAAGCATTCGATCTATTTCTGACATTGTAACTCTGCCATTCTCTTCCTCATACATGGTGGATGCTTTGGTCAGTCATCATACTTGGTGGATATTTCTGATAGCTTTGTCTTACCTACATCCCTTTAAACATAACTTTCCTAGTTTTGTACATTTGATCAAAAACCTGCAATATCTTACAAACATAGCATAAGAGTGCCTGAAAAGATGATCATTTACCTTTTAATGTTGGAAAAATAAATGATTTGAAACTGCTATTCATTTTTGCTTCTACATCTAAAAATATTTGTTTTTGTGTTTGTCTTTTGTTTTCACTAAAATATCAACTTTTTTTTTTCCTCATTTTTTTTTAAAAAAAGCTATTGTAGAATGACAAAGTCAATCACTCTTCTAGATCCTAAGGATTAATTTGTGAACAAAGGGGACAAAAACTGATTCCCTTGCTCTGGCAGCAACCACATTCCAGATAGGAGAGAGATCACTGACAGCTGGGTTAGCTTTGTGGCATGTTAGGAGATGGTGCATAACAAGGAGAGAAAGACACAAGGGTTGGCAGGGTTCTGGGAGCTGGAGGGCATTCCAGAGCACTCAGTGCAGAGCAAATAGTCCCATACTGTTTTTGAAGAAATTCTTCAGTGTTTCTCTTGCTAAAAGCAGACATTTTCCCTGAAATGTCATCTATAGTAAGCAAAGTGGACGTTTCTTTAGCTACAGAGGCTAAATGCAGCATCTAGACAGGCATCACCCTGAATGTACCATCTGCATTTTCAGGCACTGGTACACTCCTTCATCAGATGAACAGACTATGGGGCTGGAAAGATGTTAAGAGTGCCAGCTGCCCTTCCAGAGGACTGGAGTTCAATTCTCATCACACACATGCGAGCATACAACTGTTTGTAACTCCAGCCTCAAGAGATCCTATGCTCTCTTCTGGCCTCTTAGGGTATTGCACCAACTTGGCATATAGATATACATGCAGACAAAATACCCATTCTCATAAAATAAAAAGAAAGAAAAATTGAAAAGAAGGCTAGCTAGGGCTCTGCTTGAACAGGGTACCATGCCTGGTGATTCAGCACAAAAAGTCCTGGAGCTTGGAACTGTGGCACTGTAGGACTGAGGTCTGTGGATCTATGAGACTGTGGAGCTATGGGACTGTGGACTGTAGGGCTATGGGACTGTGGAACTGTGGAACTATGGGACTGTGGGAGGGTGGGACTGTGGACTGTGGACTGTGGGACTGTGGAGCTGTGGGACTGTGGGACTGTGGTACTCTGGACTATGGGACTATTGACTGTGGACTGTGGGACTGTGGACTGTGGAGCTGTGGAACTGTGAACTGTAGGCTGTAAAGTTCCTCTCAGTCCTTTAGTTGAAGTCCAGTCACACTTCCTTTGAAAAGACTGAGAACTCCTTTCTTGCTCAGAAACAGGGACAGTCTTCCCTTGGGAGATGGCAAATGCCATTTTCCTTTCAAAGCAGCCAGTAGGCACAGCCGGCAAGACATTTCAGGAACACCTTGCTTTATGTGGTGGTTATTTCTGAGTGTAAATCTAGCAATAGAGGGTAGACTTTCCATCTGGCATCAGAATCCAGTTCTAACTGCTGTCAACTTGTTAATTAGAAAATCAGTTTCAGCTATTGTAAAGAATGGCTGCTAATTTCATTGGTATTGCTTGTTAGTATTCTAGAAATTTTGACCTACACTAATAAGACATGAAAAATGAGGAAAAGTACAACTATCACAAGAAAATCTTATTACTTAGAAATGTCAAAATACCCAGCTGAAAGACCTTCATAATTCAACGATTCAACTAAGGCATGACTACTAGGTACCACCTAAAGATCTAGGAACTTATACACTAATGTGCAACTTAAAAAATGTAGTGAGCAAAAAGAAATTCAATTGGTGAAATGAGAACTCATAAACCTTTTAGCAATCAATACACTAAGAAATATTTAGAAGTTCTGTATTGAAAATGCTAAATGCTTTCTATGAAATACTGAACAACCAGGTAGATGGCTGTCCAAACTGCACAGTGGGGTTGCAGGAAGCAGAGTTGTAGATTCTGTGAGCATACTAGCTTACCTTTCATTATTTTTTGAAGATGTATTAACATTATTTTTAGATTTGTTTAGCTTTGTTTTATGTGTTTGAGTGTTTTGCCTATATGTATGTGTACCACATGCATGCAGTACCCAGTGAGGCCAGAAGAGGGCATCAGATCCCTTGGAACTGGAGTTACATATGCCATAAGTTGCCATGTGGGTGCTGGGAATGGAGCTCAGGTCCTTTGGGAATGTTACCAGTGCTCTTAACTACTGAGCATCTCTCCAGCCCCTGTGTTAACATTTTGCTACTCACATAACCCCCTAAACAGTTAAGGATACAATGTAAGAGTTGAAGTCAATGGGAACGAGTTACAGTTTCATGATACAGTGAGCAGGAAGTAAACAATCAATTGAGTTGCATGAGTCTTTTTCTATGCTGCACATATCTATATGTCCTCCCCTTTTCTTCCACCGTCTTTTCTCCTTGGCAACCTCAAACTTACTTTGGCCGGCTCAACACTCCTTTCTCACTGTGCCTTAGAACTTCTCAGTGCAAGAATGCTAAACTTAGTGGTGTTACAGACACCCTCATTTATTCGATGCCACGCATGACAGCAACTCCTGGCTTGCATTTTTATCACAGCATCTGAAAATGCCTTGCCTGATCTCTAAGAGGTGATGCTGCAGATGACTTAACTTCAAGAGAGTACGTAGGGCTCAAGGAAATAGCGAGACATAAATCAGGGTGTGAGTAACGCTCAGTCTTTCACCGAGGATTGTTAATCTGCCTTCTCTAGAGGCAGCCTTCCATGTCTTCATTTACGGGTGGACAGTCAGCCGTGCTTCATAGGAAAACCTGTCTTCAAATGCAGCCAAAGCAAAAACACAGGCATGACTAAGGAAGGGATTCAAAGGCTATTGTAATGGCAGCTGACATAAAGTATGTGTTAGGAAAACTCCATTGCCAATGGATCGATTGCTTTCAAGTGTCAGCTACTGCTGAGAAGGCAGAGACTAAACATCTTTCAAGAGTTTGTGGAAACTCAAACTTTGATAAGGCAAGTTATTAAGATGAAATGATATTTTAAAAAGGGATTTAGTTTAAAAAGGGACTTGAGTTGTCTCTAATAGTGTGTGTGGAAAACAGTATTCTTCACGCTTGTTGTACAAGGTAAAAGGTTATGGATAGTCCCTTGCTGAGGCTTCATCTTCTTCATACTCTGAGACATGAGCTCCCCACATGGAACATATTTAGAAACTTCAGCTTGTTAGGCATGTTGGCATATGCCTGTTATTCCTGTACTCAAGAGGCTGAGTCTGCAAAGCCAGAAGTTCAAGGCCTACTTGGGTTGCATAGCAAGACCTTGTCTCAAAAGAAAAGAGAAGGAAAGCATACAACACAAACCAAATCAAACTAAACCAAGACAAAGAGACAACCATCTAACCAATCAAACAACCCCCCCCCCACACACACCAAAACAGCCAACCAAATAAACAACAACAACAACAAAGTCCAATCTATTTCAGGGCCAGGAAGTGGAGGCAATGTCGCTAATAGATAAGAGACAATTTCCAATGAAATGGAAACCCAGTGACTGTTTAATACTCTTGAACAGCTAAAATTGACATTTAGTAAGCACTTTCAGTGTGCTGTGCACTGATTCTGGTCCTTACTTCATATAAAAACATTTGCCTTTTGTGACTGTGGAGTAATAAAATCCTCATTTGACCAAAAGAGACCGTAGATTGTAGAAGTTGAGCACACGTGAACTTAAATTCACATTTCAGGCAAGACTATTTGAAAGTTCTCATTTTTTTTTCCTTCCCCACACTGGAGGCAAGCACATCTTTAGTGATGTAGATTTATTGCTGCTTTCATCCTAAACAGAAGTTTTCTGAATGGGAGCTTTCTTTGATCCTGCAGGAATCCGATGCCAACACCGTGCGGATGGGAGGCATCAGGAGGAGAAAGAGTTGTAATATTCAATGGTCTGCGACCAATGTGCCAAGAGTCGCCGTCTTTCATCCTGACTGTGTGGACGCATTTTAAAAATGACATCTATTACCACATTAGAGGCAGCCCATAATAGTGCCTTATAGAATGTTTGTCTCAATTGTGGTTATTTAATGTCCTTATACCAAATTTCAAAGAGCTCTTATGGTAAACAGACATAGTGAAATAGATGGAGAAAGAGTTGCTTACAAGTTCTCAAAGCCCGTCCCCTCTCTCCCTCCCCGACAACCTCTCGCCCTTTCCCCCTCTGTAATTTATTTTCTAAAGTCTCTAATTTTCTGGTCTTAGAAGTTTCCTCTCTAAAGAAGAGACATTGCATAAATTCTATGATTGGCACAAGTAAGACTCGAGTGTTAATGACATTGTTATTACCAAGGGGTGGGGGGAATACATAAACCCACTTGATCCTGGCCCGTGTGCAAAGGCACATTAATAGTCCCCAGGTTAAAACTGCATGCTAAGCTCTGACTCAGGGCAAGTTTGAAAGCTGAGCTACAGCCATGAATGAGGAAGCCAGACTAGAGCTGATGACAGCCCTCATCCTCAGCAGTACCAGTAGATACTCAGGAGGATGGAGGAAGCCCTCCAGAGACAGTGACTGTGCATGCTGCTGGAGGTACTGAGCCTTCAGAAGGAGCAGAGGAATATCGTGTTTCACACCGTGGTTACATCTGTGGTTTCTAACTGAGTTTTTTTTTTTTTTTTTTTTTTAACCGCCTTTCTTTTTTCTTTGGGCACAGGGCATGGTTCTAATGATATGTAAACAAAATAAAAAATAATGAGCAATATCTTTTACTGTTCTAATTTAACATTATTAAAACGACACAATATTGCCTCGGAAGAAAGTGGCAGAGGGCAAATGCTGTTAAGCAGAAAAAAATTAAGTACCAATATGCTGGTATATTATTATCTACACACTTGGCTAGATTGCACTCCATGTGCCTGCCACAGGCAAGCTATGTCTACGAGAGGATAAAAGAAATCTAGAAGAATGTCTGTTTGGCTTTTCCTGGATTGTTCTGACACTTTTAAGAGCTGAAGGCAGAAGAATTTCAAGTACCCTGAGCCTCTCCCAAGGCAGACACTCAACTCCTGCTGCCAGGGATTCCAGGTACGTGAACCAATCAAAACACCAAAGTGGGTTCTTGAAAGGACCATTCAAAGGAACATGAACCAGTTCTAAATATTGACAGATGTTGACTTTGGATTCAGTGTCAAAAACATGTCACCAACTTCAGCAAAGGAGGAAAAAAAGAATAAACAAAGTAAGTATAACAGTCTTGATTATTTGTTGGATCTGGGGCTGTAGGGATTTATGGCCTTATGATTTTGATTCTGTATATTTTTGACATTCTTAATGGGAAAGTTCATTTTGAAGAGTCATCACTTCAAGAATGGCTTGTTTGATGAGTTCCTCACTTTCCTACATGCCTGGACATGGGTATATGTATTTTGTTGGATTATAGTCAACGAAATGTCCCAAACCCTTTCATTGCAGTTGAGTCTTTGACATTGCATACGGCTTGAAAGCATGCTTTGGGGATTCTTCCCAGAATGGCAATATTTGTGGAGTGCTGGGATTTGCCAAGTTTTGATTATGGCCTCTGTGAACAAAAGTACCTTGCAAACAGAGCTCCCATCTGTATGTGAGCAACTGGGACTTTTCTTAAGAGTTGTCAACACATTTTGAAAGTGGTGTGCAAACGTTGGGTTACCTCAGATGTGAGCCTAGCAGTATAGCTAATGCAATGCACAGATGGGAAAGCCTCTGGAGAGATAGCAATTGCAAGATGCCTCTGCAAACCAGCACACAGGACTGAGGCCTCAATGCCCCTCTGCATGACTCCTGGTTTGAGTCTTAACTGGGAATGGATTCTCTTCAGGTCTCTTTAGTCATCCTCAGGTTTTCGTTCCTCAGCACTTGACACTACCGATCTTGCCCAAGTTGAGCTCATAGAAACAAAATTTCAAGTCTTGGCAAGTTTCCTGGGTCTCCTCCTGGTCCAGTGAGAAGGCAGATAGCCATGCACATTGTACAGCTTGTTTAATTGTTACGTTGTTTCCCTGAACATGAGTGTCAGGTGCCCACCCCTCGGGATGCTGACTTTTCTCATTCATATTTCTTATTTTCTGTCACTAAATCTCTCAGAGAGCCACCTGGCTTGCTATGCCTAACGGTGCTAGATGGGGTTTCTTTCCCTATTGAGATAGATTTTTGTGGGGGACATCATGCATCTTCTCATTCTGCTTTGTGTATCTGAAGATGTCCTCACTAGCTCTGGCAGATTGGAATCCCTTTTTTTTACGCTTTTCACACCTGGTTTGGGACTGGTTTTTCTACGCTGGATGTCCTTACCTTCTCCTCCCTCGGTTAGGGTTGCTCTTCTTTCCAGCTTGTCCTCTCTGGAGGACTTTACTCTCCAGCCAAAAGCCAGTTCTTTCCGTCTATCAAGTCCATCCTGAGTATCAAACGCAGGTCACCAGGCCCTGTGGCAAGGACCCTCACCTGTTGAGCCTTCTCGCCAGCCCCCATCTAACTTAAGCACAGCCAAGGAGCTTACAAATGAGTGTTAAACTTCCATTTTCAGTTGGAAAAATAGTGGTGTATTTTAGTGAGAGGCAAGATGTAGAGGTGGGACCTCCCGCTTTGTATTTACACAGATTTGCACATCGGAACAAAGAGAACAGACGGTCCACTGCTGCGTGGATGGAGAATTGTCTTATGATGCTTGCCCTCTTCCAGCTTTATAAGGACATAGCTTTAAGTCAGGCCTCTGAAGTTGCTCTCTCCTGCCTTGTCTGTGCAGGTCTGGTGAAGCTGAGACAATTTTACCCATCAGTAATAAAGAGGAAGATGAGATCCATCCTACTTCTGAAATGGCCCCAGCTTTTCTGTAAGACTCTGACCCACCGAAACTAGTGATTGCAGCTGAAGACAGTGTGAATTGGATCTTTGGGAGGCCACTGATCTTTGCTTGGGGAGCGAACTTGTTGTGGGTTCTTCCTTGTGAACTTGAATTTGTACACCATCCTCTCTCTCACATGTGGCTGAGACGTGATGAGTAATGCTTTGGATGTATCTGTTCCATTTGCTAACATTTACTACTTCTCTGGATCAGAGTAAAGATCTGTTTAATTTATCAGCTTTTGAATCTGTGCTGAGCAACTAACTAAAGACTAGCTGCACGTTTTCTCTAGGTCCTGTATCTGCAAAAGATAATGATGTTGAAAATCACGATGTGAGAAAAGAAAGATCCAGACTAGTCTGACTTCTGTGTCGATACAGTAGATTTTTTTTTTCTGTTTACCACCCTAATGCTGTCACCCTTTAAAACAGTTCCTCATGTTGTGGTGACCCCCCCCCAACTATAAAATTATCTCATCTTTACTTCATAACTGCAATTTTGCTACTGTTAAAAATCGTAATGTAAATATTTGATAGGCAGGATATCCGGTATGCTACAGTAAGGGGGTTGAGACAGCTTGAGAACCACCAGCTATGCTTCAGCCCCAGAGTGGAAGACACATTGCAGCCTTGCTCTGTGTGGTCCTCTGACTTCCATACACTTTCTATAAACAGAAGCATAAGGGTGACCAAGGCACTCAGGTTCACTCCCTGGTTTCCTGCAGGGGAGGTGCAAGCTGCCAGGTTTCTAGCTAGGTCTCCTCACAGGCATGCTGCTTTGGAACTTGGACTCTAGAAGGCGTGACTCTTAGAAAAGTGAACCATCGGACTCTTTCTTATTTTGCTTCCCTTTCTCTTCCTAAACTATTGTTGGAGGAGGGCCCCACAGGTCAATACTTCTTTATAAATGTCAAGATATAAGCATTTCACAGATTTAATAATTCTTAAATACTCAAAGTAACTGGGACAAATAAGATTCGCCACTAACAATATTTTGATTTGTTATACATGTTTTAGTTTTTTACATGAAATAAGAGTCCTCGATTTTATTTGTAAACTCAAGACCTCAGGTGCTACATTCTTGAAATGATCACAGTCACTAATGTAATAACTGAGGTGGCATAAAAACAGAAGGGGAGCAAGCAGTCTATTTAGTCTTCTGATCCGCTATAATGTCATGTCATAGATTCAGCAATTTATGGGAAATAGAAGGCTATTTTTTCTCTCCTTCTGCAGGCTGGAAGTTCAAGGTGGTGGAGAGTTTGGTGTTTGGTGAGGTACCAGGCTTTCTGTTTCCAGAATGGCACCTTGGAAGATACACATTTAAGACATAGCAAGATGTTAACATTTATCAGTCTGATCGTAAGTCTTGAGTGATGACTGTGTACTAAGTGCTGTGCGTTGAGTCCTGTGCAGAGGCAGCTATGGAGAAGAATTCAGCATGAGAAGGATAACACAAACTAGCTTACCCGGACTGTAGTGAGTCTCATTAGGAGAAAACCTCGGAGAGTAAAGAGAGCCCATTCAATCTGAGATTGAATTCCTGACACGAAGTGTAATCAATATACAATGGCATGAAGTGTGGAATGTACATCAAATAAGAAAGAGTGTGTGAAGTGTTTGAAGTGGGAAATCCAATGTGTGACTTCTCTGAATTCTGCAGGTAATATGTGGAAGATATTCCGATGGATTTCACCCAACCATGAAAGACCACGAAATGGGAAAAGTCGTTGAACCAGCCAGGTTAAACAAATGCCTGTGCCTCTCCTTCAAGCAGTTCGTTTACCTTTGGAATTCAGAAAGGAACTCTGAGCATTTTTTTCAGCATCACTTAGAATGCTTGTAGCTGAGAAAATTATTAAATTCTATGAAAAGATGGGCTTCTTAAGAAAAAGATAAACTCATGCTTGTCATACAGACATAACATGAGCATTAAGCACCCCTGGAACTAGGCAGATTTTATAGTTGGCTGATAGAAACTTGAGAATGAATGCATCTATTTATAGATAGGATATTTGAAATGTATGGGTAAATGGAAGGCAGGAAGTTAGGGAGGGAGGTCAGTTGCCTACCCATGGGACACAATGTGCATAGCTTCTGTGGAATTTTATCAGAGAACCCTGGGGGGAACCATCTGGAATCTCAAAGGTAGCTTTTTACTGGAGCACACATACCTCCCTGTGCTTTTAAACATGAAACTAGATTGTGTTTCCCAAGCCACACTTAATGGTCATTAGATCTTGAGTTTGAGGCCAGCCTGGTCTAAGAGTTCCAGGACAGCCAAGACTGTTACACAGAGAAACCTTGTCTCAAAAAGAAAAAAAAAAAAAAAAGTGAAGATTAAGTCATGTATTTAAATAGCTTAAGTCCAAAAGGCAAGGTCATAGTAATTTTTGTTGTTTTTGTTTTGTTTAAGACAAGGTCTTACTTTTCAGGCTAGTCTGGAACGTGGTATGTAGCACAGACTGGATTCAGACTCTTGGACCCCCTGCTTCCATTACCAAAGTGTTGGGATCAGTGTGTGCCAACATGCCTGGCATAGTTTCTACTCTGAATAGAAGTTATTAGTGTCCACCATTGTCTTGTAATGATGCTGACCTCATCCCTCCCTGAGGCACGTTTCTTGAGAACTCATGGTGACCATTGTTAAGCATTTACAATAACCCTCTAGTTCACTGTGAAAAAGAAACACCCTGGTTTTGTCTCTAACATATCCTGCCCCTAAATCTACAAACTCAGATTCCTGAGTGACTGTAAAAGTTCTAAGGTCAGCTCTTAAGAGCTGGCACTTCAGCTGTAGCCATGGTGCCATCTGAAATCCTTCTTCCTTTTTTCTTCCCAGGGGATAGACAAGATAAGTTTGCCAGGCTGGATAGGGAAATAAACCAGAAATGAAGTAGAGCCTACAGTCTCAGAGTACTCTAACCAGATAGCCACATAGATCTGAGCTACAAAAGTTCACCCAGTGCCAGCCTGTGTTAAAGGTACAGATGCACTTAAAAGAGTCATTTTATTTTCGTGTGTGTGTGTGTGTGTGTGTGTGTGTGTGTGTGTGTGTGTGTGTAATACTTCTAACACAGATGCCCATAGACTACAAAGGCATTGGATTCCCTTTGGTGTTGGAGTTATAGGTGATTGTAAGCCAACTATTGTGGGTACTGGAGACCAAATTGAGGTCCCCTGAAAAAGCAATAAACTCTCGTAATCACTGAGCCATCATCTATCTCTCCAGCCCCACAAATACACTTTCAATTAGTGTTATTTTGGTAATCTTTTCCAGTTTGGGTCTTCATGAAATGAAATATGTTACAACTGCTACAATTTCTAGAAGCAATTAATATACCATGTTTAGAAAACACTTGGCATAAAGAAATGCATCTATACTTATAACTGCAAAGAACATCTGTGATTCTGCTTTTATTTAATTAAGGCATATAAAAAGATGAATCTAGTATGTAGTCTCAAAAACAAGTCATTTCAGATAAGCTAATTTGGTTGTTTAACATATTTATTTAACTTCAGTTGTTGGGGCTACTGAGATGGCTCAGTGGTTAAGAGCACTGGCTGATCTTCTGGAGCACTGGGTTTCTTTCCCAGCACCCACATGATGACTTACAGCTATCTGTAACTTTCATTTCAGGGAATTTGATATGTTTTTCTGGCCTCCAAGGGCATCAGTCATACTCATGGTACACAGACATACATGCAGGCTAAACACTCATACTCACATACACACACACACACACACACACACACACACACACACACACTTTACAAAATCAACTTCAGCTTATTCTAGTTCTTAGGATATTGTGAATAATATACAGAGTTTGCTCTAACACTTAACATTTTTGTTAGAAGTATTCTGAGAATTTTTCAAGAGCTACAGATCTTAGGAACATATCTGCCTCGCCCACACTAGTAACAGACCTACACAGTGTGCTATCTAGCGTCAAATCCTGAGTTTCACAGAGGTTAAGACATATTGTACAATCAACTCAGGGTCCCTAATAGTAAATATGGAGAAGCCAAGACCAGTCTGTGGCTGATCCCCCTGAACAGACATCATATTGGTATTTCTATAAGCAGATGAATACATGATGGAGTGAAATCCTAAATGGTTTCCTGGTGCTCATATCTAAACTCTTAATGTGCCATTGTTCCATGTGGCATTAACTATTGAAAAGAGGTTTCCTTGTAGTTTTAGTAAGAAAATGGAAAGAACAGAAAAAAAAGAAGGGACATAAAACTTCGATCAAAAATAACCATGTAACTCACAGAGGAGACATCTGCAAAAAATGGACCTGAACCTTGTCCCTTCTTCTTTTATGATGTCATACCATTCCTCCATTCATTTCTGAGGAATTTGCAGTTACCATCAATTGTAGAGTAGGCACATCATTTCCCTCAAGCTATCCAGAGGAGCTACAGAAAATAAAACAATGATTTTATGTCTTTGCTGTTTTAATGCCCTGGGAGCTATCCAGCCCACCCACACTCTATTGAGATGCCATTATGGGAAGAATAAGCTCCTTGTAACACAAAGCAATACAATTTCAAGTATGTGGTGCTGTGTGTGCCTCTGATCATTACAAACATATTCTTTCAAGTGGCTCTCAGCTATCTCAGGATTCATTGCCCGCATCTAATTCTGCTCTAGATCGTTTGAATATAAAAGTCTACTGAGAAGTTGTTTTGTCAACTGAAATCAAGGGCCTTGTTTATATGTGGATTCTAATCTTCCAAACCTTTCAAATCCTGGTACCAAATGTCTAATTTCATGTCCATGCCAGAGGAACCAGATCACAGCCTTTGGCTAAATGGCTTCCTCCTCACCATCTTCCTGATATTTATGGTGACTGGACCCCATTCCCAGAGATTCTGATTAAATGGAGCTGAGACAAAGCCTAGAACTGAGCATTTTAAATATTTCAGGGAGTGTGAGTACTGGTCTAAAGACCACACTTTAGGTGGATTTCTTTGGTTCTCCATTTACTCATCTGAATTAATAACAGTGGCCCCTGTGGAATGAGGTTGTTTGTGCCTAAGCAAATTGTTGTTTAGGGAAAACAAACCATAACACACCTTGTTGATGAAGTTATAAGCAATTGAACACACTGTACCTTTTCGTTTGAACTGTTTTTAAGAGTTTTTAAACATTATTTTATTTTTTGAGATTATAATTACATTCTGCCCCCTTTGTCTTTCTTCCCTCCAAACCCTCCCATGTACCTCTCCTTCCTCTCTTCAAAACTCAAGGCCTCTTTTATTATTATTTAACACACACACATATATACACTCATATGCATACACACATGCACACACACACACACACACACACACACACACACACACACACACACATACACACTTGTGTGTTTGTATTCCTAAATACAAACTGCATTTGAGCTATTTCTAATAAAGTCTATGTGTAATAACTTGGGTTTATACTATGGATGTGTCTATGATAGTGTTCCTAGAGAGTTTTGATTGGGAATGGAAGATTCCCCTTGAATGTGGGCAGCATCATTCCATGGATTGGGGTCCTGATTGGATAAAAGGTTGGAAAGGGGCAGAGCACTAGCATGCCATCTCTCTCTGTTTTCTCTCTGTGGCTGCAATGTGGCCAGTAATCTCTCACTTTCCTGCTCCCATGTCTTCTTTCCCACCATGGACTGTATCCCCTCACACTGTAAGCCCAAACAAACCCTTCCTGCCTCAAGTTGTTTCTTGTCAGGTATTGATGCCAGCAGCAAGAAAAGTGACTTAGATAGAAAATGGGTCACCGAGAAGTGAGGTCATTGCTGGCATATGCCAGACTGGTTCTTGATTAGTAAAAACACTTCTTAACAAGGAATTATAATTAAGCCATGAGAATCTTCTATGCTGCTCTCCTTTGATTCATAACCAAAAGCATGCTCAGGTATGAGCTTTCTTGTTATTTCTCCTTTTTTCCTTGATGCTTAATTCCAAACAGTCACATCCTAAAGGATGCAGGCTAGCTCAGCACCTCACAACCAAGTTCTTGAGCAAAGGATGCAGTTTTGCAGGTCAGTGAGAATGTGAGCCAAAAGGTCTTTGTTCACATAAAATGACATTTAGAGAGAATTGGCCTTCTTTGGCTGCTGGTTATGGTTTTCTAGGAATGTTGTTGTGTCTCCTTACTATAAGGGTAGTCAGCCTGAGGACAGGCTGGGGGTGAAGGAACAAAAAGGTAGGAGGAAATATGAGTCATTGATTATACAATTTAACCATTGAATTAAGTGTGCCTAGAATTTCTTTCATGGTTCCTACTTGTATATGGATATCCTGTAATAAATTTTCCATATTCTGTAAACCATTAGGGTCCATGAGAAGTCCTCAAAAGACCACCAGTCATGATGCAATCAACAAGAGCGTTTATTATACCACATGCATGTGGGGTCTCTCACTTGTGCAAAATGATGATGACCCTGAGAGACATGTGTAATCTCCTTTCAAGAAAAGCTAAGGGGAGTTCCTAGGGCAGTTAGATCATTTGGGCATTTTCCTACCATTGGCTTATGCAAGTGGCAATTATGTTATTACATTCCTAATTGGCTAAGGCTAGCAATGGCTGGCTAAGACTATAGCTTTTCCGTTTTGGGGCAGGCCTGTCCAGGCCTTGTCCTTACTTGGCTATGACCTATTGGGGAGGGGTTGGCCAAGGCCTAGTTTTTAACTCGGTTATTCAGGGCCTGTCATATTTGCCTGGCCCTCTCATAAACCATTTTCAATTCTGTTTCCATCTACTTGCTGTTAAAAGTATCTTAACTGACACACCAATTTTAAAGCATATTCATGGAATTAATTAAAATGATCAGAGTGTTACTACCCTGGGGTCTCATTTGAGCACAGCATTCATGGACAATGTGGTTGGGCGAATCATTTGACTTCTGTGGACCTCAGTCCCCTCATTTGTATAACAATATTGTTGGGCTGGATCATCTCTAAAGCCATCCTATGTTTCAGTGCTGGGAACTATTTGATTATATTGGTGCTGTATGCCTTCAACAATGATGTCACACACGTATCCCCTAAAAGCTACAGAACACAATGACACGTATGTCACATGATGACTACATATGTGCTTTGGTGATGTTCCAATATCACTCTAGTTATATGCTCTGATTTACATAGAATTAATCATTACCATTGTGGAGTTACATGACAATTACAGCTCTTTACATGATGCTGTAACAAAAATTAGCACATCTGTAATATTTATAACTTTGAGTAGAGAGAAGGACAACTCAAGAAATACTTTAGACTCTTTTCACATGACGCTTCTATTTATATAAATATAGGCATGACTATTTAAGGTGAAAAGTTAGCTGTTTGGATGGGGAGCAGAAATTAGAGCACTGATTCCTGTTCTCTCTGGAAGTACACATCTTTCACATTTGCACAACTACAAAGGCTAGCTACACAGGGAAGTGACATGTGTAGCTCTATCAAAGCACAACTGTCATGGTAGGGACACCTTTCATACATGATGTAACTGAGGCAGAAATGTGTGGCAGAAAATTTTTTTTTGAGTAACCTTAAGTTGGACTTTTGTTCCCTATCCTCTCTTGACAAAATAAAATTAATAATATTGTAAAATAAATAAGGTAAATCATGTGTTATTTCAAAACAAAAAGTTAAAATGGGGCTAGGGATCCAGCTCAGTGGTTAAACCTCTGCCTAGTATGCACAAAGTCCTGCTTTCAGCCCAGAGTAACACACACACACACACACACACACACACACACACACACACACACTCAAGCAAGCATACATGCAATCAAGAAAGTCTAATTCCTTTGGGTAAATATTGATCAGTTCAACATTGCCTTCTCCTTACCTTCTTTTTAGCTGCCACGGGCTCATGTCTCCTTGGGGAAGAGTTGTGGTGCAGTTTTGGTCATTGACATCCAACCTCAGAATGTTCCACTCATAAACATATTCATTTTCTCTTAAGGAAGAAAGAAAGAAAGAGAGAAAGAAAGATCACAGGATATACCACAAAGATGAGCATTAGCATTTTAAATATTTTTAGTTGTGAATGAAAATAAATAAGCAAAAATGCTGATAAACAAATACATGTAAAGCAGTGTACCAAAATACTATTTCTAATCTTTTTTGTACTTGTTTTTGTTCTTTGACAGTTTCATGCATGCATATAATTAGCTTTAGTCATTTTCAACCTCCTCCTCCTCTCTCATCTCCTCTGTCTCTCATGGAAGCTCCTCCCCCTGACCAGTCCCTCTCCACTTTCATGTCTTCTTTTGTGTGTGACCCAATGGGTTTAAATATGGCTACCTGCATGAACATGGTTGGGAGGTTATTTCCTGGAGCATGGCAACTTATCAATGGCTACACCACTGAAGAAAATGATGCTATCCCCCACTAGCAACTCTTAACTGATCATGGCTCCACAGCTAGATGGGGCTTCATGAGTGCCCTTCCCCTCCCCTAGGATGAAATATTCAAGGCCCATTCTTATGAAGTTCTTTCCCAGGTAGCCATGAGAACCCAGCTGCAAGGAGTTCATGAGAAGACTTTTCTGTCTGAATATCTCTGCATCTTTTGGCTGTTACATGCTTTCTGACCAGTCTTCCACAATGTTTCCTGAACCTTGAAGGATGTGTGTGTGTGTGTGTGTGTGTGTGTGTGTGTGTGCGTGTGTGATATAGATGTCTCATTTAAAGTCAAGTACTTCACTGCACCTTATTCTGAAAGTTTTGACCAGTGATGAGTCTTTCACTAAATGATACCTGCGGCAACTATTTCTTTGTTCTTATTCTTTCAGATCCAATAAGCTAAAGTGCTATGGCTACATTTTTTTTTTTTTTTAATTGGTCTATGAAGTTCACTTTTGGTCTTCCTTGACCCAAACATTCATTTGGTTCCTACTTCTACAAACTTCTTAGCCAATTCCTTGTTCCTATGGGGGACAGAGGGAAAGATGAAACACGTCCCTGTTAGCCTGGTGAACAACTCAAGGAGAGCATGTGTGGTAGGCCTTCTCTATCTACTCCTTCTTTTATAATGTCAGACACCTCTGTCTGTGTATCTGCATTTGTATAGTCATAACACCTCTGCTCTGCTCCTCCCATATCTTGGTGTGGTAGGGAAAATTTCTAAGTGATGATTAGCAACATTCTCATGTCTGTTCTAGTAACATGGGGATGTGGTAAGGACAAGTCTTTTGTGTGAGCATCACTAATGTCTTGGGACTCACGGGAGTTCAGGTCTCTTGTGGCATGGGCAAACCTCTTTGGGTTCCTTATCACATATTTTGTCCTGGGCTTCAATTTTAAGGAGAAGATGGGGGACTTCTGGGTCCCACAGTGTCAGAGTCAGATCCCTACCGTGCACTTTGGAATCTGCTCTTCACACTTGGCCTTTCAAAGCAGAACACGGTTCTGAAGTCATCTCACAGTCTTTAAGTAATTTTAACCTGAACTCTGTGCTGGGACTCGGTCAAGAGCCTAATCTTGACTTGCAAAGTTATATGCTAGAATAAAAACAATCCTGATAAGCTTGATCTTTGATAGTCAAGGTTACTGCTTCTGTTATTTGAAATCATGTATGTGGCCTTGTTTATGTCCTTCTTCTTTCTTTCTGCCTTCCTTCTTCTCTTCCTTCCTTTCCTTATCTCATATCAACACAGTAAACTCAAACTTCCAGATCTTCCTTTCTCTGCCTTTGTTCATGGTAACTGTCTCTGTAGGGTCTGTGTTTCTCTCTGCTCTGTATCTCTCTCTGTCTCTCTCTCCCTCTCTCATCATTATTACCATTCATTACAGACTTTAATCGCATTCTTTTTGATCACTGCAAAAATCCAAAAGTATTTTATGATTTTTATTCTTAGAGATCACCCCACATATAAATTGTATATAGAATATATCTTATTATATGTAATTTTAAGTTATTATATATATATATATAACCATATATCGTATATATGCATATCTTCATTCATTCACTCATTCCTTTAGGAAACATCTATGGACAATTGTCCATAGGGTGTCAGGTGCTGGCCTAGATGCTGTCAATCTGACACTGGGAAAGGAACAAAGGGCCTCATTTAGAAAGAAAGCCTGAAGACTAAAAGATGAAGAGAGTGTGGCTCATGAGGGCAGGAGTGCAGAGCTCCAGGTGAACATCAGGGCTGTCTAGTCTGGCCAGGATGACAGAAAATGCTTCCTACAGAATCGCTAGAAAATGAAAGAATATTCTGGGCAGGAGAAATTGTGAAAGGGCTAGAAATGATGGGGAACAAAAGAAAAAAGCTTTGTTTGGTTCAAGCTTCTGTGTCTTAGGTGGGACAGCCCAGGAAAGGCCACTGCGGGTCATCTTACAAGCTGCACGTTGTATGAAGGCACCGGACAGTGTCGGCTCCTGTGGTTGCACGGTAAGAGAGCAACTAGGACAGTTTTTTATGTTGTCTTGCTAACAGTCACACTTTAGCTGTATTTGTGCACTACCATCATGCACGGTACTGTCAGTGATGGAAACTAGCGATTGTTCCACAGGGGTTATGACATGGTGGAACACACTAGGGACCGCAGCACTCAGGAGGCCAAGGTGCAAGGACAGCCTGGGCTGCAGTGACTCTTATCTTGAAAAGCCAAACATAAACAAAACACTTTATGGGGTTTCTGTTTTCTCTCTTACAATGGTCTCTGAATCTGTAATTATTGTAATATAAAAAAGTTAAGATTCTGTAATAACATATAATGTATGGCAGAAATAAAATTCTAGAAAATATGTTTAACTGAGATTTCTCCTTGAGAATTCAAGAGGAACAAAATTAGAGTTTACTTAAAGACTTACTTATTTTCATACAGAATCACAACCTGCTGCCCTCTGATATCTGTCAGAGAATTTTATTAATGAAACCAAGTCCATCACATATCTCTGGGAACTCTTTCAATAACAAAATCCAACTCAAAATGACATTTTAAAGGAAGGGAATATACTCTCCCATAATTAAAGCATCTGGAGGAACCCCTTAGACATGTTCCTGTAACATTTTTGGGTCTCTCACAGTTTCCCTATACTCCTGTCCCTTCTGGCACCAGGAACATGTCATTTTTGTCCCCATGGTTTTGTCTTTTATGCTGTGACAGTCCTAGGGACTCATGTCTTTAAGCCAAATCATGTGCTGTTTTCTCAGAGGGAGTTTACTTCCTCCCCAAGTTCATCAGCTTACTTGTAGTTGGGTTCACTGTCCTAAACTGAATCACTATTTCATTCATGGGTGGAAACCACAGGAATAGAAGGACCAATGACCCAAGAAAGGAGGGACTGACTGTCCTTAAAGCTGAAGGTACATTAACTCAGGCTGTGCTAAAGTTGCAGTGCCGGCTTGTGGGAGTCAGTCATTAAATCCTTGGGAATTTGCAAGTAGTATTTATCTACAAGCATTATTAAAAATAAAATTAGTGCTGGAGAGATGGCCTAGTAATTAAGAGTGTTTGCTGCTCTTTCAGAGAATCCTCATTACAATCTCCTGTAACTCCAGCTTGAAGGGATCCAGCTCCCTCTTCTGGCCTTCAGGGACAACAGCACTCACATGCACATACACACTCACACAGAGGCAGAAATAAATACATTAAAATAAACATAAAATCAGTCTTAAGAAATTACATAGCTTACAGTTAAATTACACTCACTGGGCAGTGGTGGCTCAAGCCTTTAATCCCAGCACTTAGGAGGCAGAGGCCAGTGGATCCCAATGAGATTGAGGCCAGCCTGGTCCAGGACATCCAGGACTGTTACACAGAGAAACCCTGTCTCAAAAACAAACAAACAAACACCACAACAAACAAACAAAAACAACAAAACAGTTAAATTATACTCAACATACATAGAATGTATATGCAGAACACAGCACTTCCTAATCATTATACTAGCTGTTACCATCAACGTCACTCCTAGGGTGATTTATGTCTCCATGTCACCTGAAAGGAATAAGACACAACCTATCTCTGTGCATTTCTTAACCCCACACCCAGTGATGCGACTTTTGTGGTGTGAAAGCAGACACTGTGAGCATGCTTATACCATGGGAAAGGACAAGAAGACATGGCACCATCCTAGATGCCCATCAGAATTGATAATGAAAGTGTAGTCAGTGAATACAGTGGAATTTCATTTAGGTATAGAGAATTAAATCATTTCATTTTGAGGAAATGCATATAAATACAAATCATTACAAGAAGCAAAATGAGCCAAACTACAAAAGAAAAATGCCATCTTTTTCTCATATACAGATGCTAGATAGACTATCAGAAGGTGATATCATCTACTAAATATAATACATATGGCATGAACGTAGAAGGGGGGCCAATGTGTGTGTGTGTGGGGGGGGAAGGATATGAAGGCAGTGAGGAACAAGAGACATAAAGGGTGTAGGAAAACCAAAACACAACATCCTTTTCTTTCAAACGCCAATCTAGATTTACTTATATGCTTAACTTTATTCATGAGGCACAAAAGGGGACTGTTTGGAAGAGGAAAGGCACCAGCCAGAGGAGGAAGGATTGCAAGGGAACTGCACAGGAAAAGACAGATAGAAGCTAAGTTTAATGATATATAGGCACAACAGTGTCATAGGGCAGCAAACAAATTTTAATTAAAAAGTAAGACTTCAAAACAAAGCTTTCCTCTCAATACTGGCATCCTTCAGGTGATTGTGAGAGTGGTTACGAGCTGATTGACATACGAGGGTCAGTCCCTGCTTCTCCACCCATCCGGCACCTGGTCCATTTACTGTAGCAGCTCCATCCAGGATCCCCATCAGTCCACAGCGGTTAGCCACTCAAAGCTGGGATACTTCCACTTTGTTGATGTCACTACAACGAAAGCGACTTTAGGCAGAGGAATCAGATGGGATTTTGACTCTAATTTGGATTTTGAAGAGTTCAAGGAACAAGCTGTAAAGTGAGTCAGCTGTGTTCCCAAGGTTGAGTCCCTCTGGCTCCTTGTTGTCATACTGGGTGACTAAGCACACTTGCTAGCTGAAAGTGACTCTGTAGAGTGCAGATGATAAGCAGGGATCTGGATTACACTTTGTCCGCATCACTGTTGATGATGTAGTATTAGGCAACATCTAGAAAGGCACCTGTCGCTTGTCACTAAATGATGCAGTTGTTTCTCTATATTCCATTCTTGGATACAACCGAATGTGGATGGAAAAAGTTTTAGGAAAAGAAATGTCTGCACTGCACTTGTATAGATTTTTTTTTCCTTGTCATTTCCCCCTAACAATACAGTACAGAGCAACTCTCTATAAAGCATTTACATTGAATTAGGGGCTATAAAGCAATCTTAGGGTGACCCAAAGAACACGGAAAAAGATATGTAGGGTGAGTGCAGATACCATGCCATTTTTTGTTCATGGGGCTTGAGTGTCTATGAATTTGATTATCTGAGCAGGGTAAGGACCCTGGAATCAGTCCCGTGTAGACATCTTGGGACTATACTCAGAGATATTTGCACTTGTGCCTCTATGTGGTCCCCTCCCATAGTGAGAGCAAGTTTGGGTGACCAACTCAATATGACAGAAAGGACTATGTGGCACCTGAGGCTGGGTCAGGGTATTATGACTTCCGTTTTTCTGTTCCGAAGCCCTTTCTTTTAGGGAAGCCAATGGGATGGCATGGGAACAAGTGTGAACACCTGTGAAGAGTCCCATGTGTATAGAACTAAGCATCCTGGTAATCACCACCAACAAAGTGCCAGCTGTGAAGATGACCCAGCCATCTTCTAAGAAGTCTCTATAGGCCCAAGTCAGACCTTCCAATGACTGATTTTAAATGATATGTGACGTCTGATGAGAGACTGTGACTTGAAATTACTTAGTCAAACTGAAATTTAGAAATGAGTTGCTGGTTTGAAACCATAGTGTTTTGGAGATTTGTCATGCAGCATTAGAAAACCACTCAATGTTGTGTGGCCATGGGCAGAATCCATACAGGCAAGGTGTTAGTTACACCTACTTACGAGGTTATGGAGAGGACTGAATGAGTCATATGCGTCACATCAGGCATCAGTAGCAACACACAGGAAACACTATGCATTTGCTCAGTATTGGCTGTATTTCAGGTGTGTCTATCTGTATTCTAGCCAGCTCTTTCCAAAACTCTGGCTCTAGGTCTGACCCAGGAGCTCAGTTCCATCCAGTCTTTTGAACAGTATGCTATGATTCCAGCAACACATTCTTTGGAATTCAGGTTTTATACTAGCTATGGAAACAGCCTATATGGATATAGATATAGACTGGATATGGATCTTTTTATGAAAAAAAATATTAACTACCCCTAAAGAGCTCACAGTATATTTTCCCGTGTTTTTTGAAAACAACATGCCCACAATGACTTCCAGTCCTTTGCATTGCTCTATGTGTCTCCATTTCCACTTTTTCTTAAAATTTCATGCATGCGTTTTCTAAAACAAATGAGCATCCATCACACTTCTTGTCCCCATCCTGTGCACCTTAAACTGTAAGGGATACATGTGGTAAAAGGAAGATGATGCCCTTCACAGTGTCGAGCATTAGGAGAGGTGATAGTTTTTGGTCCTCAGCATTCATTTACCCAGGCTTAAGTGACATCTTCTTTTGTTGCTGAGATATCTAATAGCTACCATCTAGGGGAAATACTGAGGACGTTATCTTTAACATGAGAGCTCAGCCTGGGTACCATTTTATCATAAGCTCAACCCATCCTTTCTTTACATTGCCATGACTGCATAAGAGGAGCTTCTATTTGCAGTCGGCATCTTGCTTACCTTTTAGACTCATCTCTGCTACTCACACTCTGGAAAGACAACAACAGGCCTCTGTCTCTCTTGCCTCCCAACAGCATTCTTTAAAGCCAAGAAGGCCTTTGTTGCTCACATATTTCTGAACCAACACTTAGCGGTAGTAGAAAATGTCCTGAACACGACACATTGCATAACTCAGGGATTCTTTTCCTTCCATCGTGAGCACTAAAAGAAAAGGTGATTTGCTCACATGATCCAAGAGTTCCAGATACTTTGTCTGACAACTCACTGGCAGATTCTTAACATGGCTACTTGGTGGCTCCTCTATCTGGTGGTTCCTCTTGCAATGTACAAATACCAGGTTTCAAATGGGATTGTCACAGTTAGGGGGCTGTAAGGAAAAGCCTCCCCAAGCAGGAACTTCTAATTGCCAGGATCACAGCCTGCATCTGGCAAAGTTTCAGCCGAGGAAAAAAGGTGCCCTTGTGATATGATTGTGAATAGGGCAGAGAGGAAGCAGGTAGGCTGCCCTTTAATGGCAAGGTCTGCTGCGCTCAGCCAGCTTTTCCTGGATGTGGAAAAGCAGCAAACGGAAGAGGCAGTGAGACACATTAGCAACAGAAATACCAGCCCTGCCTTGCCTTTGTGACAAGTTCAAATGTCTTTGATATGATTAAATTACTCTTCTTAGGATATGGCCACCTTTGAAGAACTACAAAAGCAAACACAGGAGCTGGAGAAAAATACGCAGGAGGTGACAGCTGCAGGCCCGAGATTGAGATTGCAACTTGTCAGCTTCCAACCCATCCATCCCATGTTAGCCAGACACAGAGTAGCTTCTCATCTGCCTCGCCGTGACGTTGCCGCCTGGTGTGTTTTGGGTCACATCTGTTGGCTGTGTTTTCATCTCTATGAGATCTGTACTGGCCGATAGCTTCAAGCCACAGTTATCTAAGTCTATGGCTCTTATTCCTCGCTTAGGAAGCCTCCAGGGGAACATAGCATGCTCTAATGTGGGTGTCTTGATCTTATTAATCAATAGATGGTGCCCACATCCAGGCAGTTCCATATGTTCAGGATAGGACATTGGACCCATTTGTTATGCCCTTTCACATTTATTGGTTCAGTAATGAACATTTGCGGAAATAAAAACCCAAGTTAACTTTCTCAATATCAAATGTTTGAAGCAGACTTGCTTACAATAAACGTGACTGTTCCTCTTTGCCATTAGCATGCTCTCAACTCCTTCATTATTCCATCTCTCACGAAGAAATGATTAAAAGGCACTGCTTCAACCCCTAAAATTTGGCTCTTGTCTGCATAAGGCTTTAAATTTCACCACACCGGTCTGTGCTGCAGCCTAGGGAGGCCTGGTGCATTTCATCCATTGCTAATGTTTCATGTCTGTGGACTGAACGAAACCCTTGATTTCTTTTGTAGACACATGTCATCTAAAGGCATGCAACATTTTGAAAATGTTGGCTCACATATTAATTTCATAAGGTCTTATTTGGTCTGTCGACCAAGTTCTGATTACTTCCATATTGCTCGTAATTGCCTTAATATCCCCAAAGCCTTTCTCATTTTGTGTATCCCTTTATCTTCGCGTCTTTTATCTCTTACTGTGAGAGCCCAAAATCGCTGACACATTCAGTGGGTTAAATCCCGAGTGTTGCAAAAGAGTTTTCAAATCTGTTTTAATTTCCTACACTCAGCTGAGGGCCATTACACATTCTGTTCGGTTCATCTGTTTTTAATCGTATCTGTAAATGCTAACGCTGTACATGAGAGAAATGGTGCCCAAAGTGAGGCTAGATCAAGTATCCTCCAGCATTTGTGAAACTGAATTCTTACTTTGTCGTACCTACAAGTTTTACTCTTCCGTGTTTGTGTGGAGTTGACTTATAGCAGAAGTTATGGACCAAGAGTTATGGCACCGTACTGAAAATAGCATAGGTTTCCCATGTTTGCATGTGCATTAACTATTACTTATCACTTTAAGTAGCAGTGTTACAATAGGACTAATAGGTAGGAAGTTATTATCTATATTTCATCTCTTATACACTAGGACATGATCAGCTGCATGAATGAAATTAGCAGTCTCATTAACAGTGGCACCAGCCATTGACAATTGCTTACTAAGAGTTCCAGAGGACTTAGGCTTTGTCCAACTTTTTTTTTTTTCTCCATCCTTAAGGTCATTTGTATTATATCTCACAAAATGCAAAAGGCCTTTCTGGGCTGGAGTGCGTCACACTTCCAGATGTCAAACTCCATGTGCACCTGAGCAGGAAGAGAGGGGACAGAGGCACACACCCACCCCACTACATGCCTTTTGACTTTTATCCTTTGTTCAGGGTCTGAGCAATCTTCTCCTTGTAGTTAGAGTTTTCCTGCCTGGCCCGGTCAGGACAAATCTCTCTTACCTGCCAGTCCCACAGTCGCTCAGACCCAACCAAGTAAACACACAGAAACTTTTATTGCTTAAAAACTGTATGGCCATTGCAGGCTTCTTGTTATCTACTTCTTCTATCTTAAATTAACCCATTTCTGTTAGTCTATACTTTGCCATGTGGCTTGTGGCTTACCAGTGTCTTCACATGTTGCTTCTCATGGCAGCAGCTGGCGCGGTGTCTCTCCTCCCACCTTCCACTTCCCAGAATTCTCTTCTCTGCTTGTCCCGCCTATACTTCCTGCCTGGCTACTGGCCAATCAGCATTTTATTTATACAGAGTGATATCCACAGCATCTCCTCATGTCTTATCTGGGATAAAGTTGGACGACAGGATCACCCTTAGACTAGGTAAATATTTCCCAAGGCAAGTACTCATCCCCGTCTGGCTTAGGCTAATCATAATTATCCTGGTCCTCCATGTAAAATACATGAACAAGAGGCTTTGTCAGTGAGGGGGGATGGGCTGGCTGAGGAGCAAGGTGCGGAGGGGAGAGCTGCTTGCCAGACAGTAACTATTCAAAGTTCATGCTCTGATATATTTACAAGGTTTCTACTATTGTCTTTTGACCTATGAAGCCAGCTGTAATGTTTCAAAGTGCCGCCTGTTCACACATTCATTATTCCTTGCATTTAAAAATAGCATATCTTACTATAATATATTCTTCCTGAGTTAAATGGACAATATAGAATATACTGTTGTACTCATGTGAAAGGGGAAACAGCAAGTGCCTAGGAGTAGAGGGGGGGAATGTAAATCAGGGAAGGAAAGGACAAAGCCTGGGTTGTTCATTGTTCATTTGCAGAATCTTCCCTGTGGAAGAAACACACAGCATGTGTTTGGGCTATCAGTGGAGAATTACTTCCTCAGAAGAAAATGCTGGAACTCGATGGGTGAAGGGTTACCATGAGTAGAACGTAATTCTGCTCCTGCCTCAAGCCAGTTAGCTAAATGAATAAATGCAGATGTGTAAGGGTTGTGTCTTCAGCCATTTATCTCCTGACTCCTCTTACTCTTCATTGGAGCTTTGGCCCTTTGTGCTGAGTTAGACTGGAAATAGAAAGAGCAAGTGTAGGGTAGGAAGACTTTAACTCTCAGGGCAGTCTCGGAGTTGGCAATTAATTCTTAGCTACCAATCCAAGACTTGGAGGGGAGGTGCTTTTCCTTGTTTTAGTTTGCAGTTTAAAGGAAGTGGAATGACCCTTCTCAGGTTCTCTTGGGTAGAAGTGATAGGATTTACTATATACTAATTGAAACAAAACAGAGGAATTGGGGGTTCAAGTATTGGGACGGCATAGACTCAAGGGGAAAATTCAACAACTCTGTCTTAGGAGAAAGTAGCATCCTGAATCAAGAACCCAAATCTGGGTGCTTGTATCTCTGCATGTTTTGTGTCTCCTAAGCATTATCTGGCCTCCATGTTCTCTATGTGGCCAGAACGTGCTTTATAGATAGATTCTGAGTCATATTATTGATGAAATATACAAACATTTTGTTTTTCCAGGAAAGTGTTGATATAGACCCTGAATGAACTTTGACTTTTCTGGCTTGGGGCAGAAACTGTCGTCTCTTGAAGGTAAGATGAAGAAAGCATGCTAAGGAAGTAGAATAAGAAGTAGGACTGATTGACCTAGGCTCTTGTTCTTTGTCCATGTTTAGGAGTACTCATGTTTTCTAGTTTATGATGGGGCTATATCTTGATAGATTCATCAGAAGTTGAAAATGCATGTAATATAGTGACAATGTGTTTCCATGGCTTGATAAGATAGCACAGTCAATTACATGGTTGTTTACCTTCCTGAGTAGCTGGCTCAGGGGAACTATGGTTCTCTGCTGCCCCACTGACTCACCAGAGTAAGTAATGTCCTGAATATCTCTAGGAAAACATTAAAATTCCAAGTCCAAACAATGGCTTCTATAGAATGTTGATTGTTTTCATACACCATTATGACATCATAATAACATTGTAAGTCAGGGACTGTCTGTACCAGTGTGGAACATGCTCCCTCACCAACAGTCATTAGAACCATGGCTGTAAAGCAATATTTCTAGAAGAAAAGGGCTTTTCTAAATGGAAATGACGTCTACAACACAGACCTCACTGTTTGAGTTCCTGAGTTAATAACATGGCTAGTCTCTGATGGGACAGCCCAGTGACAGAAGCGGCCTATGGCTTTGAAGGGCTGATGTGATTACTTTCTGCTATGGATCATCTAAGGCTAATTTTCAGGACAATCTCAGAACTCCTTGGCCTGCACAAGCAGGCTCAAACTGATCCTTTGAGTTGTCATATCCTCCTAAGTGCTACAAACCTCCCCCAGCCACATGTCCCCAGCTTATTGGCATCAAAGTCACTGCTGTGCACACATACTCATTTATTCCATTACCGAGACACTCAAGGGACCGCACGAAGGACAGTCATTCTTGTCGACGATGCTTTTGTGGAGAAACAGGAAATAATGAAGTAAACCAGAGAATGGATAATCTAATTGCAACTTCTGATAAATACCGTGAAGGAGATAAACAGGATATTGTGGGAGAAAATGTTTACCAAAGATGTTCATGGAAAGGTTTACTTACCCTTTTATTGTCTTTACAGATATTTTTGGTAGTTCGCTTTTGGTACAGGGCTCTCTCTCTGATTCACCTCTCCCTGGGTCTGCTGCTTCTTCCTGTGGCTGGAATGCAGAAGCCTTGAGAGCAAACAATTGAGGCCATTTTCATTCTTTCAGCCTCTTCTTCCTTATTCTGAGAGCCTTACCTCATGGATCTTCTTACTATTATTCTCATGCTATGCATGCAAGCTGAGGACCATTTATGCAAACCTCTTCCCACAAGATCTATGCCTAAGAGAAGGCAAGAACCCCCACTGGGAGACATCTGGTTATAGGGGAGGGTAATTCTGGGAGAGATCTTCCCTCCATTTTTCCTGCTGCCAGAGCAACAAGTTAACATCTCTAAGTAGACATGCAAGGTATTAGAGTCAAACAGTCCTTATTTTTGCATTTGTGTATAGTCTATGCTTTCCTTTGTATCATTTACCTTCTGCCAAACCCACACACATATGCTTATAAACAAACAAAGTCATCATACTCCTTCAATGTATAACAGAAGGCAAGCATTGCTCTTAAGGAAACATCAATGTCCTTTAGATTTGAGAGGGTTTTCTCCCATCATGGAACGTTTATCCCATACTTCCTGTAACCTCCTACCCTCCCGGGCACATGAATGCTAGGCTGTGCAGCTCAGCATGTAACCCAAGTCCAGGATGTGGGCCAAATTCTCTCTTTCTCAGCTGCCATGTTTTCTCTCCAAGTGAAGTGATATTTGCTTTATTTCCAAGCTGGCCTGCTGTTAGCCGTGATGGAAATCTGTGACCACAATCTTGGTGGGGCTTCCCAGAATTCAAGCTGTGCTGATCTGTGCTAGAAGGCTGAAAGGAGTTTGTGGCTTGGCAAGGTGACATTTCATTTAAAATATGCTAACAGTGTTTATAAGGCACGTTTAATACTTCTACAACATTTAAAAAAAGTCAATGAAAATTTCTTGGTAATAAAATATGTTTTCCAGGAAAATTGTTTTGAAAGTTGTAGTCCAACAGGCTCAAAAGCAAATAATTAGATTCTTAGCTTCATAGACATCAATGGCTCAGAAAGGGAGCCTTTTCTAACTCTTCACTGCTTGACTTTTCTCTGGCTATTTTCCAATACAGTTTTATTTTATAGTCTCCTATCTGATATCACACACACACACACACACACACACACACACACACACACACACACAAACAAAAACCCAAAACAACAACAAGAAAACCCACGTGCTTACAGGAAACTCAAATCTAGCTAATGAAGCTCCTTGATTATGATACAATTCTTTGAATTCTCTAGACTCCCTTTTCCTCTCAGGTTTACCTAAGGGATTTCAGGACCATATATTAAAAGTTGAAAACTGGAGAGACTTTTCTGGATGTTCACCATGTGCTAAAATGGCTGAAGTAAGATGCGAGGAGACTTAATGGTCCAGCTGTAAGATGGAACATAAACACATCAAAATGACGAGGGAGAGAATGAAGATAAAGCTAACGGCAGCAGAAAGCAGCTGCAGACGGATGCTGGAGAGACAACCAGTTGGCCAGGTTCATTACAGGAGAGCAACTGAGGATGGAAGATTGAGGGAGGGCCCGGAGCAACACCAGTTGGGAGCAGAAGAGCATCCTCCATCATCCCACAGAGAATCAGAAAGGGATTTACCGGAGGAGTTTTGCATTCAGCAGCCACCCCAAAAGCAGCTTCTGCAACCCCTGGACTCCCAAATGCTGAATTGGTTTCCTGGTGCCTGTGGGTGAGTCTGAACCAGTCCGGTTCCCTGGCCACCACCACAAAAGTTCATTAAATCCTTTCAGCTGAACACCAAGAGATGGCTGTGTGCATTCATATCCTTAGGGAGTTCAGAGATTCTTAGCAATGTTTTCTCTGAAAAAAAAAAATTGTTGTTGCTGTTCAGACTCTGCTGTGAAAAATACCACATTTTCTGAATAGAGCAAGTGACTGCTTGCAAAATCACACTCTCGAGGCAATAGACAGTAGCCGGTGGACTGCAAATCCCTCTGATTTCCAGAAGCTCTTTGTTAACTCAGGGAAATACTAACCAATTTTTAAGGTCTCTAACTTGATTTTCCTTCCCCAGTGTCAGATGGGAAACCACACATCCCATCTTAAAGGGAATAAGAGACAATTTATTCTGGAGCCCTTATGAGTAATCATGGCCTGGGAACACAGGTTAGTTTACCCTGACATCCATGTTTCACTGTGGAAGCAGTTTCATAGTGTGTGTGTGTGTGTGTGTGTGTAGTTTACAGATTAAAAAACAGGTCATGAATCAAAGCAACTTTAAAACACATTGGTGGTTACACCAAACAGGCAGGTACATCAAGGTGGGGGAATCCTTTTTCTACTAAGATGTTACCTGATGACATTCTTGGGTTGGTGGAGGCTAGTGTTCTGCTAAGTTGATAGTGTCTAAGCAGTTTTTAGTCATTACCATGAGAAGTTAGTTCAGATTACAGAGTGGGGAAGGCATGGTTGTTCCAAAGGCTGAAACTAGCTCAGGATAAAGTAATTAGCCTCTGAACCTACAAGATTCCAATCTTGGCCATAGTCCTGAAATTCCCATCAGTCCATCAGTCTCCGCAGACACCGAAGCCTGGAGTTATTTGTTCACAGCCAGACATAGCTTCTTTTCAGGAGTTTTGTTCACACCTGGCAAACAGGCAGACTTATCCTCCCAGTCAGACTTAATGCATCCTGTGCTCTTCCCTCTCTACACATGGGAAACTGGGTCCTGACCACATCTAACCTTCAGCTGCTTATAGAAGATGTCTGACATTCCTCTGCCTTATTGCTTTTGCCTTGAAAGGCTCTCCAGTGAGCCAGCACCTGTGTTCCTTGTTATCTGATGGGCAACATCTCCTGCTTAAACTCCCAGTGACGTCAGCCCTGACGAAAGTGTGTCTTTCTTCAGTTGGGACTAGTTTTGTTTTTCTTCCTGCACATCCACAGGCCTGTAGATAGTATCTCCCATACAGAGTGAAGACATTGCATCATCATTCGGGGGATTCATGCCTTTAACCACACCATCTGAACACTTCAGGGCTGGAGTACGTTAGATTTATACCTCTCATCCTTAGGAGCATCAGGGGTAGGTAACGAGTACCCACATCATAGTCACTTAATGTAAATCAACAATCTGCTTTTCCTATAGCCTGTATTCCTCTTAGGGCATCATTTCACCTTTTATAGTTTTTTTTTTTTTTTTTTTTTTTTTTTTTTTTTTTTACAATAAAGAACATAGTGCCCAAGACATGTCACCTAAATATTATAAGGAAATATAAGATTCAAAAATTTCCAGTGAATTTGAATTGTTTTCCTCCAGTCCTTCACACTCTACTTAGATGTACCTAATTTGTGTTGGCAGGTTTTTTTTTTTTTTTTAAATTTGATTCTCATGTTTTATTATATTGGCGATTTATTGTCTTTGTTAACACACACACAACTATGTGTTAAACATGATCTCAACTCTCATGGCTGACTGTATTCTTTTCTTATCCACAGAAATACAGATTCTAGCGTATATTTAAAATAAAGTATAGTGAATAATGACTTTGATACCGCAAATTAAGAAAATGTGTGTGAGAAAATTGATTATTTTATGTGCTGTTCTCTAGTCCAACCTATAATTAGCATTGTATTTTTCAAGATTGTAGTCGATGTTGTTATGACTCCTTTCCATCTCTTGGGTATTTTATTTGCATTTTGTGTTTACTTTGCAAAAATCTTCCGCACAAGCATTCTTGTAGGTTGATGGTAAACCTATAGAGAGGATGGCAATGGGGATAATGGTATGCGCATGTGTATATTGACATATTGAGATTATTAGCCAGGCTGGGAAATCCTCTCATAGCCCATGGTGGAATGGAACAAGAACACATTTTGTACATGGAGTTTGCATATGTCATAGTATAAGTGTTCATTATTTCCTTATTCCTACACAACACAAAAATTTGGAGTTACTAAAGAAAGAATGCTTTAGAAAGTATACTCATGATAGGAATTAATTTATATTAATAGAAAACATAATTTTAACCCGAGTCTAGCCATGAAGAATCATGAACTGGATTTTCTCAAAAAATAAAGGGAGCTGAGGGTGGCGTTTCAGAGCTGATGTCAGCAAACATTTCTGTAAAGGACAGCTGCAATTATTTCATGATCTATAGCTAGCAGAAGGTCTTTGTTGCATTATATTCTTTAGGTCTTGTTGTTGTTGTTGTTGTTTAGTTGTAGTTTGACTTTGCAACTCTTTAACAACTTGAAAATTCTTCTCAGCTTGAGAAATAAAAAAGAAGAAACAGCACATCACTTTTCGGTGGTCTAAAGTTGGTGACCTCTGTTCTCTACAAGAAAGACACAGCAAACATGTAAAGATGGCAAACCTTGATTTCATCCTACTGAAAAACCAAACAACTGTGAAGTTATCTGGGGACTTAGAGGCAAATTAAAAGGTGGTCTGCATATGAGAGGACACCTTCAAGTGTTACAGTTACACCGGGAAGAGTCTTTGGTGATGCTGAGATACCGAAGAGGAACAGCGTGGCACTCATGAACTTAGAGTCAAATATTTCAGGAGAAAAATAGCAGCAAAAGAAAGTAGGACCCCATGAGTGTTCTAAGTTTTTGTTTTACATTAAATTATTTATTTATTCGTGTTTGTGCTATGGCATGTGTGTAGAGGTCATAGGGCACCTTGTGAGAGTCAGGCTTTTTTAAGTGTGTGTGTGTGTGTGTGTGTGTGTGTGTGTGTATGATCATGGCATGTATGCAGAGGTCACAGAACACCTTGTTAGCTCTCTCCTCCTATCACGAGGATTGAGAGCATAGGAGTTAGTTTTAAGCCTTGATAGCTGGCACCTTCCCAGGGCCCACAATGAGTGTTATTAAATGGCTGAATGGAAGTATATTAAATTGACTTATTCTTTTGCAAATATATTTAGGAAGATGAAAGGCCTTAAAACTTAGTCACCAGATTCTGTACAGGAATAGATAAAAATCAAACTTCTGCAATACAGTCTAGATTTGCAATATTAGTACTCTATGATTTGAGGCATAGAAGAGTGACCAGGGATGGAAACTGGATTAGTTTTATAAAAAGTAAAAGAAACACTAAGAGAAATGATGATAAAATAATTTTTCTGTTTCAAATAAGATATGGGTTTGTACAGTTCCATGGAGACTATTACTCAGATCTGTTCAGTGTCCAAACAAGAAAATCACTGCCTAGACTGCTTTGTTCTATGTCTAAACTTGCCACCAAATATTTGTGTAACTGTGGGGCTGACAACACAACACAGTACACACACACACACACACACACACACACACACACACACACACCGGGCCAAAACTGCCTCATGCAAGCTCAAGTCACACATTTTTATAAAGCCCTCATTTGCCTGAATCTGTCAGATTAGATTTCCTACGAATCCCTTCCGGCATGACTAAACATTCAGGCTTTTTTAAATGTGTGTGTGTGTGTGTGTGTGTGTGTGTTGAAAAAGACAATAAATAAGAAGTTGAATAACCTATTGATTTGATAAAAATTACTAGGAAACTCAGGCTATGTGTTCAAACATTTGGGTGAATGTGCTCTTAAATATCCTGCCATTTGCCTGTCTTGCAGGACATATAAATCATGATCAGGAGGCACTGGTCATTGTGAGGACAGAAAGACACCCCCCACCAACAACCCTGCCTGGAGGGGGCAGTTGTTTGTTTGCAATTTACATCAGAAAGCACAGGAGTATGTAGAGAAAAGATCTGTCTGTAAATACCTACTTCCTGTTGTAACAGAGCCGCCCCTCATCAGAACAGCTTTCCTGTCTTGTTTTAATAAATGTGCAATGTGATGGCACTAGATAAACGATTAACTAGAACACACTCAAATCTCCCAGGAATGGGAGGGAGGCTTGTGGTAGAAGGAGGGTGTGAGGCACAGAATGTCTGTAAATGCTGGGCAGGAGGAGAAGTTTAATGACTGACTTTGGAAGAGATGCTGAACTCCCAGTGCTGAGGAGATCCTCTTGTAGTCCCTCCACATGAATTCCCTCCTATTTTTTCATACTCAAAATTACTTCATTAATAGAAAAAGAGTTACTAAGATGTGAATGCTGATAATGTCTTCAGATTTGTAAGAGCTGGAATCGGTGAGGCTTCAATTAGCTTATTTTGGAGTCTGACATCCAAGGACATATCTGTGAAAAGGAGGTCACTGTGTGGTCTGTTCTGGAGACAGCTTTGATGGCTTTTACTGAGAGGTGTCTTTTCAATGTATAAAGAATGGAACAGTGGCTGTCCATGGTTGCCTTCCTCGTGAGAATGTGCTGGAATATTTTATTGTTGGTTTGGCATTGAAGTTGGCTGTGAAATGATTTTTATGAATGCTGTTTCCTGGGAGGCACACAGAACTGAGAATTGCATGTCATGGGGCCGTGATCTCAGGGAACAGAAACCAAATAAATAAAGGTCTTGGGGAATTATGGTCTATGGGATGTATTTTCTTCACAAAATGAGTCCATGGTTCACTTTGATGGTGAGTTTAAATGGATCATACAGGAGCAGAAAAACACATCTATCTTTAAGTGGTAACAAAGTTCTATTTAAGAATTCCTCCCATAAAATAATATCTGGAGCCTAAAATTCAAGAGAATAAATAAGACAAGAATATCTCCTATAATAGAAAGAAGTGGCTTAATACATAGCTTTTCAAGCCTTCGATTTAATGCTATTCACACTTTAGATGCAGGAGGGAGCAAGTAGAACTTACTGTTCCATAGGGGTATATGTTCAAGGCTTCGTTTTAAACAGCCATATTAAAATGGTTTCTCCTCCAGGAGAAACAGACACCTCGTAGAAGGAAGAGATGAAAATAGCTAGCCTACAGCTGTTGACGGGGAACCGGGTTCGCTGGAAGCAGAAGAGAATGAACTAACAGCTTTGCAGTAATCTCTCTAGCAGTGTAATAATTTGATTCCCTCACAGACCCCACAGACCTCCTGACCTGCTCCACAGGTCCAGCTCAAGGCAACGTCATCATTATGATCCAAGCAATTTTAGGAAGGCACGTTTTCGAACACAGCAGGAAAACAATAAAGAAGAAAAGCTTCATATTTGATTCTGAGACACAGATATCCTCCAGTAACCCAGGTTCCTCAGAGCAGTAGGTTGCTCAGCCCACTGCTCACGGCAGGGGTTTGGACAAGCCTACACAATATGAATAAAGTTTTAAATAACTTGGGCCATTTGTGTTCACAGGCAGAACCCCAACCTCAGCAGGGTCAATGCCACATTCTCCAGTCCAGAGTAATCTGAATGCCTTTCTTCCCAGAGTATGATAACAGACAAGTTATGGATTTCATGACAGAACACTCAAAGACCCCACACAGAGACCTGGAAATTTAACCACTACCAAACACTAGACAGGTGTTAGTGTTTTCAATGGATATCTGCTTATAAATTTGCCATCCTGCGAAGTAGTGTATTTTTAAGTACACTCTTGAAACGAGCTGAATCCTAGCAAACTTAACTCACGTGTTGACATGGAGTACAGTATTTAAGCAAATCGAGATTCCCGTGGAGAGATGATAAACGAGGGTGATGCTGAAATAACAGGTTACCATAGTTTATTACGTCTCTGTAAGCCCTTTAGAACCAATCTTGAATTCAAGCTGCAAGTTTCTGATCTGAACACAGTGTCTCCCAAAACACCCCAGGGATGACAAAAATGACTAGTCTAACAGAGTGGCCCGGTGAGGACACACAGGGAGCGCTGTGAACGCTTTGGCTCCACTCCTTCCCACAGCTCTGCACTGGTTCTTTCTTACTAAAACTGAGGCTAGGGAACCGGCCCAAGGTTACACGGATAGCAGCTACAGAGGCTAATGCTAATTCTACCGAGCAATCTGAAATGACTGCTCCGGTGGCCGGTGCACGTGTCCCTTTTCTATGTGGCTACAGGATAATCATCAAATTTTAAATGGAAGCAGCCCCTAGGCCAGAGCTTCTCTGAGGAGACAAAGAACTTTGGGGTCTCTTAAAGTTGTGTTGGCCTTGAGAGCATGGATCCAGCTTTTACAGACTTCGATTTTGTCCCCTTCTCCCGGTGGCCTACTACTGGAGTCAGAAAGAGAAGAGAGGAAATCAGATCCTTGGATAAGGCAAAGACACAGGTGTTTCATTCAACCTGCCAACAAGGGCTTCCCTAAGGACTTATTTAAGGTGGCTGGGGTGGCTGACTCCCTCTTCCCCATCTAGCTTGTGGAACCTAACACATGGGGAGGATGAAAACATGAACAGAGGAACATTTTCTTCTGCATCAGAGCTAAATGTATTCAACCGAGGCTAAGAAATGGTTTTCCCCTTTTGACTGTAGTTGGGAATTTTGGTAAACTACCTAGAATCCTTTTCAAAGCTCTCCAAAATCAGAGATGACACAAGAAATATTTAAAGAAGGACCAAGTAATTATGCCAGTAAGCTTCCTGTGGCCCAGTTCCCAGATGAGTGAAATTTTTAGCAAGTTTGAGAGGCAAATTGTGATTTATTATAATATTTCTCCCAACATATCCATCAACTGAGACTGAAAATGTAAAAAAAAACCAAATGCTTGTCTAGAATTTTGAATGTGAATTAAAATTTGTAGAGTTTACACACTGTCTTTTTTAAAGTAAGTACTTAAGAAGTCAAGATTAAGCAAAACAAAACGTAGAGACACTCATATATTCTCTTTTAAAATATCCAAACTTACTTTAAACAGATATTAAAAATATGAGTCATTTTTATTAATGGATAACAAGATATATCCATACATGCATATGTTATACACTTAAATCAATTTGAAAGTAACAGTTTCCTCAAACAGTTGTTGCTGTATTAATATATTCTATCTGATTTCTGCCATAAATGGCAGACTTCTCAAGCCACTCAGCTAACCTTGTGTCTCATGACAGCGCCCCTGCTCTGATCACAAAATCGCAGTTTACTTTTCTTCTGTATTGAAAAATGACCAGAACAGCCAGTGTGTGAAGAAATGCAGCAGTGAATTAAGACTGTGACCCTCCCCCTGCCTTCTCATATCCAGTCAGTCAAAAGTGGGATGACAACTGCATCTTTTCAAAGGCTTTCCAGTTATCCCTTCTCCTCCATTCGTGTGACCACTGGCTACTTAGCAGGTCCCCAACACGCCTGGCTTGGACTTTGCAAGAGCTTCCTGTCCCTTCCACCTTTGCATATTTGGAATTAACCTCCTAAACTAACAGAGTTCATTTTTGAAAACCACAAATCATAGTTCTTCAGTGAGGCCACACTAATGTTTTCTTTCAGGATCATAGAAAATAAAGTTTCGCACTTGCAAGATAGTTCAGTTGGTAAAATGCTTGCTGCCAAGCCTGATGGCCTTGGTTTGATCCCAGAGACCAATAAGGTCAAAGGAAAGAATGGATTCCTAAAAGTTGTCCTCTGACCTCCACACAGGTACCCAGTATATATGATCCCTCATCGCCCCCCCAACACACAAACACACCCACACACATACACACACTCACCCCCCAAACTCATCCCACATCCATCCACCCACACCACACACACATACAAACACACACACACACACACACACACACACACACACACACACACACACACACAGCAGGAATCTTAAAGAGTCTTATTAATAAAACCAAACCCAAGGCCAGTTATTGGAGTGAATGCTGAAAGATCAGAGAAGCAGAACAAGCCACAGCTACCTCACCTCACCAGTTCCTCAGCTGATCCTGTTTCCTCAGACTGGATGGCTCTCAGCTGAACTGTGCTGCTCAAAAGCCTGAATGCTTAACCAGCCAAAAGCTTCTAGTTTCTGGTCTTCATGCCTTATATATCTTTCTGTTTTTGCCATCACTCCCTGGGATTAAAGGCTCACTTCTTGGGATTAAAGGCGTATGTCACCATCCCGGGCTGTTTCCAACGTGGCCTTGAACTCACAGAGATCCAGACAGATTTCTGCCTCTGGAATGCTAGGATTAAAGGGATGTGCTACCACTGCCTAACTGCTATGTTTAATATTGTGACTGTTCTGTCTCTGACCCCAGATAAGTTTATTAGAGTGTACAATATTTCGGGGAACACAATACCACCACCACACACACATGGGTATTAAACTTTTCAAAAAGAATATAAAGTTATATTATGTTGTGTATAGGATTTTGTTTTGCTTTTTTGAAGAAAGTTTGCTAAGTAGCCCAGGCTGTCCTTTAACCTCTTCATCATCCAGCCTCAGTGCTGAGATTACTCAATGAGAGTCACTACGTCTAACTTCTTATGCAAGTTTCTTGGATCCTTTATAATCCTCACCCAGCCCACAGTCTTTGTTATTTTCTTCTTCCTCAACTTACACACCTATAGTGTAGGATAGTGTGTCTGTTTCTCACCAGATGAAGAAACACGTACTGTCTTCCTAGGGAGCTGGGGATCAGAGTCAGGACTACATTTCAATCAAGTTCTCCTTTGATGTGAATGATGCTGGCATGGGGACCACTTGTGGAGAATCACTTCTTTAAAGCAAGCCAAGTTTTCTTCCAAAGGAAGCCTTGGGCGAAACTCCACAATCGCTTTCCTTTCTCTTTTTGTTAGTGCCCTTTTCCCCTAAAGTTGAACACAGACATTCTTCTAGATCTGCCAGTGTTGCCCTACAGTCCACAGTCTGTTAATCTGTCTGGCTTCTTTTTTAAATCTCAAGGATAACAGGTATATTATTTACTTTTATATCTCCAGACTTATCATAGTGGGCAGGAAGCCATTCTTGGCTGAATGAATAAAAATTTGTGGTAACATACCTGATTCTTGACTGGGCTGTTTTGCAGATGTAGAACTGTCCATGCTATCTGTTACCTTTTGGAGGCTTCTGGAACACGTATTTCAGTGATCTTTTGATAACATTTCAGAACCCTTAACAATTCCCCAAAGGGAATTTGAAGGCAATTCTAATCTTACATTCCAATGAACAAGAGGCACACACATGACAGGTCATTCGAAATCAGTTTGATGAGACTCAGTACAACATGAAACAAAAGGTTTTTCAAATGGTCCTGGAGATTTTATGAACCTCTCTCTAATATTATTTATTAGATGAAAGTTGAAGCTACGTAGTGAAGATATAACTAGAATATGTCAGTAAACTATCATTAAGAAATCAAAATGCAGTCAGAATGCTGCTTGAGTTGAGGATATGGCAGCTCCAACAATATAGGCTCACCATTAACCCCTGATATGCCAGTTAAAGAGATAAGTGACAAGGAAATGTGAAGAAAGAGATTAATCAGGGAGACTTGGGAAGGGGAGCAAAGAGGTCCAGTGGACCTGTGGGTCCCAAGTGTCTTTGTGACACCAATATCATGAGATTTAGGTTTAAGTAGAGGAATCAATATCTATCTCTCTCTCTATCTATCTATCTATCTATCTATCTATCTATTCATCTATCTATCTATCTATCTATCTATCTAACTAACTATTCATCTATCTATCTATAATCTATCTATTCATCTATCTATCTATTCATCTATCTATCTATCTATCTATCTATCTATCTATCTATCTACTGATCTATCTATCTGTCTATCTATCTAACTATGGTCATGGCCAAGGAGTGGTCCTGCCCATTATTGATCTGTCACTGTCTCAGCAGCTTCAATCTCTCCTCAAAGTGGTTGAGTAAACAAGTTCCTTCTCTAGCTGAAACCAAAGCTTCAGCTTTTTCCCTTCCTCTGTCATGAGACTCTTGGGGTAACATTAATTTTTGGGGTCCACTGTTTCAACAGTCTGATAGCTGAAGGGGATGCACAGGTGTCTCTTCTGAGTGTCTCCTTTCCTGACAGGATGATTATAAGAATAGGGGCTTGGTAAATTTGACTGTAGATGTGTGGCCATCGACTTGTTGGCCTTCCATTGTGTCCACACAACCTATAGCCATACATGGCTTTCAAACTCCATGGAGATCAGAAAATGATTCTTAGGGAGGGCTGAACCCATTTTTCTGGTTTTAGATGATGGCACAAAGTTACCGATGAAAGCAGACAAACGCCAACTAGGAAGCTGAGGTCAAAATCTTCTCTTTGGTCGGATACTTAACTGACTTGCTCAGATTTACAGGCCATTCTCAACTGAAAGAGCAAGACTCAGGGCTGTGAGTCAGACACGCTCACCGCACGTTGACTGGTGTGATCAGGTGGAATGAGGACTGGGCAGGAAATCCAGCCTCATTGAGTGCAGGGTCTTGAATGTCATGTCAAGGAGTCTCAATTTGATTGTGTGAGCATTTGGGAGCCACTGACCTAATTCCAGATTGGAAATTAGAGAAACATAAAGCAGAGAGACTAATTATATGGGCTATGCAAAAGATTGGACCTAAGCCAATTTAGGGCATTGAGAATGATGGAGAATATTTCAGAGAAAAATTTATAGAACTTAATGACTATATTAGTCAAGGTTCTCCAGAGGAAAAGACAAAGTAAGGTGTGTGTGTGTGTGTGTGTGTGTGTGTGTGTGTGTGTGTGTGTGTTCATTCATTCTAAGGAAATGGCTCTTTCAGTTACGGAGCTGGGCAAATTCAAAATCTGCAGGGCAGGGAGGAAGGCTGCAGATGTGTCCCAGGGAACAATCTATGTTGTCATTTAAAATGAAGGTTGGCCAGTGGCAGAATTCTTTCTTGCCCTGGGGGAAGTCTGCCTTTGTTTACTGATGAATGAGACAGAGTGTCATGGATCACATCTGCTTTATTTAAAGTCTACCAATTTGAGCATAACTGTCCAAAGCACCCTCCTCAGAATTTAGACCCTGTGGCCCATTTGAGTCAGTAGATAAAATTAACCATTACCTTGAATGTGCGGATGTGGAGACAAAGGATGAGAAACACACACACACACAAATGGTGCTCTGGCTTTTACTTTGCATATTTGAGTGGGTAGTGATGCCTTTGAACTAAGAAAAGGGCTAGTTACTTTCAGCTATCAACTGACACATCCTGGGAGGAGTCATATAGAGGGATTATCTAGACCAGGTTAGCCTGTAGGCATGTCTGTGGATGCCTTGGCTGTTAATTGATGGAGGAAGGCCCAGCCCACTGTGGGCAGCATCATTCCCTAGGCAGGGGATCCTGAACTGTGTAAGAGTGCAGGAAGCTAGCAGAGCATAAGCCACAGCAAACAAGCAGGCAAGGATGCCTGTTTCTCCTCTCTCAGTTCTGACTGTGGTTGTGATACCATAAGTCCCTGCCTTGACTTCTCTGAAATGATGTACTCTAACCTGATGTTGTGAGTCAAATGATGCCTTCCTTCCCCTGGCCCGTTAGTCAGAATATTTTATTCCAGCAACAGAACTGAAGCTAGGGCAGACAGAAATCCTGGAAAGAGAGAAGATGTTGAGTAGAAGAGGTTTAGAAAGTATTTACTGATTGTCAACTTTACACCAAGTACTGAGCAAAATGTCTTCTTTTAGTGTGTACCTGAAAGGAAACAACAAAAAGAGACCATTAGGTAGTGATGATGCATGATGTTTAGAGGCAAAGGCACTGCTGTTCTATAACCTGGACCAGCTATTTACACTCTTCAAGTCTGACCTGCAAAATAAGCTACTATTTCTAATTTTTAAAATTTTATTTATTTATTTAATCCCCCTCCCCTATGTGTGTGTGTGTGTATGTGTGTGTATATGTGTGTGTGTATGTGTGTGTGTATATGTGTGTGTATGTGTGTGTATATGTATGTGTGTATGTGTGTGTATATGTGTGTGTGTATGTGTGTGTATGTGTGTGTGTGTATGTGTGTGTGTGTGTGTGTGTGTGCACTTGTGTGCCAACATGTGTATGTGTGATCAGAGAACAACTTCCCAGGATCACTTTGCTTCTTCCATCATGTGGGTTCTGGGAATCAAATTCAGATTTTAGTTTGGGTAGTGTGTACTAACCACTGACCCATCTCCCCGGCACTGAAAGATGAGATTTTCTGAGAAGTACATGTGCCTGTCCTGTTTGACACAAAGTAGTTTACCAGGCGATGTCTGTATGAGACATTGTCCTATCTATAGTTTTACTGTTGGTCTCTGCAATAAATGAAGAACATTAAACAGATAACCAGACTTGCCCCTAGTGTCATGACATTCTCTGGAGACATGGTTGCTGGGAGGGTACTAAGTGACATTGTCTTCTGTTACAGTATGTTAAATGACTCCATGGTGGCTTGAAACAGATAATGAAGGCCCCTAAGGACTTGTGTTAGAACCGGGGAATAACACAGGCCCCAGTCTCATTAGAGGCTGTTATTCATTGTGTAAACAATGGGTGAGGATTCAGTAATGGATATATAGTATTTCATTAAAGTTCATAGAGGTCATAGATAAGTCTCATGTTTAAAAAGCATGCTGGAGCCCCTTTAAAATTGTTTAATTACAGCTAATAAAATGACATCTTAATTTTTTGTTCACAAATACAAATGCATTTAATAGAATGGAAGTAGCTTTTACCTGTTGATGTGATAATTTAGTATGGCTTCATTGATCATGGATGGATACACTGTAGGTGCTCCAGAATCAGATGTGATACCTAAAACACAGATGTGATGCTTAAAACACAGAGGAGGAGACTGACATGTGGGCCAAATCTGTCTCCAGGCTTCTTTTTCAAATAAAGGTTTATCGAAACACTCCTGCTTCTGCTGTATGTTATCTCTGGCTTCTATGGCTCCCCAGCCAGGGCTAACTAATGAACACAGAACACGTAGAGAGAAGCTGCATGCCTTGCAAAGCTCTTCCTGTAAAGTCAAATGATGCATGTGGTACTCAATCACCTCATATCAGTTTGAAAGACTCAAATGCTCTCAAGGCCATGCTCAAAGAATAGAAATGCTTTATGCGATGGCATGGACAGAGGATCCAAAGAGTCACAAAGTATGAACAACCTGAAGAGACCTTAGTGAGAAGCTCCTTCAGTGGACTTTGCCAAAAGGAGACCCGGGATGCTATGTGTTGCTTTTTCTAAATTTGGAAAAAACAAACAACAAACAAACCAACCAACAAACAAACAAAACCCCACATTTCTGGTACTTCAATCACGGTTTCAAGTTCTGTGTCATTTTCAGAATCAACCAAAGAGGTCTGACCACTACCACTGTGTCTCCACTTTCTCCTTAGACGCTAATGAAATACCGTTATGACATGATAGATAATAATTGGCTTGAGAAAGGACACAGCTGATTCTGATTTTACAGATTTTTTTTTTTTTGTCTCTATTCACAGGCCTCGGTGGACAGATTGGATCAGTGTATTGCATAGAATGATAGACAGCATGGAAGGAAAAAAAGCACCAGGCACATCCATCAATTTCAATGTAAACCTCAACACTTCCAAGGGGCTGGTGTCTGAAGAGAGGGAGGACAGAGACATGGTAATTCCTGCAGGAGGCTGAAAGAAAAAAGTAGGAGAAGAGAACAAAAAAATCACGCTTACCTGAGTTGCCAAATCACAGCAGATGGTGGGATCTAAAGGAAGATAAACATTAGAGCCTGGAAAGTAGGCAATTCATCCTGTCAGCCTTGAAGAGCTGGTGCAGCTGAGAGATCAGCTGAAGAACTAGATAGAATTCGTAGCGCAGCAGCGATGTTTGACAACAATCAAGCCTGCCCATCAGAAGGATGATGGAGAGGGAACCTGCTGAGAGGAGTGAGGTCCTTCGGTAATGGGAAGCACTCCCCCAAACTGCTTGGAGTTAAGAAGCAGGAGATTAGGCAGGTGTAAGTAATTGGAAGAAAATAGGTCATGTTAAAAGCAGGAACTAATCAGCAGACAAACGAAGCAATATGTTTCTTCAGGTAGATACAGAAAAGTCAAATCGCCTTGGGCCAAGAGAGCATCTCTAGATAGCTGGGTCGGTACCTCTGCATTCTAGTGCTCCAGATGTTGTACATTATAGCCTGAAGTCCTGGCCGGGCAGCTGTAGGATGGCTTTGAGAGGCTGTCTCTTGCCCCTAGCTACGTGTCCCATCCCTTTGCACTGGTTCCTTTGGTCATCAGTTCCTTTTCTCATTTATTCTACAAATCACTGCTTCGTTAAATTTCTTAGAATGATATGCCAGACATTATGTTTAGTTCTGGAAACGCCATGTTGAGCAAAACAGACTTTCTCTTCCTGGAGATCATATTACTATAGGGGAGATGTTAGTTTAGAGCTATGTGGTTGCCTTTACTTTCTTTATAATAAAATATAATCTTCATAATCATAGCTGTACTTATTTATAACATGGTACATGGATTATTGAGGAACTCATACAAGGCATAGCCCAAAATCAGTCCAAATGACTATAACTAATGTTCATTTATTTCCCCAGTACTGTGGGTGTTGTCCAGCCAACAAAGAGATTTGGCTTCTTTATTTAAAGTCCTTTTTTTTAACCTACATTTTTATTAATCATAATTAGTTGAGAAAATGTAATTGTTGATAATATTTTTTATTAATTCTTTGAAAGTTTTATATATGCATGCAATGTATTTTGAATGTATTCACCTTGTACTCTTCCCAATAACTTCTCTTAGGTCCACCCTCTCCTTTTAACCCCTTGCCATCTTTTCGTTGTTTTTAATTACCCACCCAGTCTAGTTTGTGCTCCCCATACACTCATGGCTGTGGTGCTATGTACTGGAACACCGTGATCAACCTAGTAGGGGCCGCACCATTAAAGATAATTGATTCTCCCTCCATGAGAAGTCGTCAGCTAGGGGCAGGGACCCATGAGCCCTCTCGCCTCCATGCTCGAATGTGGGCTGACTTGATCTCGTGCAGACGTTCTGCAAGCAACCACAGTTACTGTGAGTTCTTGGGTGCAGAGGTGTTGCATGACATGTCCAGAAGACCCTATTTCATTCTGGGCTCCCATGACCTGCTTTTACAGTCTTTCTGCCCCTCTTCCTCCATGGTCTCTGAGCTTTGGGGTAAAAGGGTGGGTTACAGCTGTGGCTGAGCACTACATAGACACATATTCTCTATACTTTAGCCATAGTGGGACTGTGGGTGGTTTTGTTCCAATGCACATTGTCTATGAGAACAGGAGGTAAGCCAAGGCTGGCTCATGAATGAACTTGCTCAACTCCCAGCCTAGTGTGGGTCATGAGGCTTAAGCTCTGGGGTATCACATAAATGCTGATTTGGAGGCTCATAATTCTCTTTCACCCTGATAAGAGCTTCATATTTCCTGATTGTGTAATGTATTTTATTACCTATGTTAAAAATAGATGATGGACTTCTGAATTACTCAAATAATGGAGAGGAAAGGAAATATATGGGAGACCCCACTTTCAATAGTATGCAGCCTTGATGTTTCATTCATTAATGCCATTTAATACATTGCTTCTATTTCCTTTCAGAAGAAATGTGTTGTAGATAAGATATTTGATCACACTTTGTGAAAGGCACCTTCTGATTGGTTTAATAAAGAACTGATTGGCCAATAGCTAGGCAGGAGAGGATAGGTGGGATTTCTGGGCAGAGATAGGAACTCTGGGAAGAATCTGGGAGGTGGGGATTCACCAGAGAGATGTGAAGTAATTGGGCATACAGTATGAAGGAGAGGTAATGAGTCACATGGTAGATTAGTATGGATGAGTTAAGTTAAGTTCTAAGAGCTAGTTGGGAACAAGCCTAAGCTAAGGTCAAGCTTTCACAATTAATAAAATGTCTCCATGTCATTATTCAGGAGCCTGCAATCCAAAGAAAGTCTGACTACATAAAGGTATTTATTGATTTCTTGTGTGTGTGTGTGTGTGTGTGTGTGTGTGTGTGTGTGTGTGTGTGTGTGCGCGCGCGCGCGCGCGCGCGCACGCACATGCCTGGGAATCCAACTCAGGCCACCAAGCCTAGCAGCAGGTTATCTTCTAGCTGAGTGATGGTGCTAGCCCACACCCCCTACTTATTAACCCATTGCACAGATAAACCAGAATTGACTGAAGTAGTCACTCTGCCCTTCAAACTTTTCATCTTGCACTATGTTGGATTCCTCTTCCTTAATCAATAAGCGTAGTTAACAATGTAGCTCAGTGACAGGGAGCTTGCCTTACACATGCAAGGCCATGGGCTCAAGGCCGGACATCATGATTAATTAATTAATAACCAATCAATTAATTAATAATAAATCAATTAATGTATATGCAGCTTTGCTGTTTTACTTTTCAACCTAGCAATCTTCATCTTAAAGTCAAGAACCAAATGAAATAAATTTCTCTAAAACTTCTGTCTCTCACTTCCCAGACAATGTTCACCACACATTCATTTACCTAACATGTAATCTGCTATATTTCTGAACATCTAGGGGAGGAGATAATTAGGTGAAAACAATAGATAAAACCTAGTGTTTACTTTCTGCTGGATAATGTTTAAAATGTTCACCATGAACTATCCAAGGAATTTGTTTTCTGGTTGTCATGGCTGAAACATAACTATGCTGTTCTTTACTCTGATACTCCAAATATTTAAGCAGGGGAGTTGCCTTCTGTAGAAAACAAAGGAATCCCACTTTACAGTATTCAAGATCCCTTGCACTGTACTTGGAGGAATGCAAAAGCTGCACACTCTCCTTTGCACACCATGCTCCCAGGCCATGGTCACCTGGCCTTAATCGCTTTGGATCATGAGGGGCAAGGATAATAATTCGCTCATGGCAGAATCTCAGTAAATATCTGCCTGGCCAGTTAATGACTCAGCTGCAGAGGCTAGATAATTAACAGAATGGGAAGAGAGCCGGACAGCTTAATTCCTTTTCAGAGTCCAGTTTCTTCATCTTCCAGGGGCTTGTTTTAACTGCTTTGCTGATAGAAAAGATTAGGGGTAAAGACATGGCGATATTATTGGTTTGAGTGTTAATCACTCTGATCCTAGCCTACATAACTTCCAGCTTTTCAGAACCTGATTGTATATGAGAGCTTTGATTTAAAGGAGCATCGTAACACTATCTACCACACAGTATAGGGAGAATGATGAGAATTAACCGGTTTAGCCTTTTAACAAGATTTCTACACTGGACTCGATCTGAGCAATTCCCATGTGACTAATCTGTGTGGACCTGTTTTTCTGGCAACTCATCAAGGCCCATTGGCACCTTCCTCTGAACTCTATTATCCAAGTGAATAAAGGCAGGGTCTCCTACCTAAAAAGTGGAGTTAAATCCAGTATCACACAGCTCTATGCATTTCCGAGATGCTGGGATGAACTGTCGCTTGATTTACTGGCAAGTGCAACAGTGGGTCTCAGGGAAGGCAGTGAATTAAGGAGAAGCAGGCACTCACAACATGTTTTATGGTGTCCTAAGAATGACAAGATGACCCAATAATAACAGCTGTTATTCACAAAGGCAGGTGCTGTTCAAAGTGATGTAAATATCTTCTCATTGAATCTATATGACAACTCAACAAGGTAGTAGTATTTTTGCACCCATTTTATAGGTGAATACATCGAGATCTGGGCTAGGTCTGTTGGTGTGTTCTTGCTCACACAGCTGGGGAGAATGTCAGAGCCGAGTCTCCTGACTCTTGGCCATACTCCGATACATTGGAACATTCATGGAACAGGAATAGGGTTACTTTTGAGAAATCAATCAAATAGAGTGGTTGCTTAGGAGTGCTGGTTTGTTTAGAGACTCTGGACACACTTTTACTTCAGAAATCATTTAGATGAGAACCAGAAGCTCCAAGCTGTTGTTTTTCAGCTGCAATCCCAACCGGTTTAACAAAGCTGGTAGCCATCATGCGCTATTTGTGAGCCTACACCCCTTCCAGTCTCAAAGGCCTGACCATGTGGGCGAGCACTGTCTCATTGAGAAATCTCCAGACTGAGAAGATAAGCAAAGAAAACAAACAAGGCAAAAGGTTTAACTTCTGAGATATCTATTCATTTGCTTCAAAATGAAGACAATGTTGGTAGTGTCAGTTACAACCTGATTGTCTTTTTATATCTTCATCCCTGATGAATGGCATTCCTGATGCCTGCAGGTGACTTTCGAGCTGACATGCTTCTCAGGGCCTAGATCTATCTACCTCAGGTATGCAGTGGTACTCACACAGACACAGTAGACCCACTGGCTGCCTCCTGGCCATCATCAGTCTATGTTAATATGTAACACTCTGAAGAGACACTTCTGTGGGCCTGTTGTGTTACTTACTTTTCTATTATTGTGATAAAGCACCATGATCAAGGCTATCTCAGAAGGAAGGCTTTATTGGGGCTTATAGTTCTAACAGGATAAGAGTCTGAGATGGTGGAGAGCCACAGCAACAAGTTGCAAGCTGGGACAGGATGCTAACGGCTTTCATCTTGAACCATAAATTACATGCAGGAAGGGTACAGGGCTCTGAAACTACTAAGCCCTCACCCAAATGACATACTTCCTCCAGCAAAGTTGTACCTCTTAAACCTACCCAGAGAAAGTCACCAACTGAGGACCGAGTAGTTGTACGTGTGAGCATATGGGGGACCTTCTCATCCAAACCACTGCAGCTCCTGACATTCTACACATCAGCTTGGCAGTGGTGGCACACACACTTTAATCCCAGCACTGGGGAGGCAGAGGCAGGTGGATCTCTGTGTGTTCAAGGCTACCCTGGTCTATAAAGTGAGTTCCAGGACAGGCTCTGTAGCTTCACAAAAGAACCCTGTCTCCAAAACCAGACAACAACAATAACAAAAAGATTATACACATCTTGTGAGTGCAGGCGCTGAATCTCTTTCAAGGGTATTTTTCCAAAAGAACGCCTTGGAAGATAATCACAAGGAGCAGAGGGCTGGTTTGCTGATTAGCCAGTATAACAGAGATAATGTCTTCTCCAGGGATTACACCTTCTTCCAAAAGAGGGGGCTTCACTGCATGTAGGTTTCCTCAACTGTGATGCTAACTGTGTTCACTGTCTGAGCAACTTTGCATTAACCCCAGGGCCTCGAGAGGCAAATCGTACAGATGTGAATGAAAAACTAAGCTGTTTGTTAGGTTGAGAGTAAGAAAGGCCTTTGTCTCTGCCCCCAGGAGTCTCATGTGTTCTGCTAGGCTAATGTCTCAGCTTGCAGACATTACAAAAATCTCGGTCTTCACAGTTCCTGGAAAAGCCCTATGAGCCTGCCACTCAATTCTCCAAGTCTGTCTAAGTCTAAAGCATTGTCTTTAGTACAACTCCAAACAAGAGATTTTGTTTTTATTTTATATCTTGATATATTTTAAAAACTGGTGATGGTTGGGGTACACAACCCACAGAAACTTTTATTAAAACTCTGTGTCCTATCCCTTAACATCACAAGCACGTCCTCCTCATTTCTCTGTCTCCTATATCAAAACAAAACCTTTCCTACCCACACATCATTTCACTGCCGCCTGTTGGGGCATTGACCTTCATTGTCTGGTTTGCCTAGTACCAACTACTTGTCAATCTGCAAGATGAGAGTGTATGTATGCTAAAAGCAATCCTCTGGCTGTTGATCTTCAGCTCCTGTGGGCCTTTCCTCACACAGACCTGACCATGGGCCTTTGCTGGTGTTTTCTCCCTCACAAGATGTTAAGATGGGTATTCTCAAATACTTTTTTGTAAGCAGAGGCCCTTGAACTCTTTACACAGGGTTAACTTTTTTCCCTCTTGCCATTTCGGTCCAGTTTTTGATACTGCTGACTCTCAAACACCTTGTAACTGATGATGGTGTCACCTGACACTTAAGGACAACTGTTCTGTGTTTTGATTCTATATTTGGATGGAAACCCACCCTCTCTGGGATAGAATTTCTTTTTAACAGCGCATATTCCCATGGCGTTTATACAAGCTTTCTCAGCTGGTTCGCCAGGACAGTTAATTAGCGCGGTCACCTCAGCTGTGCCGACGCTGGGGGATGATACCAATAAAAATCCAGAAATGTTTTGGAATGATAGGCTATGTGAACTGAAGCCAAGGGAGCCCCGCTGTTTCTTCCTCCTCTGTTCAAAGACTGTTTAATTGTAGCTTTTCTTCCATACTACAGATAACACCAGTGATTAGAGACCAAACCAAACCCACAAAACAATGCCGATATTATAGCAAGCCAGATAGGAGGTAATCACTAGCCATTAAGCAAACTTCATTTCCAGTGAGACAATACAGAGTTGTATGGTTTGAGAACACAAAATAATGTTATTTTTATCTTGCCTCCAGTTCCACATATGGCAATCCTGCTGAGCCCTCTGACCAGGCAAAGTTGAGGGACTTGTTACAGTGAGTTTATTAGCTGCTGTGGGACTGTGTTTCATTTAATTCGTGCCGGGAGGCTGCTGTATGCAAATCACCAACATGGTAGACAGTTACAAATGAAATGGGAAAGAATGGGAAGATGCCTCCTCATTTACCCAACAGCATTTCACCCTGCTAAGTTTTGAAGGCATGTGAAAAGTTATCTGCTATGCTTTCTTAATTAAAAGGAAATGTTTTAAAAAACATTTTTAGACTAAAGTAAGAACATAATGTTTATGATACTGGCAGAACTCTTGCGAGATGAAGCTTCTAAAGGCCAGGCCTGTCCAATTGAGCAGCAGGTACCTCAGGACCCACAGTCTGATTGGCTCGATGTTGTTTGGCTTCTCTGTTTTTGTCATGAGACCAGCACCTTTCCTGAGAGGTATTGATTGCAGCATGCATGCTTGGCACAGGGACTCTGCTCACTCAACAGGGCTTCCTTATTAATGTTGCATATTAATTGCACAGAATAATGGGTTGTATTGGGACATGCTCTTACATGTGTGCAATGCACTTTGATCATATTTAGCCCAATAGGGGTCTTTTTGGCAAATGAGAATTAACCACACCAGGCATAGGCTTTCCAAGGTGACATACCTTGAGAAGATTAACATAGTAGAGTAACCCAGAAAATAAGACGTACATAAGAAAAAAATAAATGAAGCCACAAAATGGTTAAGTGGGAAAAAAGCCATGCCAGAGACCTGACAGCAGAGGAGACTCAGCTGATGACGTTGGGAGCAGACAATGCCTAGCCCTGGATTGGCTGTTTATAAGCTAACAAGTGAGCTGAGCTGTGCGTTCATTAGGTTGAGTAGCTCCTGGGGGACCAGGTCCTTGCCTGTGCAATGTGTGTGGACATTTGTGGTTGTGAGTCTTCCTTCCATGGGATTCCTGCACTGTTTTCTCCTTTTCTTTCTTCCTCTCATGCATTCACACAACAGAATTCTCATAAATGCAGGCACTTGGCTAAGACACCACCCTATGTCAATCAAGAGTGGCCTGTGAACACACAGCTGGATCTTTCCAACCATATTCAATCTTGGATTACCATAATCTACTGTGATTATTCCTTTTTGGAAATTTTTACACAATCACAGAAGTTAAAAATCATTGATCCCACAATCACAGAAGTTAAAAATCATTGATCCCTACTACTAGATGGAAGAAGACAAACATGACATCTAATTAAATAGTGGTCTGACAATAAGCCTATTTTTTTTTCTGTGATCCCCACTCCCAGTTAGGAATTTATGATCATATGTACATGTTTCCAGATAGATTTTTCCTGACATAATTGAAATATTTTTAAAAAAATTTTCTTGAGCCTGGACAGGTATTGAGCAGGCATAGGTAGCTCTTCCAGCTTGGCACACGCATGCATAAGGAAGTTTGTTCAAAGATGTCACTATAAGGTCTTGTATGTCAGATGCAGAAACTATTTACATCTTGAAGGAAACAGCTCATTTACCGGGGGATAATGTTGCCTCCATTCTGTCTAGTTTCTCTGTAGGACAAAAAGAAAGGAGAGCAGTGCTGTGAGCTGAGAGCACTTTAATGATTTTAAAAGACATGTGTACGAGGTATGGAGGGGAAGGGAGGGTTCTGGTAAATACATGTGCATATGGGATCAATTTGTATCTTCCAGGCTGAATGGAAATTTCACAGGACCTGTGAGCCCCGAGAACTATAAAGACATTTTAATGGCCCTGCAAAGCTTTACCTGTCTCAGCTTCTCAGTCAATTACAATTTGTGTTCACAGAATATCCAAAATGTTGATCATTTCTCTTTCAAAGAATGATATTCCTTTTCACCTTTTTGGTATTTCAATGCCCAATAAACCACTTAAAAATTTACATTAAGAAGATGTATTAACAGTTATGGCCTGTCTGGGCATGGTAGTTCATGCCTGTAGTCCCAATGTTTAGAAGCTGGCCGTAAAAGGATTGTTTCAAGTTCAAGGCCTACCCTTGGCTATATAATGAGTCTGTCTTTCAAAAAAGGGAAGAAAGAGAGAAAGAATGAAAAATAAAAGAAGAATAGTTATAGTAGAAAAGCCCTGGACTCTTGTGTGCTTTAAAACTATTGTTTGGCAAGTCTCAATTCAATGCCTACACAGCCCAGGTACTTTGGTGGTTGTCTCATCAAGCAGAACTTGAACTAGAAGAACATCTAGCTATCTCAGCACAGTTTGCACAACTTGTTTGTCTATGTATTAGTTGTCAGTGTTATGATGGTGAAGAAATAACTTCTCTGGGCCTTGTGAAACCCACTCCCTGTATTGGTGTGGTAGGAGATTCAGTGTAAAAATGATCCAGCCACCGTGTCTGATCTCTGGTGTCTTTGGTTTCACCTTCTGTGACAAGAGCCATGCAACACTGCTGTGGATATTGCTCTGTATAAATAAAATGCTGTTTGGCCAGTGGCCAGGCAGGAAGTATAGGCGGGACAAGAGAGAAGAGAATTCTGGGAAGTGGAAGGCTGGGTGGAGACACCACGAGCGTCCGCCATGACAAGAAAGAGATAAGGTACTGGTAAGCCACAAGCCACGTGGCAAAGTATAGATTAATAGAAATGGGCTAAATATAAGAGTAACAAGCTAGACAATGGTAGGCCTGAGCTAATGGCCAAGCAGTTTAAATAATATAAATGTCTGTGTGTTTATTTTACAAATGGGTTGTTGGACTAACAGGGCTTGGTGGCACCTGGAGAGAAGCTCTCCAATGACACAACATTGACATATTGGTGACTCAGGGCTTGGGAGAAAATGGCTGTGTTGACTGAATGGATGGGAAAGGTAATACTGCATATAGCACACAGGGCTTCTTGGCTGCACTGTCCCTTTGCCTGACAAAGGGTCCTATGGAAACCCCGTTGCTGCCTCATGGCAGCTACTCATGGTGAGTTGCTTTTGAGACATCTTGCCTGCCAAACAAAGACCTGAAATCAATGGCTTAAAATGGCAAGGGCATTCTTGCCCCAGCAGAGACACTTCACATATTCAAGATGTGCTTAAAGACAAATGCCAGGGAATTACTCACTGAGTTTTACTCAGGAACGCCATTTAAATTGAAGTGGCTTTGTACATTTTGGACTTCTTTAAATTTAGTAAGTTGCCATGATTATTTACATGCAAAATAAAAGAGATCAACATAAAACAATTTTGAAAAATGGTTTTTGGGCTTTGACACAGGGAACTATAGTCAATAATGTATAGTTTGCAAGCTAGGCTCATCTGGGAAGGAAATACATAATCTTAAAAAAAAAAATCAGATTTCCCAAGGGATCCATGTCTCCACAAAAGGTTAAAACATGACAGCATTAAGTTGTGGACTCTGGGGGAATATTTTGTTTAAGGAAGCACACAGTTTCATATAGTTTTCTATGAGAAATATCTGCTCAACAAATGTTGACTGACTGAATCTCACGGCTCCAGAGTAATTACTTCTACTTTGGGACTGAGGGATACATTTCCGCCCATGGACCTAAACTGTTCTACAGTCTGACAGGTAATTTGGCCTCAAAGCAAACTGCAGACATGTCTAAAGGCTAGAAGAGAGAGAGAAGACTAATTGGTTTGTTACCCAACCAGTGACTACAATTCACTCCATCTCAGGGTATGGACTGGTGTCCCTCAGCATTGCATTTGGCTTTGGCTCATATGCATTTATTTATGAACTTCTTTATTATTTTTCAAAGACACAAAGTTAAGACAGTTATTTCAAATTGTTGATTGTGACGGGCATGGTAGCATAATTGCAGCCCTTGGGAGATGGCAGTAGGTGGATCTTTAGGAGTATGAAGCCAGTCAGGGTTATGTAGTGAGACCTTGTCTCAAACAAAACAACAACAGCAACAACAACAAAAAATCCCAAACCCAAACCAAGCTCCTGCTGATTGTGAAAGGATATGCGAAATGTTTTTGAGGGTTTCAGGGGACAGTGAGGTAGAGAAAGAAAGAACCTATTTGCTCCCTCCCCATTTCCATAGCTCATCTGCTCTCTCTGGATGCTTTCTTTTTAAATTTATTTATTTATTTATTTATTTATTTATTTATTTATTTATTTATTTATTTATTTATTTATTTATGCGCATGTGTGCAAAGAGCAAGTCAGAAGACAACTTAGAGTCTCCTTCCACCATTGTGGATTTGGGGGATAGCCAGGAGTGGTGGCAAGCACCTTTACACACTGAGCTTTGACAACTCTCTGATCATTCTTCCCCCTCTGGAGTCGGAGTCAACTGTTCTGCTAATCCCCTCACCTTGCTCTGCCTTGTGCCTGTCCTGCCTCCAGCTCCTCCAGCTCCTCCAGCTCCTCTCTTTCCTACCTCACCCAGGTGTCATCCTTCCACGTGTTAGCACTCTGCCTGGGCCTCAGATTACAGGAAGGCTGCAGTAGTGTAAATGGCCTGAAGGAAGGCCAAGCTCACATTTCATGTGCCTGGAAATTTAGAATTACAAATTAATCTACAGGAAACAATTGCTTGAACAATTTAAAACTGATGTGGGCAGCAGTCCACACAGCCCTCTTTCATGGGCCACCAGGCGGTATGCAGGTCTGGGGAGGTCCAGGGGTCCAGGAGCTTCTGCTTGTTGGAGTGTTCCTTCGCATGCTGTTCACTTCTTTGGAAGGGTTAAGCAAGGTAATTGAAAATGTTTATGGCATTGGACTTCTAGCAGAGCCACATTCCTTTCCAGTTTGATGAAATTATCAGCTATTTAACAGCCCTTTGGGTTGTTTGGACTGCAAAATTTTCATTTTTACCTTCATGCAAAAATGCCTACTGTAGAGGGCTACTCTGTTAAATGCCTTCTGTAGAGGGCTGTCTGCTGGTGGGGATAGGGTGGTCAGAAAGCATCCCCCAGGGTGATCTATGAAAGGCCTGCTTCACAAGACACAGGCTACTTTTGGCTTTCAGGAATAGCTAAAGCCTTTAATCAACTTCCCCCCATCTTTCAGAAAGTTTTGGTTCTGTAAAAAGACCTCAAATCTAATATATTTTACCTTGAAAGAAACAGTTTTTCATGCAGATTAATGAGCATTTTTTAATGTGGTTTTGGTTTATTTTGTTTTATTATACATGACATATCAAAAATCTTTGAAAGGGTGATAGAAAATAGTGCTTTTATGCTAAAATAGTCCTCTCCATGTTAAAAACTTAAAACTAAAAGTCATTAAATATTCATATACATAAACATATATATACACACATACATACATACATACATACATAATATATGTATAACACCCCCACTGAAGGGTAAGAGCAGCTGTAGGCTTAGCTAATTCTGAACTGGGTATGTATAAAACTTGATTACACAGTCAACATTTTAAATGATTCTTACATGAATTTTTTTGTAGTACATATTTTTATTGTTGGTTGTTTCTAATTCTTGACTAATCAATTTTTAATTCAATATGTGGTAGTTTCAATGAGACTGGACCTCGTGGACTCATATATTTGAATGGTTGGCTCCCGATTGGTGGAACTATTTGAAAAGGATTAGGAGGCGTGCCCTTGTTAGAGGAGATGTGTGTGTGTGTGTGTGTGTGTGTGTGTGTGTGTGTGTGTGTGTGTGCGCGCACTTTGAAATCTCAAAAGCCCAACCAACCCGTTAGTGCTCTCTGTCTGTCTGTCTGTCTGTCTGTCTGTCTGTCTCTCTCTTTTTCTCTCTCAACATGGTGGTTGTTGTCTCAAGAGGTGTACTCCCTACAACTGTGCCAGTGCCATGTCTGTTTGCCTCCCGCCATGCTTCCTGCCATGATGGTCATCAGTCCTAACCCCAGATGCAGGAGGCCCCCAGGAGAATGCTTCCTTTATAAGTTGCCTTGGTCATGGTGTTTTGTCACAGCAATAGAAAAGTCACTAAGGTACAATACAATGTGAATAATTCTACCATGAAATAGAAAGCACTGAACTAAATATTGTAAATGTGAGTGAAGAGTTTCATCCTTGAGGAGTATGATGTCTAATGTATGAAACAGTCAAGGTTTATTCAACCAATGTATTGAGTTAATGTTAATGGCATACATACAGTGTTCCAGCTTGCAAAACACAAGTGGATACAACTCTGCTCTTACCTGGGTGTGCAGGGGCAAAAGCAACACCAAAGCCATGAAAAAGAATCCAATAATCTGAGTGGTGCAGAAGCACTGGCAAGGAGAGGACTCAAAGGAGGCTTCTGACATTGCCCTGGGACCAGAGGAACCAATATGACATCAGTGCATGGGGATAAAGAAGAACACTCCAATTATAGCAAGAGCTAGTGAAGGGGATGACAGCGTAGTTGTCTAGGATACCATGAAGAGTTTCTGGGGGCTTACAGGTGCCTGAGACACATGATAAATACAGTTGTGTGATGAAAGGTGATGTTGAGACATTAAAAACTTTACCCTAGTAATGAAGAACATGAATAAATCATGAGCTTATGCAATCAACTCATATTTTTCATCCTAGAAGTATATTAAACATAGAAAAAGAGAAGAAAAGTGTTGGATGAATGAGGTTAGCCACTTTTCTGGCATTTTGATTTGCAATTTGGAGGCAGGGGTTGGGGGGGAGATTGGACTGGAAATGGGCTTTTGAAACCTTTCAAAGCCTACCCTCAGTGACAAAGCTCCAACAAGGCTGCATCTCCTAAATCTTCCCAGATAGTTACACCTACTAGGGACCAAGCATTCAAATATATGAGCCTATGGGGGCCATTTTCCTTCAACCCTATGGTAATTAGCATATACATTCTAAACCATTGGTTACTTAAATCTCTTCTGAATGCCAGAATCACTTGAGTTTCCCATCTCCTTCTCGACATCTTTCTTCCCTTTTCCACTGGCCACTCTCTGTCCCTTTCCACAGCTTCATGTTGGGAATCCCATTCTAATTTATGTGTAGCTGAAGATGCTCTTACTTGGCTGAAGAATTTAGCCCAAGCTAATTCTCACCAGACAATGAATGGGTTTTGTTTTCTGCTTAGCTCTGTGGCTCTAAGCCTCTCCATGGAAATTCTGAGCCCTGGTATAAGAAGCACTGATATACACAGAGGGAACACTGACTCTGTATGATCACACAGCTCTGATAGGAGATTCATACCTCTGATCTTATTTTCTAGTGGAAATGCCACCTTATTGGGTTCATTCACTAAGGAGCCTTTAATGACCAACCCTTACCAAAGAGAAGCATGGTTTTAGTTGTAAGTTCAATGCTATGTTTCAAAACAGCAGCTGTATTGTTGCAGAATTGCTCAACTTATCCTCAACCACAGGTAAGTTTCACTCAGCACAGTCTTGCTTCTCCTGGATTGTTAGCTGTCTGCTTACAAAATCACTACTACACGTTTCTTTCCCACAGACAGCTAAACCTGTATGTGTAGAAGTCTCTTCTATCTGGAAAGCACATAAACCATAACATGACTTTTAAATAGTATTTTTTATTTATAAAATTGACCTTTTGCTTGAACGGACACTTTTCCTCTTTATATTTGATGCATACGCCCGGGAACACAATCAGAAAATTCCTATTGATTGCTCTGAAGCAATTTAGTTCTGGTCATGGCTGTACTGGATTTGCAATTATACTTGAGGAGAGGTGTTATTGACTGGGCTTGGTAATTACCACACTGACATCAGATTCAGCCAGAGGTGAAACTAACCTCTGGCTCCACATTGGTGTTCCTGTTATAAATGCTTTGCACTGATTCTTCAAATATGAGTATGAACAGCAGGTACTGTTCCATTGCAGGCATAACAATTCATTTCTCCATGGAGTTAGTTTACATTTGCATAGATGCGGCTTCAGATACTGACTTGGGATAGTTATATATTGAAGAAGTTAATTGTTGATCCAAAAAGCAATCCATCAAGCAAAACAAAAGCAAAAATAAAAACAAAAACTCATAACCACGAAAAAAAGAGTTTACATTTTCAACCAAAGCAATGGTTTCTGGATAAGGCTTATAAATTCTCAGATTGTTCTTGCATCAAATATGACCTACTCCATAGCAAATAAGCTCTCCATATAAATGTGAATTTCTTATATAAAATATTCACATCTCGTCTCATAGCAATGGCAGTATATTTGTTCTTTGGAAGCAGAACTGTTTGTGTACACTAAACAGTATAATTGGTGGTTTTTAGTGAGTTCATTGGAACATATATACAAACAAAGGTTATATGAAGCAAGCATTCTGTTTTACCTAATGCATGTGTGAAGACATAGAAAAATATCCTGGTGTAATACCTACTAGCACATTTGCAGATAAGCTTGGTTTAACTATACTCTAAAAAGTATGTACACAGAAACCAGGCAGCAATGAAGAATACATTATTTAATCTTGGATATGAGTAAAAAAATCTACAGGACACTTATTTAAAGGTATTGTCAGTTATGCATACTTATTTTTTGTGTGCTTCATAATACACTTACTTTAATTTGATAAGTGAAATTAAGACCATCATGAAATTTTATAACCTTTGGATACTTGAAATGCAGCTCTTTATGTTTAAAATATGAGCAATTCTCTACTCTCTGTTGATGCAAAAGGCCACCAAATTTTGTTTGAAAATGCAAGTACCTAAAAATTTAAAAAAAAAATTGTATTAAACTATATGTAGGTATACGCACATGAGTGAATGTGCCTGAGGAGACTAGAAGCCTTGGATCCCCTGAGCTGGAGTTATAGATGGCTGTGAGCCACCTGATATGGGTATTGGGAACCAAATTGGGTTCTCTGGAAAAGTAGCAAATACTCTTAAACTCTGAACCTTCTCTCCAGCCCCAAATACCTATTATTTGACAAGAAAGCATCACGAGTTCCTTCTTCTCACTGCATTTAACTTGCAAACTTCAGTCTTTTCCTGCTGTCCATCTCTGATTACACTTAGACCCGTGTTACTTGAAGCAGAAGATGGTTTATTTTAGCACAGACTCAAGTTAGACTATGAACGAGAGTTGCTTTTTCATTGTTCCACAAAATACAGTAATTCTAGGATGCAGATACCCTTAAAGATATCTTTCTGAACAAAATTCCTATTATTGTAGACTTGGTAGAATATTTCCACAGTGGGTCACAGGTTTGAGGAATCTTGGTCATGTGACATTTCCAATTTAATCTATTCAACCACAAAGTCACTGATACAGAAACAAAACTGTGATAAAAGGGGTAGCCTGATCATCCTGAATCCTTCAAACTTGTAGGTCAAATAAACACTCAAGGAACCTGCACTGGCTGCCTTCTGACAATACTGGATTTTAGGAGGTTGGCTTTGAGGAACTGGTCCAATTAGTTGGAGGCAAAGCTAGTTTCTATGATTTCAATATGGCCCAATTAATACAGGGAAGAGAAGTCCACAGTCATGTGGTAGTAGGCTATGCATCAATCTCTCCATGGTCATCTTACCAAGCACGCCTTGGTCTCCCATGGTGCCTTATGAAAGAGGACAGATGTTCCTGTATACACTAACATCGCCATCCGGATGCCATGTTGATCAGCAGAGACATCAAACCATTAGCATGATGTCCTGAAGGGGAAGACACAGGACAGTTTGTGTTAGCACTGCTGTGCTCTGAAAGTGTTGCAAAGGGAGTGAGCCTGGATCCACGGGCAGGAGAAAGGCCCAAGCCTGAAGAATTTGGAAGAACGAAGTTTTATCTAAACTGTTCAGGTAACTGAGGCAAAAGCAAACAAAAAACTGGGCTTATGCAGGGAGGGTATGAGATTCAGCTCTACACCCTGCTTTTGCCAACAGGACTTGGATCAACTCAAGAAGAGTAACCAAGCTCATCCTCCCTAAGTTAAAATATTTGCAGAGGACTGACTGCCATTTCCAAAGCGACACACGGAAGGGTTGTAAATGGAATGTGTTATCATTTTAAAGGGGGTTCTAAACTCCAGATATTTGATGGGGAATCACTGTATTTTTTAAAAAAGATTTTTAAAAAAATTTATGTGTCTGAGTGTTTTGTCTGTTGTGACATCTGTGCACCACTTGTGTGCTTGATGCCTAAGGAGGTCAAAAGAAGACACTGGATCCCCTGGAACCGGAATTACAGACTGTGAGCCATCATGTGGCTGTTGGGAACCAAACCCTGGTACTCTGCAAGAGGAGCTGGAGCTCTTACCCACTGAGCCTTCTCTCTAGCCCCTGCATTATTATATTTTTTTTCCCTTTCTGTACTAAACAATACCAAGCTCCCAGAGACCCATCCAGCAAAGTCGGTGAGATTGAATTATTGATCAGTCACATTTACTCATGATGTGTTCCTTTGTTGTAGAGTACTTCAGCTCCTCTTTGTCTGCAGACGAAAGGCTTTTATTTAACTTGTTAGCTAGCATTAGCAGTAAAAACAAAACTTTAAATGGGATGAAAAGAAAATCATCCAAGTGAGCTTAAAAATAAATCTGAAGTCAGAACAATAGACATGGGGCAACTTTAAAGAAAAATAAAGTTGACATGAAATAGTAATGAAAGATCAGATGCATAACCCATTTCTCTCCCCACCAAATCTTCATGTCTTTGCCCACGCCAAACTCACACCAGCACTGATGATGCACACAGTCCTGAGAGCATTTACGTGCTTCTGTTGTTTCTGCTGTTTCAATGAGATTTCGGCAAATCATACTGTCTTGGGGTAGCTCTGAACCTTGCGACATTTTCCCCGACAATTGAAAACAGTAGACATAAATCTGAAGTTCATCAACAAAGAGAGATATGACTGTAGAGATGGAAAGAACAATGGAAGCCAGGTTCCAGGGACAGGATTGCACTTCTAGAGCAAAGCAAATCAAGAATCACTGGCTCCCTTTCTCTCCCTCATATATATATTTCAAAAGATGCCATCATACTTTATATTTTAAACACATCGTTAATTGACTGTCTGAAACTATCAGGCATCTTAATGTGATCTTGCCGGAGTTTTAGGGAAGGATTAATCTTTACATGGACAGAATTGAGGTAGAATGCATAATACAGTGTAATATGAGATTGAAACAGACAAGCCTTTCCCTTCTAGAGCAGGTACCTGGAAATTTTTAGAGAACTTTGGGGAGGGACTACTGAATTTCCCCCCTCCAATATTTGTGCCCTCTCTATTATGTGCACCGAGTGGGTAAACCGTTCCTTAGCAGCAGGGTGGCCACGGTCCTCTGTCGTGTTCAGGCAACCCAGAACAAAAAAATGACCACCATCTCTCCGCCGCTGGGGCTGCCGGCCATCTTTAGTTACTGAGATCAGGGACAGGCAGACTGAGGAACACTGAACGGAACTGTTGCTCATGCCATTAAAAACTCAACTAGGCAGAAAGCTAGGCATGGAGCCGTTGACAAAGATAAAGCGGGAAGCTCTGTGGCTTATCCTTAATGAGGTGTTGGCATTGGCTCTTGTCAAGCAAGGGGAAGAGCGAGCGCCGCCACCGCACTCTGAAGCACACAGACAGCCCCAGTTGCAGTGGGCGAGAACACGACGCCATCCAAGCTGGCATTGAAAGGGATTTAGATAAGTACTCGAGGTAACAAAAATCGAAAAAGGAGGATGCTAGCCATGGTCGCTTTAGATGAATTGCAACTGAGTGCACCTTTATTTATAGCTTATCAGTCTCCAGACAGCTACAAACCAACCTTCCTGCTGCAGTCCTCGCCATGCTTTCCTGGATTAGAGGTCAAATTAACTCCGATTTATACGTTCTGTCGTGCTGCTTTGAGCCCCCTTGCTACTCACGTGTGAGCACAGCATCTCTCAAGGTACCTCAGGCATGACTTGTCTACACCTCGGAGGATGAAGACGCCTCTCCTCTCCGAAAAGATCTCACGTCTTCTTTAAAATAATTATCTCATAGGAAGAGGTTACAAATAACACAATATCAAAAGGTCACCAAAACGCTGCTGACAGGAATACACACGCGGCTATTTGCCAGCTGTAATCTCTCCTGTCCGCCATCATGACTGTATTTGGTGACCATTTGACATTCTCAAAGAGCTAATACTCTGGCCTATTAGAGCACTGCCTATACGTGTTCTCAGCATACACAAAAGCTGTGTGTTTTCATAATGTGTATCAGCACTTCAGACGGTAAGCTGTGCACATTGCAGCGAGCAGATGGCAGCTCTTATCACAGATAAAAGCACATATATATGTTTCTGTAACTGCGCTCTCAGAGGGAGAGGATAAGAGAAGAATTCTCTCCACATCACAGCTTACATTACCCATCTACTTAGGCAGCAAACAGCATATGTTTTACTGCTTCGCGAAGGCGGTACTGGACGGGAAAATATGATTAAAATAAACTTAAAGATAACCTGATGAATAGGTACAAAAGACAATGTGAACTGTAAAGTTTGTTGGAGAGGATGGGGTGCTCTACATGTAGCATTCTTCTCCCAAGTTGCCACAGAAAAATGTAGTATTTCTCATAAACCTCCTTCCATATTTAAACAATTAATAGTTTAAAAAATATGTATAAGTGAATCCCAATTTTTCATGTCTCATGCGATAATTGGTTTTTTATATGAAAATATCATGAGCTATTTATCTGAATTCCAAAATAAAGTTAGAATCATCCATATGTGCCTCTTTATATGTATTTAGTTACATATAAGCACAGGCACACATATATGTCATGAAATCATCCATATGTGCCTCTTTATATGTATTTAGTTACATATAAGCACAGGCACACATATATGTCATGAAATCTTATGACAGTAGTTATCTTCTGCTGCTATTAAAGTTTTTAACCAATGCCCCCAGTATTCTGGGCAAAAGGAAACCCTGATTTCAGGCGTATCTATTTTGAAAGAATATGGTTCCACACTTCTTTGTGTGACTGCAAAGCCACTATGGAGGAGGAACATTCTCTCTGAAACATGTACTCTTTATGAGAGCAGCTATGGAGAACTTGGGGCCCAGACTTCCTGGTACTTTTAGATTCTGGTGTGGGACTGTCTGGGTGACTGTTTTACATTGGCTGTGTAAACTTAGCTTTCCACTTCATTTATGACTTTGGGTGATTATTTTAGACTAAGACCTATTGGTGCTCACAGAAGGAGAGACAACTTTGAGTGTTCCCCATGCCCACTTTTGTATTCTGGTAAGATTAGTATTCAACTGGAAGGTTAAATGGAGTTCAGATAATTTCCTTTCATTTTTCCATTTTTTTTCGGGGGGGGGGGGGGCTTTGGCTTTTGTCTCCTGCCCTCATGTCTTTCAGCAAAATAGAATAAAGATATCTCTATTTTACACCAAAAGATTCAATTACTTTTCAAATGCTGGGTAAACATCTGCAGATGAATGATTTTAACAAACGTATTTTCATTCCACACAAACTTTGGTGACACTTTTGTTTTCTCTCATCAAGAACAGAGAGCAGATCGAAGTGTGCATTTTAAGCAGGGTTTCTGGGCCCCCATGGCAGGCACTCCTGGCAAGCAGCCAACCAATCTCCGAAGTCCAAAGAAACCCTGATTCCATCTGCTGCGGCAGCACAATCTATTGCACTTCAGGTCAAAAGCAGGGAGGCAGCAGTGTTAACATTACACTAATCTGTACAGACGTTTTCACCGGGCTAGATAGGCTAATGTTACACAGGCTTTCAAAGCTGCAAGGCTAAGGAGCAACGGTAATTGTCTGGGGAAGATAGAGGAGGCAGTGAATTCTAGCTAAGGATATTCTAAGATAGGCAAGATGGATGAAGCTGAAGGAGGAAGAAAGAACTATCCGTTAAAAGAGACAGGTCATTTGCTAGCCTGTTAAACATGTATTTCAAAGACAGTATTGAATCACATAGTTAGCAATTACAAACTCTTATACCTTTTTTCCTGTACTAAAGTCTTAAGCACATACATTTGCATATGTATTTACACATTAGAGAGACAGACAAGGAGAGAAACAAAGAGAACCCTTTGGAGCTTGCTAGACAATCAATAGAACCATAATCTCCATTAAAAATAACTTAGATAAAAAAAATAAAGCAATAGCTTGCTATAACCTCAGTGTTAGAAAAATCAGAATCCTCAACCCCCTGGAAGACTGCATTGAAAAGAAGTGAGCATGTGGCCAGCCTCCTGAGCCCTGTCCTTCTTCCCCACCCTTCTTGGCAGCTTTGTGGTTCACAGAAAGCTTGCTGAGTTTTGGGAAGCACTGTTGTATCATCAATTATATTTCCAACATAACCAACCAAGGAGCTGATTGTAGATCTTCTAAGAAAAACACACGACAGGAAAGCACCCTGGAAGCACATGAACGCACACAATGGAAAGTGAAGCCAAAGAAACTGTCTTTTTCATTTCCCCAGTTCCATTTGGGAGGGGAACAAAAGGCAGTTTAAGATTCATGCCTTTAGGCACATTGGAAGCCATTAGCAACTACATTTCAGGACGTTGTAATGTACAAAAATTCAATTTAGACTGCTTGACTTTCTTTTTTGTAGGAGAGCAAAAAATGTTTGGCTGGGAGTGAACTCCTTGAAAAGTCTGCACAATTTAAGAAGCATTCAGTATGATTTTCCTATAATTTGAAGGTATGCATAGCTGATAGGAAAAAAAAGGTATGACAATAGATTTCCTTTAGATAGATGCATACTGTCTTTATAATTTAAGCAGCAGCGAAATCTATGCCTAATTTCGTTTTTTTCCTTTTATAAAATAAGTCAAAGCCAAGGGTTGTACATTGTAAAGTTTTTACTTCTCTTTCCTTTTTCAACTCCACTATAAAAGCTGTTTAGAAATCTGTACAACCATCAAGATATTCAATCTCAGAAAATAAGGGAAAATTTGGCAAGCATTTTTATTATACCGGTTTAACACAGCCTCTCTATATTCCTTGTCATAAAAACTAGGTCATAAAAGGTACTAAAATTGCATAGACTAGAAGACTTCCCCCGACCCCCGTCCTTTTCTATAGCCTTCAACCTAAATGAAAATTCACAGAGTACAGATTAATGAATATGCATGAGTCTTCATGCATTGACATACATATGATTTCTCATCTACAAAGAACCGTTTGGAAGACTTGTTATCTGACCAGAAAAGCCTGTACTATGTCGAGATAAAGGAGACTGACTCCAATCCCTTCAGCCTTTGCAATTGCTTTATATTCTAATCACCATGCTAAGCATCTGTCCCCGGCAGGCAGCCTGTTCAATCTAGCAGATAACGAATGCAGCGGATGGATGGTGGCTGGGTTGGCCTTTCCCCACATGCACGTGAGGAGCCGGTGTCCCATTCCTCTGATTACATGGGCAGTGGGAAAGCATGCTCAGAGCTGTAATTGCCTCCGTTATGAAACATCTTCACCTGTTAGCCAAAGCTAAGTTGAATCACAGCAGAAATTATTAACAGTGGCTGTTTTCAAGCCAGCTTAATTTGAGCTGATGCCGCTGTTCCCTTAACACAGATGAATAGGTGTGCAGGATGAGAGCCTAAGTAGAGATGACACCCCAATGAATATTTGCTCACAGTCCTGCTGTGGGGAGCTGGCTCGCACAACAACAGACAATTGTCAAAAGCTAAAGGGTGGGGAATGTTGGAGCTTTGGACAGGACCTACTCTGCAAGAATTTTCTCTGAGCTTGTGAGTACTTCCTGGCTAATGGCAGCTTTTGACAGCTAAATCATTTTTTCAATTAGTTTCCACACATGTTGGCAAAGGCAAACTAATTTGAGGGGGGGCGCGGAATGGTTTGAAGATCATTGCTTCCCTTCCAATATGGCCAACCTCCCCCCCTCCTTTTTTTTTTTTTTTTTTTTGAGAGCCGAACAAGCATTAAAATTTAATGGTCTGCTTTCATTTTCTCTGCAGTATGCTTCAAGATGATTATAATTTACAGCTTTCTGCTTACTTTTGATGGAATAAGTCATGTATCAGCATTTGATTTAGAAGCTTTGTGTGGTTGACATGTGAAACGCATCTTGCGGATGTGATTTATCACATCGCTCTTTTGTTCTGGTTTCAGAAGAAGACGACAGCACAGGAAGCTAGGCCTGGTGGCAGTGACAGCCATCCTAGGAGTTGGGCAGTGGCGGTAGCTTCAGGGCATTGACTCCAAGTGCCAGAATCTCCTGGAAGCATTGCCATTTTGTTAATACTATTAATATAAAATACTACCACAATCCTCTTGTTTGTCCTTCCACAGTCATTGTTGCTTCCAAAGTCATCGCTCTTTCTGTGTTTTGAAGGTCTTGGGGAAAAGACAAGCAAGGCATTGCTTGACAGAGAAATCATTTCTCTGAGATGGATAAGGGTATCACCAGGCCAGGTATCCTCCTGCAACCAGCTTGGAGAGTGGCTCCCTTGTAGGGTTCCTGACACAATATAGTTGGCCCAAGAGGGAGATTGAAAGAAGAGAGGGAATTATCTCAGAATGTGTGGTGTGGGACCAGAGGAACAGCACATAAAGCGTCTGCCTGATTCTTTCCTTTTCTTCTCTTTTTTTTTTTTTTTTTTCTGGTGCCTTGTTCGACTCTGAGTTTATATCCCCTGGAGAACTCCAACATGACAATCCATTTATTTCACCATCTCTTTACCTATTAACTCTGATAGCAGTGACCAGACCAGTTGTATGGGGAAATACACTGGTTATTACATAGTGTGATCAAGCAATCAGTTGGGCTATGTTCAATGTATCAAGTCTGACTCAAAGAGAACTGCAGGGATCCCACATATTAGTTCACACTCATACTTCTTAGTGCAGGTACAATTTGACAAGACCTTCCCCTCCTTTGCCCTTTACTCCATTACTATAAAGCAAACGTGAGTCACCGTTCCTGTGAAGTTTCACCCTAGTTTCCGGCAGCTTGCCAGGTGAGTCATGACCTCACCTGGATGGACAGCTTCTTCTGATACTTGTGACATTATTCTCTAGTTGTATGTATCCATACTTTCTCCCTCTAGATTATCCTCTAAAGTCAAACTCCATTTTAAAATTATAATTTATTATATATTTTACATCCCAAGTACAGTTTCCCCTCCTTTCTCTCCCCCTAGTCTCCCCTCCCATCTCCACTGCTCCCCAGTTTTTACTCAGAAAAGGCCAGGCCTCCCACGAATGTCCACAAAACACAGCACATCAAGGTGCAGTAAGCAAAGTCAAACTCTTATTCATCCCCTGCCTTTGTTTTTAGTATTATAGCTCAACACACATTTTTGAGGTAGATTAACGCTAAATAAATAAATATATAAATGAGTAGTCGTTTTGTGTTTCAAGAAGAAATGAGACAGTACAGAAGACTCCAACAATCTCCTTATGTTTGTTTCTACTAACTATATGGAACATAGAAATCCCAGCTTTTAGTTGGGTACATATTTTCCTGGAAGAGAAGACTATTTCTCAGCCAGCTTGCTGGTAGACATGATTCAGTTTCTAGATCTGGCCGATGCAATGTAGCAAAACATTACTAGACTCAATGTCATCTGAAGATGGTATGGTGATTCTGGCAGTGTCCTCATCATGGTTGGACGGAGGCTGCATTAGTGGAATGCTGGCCATCATTTTGTATGTCAAGATGCTCTTGGGCATGAAAACCTTGTACAGCAGAAACACAAGATAGAAGCAACTAGAGTGCAATAGCAATAACCCCTGCTGGATAATTTCCCCTACTCCCTTGATTTCTTGAATGTGAGAAGAAAAAAACATTACAATCTCTAGCAAAGGGTAAACTGAAATCCTTACTATAGTCTATTGGTGGGACGGATTGACACATAGCTGTTACAAATGAAAATAATATATCTTTTGTTCAAAAGCTATGATGCATTCCAAGCTTGCCATAGCAGAGTGAAGCAAGCACCACTAGTCCCTAGCTGATGGGACTGACTTTGCTTACAAGGCCTGCTGTCAGAGTCCTGGCAAACCTTGTTCAAGCTCACCTTGAGCTCAGCCTCTCATCACTTACCAGTAGGCTTCTGTATATTCGGGACATGTGCTCTGGGGTCATCCACCAGGAATCCTCTGCATCAAGTGGGAGCAGTGCTCACACTTCCTGAGCTGGCCTCCCGACATTTCCAAAGTCACAAGTCAACGCTCAGCTTTAGAAAGTCCTCCTCATCCCCTTCTGGCTCCCTATGTAACACATCTTTGATCACTTTTATTGTTTCTCTTCTTCTCTTTGGTAAAATTCCCTCATTTGACTGGAACATAAGCTTCTAGAGAAGAGGAGTTCACTCACGCATCTGGGAATCAAGAAGATTGTTTTTATTATTATTAAGAGATTTTCTATTCATTTTACCTACCAACCACAGATTCCCCTCTCCTCCCTTCTACCCCCAACCAGCCTTCCCTCCCACCCACCCACCCCATTCCCACCTCCTCCAAGGTAAGGTTTCCTATAGGGAGTCAGCAGAGTCTGATACATTCAGCTGAGGCAGGTCCAGGCCCCTCCTCCCTGCACCAAGGCTATGCAAAGTGTCCCACCACAGGCACTAGGCTCCAAAAAGTTGGCTCATGCACCAGGGATGGTCCTGAATCCACTGCCTGGGGGACCCCTAGACAGTTCAAGCTAAACAACTGTCTTGCCTATCCAGAGGGCCTAGTCCAGTGCCATTGGGCCTCCACAGCTATTGGTCCACAGTTCATGTATGGATTCCACTTGTTTGGCTGGCCATCTCTGTACATTTTCCCATCATAATCTCAATGTCCCTTGCTCATAGAATCCCTCCTCTCTCTCACTGATTGGATTCCATCTTGCTCCACATGGAGCCTTGCAAGAACTTCCTGAGGGTTGGCTTACAGTACAAGAAGACAAATCCAAGTGTGCAAACACTTGGCCTGGACCCATTAGAGCTAAAGTAGATTTCTTGACTCCTTAAAAGTATCTTTGCTTGATTTTTACTGATGTGTGCGTGCGTGCTTGCATGTATGTGTGTGTGTGTGTGTGTGTGTGTGTGTGTGTGTGTGTGTGTGTGTATTCATTTATGTGTGAGTACATGTGAGAAAGAAGATAATTCCTCTTGCCTGACATGTTTCTATTGCAATTTATGCACACACACTGGAAAGTGCTGACTCTTCTTTCTGCTCAACAGGTTATTTTTGTTAACATGATTATATTTGATGTTTGATATTTTCCTCCTTATTTTTTTCATGACAGTGTCCTGGAACTCACTTTGCAGGCCAGGCTGGCCTTGACCTCAGAGATCTACCTGTCTCTGCTTCTCAAGGACTGGGATAAAAGGAGTGCACCACCACTACCTGTGTTAATTGTCATAATGTGATGTTCATGGAACTTGATGACTCATCACAGCAAGTTCTGGAAATACCTATGAACACTTCAGTGGAAGACATGACCAGAGAGGTTTCCCCAAAGATTCTTTCAATCCTTTGCCTGACTTCTGCTTCTGTAATATGAAAATGCTTTACCAATTTTCACCTAATTTGAATCTACTCTTTGTATTAAAGATCAATTTTATAGCAAATTCAGTTCTCAATAAATTCTGATTTTCCTTCTCTTGTCCAACATACCATAATTCAATTCTGCCTCATCACCATAGTGCGTTGTTATTATTTGTAGAGCTGCTATTTAACAAGACTGTAGTAGTTCATTAAACACAAAATTATAAACTTATAAATATGATTATTTAGAAAATTTGATGCAAAGAAGGAAGTCAAGGTTCCCATCCCTCGCCAAGAGTGCTTTCCTTATAGGCATATTCATGCCAAAACAAAAAATTCCATAAATTGAAACACAGAAAGACACAGAGAGCATAAGAATCAGAGAACATACAAACTGTATTTATATGTGGGCACTGTCTGATATGGTGGGTTCTGGTCACCCATCCCAACTGAACATACACGTGGAGCTAGTCCACAGTGAAGTTGGCTGACAAATATACCTCAGATTCAACGACAGTGTGGGGAAAATTCACAAGACCTAATTAATAACTTTCAGCAAAATTTCTGGTGCACAAGCATTGACTATTTGGTAAAATCTAATATTTTGGTTCTATAATATTTTAGGGCATTATTTATAAAATATATGTATCAAGTATAATAAATAATATAATACCAAGATTAGTTTTATCTATAGCTTTTCACTAATATGGCTACTAAAATTTTTTTAGTTACATCAGTGGAATGGGTCATATTTCCCTTGGTCACTCCTCCTATCTCTAGTAAAAAAAGACAGACAAAAATTTTCCTAAACTTGACTGGCTCATTGTCAATAAGCCATGGTGTATGCATTTTTTCATTGCATACTTTGCTTTTGTGATATCAATTATTAATGTAAATACCCAACTATCCTAACAAGACATACTTTTTATAGCATGTACAATCTTTTTTTTGAAAACGTAGCCATTCTTTTTAAACTGAAAAGCATTAAAAAAAATCTCTCTTAAAAATGGAGAAGCCTTTTCAAGATTTTTGTTGTTTTAGCTTTTGTTTATGAACTAGCATTCAGAGGAACTTTTTTCCCAGTTGACTTTGCAAGAGACATTTCATGTAACAAAGGAAGCAAAGAGGCCCCAGTACTAACCTGAATTTGTGGTAAATGGTTTGTAGTTCTGTGACTGGAGAGCTCAATTCAATTATACTAAGAGGCAGGTGCAATCTGTAGTTTCTCTCTACAGGCTCTTCTGTTTGGGAATGATGACTGACCAATGTCCACACTTAGGACTGAAGAGAGACACATGTACTTTTCTCTGTCTCTGTTTGTGTAGACATCTTCCTTTCCTGCTGTGCCTGGATTCTGGGTATAATGGACCATTTCTTCTTGAAAGGCACTGGACAAAGGCAACACAGAAATGAGACAATCTCGGGGCCACCTTGTAAATCCCAAATCAGGCACAAAGCAAGGATTGGGCAAAAGCTCCTGACCCAGGGTGAAAGAAAGGACAGACCTGTTAGGACGTGAAGTAAGACACAACAAGTGCCCTTCAAGAACAGAAGTCCGTGCTTGGCAGCCTAGGCCAAGGCCCTCTGTTTCATCACCATTCCCTCATCTGCACATAGGACCTCCGAGTAACAGCTGACCTTTTGTTCAGGAGCCTAAAACACTGGTTTTCTTTGCAACACGTGAGCTACGTCATCCTTCAAAGACTCTCCTGAAGTTGCTGACATGCTTGACAAACAACCAATACCAATGTTACAAACCAGTTTCCAAAACATGTCTTTTTAAATAAGTGTTCTCCATGTATAACTCCTCACAAAACCTCCTTAATTCTATTTTCCTGACTGAAGAGATGAAGAAAACAGTGCATTAGTGTCTATATTAGTCAAGGTTCTCTAGGGTAACAAAACTTATAGAGCAAATCTTCTCCTCTCTGATATAGATATATATGGATTTTTAGAATATACTAGAATTTATTAATAAATACATATTTATTACACACACACACACACACACACACACACACATACAGGCTGTGGTCCAGCTAATCCAACAATGGCTGCCTATGAACAGACAGTCCAAGAATTCAGTAGATGTTCAGTTCATAAGGCTGAATGTCTCACTGGTCTAAAGTACATGCAGAAATCCCAAAGAAGCAGGCTCTAATGCCAATAAAGGAATGGACTTGCTAGTGAGGGTGAGAGCAAGCAGATAGAGAGAGAGAGTGAGCTTCCTTCTTTCATGTCCTTTGACAAGGCTGCCAGCAGAAGGTGTGGTCCAGATTAAAGGTGGATCTTCTCCCCTAAAAATTCTCAGATTAAAATTTTATCTTCCCACCTCAAAGGACCAGATTAGAAGTGGGTCTTCCCACTTTTAATGATTTAATTAAGAAAAAAAAATTCCCTTACAGGTCACTTGGGTTTTAGTTAATTTGCAATGTCGTCAAGTTGACAGCCAAGAACAGCCATCAGAGTAGCTCATAAGAAAATCACTTCCCCAGTTATTTCCAAGGAGAAATAAAAACAGGAATTGGTCAGAAAATCTTGTTCTTTTGAATTTTCTAGGTAACATCAATATTTGGCATATGAAACTGGAGGAAAACTAAAATGTGGCTGAAACCTGAAATAAAGATGACTAAACACTCCAACCTGTTTCTCTGCAGTTGGCCCCTGTCATAGAAAAGGAAAAGCTCTTCCATTCCAATTCTGATTGTCTGGCTGAAAAGGTTGTTGCATCAGAGTGCACTTTGGAGTGTGCATTTTTCTCCCCAGGGAGCAAGGTTCAGGCTTGGAAGGCATAGGAGTTCTGGGTACAGCAGACATGCTGCTTAGATTTATATAAAGGGCAGGGAGACCAGGTCGGTATACTTAGTACAAACAGCTCTTTGTAATAAAACATAAATTGAAAATTGCCACCTGCAGTGGAAGGCAGATATTTTTGTCACCCTGAATCTCTAATCTAGAGGACTAATTTCATGCGTTCTTTAAAAGAAAAAGAAAAAAAGGAGCATTTCCCTTTGTGCTACACTTACATTTTATCTCTGTGACTCATTGCAATCTGAGGACCTTGCTTAAAATTTTTAAGAGAAGATATTTGAGTTTATTGTACAGAAAGAAAATGTCATTCAAACCAAATACAAACTCAGTATATTAAGTTTTCAAACCAATGATCTCACTATCAACTTCATGCATAAGAAATAGCTTAATTTCGAGTGATAGCATGCTAGACCAATATGATAGCAAGGGCAAAGGAATTTATTGGTCTGAGTAGCTATAAAGACCTAAGAGTTTCAGTAGCTGTTCAAAAAGCAGCTCAAAAGACTGCCACAAAAGATCATGTCGTGCCAATCCCTGATAGCTCACAGAATTGCTGCTTGGAGTTTATTTCTTCAAACTGCTATTTTTTCCAGAAAAAAAAAAATTGTCACTGTGTGTTGTGGGTTGAATCCATTCACTACAATTCATGTGTTGCAATCTTACCCAGAATATGACTGTATTGGAAATAGGGTCTTTAGAGAGGTAATTAAGTTAAAATGGTGTCCTTAGGAAGGAGTCTAACCCAGTGCTACTGTTGTCTTTGTAAGGACAGGACTTCAAGACCACAGAGGCACACAGAAGCGTGGTCTAGCTTCTCCTTTAATAGGCTTTACAGTGGTTCCTACCAAATGAATATGCCTGCCATTTCTAGCAAAAGTTTCAGTGGTCACGTTGACTGGACTTGCCTCCATTATGTGCCACCCTGCAACTTTGTGACTAATTGCTCAATTCTTGGCTTGGCTTCTAGTCAGCTTCAGTGAGATTCAAAAAAAAGGGACCCTCAAAGCAAGTCTATGGCAATGGATGTTGCCTTAAAGTGTCTACAGCCTGGTAGAGTGCTCACACACTGAATCCAATGTGGTGTTCTGTGTAGCGTTCTCTTAGATGTGAAGATGATAAAGAGAAATTGCTTTGCATCACTGAGGCATTTGTGGCCATGGCTTCGTTCCCCTGAGAGAAACTTGGCTGTTTAAAAGTAGGAAAAGTTATCAAGGTGGAAACTGTCCTCTGACAAATCCTACGTTTAATAATATTTTACTTCAAGCTGGTGTTTGGGGACTTCCTTGATGTTCCTAAGGGTCCAATCTCAGAACAGCAGTAAAACAGGACACAGCAACTATGGTATCTACTCTGCTGGCAAAAGCCAGCTTTAAGGATTTTCCTGAAGGTCGGAGGGAAGGAATAAAGATCATATGTCGCCCATATATTGCATGACATTACAATCTAAAATCTTATTTCTATAAGGACGTCAGTCATATTGGCTGGAATCTTCCCTAATAATCTATTAACTTGTTAAATATAAGTAGTCCCTGTTCCCTTTCTGCCCAACCCCCAGGACCTCTTTGCACACAATTTAGTTCAGGTCTCACTCCCTTACTTCTCTCTAGTGCAGTGGTCCTCAGTCCCCCTAATGCTGTGACCCTTTGATACAGTGCCTCATGTTGTGGTAACCGCCAACCATAAAGTTATTTTTGTTGCTACTTCACAACTGTAATTTTGCAACTGCTATGAATTATGATGCAAATATCTGTGTGTTCTGGTAGTTCTAGGAGATCCCAGTGAAAGGGTCATTTGAGTCCCCAAAAGGGTCATGGCCCATAGGTTGAGAACCACTGGTTTGGAAGTTCTTCTGGGATAGCCTCTGGGAGGCCCCTGTCTTCCTTCACACCTCTGGTCAGACAGTGACCACAGTGCCCTGCATCACTTTCTCAGTTCATTTCCCTTCATGGCAGTCATTATATAGTTCTCTGCCTTTCTTCACCCTCCAAGGTGAGAGAACATAGGTTTTCTTTCCTGATTAATTTTTTTTAATCACTTAAATGTTGCCTTTTTTATCCTGTTGCTGTGATAAAACTCACTGACAAAACCAACTTGAGAGAGAAAGGGTTTATTTTTTATTACATTTGGGGTTATAGTCAATCACAGTGGACAGTGGACACACTGTAGTTGTAGGAGCCTGAGGGAATTGGACACAGTGCATCCATAACCAGCAGTAGACAGCAATGATGAATTCATGCTAGTGTGTTCCTTCTGCAGGTTTGATAATCCAGAACGCCTTGCTAGGGAATGAATCTCCCCATATCAGTTAACAAAGCCAAGATAACCAACCCCCTCCACAGGAAGTCTAGAGGTCCATCTACTAGGTGATTCTAGATTCTGTCAAGTTGACAACACTTTCGCAATCATAAAGACAAGTAGAAAACAGAAATTTGTTTTGAATAAAGGTCTCTTCTCACTAATATTTATTTTCAGCAGTCAATCATTAGATCTCTTTCACTGAACTCTTTGTCTTAAAAATCAAACATACATGTATGCACACATATGCACATTTAAACATATATGTGTTTGTGCATATGTTTTATCACACATATTTTGAGACACCAATGATGCTGCCTCTTCTGTTTTGCCTTCTTGTTTAGCTGCCTGTTTGGTAGAAGCAGAGCCACCAAGTCCTCCAGACATCATCCAGATCCATCACTACAGGTCAGGGAAGCTCTGTTCCCCTAGAGAATGGAACAGTCACGTGGATTCAATATTTCTTGTTCCTTCCTTAATTATCAGTTGAGGGTAAATCATAGGCATCAAATTATCATACTAGGTTGGCGAGTTTCGAGAAGAAGCCCAACACTTATTTTCATATTCATGTCTCAAGTGCGAAGTGTTGAGCTATTCTGCCTCATATTCTTCTATGTCTAAGAAGTGGCAAGAGGCCAGGGCAGAATTTGCTTCATGAAACTCATTTGGGGGCTCATTAGATATTGAAAGAAGTAGCAGACACTCTGAAGCTTGTTCTGTGCCTTGGTCCTCAGGCCAGATTCACTCAATATGTATCTCAGTGTGGACAGCACCAGCAAGTGGGAATAATCGTAAGAACCGGAGACTCTCAGCCCTTACTGTCTCACTATAAGAGGTATACAAAACTAGAATAGACATTATTGATATCTGTAAAGATTTCTCAGATTTCAGAGGCAGCTCAGCACGAGTGAGATTTCAGTATATTTAGTAGCCAGGACTGACAATAACTGGATACCTGGGTCCACCAAGCAGAGTTAGGTAATTGGTAGAAGGAGATTTTCCAACCTTTGGGCCTTTTCCTATGAAGCTCATTGTGACCATATACATATCCTCTCCTCCCAACATGTGTAGAGCATTTCTATCAGGCCAGCCATACTCTTTATCTTGTTCACAACATTTAACTCCAAGTACAACAGTTTATACATCATAGCTGAAGACATAGCATGGTTATTCCTCAGATGAATGAGTAAATCACATATTTCCCTAAACTTATATAATCCATGAAATTGATAAGAGGAAAATATTACTCATGATTTTGAAAGGTTTAAGCACCTACAAGACATCTTTAACTACTGAACACAAGTATCTCAATAGATAATTGAGAACATATGTAAATACTTCCAGTGGAATGCATTCCTGCTATAGTAATGTTAATAACTATGTATGTATGTATCATCTTTTGGAACTTTATCATGTTCCTGCTTGTTACACGCTTGGAATTAATTTACCCAAACATTATTATTTCTGATTATCTAGAGAGGACACTAAAGACTGTTAAGATTAGAAATTTTTATCAAGTGTATATGGATGTTTAGACTGGTCTTGAAGTTGAGATTTTAGTCAACTTAATCTTTCCTAGTTTTTGAGGCAAGGTTCATTGTTGATACTTCTGCAGGCCAAGATAACTGATTTGACCACACTATTGTTTGTTTGGATCCACAAAACCCTACAGACTGGCTTGCAAGGTATAATAGATATAATGTAAGATTTCAGAAGGGCTTATGGAGTCAGAGCAGAGCCTATGGTTGAACAGGAAAGACCTAAGATGGGATAGATGAAGATTTGTGGGTATAGCTGTCATCAAGAATATTAATTCTCTGGGAATGTCTATGCAACACAGATAGCTTTGGAGCCTTCTGCTCTCCTGGGGCAGAGAGAACAAGGAGAGAACTTTCTGATGATGTATCAGCTTTCTCAAATTGTAGGCCAATTTCTGGAAAGTTATTATTTATTTTTCTTATTTTTATCTTGATGGCATTTTATTTATGATGCAGTTGGGAGCAGATCTTTAAAGAAGCTCATGAGGACATATATACTTTGCTTTGAGTAACTTAAACCTGGCTTATGCAAGCTCAAGTTTCTATCAGAGTGATTAGATAGATGTCTATATTTCCCCTACACTCTCCCTACCAAGTTATATAATTTGAAAATATGATTGAAGTCAAAGAAAAAGGACAAATTTTAAAATCTGGGAAGCAGAAATGACTTCTGTTCAGAGAGGTTGGGACTCCTGAAGAATCCAAGAGACCCTCTGTATTGTTTGTTTTTGTTCCTTTTTGGGTGGCCCACCACCCAACTCCCAATTAAGTCACACTTGGAGGCTAATTCTTAATTATGAATGCCCGGTCTTTACTTGGCTGTTTCTTGCCAGCTTTCCTTAACTGAAATTATCCTGTCTACCTTTTGCCTTTGGGCTTTTCCTGGTCTCTTACTTCTGTATAACTTACTCTTACTCCCTGGCTTGCTGTGGCCCCTGGAGTTCTCCTTCTCTGGCTACTTCTTCCTCTCTCTCTCAAATTTCTCCTTCTATTAATTCACTCTGCCTGTCAGCCCCACCTATCCTTTCTCCTGCCTCACTATTGGCCAGTTCTTTATTAGATCATCAGGTGTTTTAGACAGGCACAGTAACACAGCTTCACAGAGTTAAACATAATGCAACATAAACAAAAGTAACACACCTTAAAACAACATTCCCCAACACCTCTGAGACAGGTTAAAACAACCTGGCTGCTCAACTGGACAAACTTGGCCTTTGCAGTTCTTGCATTCATTGACTTGTTTATTTATTTATTCAATTATTTATCTTACTTGCTAAATATGTGGTGAGGGAAGGAAGAAAACGAACACTCCATAAGTGTAGCTGGAGTTTGTGGAGAGTAGAGGGCTGGTTTGTGTGGGGAAACAAGATAATAGGGAAGGTTATGTTTATTCTTTTATAAGTAGTCTGAGGCCCATGAATGAGTAATGAAATACTGTCCCAGGATGTGCTGGGATTCACAGATAGAGAGGTTGGATGAAACCAGCCAGGCTTCTTTCTTTGAGGCAGAATGGAGGAGATACTGCTAGTTGTTTAATGCTTTGAGGTAGTAGGCATATTTCTGTGTATATTTGAAGACACCTGTCAAAACCACAGAAGGTTATGTGGTGTAAGATGGTAGATTATCCATCCATCATCTGTATAACTGGGGAAATGGGGAAAGCCAAGATAATGAAGAACAGTCGCTACTAGAAATAAAGAAAAAGCCGAAAGAGCACCAGGAACAGGAAGCGGGTGAAAGGGCAGCTAAGACGTTCAGGAAGTGGAGAGAGAATCTAGTAGGAGGAGCAAGCGGCTCATGGCTTCTATGATACAGCTTCTGGTACCAAGAGAGGATGCAGACAGTTCATCAAAGGGGTACTCCAGGTGGCTTTGATGAAGAGTCTGGCAGTTCAGCCCACGCATTTAACTATAAATTCAGTTAGGGGTTCTGGGGCAGTCGTGACTTTTTCGGCTTTGGTCAGCAGTGTAGATGAGTTTTCATGTTGCCATACCCATTTCTCAGAGCTCTGCAGCCAAGTGCTTTCCCCAGAGGGAACTGGTTAAGACTGAGTTACTCTGGAAGCCTGACCACAGTCAGGGAGCCTGGAATGGTTCTACCACAGCCTCTCTTGGGAGTATGAGGCACTTGTGCACCAGAGGAAGGCTAAGGACAGAGCACTCAGGTGACAGGAAGCTCAGGCAGTGAAGGGCTCAGAGGTTAATGGCCTTGTCCTCTGTGGCAAGGAGCTGGATCACTTCAGTGGACACTGATAGCCAAGGGACACTGGTCAGCTGTTTGCTTAAACTCTGGCAAGCCATGCCTTTTGAGAAATGAGTACTGCAAAGTTCAGGTCCAGCTGATAGTCCCTCTCAGCCTTGCATGGTAGCATAGCAAAGGAAGGAATCAACAGTGTTCAGAGAATGCCCACAGGATAGGAGAAAGCCTTTGCCAACTATGTATCTGACAGAATATTAACTATAGAATCCAGAAAGAATGAAAAAGTTAAAGATTTAAAAATGCAAATTAAAAAAACCCCAAATCCCTCAGATATCCAATCCATAAATGGACAAATGAATTGAATTGGCAGTTCTTAAAAGAAGAAATGAAGTAGCCAATACATAGAAGCAAAACCTGTTAGCATCTGTAATGGTTTGAAGGAGAATGTCCTCCATAGGCTCATATATTTGAATGTTTAGTCACAGGGGAGTGGAACTGTTTGGGAAGAATTAGGAGGTGTGGTCTTGTTGGAGGTGTGTTACTGGGGGTGGGCTTTGGGGTTTTAAAAGACTATGCTAGTCTCTCTCTCTCTCTCTCTCTCTCTCTCTCTCTCTCTCTCTCTCTCTCCCTTTCACTGCATGCTGCCTGTGGATCAGGAAATAACTTCTCAGTCCTATGCCTTCATATCTGTTGTCGTGCTTCCCATAATGATGATAAGGGAATAACCCTCTGAAACTGTAGAAGGACCCCAATTAAATGCTTTCTTTTATAAGAATTTCCTTGGTCATGATGTCCCTTTCATAGGAAGAGAACAGTAACTAAGGCAACATCTTTTGTTATTAGGGAAATACTAATTAAAACTGCCTTAGAACTCTGTTATCACCATCATTAAGTAAACATATCACAACAGGTACTAGTAATGACTGAGGAAAGAGAACTCTGACTGACCACTATAGGCAAAAGAAACTGAGGGGTCTCATATGGAAATTAGCATAGGTTCTTCAAATAACCAAATATAAGACTACTACCACATGACCCAGAGAGACTACTTTCAGGTCTGTAGTCTACGAATTTTAAGCCAGGACACTGCAAGGATACCTGCTCATCCATGTTTATTGCTGCATTATTCACAATAGTGATGATATAGAGCCAGCCTAGGTGCCAATCAATGAATGACGAAAAAAATTAGTACCGCTACCCAATTTACTTCATTTATCTGTAGAGAAGAGTTGAATTGTGTCACCTTCAGGAAAATGGGTAAGTCAAAGAGAAAAGCCAAATTTAGAAAGACAAATCACCACACGTAATCTCGTATGTGGAATCTAGGTTAAATATGTGTATTAGAGAAAGAGTGTAGCATGGAGGGAGAAGGAGGAAGAGTAGGGAGTGATAATTCTCCTGAGGGAAATAGTTTTCATGTTGGAGATGCTGGAAATATCTTAAACATAAATAAATTCATATGTGTGCATACTGTACTCATTTTGTTCAACATGGTAGCATTTGTCTAGTTCTATGCCAAAGTGACAGACATATACACTTCAGTTACCTTAATCAGTTCATTGATTTGTTCTGAAAAAAAAAAGTTAGTTACAAGAAATCAACATACTTTTCTTAAGATATTGTGGTGGTATTGTGTTCCCCCAAAATTTGTGTACCCTAATAAACATATCTGGGGTCAGAGTACAGAACATCCACAATATTAAACATAGAGGATAGGCAGTGGTAGCACAAGCCTTTAATCCTAGCATTCCAGAGGCAGAGATCCCTCTGTGAGTTCAAGGCCACTTTAGAAACAGCCAGGCATGGTGACACATGCCTTTAATCCCAAGAAGTGAGCCTTTAACCCCAGGGAGTGATGACAGAAATATAGTGATATTTTATTTGTATTGAAATGTGATTTTATTTGTATGTTAATAAAGTTGCCTTGAGGTCAGAGCAAGCCAGAGCAGAAGCTGGGTGGTAGTGGTGCACCCTTTAATCCCAGCACTTGGGAGGCAGAGCTAGGTAGATCTCTGTGTGTTCAAGGACACAGCCAGCATGGCAGAGACTCGCCTTTAATCTTAATACCAACCATAGAAGACCTGGAGGTCTGTACAAACAGGCAGTGATGAGGAGGTCATGTGGCTGGGTTTACAACCAATGAGAAAACAGAACAGAAAATCTATAAAAAAGATAGGACACAGAGAGGTAGCTCTCTTGCGGAGAGGAAGAACAGCAGAAGCAGGGAAGGGTAAGGTTTTCCGCTCTTGCTCTGACCTTGTGGTTTTTAACTCTGCAATTGGTTCTGTGTTTCTTATTTAACAAGCCGGATACATCTACACAGAAAGTAGAAAGATATATAAGGTGTGAAAACAAGAAACTAGAAGCATTTGGCTGGTTGAGGTTTTAGGCTTTGGAGCAGCAGTTCAGCTAAGATTTATTCTGGATGAGGACTCAGAAGCTTCCAGTCAGAGGAAACAGGATCAGCTGAGGAACTGGCAAGGTGAGGAAGCTGTGGCTTGTTCTGCTTCTCTGATAAATTGACCCCTAGAGTGTGTATTCTTTTGTGCCTGGATCTTACATTGCATGTAACATCTGTGTTTTATTTGTCAAAACAGCCATAGGAAATAATTGGGAAAGGGGGGGTGGGTGTGCTGCAGAGTTTCGGGCTACCTACAGACTATACCAATACCTGGCTCAGGTTTGTTTTTATTAATTAAGACTCTTTAAGATTCATGCTACAAGATATACTGCCCATTTTTCAGCTGTATTCTTTTTAAATATATTCATACACTTATTTAAAAAGGCCTTTAAAGTGTAGAATGCATCATGTGTTTTCTCTCACATGTGATGACACACATCATAAGGCAGAAAGGTTGTCTATTTGAGGGAAGGGAGGGAGCCAGTAGGAATGGTTAGTAGAGTATTAACCAAATATGAGAAAAGTATACTGATTTATACACAGAAAAATGTCATAATGAAACTCATTATTTTATATAGCAACTGAAAACATTTTTTTTTAATTTTACAAGTAACTTCAAAGCAATAATGCATGGAGTAAAATATTTAAAAATTTTTAATAGTGCTTAAAAATAATGTGTATAATATACATTTACTATAGGAAATAGTAAAGGAAGAAATTGAGATGAGTCTCCTTTTATAGAATTGTGGCTGTCTTAGTTAGGGGTTCTATTGCTGTGAAGAGACACCATGACCATGGCAACTCTTATAAAGGAAAACATCTAATTGAGGTGGCTCGCTTACTGTTTCAAAGGTTCAGACCATTATCATCATGGTGGAACATGGCGGCATGCAGGCAGACGTGGTGCAGGAGAAGGAGCTGAAAGTCCTACAACTTGTAGGCAACAGAAAGTGGTCTATCCCCCTGGGTGTGGCTTGAGCATGTGCGAGACCTCAAAGCCCCCTTCTACAGTGAAATATTTCTTCCAATAAGACCACACCTGTTCCAACAAGGCCTTTAGTGCCACTCCCTTTGGGGGCCATTTTCTTTCAAATCACTGCAGTAGCATAGTCTAAGGAAAGGGTCTTGGACTCAGAGCTGAGCTTCACTTTTGGTGTGTGTGCATGTGACTCTGACTCAGGATAGGCTTTAGCACAGCTCTGGGTATCAGTTTTCGCCCTGTGGAAAAAATCAAGAGGATGGCCTCCAAGGCTGCACCTACGAGAACAGTCAGTGAGTCATGGGATCTAAGTATAAATTATCACAGCTCTGGGAGCATAAGCGATTTCTAATTGCTGATGTGTGACAATTTAAAATAAGAAGCCAAAATGGTCTCTGCCATTAGCTCTGACACCCGCCTCCCTCCAAGACAAAGGTCAGCCACTTCAATTTCCTCCACACTAGTTACTCCATCCCCCAACAGGGATAGCATTCCTGAAGCCTGCCTTTTCTTCATGAATCTCTTGTCCAGATTAATAAGTGTCTGATTTCTCAGAAGGAAATGGCTCTTATATTGAAGGTACATTAATTCTCTCAGGTCATGGTGGCACCATTTGCTTAATTCTATTACGAAGTGACAGACATGGATTCCATTGTCCTAACTGAGTTCATGGCTTCAGCCTAAGCAGCAGAAAAGTCATTTAAAACAAAGCATATTTGCGCGTCCTAGATTTTTCTTAGAATATGGTCTTCAGGTGATTGCTCCTTAAAATGGTGTCACACCATTACTTACCCAGGTGTTTTATTCTGCCTTCCCATGTCATTTAGCAGATGGGAGACATCGTATAAGCTGGGAGTCTTGCAAAAGTGTTCTAGGGAATGATACACTCACCTGAGGATCTACCTCCATTACAGACACAAGAAATTATATTTTTTCATATCCTTCAATGTTGAAAGAGAAATCTGTAAGTTCCACAAGCCTTGGTTCAGCTTCGATACTTTAGAAGCCAAACCATGTTGTAACCATAACGGGGGTGTAGCAGGAGGGGACTGCACTCAAGGAGGGCACTGAGACCAGGCCCTGCTAAAACATTAGAGATGGAAAAGAAATGAGAATATCAGAGCAGAAACAGGTAAAACAAAGAGCAGAAAAACAAAAGGAAAATCAAAGAAACTTTTACCTTTGTTTTGAAAGATCAAATCCACAAGCCCTTAGACAACGCAATTGTAAAATGCAAGGGATGTTAAAATTGGTGCGACTAAATAAAGATGATGACTAGAGACTAAAAAGAAATATACAGTAATACGTTACAAAAACAACAGAAGCTCCAAAACGTGGGTAAAAAAAAAGTCTAAGGAACAGCAACAAAGACAATTGGTCAGCCTCAAAAACCTCCCAACAAAGCCCATTTTTCAGCATAAAATTCTGTAAAACATTTAAAACTCATTCCCAAATACAATGATCCTTAACTCATTCTACAAAGGCAGAATAACATGCATGGTATTAATGTAAAAATTCTCAACAGAATACAGGAAAATCAAGTCCACCACCACCACCACCACCACCACTACCACAGTAAAAAGCCTGTCTCTCCATGCCCAGTGGGATTGGTTCTTGGAATCCATGTGTCTTGGGGTTTCTATTGCTGCTGTTAAACACCAGGACTGAAAAGCAAGTTAGGGAAGAAAAGGTTTAGTCAGCTTACATTTCCATATCACTAAAGGAATTCAGGACAGGAACTCAAGCAAGGCAGGAACCTGGAGGCGGGAGCTGATGCAGAGACCATGGAGGAGTGCTGCTTCCTGGCTTGCTCAGCCTGCTTTCTTATAGAACCCAGGACCATCAGCCCAGGGATGGGTTGGCCCTTCCCCATTGATCACTAATTTAAAAAGTGCCTTGCAGCTGAATCTTATGGAGGCATTTTCTCAATGGAGGCTCCTTGCCCTCTGATGACTCTGGCTTGTGTCAAGGTGACACAAAACCAGCCAGTACAGCATGGATGCTTTTACACATAAATAAACTAGGGTGGTGAAAGGCTACAGCTATGGGGAGGTCTGTAATATTCTAACCCCAGGAAAACATTCAGTTTAGGATTATAGAAGAACACAGGTGACTTGAAAAGAGGGGTGTGCTGATTCTTGGAATTAAAAGTTTAAATGAAGTTAGGTGGATGATGGGTAGATGTGTCCCTAAAGATGATACATAACTGACAATAGCATGTGAAAAGATGGCCAGTATCTTTAATCAAGGGAACACAAATCAAAGGGGACTATGGCATACCACACCACTGCATACCTGTTAGCGTGGCACTATGTAAACAACACAGCAGCAACAACAACAACAGCAACACACACACACACACACACACACACACACACACACACACACACACACACACACTGAAACTGACAAGCTGCTAAGGCTGTGGGGTAATATTACACACAGTTGCCAGGAAGGTTGTATTGGTTACTGTTGTTTTGTGTGCTAGAACACCACGACCAAAAGTAACTTCTGAAAGAGTTTATTGGCTTAGAGCTCTGGAGAGGGAGTCCATGTGATGGCTGAGGGGGAACCACAGCAGGCAGCTAGAGCAGCAAGCTGAGGGATTCCATCTCAACCAGACAAAGGAAGCAGACACAGTGACCTGGACTCAGGCCAAGGCTATCAATGCCAAAAGCCTTCCATATCAACTCACTTCCTCCAGCAAGGCCACACCTCCTAAAGGTTCCGTACTCTCCCAGAACAGTGCCACCAACTAGGCTGAGTGGTCAAATATCTGAACCTGTGTAGGATATTTCTTATTCAAAATACCACAAAGGCCAAATGATACAGTCACTACTGAAAACAGCCTGAAACCTCTCAAATAAATAAAATTCGAATTATCCTGTGATCCAATAAATTCACTTCTGAACACTTAACCAAAAGATTTGGAAAGAGGGCATTGAAGAGATTCTTGGATCCTCATAGTCAAATTCCAGGAGGTGGAAGCATCTTAAACATCTACCTTGTGATTGATTGATGGAGAAAATGTGATATGTACGCACAGTGAAGTATTAATCAACCTTGACGAAGTCAATTGTATAACATGAATGACCCCAGAGGACATTCTGCTAAGGTAAATGAGCCCGTCACAAAAAGATCAATCCTGTGTGATCCTAATCACATGATGTCCATAAAGTGGTCCAGTTCAGAAAAGAGAAGAATATTGAATGGTGGTGGCTGGAGGCTGTGAGGAAGAAGGAAGTGGGGGTTGTTTAAGGATTATAGAGTTTCAATTTTGCCAGAGGGGAAAAAAAAAACATGTGAGCATGAACTTAAGTCAGCAGTCATAAACTCCATGATGGTAGGGATTTCCCAGAGCTCCCAGCTCAGAGCTTTCCTCATGTGTTCTCAATTAGCATTTGCTCAGCTAGACTACACTGTGTAAAAAGAAAGTTCTTTATGAAACTACAAACTTGTGAGGCTATTGTTGTTGTTAACCAAGTATTAAACCCTTCACCTTCTTTTCTTATTATTTTTATTTCAAAAATAAATTATATACTATGAATTTAAAAGTTTACACTAGAGGCGATTTTTAAGCATGCTCTCTCACATTGGATATATGTCTCCACCTCATTGATTCTAAGATACTCCCATAGTTCATAGATGTGCAAGCTTGGCATTGCTGCTGGGATCCACAAGAAAGGAGACACATATGCTTGTGTCTGCCTCCTCTTTGTCTCTGGTAGACATGTTTCTGGTCACCTTTCCAGTGAGCCTAGCCATATCAACCCTTCTCAACACTCCCTTCCATGCAGCCACGTAGATGGGTTGCACGTGGCATGCAAAATTAGCCTCACCTTTCACTCTTGTCTACAGTATAATTTCTAGGTTTCTGAATTTATACTTAAGAGTCTGACAGCCAAATTAACATACATGCCAATGCATGACACAGTACAATGAAACAGAACCTAAGTGAGAGAGCCTTTTAGCCAGCAGCAAGTAGTCTATGTATTCAAAATCCTGCCAATGGAAAACATCTGGAAGTTCTACATTTTCCCATTATCTTCACAAAATAATAAAGTTGTATTTGGAGAACAATTGAACATATACCTACAATGTGTACTTATAGTCTGATGTAACATATATGATTAGAGGTTATGACCTATATAATCTATATAATCATATCGATTTGTTTAAAATATAAAGACTCTATGATGAATTCTGTCTTGGTGTATGTTGCCTTCCTGTGTAATACTGAGCTTACTCTCATGGCTGTGGAGTCATAACTGCTTAGTGACTGTGTGTTGGGCCCCTTCTCTCAGAATGTTTGCATACCAGTTTCTGGACTCATAATGCTGAGCAGGGATCACATGCTACAAGTCAAGTATATTGAACTTCTTATTTGAGGGCTTAGGAATTGTTTCTTTCTATTGACTTTGGCTTGAAAGAGGGACTCTTGGATTTTTGCATCTTGGTATTGTATCTGTGGTCTCTATCCCAATAGTATTTTCTGACCTATACTAATAACAAGATTTTAAACATTCATTGAATTATGTGTATGTGTGTACACCTGTCTGTGTTGAAGGAGTCACAAACATGTCATCTCCAAATATGCTGCTTAGGTCAGGTGACTAGAAGAAGAGTCAGCTGTGAATGAAGAGCACCTACCTTCCTTCTGCTTCTTAAAAGCAGAGAGTGAAGGGCCAGTGTGGGAGGTGAAGAGTGTGAGGGTATGAGGAAACTCTCCACACACACACAGTGATCTTCATCTCCCTCATCAGTTCTCAGCCCTGTGCCGTCTTATCCCAAGTACCCCAAATTTTTACATACTATAACTCCATGTTCTGGCTCTAATTCCATATGAAAATGTTCAACTCTAACTGCATCATCAGGCTTCAGTTCCTTATAAAGGTCCCAGTGCCATGTAAAACCTAATCAAACATTTTTCTCTTCCCCTGGTCTTTTGTCCTTGTTCTCTGACCAGGCCAAAGTCCCTATAAAGAACAGAGGTACAAGATAGCTTTCTCTATGTGCTGGATGGCATTTCCTTTGTCTGGGTTTTAACCAAAACCAATGTTTAACAGTTAGCTTCCTTGTTTATATGTAGGCTAACTCTCGGTTGACTATGTGGATAGTGCCTTATTATGGAGGTGGGTAAATCATTTTCAGCCTTTAAGCATTGACTTGGTCTCCACATGCATGTGTAAGTATGTGGTTGTGATTCAAGTGGAGAATCTTATAGGGAAATGAAATGTGATATATTTTAGAATGTAAGACACTGGGCTTGAGGACTCTAAACATACTAAAGGTTCCCATGCTCTATTATATGGACATCACAAAGCTGGAGGCATTGGAGGATGCCTGAAGGAGTGTCTGAAACTTTTATGTGGCCCTGGAGGCACAGGAAGGCAAAAATACAGAAAACCAACTCAATTTGTAGCCTATTAAATTGTCCTTCCAAATTGTATATCTTGTACATATCCCTTCTTGAAAAAGAGACAAAAATGACTGTCTTTTTCAAGGGCCAATGTCAGAACAAGAAACATGCATCTGTCTTGAGGACTTCACACCAGTAACTACAGCTTCCCAAGATCACGCCTATGCCCCTACCCTGACAAGGATGTCTTTAGTTTACTACCCCAAACACAGTTTTCCATCATCTGTGCTATCTAAAACCAAATGACCATCTTAAGTACAGAAGAAAAATGTTTGAGGACACTTAAGTAGAGGGTGCTTGCTGCCTCTGAACCATTTCCCCTTTCACCCGCTAGGCTGAGCAGGGCTCTGCTCTCTCCATGGAGTCAGGTCTGATCTTAAGAATTCCCAGCAAGCATGATGTGCTTTTGACCCAGCTGGAATCCTCACCTTGGCAGTCTGCTGGATAGGTTTTCCCAAACCTTATAAGGTATTAAATGCTGCGATGAAACTTTCATCTTTCCTCTTTTGTGGGGTTGAGATAGTCTCTTTGAATGGACCATCAGTTCTGTGTCCTTCTGATGAAGAAGACAGAGTCTTTCGGCCTCAGTCATCTTTGATAGAAGTTGTGCAGTTTGGAGGTTCGTCATACCAAGCTGGGGATGGAGTAGATAATTCAACATTGACCCCACCATGCCAACACACCTCCTTACTGGAGTTGTGAATTTTGAGTCTGAATATTCTGGATCAGTGTCCTTTTTAGTCTGAATATTCTGGATCAGTGTCCTTTGCACAAGTTTCTAAGTACAGAATTCATGAAGACGTATGGAGGTGAATGGGGCAGAACTCAGCTTGCTATATGAACTTGATTTTATTGAGCTCAAAAGCCTAATCAGCTCCAGGGACTGATGCTGTGGGATAATGCTCTTGTATACTGGTTTAATAACACAATGATTGTCCAGTAGCCAGGCAAGAAGTATAGGAGGGGCAAGCAGATTAGGAGAATTCTGGGAAGAGGAAGGCTGAGTCAGAAGTCACCAGCCAGACACAGAGGAAGCAAGATGACAAGGCAGAACTGAGAAAAGGCACCAAGCTGTATGGCTAAGCATAGATAAGAATTATGAGTTAATTTAAGGATAAGAGCTAGTCAGTAATAAGCTTAAGATAATGGCTGAGCAGTTATAACTAATATAAGTCTCTGAGTGATTATTTTATAAGTGGCTACAAGACCATGGGGCTGAGCAAGACTGGAGAAAACTTCTGACTACAAACTGATGTCTTGATGCTTTGACAGTCTGAACACTCTTTATAACTGGATTCTGAAGTTCACATTTCCCAGTGGTTAGATATCTCTGTGTGTGTATTATTTCAGAAAAATGGTATAGTCAATATTCACTTGCATATTCTCCTAGATCGGAGTCCTATGATGCCCTGGTCCCATCTTCAACTTTCAATGAAAAAATGACTTTTATTCACATAAAGGCAAGCCTTTCATAATCTTTCCTACTATGTTAGTCTATGCCTCTCATATCAGCTGTGTAACTTTTCCCAGAGAGTTCATTCACACCAGGCAGGGCACCATTGACATATCAAAGAAACAATTCCTTTCAAGTTTAGCTTAGTGAACCACTGAGTTTGTTGGAGTTACTTACAGGTACACGATGAAGTTAGTTACAGGTGCATGGGGGATTCCAAGTCAACTGCATCACCCAAAAGCCCACTATAACATGACTGAAGATTTAGGAAAGCTATATCTCTAGAGTTTTCTATCCAACCTGTAGGTGGTATGCATGGCCAGAGTCTCCTATTCCCACCAATTATCAACTCTTTCTATCATCACGGGAAGAGATCTTGTGAATCTTTTAAGTTTCAGGGTCTTCTGATGCCTTGTAAGTTTCATTTACTTTCTTAAACTTATGAGCCTTCTTCTTCTTTCCTTATTATAGTTAATATCCACCATCAACTTGACAGGACCTAGAGCCATCAACAAACCTCTGGGCACATTTCTGAGGGGCTTTCTACATTGATTTAAGTGAAGTGGGAAGGCCCACCGTAAATATGGACACCACCACCAATTCCATGGTCAGGGACTCTGGTGCTCTCTTTTCTCCACTGACTGTGGATGCAGTGTGCCTAGCTGCTTCAAGTGCCTACTGTCATGGCATCCTTGTCATGATGGACAGCACCCTTGAGCTGTGAATGAATCCTTCCTTTCTTAGCTGCTGTTACCAGGTACTTTGTCCCAGCCATGAAGAAATTAACCAATGCACCCTGGAATGAAATGTTTGACTTCATAAGATATTACTCACACAACAGTGACACCATCAGAATCTGGGCAACAAGGAGCTCTTGTTTTCTTCCTGGTCCCAGGAGAACCATCTGTTAGATACTGACTACCCTATCTTGATCGGGAAAGGTCTGTCTTCTTAGGAACTCAAAGAGGATAGAGCCTTTATGTTTTATTTCAAGCTTCTTGAGTAGATATTCTCAAGATAGTGAGAAAAGGGTTAGCATTATCAACAAAAAGATAATCCTTTTTTTAAAAGGAAATTTTTGTAACATTACAGGGCTTTTTTTGCACTTTTTATCACTTTTTCTGTATTTATTCACCTAGTGATGTGAAATCACCTTTTCAAACTCAGTTTGTCACAAACTCACCACACGCTGTCAACCACCTGATGATTCTCTTGGAGGACTGTAGCTACTCTTGCTGGTGTGCAAAGCACTGGTCTTGGGCATTACACGGGTGTTGGGTAGTGTACCCAGGTGCTCAGCAAATTGGAATGAGTATTTTACTTACTGTAAGTGTAATTTTGTAAACATATCTTTTGTTGTTGTTTTAAGACAGAATTTCTCTGTGTAGCTTTGGCGCCTTTCCTCGAACTCACTCTGTAGCTCAGGCTGGCCTCAAACTCTCAGAGATCCATCTGCCTCTCCCTGCCTCCAACCCCTCACCCCGACCCGAGTGCTGGGATTAAAGGCATGTGCCACCATCACCCAGCTGTAGACATACCTTAAGTATTAAAGAAACATTAGAGTTCTTTATTTTCTTCAAGCAAACTTAAGCCAGGTTCAGTAAACAGTATCTGCCTCAGTTAAGTATTTTTTTTGTTTTTTTTTGCGATTTTTTTTTTGGGGGGGGGTTTGTTTTGTTTTGTTTGTTTTTTAATCACTGTGAAGATTCACCATGACCAAGGCACTTCTTACAAAGAAAACATTTAATTGAGGTGGTGGATTACAGTTTCAGAGATTCAGCCCATTATCATCATGACAAGGAGTATGGCAGAATGCAGGTAGATGTGATGCTGGCTACATCTTGACTAGAAGACAGAAGGAAGTTGATGAGTGTCACACTGGTTAAAGCTTGAGAAAAGAGACCATAAAGCCCTCCCCCTGTGACACACTTCCTCCAACAAGACTACACCTTCTCCTAATAAAGCAATGCCCTTTGGGGGCCATTCTCTTTCAAACCACCACAGCATCCATAGCCCCTTCCTACCAGGTCACAAGGGTCAGGCAGTTGGATGTCAGTCAGTTACTCCAGAGACTCCATTATAGGCCTGTGAGTTAAAGCAGTCTTCTCTGACTTGATGACTTTCTCAGCCTTGATCCTCTGAGCTTGACAACACTTCATGGTGGGGCAGCTCTGTGGGCTGTAGGATGTGTAATAACATATCTGTCCTCTACCCACTAAATGTCACTAACATCTCCCCATCAACCAGGATAATCAAAATATCTCAGATCTGCTAATTAGTTAGCAACATAATTTGTGAGGTCTAGCCAAATAAAAACACTGTATCTTATAAAATAAATTTCTTACTCACAAAACATAATGGAGTACTCAATATATCTATAACCAAGTTACTTCTCTAACTAAAAGTCAACAAAACCAAGAAAACTTTGGAATTAAATCTTGTAACATAACAAATACAGATGATACTTTACAAATGAGATCTCTTGATTCTAAGAGTTTTCTGGTCCATGTTTCAGTGAATTCATTTGTGAGATCATCAACTTGATATTGGGAACCATTGCATTCAATTAATACAATTTTTAGAAAAAAATACTTTAAAGAAAGGAAGTTTGTAACTCAATTTTAACTGAGAAATGTCTTTTGATTCCTTACTAGAGGTATACAGAGCATCTCATAGGCTCTGACTGATATCTTTGGGATATATTGCTGGAAAATTGTTTTAAATTTGTATTTTGGTATATCTTAAACTGGCCGTCTCTCTGTAATCACTTTTCTAAAAGGAATTTAGGGGGCTGGAGAGATGACTCAGACGTTAAGGGCACCGTCTGCCGTCTGCTCTTCCAGAGGTCCTGAGTTCAATTCCCAGCAACCACATGGTGGCTTACAACCATCTGTAATGAGATCTAGCACCCTCTTCTGTATAAATAATAATAATAATAATAATAATAATAATAATAATAATAATAATAAATCTTTAAAAGGAATTTAGCCCACCTTACAAGCAGCTTCATGTCTGAATTTAAATGTTGTTTAGCAACTGAACATGGTTTCAGGATTTATATGTGACTCAAAATGTGCTTATGTCATCTACCACTGTATCTTCAAGACTCAAGAAAGTTCACTTTTTCAAAATTGCTTCCTTCCTTAATTCACCCAAAGTTCCATCAGAAATGCTGCAGTATTCTGTCAGGTATGGCTGCCTACACATTCACTCTATTTCTAGTTGTATGGTTGTTAAATTTTTTTTTTTGCACTGCTCAGAGTATGTGTTTGAAGGGTGTGTGTGTGTGTGTGTGTGTGTGTGTGTGTGTGTGAGAGAGAGAGAGAGAGAGAGAGAGAGAGAGAGAGAGAGAGAGTATGTGTTTAGGGGAAGATGATGAAGGAGGACAATAACTTGAGGAAGGCTGTGCTACCTTAAAATTCATTCTTTTAATTTAATACACACTGCTGAGATACCACGGTATGCCAGAAATTGTCTAATTTTCAGGAATAAAACAACAAACAAAACAAAGTCCCCTTGCAGTTGAATCGGTCAGGAGAAGGTAAAGCTATGTTTTTGGGGAGGGGGAGGGTGTATTTGGTAAACAGAAGCAATGCTAGGTTGTGTCTGGGCAGAGTTGGAGATCTGTTATCGTTAGTTCCCAGTGTGGAAGTGGTTATAGCGAGACTTTGTGGCATGAGGGAAGGAGCCTCATTGGTAAACACTCCAGGGAAGAATGCTGTCCTAGAAGCCCTGGGATACAGCAGGCCCAGTCTGTGGGAGGAAAGACAAGAAAGGATTCCTTGGGACTGAATAGGGGGAGGAGGCCATGAGTGTAGGAGTAGAAAGCCTTAAGCTGCTGGCTGTAGGCTGTTTCCTGAGAGGAGGCTGTGCAAGTTGGTACAGAGCAGCATGGCTTGAGCTCTGTGCTAAAAAAGATCCCCTTTCTGATTGTCTCAATAAATCATCCCACCACAGAAGGCCTTTAATTGCCATTTAACTCCACGGTGCTGGCACACGTTGTGCTTTGTAGGTCTTTCTGGATTTATTTGGGGGGGGACAGTGGGGGGGGGAGTAAAGATAATGGGAATGAGATGGAGCCGGTAGATAGTGGTGGCTCTGTTCTTGCTCTGCTATTGGAGGAGGTACTCTGAGACCCGGAGCGATCTCCCATGGATCTCTCAAGATAGCCAAGAGCAATCACTGAAGGCTGTCCCTGGACGATTCCATCACCTTCACAACCAAACCCAGGAAGTTCAGAGGTCTTTCTTTCCAGTTATAAAAGTAAAGGACTTCCTTTTACACAGTGACCTAGCTGTTAGGGCTACTCCTGGATGGAGGTCAGGGTTGATGGGCACTCTCAAAGCAGAATGACCACGGCCATATAAACAATAACAAGGCCTGCTGGCTTGCTTTTTGTTATGGAGTCTCTGGAGATTCTGCGCTGCTCAGTTCTCAACAAGAAACCTGTGAGGTCACGTTAAAGTGGATACTCCCCTGCTCTGGGCAAGATTAATTGTGAGGCACAGACTCTGACACTGAAGATGGCTACAGTAGTCCAGACCACTGTCTCATACAGATCAGTGCTTTTTATTTTTTTCCCTTGAAACCAATGTCAGTAAGTCACAGAATGGTAGACAAGCCATGTAGTCATGATCAGCAAGGTTCCTCTACACTTGGGTGCTTTGTTTAAATGTCCGGAATGGTCTCTTTCATGCCAAATCATATACTGAAGGCCTGAGCTTCAGAAAACTGGACAGATTTCCATTTTAATCATGAGCTACCCTGATGGTCTCTTTCCTCCATGCTCTGCCACCCATTAGTGCCGTCTCTCAGATGAAAATGTGTGGGTCTGAGAGCATCCTGAAGCACACATCTTTATACCACCTCTTCAGTTTAATTCCATGTGAGGATGGCAAGGCAGAGAGATGTTCAAAGGGTGAAATCTTTAAAACTGGAAGCACCCTGACCCAAATCAAGTAAATAAGCAAACAAACCAACGCAGACTCAATACTGGTATCATTTCATCGAGAACAAAGACTTTTTCTTTTGTCCAGCTGGCTGTTTTGCGAGCTTGACATCACAGAAGAAACAGAGAAACAGGACATCAGCAAATAGATGTTCAACTTTGGACATCTATTCAATGAGTCATTTCCTAGTAAGAGGAGAAAAGCATTGAGCCAGGCCTGGCAGTCTAGAGGGAAGCTGTATAAATGACTTGTAACTAAGAGGATATGACCCGCTGTATAATTCATAATCATTAGTCTAAGTGACACTTCTACAGTCACTCTGCCAGGGCACTCACTCTAATACTTACCACCGAGACCCGAACAGACCACTCAGCTGCAGCCACATGTGACCCTGCCATCAGGTTTCCCTGAAAGGCTACATTTGGACCTGAGGATTTTTCTTTCTTTCATTCTTCATTCTTTTTTTTTTTTTTTATCAGAAGCTGCTGTCTCAGCTTCATCATGTGCACAATTTAAAGGTTGCTGAAGTGATTCTCGAAAACTGCATGAAAGCAATTCTGTGTGCCTGGGAGACAGTATTGCTATAATGTTCCGTGCATACATCTGCATGATTTCTCAGAGCTAATTCAAATTTAATGCATTGGTAATTCCTTTCCCACTGAAGCCACCCAGCAGTAAGCTGAAGGTTACAGAATGATCTTCCGGCTCAAATAACACTTTTAGACCAGCATAAATGGAGAGGGAGGGGAATAATGGGCAGAATTAGGCTGCAATGATACATCCCACCCCTATTACCACTCTCAGTGAGGCTGACCAGAGCTTACAGTGTTTTCAGAAGGATGATTGTAATACAATTTTAACAAAACTGAGAGTCAAGCTTTGGTAGTTTTTCAACAGGAATGGTAATAATAACCTAACGTGACAGTACACGAACAGCTTGGGAGATGTTTCTCTAACAGTTGAAAAGGCCATTCTTGAGGCAAAATTAGGCTTTGGTTAAAGTACTCATAAGGAACTCACAAATATGTAGAGCAGCAGAGAAGAATAATTTAGCTTATACACCATAAATGAAATCCAGATAAATAGTGGAAAGAATAATTTAGAGGCTATATTAAAGGAAAAAACCCTTTGGTGAACTTTCACATCTTAGAATAAAATCGTGTTTTATAGAAACCATAATGAAGGTGATATGAGCTTTTCATAGCATTACATACTTTCCAGACTTACTTGCATTTCGTGGCCAGGGTGTGTTTGCCCTGTCAGGTAAGCCAATGCAGAAGTATCATTATACCTTAAGATCCACACCTTCCCATCAGATCTCCTTAGTTGTCTACCTGTTGTTTGGGCTGCCACAAGGTCCCATGTGCACACAACATTGTGATGTCACATCTCCTGTGGCTCCTCCTCCTGAAACCGTTTCCCGGACCTTGTTTCAGATGACCTTGACACTGGACAGTACTGTTGAGGCACTTTGCTGGCTGTCTCTATACTGAGGACTCTTTCCTAATATTTTTCTTATGGCTGCACTGGTTTTATGGCTTTTGACAGACTATGGAGGGCAGATGCCACTCTAATGTATCATACCAAGTGTTTATGCTCCCACATTGGGTGTGAACCTGGATCAGCTGGTCAGGAGGCTCCTTACGTTACTGTTCCCATTTCATATTGCCCCAGACACTGCAACGCTCACACTTTAAGGACTGGGGTATATGTTTACCTCAAAGAGGATAAAATGTCCATCTGACTAATTTGGCACTGTTTTATGGGACAGATTCATCTGTTTTCCTCCATTTCTTTTGAATTTATTTCTGTCAGTACAGGCTCAAGAATGGTGGGTCCTATAACTGAGCGCTATTCATCATGGCCCTTGGAACACTGTCAGGTGGCTTCTGTGGCACTTTGGCATCCTCCAGTCGGCATGGGGTTTTGCTGGTGTTTGAATGCTCTCATAGTTAGTGCCATTGTAAGACACTCTTTTTGGACATTTACTGCCCCAGTCCTAAGTCTAGCTATTTCCCCACAGATCCTGGTTGTTTTTACTGGAGAATGGATTCCAAAGCCAAGGCACTGGTTCACTGCAGTGTTATTCTTTCTGTGTCTCCTCAGCTGATGAAGCACAGAAATACATGCATGCATAATGGCCCATGTGCACTCACGTGTCCCTAAATATTTGCATATGTAACCATCTGTATCTATATCAAGCTGGCTGTCAGATCACTCTGAGGTCTCGGATCATGGATGGCTTCCCCTCGCTTATCTGACATCTCTAGCACTATCAGTGAGAACCGGGCTAGGGGATCTTTTCACCATTTCTTTTCAGATCCAGATAGCATGGTGACTCAGTGTTTCTTATTTCGCCCTGGCCATGCACCATCTTCCCACTTTGTACTCAGTGGATTGGCATCACCCAGAAGTATGAAGGCAGTTAGCTCGTGGTGATTTCTGTAGTGACAGGCTGCCAAACACAACATAGGAATCGTCTCATCGTTAAATATGATTCCCTTAAGGCTTAAAAACTTGTGAAACAGATTGCACGGCCATTTCTTGCTCTATGGTGGTTAAACAAAAGCATTTGGCTTCGAGTGTTAGCAACCTAGTAAACGTCAGAGAAATATAATCACTAAAAGCTGTTCTTCCCCAAAACCAAGTTTTACTCCTTGGCAGATGTTATCTGTTAGTCAAAAGATTGCAACCAGTAAATGAAGGGATGAAGGCCCCTGGTTCATTTAAAAAAACAACAACAACAACCCTGATATTATGGGTGTCACTTGCAAATCTGGTATTAATTATTTGATAGGCATGGGGCTGATTTTGTAATACAAGCATTTTGTTGTGTGAAGGATGAACTTCAAGGGTGACTTTTCACCCTAAGCGCAATTAGGGGAAGGCTAATATGACTTCTTCCAGCAAAGGCCCAACAGCAGCTACATCAGAAAGTCCATTACAGTGCCATAGGTACAGTCCCACCCTAGTTTTTGTAACTAGAGAAAAGGACGAATTAGGTTCAAGCCTATCTCCACTATGAGGTTTTGGCTACTCTCAGGTTGGGATTATAAGTCTAGGGGAAGCAAAGAGGAAAAGGAGAGGATTCGCTTAATGATCTAAGTGGGCTCTTTGGTCTCTACAAAGAATTAATGGGGGATGGTTTGAAAGTTTGTGAAATAATCCGTTAAGTGGCAAGGTCCTGCAGAGATACATCAACATCCTTATTCTTGGGCTGCGTTTTCCAGGCAAACAACTTTTAAATTAGGAATCTCAGGACAGAAGTTATTAAATTTCCCCTCCTTGTGTTGTTAATTCAAGACCTGTTGAATGTTGTTTATGATGAAAAACAAAAACAGAAGCAAAAATGAAAGCCATGGCTTACAAGGTTGGTGATACAATAAGGTATAAAAGTAATCTTTGGAATTCCAGATTCACTGTGGGTATTTATCCCTGTTGTGCTCTGGGCACAAGACCCCCGAAGAGACCACCAGAGACACGAACTCACCAAAATGCAAAAGCAAGGTTTATTTCCATTCAGGCCTTGGCAGGGATCTCGGTCGGTCATTTAGGGGTGCTAGTACGGAGCAATTCTGATTGGCTGAAGTTTTAGGGGCTTTTCAGAATTTTTGTGTTATCTTACTTTGTAGTTTTAACCGGTTGTTTGTCAAACTTTATAGACTACCTCCAGCATTGGGGCATTCTGTGGTTAATTAGTTGTTACCAGATAGTCCTTCAAACATCCTGACTTTGTCCTGGGACTTATGTCAGCAGCTCTGAGAATTTTGAAACTCAGGTCTGTTTCAAGCTGGGGGTGAGGGGCTTGCTTGAAATGGGGGTGCTTTGGTTCTTCAATCCCCAGGGAAGAAGAATCTTTGAAACAAACACCAGACAAGCTGAAGGCAAACACAGGGCCCTGCCTAACTGTAAAAACAGCAATTCTGAAAAGAAATAGAGTCTCAGACATGGATAATCCTTCTCTATGCCTGTCAGTCCTTTTCCCACACTGAGATCTGATGATGTTGCCACTGACAATGTAGTTTTACTGCTAGTCCAGTTACTCATCCCACAATCAGGCTGCACACGGGGTCCATGAATGCATGGACATGCTTTCACGGTGGGATAAGGGACAGCAAGGCACAGTGTTAACAGAGTATGTCAAACCACTCATAAAATAGGAAGTTCCTTCTGCCTCTGAGACTTGTACTGGGATGGGCTGATGAAATCGCATGTATGATTATAAAAGTCTCCGGAGGTCAGAACCTGCTGTGTTGTTCATCATACTGGGAACATCAAGGTGGGTGTTCTCACTTTTTGTGGGGATGCTAGTGTGCTTGTGGAAGCAATGTTTAATCTTCATTCCCATTACTACCCGTTATAGTCACAAAGAAGCCACAATATAGCTATGGCGTCAGAACGTGATAATACTTGGCTTCATAAATGGCATAGAAGTTAATACTCTTCTTCATCCTATTTTTCTCACATCACTTCAAGTAGTGAGTTGATTTAATCAGAAGTATTTTTCCATATGTATAAAATTGATAGCTATCCTGACTTTAGCAAGCTCATGTAGTTACATATGGTCACATTTTTCCCACCATGGAAACTCAGGACCAGAAACCTCTGGTCTTGTTTCTCTTAATGTTCTTAGGAATGTTGTCACTAAAACTGAAGGAATATTCCATTATCTAAATATTTTTTGTCTCCCAGGCCTCAAAAGTAAATGACATTTCCATATATTATTAATATTGTAATTAAGAATATATTCAACCTGGGCTTTAATCCCAGCACTTGGAGGGCAGAGGCAGGCAGATCTCTGTGAGTTCAAGGCCAGCCTGGGCTACAGAGTGAGTTCCAGGAGAGACACCAAAGCTACACAGAGAAATCCTGTCTCAAAAAACCAAGAAAATGAAAAAGGAAAAAGAAAAGGATGTAAATTCAAACTTAAGATGACAAGAATACTGGAATTTCGTCATTTCCTTTCCAATTACATAATCCAGATTTTATCAAAATTTAACTTTACGTATTTATTTTTTGAGCCAGAGTCTCACTGGGTAGCCTAGGCTGGTACTGAACTCATGTTTCTTCCTCATCTTCCTGAATGCTGTGGTTATAAATGAGTATCAGACATTCAGGGGGCTGAGGCAAGCTAGCACTTGGGGCTGCTAGCGGAGTGGTATAAATTTTTTTTTAAATCTTTGTTTAGAAGCGATACACTAGCTAAATCATGGGGAAGAGTCTTAAACACATTTAAAGACACTGAAGGGAAATAGAAGGATGGCAGTCAAAGTCTGGGGTTGTTACCTCTGACACTGGAAAGTAAAAGGGTATGATGACTTGGGTGCCAGACCTGGGGTAGGAAAGCACACTGGGTGATTCTTACCTAGGTCCATACCTGTTACCAGGAAGGACCTTACAGAGATCCTAAGACAAGAACATTTAAAGTACCCATAGAACCTTCATCTTGAGAAAACAGCTGCCAAGTACAAATTGAGTTGGGGGAATGTACCAGAACAAGGTGGTTTCACCATCTTGTGTTTAAACATATGCTTTTATTATCCCATTTAGAAAGTTGCAGTAATGGGTATTTGTAGTAGTTCCTTTATTTGCTTGTTAGTAGTAGGAATCTTAAAGGTACTTATTAATAAAATCAAACCTGAGGCCAGTTATTGGGGTGAATGCTGGAAGATCAGAGACACAGAACAAACCACAGCTACCTCACCTCGCCAGTTCCTCAGCTGGTCTTGTTTCCTCAGACTGCAAGCTTCTGAGTCGTCATCCAAATGAATCTCAGCTGAACTGTGCTGTTCCAAAGCCTAAAAGCTTAACCAGACAAATGCCTAACCAGACAAATGCATAACTAGCTCTGGTGCCTGGTTTTCACGCCCTGTATATCTTTCTGTTCTCTGCCATCACTCCCTGGGATTTAAGGTTCTCATTCTGGTTTAAAGGTGTGAGTCACCAAGCCTGGCTGTTTCCAATGTGGCCTTGAACTCACAGAGATCTGCCTGGCTCTACCTCCCTAGTGCTGGGATTAAAGGCGTGTGCTACACTGCCTATCCTCATGTTTAATATTGTGGCCGTCCTGTTCTCTGATCCCAGATAAGTTTATTTCTGGGAACATTCAATATTTCGGGGAACACAATACCACCACACATGTTACTTTTCTATATTTAAAAATTGACAAGCTAGGTCTAGACTGCTTCTTCGGGACCATTTCTTGTTGCCCCCTCCCCCTCTCCTTGACCAGCAACATTAAGAATGGGTTTTAGGAATGCCTCCATTTCCTTAATGTTCCATCTGGGACACCTGCCCCCGCTGGGAATCTGTTAAACTCCCCACTTCCCTTTCCTTGCAGTCAAATACCCCAAGTCTGTTCTATTCTTTTCCTTCCATTGTTTTAACTCATGTCTAGAAAACATTTCTTGGTGTTATTTCCCCCCCTAAAGTGCTTTGAGTATTACAGGAACATTTGAAAATGTTCATAATAATTAACAAGACAAAAATGAAGCCTTTTCTTTTTCTTTTTTCCCCCTTAGAGTAATTTCTATGGAATAACTTCTATTCTTTTAGTTATTTTTGAAAATGATTGCTTCTGTGGGTAAAGGTTACATATTGCTGCTTAGGTTTAAGAATGAACCTGTTCTTTTCTGGATTTTAAAATCACATAGCCACGATAGTATCGGAATACCGGTGTCAAGTGCTTAAGCAACTTAGCATAGAGCTATCACGTCTATCCTCCCCAATGTAAAACATCTACATCCCTGGTTTTAAAGCACATTGAACACACTGCCCAGAGTTCATGATTTTCTTTCTTTTTAGCCCATTGCCTGCAAAGCATTGTAGCAGAGCTCAGCAAGGAGTAATGAAGGGCCCTTCGTGAAAAATTCACATCCGTGTAGCTGAGTCGACTGCCCTGTCCTTCTTAGACCTGTCCCTTGACAATTACCTTCATGCCCAGCTGCACTTCATAGCTTGTTTACCATGCCGCAATGATGTTGCCTCCCTAAATTTATTTGATGCCGGCCATTTGAAAACATTATCATTGAAATTGGTCCCTGTAACTAATGAGCATATGTTTCCTGTGTGTTTCCCAAGAGTGAACCAGGGAATCTTCACTGCTTGTGGGGGTGGTCTTTTTAGCCATAGTATAAGGCCAGAGTTTAGACTTGTTGCCAAGGAAGAGATTTCCTCTAGCAGGAGATAATGTATGGAATTCTGTGAGAATGATTAAAAAAAAAAAAGAAGGAAAGAAAGAAAGAAAGAAAGAAAGAAAGAAAGAAAGAAAGAAAGAAAGAAAGAAAGAAAGAAAGCTGAAATCAAAGTGGAGATTTCTATAGGCTCCAGTAAGCGAATGTTTGAGTATGAGGCATAAATGTGTGGTGGGCCATTTTAAATACACAAACCAAAACAAGATTCCCTTCAGATGTGCTGGAAGGAAGTTGAAGGCATGTCAGATGCCTGTTTGTGATCACAGAGAGCTTTCCTGGGTTACAGTGAACGGAAGTGTATAAAAACCCTTACCAATGGCGATACCATGGAAGGTGACATTTGGCACCCTGAATGGCATATCCTTTTAACTTTGAGTACATGAAACCACTCCATTGAATCAAAGCAAAGAGAAAAGTATTTAGGAATGAGATACAGAATCTGAAAGGAAATAGTACAGAAATTGAAAAAAAAAAAAAAAAAGTGAAGTGAAACCAACCCTTCGCCATCCTTTGCATACTTTTCTGTGGAATGTGCTCCCTGATGTTATGGGTAGAGCATATCCTCTTTCAGACTCTGTGCAATGTTTTGGATGAGGATGACATGTCATAGGATCAAAAGTGGGCAGGTAAGAAGCACTTGGCTCATCAGACCCTTGCTTTTCCTTGGCCATAGTCCCGGTCTCTTTGACCCAGTCAGAGCCCAGCAAATGTGTGACATGTGACAGGGACTGCTGAAGGGAATGAAGGCTCATGTTCTCGAGCGCCAGTTGATGGATTTCATGGTGCTTCCAGTCAACAGGAACAGGAGTTGTGCCAAGAACACAGAGACCGGGTCCTATGCAATTCTACTTGAAAGCCCGAGTCAAATCCAGACAAAGCTACTTCTATCCCAAATGTTTTTAGCTTGTTGTTTTGCCTAAGGGTTTGCTTAAGGTTCCTGTCCCTTTCTTTAGAAAGGACTCTAGTGCATGTAGTGCTCATCAGGTCGTTCCATTTTAAAATGTACACAACCGAAGTGTGATGGGCTTAAAAGCATGAGGCCAGATACTCACTAAATGCCTTTTCTCTTCTAGTGATAACCAAAAAGCCAAACCTTCTCCCCAAAAGCTCAATGAGCTAGGAAAGAAGAGACTAGCCTCTGTCCTGCACACACTGTGCCTGGTATCATTCCTGCTTTCCTACCACCTCCCCCAGTTTTGGATTGTTCCATCACCTGCTCCTATGTACCTCTGATTGTCATGTGAACTTGTTTCCCAACAGAAGACCACTTTTCATTGTTTAAAGCAACTAGGCATGAGTTTACTGCATTAACACAACATTTCTAAGTCTTAGCTTGGGGACTGGATTTTCAGAAATAGCCACTGTTATAGCTAATCTGGGTTATTAGTTTGATTGGATCAAAGATAGACTAAGAGGTGTGTCTCTAGACAGGACTGTTCAGCACTTCCTAGAAGAATGAACTGGCTATGGAGAGATGGGGACAGCGTTTATACACCGAGCAGCATCTTCCAGTAATAACTCAGATGCAAAGATCTCTGAGGGCAATCACTTCTGCTTTTGCCTGTCGGCCTTCACTCCTTGGCGGTGAGGGCATCTACTCTGCTGCCACCACCCTTTGCTGTCAAAGAAACACAGCTTCTTCAGCCTTCCAACACAGACTGAAGAAAAAAAAAAAAAAACCCATAAGATTCTTGCTTAACAATGTACAATAGTCCAGTGGTTTATGTGCTTCCCGCAGAGGTTCATGTGTCGGAACTTTGGTCCCCAGAACGGTGATGTGATAGATAGTAGAACCTGAAAGGGCTGGGTTTTGATGAGCTTCCCTTCAGTCATTTCTGGTGCTGTGTTAAAACATCCCGACAAAAACAACTTAAGGGAGACCGGATTTATTTTAGCTCACAGTTCTATGTTATCAATGTGGGGAGGTCAAAGCAAAAACCTGAAGCACCTGGTTATACCCCTAGTCAAGAGCAGAGAGAATGAATGCATGTTTACTCTTCTTTTATCTTTATCTCACTCTAATGAAGATCTGGGGCCAGCTGGTAAAATGATGCCACTCAAATCTAGGGTGTCTTCTTACGTCAACTCAATTAAGAAAAAAAAAAAATCTCTTGGCTAGTTGTGACGACAAATACCTTAATTCCAGCATTCAAAGGCAGAGTCAAGTGGATCTCTATGAGTTTAAGGCCAGCCTCATCTATATACTGAGTTCCAGGCAAGCCAAGGCTATATTGTGAGTCCCTGGCTCAAAAACAAATAAAAAACAAAAACAAATAAACAAACAAGCAAAAATAAAGAAAAAAGTAACAACACATTGTTCACAGGTATGCCCAAAAGCCAATCTGGTCTAGGCAGTCCCTCATTGAAACTCTCTTCCTAGGTTTCTGGACTGTGTTGACAAATTCAAGTTGACCATCAGAGTTTTGGTGGGTGCTGCACTTAGCAGGGGTTCAAGAACCCCCCAGGACTCCAGAGTTTGTGAAGAACAAGCTGAGACCCCAATGCAGTATTGTTCCCTGGCTTCTGTTCCTAATGTGATCTTATAATGTGATCTTGGTAGGTTCTTGTTAGCAACTCAATCAGACAGGCTTCTGGATCTTGGAACTTCAGTCTCCTGAAGTACGAGCTCAGTAGATCAGTTTTCCCTATCAAATTAGCTTGCCTCAGATATATGCTGTGGTAACAAAAAGAAAACTAATATGTATTGTATAGATGGAAACAATCTTTGATTATACAAATTTAATAAAGTCATTATTTGTTGAAATGTATGCAATTATGTACTTTGACTTTGTAGAGCCAAAAATACATTACTCCATTTAAAATATATCAAAAATCTAAGATTTAATTTGTGCAGAGATGGATAATTTTTTTTGAATTGCAGGGGCGTCCTCAATACCCTCAATACCATCCATTTCTTCTTATAATGATAAGCATCAGGTAATGACCTAAACCTTCAACCCTCCCTACCCATTTTTTACACACATCAACATAATGATGGGTAACAGAATATTAAACAAGTGTGTGAGAAAACACCACAGACCCTTTTACTTCTAAATTTTGTTTAAACACAGGAATTGAAAAGAATTCAGTTGTCAAGTTTAGTCTTCCCCATCTTTTTCTTAGGGAAGAAATGTTTCTTAAGGAAGATACTGAGGTGAGTATGGATATAGAATTCAAGACAGTTAGCCCAAGATTCCAGTAAGCCCTGGGTGTCTCATCCTGTGCAGTTTTGTGGCAAGTTCCATAACCTCTTCAAGTATAGACTGAGCTTGGTAGTAGGCCAGCCTTGCTGAGTTCAGAAGATTAAATGTAAGAGACATCACTCCTCGAAAAACAAGTGTGGGTGATGAACTCAGTCACAGGCCTGGGAGCCAGTAAGTATCCAGTAAACAAAACAATGATGACTGCAACTAACCAGCAAGTGCTAGAAAGTTGAGCTAAAAACAAATCTCCCTTAAATAAAATAAAGAAAAGGTCACTTGATCAACGAAGTTTAGGAGTTTAGAAATGAAACATCGGCATGTAGAGTTCATGGGTGTTTCAGACAAGAAAGATGTCTGGCAAACCTAATAAACCAGCATGTACAGATTTTACCTCATTCAGGGCACCTGACTGCTTAGACAAAGAAATGACAGCCAGAGGGCTGAAGAGATGGCTCAGCTGCTAGATGTGCCCATCACTAAGCCTAACAATCTGAGCTTGATGCGGGAACCCACTTACTGAAAGGAGAGAACCAGCAATGGCAAAATGTCTTCTGCTCTCCAAACATGCATATCCATGCACGCGCATACACACACACACACACACACACACACACACACACACACACACACACATGTGCAGACACACTCACAATGTTTAAAAAAATGGTGATAACAGTTTACTGCAATACTTAGAAATTCTAGGTGTGCCTTTAGATTCTACTACACAAAAGCATTTGTCAACACAGGAGTGTTTAATATGCCACGCACATACATATGTATGCACTCATATATATGAATATACTTTTCTTGCAGCATTGCAGGCTTTCCATTCAGCAAATAGTTCATGAAGTATATTAAAATAATTCAGTCATCAGACACAATCGATGCAGGAATGTAAGAACGGTGTTGGTTGAGAAAGAAGGTAACTCTCAACAATTTAACTATTTATCAGAATTGAAGAAAAAACACATTCCTAATTGGAGCCTTACACTAAATGGAAAGATTGGAAAATGCCACTTGGTCATTTCATTCCAACCTTGCAAATATTCACATATAAATTAAATTCATTAATATTTGTAAAAATTTGCCACTTTCATTATCAAATGTAGATGTTTTCTCTGCCCTGTAAACACATTGTGGTTTTTAATGAGTAGCTGCGAGTTATTTCACACTTGCCTTAGGGAATGCATCAGCATAGAATACAGAAATATTTCATTGTAGTTGTGGGGAAATAGTCTTTTCTCTTCATCTGTATCTATGGCTCTTCTATTAGGATTTTATGAAAGCTTTATATAAAAAAAAACTGATATATTTTCTTCTTTTGACGTTTATTTATTTATTTATTTATTGAGCTGAGGATCGAACCCAGGGCCTTGCAGTTGCTGGGCAAGTGCTCTACCACTGAGCTAAATCCCCAACCCTTGTTTATATGTGAGTATGCAGGAGCATGCCACAACTCACATGTGAAGGTCAAGAGACAAGTTGTGGAAGTCAGTCCTCTACTTCCACTTCCATCAAGTGGGTCCCAGTAATTGAACTGAGGTCTTCAGGCTTGGTGGCAAGCACCTTTATCTGACAAGCTCTTTCACCTTTCCCTACAGTGTCTGTGGTGTATGGGGTGTGTGTGTGTGTGTGTGTGTGTGTGTGTGTAAGAGAGAGAGAGAGAATATGTACATTTTTTATACTTACCACTCATATTGGGACTTCACTATGTGGCTATAAAATTGGTAGAGCCATTTCCTATCATCAGCCCTGAAAACATACATATGGGTACATATAGCCAGCATTATATGGACTTTTAAAAACAATTAGTTTTAAAAAGAGGCCTTGAATTGAAGGAGAGTTTGAGGGGTACACGGGAGGGTTTGGTGGGAAGAAAAGGAAGGGAGAGATGTTATCATAAAATTATATTCTCAAAAATAAAAAAAGAGGGAAAATAAAAGAAAGTGGGAAGGAAGGAAAGAGAGAGAAAAGAAAGAAAGGAAGACAGAAAGAAAGAAAGTTAGAAAGAGAGAGAGAAAACAAAAAGGTCATTTTCCTAAGGGGTCCTAGAAGCCAGTGTCATGGATAGATGGACATAAGTGGCAAGTGCCCGGCCAGATCTTTCCAAGTATTGCCTTCCCTTCTAAGTTGCTCTAAAAGATGTGTGTGTGTGTGTGTGTGTGTGTGTGTGTGTGTCCATCCGTCCATGTCTTTGCGTCTGTGGGGATGAATGCTGCATGTGGGTGGGTTCCCTCGGGGACAAGAAGAAGGACTCATATCCCCAGACCTGGAATCCTAACTGTGGTTCTCCTGAACAGCAACAAGAGCTCTTGGCTGCTAAACCACCTCTCCATGCCTGAATTGCCTCTGACTCAGTACTTGGAGAACCTTGCAGTTTCCACTGATAGATACTCCATATTTTAATGTCAGAGACTCATCTCAGGGACCTGAAACTCTACACTGTCGTCCCTGCCAGCAAACACTTGTTTCTTTCTCAAACAGAGCAGAACACAAGAAAGCAAAAAACCACAGCAGTGATGGGGTGCCTGGCTAATTTTACATTGAAAGTAGATCTCTGCACGGACCTGGAGGCAGGGAATGAGTAACACCCTGGCCTGTCTGCTAGACTCTAAGGGTGGAGCTACTGCCGGGCCTGAGCACACTGGGGCCAAATTATACACAGGGGAGGTTGATTTCCACTGTGACAATGCCTTTGTGACTTTGACAGAACAACGACACCACCACTCAGTAACTGCAAACAAATGTGAGGCGCCCGCAGAGTCCAGGAACATTCCCTTGAGTTTTTCAACATTTGCTAGACTTCCTAGTTCCTTCTGACTTCCTGAGTTCATAAAGGTTCAGGTCCAAGAAGAGTCACTGAAATAATATGAGAAGCTTCGTTCTAATTTCAATGTGGGTAATCAGAGAGTGTGATGTGGTTTGGTAGGGCAGGTTTTGGTTTGGTTTGCTATGTGGAATGTTTCTCAAAGGCAATCAAAAAAGTGGTGATTAGAGAATTGATTTGGTTAAGTTGTGGTTGCACATTTTTTAACCTTTGGCCTTCTAGAAAGAAATTGATTAGCCCTTCTTGTTTTCATGAATGCTTGATACTTCTATTCTGTGTGACATCCTGACTCAGGGTAGCAGTACATGCCAGGTCCATCTTCCTGGTTTTATTGAACTCTGGTGTTTCCAACTTCAACTATTGATTAATTACCAATGGGCATCTCAACAATCTCTGGCTCTGTCTGTGTGTGTGTGTGTGTGTGTGTGTGTGTGTGTGTGTGTGTGTCTGTGCAGATACCTGAATATATACTCACATGTGTACAAAGTAGTGGGCACTCTGGGTACACAGGAATCACACAATTTGGTTGTGGAGGTCTGAATGAGAACAGCCCCCATATGCTCATAGATTTGAATGCTTGGTCACTAGAGAGTGGCACTATTTGAAAGGATTAGGAGGTGTGACCTTCTTGGAAGAAGTCTGTCACTGGGATGGACTTTGAGATTTTAAAAAGCCCATTCAAAGTTCAGAGTCGCCCTCTTTCTGCTGCCTACCACTCCAGATTTAGAACTCTCAGCTACTTTATCAGCACCATGTTGGTCTGCCATGAAGACAATGGAATAAAGCTCTGAAACTGTAACTAAGCCCCAGTTATATTCTTTCCTTTGTCAGAATTGCTGTGGTCATGGTGTTTCTTCACAGCAATAGAACAATGGCTGAGACACCGCTGTTGTGTTTTCACTATCTGAATCCAATCCCATCCAAGACAATAAGGGAAACCACTAATTTGAAGAACATAGATCTGCCACTGTCTGGACCACTTTGGGATGTCTGATGTTTTAATTAAATAACAGCAGAGCTGGCTAGGGAATCAGAGCTACTTAGAACCTGAAACATTCTGATGAGCCCCATATTGACTTAATGAGGTTTTTCTATTTGTTTCCCTAAAGGATAGAATCAAGTGGAAAAGGATTGTTCATGCCCAGCACAGCTTATCTGTTCCTCATTCCAATTTCCAGTTAACCCTCCTAAAATATGATCCAAAATTATCTTTGTGCTGACCATATTTTTTTCCATTAGGATGACAAGGCTGTTTGTGAACAGTATCTTCATTCTGATGTCTAAAGTTCAATCTCAATAAGCTCCATAAAATTAAGCCTAAGTAAAATGACAGAATTGAAAATGGGTTATTTATTTTCATAAGCCAGACCATCACTGGCTTACGCTAAAAAATACATATTTGTGTATGCACATGTTCTGGGGATATAACTCTTCCTTCTCTTTTTAAATCGGATCACACAGTAGCCTCACTTGAAATCTTAGAGAAGTCTCTGCTTCTCTGAAAGTACAGGCTCATCCTGTGAACTCCCAGGTCTTCCCCGGGAGCATCAGCAAGAGGATTGTTCAGCTCTCCTCTAGAGCAGCAGCCCAGTATTTCTCAAGCTACCAAATGCAGAGTTGGATTCCAGAACATTTAGCTTATGGATAGAAATGATGTATCCTCTCACCAATAAACAAACAAACATACATACATACATACATAAGCACATAAACAAACAAATAAATAAATAAATGTTCTTTCTGCTTTGAAGTGATTTGTGGTAAATTTCTTTCTGTAATAGCAAATATTTCTCAAAGTAGGTTCTAAATTTTCTATGCATCCCTATAAATAAATTTTAAAATTATGGTTGCAGGTGAAAAATTTTATGCAAAACTTAATGGAGCCTGGGATGGTGTCCCATGCCTTTAATCCCAGCACTTGGAGGCAGAGGCAGGTGGATCTCTGAGTTTGCAGCCTGCCTGATCTGCAAAGCAAGTTCCAGGACATCCAGGGCAGCACAAAGAAGCCCTGGCTTGAAAAATAAAAAACAAAGAAACAAAAACCCCTTAGTGGGATGTCTAGCTGGCATATAGTCTTGCTTCTGATTCCAATGTAACACATTCCTGTAGACAAACATCGATGAAAAAAATGCAGGTCATATCATCCCGCCAATATTTTCTACATTGGTGAGGCAGTGGCACGTTGTGAGTTTTTACCATATTATTGAAGAGCTGTGCTGGGAAGGAATACAAGGATTCATGCGTGATTTCTGGAGGGTCTGTCATCTGCCTGTTTCTTTCCGTGTTCTTAGCTTCAATGACAACATTTCCTTCATGTACAGTTTTTGGCATCCTTTGAGTCCGCATCCAGAGTCTGAGCCCAGCCCGCGCTGTGACCTTTGTGAGCTGGAAAGGAATGAAGTGTTCCTGTACTTCTCTCAGCACACTACTGAAAGTGGCCTTTGCCAGTCTGTAATTTATTGTGGCTTAGTTTGGGGGTCAATACTGACAAAGCAGAAGATGTTCAGGGGACTGACTACTACCAGGGCGGACTCGGTGTGCAGAAGTACTGATTTTCATTCTGCCTTTTGTTTGTTTTCCCCCTGGCCGTCTGGGGAAAGTTCAAGCTCATGCCAATTGAAGTGTCACATTTTTGATTGTGACATTTATCTTCTTTTTAATGTGGAATGAGCAGTAACTGAAAAACACAAGGATTGTTAGTAAGATACACCAAGGGGCATCCAAACACATTCACTGTTAAAGCATGAGACGTTTAGCTCAAATTTCCCACATATCAGAAAACCTGCCATTCACTGTCTTATGTTGGATCCTTTTTCCTCACTGTATCCATAGTAACTAGGGTTCCTCTTCCATTTACCTTCCCATAATAAAACGCAAATATAATGAAAAACCTAAAGCCACTCTGAAACTAAATAACAGTCTCCCAATCCAGGCCTTTCTTCAAAGATGGAGTTTTACGTATTAACTTTTCACTTCAATGTTACAGGTTTTGTAAATAGTTTAATTCTAGGTCTCAGATATCAAAATTATAATAATAAGGTGCCTATTGATTATTCATATTCTTATCTTCATCTTAGAATTTCTGTTAGGGGATTCTTTACAATATCTTAATTTTTGTTAGAGTCTTATACTTATTTGTTAATAAACAAACCCTTATCTTTATATATGTATCTAAAGACTATGCTTTTTTATACATGTACACATATACATGTACACAATATAGGCTATATTATATGTTATTGAAAAATCTGTAAATGTATTTCATGTAACTATGCAAAATTTGGAGGCAAGCATTTTTACAAAGATACTATATTAGCTCATTTACTCAAAGTAGTATTATATATGCATATATATGATTTTTCTGGAACTCTTCCCATGAAAATATACAATTTATTCATATTATTCTTACACCTGCATTGAGAGGAATATACCTTAGTTTAATCTGTCTCCTACTGGAGGACACTAAGGATTTTGTTCTAATATTCTTTTATTTTATGTGACAAATTATGTGCCTACTTTGAAGTAGGAATGAAGACTTGGGATCTTAAGATAGGATTTCATCTTGGATTATATGACCTAGGCTAGGCACAGTGCTGCTTAAACATGGAAGAAGGCAGAATCTTAGGGGAGGAAAATTTGCTATAGGAGACATTGGGCCCTCTGTTTCTGTCTTTAAACTTGCAAGAATTGAGTATAAAACAAAGACTACATCAGCCTATAGGAAGTGGGAGTGACCCACAGCTGAAAATGATAACAACAACAACAACAATAACAACAACAACAAAAACCCAAAACTTGAGTTCTGTCAGCAACCTGGATGGGTGATAAAATGGACCTTCATCGTTTACCTCCAAGAGGTTCTCTAGGTTCTCTCCTAGAGCCTGGGGGGGGGGGGGGGGGGGGGAGGGGAGGTGGTTCTGGAAAACATGGACTTTTACCCAGTGAGACCTTTGCTGGACTTTGGTCTATGATCAGAAGTAGATTATTATCTAACTGTATTGTTATGACCGTTTTCGACAGCAGCATGAAAACAATAGACCTCATAGAGGGTCAGGACTGCCGTAGGTCTCCTTGACAACTGATGAGACCGCTTCACCCCATCGCTGCCATCCAGAGCATGGGGCATGATTCTGAGGTTATGGGGAGAAAGAATGTATGGTGTGATTTCAAATTCCAGTTTTCTTGTGACTGAGGTTAAACTCTCGATTTGTGTTTATTCATCATAATAACATGTCTGCCCATTTTAATATGTGTTTTTTAATGTGTTTGTCTGCAGTAATAACATGTCTGCCCATGTTTGTTTACTCTTTTTTCCATTGGAAGTTGCTGCTTCCTCACTAAATTCTACGGGGCTCTTTATGTATCAGATGAAGGCTTGACAGGAAAGAGAGGAATGGGGACTATTTTTCTCTGGATGGTTTTGTGTTCCACATGAATTTAAACACCATTATTTCATTACTTTCTGTAGTCTGAAACATTCCTCTTGTGGCTCCTTAGTAATGCTTCAAATCCAGGAGTAGCTCTCAGTTTTAGGGTTGGTTTTATTACAGAAAAGGGCTTGCATTCCAGTGCCACCAGTATAGCAACGAGGGCATTTGGTAGCATACCTTTCATCTGAAACCTATGTATTTAGACTAAAAGCTGCCTGAGAACCAAACCAAGACCAGGAGGTATTTCCTCTCCACAGAGGTATAAACATCATTATTCGCACTGAAATGCCGAAGGCTTTTTCTCTTTGGTGACACCCACTAGCCCAGGTTATAATTACTGTGTTAAATCATGGCTCTTCCCTGCCATAGGCACAACGAGACTCCCTGGCTTGGGAGACAGATTTGTGTTCACAACCAGAGTCTGTTCCTTTTTAATTCAGACCAGGTTTGCTGAGAGCAAGGCATGGGGGTGGGAAAGAAAAACTGTTATAATTAGAACATCGTAAGAAGGAACGATAAACACTGAAATGATGGGGGGTTGGGGCCGTTGATCAGCACCGGGCCTAAAACAGAGGCGCGGGGTTTAGAGGCTGGCATTTCTGACAAGGATATCAGTACTGGGTTCATTAACTGCCCTTACTGCTTTCAGAATATTTTAAATGTGGCAATTTACATTAAAATGGATTTGGTGACACCGTCTTCTCTTTACTGTCAGTTTACATTTGAGTTCATAAACTATAATTGTAAATAAAATATGCTTTTCATTACATTGTCTATTTAGTAGACGATGGTAGGAAATTAGAGGCATAATCATGATTTAAATTATTAATTCAGTGATATTTTTCAGGTGCCATATGTACGCACTTCACTGCGCATAATGAGTCTGCATAGCAGTTAAATGAGGGCTAGCTTTCTGTGCTCTGTCTCTGGCTCACCCACTTCATGATGCTTCATGTTTGCTTCTTGACCTCTTCATAGTGGGGTAGGCTAAAGGGGCCTTTTTCCCCCCAAGCAGTCAGCATGCTATTATCTGTGCTATTATTTTTCTAGTATTCCTCCTATTGAGTTCAGAGGATCCCCCATTTAATATCCCTTTTCTACCTCCACGTGGTGACTGTATTGAGAAATAATGAGTAAGGAAGAGTGGGGGCTCACAACATCAGCCGACCTTTGCGCAGAGTAAGCTGGCAATGAAAGGCAGCAAAATTTTGGCTGGAGTGTAGCAATCAGAAGAGCGCTTGCCCAGCATGCCGGAGATCATGGAGTTGATCCAGAGCATCACATAAAACCAAGTGTGCTGTGGGGTTGCGTGCCTGTAATCCCAGTACTCAGGAGGTCGAGACAGAATGGAAGAGTTCAAGGATACCCTCAGCTCCATAGGGAGTGCAAGCTATCCTGAGCTACAGATCTTGGATCAAAGAAAAGAAAAAAGAAAAGGTGAATACAGATTTATGAGACTTCTTCTGGACTGGCATCATCATAAAGACAGTTGACTTTCTTTCCCTAGTGGACAAAATGTGGACATCTGCATATATCAGGTCTCAGGGCCCAAATGCTGGAACATGGGAGTGGTTTTTTTTTTTTTTTTTTAAATCTGATATAGTGTTTGGAAACATGAAAAGATTTCATAAAAGGAAAGAGATAGATAGATAGATAGATAGATAGATAGATAGATAGATAGATAGATAGATAGCAGTCATGTGGGTACTAGGAATCAAATCCAGGTCCTTTGCATTTAACATTAAATGCTATTAATGGCTGAGCCATATCTCCAGTCCCTGTCTAACCCTGCTTTACACACACACATACATACACACAGACTTACTTGCATGAGAATATCTCATGATATTCTTTTTCTCACTACAATTTCATTTACAAATATACAATGAGATGAACTAGGACAATTGTTCATAATTTTTGAGTGCTACCAGAAAGGGAATAATTCTCTCGAGTCATCAGAGTTTGCCATGTGATTCTAAAACAAACAAACAAAAAGGAAAACGGCCAGGCGTTGGTGGCGCACACCTTTAATCCCAGCACTCGGGAGGCAGAGCCAGGCAGATCTTTGTGAGTTCAAGGCCAGCCTGGACTACAGAGTGAGTTCCAGGAAAAGCGCAAAGCTACACGGAGAAACCCTGTCTGGAAAAAACTAACTAACTAACTAACTAACTAACTAACTAACTAACTAACTAAATGAATAAATAACAAAAAACAACAACTAGAAAAGAAAGCAATTCACTCTTTCACTCTTGGGGCAAGTATCATGACTTGTGTAGACTCCAAGAGCCACAGAACCTTTAATAAGATTGACTTTTCCCTAGCAAATGTACATTTGATCTCCTTTATGTGGATACCAACAGTTTATTCTTTCAATGTTTGTTTACTTGTGGTTAAACAAGTAAACTTGAATCCAGTGGGATATCAACAAGCTCCTGGGAGTCAGTTTTACATCTGGCCAGTAAGTCAGATACATGAAAACATATTATAAAAGCTTTCATTTGATAAGATTAGCCATCATTTTCTTCCCAGAATTTAGTTCTTCCAAACACTGAATGTCTTTTTTCTAGAATTCTACTCAAAGAATTTGTTTAACTTTTTATTCAGAAGAAATAAGTAATTTCAGTGAGTCCGCTTTAATATATTTTTTTTTTTTTTTTGAGACAGGGTTTCTCTGTGTAGCTTTGTACCTTTCCTAGATCTCACTCTGTAGACCAGGCTGGCCTTGAACTCACAGAGAGCCACCTGGCTCTGCCTCCCGAGTGCTGGGATTAGAGGCATGCGCCACCACTGCCCAGCCTTAATATTTTTAAAAAGATACTTCAGAAGTTACAGAAGAGGCAAGAAACATTTTTTGAAGAGAAAATCATAGAATTCCTAGTGGATGAACTATTATACCATATTCATGGAGAAGGCTACTCCAAGAGAAGAATGCCTCTTCCCCATAATTGTATTTATAGCCTCTTATTTTAATGTGTGCTTTCTTCTGTGAAATAGAGAAGTAACACCTTCCCCCTCCCCCTCCCCCAACGTCCTGGCATTTTATGGAAGTACAGTGTTTCCTACGTAGTTCAGTCATTTCTGAGGAAGACCATCATAGAGGAACTTGACTTACGGAATCTGATGATATATTATAAAGCAGTAGTAAGTAAAATATTGCGGCATTTGTTCAGTGCTTTCCAAATAGACTAATGGAAGTAAGGGTCCAGAAAAGACCAACTCATGTGGGTGTCTACTGCACAGTGGAAGACAGGTGGGGAGCCAGGGAGGAATACAAGGGCTTTGGGGCTAATAGTTCTTGAATGCATGGCTGACAGTGAAGACTCGGCAGAAAGAACACTCCCCACCAAGGCATCCGTTGTGGGAACTGACTCTTCTCTTTTGAAAAAAATTGGAACCAGCAGCTCCTCTTCCGATTTGTTTTATTAATAATTAATGTCTGCTATGCTCTGAAGCCCCGTTCATATTTCTTTCACTGCCTTTATCAAGTCCGTTCTCTTCTGGGTATTGCATTATGTTACTTTCTGGGGAGTCAAAGCAGTTATCTTTATCCTTATTTATTTATTTTGTCATTTAACTTGTAGTCATTGTTTTATGAATGGCATTTTAGATTCTCAGGCCGCTAAATATCCTTTATGGCTTCTAGGTTTTGTATTTTATTAGGAAAAAAGTACTTTTAATTATAGGATTATAGCCATATTTTTTTTTTTTAGTTTTCATGTAATTTCATTGTTGTCTTTATATTGACAGTCCATCTGAAGTCTGTTTAGTATAAGAACAAAATATTCTTTCTGAAATGTCTTTATATAGTTCTTACATTTCTTCACTCAGCTTATTTCCAGTGTAATATATATATCTTGCTGAATGTACCATGTACACCAAAAAAATTAGAACTTTGGTTGCCTTCTTTATTAAAATTCTAATAAATTTCAAAAGTATGAATAATGTTCCATGTGTGATCGAAAAGAATTAATTACCTTGGTTACTAAAACTTTTACTCACAAAAGTGACCGCCAAAGGTTGAGTATGTAGATCAGTGGTAGAATGCTTGACCAGCATGTGCAACCCTCAACTCTATCCACAGTATAAGAAGGGAAAGGTGCTCCTAATTACACCAGTGGGAGTTGTGGGAGATCACTTATGTCATTTAGAGCCCCCAAGTTTAGAATAAAGCATTTCTCTATGGACAAGAGAGAGTGAGGTATGTGAGAGAGGAGAGAGAGAGAGAGAGAGAGAGAGAGAGAGAGAGAGAGAGAGAGAGAGAAGAGAGAACTAGCTGCTGAGATTGAGATTGGCTGGTCTTTAGAGACCTCAAAGACCACCCCCAGTGATAGACCTCCCTCTATAAGGCCACACCTCCTACTCCTTCTCAAATAATTCTACCAACTGGGACCAAATATTCAAATATTTGAGCCTGTGGGGGCTGTTCTCATTCAAAGCACCATCTGAAGTCTATACATCCAAGTTATCGCCATCATCACCATTATTATTAATATTATTATACATTTCCATATTAAAGGTGGCAACACAATAGGTATTTACTCCATGCCACAAACGCACAAGCAACCGCTTCTGTGAGCCATGTATTTGTATGTTAGCGTCTATAATGTGTCAACATACTAACTGTTAAAATAAACTGGTATGATAATTGATATAGAACATGTTTTTATTGAAATGGTTTAGTAAAAACATGTAGCAAATAATACAGATGCGCACTTAGTTGATGGTAGTTTGAAAATGATTTGAGGAAGAGAAGTATGTTCCATGATACTCCATCACTTATGGATGGTTGTAAAATTCATATAAAACCCAGGCATTGCTAAGTGTGGTATGGACCAGTCAATGGAGTGGAAATTCCACATGATTGTAAAAGTGCTTACAGATCCCCTGTCTACAGCATTCTAGAAATGCCTGACTGTGGTTTCACTGTAGGGAAAGATGCTGCCACACATTTGTAGATTAGAAACATATGGCTCTCATTTTCCAGCTAGTGAAACTAAAGAGTTAATTGCATATCCATGTCAGTCATCATCAGTCAGTCAACCAGGCAACTAATACCTTTAGGGGTCATGAATCTTAAAGGACTGAAGTTGATGGGAATCTGACAGTCCAAGGATAGATACCCACGTAATAGGTTGTATGAAGTAAGCATCTATTGCTTCTGCGGCTGCTCCAGGGGATGCTTAGTTCCTGGGTGTTCCTGGGTCCACAGCTGCAATCTACTTGGAAGGCAGTGAGATGATGCTCACATACTTGCTTTTCTACTAGTGACTGTCAGGGCATTTCACACAGGATCACAATGTGAATGAGGACACACAGACTGAGGCCCAAAAGGGACTTCAGCATTTACCTTAGCCAACCCTATATCTAACCAAATCAGGTCATGAGACTGGGTTAGTAGCAAAGTTTTCCCTCAGAACACACATTGCTGACTCATAAACTACCCTTTTGCTTATGCCATAATATGTAACTTTATATTTATTTCAAGACTTTGTATGTCTGATGAGACCGAGTACTAATTTTGCCTACAAAAACGAATGCAGCAATCAGGAAGTTTTAAAAAAAAATCCCATGGAGTGAATCTTTAAAGTTTTGCGCACAGAAACACTCTACATATGTCAAAAGCATTGATGGACTTGAGAAGATTCTTTTAAAAACACATAGCAAAGGGTAATCAAAAGTGTAAAGAATCTCATGCAACACCTTCTTCTAAAATGTTTAAAAATACTTTTATTCCCTCTCTTTTTTAAAAACTGTATTTTATATGCATTGGTGTAAAGGTCTCAGATCTCCTGGAGCTGGAGTTACAGAGAGTTGTGAGCTGCCATGTGGGTGCTGGGAATTGAACTCAGGTCCTCTGAAAGAGTTTAACTTCCAAGCCATTTCTCTACCCCCTGTAGTGGATAGCCATCCCAGCATTGGCCTGGAAGTTCCAACCCCCACTGAGGCTTCGGTAATGGTCATGCCCACAAGGCGGGGCTGAGGGAGGAAGCAGAAGCCCAAGGATCGGGAAGAGGTCTCTCTCTTGGTTTACGGACTCTGGACGCTGGAGGTAGACCGAGCAGAGTTCTCCAGAGAACACCACCGGACTGCGCTATACCTTTGCCAGACCCTGCAACCTATCCCTTCATTTGTAAGTTACCCCACAAAATAAACCTCCCTTTTAACTACGTGGAGTGGCCTTAATAATTTCGCCAATAACCCCCTGCCTTTATTGGCTCTTAATCAAGGGTCAGCATCACCTGGAAAGCTTTAAGAGGCACCAGGCTGCATGTGCATGCTTGCAACGGTTTTCCATATGATTTCAATACACAATTTGTATCAACAATGTGCAAACCCTTCTCTTTTTACAAACATTGGGTAGAAAAACCAAACTGACGGCATCCATAGTTTAGACAAGCATCACACTGCTCTCTTCTGCCAGATTCTCTGTGACTCCAAACATCTTTACAACCACACTGTACACAGAGGCCAAGTTGTGTCCAGATGCTGATTCATAATGCAGGCATATTTTAGTCTGAAGTTTAGATTGGAGCTGGTAAAAGCAGAGAAAGGGAAAAAACATCCCATGGAAAATTCTAAAGCCAGAAATTCCCAGTACTTCCCCACTCACCATCACATCCTCTGCCAAACCTCTTTCTGAGGAACCGCATTGGCTGCCTTAAGTCCCGTATCCTTGGCCTCCACTTGATATAAGGAGAAGAGTGAGGTCAAGACAATTGTAGGAGAGGAAAGACAGGACCAGAAGGTACAAAACTTTCACAAAGTGAAGTGTCAACCCTTGAAGATGTCAGAGCTGCTGAAAATGGTGAAAAAGAATTTGACCCTTAGAAAATTAAAATTAAAAAGTTGAAACGTGGTGAACGTGACCATCTACAACCAGTAAGAGCAAGACTTCAAAATTTCCTTTCTGCAAATCTTGAGATTAGTATTTCAACATAGGACAGGTTGCAAAGAGGTTTCTGGTACACACACACACACACACACACACACACACACACACACACACACACAGACTTTAACATAGATCTAAGCATATTTAAAGAGAGAGGCTGTTTCCATTTAGTAAGCCAACTACCAATAGAGCTAAGAAGGGCCATTGTGGAAAGCTACCATTGTCTCCATAACCATTTTTACACAGTTTCGTTCTCTCCCTGGGTGCTTTATTTACAGGAATAGAGTTCTCTTGCTTAGTGGAACATAGAGAAAACAAAAACAAAAAAACGAGAAAATGCTCCATGGCATCCATGTTTTCATACCAGAGATTGGATTTCTGGCAGCTCTCAACACATTTTATTCCAACAGGGAAGCATAACCATAGGAAATTCAACCCAGCCCTGATGTTTGTTCTGGGTGGCTCATCTTCCTATTGGAGAGAATGCAGGAGTTCACTGTTTTGTGTTGGGTTTCTCTTTTAACAGCCTAGCCTTTCACTGACATCATTCCTAACCCGAGACAGGACCTTACTTCCCAAGGCTGCCTGGCAATGAAGCCAGGTCATCGTCTACCTCCGGGCACTGTTGTCATCAATGAATCTTATTTCACACACATGACAAGGCAAGAAGTGAGATATTTTCCAAGAGTGCACGTAGGCCAAAGCTCCCTTTATCAATAGGGAAACGGAAGAGTCAGCCAGAACCAGCCAGACCCCCTAATAGATAACTGGTTTGGCTACCTCTGAGATCACACCATCCTTCAGCACATACTGCTGCTTCGCATTCAACTTTGTTTAGTTCTGTGATACTCAAAACAGTGGAAAAAGCCAGTACTCACTGAGACAGATTATATGAATCCACTAGCAATTCACAAATGCTTTCTGTCTTCAGTGACTTGGATTTCATGAAGAAAGGGTGTTTTAGTCTGTTTTCTGCAGCTGTAGTAGAGTACCAAAGGCTGGGTAATTTACAAGTCTGTCTGTCACAGTTCTAGATCCTGGGGAGTCTCAAGGGACTGGCATCCGGCAAGGACCTCTTTGCTACTCGAGAATGTGGCAGAGGGCATCAGATGGGGAGAAGACAGAATATAAGTTAGTGAGTTTTTATAACAAAGTCATGGCCTTCCCACTCCAAGACCAGGGTACCAGTCCATGGTAGAGGCTCCATGACCCAATTACCATGTAAATATCTCACCTTGCAGCATAGCTGAACAACCCTAATCAGAAACCAGAGAAATTCCCTAATAAAAACTTGATCAGTGCCAACATGACACCTTGAGTGGAAATTCACACACTGGACCCCCTAGGTCAGGTCACAATCAAAACACAGACATCCTGGAAGACCTGCCCAAAATTACTTTCAGGTTTTATATGTATGGCAATATAACATTTAAATGAGTTTTTCATTAAGATTTGGGTCACATTCCCAGGGTATCTCATTATGTATATGTAAATATCAAAAGAAAAACAAAGTAATAAGTAATCTGAAGTACTTCTGGCCCCAAGCATTTTGGAAAAGGGACACTCAACTTGAGCCATCAGAATTCAATTTCAACATGGGCATTTGATAAAAATCTTAGAGACAGTCCTTCTAACAATTTTAAAAATCAAAAAGAAATAGGTTGGGGGGGGGGCGGTGGCGTTTATAGACCTTCATGAGAATAGTCTTCTGGTGTCACTATATTTCTTTCTGAGTTTGGCAAGAACTTAATTACTGATTGGAGTAAAAAAAAAAAAAATTAGGATTAGATTTTTCATCTGCTGAGAAGGAGCCATTGTGTCCCTCCAGGGAGAAGAGTAATATTACAAGGGGAAGTGGCATCCTGGATGAAGTCATTGTTTAGCTGGAAGGCCTTAAGTGGCTCAAAACAAATAGGCTGGGAATGTTGCAGGCCTGCAGAAATGACTCCTTTTTCCAGGGTCCGCACCACAGATGTTCTTCTTCATGGGAAAAGAGCATCTCCACTCCTCAGTATTCTTAAAATCCTTTTCCACACTGAAAAAAAAATAAACAAGACATTCCAAAGCCCCTTTGTCCTCCATGACCACAAAGAACATGTTCCTGAATAAAATAAGGATACAAGAAGGCAGGAGGGTTTCTGGGAAATGACAGTTTTAAAGGTCCCTCACTGACTTTGTGGAGACACGGGGAGGAAAGGAAGACTTACCTACCTCCCAAGAACATTTGCTACTATCGGGGCTCCCGGCACATTTTCTAGCTTGAGTTTCATTTATCCATGCTTTGTGTGGTCCACCCTGCTTCCCACGCCACTGGGCACGGTTGGTTTATTCCATGTAGTTATTATTGGCCTGGATTCTCTCTTTCTCTCTCTCTCCATGTTCCCTGTCAAATTCCTCCCTGGAATCACTGATAGAATGTCTCTGTTCTAGAAAGGAAAGGAAAGAAAAGGATTTCTTCTGGAATTTACTTTTCCTTAATGTCTGAACCTCCCAGTCTCCATCCTATCCTGTCAGGGGAAGAAGTGTCAGAGAGAGTGAACTATGAAGTTTTGAATCTCTCTCTCTCTCTCTCTCTCTCTCTCTCTCTCTCTCTCTCTCTCTCTCTCTCTCTCTCTCCCTCTCTCTCTCTCTCTCTCTCTCTCTCTCTCTCTCTCTCTCTCTCTCTCTCCCTCCCTCTCTCTCTCTCTCCTTTACTCTTTCTGGGGGTGGGGTGCTGGGGGAGCAGTCTGGACTGGAATGGGTGGCAGCTAACGTCTGAGCTGCCACTAGGGGCTCTTTCACGGGTGGGTGAGGTAGGTCATTTCAGACAGCAGAAAAGCAATGCTTGTCTCTCCCCTTCCATTTCTTGATTTTGCCTCCTCTGTGTTTTGCTGATATTTTTCAATTTCTATTTTATTTTATTTTTTGTAAGAGGAAGAAAATCAGTAGTATGGGGCTATGTTGCTGGAAATGGAAAAGCACTTTTCTTCCACGTTTATGTGGGTGCTTCCTTTCAGTATCTGGGTATCCTGAGGGGTAGTTGGTATTTAAGTAGCAATGAAGGACTCCCACCTTACATTTGTGTTTTAAGGTATATCGGAACAAAGTAGGCTTTATTAAATAACACAAGATACCTGGTGGTACTTGAGATGGCCTTGGGATGTTTTTTTGAGATGTGGTCCCACCTGAGATTCTAACTTCCTGAAAAACTTGCTTTAGCTTTGTGTACTCTATTCAGCCAAATTAGCTAGCCACCTGCACACTTGATAGGGAAAATACAGTGTTGCATTTTATCATTGCAGGCTCAAAAGAGAGGAGACTTTCCTTCTATGGCTTTGTGTAGAGTCCTTTGTCAATTTTCTTTTCATCTTTGCTAAATATCCATACGTTTAGAAGCATGCTTTTCAACCCCAATCCTCTGCTAGAACTGTCTGGATTGACTGTAAAATACCCCAATATTGTAGCTCTTCCATAGAACAGAGAATCAGAAAATCTTGGGATTGAACCCAGTTTTTTATTTTATTTAATTTTAATTTTTAAAAGTCTTTCCAATGACATCAGCATGACTCCCTGGGAGAACTACTGATTTTGAAAAATGGTTTCTCAAGTGGTCATCTTCAAAGGCTTGCCAGTGTGAGATCTGATCTTACAGTCAATGTAGTTGGAGTTTTCCTGCCTGGCCTAGTCAGGACAAATCTCTCTTACCCGCCTGTCCCACAGTTGCTCAGACCCAACCAAGAAAACACACAGAAACTTACATTGCTTATAAACTGTGTGGCTGTGGCAGGCTACTTGTTATCTACTTTTTCTATCTTAAATTAACCCATTTCTATTTATCTATACTTTGCCACATGGCTTGTGGCTTACCAGTACCTTACATCTTGTCATGGCGGCAGCTGGCAGTGTCTTTCTCCACCCAGCCTTCCACCTCCCAGAATTCTCTTCTCTCTTGTCCCTCCTATACTTCTTGCCTGGCCACTGGCCAATCAGAACTTTATTTACATAGAGCGATATCCACAGCAAGTCAAAGCAGTTGTGATAGTATGTATGTGTGTGTGTATGTATGTGTGTATGTGTATATGTATGTTTGTATATGTGAGTGTGTGTGTGTGTGTGTGTGTGTGTGTGTGTGTGTGTGTTAGTCCTGGTGTTCTCTTTTTGTTTCCCTGCCCTCCTTAGACTGTCTTTTGAATTATAATTTGTAGTAGAATAGTATTTTAAGGTATGCTACTTTTGTTTATGTTGCATTTGTTTAACTCTGTGAAGCTGTATTACTGTGCCTGTGTAAAACACCCGTTGGTCTAACAGAGAACTAGCCAATAGCGAGGCAGGAGAAAGGATAGGCGGGGCTGGCAGGCTGAGAGAATATTTAGAAGGAGAAATCTGGAGAGAGGAGATCTAGCTGCCAGAGATGGAGGAGGACTCCAGGGGCCAGCCACCTAACTACACATCAAGCCATGAAGCAAGAGTCAGATTTACAGAAGAGAATGGGAAAAGCCCAGAGGCAAGAGGTAGATGGGATCATTTAAGTTAAGAAAATCTGGCAAAAAATAAGCCAAGCTAAGGCCAGGCATTCATAATTAAGAATAAGCCTCCATGTGTGATTTATTTGGGAGCTGAGTGGAGGCCCCCCTAAAAGAACAACAACAACAACAACAAAAACCCAGTGACAATAATTCAAGAAATAGTCATTAGCATAGAAAGATTGGTACATTGATAATAATCATACACAAACTTACTCATACATAGAAACAACAGAATTCTCTATTGCCACCAAACAGAGATGAATCAGTTCAAGGACAACCAGGTTCTAAGGCTCTCGGGAGTGAGTGAGTCTTGATCTGGTGTGTAGTGACACAGTCAGGAGGTCTGGGCTGGAGTTGAAGGGCAAGATTCTCAAATAAATAGAAACCGGAACATGAAGAAGAGGGTCGATGTTGAAAAGCAGGAACCAAGGCATGGGGAGGGCAGCATGTCACCATAACTGGCTTCTCCCGTGCCCTCCTCTTTGCTCACTGACTCATTTCTATCCAAAAGCCCGAAAGGAGTGCCCAGATAATCTTTTAAAAATGCAAATTATTCCTTCCCTGGAAATACTCCAGTAGCCTCTTGTTTCACACCAATTGAAATCTAGATTCAGTCTGCAGACATCAATGGCCTACTTAACTCCTTGTGTCCACCTCATACTGGTCTCTACATTTCCTTCTCTACACACACTGCACTCAATGACTCAGTTCTTAGCTCTGGTTTTGGCTTCTTTGTTTCTGTGTGAGTGTTCTTTACCCATACCAGAGGGACCCAGCCTTAACCTGTAGCTCAAAGTTGCTCTCTCTTACCAGCCTTCATCGCTCTGTCATGTCTTGTGATTTCACATTGTAGAGGTGTCCCTTTCTCAAATGGTTATGTTCATTTTGTTCCCTTTTTGCACTTAGGGTTCACCATTCACCTCTGGCATCCTTTTAAGAAAATGAAACAAAGTATTCCTCATGGCAAAAGGAGGTAAAGATCTCATTCCAGAGATCCATGGTTCTGTGAATCACTTTGAGAGATTTAGAAAACTGCATTTGTTTTCCAGGCAGAATAAGCTTCCATGGAGGTCTACCTGCAGAGAGTACATTGAGTCTTAGGCCTTGTGTGCTCTTCCTGATGGTAAAAACGAACTTAATAGGCTTGGTTGTGGTAATGTGCATTAATGGAATACATTTTCCTGGGCCTGGGGCACAGCCCTGGAGCCTCCACAGCAAACTATAGGCTTGTTGTTTCATGGGTAATAGGCAGCTTTCCAGAAAACAAAACCAACCAATCAGTCAACCAACCAATCAAACAAACAAAAAACAGCAACACCTCCAATTTGTAATCTTTGCCATTTTGTAGTGTCTGTGGTGCCATTAACCTATGACAAACTAATTCATATATTGCCAATGGTTTGCAAAATCCCTGAGATATCATGGGTTGGCTCTTTGGAGCTGCTCTAGCCAGCTCCCACATGTCCAACTCCAGGCCACTGCTGAAGTCTGGAGGCTTCAGAGAAAATGACCAGTGTATTTCCTAACAGCGGAAGCAGGAGTACATATGCTCTGTGCTGGCATCTTCATGGGTGTGAGGACTAGGAAATGGTGACTTGTCCAATCTGAAAGGAGACTATCTTGGGATATGTTAAAAATACACAGGAAGAAGAACAAGTCAGGCTGGTGGCAGTTAACTAGGTCACTGAGACTCACTTTCATCATCTGATAGAGAAACGATTCAGACTATCTCCATATCAACTAAAACATAAAAACAATATTCTTGATAGCATGTGGGATGGAAGTAACAGAATGGAGGAGTCTGTTGTTCCTATGTCTGAGTGAGTTTGTATGTGATTATTACTAATGTATCAGTCTTTCTAGGCTAGTGACTGTTTACTGCATCCTTTTCTTTCCTAGTTGAAATAAAATAATTTCGGTTAAATCTGTCCTGAAACTAAATTGAGTCTTACGTTCTTCAAATGCCAAGAACACTGTTCAAGTTAATGAGAACCCAATTCTTGTCATATTTTCTCTCTCAGAGTTGGTATATTGATTTTTTTTTTTCTGTACTGTCCCACAAGCTCTGTTTTCCATTCTTTGTTTGACTCCAGATTTAAGGAAAAGTGAAACACACCCCCAGCAACTTAGACCAAATAGAAATCCAAGCCATCACACTGGAAGAGGATCAAGCCCTGTCAGCAGGGGTTCCGTCACAGTTTTAAGAGTTATAATTTCTGATGTTAGGCTATCACTTTTCTGGGCAAATGCTAGTGTTGAAATCTATTATTACTATCCCTCTCCCTGACTCCATCCACCAGAATACATGTCCAGCTTCCCAGAAAGATTCATGTGTGCGATATTAAGACAGGAGCCTTCAATAGCGGCCTTTAGACAGGGACCACCAAGCTCTAATAGAGTCTGCCATCCCTCCATGCCCCATTGAATCATGTTTATATATAACTCGCATATTAAAAAAGCAACAGCCAATGTCAATGGTGCCGATATAAAAATATCTTAATAGCCAGTAACCGACTAATGAATACTACTGTAATAACAGTTTAATTTGAAGAATTCTGACAGCTGGTTGCATTGAAGAGAGTGGTTTCCAAGGAGTTCTTGTCTCATGCTGAGAGCATCCCCAGCCTGCTGATTTATAGCAGCAGTGCAGAACTGTTTAATGTCACCACCTCTCAACTGAAGTAATAATAAACAGGGATGTTATGGTTTATTTTTCTGTATGAATTGTTCGGGCTCTGTATGGTAAGTACCAACTCAATAGGGGATAATAGCTGCCATTCCCCTGGGCATTGTAACTGGTATTCAGCCCCATCCCCCTCTCACAGGAAGGTTTATCCATCAGAATGAACATAGTGGTTCTTGATTTCGGGACAGATTTTATTCTTTCCCACAGCTCTTGCTCATCCCATACTGCTTAGAAAATGTAATTACTCTGGTTAAGATGTAGCTTCCCTATTATTTCTGAACTTCCCAAGATAGTTGAGAGCAGACAGCTAAGGCCTGAAATATATGGTTCTACAACCATCTTAATTATACTGTGTGACTTTGTGTTTGATAGGGAATAGCAATGTCTGGGAAGTGAATCTAATCTCTGCAGATTCAGGACGATTGCCAAAAAGATTCATTGATTCCCCCCCCCCCTTTTTTTTTGCAGAAGTGCAATCTTTTATTGTATAAATGTCAGAAGCTTCAAATTATTAGGAAATGTGTCAAGAAGCTTAAGGTATAATAACATTCTTTAGAGAGCTTGGTTCTGAAGACAGTGCAATGAAATGTTCTAAAAGCAAACATGTCGTATGTTCTTAGGGAATAAAGCTCCAGGATTCATTTTAATTTGTCATTTTGAACAGGATGAGGCCTCCTCTGGGTCTTTTGATGTGAAAGCCTTGGGGATGATACATAGCCATTCCTCTGCCGTCCCGAGCCTTTAGATACACCAGATTGCAAAGACATCTGCAGTCCTAGGAAAGAAGGCGCTGGTTTGGGATTTGAGGCGTCGTAGCTAGACTGTGAAAAAAAATCATTGGGCTTTGTACTGGTGATGAAGTCCTGAAGAGAGAAACAGGAAGAAAATGAGACCGTGTTTTGAACTGTGACTCCTAGCTCAGATGAAGCTTGTGGTCCTATAATTAAGAACTCCCCTTAGTATTGGGCAGTGTATTATTTAAGATGACTTTAATTACAAGTGTATTGGTTACCTTTGTGACAATGTAACAAAATACCCTAGGGAAGGGTTTAAGGGAAGAAGAATTAGTTTTAGCAAGGTTTCAGCCTACTGTGGAGGAAGGATGGCACAGAGCTCTCCATCCTGAATATCTGGGGCAGAAAGGAGGGAAGCAAGAGGGAGAGAGAGACTATGTCTGAGCTTGAGAGCACTCTCCTCTTCCCACTTCTATTCTGTTGGCTCCCAGCCTATGGGTAGTGCCTTCCACATTCAAAGTGCTTCTGTGTCTCCACAGTCAATCTTCCCTGGAAACTGCCTCCCAGACACACCCAGAGATATGCCTGACTGCTGTCTTCTATGTCGTGCCGATTAAGTTGATGGGATTGATTATCAGACTAGAAAATCTCTTCACCATTGATTAAATAATAATGAGAATATAATGGTTTACCTCCCTGGCAAGTCCAGAAGCCAGAAGGCTTCAGAATGTGGGAATCAGAAGCCAGTGGTATCATGGGGGACTGAGTACCACGCATCATCCTCAGCACTGTGCTCCACTCTGGTTGCTGGGTTCATTCCTGGGTTAGCAATACCTTTGGCCTCACATCCATTTCCCTACCATTCCTTTGTCTAGAGATCTCCAGGGAAAATCCTGAAGTTAGCACAGATCTGACTATCCTTCTTCGTCATATGCTTTAGTCACGGATCCTGATAGATATCCCAAAGGACGTTAGGGCCATTAGAAGGACAATGAATGATAGGTAGGCAGTGAACAGTGGAGTTTCCAGAGATGGATAACTCTTCTTTCTGGAAGGAAAAAAATCAAGATTTTTCTTGAGGCCAGAATATATAGGGTCTGGCAGAAACATTTGCACACCTTGGGATTGATGTCCAAACTCAGCTGAAAACCATAGTCTTCTCTACCCAAGTAACAGGCTATCTATTCAGTTTCCCATTCACCTCTCACAGAACTGTCTCCATGAGTCTTCCACTATTCATCTACAATAACCCTACGTTCTGACTGAACCCATCTTATTCCATCTCCCGGCCTCAGCTCTTACAGGTTCCTCTCCATCCTTCATAGTTACTCTTCCCTCTGACCAACAATATCTATTCTAGACCCAAAAGTTTACTGGAAGGTCGGTCACATAGGGTCTTATTAAAGAAATTAGGTCCTGAAGTGTGACTGTGGTGTGCCTCCCTGTGCATGTTCCCTGTGTTTGTTTATAAGTCACTTAGCTAGGCTAAACTAAAATTTCCCTGTAACTGAGTTCAAAATTGGAATTTAATTTAAGTGTTGTTGTAAGCTTTAAATTAATTAATATATGTTAAAAAATAAGCCAAGGGCAGTGGCTGGTACATGGTAAGTAGTCAGTAAGTGTTAGTTAAGATTTTCATGCTCCTGAATGTCATTCTTGCACTTTCCCATGCTTTTCTTTCCCTTCATGGCATGTTTTCACACATGTTAAACCGTATGTTTACATATGATGGAATATTGGATCTCTTCAACCAAAGACTACTTTCTATACAATAAAAACATCTATAAAGTGAGTGCCCTCTAGCTATTTCATTCAGGCTTAACATTTGCACTCTGTTCATTCAGAAAATATGTACTGAGGATCTCTGGGTGATCTGCAAAGTGCAGGGAATGTGGTGGTGAGTGAGACAAGCTCAGATCTAACAGAGGGAGTAAACATTGAATATTACAAGTGTGAAGAACTCCAAGGGGAAAGTACAGGTCCTGTGTACTGAAAATCCATGGGTTTATAAGTTTGGGATAAAGCGCATACTTTCTTCATTGACTAGAAGTACAGGTAAAGGTGGTGTTACACAGAGTGGGGTTCTGTGTCCCATGCATGCAGATAACAAATAGCTTATATCCATATAACCCCATTAGTTACACTCTGTGTGTTGACAAGAAATACCTTATGTAAAACGGTACTTTTTCTTTATAGTACTTCCTGATTTCTCTTTTCTTATTCAAACTATGTTGTGAAACCATGTATTATGGCACCTAAAGGTTGAGCATAGTAAATTCCATCGTGTTAATATTATTTTTAAGCTCTGAGACCCAGAGAAGTGTGGAACAGACAGCAGGTTCTCTCTCCCTTGCTTTCAACCTAGGCTCCTTTCACTATTTTGTGAGTGACACAAAAGCAGATACAGTGAACATATTCATAATATCAGGTATGACTAGTAACACCTTCTGCTGTAACTTCAGCTGGGTTTTCCCCCTAGTAATCTTGTTGGGAGGATTAAGTAACCAGGCTTACAAATTATGAAATTCTCCTCAGCACAGTACCAGGGACATAAAGAAAACTTAATAGCTTGATTCAGGGCTGTTGCTAATGATGTTATTTATCTCAGTCTGTCTTCTAGCCCTTATTTGTTAACTCCAGTTCATCCTTGGAGATGAAGCTTAAGCATGATCTTAAGCTTAAGGCCTCTTGTTGAAGAAGTCAGTGATCATCTTTACAAAGTCTCCACTGTCCTTTGCTGAGTGAAGCTCCCCTGCTGAACTCACACATAACTTAGGAAGACTGCTGTCTTCCTAAGGAGCCGTGAGCTCCTCAAAACAGGTCAATGACCCATCCATTTTGTTTGTTTGTTTGTTTGAGTTTTTTGTTTGTTTTGGGTTTTTGAGACAGGGTTTCTCCGTATAACAGCCCTGGGTATCCTAGAACTCACTTTGTACACCAGGTTAGCCTTGAACTCACAGAGACTCGCCTGCCTCTTCCTTCTGTCATGTACCACCACACCCAGCTTGCCTCATCCAGTTTTGTTTATCAAGTGTCTACTGTGGTCTCTGACACAAATGGATTCCTTAAAGGCCTGCTGAACAAATGGATGGTGTCCTGTCTGTAAGACTCTGGAAAATGGAGTGTAGGGTACCACTTGATGCTGAATCACAGTCCTCTGCCTTAGCTCCTTCTGGTTGTTTAACAAGGCCTCCTTGAAGAGCAGATGTGTATTTGTATGGCAGGGTAGGAGCACAGGCCCAGCACTTATGATTCATCTCAACTTCCATGAAGATAGCAGATGACTCACCTGCTGTCAGCAGAGAAGGAGTCACTTATGTGACTTCCATGCAAAAGAGGAATCCTGCTGATTCCAGAGTGGAAAGTCCAGTAGATGATCTCAATCAGTAATCACTTAACATGGACAAATCCCGTGAGATGGAGTTCTGTGGTCAAATGCTGGATGCTTTGATAAAGAGGAGTGGGAAGACAGGGAGGCAGAAAAGGGGAAGGTGGCAGAGGAAGGAGGGAGGAAGGGAAGGAAGAGGGTGTCTTGAAAGCACAACCACCAGGTTATGTTTTGGGACTCCCGGAAAGATTCTTGAACATTAGAATGTACATCTCTCAACTCCCTCATCTACAGAAAATTAATAATTGTCTTGCTTGCATACTAAAGCCAACAGTTGAAGAACAAGAACCGTCTGAGATTGAATGCAGTCAAGCAAAGAGCCAGGAGAGCCAAGGTATGGTCACACACCTCCTGGTGTCACTCTGTGTAGGCAGGAAAGAAGAGCTTTGTAAAGGAGGGTCCTTGTGCTCTCCATTTTTATGTTATGAAAACAGATCTTACAGGAGTGTGAAAGGAAACAAAACAAGTAACACATAATAGGAACAAAGGAAAAGTAAGACCATAATAAGACAATTAGACAAAATTAAGACCCCAGTATATCAAATATTATAGGCAAGAAAGGCTGTTTACTCCAGATGGCTAATTGGATTGAAGATTTGTATGAATATACATGAAAATTACATGCAGGGGCTTAAGCTTGATGGCAACTAAACCACAGCAATCATGTAGATTTTTTAAAAGTAGGAATTCCTCAGGCGTAGGTGTAGCTCAATGGGTAAAGTGCTTGTACCACATGTCTGAAGCCTTGGGTTTGACCCCCAGTACCACATATTCCAGGTATTGTGACCCATACCTCTACTAGAAGCAGGAGGGTCAGAAGTTCAAGTCTATTCTTAGCACATAACTTGGGGTTTTGAGGACTTCTCAAGGAAGAGTGGCCAGGGGATGGGATTGGGGCAGGAGATGGTCCTATTTACTTTATAAACACTGGAAAAGGAGTGCATAGGACTAATAAAGCAAAGCAGCACCTGTGATTCATTTATATTCTCCAGGTTCATGACTTTAATGAAAGTTAAAAACCACCCTCCCCACTTCTTGGATCCATTACAAGCTGTTTATAGAGATGAAATTCCGATTCATTTCATTTGTACGGGGGCTCTCACTCTTCATACTGAAAAAGACATTTAAAGAAAATCTGACTCCTAACAATACAAGCAACTAAATGGAGCATGTGCTAAAACTATTCATCTGTGACAGCCTGACTGCCTTCAGAACCATACCAAAAGTGTTAAGCCAAAAACACCATTTCACACAAACAGCAAATGGGCTGCTGTTCATGCTTGCCAAGACTCTCTTGGTCCAAGCCATTCTCCCCATCACTGAGGCAAAAGTTCACGGGGAAGGGAATGAGAGAAGAGAAAACATAAACCACAGTAAGTGGAGGAAAGAAAAATGTATGAGGTTAGCAAAGCTTGGACTGCCTGCATCATCATGGATACAACACGATGCAATGGCAGAGCCTGTTACATTTTCAGTAAATTTCTGACTGCTTTCTTAGCTCTTCATGGATACGTAGCTCAATATTAGGATCAGTCTCTGAGAAGTCACAGCAAAGCAACCAGACAGTTAATACCCCACTAAGAAGAAACCATAACAAACTGAGAACCTTTTTTTTTTTTTTATTACTGCCTATCAGCTCTGCCCTTAACCCTGAAAGAACAAGTTAAAACTGAGTGGCAACATTGAACTAATATTAAAATGTGGAAAGACCACTCATTTAGCAGCAGAGAAACCCAAGCCAAAAGAAACAGTTAAAAGGGACGAGATGTGCTGAATTTGATTGATAGGTCTCAGCATCTTGAGAACTGTTATCTCTGTTGCAAGATTTGCAAAAGCATTCCTCTACTCTCCACCTGCCCCAGGCACCCAGCCCTTCACTTCCTGAAATCTGTGACTGTCACTCCTGCTCGGCTCCAGGAGTCCAAACAGCAGGTTAGTAATGAGGTGCTTGAAGGAATCACGCGTAAATAAACTAGGCTTCAGTTAAGTCAACCAAGGTCTTATCACTATTGCTGAAAAGACTAGTCATCATATTCTCTTGACACAGAGAATCTGTAAGAGTTTTGAATGGGATTTCCTGAAGAAAGAGTGAATGAAATACCCTCTCCCCTCCAGGCCAAACACAATTTTTGATTAACATCCAGACGACTAGTCTATCATGAACACCCAGATGGTTTCTGGAAAAGAATTTTTTTCATTTCCTTTTGGTTACTAATCAAAAATAAAGAACTAAATAACATGGTTGGAAATGGTGCTTGCTGCCAAGCCTGTGGACCAAAGTTTGATCCCTAGGTCTCCTATGGTGGAAGGAGAAAGCTACCAGTTCTTCAAGTTCTCCTCTGACCTCCACACATGTGCAATGGTAAGTATGCCCACAACATGTATACACTGGTAAATAATTGTATCTTAAAATAGTAATAATAAAAACCATAAATTATAAGACTATATTTGTATTACCTTGAGAGAGACTCTCTGGCCATTTTTAGCTCAACAAACATTCTGATGATAAGGAATTTAGCTCTATTATTCTCAGGCAACTATTAATACTTAAATGTTAATTTGTGAATTTACTCTTATAGTTCAATTATATGAAAGAAGACACCAGGAGACTGTGGTTTCTCTGAAAACCACTTATACATTATACAGATATTTCTCTTGAGAGCAACACTTCTTTCCCATTTTTTCCCTCAGTATTTTATTATGAAAAACTTCAAATATGCATCAAAGCTGAGAGACTGCCACAGCGAACATCTGTGTGCCCATCACCCTTCTATGGTAACACTTCATTCTACTTGTTTTATCCTCTCTCCATCTGTCTAGCCATCCCTCTAGACAACCATCAAGCCATCTTAGTTTTCTGATGCATTTGAAACTACATTGCAGATGTCAGGGCACTTTCCCCTAAGCACTTCATCATGCCTGTTATGAGCTGGAGATCAGTGTTCATTTACAATATTATTCTTATGATGTAAAATAGACACAAGCTGAAAGGCAAGCATCTTCAATGCATCGTCTGTGTCTGTGAAAGCACGCCTCTGTGTTATGAGAACTCTCACTGGTAGCTTTAGGTCTTCAGTCTTTCCCAGAGGCCTCTCTGATAAAGGCTTGGAGGCCAGCAATACTGAGAAACTGTGGGAACTTAACAGCTAGAGTTAAGTGAGAGAGGTCTTCAGATCATTGGAGAGAAGTCTTTGAAAGGGGTAGCAGTATCAGCTTCTCCCTTTTCCTTCTCATTCTGACATGAAATGAGTGGCTTTATTCTACTACGCCATCCAGCATGATGTTCTGCCTTACCAAAGGCCAAACAGCAACAGGACCAACCAATCACAGACCAACCAATTGCGGACCAACAAATCATGGACCAACCGATCAGGAACCTTTGAAATTCTGAGTCAAATATTTTGTCTGTACTAGCTGATTATCCCAGGTATTTGTACAGTACCAGAAAGCTAGCAAACCTTACAGTGTATCAGAGAAGGGATCATTCTAGAATTTTCCCAGATACTATCTGTCCTCAGTCCTCCAGAAGCAAGAACTGTTCTTATTTTTGTCCCCAACACAGATTAAATTTCTCTGAACCATTCTATACTAGAATAGTATAATGTATATTCTTATATCTTTTAATCATCATATTTCTGGGTGCATTGGTGGTTTGCTCTTTTTTAGTTCACACCAATACTCTGGCATTCTCTTATGTTTATACCACAGTTTGCTGATTAGTTTTTCTATTTTTGGACACCGGTGTTATTTCTACTTTTTGACTGCTGTAGATAATGTTGTTTTGAACATATCTATAGAAGACTTAAGGCTCTGCATTTTGATATGATGTTGTTTCATTTATTTATTTATTTGAGTTAGAGTTTCATGTAGCTCATGCTGGCCTTGAACTTCCAATGTAGCTCAGGTTGAATTTGAAGTTCAGATCCTCCTACCTCTGCTTCCCAGCTCTGAGCTGCCACAGCATGCACCAAGCAACTGCGACACCAAGCATTTTATATGGACTTAAGTCATTCTTTACAAAACCCTGAGTCTGTTGAGTTTGGATGAAGGGCTGTATACCTCTGAGACTGACTAAGGAAGTCTCAATTTCCAGATCTTTTGGAGTTCAATAAATTCTAGGGAAAACTATTCTGTTCCCATTGAGCACACATGGGGAGAATTTTAAAAAGGAAGTAGTGACCTTGGGCATATTCTTGAAGTGTGAATACACAATTTTCTTCAACTAACTTATACGTAAAATATCAGTTTGCAATTCTAGAAGGAAAAAAAAAAAACCCAAAGCCTTACTGAGTGTTTTTTCCATTTCTCCCATAAAGATTGACTGTGGCTTAAAATAGCCTGGAATTGTTAGTGCTGTAAATCTTTCTGAAGGAGATGCCAGAGCTGTTCTTCCTGCTCTGCAAAAGAAATGGTATCATAGATCTCGTTTGAAAGCGACGCCATATCAAACTCTATCAATAGCAGACTATTCCTAATGCCCAGGATAAAATGAATTGTGGATTTTTTAAAACGTTTCTCTAAATAGCCGAATGTGTTGAAATAAAACTTGCTGGTATAGATAAGGAATTCCAAATATCCCTCTGAATAGTTGAAGCATTGACTTCTATAAAACTCTGCAGGGGAAAAAAAAAACTGTGCAAAGACAATGAATATTCCTTCAAAATAATTGGAAAGAAGTAATTACGATGGTCGTATGTTGCTGAGTAGGCAGTTTAGTTGGAGAGGAGGCAACAGAAAACTTCCTTAGGCAGCTTCGTGTTAGAGTCATAGGAAATTGATCACTGTGTCTAGCAAGGTACCAAATAAAGATGTCTGGGTGGGACTTGTGGTTAAGGTGAGAAATGTGCCCCAGAGGTTCATGTGTTTTAACTCTTGGTTTCCAGTCAGTGGCGCTGTTTATGAAGGTCATGGAACCTTTAAGAAGTGAAGCTTTGCTGGAGGACTTATACACTGGGGATTTGCTTTTGAGTTGTTATTATTATTGTCATTATTTGTTTGTTTGTTTTAAAGACAGAGTCTCTCTGACTGCCTTGGAACTCACTATGTAGGCAAGGCTAGTCTAGAACTCACAGAGACTTGTCTCTGCCTCCAAAGCACTGGGATGAAAGGCTTGCACTACAACGCCTGGTCTTAGGGCTTTGAAGTTCTATGTTTTGGCCCTACTTCCTGTTTTCTGCTTCCTGTTTGGGGATGAAATGTGATCTCCCAGCTCTTGCTCTGCTCTCATGGTATTCCTGCTTCCTGCCATGTCTTCCTTTGCCTGAGAGACTTAGCCCCCTGGAACTGTGAGCCAAATAATCTTTCCTGCTATATGTTGCTTGTCAGGGTATTTTATTATAGAAACAGAAAAGAAATGAAGACACTGTCATGATTTGAATGAGGAATGTCCCCAGAGGCTCATGTATTGGAGTATTTGATCATAGTTGGTGGTGCTGCTGGGGGAGGCTGTGGAACCTTTAGGAGACTTGCTGGAAGAAGTATGTCCCTGGGGGTGGGTTTTGGGGCTTATATCCTCAACCTACTTCCTGCTCATGCTCTCTACTTCCGGTGTGGGGATAAAATATATCAGCTAGGGTCCATCCTGCTCCTATAATGTGCTCCCTGCTACCTTGTCATCTCTGCCATTATTGATTTTAGCCCTCTGGAATCACTATCCAAAAAAAAAATTAAATTCTTTCTTCTGTAAGTAGCTTTGGTCATGGTATTTTATCACAGCAACAGACAAGTAACTAATACAGCATGTAAAAATTTCTTTCCTGGAAAGTTACCATTCTAAGAACCCACAGTTCAAAGTCTTGTACACATGCTATAGAATGATTATCCTTATACACCAAAAGCCTTTTGGCAATAAAATATATACCCAGGGAACATATATTGAATCTATCTCATCATCTTTCCCTTCCATCTTTGTTAATTCAACTCTGTACAGGTTCTAGGACCTATTGTTTCTCGATAAACATTATAAGCTGTTTCAAACAGAAGGATATAAAATGTTTTATTAGACTGATAGGGAAAACACTAATACATGCAGCCTATAGAGTAATAAAACTCACTAATTCAACTGAAGTATCAAAGCACCTTGACATGACAGTTGTAGCAAGTTTTTCCAATTCTTCCTTTGAACCTGTTTCATTTTCATGGCTGGAATGGGAAAGAGGAAGGGGCAATGTTTCCTTAGCTGTCTGGGTCAGGAGAGCCATCTGGCACTCATTGTTACCACCATGTGGGAACCAATAAACCCTGCACTAATGTTCCAATCTAGTCACTAATCGCAATAATCAGAACATCTGGTTAGGATTTCCCTTTGCTGGGGTGTCCCCAAAGATTTTATTAGGCATCAATTTCCCTTTAGATCTATCTTGACTATCAACATTAGTTTGCTTTTCCCTTCTGTCTGTCTAGCTTGAACCAGGCATAACATTTTGTATCTGCTTGTGGCCCAAGAAATCCATATTTCAAAACTCTTTTGAGCATACATAGCAAGCATACCATTAATCTAAGAAAAGACGTCAGCTCCTACTGTTATTACAGTAATCTTCATGCCTATTCTCAACCATTTGACCTAATCTCTGACCTCTTTTTGTCCAGACTGTTACCAGAGAACTGGAAAAAATCCACTTTCGGTGAGGTGACCTAAGGTTAGGGCCACCTTCCCTGGAGCACCTTCCCAGCTAAAGAAGGAAATGGAAACCGGAGATGAAAGGCATTTTTAGTGGAATAATCCCTGCAAGGAGGAGCAAAGAGAACAGCCAGGAAAAGATGAGTGAACCGTGATTTGTAAATGACAAGTCATTGGTATCCACTGTAAACGTAAGTTCTCAGGGGAGACTTCCACTGGTGTTGTGGGGTCTGAAAGTTGATCTATGTTTTGGCCCTACTTCCTGTTTTCTGCTTCCTGTTTGGGGATGAAATGTGATCTCCCAGCTCTTGCTCTTCTCTCATGGTATTCCTGCTTCCTGCCTTGTCTTCCTTTGCCTGAGAGACTTAGCCCCCTGGAACTGTGAGCCAAATAATCTTTTCTGCTATATTTTGCTGTTACTGTGGGCTGTTTTTGCTCCCCATCACTGCCCACCTTGTATTTGCTCTAACATCCTCTTGACTACCAAATAAAATCCTTAGAATGTATCAGCAGACTGCTAACTGGAATTAATCCAAAAGCCCAAAGTGTTATCACATAGACTCTAAGACCCACAGGGGAGTTTTCCCTGCTTCCTTGTGTTCCATCTACCCATGATTCCCAGCAATGTATTTGGTAAATGCCATGATCTGTGACTTTCCTTGTTCTGTGACTGATAAAATCTCATATAACCATTTTCATGGTGGAACATGTCAGCTGGGCAACCTGAAATCTCTCCAGACCAGAGGTTCTCAACTTGTGGGTAGAGACCCGCTTAGGGAGTGTTGAATGACCCATTCACAGGGGTCACCTAAGACCATCAGAAAGCACAGATATTTACATTATGATTCATGACAGTAGAAAAACTATAGTTATGAAGTAGTAACAAAAATAATTTTATGGCGGGCGGGGGTGTCATTAAAACATGAGGAACAGTATTAAAGCTTTTGCAGCATTAGGAAGGTTGAGAACCACTGGTCTAGACCACGGACACTCACAGTTGACTGAAAGTGATGATTTGAGTCAACATTGTTGAGGTTTTTAATTGAACTGGGTGTGAAAACTATGTTCTTTACAAGATGATGCAAGCCATATACTAAAAACTGTGTCATGGTGGTTTCAGTAGGAATGACCCCCCCCTCCCCCATAGACTCATATGTTTGAATGCTGTGTCTATAGGGACTGGCACTATAAGGAGGCATGGCCTTGTTAGAGTAGGTAGGACTTCATTGGAGGAAGTGTGTCACTAGGGGTGGGCTTTGAGGTCTCAGAAGCTCAAGTCCAGTCTCAGTGCCTCATAGTCATAGGAAGCCCTGTTGCCCGTGGATCCAGATACAGAATTCTCAAATCTTTCTCCAGCACTATGTCTGCCTGTGTGTTGCTGTGTTTCTAGCCATGGTGATAATGGACTAAACCTCTTAACTTTAAGCAAGCCCAATTATATGTTTTCCTTTATAAGAGTTGCCATGGTCATGATGTCTCTTAGATGCAATAGAAACCAGAAGACAGGTGCCTCTAGCCAGCCAAGGGAGAAGTACTAACAGTTAACTGCTTTCTATTACAGGTGGTTTTAACTTTGAGTTCACTTAAAGCCTGCTCACTGTGGCCCAAAACGTTGATGAGTGTTTGAGGTAGGATGATATTTGACCAAATTTACTACAAAGCATTTACGGATCAGCAGTTGTTAACTTTGGGCCCAGAAGGGACAGCAAACTGCATGTTCTGTCATCACTGTATTTTCTGATCTTATAGTTAGTTTAGGGCCCCAAGGTGTGTTCTGGATTCACTTTGAACCAAGCAGTGACACGTAGTTTGAGGACTACTTGCGGGGTGGACCCACAATGTCTGTCTTTCATTTGAGGTCCACAAGGCTGAGTGCCTCAGTACTCCCTGCCTGGAAGTTTCCTTGAAAACCACCAATCTACAATGAAAGCTTGCAAACTCTGCTTCCTCTTTCTTGGGAGGAGTCAGCAGCAGCAGCAGCAGCAGCCACCACTGGGCAAATTAACTCAGAAGGCAAGACTGAAGGCCAATCACAAGAGGGGAGGTCATTTTCCTTCTGCTTCGCCTTTTTATCTGGGCTGCCACCAGAACACACCGCCCACAATCAGGGTGGGGCTCCCAAGAGCAATCAAGACGCCCAGGCAATTCTAATTTGTGGGAAATTGACATTAGATCCACCATAATAGCTTCTAATTGTTGTCTTGTTCAGAATCTACTTGTATAGTTGACCTTACATTGTTCAACCTCCTCAAGGCTGATTCTCTCTGTTCTTCCACATCTAATCTTGGGCTCATGTTGCTCAGAGTCCTTGACTGATTTCTCTCTGTTGGCCTCCTTGGGTTAGATTTAGATCCAATAGAATGCACGTGTGTGTGTGTGTGTGTGTGTGTGTGTGTGTGTGTGTGTGTGTGTGTGTGTGTGTGTGTGTGAGAGAGAGAGAGAGAGAGAGAGAGAGAGAGAGAGAGAGAGAGAGAATCCTAATAGAATCAAAACTAGGCAAGATTATGTGGAATAAAATATTCCAAATGTAAGCTTATCACTAAATATCTGAATTCTTTGGGGATTTCTCTAAGCATGTATCAAGTCATATATCAAAATTTGTTTCCTATTGTAGCATGTCATAATTTTTATAGATATCTTTATGTACTCAGAGTTTCCCAGTTATAAATATTTTCAAATAAGTGAACATATTGAGTCAATGGGAAATTCAGTGGTCTCAACATGGCTGCACATAGAGAGTTTATAGGCAGTTTTTACAAAATAAATTATCTGGGTCCCATTTGGGCAATTACATTGAAACCCTGAAAACATGGCACACATAACTTTTTAAATCCCCAACATGTGATTCTAATACATAGCTAAGACTATGAACTACTATAATAGTAGATATGAGTCAGTATACTGACTTAATGTGTTTGTGCATTTTATAGAGTCAATTGGATACAATAGTTCTTGAAACAGTATGGGACACTAATAAATAAATACAATAGTTTACAAGGTAAAATTTTCTGTTATCACAGACAAATCTGCCCTTAGAAAATATAAACAATGAATTTTGGCTTCAAATGTTAGTTGACTTTTAATCATAAACAGTGTTTAATCTGAAAGGCAATATATTGATCTTCTCTCTCTCTTTTTTCTTTTCTTTTTTTGCTTTTTAAAAAATTTATTATTATTATTATTATTATTATTATTATTATTATATTTGTGTTTTAATTTTACACATCATCCATGGGTTCCCCTGTCCTCCCCCCTCCCGCCCCCACCCCCACCTTCCCCCCATTCCCCCATCCCCACCTTCCCCCCATCCCCTCCCCTCCATTCCCATCTCCTCCAGGGCCAAGACTCCCCTGGGGATTCATTTAAACCTGGTGGATTCAGTACAGGCAGGTCCTTTTTAGTTTTTCAAGACTGGGTTTCTCTGTGTAGCTTTGCGCCTTTCCTGGAACTCACTTGGTAGCCCAGGCTGGCCTTGAACTCACAGAAATCCGCTTGGCTCTGCCTCTCAAGTGCTGGGATTAAAGGCGTGCGCCACCACTGCCTGGCAACTTATTTTCTTCATATTACTTTACTCTTTCTTTAAATACTTTATTATTTTTAACTATTTATTGATCTTTTAAAGACAAAATAAAGGTATTCTTATATTTGAAATGTTATTACATATCCTTAAATAAGCTGATGACACAGATTCTTGTAAATCAAAGAGTCATGGGCGCATGCGTGGGGGGGGGGGGGCGAGGGCGTGGGGGTTTGGCAAAACCTGGACCAATCTGAGTTCTATCCTTAAGACCTACACAGTGAAAGGAAAGAACTCACTCCTGAAAATTGGCCTCTGAACTCCAGACAAATGCATGACCTATTCAACCAGACATGTGCACACTTTCATGAACATACACAATAATAACAGTTAGTAATAATAATAAAAATTTTAAAAGTCATTATGATTCTGACTATGTTTCTAACATCACAGACCTGGAGGAAAATCACCTGGATTTGCTTGATTGATGATGAATTGATGTCATTAAGTTTTCCACACTATTAATATTAACAATGAAATTTCACACATATTCATGTAAGCATAAAACAGTAAGAGCAGAGGACAAAGCCCATGAGAGAGATAAAATGGGTAACAGAAGTAATCATGGTATATTACTGCTGCAAAAATCAATAAAGCAAATCTGTTATTCTTTTTAAGTGTCATATTACAATAATGTTTTCCTGAAGACTGTTGTCTGTATCCAATTTAGGAAGGCATCTGCTTGTGTTTGCTTAAAACAAAAGGGTGGTTGGCTTAATGAATTATTTACAGGCATGCAATATGGCAACAGTGTCATTATGAACTCTCTTCTAAGATCTCCTCTGGCTACTCCTGGCAGGGTGTCAATTTGCTTGTTTTTATGGTAGGTGCATGAATTTGTGGAGCTATTCAAAGAAATGCGACTCTACCATTGGACTTCCTAATGCACGCAGACCCAATAAGAAAGCCATGGTAACAAGAATGGCAAAAACATTCATTTGGCATTAACAATGTGTAATGTGGAGTTCAAGCAGATGAGCCACGGGAATTACAGAAGCCTTGAAAGTAGGCTAAAGATGTAAGGAAATCAAGACAGGGCTGGAGGAGACACTGAGCAGAAAAGAAGGCAAGGTCCGTGACCTCTTCCTCCTCCCTGACGCGTGGACCACCTGTCAGTGTCTGATGGAAAAAAAAAGGAGTTCCAGGCACCAAAGCAATGAAGTATAAAAATTAAATTGACCTTGAAGTTTGTAAGAAATCAGCAGAAAAGGCGGGAGAAGAAAAGTCCTGGGTGTAAGTAGCAGGGTTATTAAAATCCAGTGATTTTCTTTAGCGTCCTCAAGCCCACATTTCCCTTCCACAAAGTCAGGGCATCTAGACAGGCTGTGAAGGCAGCCTGTTGGTGACTGGAAACATGGCAGGGCAGGAAGGCAGGGCAGAAAGAGGAAAATCCCACAAAGCCAGCATTTTTTCCTTGAGTCAGAACCACCTGTAACCCAGCACAACCCCCTGGCTCCATCACAGATCAGCGGTGTTGGCTGGTGGTGAAAGCTGATGGAGTAAGTTTCCAGTTTCTCAAAATGACCCTGGGAGAAGACTTTGTAAACAAAAGCCAATTACAACATATAATTTCTCCCACCAGCACCTATGATGCAAATCTCAGAAAGATGGTGTCTAGGGATAGGACAGTTAGGAGCTGTGTGTAGCTCTGTTTTAATCTTCCATCATCTTGTGGTTATTGTCTGCTGCTTCTAGTGGCTCATGTGAGTGAGACCTGGGTGTGGCAGAGATGATAAGAGCAAGACTGTCCCTGCCTTCAGCATTACAGTATCATGGGGGGTGGTGGGGGCGGGGGTGGAATTTTCATTAGAAACATTGAAAAAGCCAGAGACCCTTGTTAAGTAGTACTGTTTTGTAACATGTTTATTATACTCTACGGGTGTTTAACAGTCTGAAGCTGTCCTTTCATATTGCAGTCAAGATACAAAGACGAGAGTAGCAGATTGTAATTCGAGGAAAGGGGAACCATTATAAGCTGAGAATCGGAACAAAGTGTGAATAAGTATAATTTATGTTGAATGCTTGGGCTGCACATTGTCTTGTGACGGCATGAATGGGTTCTGTAGTGAAAACCATAGCCGGGAGAAAAGCAGCATGCAGCAGACTTGTAGGACTTACACCCACAGTCAAAGTCCCTTCTGAAGAAGGGAGAAGAATCAGCAGCAGACCTCTCCCCACCATGAGCAGTGCTTTCACTGACTTTCAAGGAAGCCAGCAACCCACAAACAGCAAGCCCATGAGTAAAGGACTGGCTAATTTATTCTACCTCTGTCCACAGACAGAATTAACCAGAAAACTGCCAAAGTGCGTATTTCTAGCTGCAGTTTGACAGTCATGGATACAACTTACAGTTGACATTGCCAAATCTCATGATTTTTAAAATCGTTTTATGTCTTCCTGCAGTGAGGCAGATATGTAGAAAAGACTCCTGCCCCCAGCTCCTGCCCGCCTCTGGCATAAACTGTGCAGCTTTAGACAAGGCACTTAGCCTTTCCGAGCTCCTATTTTTCATGGGAAATTTGGGAAGTGATGATAGTAGTAAATAACACCCAAATCAATAGATTGATATGATACTCAAGATAATTAATGTGATCGCATTTAGCCCAATACGTTTAATCAATGCAAGTTCAAAAAAGTTAGACTTTTTAACCAATGTCATCATTTTAGTTTTCCTAGCAATAGCCCCTCTTCTAGCCTTTTAATACCAGGTCAACAACAATTTCATACAAGTCAAGTGATACCACCGATCTACCACTCGAATGAAGGAAGTCGTTGACTAGGAGGAAGACAGGAGATAAAGGACATTTTCAAATTAACCCTGAAATTTAAATAAGCTGACCATGCTCCAATTTCTATAAAGAAGCAAGGGTTTTGCCTGGCCTATTTGTGACAATGCTGTCCTCAAGTGTGGGAAGTTGGTACATCCATGAAGAGGAAGACAACAGGGCCATCACACTGTAGGGCAGTGAGAAAACAGGTCCTGAGCTTATCTGCAAGCACGGGGCTCTTTAGGTTGGCTTTCCTTAGGACTCAGCTCTTCAGAAGATATTCCCTTCTCTCGGAAGACATTCCCTTCTCTCTCCAAATTCCTTCATAGTCATTTTTCCATCTCTCTTCTCTTCCAAAGTACAAGGAAGGGATTGAAGCTGCTGCGTGGCTGGGAAGAGCCTGCTGACATGGGAAGGCCTGGACTAACACAGACAGGACCCGCCAGGCAGGAACCAGGGATCCTCTGCACTAGAGAGGGCTCTTTTTTTCTCTGTATGGGAATTCTACTTTGCTCAGCTCTTGTGGCTTCAGAATCAATCCCAAGGATAAGAAAGCAGTGGGTTCTATTCTCCTTTGAAGAGGTAAGAAAGGACCCAGGTATCGTGAAGTTAGTGGCGAGTTCAGTTGCTGAGAGGCCACGGGTGCCCTTTAGAAGTCTCTGAGTGCTCTGGACTGCAGGCCTCCAGAATTCCATTTCTTTTCTTACACTCAGAATACTGGGAATCTCTGATGTTTCTCACCATGTAATGTACTGAATGCCATTTAATTAATATTCTGGAAAATCACATTTGACTGGTATCTTGCTCATTTAATTTTAATATTTCTACTGAATTGACAACACAATGTTATTAATAACGCCTGTCATGTAAGGCCTACAATCAGCAAATAGCCCAGAAGGGTGGAATAAAATATGCACTATTATTTCTTTGTTCGCACTCATATAGTTGATCTCAATTTCATGTTCATTTACATTTTAAAAATATATGTAAAACAAAGAAAGTTGTTAAAAATGCATTTATGAACTGATACATTGCCCTCTATATAGAGGATTTTCAGCTATTATTACTAAAATTAAAATAAGTTTATGATTATCTCAATAATCTTAATATGATAGATAAATATGAAGTTGTAAACATATTTTATACATACACAAACAGAGAGTTTATATATGAACTTTTCTCATCTGGGCTGACAATACTTCCTCTGAGAGCCAAAGAACACCTAACAAAATTCTCAACACCAGAAACAAGTCCTCTTTTGAGTTGTTGGTCACAGTTTTCCAAGAGAGCCCTCTCCCCACCAAAAACCCATAAAGATTATTGATGTTGCCCTTGGTTGCTACCCATAAGTGGAAAGTAAGTTCCTATTGCTGGCGACACCCATGTACTTCAGATATAGGACCCAAAGGACCCTGAACTAGAACTAACTTGACTGACTCCTCCCTGAAGACTAGTTTTCATGGTACTAGAATGTACCATGCAATCTTCCAAAGGAGGGGAGCAACCGAAAGTCTTACCCAACTGTGGTACCTATGAACCACGTCTATGACCAGCATGGCAAAAAAAAACCCTTTGTGTACAGAACTAGCAAACATACCTTGGTTGTAATCAATAGTTCTCTGATCGGACTTAAGACCTGCTCAAAAAGAGGAATATCATGCCTGATACCAGAAACCTAGCCAACTACCTAGGACTAGTGACATCATAAATCCTGGAGGAGAACCTACAACTATCAATTTACTAAACCAGCCTGATCCCTAACTACATTCTCAATATCTCTCCTTATATCCACAGTTAAGTTTAATCCTCACTCCTCATCAAGCAAACTTCTCTTTGCAATAGATGGACGGGACGACCATCACATAAAACCACATCCAATCAAAATGCGGACTTGCAGAGCCCAGTTCCAGTGGATACATCTACAAAATCACTCTAGTACCTAAGGCTCAGGGAAAATTTCAGAAGAGAGAGCAGAAAGATTGTAAGAGGCAGAGGGTCAGAGAGTTTGCTGTGAGACTGTGTCTCCTGTAATGGCAGAAGCTACACCCGTAAAGTGTGACCAAGATGCCTGTCTAAACATGGGCTGGAACAAAGACCACAACAGTAGACGTGGCAAAGCGGAAGAGGGAAATACCAGAAGGCCCCAACCCTCTACAAAGAACTTCAGGCAGCTAAGGGTTGCTGAAACAGGGAGAAATAGTCTTCCCCAGGAACAAATACACTGGTTGGCTCTCTAATACTAAATGGTCAGCCCATTATGCAGGGTTAGCAGGTTATATTTAGGAGATATATATATATATCCTAAGCATATAAGCACATTAACAATAATTAGTAAAAATAAAAAAGGCCATGGATTTGGAAAAGAGCAAGGGGAGGTATTGGGCAGTGGAGGGAGGAAAGGGAAGAGAAATGATATAATTATATTATAATCTCAAAAAAATGTTCCCCTGACTTCAACCTATGACCTTCCAATGTCCCCCTCCTCTCTCTCTCTCTCTCTCTTGATAGGGACTTGTTGTACTGTCCAGCCTGGTTTTAAAGTCATGGATGTCCTGAATCAACATCTTGAGTATGGATCACAGGTATACATCATAATTCCTGGTGGACACTCATATTCCTGGAGAATGAGTAGCATTTTAGATAAAAGAACACTAGAGCTTGGAGTATGACCCAGTTATAGAAGTGCTTGCCCTGGGTTGTTTAGGCCCTAGCTTGGATCCCTTGTACCACAAAAGTAAAAACAGCACCAATAAAAGAGTACCTTGAAATGGAAGATGTTGAACTTCTGCAATGGAAGGTCATTGCTTGACTGTGGATATTTAGAATGCCCACTCTTACAGTATCAGTAGTCATGGTGAGCTCAGCTAATAGATTGTCATAAAATGGTAGCTTAAGCAATGTTTTAAATTCATAGGTCATATTGCTATTTCCTTCTGCTTTTAGACACATGGGAATATGACATCTTTTATACTTCCTGGCAGTTAAGAAGTTAATAGAGCAAATCTGAGCAAAGTCTATCAGTTATAGGATTGACTGGCAGACCTGTAAAAATCTCCAAACACGTTTTTTGTCCTCAACTACAGACAAATGCAGAAGATGTAATGGGAAACCTGGATACATTGGATCCCAGAGACAGAAGGATCCTGAGACACCACACAGCTTCATCAGGGTCCATCAGCCTTAACACACCCACTGTACCACACTGAACCAATGTAAGCTGGAATGTGTGTGTACTGGATTATGATAAGGATTGGAGTGGTGAGTAAGGGAATCTGCAATACTCTGATTCACTAATACAGGCATTAGAAAGATAATATATTGTTGACTCGTGGGGGTCTTAGTAGGAGCTAAGAATAGAAATCTAAATAAATATTTTAAATAATGGTCCTCTTGAAGCTGAGGGATTGTGTGAGGAATAGAGGGTAGAAGGGAAAATGTTCGTATTGTATTTATATGGACAATCCACCTAATGGCACTGAGTCCAGGCAAAGGGGGATCTTGACAGTCTTCTTTCCCCCTGGTTCCTAAGTTGTGTAGACAGTATCAGGGTCTAGATGGATGACTGTGTACACAACTGAGAGCATAACCAAGATGGGAGTATTATACCTTATAGAGCTCAACAGAAAAAGCATAAACAAGCATTGGTACAAACCACTAGAGAGCATTGATGGGGCTGGACAGCATTTGGGATCCTGTTAACCCAGCTTCAGGATCTATTTGGAAAATTCCAGAACTAGCAGCACAAGGATGAGCAATAGACAGAAGACTTGGACAGTGTCCCTAATTTCTCTGCCCTCCTAGAAAAAACTTATACACACCATTCAACCAGTGTGTGTAATGAAATCAACAAGAAAGAAACAGTGAATGGACTCTACCTTAGAGGAAGAGAAAGACTTCCTAAAAGGCTTCATGTTGCCTGTGTGGTTCAACTGATGGGATAGATTTTAGTTAAGAAGGGACTGGACCCTTCTACATTTGTTCCTATTGAATGCTAGGGATGAGTGGGGTGAGATAAAGCATTGATATCTCAAATGGTTGAAGGTAAAATGAGATACGTATGCTTTCCTCATAGGTCTGAGTACTAGTGAATTAAATTTGGCATATTACTGAGAGTAAAAGCATATTACTGAGAGACAAAACAGATGAAACAACTTTATTATCTTTTAAAATTCCACCCATTTTTAGACAGTTGCTCTCCAAAAAATTTGGCCATGCTAGATCTGTGCATGCAGACTGATACGACTACTGATCTTTCTTTAGTGGCACTGTGCTTTATTTATTGATTAACAAATTAATTTGGCATCTTGACACAGGGTCCATGTAGACCAGGCTGGCCACGAACTCATGGAGTATCTGAAGCTGGCACAGGACTTGTATCCTGCTTCCATCTTTCAAGTGCTTGGGTTACAGAAATGAACCCACACTCAGACTGCCCTTTTTTTTTTTAACCACAATTTTCCCTTCTGCACTGTTCTGAAATATGACATACAGGAGAGAAAAATACGTAAACCAGAGTCGGTCTCTTCATGTTTTCAACCCTAAGCAGTGTCTGGGAAAACCAAGCCTGCCAAGAACAATGTCAGAAACATCACTTCGCTGTAGTGATAACAACATACCCAGAAGGCAGGTTGTCTGACAATGGATGTGCCAGAAAAGAAATTGTGGTGCCTGTGGAGACTTTGAGTAGTTCACCGAGGTGGTCCATAACCAACAATACCGGCATCCTTCAGCAGAACAACTAGAACTTCTCCTTTGAACACCACGGGAACTTCTGGAGGGCTTTGGAGCCCTTTGGGCTTAGCTGGGTCACTCCAGGAAAAACACAAGCCTCACAAACTAGAACCATGCACTTAAATTGTGCCAGCACCAATAGCAACTTGGCACTTCCCTGCTTACATAAATCTTTGAATTTCATTTTGGTTGATGATTGGAACCAGAGTGTACCTTTGTGGAAAAAGGGAAAAGAGAAGTAGCTTGGAGGGACAGCAGCTGGCTTTGACTTTGGATGATATTTTTTGCCTCTGTACTAGATAGACTATTTAGTCAGTTCTAATGACCAGTGTGTGACTGTACCAGAATGGTCAAGTACCGGTTTAGGCTTCAGGGAGATAACCATGAATATCTCAGACCTGAGCTGGAGGAAGAGAACAGAATGTCCCCCATGGACCAGAGCATTTCTGGTCATATCAAATGGCATCAGTGTCCTGGGTACTTGCTACATCAAGTATTCATTCTTGTCAGCTGGCTGGGAGAAGTGCCATCAGGTAATGCTGATGACAATTTTGTATGTGTGTGAGAACATGCTCAGCTCTCAAGAGAAATGCTGGTTCTCAGGGTGTTTTGTTTTCCTTTGTCTTTGACATCCCCCAGAGAGGAAGTTAGAAGGCGTGGCATTGACTTCACGGCTTCATCTCTCTGAGAAGTATGAAGAATTGTGTGAGTCATATGTGTGTCCACATGCAAAGAACCTGGGTCTAGGTCACCTATTTTTTTTTCATTGTGCTATAGGGGGGGGGGGTGGGGGTGCTCAGTTCTTATATTCTTGAGGTAAATAATTCAGTAGAGAGTAGCGGTTTAAGCAGATGTTAATTAGGAAAGCAATTCACACACTCAAAGAGGGGTCAGACTAGATCATCCTAAAGAGGGGAACCAGCCCATTGGGTTTCTACATCATGGACTTTAAGGAAAAAAATTGATTATTAATAAATGTAATGGCATATTCATAAAGTAGGGTGTTCCTTTTCCCTTCTCAAACTATGGTCAACTGAAGATGATCAATGCACATGTGTGGAGACATGCCTGGGTGCCTCAGCTTCTGATAGACTGGGAATGATCTAACTGCAGCTTTGAAGATGCTTGACTGCACAGGGGTATCTCTAACTGGTCGGAGACAGCTCTCAAGGATTACCTGCAGTTTTCCTTGGTCACCACATCTCTAACCCTTTGCCAATCTGGCAACAATTGTACGACATCAATTTTCTCTACCAAAAAGCTGGGGAGCTCATTTGAGTCAGGGACACTCTGCCAGTCAGAGTCCTAACAGATGCCACGCTTTAACTAGGATAGTTCAAGGATTTTCTAATAAAGGAAGTTTAGAAAGCTGTGGACAGAGGCTAGGAAGCCATAGGGGAGAAACGGTGATGTAGAATACAAATAGGGGGTTGTTACCCCCCTGGTCCAGAAAAAGGGAGGCTTGGAGACAAGCAAGTAACCTTTCACAGAGGAAATGGAGAGGGTATAGGAAGGGAAGTCCTGGTGCTATATCTCTTTGCTGTCCTACCAGAGGACTCCATGACTGTTTCCAGAGGGCTGAGAATCCTGGAAAGCCTCAGGGACCCAAGGACAGAGCATGAAAAGGGTGAGATTAGGCCTGGAGATGCACTCTTGGGATCTCCAGCACAAACACATTGTCCTTTCGTTTACCTGTCTTTTACATTTCCTGGCTTATTAGGTCTCAGTAAGCAGCTCTTTGATGAAGAGAGCACTCTGGCATCTCTGTGGCATTTTCCTTCCCAGGATATAACCAGGCCTCTACCTGTTCCCTGTCCCCTCAGAAGAATGGTTGATATTGATTTGAGGCACCCCAAAAAGAACCTGACCACAGGAATGCTTTTAAAGCATAATTTAATGAAGAGCATTAACAGACCTCTAAAGCCCTGGTCAAAAGTCCTACATAAATCCATCTGTGTAATTGCCAGTACATGGCCAAATCTTCAGTTTTATGAACCAATGCCAGCATCCCAGAGTTTACATCCTTCCTTGATCAATCTTCAGGATGGAATTTACTTCTCTAATAACATGCTTCTCAACATCAGGCAGGTCCCAGAATGACCATCAAACAGAGGCAACATGAACAGCTGGGAGTATCTGATGGTAATAAACACAGATGTGCCTGACAGGAAGTTAAGTGCACAGCAGGTTGATGTAACTCACTTCCCTGAATTCTGCCAGGCCATGTGATCCCTGAGATGTGACTACCTGGTGAAGGTGTCTCCATAACCACAAGACAGAGTGCTTGGCTCAGTGTTAATCATGGCATCACCTCGAGGCCTGTGATTTATAGGCAAGGCTCAGTTCCTTTAAGTCTGTGTTGTTAGCCCCTGAATGCGCTTGCTTAAGCTAGTTAAAAAAAAAAAAAAGAATTCATTTCTTATGCAACATGAGATCTGATGTACACATTTCCATTCTGCTCTTTACTGCTCACTTTGCAGCTTGAGAATTCTCACTTAAAGCAAATGTTTCAATTTCTAGAAAGACAAAATGGGTTTAATTTTTTCCTTTCTCTCTCTTTTTAATTGCTGGGTATTAAAGACAGGGGCCACGTATTAAGCACGAAAGTATTTTCCTGTTTCCTTTGTAACATCATCAACCAACGTCATAAGAAGTCTGACAGTGACAAGGGGTCATCTTTCAGGGACTCTAATCTACACCTGCTAGAAGAAAATGACACTGCAGGATCTCCCAGGCATCACAGGTGAGCGTTAAGAACTTGAGGTTTTGAAATCTGCATTCAGCCTTCTGTGTGATGCTTGGGTGTGTGTATAGTGTAGACTGGTGGATTTTGAAGGCAGGTCTAGTGAGAACAAAAGATGTGCTGTCTTTAGAACACAAGCAGCTAGATGGCGGTACTAAAGAAATAAAAAGTTATCCATTTGTGGACCAACATGCTTCCTGTCGACATCTAGGTTTCCAAATTTTGGGGTGTGGCCACTCCCTATTACCTCCAAACTGTGTTAACTTGTAAATGAGTTCTCCAGACACAGGGCAAATGAATCAGTGAAAACCATCATTTCTCCAAAATTTTTCTGGGTTAATCTTGCCTGACATCTGAAAAGAGATGAGTGTAGCTGATCCACATAGTATTTGACAAAACTCTTGAGAAACCTAAGTGCTGTTAGTATTTAGAAACTTCTAAAGTCATCCCTTGCTCTTGGGCCTCTGGTTTGCTTTTTTTTTTCCTCCTTAGGTAATAGGAGTTAGGGATCCAACCAATCTCATTCTTATCCATCTATGAAACTGCTAATGAATTGCTGACAAAGCCTGCCTCTCTCCCAAGACCTCTTCCACAGGTTCTCTGGGTGTCTACTTCTCCTTTGGCTGGCTGAATTGTTTTTCTGCACTGGAGGATCACTTGTGAAATGGACCTGACTTTCTGCATGAATCAGGATCTCCTGATTATAGTGGCAGGCCTACCTGGCTCTCCTTCACTAATCGGCTGACTGATGGTAGACTTCCTGTTTCAGGGTCTTGTCTGAGGTAATTACTTGGCTTCTGCCATGGCTTCTCACCTGCTCTCCACAAGCTCCAGGTGTCATCATGGCAGGGAGACCAGCTCCAGTCCTGACAATCTCTCTCCCTCTCAGAAGAGCATGGTACCGTCTTGCTGTCTTAATCTGTACTTGGTTTCGACTTGTCCATGTTCTTGGAGATCCATAAGGAACGTCAGCCAGTGGTGCTAGCTCAGGCCTGTAATCATTATACCTAGGAGCCTGAGGCAAGAGTTTTCCATGAGTTTGAAGTCATAGACTACATAATGAGTTCCAAGACAGCCTGGGCTGCCGTGTGTGCCTTTTCTCAAAAATAAAAAAAAAAAAAAAAAAAAAACAAATAACAAATGCCAACAATAGAAAACAAATAATTAAGAAATAGTGCAGGTGACTGCTTATTAAGCAAGCTGTATTTCTTACTGGTTGCTACCAGAACATAGAAAATAATATCATGTTATACAATGTGGATATGCAGGAAATAAGTAATGATCATGAAGAAAAGGCCTTCAGTCCCCACCAGCCCTTTTCTGCACTTTCTGCAGAATTCTTGACATCCCAGGCTATCTGCTTGCTACACAGTGGATTGTGGGTCCAGTTGTTGCCCATTGCTAAAGAGAGACAAGGAAATGCTGTCATCACTATGAACACAAAAAGAGATTTTTTTCTGAGAATTCCAAGCCATCTGAGTTTCTGTCATGGCTGTCTACAGGCATCATTTGGGAGACCTTGCTTCCAGACCTAGGAACTGGGGAGAAGTTGCCATCAATCCTGATTCGGGCAGGGAGATGAAACCCCTGAGGCCTATAGAGGTTGAGTTGTGAGCCTTGCTTAAAACAAAACAAACCCGAGGCAAACAGCCAGAGACAATGTTGCTCACACTGCCCTCCACTAGGCTGTAAGGCAAATCAGTCAGCATGACGGTAAGTCATCAGCTTCAAATAAAAACACAACTAAACCGAGATGATTTCCATCTGAAAAACACATCCAGGAGACAGGCCTTCCTATTGTTTTATTGAAGGGAAACGCCATTGCTTTTTTGATTCCCTTTTAATGGAGGCAGTGATAAAAATAAAATAGAAATGAAAGGTGATAAATGGCCTGTAGGTACCATATTCAATGATAAAAACAAGACATAAAGAGAAATATTAATCAATGCTCTGAGCTTTGTTCAGGCACTAAACTGAGGAATGTAATACATCCTGCAGCTTAATTATTATTTTTATGGACATCGTGGCCCAATGTACCCCAGGCAATTGCATCCGTAAAGTCTCTTGCTAGACTGAGTTCTGCACAGGCCTATGCTACTTTTTTTTTTTTTTTTGGCCAGGCATACAGCTTTCTGTTTATGTTAGATGCAAGCTAATATTTTGAGCTGTGTATCTTGGATCTTCTCTGTTTTTAATGCACAGTTGAAGACACCTGCATTCAAATTCAATTTGGACCTTAGTTCTATTCTGGAGATAAGCCTGTTCCTACCCAAACAGAACTAACTCAATTGGACTCAGGCACATGATGCTACATACAATCAGGCTGGCAATGAAATTAAACTGACTGCAACCAATGCTTTCATCAGGAGTGCCACAACTGAACAAAAAATAAAAGATTTTCCCCCTCCCAGCCAAGAGAAGTGGATTATACATAAAGACTTTTCAAAAATCTTGGCATTAAGTTTTAAAGGTAGTCTTTATATAGAGAATGAACATTTGTTTAAGGCACACAAAAATGTAGATCAAGCCTTTTCTCTTCTGGAGACTGGGGGGATAGCACTTGCTGTGCAAATTTGAAAATCTGAGTTGAGATCCCCAGAACTCATAGAAAAAGCTGATTGTGATAGTATGTATCTGTAATGCCAGTGTGTCATGTGGGATGGAAAGGTTACAAGGGGTTCACTAGCCTGACTGCTGAAATAGCCATTGAGCTCCAGGTTCAGTGGGAGATCATGTCTCAAAATAAAACCAAGAGGGGAGTGATAGAAAATGACACCTGATGTTGACCTCTGCCCCAACCTCCACATTCTTTATAGATTTTTATCCTCTCCCAACACTTCCTTAGAAAAATAACTTCTTTTAGGGTAGCTGTAGCTTGTGTTTGATGGCAATCATACCAAGCTGGGCACTGCTGTTGTGAAATGTTGGCAGCAATTACATTCCATTCTCCTATCCTGCCAGCTCAGCTCTTTTCGTTCAGCATCCAAAGATTCTAAGGTAAGTCAATACTCAAGGTCATGAGGAACTTAAGAAGAATTGAGAAAGACCCAAGGAACTCCAACTTAAGCCTTCTCTAAAACAATCTTTCTGCACATACTGAAGAGACATAAAAACATTATTTCCTTGAAACAGAATTCTGCAGTCATTGTCAGATTTAAAATACTGACTCAGCTCGGGAAGCATGGTTGAAACAAAATGTTCTCTCCATTCTGCTCAGCTTCACCATTTCCTTCTTGAAGGGTATCCAAATTCGTTCTGCTATGCGGGCGATTGGAACTGTCATCCCTCTGGCAAATTCCCTCATCTGTTTCTCTACATTGTGTAGTTTCAGAGGATAGTTTTTAAATAGTAATATAAAGCAAAATACACATGACAAAGTTAATAAAAAAAAAAAGAAAGAAAAAGCAAAGGTAATCTTGTGTGTCGGAGCCCTATCTGTGCAGTTTGCAGACATACAGATGTGAAGGGAAAATGTTCAGCAGTCTAGATACTAACTGTGAAGGACTGTTAAACGTCAGATGCTGTATCTATACTGTGCCAACCAGCCCAGTGTTTCTGAGAATGTGGTCGTTCATAATGGGCAGACAAAACAGATGGATAATTTGACAGCATCGTTCACTTCTTCTTATCCAGATGTTCTACCATCCTGTCGACAAAGCCTTTAACAGTTGACACTTGATACTGATTTCACGTCAGTCTAGTTAAATTTGGTATTTTTTCCTAAAAGTCCTGAATTGAGAATCAGAAAGATGGTTCAGTCAGTAAAGTACTTGCTTTGCAAGCACAATGATGTGATTTGATTTGGCTGGGAATGGTAGCTCATCATCCCAGTGTTGAGAGGTGGATGCAAGAAGACCCCTGTGGGCTTGCTGGTCAGGCATCCTATCCTACCTGGTGAGTTCTAGGCCATAGTGAAAGGCTGTCTCAAAATGAATAAACAAACAAACAAAAGATGGACAATGCCTTAAAGATGGCATCTGAGGCTGGCCTCTGGCCTCTACATTCATGCACATGAACATGCCTACACATACAGACACACCAAAAAAATCCAGAATTTAAATATTCTTGAGTATTTCCTGTTGTAATTCTGGGTAGGTAACTACTTGATAGCTTATTGCCTGCTGTTGGCATGTTAGTGGAAAAATGCATATATGCATCTGTATATTGAACACTGTAGATTTTAAATCTCAGATATGATTAATGATTTATATATTAATATTTGGAGATAACACTTGGACAGACAAATAAATAAACAAGTAAGTAAAAGCAAACATACCTAATCTAAAATTCCTCTCTGACATAAGTTAATATGTTATTGCTTTTTGAGATATGCAGAAGAATACCATACTTCAGACTTATTTGACATGTATTATTTCTGAGGAGGCAGGATCTTCACATAATTCTTAAATTCTGCAAATTTACAGCTTCAAAGGGTTTTTTCCCCTTTGTCCACAGTAATGACACACATTGCTTATAGCTGGAATTTTAAAATGATTGTATTTCTTTGCATTTCTTCAGAGGTTCCAACTTGAAATGTTATTGTAGCAATAAATATCTTTGCTCCAGAATCCTGCATGAAATGTAAAAGATTTTTAACACGAAATAAATAAATGCATTGTTCTGGGAGATTAGGTCAATGTCTTTGTAATATATTGTTAGAATGTTAATTGAGTTTGACATAACCATGCATCATGCCACTCAATGTTCCAGCAGAGGAACTGATTTCCAATTCTAATCATCATCTGTGTGCTGACAGCACACTGAGATGGAAATGGGGAGTAGTTTAGTCTGTGATATTATCCTCGTTGTTTAAAGTACTGACTACGTGTTTGGAAACCAGCAGACGTAATTGGTATGCATGTTGGAATTAGGCTGAGCACATCATTTATTTATAGAGTCTTTTGATGTAACTCTGTGGGGGGAAAGTTAATAAAACATGGTTCAAAGATACATTTCTCCTCACCACTCTATTATGACAGGAAGTACAAATCATTGTTCTGAAAACATGGTTTTCTAGTGAGCTGTGCTTTTTTTGTTCCTTCTGAAGCTATTTCACTAAAGCAAGAAGAAAAGGACCTGGGGGTGGGGGGAAGGCAAGGGATACACAGGTGTTGTTAATGGCTTGAAACTTTTCTGGTGCCACTTGAGGCCATTAAAACCCATGAGCTAGAGCTGGCCATGGTGGAGCATTTCTACAGAGACATAGTGAGTTTGCATTTAGCCTGGAGATAGTGAGACCCTATCAAAAATAAATAAGAAATCAAGTACTGTGACTGCACTTAACCCTGCCTTCTTCCATGAAGTAGGTCACTGTGTCACAGGGTCAGCTTTTCAGAGCTGAGGACTAGAAGGTTTAGGAAACAGCATGCAGCAGGTCAGGTGGGGAGGGAAGTGTGTTTGTTCACAGCCCTCTGTTGTTAGCACACTAGCTCTGTCAGTCTACCCAAATAGGAATGTGTGGTTTTCAACATTAATGAAACAGCAAATTGTGGTCAGTGAATTGCTAACTTCAAATGGAATAGCCCTCAAATGAACTAGAAAAATAAAAAGGAAAGAAGGAAAAGAGGTAGGAAGGAAGAAAAAAATGAAAGAAAGAAAGGAAGGAAGGAAGGAAGGAAGGAAGGAAGGAAGAAAAAAAGCCCTTAAGCCTCAGACCAAAAGAACAAAAGAGCAATAATAGGAGTTATGGTGTTGGCAGGTATGGCAAAATAAGTGGATTTTCTGTGGTATGGACCAGCTTGATTCATACACGTGTTCATAGAAAGCAATGGCTGGGATTTGGCTTGAAACTCACAATATCTAAGTTTTGACTTCTTATTTTCACTGACATCTGTGTGATGCTACATTGGGATTTTAATTGTTTTTGTTTTGAGTTGTAGAAGAATTTTTAAATGGTCTTATTAAATAAAAAACATGGAGCCAGATTTAAGGATTAAAGCCTGAGAGAGATCAGAAGAGTAGGAACAGCCACAGCTAACCTTACCTCACCAACTCTGCAGCTTCCAAATGTGACTTACTTCCTGTCTACCCATGCCTACATGCCCTGATATTCTGCCATCTGATTTGTTCTCTCTGTCCAGCTACATCACTTCCTCTTCCTGCCCAGCTCAGTCACTTCCTGTCTGTCTGTACAGACCTCCAGACCTCCTCCAAGGTTAACTAGTGTTAGAATTTAAGGTGTGTGCTACCACACTTGGCTGTTTTCAGTGTGGCCTTGAACTCACAGAAATCCAGAAAGATTCTTGCCCGCAAAGTGATAGGATTAAAGGTGTGTGCTAACATTGCATGACTTTTGTGTTTACTTATAATGGATTGTTTTTTCCCCTGATCTCCAGGCAAGCTTTATTTATTAGAGCACAAATAAAATATCATCACATTTCCCCTTTTTTTGTCTAATAAAAATAAGTTATAACTAATATAAGAAAAACTATATACAATAAGTACAATAACTATATATAATATATACAAGTGATAAACACATCATTTGCATTTGACAAATTCAGAGAAAATATTCCATTACCTATCCTATCTTGATGAGTCCAAAATGTACTTAATTCACTTTCTATCCTATCTTGTATTATCAACAGAAAACTATCTTATGATGTTGTTCTGTATGCTGTGAATATGTGTTGCTCTGATTGGTTGATAAATAAAATGTTGATTGGCCAGTAGCCAGGCAGGAAGTATAGGTGGGGTAAGCAATTGAGGAGAATTCTGGGAAGAGGAAGAGCTGAGTCAGGAGTCTCCAGCCAAACACAGAGGAAGCAAGATGACAGGGCAAAACTGAGAAAAGATACCAAGGCAGGTGGCTAAACAAAGAAAGAATTATGGGTTAATTTAAGTGTAAGATCTAGTCAGTAATAAGCCTGAGCTAATGGATGAGCAGTTACAATTAATATAAACTTCTGAATGATTTTTTTTTTTTTATAAGCAGCTGAGAGACTGTGTAGCTGGGCGGGACACAGAAAAACTTGCAACTACATTGGGTGATTGGCTTCTTCCTCTTCTCTAGTTCTGGGAAAGGAAGAAATTACTGATTTATCATTTAGACAAAGTTCTTAAAGAAGTTTCATGAAGAAGCCAGTTTTACATGAAGTGCAGTTTTCAACTAAATTTGTCTTTAGTATTTTGGTAATAGTGTGATTAGTATAGGGGATGGGAAGATGATATATTTTGTAGTGTTTACCATGTAAAGCTGAGAACCTGAGTTGGGATTCCTAGTACCTACATTAAAATCTGGGCATGATGCTTTTAGGCCTGTATTCCCAGTGCTGAAAAGGTAGAGACAGAAGGAGACCTGGAGACTGATGGCCCACTAGTCTTGTCAAATCAGTGAACTCTAGGTTCAGTGAGAGAGCCTGTCTCAAAAAATAGGATAGAGATTCATAGAGGAAGCCACCAGGCATTATCTATTGGCCTCCAAATACATGTTCCCCTAAGCATGCGCAGGTGCCTGAGTACACACACACACACACACACACACACACACACACACACACACTACACACACACACACACACAGCACATGCACAAATATTCATTGACAATTGTTACCATTCTATATATGGAAAGATATCCCAATCTGGTATATTTTTAGAAGTGCATTTAATTACTCATTTTCTCCAAAAGGTATTTTCTTAGTTTCCTTTGGTAAATAAGGACTGTTTAGAGAGGATTGGTAAAATGTGATCAGCTGGCTTAGATGTAGAGGTTCTGAAGGAAGTACACACAGAAGTAGGAAACAAATACACCAGCAGTGTCGTTGTACGGTATGATGTCCTCAGCTGCCCAGAGAGTCCACAGCTCAAGGCTGATAAGGACGGTGCTTCATTTGCTTCATCTGGGATCCACTGTCCAAGGAATTCTTGAATGTACTTACAAGTAATGAGTAAGGAATTATGAATTGTATCCACACATTTTGATGCACACTTGGTGTCAGTCCTGGGTAGTACACATTCCTGACTGTGGTGTACTTATGAACACAATCTGAGTCTTGATCCTTGCATGATTTGTCTAATGCTACAGAAAATGAAGCGCTGCATTCCAATGATAATTTTCATAGAGCACAGGTTTTTTTGTTTGTTTGTTGGTTTGTTTGAATCACTTCTCTTTCCAAAAAAAGTGGGTTGACCAGACACATGTTTGAGCCTTTGGCAAGATTGTTAGTGATTGTCTGGTCCCAGATAGCCATATTTACATGTCTAGCAGTTGACCGGAGCTCTCTTATGCAGACTAAATCTAGACTCCTCTCTGTGTTCCTCTTTAACAAATAAGCTCAGACTTCCTCTGTGACAAGCAGACTCCAAGAAAACCAAAAGAGCTACTGTAAAACTTTCCAAGGCTTGAGCTAAAAATTGCAGGGTACCTCTTCGGCCATAGTCTGTTGATCCAATCAAGTCACTAAGCCAGCCCACTTTTAGTTGGTGAAAGCTCTTCTGCATCTCGGCTGGATTTGACTCACAGCGTCCTTGTCTCTTGTCTGGATGCTGCTCACTCAGCTGTGTGTGGTAACACCACAAGCTTCAGGCATCTGACTATAAGTGACTTCTAGTAACTATTCTATGTAAAGAAACTGGTGTATATAGCAAGATACCACAAAACTTTGTGACAGATCTACTGGCCATTTATTCAGTCACAATTTCCTAACTGTTGGACAGGCTTGATAAGATAACTTCTCTCAACTCAAGATCATTGGACTGGCCTTATGTTTGCATTTTAATTAGTCATTGTGTAGATTAGAGGCTGTAGTCATGGGTAGTCTCACTCATATATCTAGAAAAGTAACTGGGTTGCTACATATGTCTTCCATATTTGTTTATATGCTTGCTCAGCTTTTTCATCTGGTAGCTGGATTTCAAAAGTATAACACTGGAAAAAAAATGGGGATCTTTCAAGTTTTAATACTCAGATAACAGACAAACAAAGAGAGCAAATTGATTTTCCCTAGTGGGGAAAATCTGTTCTCAAGTAGGCAGAGGATAAATAACAACACATGATAATGGTCAGACAGCTCAGAAAAGCTGTGTGCTACAAGGAAGTGGTTTGGAGAATCCAAAGGTAAATACCCAGCTAATGAAGTCATGATAAATCTATCATTGTCTGTTATTGTTTTATTGCTGTGAAGAGACACCATGACTAAGGCAATTTATAAATAGAAAGCATTTAATTAGGGGCTTGCTTACCATTTCAGAGAGTGAGTCCATGACCATCAAGGCAAGGAACATAGTGGCAGGCAGGCGGGCAGACAGGAGGGAGGTGTGGCTTACATTTGAACTAAAGTTGGAGTCAGGGGTTGGGGGCTGGGTAGGGCTTCTGAAATCTCCAAGCCCACTCTTTGTGCCACACCTTCTCCAACAAGATTTTATCTCCTAACCCTTCCTAAAAGTCTATCAACTGAGAACCAACCATTCAAATAAAGGAGCTTATGGGAGCCCTTTTTATTCCAACCACCACAATTACTATCTGAATTACATTTAAAAAGCATAATCCCTCGGTTGTAATTAAATTTAGACCATGGAATTTGATCACAAAGTCCAAATAAATAATATTTTGCCAATTTTGCTTCAATTTCTTGGAAAATTCTTTAATTTTTTTTCTGGTATTCTTGCAGACCAGCTAAGCATGGTTTTTTAACTAATTCACACAATGATTGCACCATGTCCTGTATTCATAGCTGCTCATATTCTTTATTCCTTTCATATATTTTCTACCATTACCTAAATGAGTCTTGTATATATTTTGGGTATGTTTGAGAATTTTGAAAACAGCTCAATTAGCAATTGTGGGGTTTATAGCAAATATAAATACATAGCTCCACAAGTTTGGACTGTATTGTCTTCTAGGGAAAATATCACAAATTGAAAGCACTTCATGATTAGAATCTGGTTTGCTATTGTTTAAAATAAAGAGTACTTGGAATAAAAATAAGTTTTCCAGTTTTTTTTTTTTTTCAATTGACTATAAAGCCAAGCATAGTGGCTTGCTTATACCTGCAATCCTGGTTCTCAGGAAGCTGTGGCAGGTGGATTGGCAAAAGTTCAGCCTGGGCTATAGACTGGGTATAGTGAGAACATGTCTCAAAAAATAATAACAAATGAATAAATAAAGCTTTCCTCTGAAAGTTACTAAGTCCCAAACCAACACTTCGTGATTCACACACTCCCATTATTCATGTTACTAATATTTTGGTGAAGTTTACTCACTTTGGAATGGGAATTTTCATTCTGTGCATTGAACTGAAACTCACTTCACAAAAATTCTCCAAAAGTGTAATTTAATTTAAGAAATCTGAGACTTGTTTTATATGTCAGTAAATACTACAAGACTACAAGATATTGCTTCAAAAATTAATAAACTACAGAAAAACGTCCACAATACATTTAATGAATAATTCTAATTAGCAGACACTGTCAATTTTTTAAAAATATGTAATACATGTATATATGTGTATGTAAATCTATTAAGCATAGATGTTTCCTGCTTGTTGAGACTAATAATCCAGCTTGGCATTGACAACTCTTTTCTGGCTGGATTTCATTCTTCATCAGACAAGAACCTAGACACCACTGACTCAAGGCAACTCTAATGGCTGCCAAGTTTTCTGAGAAAAGCTCCATTGTTTTCAAGGACTTTGGAATCAATGTCTTGAATGGACTTAAAAACTTACCTAATACCTAGTCTTCTCTGTGAATTTTCCCACTTATCTGTATATATCAAGTAAAAGACTCCTTTTGAATTTGGTCTTTAAACAGGATTTTGGCTGGGCAGTGGTAGTGCACATCTTTAACCCCAACACTGGAAGGCAGAGGCAGGCAGATCTCTGTGAGTTTAAGACCAGCCTAGTCTATAGAGTGAGTTTCAGGACAGCCAGGGCTACACAGAGAAACCCTGTCTAGAAAAATCAACCAACCAACTAACCAACCAAACAAAAAACAGGATTTTGACCAGGACAATGGGAACTTCAGAACAACACACGGTGTTCTGAGGCTTCCAAGCCCATTTTCAGCTTCTGCCTTCCACTCTCTGGGACCTTGCGTTGTGTTGTTAGAAGCCCAGACCATAGGATGAGGCTGCCTACAGGAGAGCTGAGGTACACTAGACGGAGCCCTCAGTGAAGCTCCCAGCTGGCTGGCCACCATTTTGGACATGGTGGATGTAATGTTTGAACTTTCAGAGGATAACCATCTGAGGTTGTGCCATACAGAACAGACCAGAGTCGCTTGTATTTTTAAGTCATCCTGGAGGGGCTGTTTTAAGCTACAGAGGGAGGAAGCATCATAAGCTCCTGAAGATTAACATTCTAAAAGGAAGAGGGTGAAGGCAGCAGGTTTTGTTGAGGCTTATTAAAGGAAAGCTGTTTCCTCCTGGTTAGCCATGGCTGATTTACACCTTTAGCTTTAATTTACCTTTAACTCTTCTAGCCTACTCTGTTCCATGATTCTTGGTCAAAAGAATGGAATATGAGTTGTATCTCTAAGTCATGTCTCTGACTTGAGTTGAAGGCATGGCATTTGGAGCTGGAATGGCCTAAAGGACTGTAAAGATCAAAATGACATACCATTGGACCCTCCCTTGAGGGGTAATCCAAATGGACTAGCCAACATCAGGATCGGAAAAGCCCCTCCAACAGTTTTAACATCAAGAAGTGTGATACACCTAAAGACATGTTGAGCACATTAGAGAATATGTATATGATGTATATTGCACCATATACAACATTAGAGAAATAACTTTCTCTTGGTGAATTTAGAACACATGGAACCCAGACATCCTTCCCTTGACACAGTTGCTCACAGACTCTCTCTGCTAGCCCTGCCTGCTTTCACAGATAAAGTACAACCTTCTCTGTCCCTCTTTTTCCAAGCCACCCTTTCTGATTCAGCCAAATCCTAAGTCTGCTAGCCCACGCGATACTCCACTATGGCTTGTCTCCCTCTCAGCCCTCCCTCTCTGTTTCTCTCTCAATATCTCCTCTCCTCTGCCCCATCTTTCTTCTTTTTTCCTTCCTCTTCTTCCCCTGTGTCCCCTCCTGCAGCTGCCGGTGGACTCCCATTGCTGAGCTGGCCTGCCTATCTGACCTCTCTCTCAAAAATCGTGGTGTTCTCACTGTCTCCCTCTTTCTCTCTGTCTCCTTCTTTCCAACAGCTACGGAGATTTCTACCTTGCTACCCTGTTCTGGTTTTTCCTCTTAAATGCCAATAAAATTGTCTCTGACTATCCCATTGAGTCATTTTAAAAAATTCTTTGAAAGATTAAGACACCACAAGGAACCTAGTGGTTCACTGTGTTGGTGCTGGTGGGCCACTCTAATAGGTTTCTGTCCACACATTTCTTAGTCTGAGGTTTTATTACCTAAATTATAATAAAGCTATTATCCCCTTTCTGAAAAAGCACATTATTTTTGGGGAGTATTCTTTCAATCGAATGTGTTAACTGTGGCATTTGTTTAAGAAGCTAAGATTATAAAACTTCAAAAATGGAAAGTTTAGAGGATTTGCATTGTGGTGTGTCTGGGTCTCTCCATCTGCAGAAGATGGAGAAGTCAGTTAAAGAATCTGGAACTCTTCCATCAAGAAGCAGAAATTGGTAGGACTATGACATACCTCAAGCTTGCTACACCACAGCTGTGTTTCTACAGCTTTACCTCTACTGTCTCATTTGATCTCACCCAAACTTTGAGAAATACTGTCTTCCTACTTTTTACAGGAAAAGGTTGCATCATATACAACTGTTACAAATGAGTACCAAGACACAAACCCAAAGTGTTTGGCTTAAACAAGCATTAGCTCTTACCTCAAAGATGGTCCATGCTTAGTTCATATTTTCCTGCTATGTGTGTTCTGCATCCTGTGACAAGTCATCAGACATGGCAGGTGGCTAGCACAGTCAAGTGCTCACTTTCGCTCCTACACTGTTTATAACTACAAGTCCTTACCAATAGGAGAGTCACCAGGGAAAATCTTGTCTTGAGCCAGTCAGATGATGAAGGGGATACGGTATTTTTCAAGATGGTTCCTCTCCTGACCATTCATTTAGCGATGGTAACCCTATGCCATTTGAACTGAGTCTGTTAGGGAAATGGATGGGTAGGAGCACTTGTTAAACATTGCATGAAGACTTAAAATTTGGATCCTGAGTACCCACACAAAAGCCATGCATGCTCCTACATGCCTCTAGCCATAACACTGGGGTAGTGGAAGCTAGAGGATCTCTGGGACTTGCTGGTCAGCCAACCAACCAACCTAGCCAGAGTAGTAAACCCCAGCTTCAGTGAGAGACCCTGTCTTGAGAATAAGGCAGGGAAAGACAGAAGAGAATGCCTGGGTTCTACATGCACTGGGATATGTGCACACAGATGCACCAACAAATAGCTAGGTTTAACCATCCTCATACTGACTGAGCATTGGTAAGCCCAGTTTCTGCTAAAATTCCTATTATGGTGATTTTCTTTGATGGCACCTTAGGGCTTCAGTGTGGCCACTGGTGGAAGCAATTGGACTCCAGAATGAAGGCAGACTTGATTTCATTTGCTCCAGCTGCTGCTGCATTGCCATGTAAGGAACTCACACACCTTCAGTGCTGCAGCAGGCTTTTGCCAGGTTCCAACATCATTTTAGGCCCATGCATAATTTGTATTGTTACTTTCCTGTCATTATAAAAGTTAGTGTAAAATAATCATCACACAGGACTATAACTATGGCAAAAAATAAACAAGCATTTATTAAGTACTGGCTCGAGCAGGGTGTGGTGATAGTCTATCATCTTTTTGTTCTCTGCAAGGACTCCAGTGTGCACAGAGCAGTGGTTCTCAACCTTCCCAATGCTGCAGGACTTAAATAGAGTTCCTCCTGCTGGGGTGACCCCCAACATAAAATCGTTTTGTTGCTACTTCATGACTGTCACTTTGTGACTGTTATGAATTGTGATGTAAACATCTAATATGCAGGGTATCTGATATGGGACCCCTGGGAAAGGGTCATTTGACACAAAAGATGTCTCGACCCACAGTTTGAGAACCACTGGCATAGAGAGAAACGTTATCTCCACTTGCCATTATTACTACTATTAGTTATTATTATTATCACATTCTTGATGTTTGGCTATTGATATCTCTAGCAGTACACTTTGCATGGGTCTCCATTAGGCTGATGCATACTCATGTTGTGTTAGGCCATGATCAAAAGGCATGCCCCTGCATTTTCAGATTTTTAGCTTTTATTGTCAAACAAAGCCAAAGTTTGTTCAAAGACAGCTTTATGAGGGTTTGAACAAACAAAACAGAACCAGCAAACTGTAAGTCCCAGCAGCGGCCTGGGGGTAGAGGGTAAGGAAGCAGAGATTGTGGGAACAAAATCATGCCACATGGTGCAGGACAGGCCATTTAGAGAAAGAGGAAGGAAATGCAAAGCACCAGAGGAAGCATTCTCAGGTTCTGACCAGAGAGAAAGAGACAGGAAAAGAACAAAGGAAAACCACCTCATTCTGGAGTGGGCAGACCCAAGAGAACCTCATGGCAGCTCAGTAGGCTGGCCTTTGACTCCTAACCACAAGAGGCTGCCTGGGAAATGTCAGAAGCAGCATGCTGATGAACCATTGATGTGCTGTGCTTATAAGAAGGAAGGCCTACACTCTGATATCTTACAGAAGGGTGATTCCATCTAACTGACATAAATCAGGCATCTATGAAATGTTTAATCTTATGGGAGGAACACACACACACACACACACACACACACACACACACACACACACGCACGCACACACGCATGCATGTGCAAACGAATTAAAGACGCCGGTCTTCAGTTACCCCAAGATTTCCCAAAGTCTCTTTGACGCTTGTGTGAGGTAGATGAATGAGAAGGACCACCTCTCAGGGGTTACAGAAGGAAGGCCCCGCACCGTTCTTCTTGCCGTGATTCTTCACACTTCTTTCTTCTTTTACTTTCCTTGAAGTCACATTTACGAACTTTGTCATTTTTTTAAATAGATAAAGTCTTTCAGAATTTACACATCTACCCCTTGCCTACATTTTATGATACGTACGAGGATTGGCTAGGAAGAGAATCAGGAAGCTAAGCATGACAGGGAGAGCTTTGACTTCCCTGTTGTATTTGTGCCCTCCCTGTCCGTCAGTAGTCTCCTCCCTGCAAAAGCATTAACTTCCTCAGGCTTCAGGATCAGGCAGTTCCATCAAGGCTAGAAGAGCAGACAGGAAAAAAAATAGTGAAGTCATTTAGCAGGCAGTTCGTTTCCTGATTTATTTGTTAACTAGTAAGTTGCAAATATCTGCTTAAGACATTTCTCATAATAACTGCTATAAATATGGAATGTTTACCCCATGGCAGATGCTGTGCTAAGTACACACACACTTATTTCATTTAAAACACAGAAGAACCTCCTGAACTTGTTTTTTCAAACTGAAGGTTCAGACCTATTTATTACATCAGTTTAGTGGATTCCAACTAGCATTTGAAAACAGAAATGAGGCTGGAAAATAGTATTATACATTCAGCAATGACATAGACTGTATTAGAAGATGTTTGTTATAATTTTTGTATGTATATATTCCATACCCACATATATATGTATACATATATACACATGCATATATTTGGTGTGATATATATACACATACATATATATGTATATATGTGGTTATGGGTGTGGGTGCATATGTGCTTGTGTGTACATACCAAGTCAATGTAAAAATGTACTCTTTTTAAAATAGACATAGTTAAAAACATCAAAATCCTTTCCCTGCAAGGTAATAGAATATTCACTTTTAGAAAAAAAGATCCAGCTTTGTAATTCAAGGTGTTGGAAAACTGAGTTTCCCAAAGCACTGCTTTCCACAGACTTTTCCTGCTGACGAGGATGCCCCTTTCACTGGTCCTTGCTTCCTGTCTCCCCTATGGCTTGCATTTACTCAGCTTCAAAGCTGCCTAGCACAGGGTAATTAAGTCTCCTGGATCAGGCCATCTGTGCCATTGAGTGAGTGAGTTGCCTCAGATAAGTGAATGATGAATTCTGTTCCAGACTGTCCCATAAAATTATAATAATAATAATAATAATGAAGTGCTCTATAATAAAAAGAAAGTCGTTACAAACAGTGTGCTATTGATTTCAGAGGGTGGTCATTTCGAAGCTGTTTTCACCTCTCTTATAAATCTTCGCAACCAGCGGAGAAAATGTCAGGATTTTAAAAGCAAACAAATGTGGGGGGGGGGGGACAAAACCCCCCACCATTCATCTTTCATGCTCTTTTGAGTAAAACTAAGGTAGCACAAATATTGAAACAGATGACTCAATGATATGCTTTTTTTCTTTATTAATCATAGTTATTAAAGGCCTCACTTTTTTTTTTTTTATTGTGTTTTAAATGGGCAGAGAGACTCTGAGGCTGATAATGACCTTTGTACATCATGCTGCAAATTGATTTTGATGACCTTCCACCCTCTCATAATTAGGCTGGCTCGGTGTGCATTCATCTCCTCCTCTTCACCGGCCAAGTACGAGGTGCAGCTTTCCCTGGGCTGCCCCTCAGAACCCTGGGCGCTTCCCCAACCCCTGGCTTTGGCTCCTTGTTACTGGATCCAGCTCCTGCCTCCTCCATGAAAGCCACAGATTCTCCATGACAGAATGAATAGATGGATTTAGAGGCTGACAATAAATAAATAAATAAATAAATAAATAAATAAATAAATAAAGAATAGTTATCTTACTGATGTTTTGAATGATCAAATATCCAAATTGCCATGTAATTATGACCATTACAATGATGTCATTGCCACAGTCATTGGGGTGATTGTGTACATTGTGTTGAAGACTTATTACTGCATTGAATTATAACATGGTAATTTAATGGGTTTTCTAAGGTGCTTCTTTGTGGCTAATGTGAACAGATGGCAGAAGTGGAAGAGAAAATAAACTCAGCCTCGTTTTCTTTTACATTTTCTTTGTTATGCTCAGAAATTAAGAATGTCAGACCAATACACATTTCTGTGCTCATGTTTTTAAATTATAATCTTTAAAGGGCATTTTACCAGATATTCCCAAATATGGCTTTTGATTTCCATACACCCTCATCAACCTTTTTTATTGGGGTAAAACTAAAAATATATCATTTACCATTTTCAGTATTTTCAAAAGTTCAATTTGGAAACATAACAGACATTCATAGCGTTGGGAGGCTAACTTCACCACCCTTTGCCAGATCGTTTTCATCACCCACATCTTTAGACATACTTTTAAACAGGCACTTTTTCCAGTCCATCAGGGAATCCCCACCCCCCCAGGTGAGGCTGGCTGGGTTATGTTCTTAACATAGTCATGTGGGTCCTCCCCACTAAGCCTGTGGTTGATATCAACATTTCAGCAGACAGCTTATTGAGGAATTCAAGAAACTTTACAAGTGGTAAGAGTAAGGCACATTTATGGAGTGTTTATGCTAAGCAAAGCACTAAAGCTAATACTACATTTGTTAAGGGGAAATCAGATATCAGATGGCTGCTTAAAACATTCCTTAACTCTCAGCACACCTCAAAATATTCCTGAAGGCAGAGTTGGTGTTACTATGACAAATTTGGCCTTTCTACAAGTGTATAGCAGATTCTTTATAGGGCAGACAGAGAACATTCTCGTCTTCTTTCTTTACACACACTAAGTCCGTACTGAGGCTCTGTCCTCCTAATATTTTTTTTCTCCCAAAGTCCCATCTCCTGATGTCATTCTACTGACGGCTAGGGCCTCAGTGTATGAGTTTTGGATGACACATACAGTTCCCAGTAGTATATTTTTTCCATTAATTTAAGAATTATTCGGTTGAAGTTCTAGTATAGAGCCTATCCTGGCTTTTTTTTTTTTTTTTCCCGTCAACTGGATGAAAAGCTAGAGTCATTTGAAAAGACAGAATCTTAGTTGAGAAAATGCTACATATACATTGGCCTATGGGCAAGTCTGTGGGGTTACTGTCTTAATTAAAGATTGACTGGGGAGGGTACAGCCCTCTTCGGGTGGTGCTCCCCTGGGCGGATGGTCCAGGAGGTGCACGGAAAAGAGAATTGAGCAAGGCATGAGGAGAACTGCAGTAAGCATGGCCTCTGCTGAAGGGTCTGCCTTGAGTTTCCTGTCCAAGTTTTGTTCAGTGGTGGACTGTGACACGGAAGTATAAGTCAAATGGTTTTGGTGCTGTAACACATGGTACTGGTTGTAACCATTTTCAGAGAAAGTTTCCACAAACTTCTCTTCTCTGTTTGTCCCAGGACAGGCATTCCCCACTGAAGAGGCTGCCTTCTGTGACCTGTGACATGTGCGAATGACCAGGGGGATTCCAAGGCTTGTTCACAACAGTGGATGTGTCTTCTGTCTTGATTTCCCATGGACCGTTCTCTTGGATGAAGGTACTTCTGGGTCACCAGACATCTAAGAGGCTAAGGAGAGGAGCAAGTTGGGGGAAGCTTGCTGTCGGTATCCAACAGCATCTTGCCAGCTGTGAAAGTAACTCCCCCCCACCTTTTTTTTTCTTTTTGAGGCAGGGTTTCTCTGTGTAGCTTTGCATCGTTCCTGGAACTTGCTTTGGAGACCAGGCTGGCCTCGAACTCACAGAGATCCTCCTGCCTCTGTCTCCCAATTAAAGGCGTGCTCCGCTGCACCGCCGCCGCCGCCGCTGCCGCCACCACCACCACCACCACCCGGCGCAAGTGAACCTTCTTAAAAAGGAGATATTCTAGCCGAGTCTTGCCTCTGTCACACTGGTTGACATCTAAGGTGCCATCTTTCAGAGGTCCTGAGCATGAATCACCAAGCTAATTGCCCCCAAATTCCTGATCCACTGAAACTCTAATGAATAATGAATGTTTGATGTATTTAAGCCATTAAAGTGGTGGGAATATGCAATGTAGTGGATAATCTGAGGCAATTTAAGTATTTTTCCAATTTTTCTTCCCACTATACAAAAATAAGATTGGATTCTTCTGGTTCCATCTTCTTCCTCCTGTGACACAGGAAAAACAGAACAAAAAATAAAAAACAAAACACATCATAAAGAAGAATGGAATGGGAGAGAGTATTTAGAGACCATACATCTGTAAGGAGTTAATAACCAAAGCATACAATCAGAAAATAATAGTTTTCTTTATGCAAATGCATAACCAAATGCAAAATGTAAAACCAAAGTAAACATAAAAAATTCAAAAGGTGAATGAATAAAAGAAAGTAGTAGCAATGATAAAACACTTGACTTGAAAATATAGAAAAGAAGCCAGGTGGCGGTGGTACATGCCTTTAACCTCAGTACTCAGGAAGCACAGGCAGGTGGATCTCTGTGAGTTTGAGGCTAGCCTGATCTACAGAGCAAGTTCCAGGACAGCCAGGGCCATTACACAGAGAAACCCCATCTCAAAAAATATACATATGTAAAGGACATTTCTTTCCTTATCTTTTTTTGGGAAGAGGTCTCATGTGGGGAAGGTTGTTCTCAGCTTTTCTATGTAGCTGATGATGACCCTAACTCTCAGTCCTGGTGTCTCTACCTTTAGAGGACTTGGAATTACAAGCACGAGCCACCATGCCTTATTTTAGCACTACTAGGGGTGGAATCTTGGGTCTTCTGCATACCAGGCAAGCACTCTTCCAGCTGAACCATATCTCCAGTCCCTACACAGACATTTTTTTAAAAAATTAGATAAATAGAAATGGTTAGTGGGCAATGAAAAAATAATAATATGAATCACGCATGAAATGCAAGTTAAAGCTTCAGTAAGATATCACCACATACCTGTGAAAATGACTTTTAGGAAAAAAAAGATGTTAGCAATGATATATAGAAGAGGGAACTCTTGTATGCTTTTGCTGGGAATGTAAATTAGAATCACTGTTATGAGAAACACTGTAGAGGTCTCTCAAAACAGTATGAACAGAAGAACCCTACGATCAAACACTAAGCCTTTTGTGTATCTAAAATAACTACCACCATCCTGTCCAGAATATGTCTGCATTCCCAGTTACTTTAGCATTATCTATCATAGTCAAGGTGTTAGCTTACCCTGCGTGTCCATCCAAGTGGATACAGTAAATCTGCCATATACAACTATCGGGAAACTCTTTTTAGCACTTGAGACAACTTGGGTGATCCCGGAAGGCACTGCGCTGAATGAAATAAGACACTGAAAACAAATCCTGCATAATTCTCCCATACATAAAAAGTCTTTAAAAAGTAAATTCATAAAAATAGGGAAGAATGGTGGTTATCAGCACATGTGTGTGAGCACAAGTAGAATGTGACCCACATTTCACAGTCCACGTGATTGTATGCTCATTTAAACCTTGTAAATGTAAATGTGATAGCACTTACCATATATATGTAAATACTGTGAATTTATACCTAAGTCCTATTTAACAAGATGTAAAAATGCCCGGCACTTTTCCAGAATTCCCATATTCTGCTTTTGTACATAATGACAAGACAATGTGCTCATGACCTGGGAGGAAAATTAGTGTGGAGCAGGCTGGAGAGATGGCTCAGCAGTTAAGGTACTGGATAGTCTTCAGTTCCCAGCACCTACATGGTGGCTTGTCACAATCCATACCTCCATTCCAGGGCATGTGACCACTCTTCTGACCTCCGTCCACAATGCACACACATACATGCAGCAAAGACTTCTACACATAAAATAAAATATTTTAAAAATCTCAAAAAAATATGGATGAAAGAAGGAAAAGGGCAGGGACAGGAGGGAAGGGGAGGGGGGAGGACAAGGAGAAGAAGAGGAAGAAAAGAAAGGGAAGGTAAGGCAAAGAGAGGAACGGAGAGGAGGGGTGTCAGCCCAGGAACTTAACTGGTATTAGAGCATCAGTTTAGGAGACAGACAGGTTTAAATGTTGGTTGACTCTTCTGTCCTGTTTACTATGGTTTAAGATTGTGCACTCTTTTCTCAAGAATGATGAAATTTACACAGTAGATGTCAAGCCTGTTAACAGGAAAACTTGGATAAGTTGCTTAGATTTTTCAATCCTTGTTCTTAGCTTTAAAAATAGAAATGTTATCTAATGTTGCATGTGTTAAGAAGCTTAAGTCAGATTGTTCAGAGAAGAGCCTGTACTAACTCTCCAATTATTACTCTTTCATTCCTTTGACCAAATTACCCACCACAGGCAATTTAAAGGAAGAAAGACTTATTTGGGCCCACAGTTTCAGGGGCTTTGGTCTGTCTTTGTAAGGAAGGCATGACAGACAGGCTCGGTTCACACAACCATGGGCCAGGAATCCTGGAGTAAAAGGGGGAGCAGCAGGAGGAACAGACTCCCGAGCACCAGCCTCTATTAACCCACCTCCTCCAGCTGGGTGGCTTCCAAGTTTTCAGAACCTCTACTGACTGGGCACCATGTAAAATTAGTATTAATGTATGATTCTGTGGAGAACACTTCAGATTTAGATCCTAACAGTCCATGAGAAGTTCACAGCAAACAGTGACTTCTTCATTGCCTGTGTCCTCTACCATCAGTAAAGCTCCTGGGATAAGAATTCATCATCCCCTCCCTATTTATGCTTATTTGGATATCCACTGTTTGTTGACTCGAAACTCTTCCCTGTTGATCTAAAAGTTTCAAAATCTGAAACTTGGATGTGCCATTTGTTTAGACTGAAATGCATTCCCAACTTCTCCTATGATCATGGCTTAAAAAAAAAATCTTATTCCTTTTGTAAATGAGCAATCTCTCCATAAGCATCTTTCACTGTGCATGGTGCTCTATGTCCTTCCTCGTGATTATTTAAAACATTCATATGACAATTTTTCACACATTTGATTAAGTGATAAGGTTTTCATTATCTTTGTCTCTATCCCAGTGTTTTCTTTCTGAGACCAGCATTCACTACAAGGCTTAGGACAGCCTCCCGCTTCAGCTTCCCAAGTCCTGGGACCTCAGGCATTTACTTACTTAGCTCAACATCATGGCATTATTTAGATATATCAAAACTTAGTTAACAAATCTGTCACCGATTGGTATTTAAATGATTGCTTATAAATTACATTTTTATGTTGTTATATTTTAATGATGTTTCCAAATTGGTATTATAGCTATCACAGTTATTACGTGGTCTTACATGCATATTATCTTTGTTGTTTATATTTGAATTTGTTTCTAGATCAGGGAAGTTGAGGCTTTCTTTTTCATCCGACAATGTGGGAGCCCACAAAGGTTTCCTAGTGAGATCTGAGCTTGCTTTACACAGCAAGGCTGCATTAGGGAATGGCTTGACCACGTGCATGGTCACCAGGTGTTTGTAAGGGTCTGCACTTGACTATAACTAACAAGGTGGAAGTCTTTTGCTCCACCCTTTGGCATTGTTATAAATAGACTTTTAGAATAAAGTTCTGGGCCAGTGAATAAGGATCCAGGCCCACCCAAGTCTATTCTGTGTTTTCTCTCTGTTTCTCTCTCCTCTATTTCTAACTAAGTCTCTTATCCCTCATTCCTCAAGAGTCCCTAGGGTAAATAATGGTGGATACTGCCCCCCCCCACAAACCAAAAACTTGTTATTCCTTATGAAATGTCCTTTTATTCATTATCATTATTATTGAAGCACAATCTTTTTTTTTTTTTTTTTAAGATTTATTTATTTATGATGTATACAGAAGAGGGCGCCAGATCTCATTACAGATGGTTGTGAGCCACCATGTGGTTGCTGGGGATTGAACTCATGACCTCTGGAAGAGCAGTTAGTGCTCTTAACCTCTGAGCCATCTCTCCAGCCCCAAGTGAGATAAATCTTTTTTTTTTTTTTTTGGTCTTCAAGTTTCTTTAATTAACGTTTTTTTTTATTTTTATTTATTTTTTCTTTATTATTATGTGTTTTAAATTTTATACATCAGCCATGGGTTCCCCTGTTCTCCCCCCTCCCACCCCATACCCACCTTCCCCCCTAGCCCCTCCCCTCCATTCCCATGTCCTTCAGGATCAAGGCACCCCTGGGGATTCATTTAAACCTGGTGGATTCAGTACAGGCAGGTCCTGTCACCTCCTTCCAGACTGAGCAAAGTGTCCCTGTGTAAGCCTAAGGTTTCAAACAGCCAGCTCATGCACTAAGGACAGATCCTGGTCCCACAGACTGGGTGCCTCCCAAGCAGATCAAGCTATTCAATTGTCTCACTTATCCAGAGGGCCTGATCCAGCTGGGGGCTCCATAGCCTTTGGTTCATAATTCATGTGCTTCCATTCGTTTGGCTATTTGTCCCTGTGCTTTTTGCAATCTTGGATTCAACAGTTCACACTCTTGCAGACACTCCTCTTTCTCAACAGTTGGAAACCTGGAGCTCCACCTGGGGCCTGGCTGAGGATCTCTGCATCCACTCCCATCAGTTATTGGACAAGAGTTCCAGCACGACAGTTAGGGTGTTTGGCCATCTGATCACCATACTAGGTCAGATCAGGCTTTCTCTCGACCATTGCCAGCAGTCTACAGAGGATGTATCATTGTGGATTTTTAGGGACCTCTCGAGCACTCTGCCTATTCCTGTTCTCATGTGGTCTTCATTTATCATGGTCTGTTATTCCTCGTTCTCCCTTTCTATTCTTGATCCAGCTGGGATCTCCTGCTCCCCTAAGCTTTCTTTCCCTCAAACCTTGCCCTTCATTACTCTCACTGTCGTCCAGTTTGTTCATGTAGATCTCACCCATTTCTCTGTCATTGGGTGATCCCTGTGTCTTTCCTAGGGTCCCGTTTTCTAAGTAGCCTCCCTGGAGTTGTGTAGCAGTCTAGTCATCTTTGTTTTACATCTAGTATCCTCCTATGAGTGAGTACATACTGTGTTTGTCCTTCTGAGTCTGGGTTACCTCACTCAGGATGATTTTTTTCTAGATCCATCCATTTGCCAGCAAACCTCATGATGTCATTGTTTTTCTCTGCTGAGTAGTACTCCATTGTGTATATATACCATAATTTCTTTATCCATTCTTCAGTTGAAGGGCATCTAGGTTGTTTCCAGGTTCTGGCTATTACAAACAAAGCTGGTACAAACATAGCTGAGCAAATGCCCTTGTGGTATGATTGAGCATTCCTTGGGTATATGCCCAAGAGTGCTACAGCTGGGTCTTGGGGGAGATGGATTCCCAATTTTCTAAGGAAGTACCATATTGATTTCCAAAGTGGCTGTACAAGCTTGCATTCCCACCAGCAGTGGAGGAGAATTCCCCTTGCTCCACATCCTCTCCAGCATAAGCTGCCTCCTGTGCTTTTGATTTTAGCCATTCTGACAGGTGTAAGGTGGTATCTCAGAGTCATTTTGATTTGTATTTCCTGGATAATTAGGGATGTTGAGCAATTCCTTAAATGTCTTTCAGCCATTTGAACTTCCTCTGTGGAGAATTCTCCGTTTAGTTCTATAGCCCATTTCTTAATTGGACTGTTGGGCATTTTGATGTCTAATTCCTTGAGTTCTTTATATATTCTGCATATCAGCCCTATGTCAGATGTGGGGTTGGTGAAGACCTTTTCCCATTCTGTAGGCTGTTGCTTTGTCTTGTTGACCATGTCCTTTGCTCTACAAAAGCTTCTCAGTTTCAACAGGTCCCATTGATTGATTGTTTCTCTCAGTGTCTGTGCTACTGGTGTTATATTTAGAAAGTGATCTCTGGTGCCAATGCGTTCAGTAGCACTTCCTACTTTCTCTTCTATCAGGTTCAGAGTAAGTGGATTTATGTTGAGGTCTTTGATCCACATGGACTTAAGTTTTGTGCACGGTGACAGATATGGATCTATTTGCAGCCTTCTACACATTGACATCCAGTTATTCCAGCACCATTTGTTGAAGATGCTTTCTTTTTTCCATTGTACATTTTTGGCTTCTTTGTCAAAAATTATATGTTCATAGGTGTGCAGGTTAATGTCAGGGTCTTCAATTCAATTCCATTGGTCCACATGTCGGTTTTTATGCCAGTACCAAGCTGTTTTTATTACAGTAGCTCTATAGTAGAGCTTGAGGTCGGGGATTGTGATGCCTTCAGAGGTTGTTTTATTGTACAGGATTCTTTTGGCTATCCTTGGTTTTTTGTTTTTCCATATGAAGTTGAGTATTATTCTTTCCAGATCTGTGAAGAATTGTGTTGGTAATTTGATGGGAATTGCGTTGAATCTGTAGATTGCTTTTGGTAAGATTGCCATTTTTACTATGTTAATCCTGCCTATCCATGAGCATGGGAGATCTTTCCATTTTCTGACATCTTCTTCAATTTCTTTTTTCAGGGACTTAAAGTTCTTGTCATATAGGTCCTTCACATGCTTAGTTAGTGTAACCCCAAGGCATTTTATATCATTTGTGGCTATTGTAAAGGGTGATGTAGCTCTGATTTCCTTCTCAGCCTGTTTATCTACTGTATATAGAAAGGCTACTGATTTTTTTTTAGTTGATCTTGTATCCTGCAATGTTGCTGAAGGTTTTTATTAGCTGTATCAGTTCCTTGGTTGAATTTTTGGGGTCACTCATGTATATTAACATGTCATCTGCAAATAGGGAGAGCTTGACTTCTTCCTTTCCAATTTGTATCCCCTTAATCTCTTTATGTTGTCTTATAGCTCTGGCTAAAATTTTAAGTACTATATTGAATAAGTAGGGGGAGAGGGGACAGCCCTGCCTTGTTCCTGATTTTAGTGGTATTGCTTTGAGTTTCTCTTCATTTAATTTGATGTTGGCTACTGGCTTGCTGTATATTGCCTTTATTATTTCTAGGTATGGTCCTTGTATGCCCGTTCTCTCCAGAACTTTTAGCATGAAGGGGTGTTGGATTTTGTCAAATGCTTTTTCTGCATCTAGCGAGATTATCATGTGGTTTTTTTCTTTCATCTTGTTTATGTGGTGAATTACATTGATAGACTTTCGTATATTGAACCATCCCTGCATTCCTGGGATGAAGCCTACTTGATCCTGGTGGATAATTGTTTTGATGTGTTCTTGGTGTCTGTTTGCCAGAATTTTATTGAGTATTTTTGCATCAATGTTCATGAGGGAGATCGGTCTGTAGTTCTCTTTCTTTGTTGCATCTTTGTTTGGTTTAGGAATCAGGGTAATTGTAGCCTCCTAGAAGGAGTTTGGTAATATACCTTTTGCTTCTATTGTGTGGAACAATTTAAAGAGTATTGGTATTAAGTCTTCTTTGAAGATCTGGTAGAATTCTGCAGTGAAACCATCTGGTCCTGGGCTTTTTTTTGGTTGGGAGAATTTAATGACTGATTCTATTTCCTTAGGGGTTATTGGACTATTTAAATGGTTTATCTGGTCTTGATTTAACTTAGGTATGTGGTACCTATCCAGAAAATTATCCATTTCTTTTAGATTTTCCAGTTTTGTGGAGTAGAGGTTTTTGAAGTATGACCTGATGATTCTCTGGATTTCCTCATTGTCTGTTGTTATGTCCCCCTTTTCATTTCTGATTTTGTTAATTTGGATGCTCTCTCTCTCTGTCTTTTGGTTAGTTTGGATAAGGGCTTGTCTATCTTGTTGATCTTCTCAAAGAACCAACTCTTTGTTTCATTAATCCTTTGTATTGTTCTCTTTATTTCTATTTTATTGATTTCAGCTCTCAATTTGATAATTTCTTGGCATCTGTTCCTCCTGGGAAACTTTGCTTCTTCCTGTTCAATGACTTTCAGGTGTGCTGTCAAGTCACTAGAGTGAGATTCCTCCAGCTTCTTTATGTGGGCATACAGTGCTATGAATTTCTCTCTTAGCACTGCTTTCATAGTATCCCATAAGTTTGGGTATGTGGTGTATTCGTTTTCATTGATCTCTAGGAAGTCTTTAATTTCTTTCTTTATTTCTTCCTTAATCCATTGGTGATTCAGTTGAGCATTATTCAGTTTCTATGAGATTGTGGGATTTCTGTAGTTTTTTCTGTTGTTGAAATCTAACTTTAAACCATGGTGGTCTGATAGAACACAGGAGGTTATTCCAATTGTTTTGTATCTGTTGAGATTTGCTTTGTGGCCAAGTATGTGGTTGATTTTAGAGAAGGTTCCATGGCGTGCTGAGAAGAAGATATATTCTTTTTGTTTGGGTGGAATGTTCTGTAGATATTGATTAAGTCCATTTGAGCCATAACATCAGTTAAGTCCATTATGTCTCTGTTAAGTTTCAATTTGGCCAATCTGTCCAGAGGTGAAAGTGGGGTGTTTAAGTCTCCCACTATTAATGTGTGGGGTTTTATATGTGATTTAAGCTTTAGTAATGTTTCTTTTACATATGTGGTTACCCTTGTGTTTGGGGCATAAATGTTCAGAATTGAAACTTCATCTTGGTGGATTTTTCCTGCGATGAGTATGTAATGTCCTTCACCATCTCTTTTGATTGATTTTAGTTTGTAGTCTATTTTGCTGGATATTAGGATGGCTACACCAGCTTGCTTTTTAAGACCATTTGATTGGAAAGTCTTTTCCCAGCCTTTTATTCTTAGGAGGTGTCTGTCTTTGAATTTGAGGTGTGTTTCTTGTATGCAGCAGAAAGATGGGTCCTGTTTTCATATCCATTCTGTTAGTCTGTGTCTTTTTATAGGTGAATTAAGTCCATTGATATTAAGGGATATTAATGACCAGTGTTTGATCGTTCCCTGTTGTTATTTTTATTTTTTGGTGGTAGTGTGTGTGTACTTCTCTTCCTTGGGGTTTACTGCTGTGGTGTTATCTTTTGCCTGTGTTTTCATGGGTGTATCTGCCTTCCTTAGGTTGGAATTTTCCTTCTATTGCTTTCTGTAGGGCTGGGTTTGTGGATAAGTGTTGTTTAAATCTGGTTTTGTCTTGGAAGGTCTTGTTCACTCCATCTATGATGATTGAAAGTTTTGCTGGGTGTATTATTCTAGGCTGGCATCCATGGTCTCTTAGTGTCTGCATTATATCTGTCCAGGTCCTTCTGGTTTCAAAGTCTCCATCAAGAAATAGGGTGTTATTCTGATGGGTTTGCCTTTATAAGTCACTTGGCCTTTTTCCTTTGCTGCCCTTAATATTCTTTCTTTATTCTGTACATTTTGTTGTTTAATTATTATGTGACAAGGGGACTTTTTGGGGGGGTCTAGTCTGTTTGGTGTTCTATAGGCTTCTTGTATCTTCATAGGCATTTCCTTCTTTAAGTTGGGAAAGTTTTCTTCTATGATCTTGTTAAATATATTTTCTGTGCCTTTGAGTTGGTATTCTTCTCCTTCCTCTATCCCTATTATTTGTAGGTTTGGTCTTTTCATGGTGTCCCAAATTTCTTGGACATTTTGGGTCATGACTTTGTTGGTTTTAGTGTTTTCTTTGACTGATGAATCTATTTCTTCTACCATATCTTCAACACCAGAGATCCCCTCTTCCATCTCTTGCATTCTGTTGCTTATACTTGCCTCTGAAGTTCCTGTTTGGTTACTCAGATTTTCTGTTTCCAACATTCCTTCTGCTAGTGTCTTCTTCATTTTTTCTATTTCCCTCTTCAGGTCTTGGATTGTCTCCCTTGCTTTTTCATCATTTTCATTCAAGGCTTTAATTGTCCTTTCCTCTAGTTTTTTCTAGTGTTCTTCCCATTTTTTGTTTGTCTGTTCCTCTACTTTATTTTTGATTTCTTCTATATAAGGCTCTAGCCTCTTCATGATGTTACTTATAAGGTTGTTTCCTTCTTCTTCTTCTTCTTCTTCTTCTTCTTCTTCTTCTTCTTCTTCTTCTTCTTCTTCCATTCCATAATGTTCAGGTCTAGCTGTTGGAGAAGGGCTAGGTTATGGTGATGCTGTATTGCTCTTTATTTTGTTGTATGTACTTCTGCCTTGATGTCTGCCCATCTCCTCTTGTGTTCGTTCTTGGTCTTATCAGTGTACTTGGTCCAGAGAGAGTTGACAGATTTAGGGAACCTCTCTTTGGTCCAGATGGAAGCTGTGGTCCAGATGGGAGCGCTGGTCCAGATGAGAGTGCTGGCCGGATAGGAGCTGGGGGGCTGGACTCTGAGTCTCAGGAAGTGGCTAGGGTCTCCTTATTTTGTTCAGATGGGAGCTCCTCTTGTCCAGATGGGAGTTCCTCTGGTTTCTGGTCCAGATGGGAGTTCCAGGGCAGGAAGGAAGCTTGGGGCTGGTCTCTGATTCTCAGGAAGTGTCTGGTGTCTCCAGCAGATGGGTGTGGGGGCAGGGTGTGGAGACTGCAGTGTTTGCCAATTGGCAGGAAACTGGGGCTAATTGGTCAGGTCCTTCAGGAGTGGCCTATGTCCAGCAGTGGGACCCAGGGGCAGTTGCCTCTCTGGCTATAACCCCAGGCACTCACCTCTGGTCCAGATGGGAGTTCCGGGGTGGACGGGAGCTGGGGGTTGGTCTCTCGCACAATCTTGCTATATATCCAAGATTGACTTTGAACTCCTGACCTTCCTGCCTCAGCCTCCCCAACACTAAGATTACAGGCATATGTCATATCATGTCTAGCTTATTATGTGTGTATGAGCTGCTTGTTTGCTATTTTTTTAAATCAATGTATAAGGCTTTTTTAAAAGTAAGAAATGAAGAGGGAGTGGTCACTCTTTTTTGTGTTTGTTACATATCTTTCTGTTCATAAGGCTTTCAGCTCTTCTGACATTTTTTTTTCATAGCAGTGTAAACTGTTGAAGTTGTACCTTCCCAATATTGTATCTATGTGGAAAGACCAACTCCAGCTCCCAGTTATAAATAAATTCAAGCACATTCTCGCTGAATACTTTTATGGTTTCATTGTTTACTTTAAATCTTTGATCCATCTGGAGTTTATTTTTATCTGGGAAGTGTTTGGAGATGTGGTATTACTTTTTTTTTTTTCAAATGACTGCATAGTTACTACAGATTTATTGAAAACTTTGTCTTTTTCCCCATTGGCTCGAAGTGCTCTCTTTATGGTAATGGCCAGATGTATCTAAACCCATCTCTGAATTGTCCTCCGGATGGTACTTGCCCTGTGTTCCTAAGCTGGTGGAAAGGTGGGGTTGATGAGAGTGTTAGAGTGTTTTATTACCTCACAGAACTTACCAGTCTCCTCCCTGAGAACATTTCTGGCTAGTGTTTATTTTCCAGACTCATTTAGTAATGTACTTTTATTTTGTAGACTTTAAGGGTTTTGTCTTCTTTTTAAAGAAGCACAGACAGCATCAGATCTGTATTGGTAAAAGTAGGCTTTTGTAATTTATTGAGGACTTTTATTTACATCTTCCAACTGACTGAAAAAATTTCAACTAATAGTTTGTGCATCCCTTAAAAGCATGTTAGTGCAGATTTTCTGTTTAGGAATACTACTGGGATGTATCTTTCCATACTTATGAGGAAGTGTGTATATTTATTAGCTATGATTTGTGTGTAGGATGCATATTATGGGATAGCAAACATGCACTCTAAATTGGGCAAGGCTACAATATTTTACTATTTCGTTATTTTAAATAAATAAAGACAATAAATTATGGATAAAGTAGGTGACAATTAAGTTTTTTAATTAGAAGATCTTGGTGATTTTGTACATTAGAAAAAGAATGATGTTAGCAGAAAGCCTTGAATTATGTTTGATTCTTACCTGTGATAGCAATATCCATCATATGTTTGTGTCACACATTTACCTACCTTTTCTTTTCTGATAGAAGAGATTAGTGAATGCCCCGATGCTCTCACTTGTATTATCAAATTGTAAAGCCGACGGAACCTTCTATCATGCATTGCCCATAGTAAGCTTTTTGGTAAATATTCTTCGAAGATAGGCACAAAGGAATAGCCAAATTCTGAAGAAATAATCAACTAAGAATCGAAACTAAATTCTGAGGACATTCACCAAACTGCAGTAAAGGAGCTAATCCAGAGAGCGTGCGTTTGCACAGTCTATGTTATTCCACCCTCACGAGGGGAAGGGGGCAGCACCCTACAGCAGCTGTTCCTAGTGCCCGTGACCCCTTTCAACAAGAGAAAGATAGTGCATCTGTAGCTACAGCCACAGTGCTGAGTAGAGGTTTGCTACCTGCAGTCTTACCAAGGAAGGGTCTTTCGCCTCGCATGCAGATGAACGCACCAGTTAAATCTTCCTCAGAATAGCTAGTTTTATTTTGGTTTTTTGGTTTGGTTTGGTTTTCTCTTTCACTCACAGTGGACTTTTCAGATATCTCGTTTTTCCTATAAACCCCGATTTATTTGCTTCAGCTAAATGCAGGTATTTCCATTTATGGACACTAGGCTGGGATTTATTTCATTTTTGTTTCACTGACCACCTCTCAGGAAAGTTTTTTCTTTTCCTCCCAAAGGAGATGGCATTAGCCTTTCCAACTGTAGTGCCGTGTCCTAGGTGTCCTAGGAGTGAGCAGTCACACCTGCCGTTTCTGTCAGTTACTTTACTATACTGGCTAAACAGATAAACACAGTCTTGTAGAGCAAAACATTAAAATGAATGGTTTGAAGATTAACCCTTTGATAATCCTCTACAGCAGATCTTGGAGGTGCTGGCATATTTCAGAGAACTGGCCCCCTTCCATTTGATGGAGGTACTGGGATTTGAGTTAATTGTCTCTGCATCTCAAACACAGAGGGCAGGTGCTGGCAAAGGGACCAGCGCCAGAATTTCCTTTGTTATTTATAGTCAGTGCTCTTCCACACTAAACCCTTGAGCTGGCTTTTTAGAGCCCACTGTATAACAAATTCATTCACTTTCATGTCAACAAGCTTTGGCTTGATAAATTAAAACAGAAAAATGCTGGCTAAAGCACCATCGCCCCACATGATTCATTCGGCTCCGAGTTCCTGGCAGCTCTCCAAGAATGACCTGCTGTCTTCTCAGAGTTCTTATCATTTTCCCATCTGGAAAGGGCTGAACCTTACTGTCCGCTGGGGAGTTAAAGGCTTGCACAGGCTGCATTCAAAGGCCATTAACAATCATAACTCTAAAAATCATCACTCTTCCAGGCAAGGTTAACAGTAGTCTGTGGAGAGGATGGGCTATCTTTTACTTTATTTAAATAAATGTAAAGCAAATTGCATAGGATTTTGTGCTTCCTTGAAAGGCTGTGTGTTTAGGTGGTTTTGGTCTCCTTAAGATTAACCAGAGGTCATTTTGAGGAGCCTGTTAGAGTTTGAAGAATTAATTGTCCATTTCCTTTAATAAAAAAGGAGTCATTTGTTATATTTCCTTTATAGAACTGGATTCCTTTGAAGAGGTCATGTGTGGAATGATTATTTTTGCTATTAACCATGATGACACAAAAGTCACTAAGGAAAATAAAACACAATTTTGGGAAAAGTGGCTAAAATCTGTATAAACTCTATTTAGCAAAGTTTTTAAGTTTGCTGCCAATTTTTGTAGTCAAAACTGCTTGCAAATCAATTGTAATTGAATTCTTCCTAATTTAGTACTTATTACCTAAGGAATTATTAAAGCAGTGAGTTTTTTTTTCCTAGTCTCATGTGTGTTGCAGTCAAATTTCACAAATTCCTATATACCGGAGGCTGACCTTGAACACCTATGTAGCTGAAGCTGGCCTTGAACTCCTGTGTAGCTGAGTCTGGCCTTGAACTCTTCTTCATTTTATTGGAAAAGAATAATGCTGATGTTACACGAACAGACACAGAAAGAAAGTGGAAATAACTCTGTAAGGTAAGTTTTACATTTGCAAATGGATACTTAGACACAAGCTGGGCAAGCAAGTATATGCACCAAGATGGGAAGTTCACTGAGGTTTTATGTTGTTGCAGAGAGGTGACTGTGTCTTAGACTTTTGGTGGTAGCTTGACCTCATGATCTGAAGTGATTGGCAAGGAGGAGAAGGATGTGAATGAGTCAAATCTCAGGAATGTCTGGCATCAGGAGTTGGGCAAACAGTTAAGAGTTTCACAGGCTGGAAGAGTCGTAGAGATAGTAGTTCTTTGGCTGGTTAGTTATCTTTCATAGAAAAATATCTCACCATTCCCTGTTGGGGAAATATTATTTTAGGGTATGTTACTTTTGTTTATATTGCATTTGTTTAACTCTTTGAAGCTGTGTTACTGTGCCTGTCTAAAACACTTGATGGTCCAATAGCAAGGCAGGAGAAAGGATAGGTGGGACTGGCAAGCAGAGAGACTATATAGAAGGAGAAATCTGGGAGGCAGGGGGAAGGTAAGAAAGGAAGTAGCCAAAGAAGGGGAGGACTCCAGGGACTAGCCATCCAGCTGCATAGCCAGCCATGAAGTAAGAGTGAAAGTAAGATACAGAGAAGTAAGAAAGGGAAAAAGTCCAGAGGCAAAAGATTGCAGGGATAATTTAAGAAAAGATGGCAAGAAATAAGCCAAGCTAAGGCCAGGCATTTATAAGTAAGAAAATCTTCTGTGAGTGATTTATCTGGGAGTTGGGATGGAAAGAGCGAAAACAAACAACAATTCCCTCCTCTTTTTTAATTTTCTTTTTTAAATATAGTTTGGGGCTTCTTTTTCCCCTTGAAATTCAGCCAGCATGTACTATCTTTCTGAAGTAACAGGAAATTATTGTCATGATAGGTGATTGGTGATAGTTTGATAAAAAGTGGTCTCCATAGCTTCTGGACAAGGAATAATCATCCCATCTAGTTCTAGCATGACTTAAGGTGAATTTGCATTCCTAGGTATAACCCCTTGGTAGAGTGATTGGCCTAGCCCAGCTGAATGCTAGGTCACCACCCAGGCCCCTCTGCTCTTGAGCTGGAGTTTTCTTATTGGACCTTTACTGCTGTTCCAATGCTTTACCTCCACTTTGAGTGCTGGCATTATAGGCTTGCACTACAATGCTCCGCTCAGGCAGTTCATTCTAAAGCATTATAGTGTTTAGAAAATGAATGCCCGATTTGTGCTTAAATACCACTCGGTATCTAAGCAAACAATTCAAATCTTTTAATGGTGAAAATGGACATGTTTGCATCTTTTCCTTAGGTTCGCTTCTTGATGTTAGTTAATGATGCCAAAAGCAACCATAACAGAAGAAGAGGGAAATAAAGGAAGAGGAAAGGAGGAGGGAATAAGAGGAGGAGAAGGGGGAGGAATGGTTCTTTGTAGGACACGTGCTAAACAGTACAGAGCCTTCAAAAGCTGCCTAGGGCAGCAAGATAGACTGTGTAAAGCAGCAAAGAGTGGTAAAGGCTCTGATTTAAAAATGCCCTGTCAGTATGATGTAGACACATTCAGCTCTAGCCCGTAATTACCACAAAGGAAATTAAGCTCAATTTCGCCAGAGAATCCAAGGAGAGAGAACCATGAAAATGGTTTAATGAAGAAGTTTGGGAAATTATAACAAACATATACCATTTGTTTATTTTATGTTCCAAGGTCTTTTGTACATCCTAACTCATATAAGTTTCACCTGGAACCTTAGGAGGTCAGAATTATTTCCTTATACTCCTGTCTCAGGTGAGGAGAATTTAGTTACCTGCCCCCACTCACCCAACAACTGAGAGCTCAGAGGAACAAGCAGGCTGGCTGTACAGTAACTAGACCAGTTATCTGCCAAAGTACACCCAAGTACATATCATTGTTTTGACTGTAGATGTATGTAAATTAAAAAACCAAATAGAAGAATACTCTATAAAGTTCAATGATGCTGATTCAGAAAAACCCAAGATAAAGTACCCCCCAACACACACATACACACACACACACACACACACACACACACACACACACACACACCTGCTGTTCCCTACTCCATCTCTTCCAGATTCTCTGGAGCCTGGAACCACAGACACCCTCAACCCTCAGGAGCACTCAATGCAAGGGCAGATTGAGTCCTTGATATGGGAGGTGATACAGTCTCCTTTCCACTGGTAAGAATGCTGGCTCACTGTGGAGGTGTTAAATTGACTGGGGATGTTAGGCTCTTCCCCATCGTAAACAAAAGCAGATATGCTATTTTCCTGGGCTGAGAAAGCATATGAGACAATACTGAAGGGCACTGAAACTCAATTTCTGATTGGACAGATTCCTATTAGTTAGGCTTACCACTTTCCTCTTCTGAATTCTTCTCATGTAGCACACCGAGATAAAGACAACAGAATCACATTGGGGAAGCAGTGTCATTTGTGTCCCTTCGTTAACAAAACCCCAATGTGGGCAGGATAGATGCACTACTTGCATATTAAGACATGCCATTGGCCTGAGGAGCCTGCACCCTGCCTCACGGAGGCTGTTGAATTGTCAGCTGCTTTTTATGCTCAACTTGATCCTGATGCTGACAGATGAGGTAAGAGCTATGAAGAATGAATATTTTATTTTCAATGTGAACCTCAACAGTTTCCTTTTTAAAAATCTTTCTAATGCTCACACGGCTGCACGGCAGCATGAAGTCCTACAGTCTCCTTCTTCACTTCACCCTCTCCTGCATTTCCAGCACTGATTGATTGGTGCCTCTAATGTTTGGCTGTGGAGCAGCCCTAAGAAGTTTGCAACTGCGTGCAGTCAGGGAATTTCTCAAGGGAGCTGGATGGACTCTTTGCAAAAAAGCCTGACCTGCAAGCTTTGCAAGTGGACTGATTCACTTAGAAGAATGTTATAGACATCGTCCAAAATGTCATCTAACAGCCAAAGGGTAAAGATAATTTTTGTTCAATATACCCCAGTACAAGGCTATAAGACAACCTGTAATTCAGCAAATGGCTTATTGGGGTGAGATTTGCCGTGTATACTTCTAAAACATGCATTCTGTCATTAATAAGAAAAATACTACTGTGCACTGGTACAGGCAGTGGCTGATGTTGGGCAAAGGCAGAATCTACGTGTCTGTTCTGAACATTGGTCCGTTGGCATTCTCTACAGAGTCAGAGAGAAATCACTGCTTTAAGGTTTCTGGTTCGTTCTGCTATCACTTCCCACCACAAAGAATCTTTTACACCCTGTTAAATAGGAAGCAAACCCTCAACCAACCAGGTGGTGGTGGCACTCGTCTTTAATCTCAGCACTCGAGAGGCAGACTCAGGTGGATCTCTGTGAGTTCGAGGCCAGCCTGGTCCACAGAGTGAGATCCAGGACAGGCTCCAAAACTATACAGATAAACCCTATCTCAAAAAAAAAAAAGAAAGAAAAAAGAAAAAAAGCAAACCCTCTTGTATGGGCCTGATTGTGGATCTTATTCTCTGTCAAAACAACAACAAGCATAATTTATTTTATTTTTTGAGATTGTAATTTAATTACAGTTGTCCCTCCCCTTTTCTCCCTCCAAATCCTTCTGTATACTCCTCCCTACTCTCCTTCAAAGACACGGCCTCTTTTTTCATTAATTGTTAATGTATGCATGTATGTATTTGTATGTGCATATATGTTCCTAATACATACCTGTTGAGTCCATGCAATACTCCTTATTTGCAGTTTTCAAGGCTAACCATTTGGCACTGGACAATCCATCAGTGTGCATTTCCTTAGGGAGAGCCCCCTGTCCCACTCACAGCCTTACTCAGCTGATGGTCATTCTTTTTGTGTAGGGGTGAGGCCTCATAGCTTTGCCCTGTCCAGTTTGGAATGTTCATTGATGTCATCTTTGCTCGGTTCACACTTAGGCGGTCATAACAAAAATGTATTTTAAAAAAAATAAAGAAAAATGCTGGCAGAAAGAGGAGAGGTTTCACCACAAGGTCTTGCAAATTTTATTTGAAGACCCTGCTGTCTATTTGCTTGGTGGTCTTATGCATAGCCATTGGAATCGGGTGCCGTCTTCCTCAACAGGAGATGGCCAGCGGTGTCACAGGTCAGCAACACACCCCAAAGTCAGTTCAGAGGCTGGCAAATGCAGTTACCCAATAAACAGTTACTCCAACAAACGTGATTCTGTTGTCTTTATCTCGGTGTGCTACATGAGAAGAATTCAGAAGAGGAAAGTGGTAAGCCTAACTAATAGGAATCTGCCCGATCAGAAGTTGAGTTTCAGTGCCCTTCAGTATTGTCTCATATGCTTTCTCAGCCCAGGAAAATAGCACTTGAATAGTAAGGCCCTCAGCCATAAGAAACTTTGATGGAAGGAAGGGAAGGATCCCGGGAGTTCACCAACTTTAAGCATAGCAGGGACATCATGTTTATTACTATTTTTCTCTCTCTTGTTTTTCTGTTTGTTTTGCTCTCATGCATTAGAAAGTCATCTGTGATGAGGATGATGGAAGTTGAAGGGAAACAATCTCAAATCAGGTTATTTTGTTATTTAGGGACAACCATGTTTATCTAAGAGGACTCTATTTGTAAACACAACCCTCTCACATATTCTTTCAAAGTAATGCCACAACCTAAATTTTATCATCACCAAAAACATAGGTGGCTTCCTATATGTTTATATTCTTGTGGCTGTCTATTTAGAGTCAGTCCTCTAGGGATGAAGAAGATCATAACTGGTTAGCATCCAAAAAGCACCATCACCCATTTTAGGATACATACTACAGTCCTTTGAAATCTCAGAGGTACTTATATAGACCATTGGTATTATGCCTTCTGACATGGTGTCCTAAATCCCAGGATGGTGTCCAGTACATAGTGGCACCTCAGTAAATGGTGTTTGAATGACCAGTGCAGGTTGGGTTTCTGTACAATCTCTATGTAATAAGAAGCATTGGATTTGCTTTGACTGCCCTGAGCAAGGCATGCCTCTGACTTTCCAGTATTTCTTTGGCTACAAGGGCCAGGTAGGGCTGTGATTACCTGGCTTCTTTTGAAATCTCACTGAATCTAAGTCCCACTGTTCTTCAAACTGCATGCTGACTTTGAGTCGTGTTTTTATTCACCGTTTCACAGGGTTTGCTGTTACTGAGCTAGGTACTTTTAGAGTCTGTTTCTGTTTTCATGGACCATTCTAGATATGGGTCAAAAAAGACCTCCAGGATATCTGACACCTAGATGACACTTTCAAACAACTAAACTATATTTTTAAACTCTCAAATACTTTGGGCAGCTGGTCAAAATGTTTTGGTACTTGTCCCTGTCATTAGTAATGATGTGAAAACCACAGGGGTTGGCAAAGACTTCTTGAATCAAAGGCACCCAAGCAGAGGTCATTTAAGGTCATTGAACATGAAGCCAACTCTTTTAGCTTCCAAAGGAGATGAACACAGCTTGCTCAGAGAACGAAGCTTGTGGGTTACATTTTTCTAGGCATCACTGCTGCTGTGATGTCTCTTTGGCCTTGATGCAGAAGCATCCTACATCTCTCACTTTCTGTCTTCCAACAGTTTTTGTTTGGTACTCAGCTGTTCCTTCAGCCAGCCTTCTTGCTGAGAGGTCTCAGCCCACTTCTCACTGCCTGGGCACCTCAGTTTTCATCTTGAGTGGATTGTTTTCTCTGCCGGCAACCTCTCATCTTGAACTAACATTCCCCTCTGCTCCTAGCTCCCTGTGTCATCCATTACACCAGCATCTGTAGCAGCTGTGGCTTTTTCTCTGACTGAGAAATCTCAGTGTTTGCCTTTAAAATGTCATTCCTTCACCTCTCTCAACAGTTAGACTCCCATCAGTGTGTTCCCAGTCACCCTCAGATGCAGACAGAACAAATGACACACTAAGGACTTTCTGAACACAGCAAAGCAGCCAGAGGCAAGGTGGCATTAGTGTACCATTCACCAGGCAGGTCTTCTCTTTCAAGAGCTGCCTTGCCACTTAGATGCATTTCTGGCATAGAGCAAGCTGGCTGCATTTCTGCCATGGCCAGAACATCTGAAGTGGTTGCTAAACAAAGCAGGGTTTGGGGGAGGGATGCTAGATGAAGCAGGCAAAGAGTGATGACTACACATTGACTTCTCTTTGTATTCTTGTCATCAAGTTGAGCTTTACCATGGCCAAAAGCAAGACATTTATCCTGACTTACAATGTTTCTCCAACCACCACCTCCCCTCTTCCTTGCACCTTGGTCACATTATATTTTTGCTTAAGTGTTTCAAGGTCTATATTTGATCATGGTGGAAATTATAATATGATTAGGTCAGTCAAAAAGTTTTTGTGAATTATCATATATGTTACCATATAAATATGAGGTTTTATCAGGTAATAAGCATGCCAGACTCTTCACCTAGAGATTAACACTTAAAGTTTAAATTCAAGATGGAGTAAAATGTTACAATGGGTGAAATTGTCTACGGCTAACCTGAGCTCAATTCTTGAGATCCAAACGGTGCAAGAAAGAACCAACTTCCATAGTGTCTTCTCATCTCTACACATACACCATGGTATGCACACAACTCCACCCCCCCACCGCCCCCCCCCCAAAATAATGAAGTTTTGTTTTTTTTTTTAAAGATTCAAGTTTAGTCAACAGGCATAAGAATATGAATATAGGTCAACTTACAGTCACTACTTCAGTGCTTTTAGGATATGACTTTGAGTTACTCTTCTGGTGGTTAATTGCTGAGTGATGTACACAGTCCAACTGTGTGGTCTGTCTTTTTCATGATCCATTTGCCTATACTCAGCCAGGGCTAAGGGTTTAATCTGTGACTAAGAGCAGGGTGAAGTCATGTGATCCATGTCTTCATTAAGTGTGTCACTTCAATCCTGTCAGAAATAACTAGGCACACATACAATTTCTACAAAGTAAAGTACCTATCCCTGAAAGCTTAGGCTTTATTCTTAATATCAAGGGATTTGAAAAGTCACTCTGGTTTTTTTTGTTGTTGTTGTTGTTTTTGAGACAGGGTTTCTCTATGCACCTTTGTGCCTTTCCTGGATCTCGCTCTGTAGACCACCAGGCTGGCCTCGAACTCACAAAGATCTGCCTGTCTCTGCCTCCCAAGTGCTGGGATTAAAGGCATGTGCCACCACTGCCTGGCATCACTCTGTTTTTAGAAGAGTAAATCCTTCTAGAAAAATCAGCCTGACATCTCCATCAATCAGAGAACATTAATTTACCTTTCATTTGATAGAAACATGGCCAATATTGTGTTGCTCTTACCATACACTATAACTTCTTAAAGAAGGTACTAATATTAAACTAGTTAATCTTTACAAATATCTATGTGACAGTAAAGTAGTACAAGTGGGTAAACTGAGGTTCACAGAGAGTTCTGTTGTTTGTTTTCAATAGATTTTCCAGTGACATACAGTATATGGTATTTTGCTGCCTGTGGGGCCAGCCTCCAGTAGCACAGGGCTCAAACTGAAATCCATGGATTTGGTGTACTGTGACCTTTTTATCTGAGGGGGTAAGGGAAAAGACACTTACACACTCTCTTGATGGTTTCCTTTCTTCTTCTTCCTCTTCCTCTTCCTCTTCTTCTTCTTCCTCTTCTTCCTCTTCTTCCTCTTCTTCCTCTTCTTCCTCTTCTTCCTCTTCTTCCTCTTCTTCCTCTTCTTCCTCTTCTTCTTCTTCTTCTTCTTCTTCTTCTTCTTCTTCTTTTTCTTCTTCTTCTTCTTCTTCTTCTTCTTCTTCTTCTTCTTTATATTCCCTCTACAGCTTATCTTTCAGGCAATATAGAAATTCCAATGTGGTTAACATTCTATTTTTTCAAATGAATACAAGTAAAAAAATGTGTTATTCATATCCCTTACACAATTGAACATTTTACATATTATAGGAGAAAAAGAAATTATCACCAAGAACCCATGTACATACCCAAGCAACTTGCTATAGATTAAGAGCATAAGCAAACAAGATATTTTTTACTGGCAGGCTGCATTTTGCAGTTACAAAGAAAAAACTAATCACTTTATCACTTTTCTTGAAAGGTAATTTTATAAGGAATCTTAAAGGAATCACAAACCTAAACTTTTATACATGAAAAACAATCAGTCAGCTCTAATTTAAAACTTTAGTGTGCAAACCCACTCATCAATAGCTTTTTCTGTCCAGAGATTGAGGGCAGAAATGGGTATAAGGAATTAATCATCACCTTTAGTCATCAACCAATTCTAGCAAGACAAGTATTTCAAGTAGTAATAATTTGGGCTGGTTTGTTCTTGTTCTCTGACCTTAAAGAGTTTCTCACTCAACTCTGTGCCTTTCTAAAACTTTACATTGTTTTGGGTTTTTCACCTCAAAGCTATTTAACAAAAACATCTTAGTCTAACTTTAAGTTATTTTCAAAGCTTTTTTCAACTATGGTGCACTCCAAAACCTGTGAACACATCTCCCAACACTAAGATTAAAAGAATTTAAGCTAGCTGGGCTACTGGGACTCAACTGTTCTTCTTAATCTTTAACCCAAGCCACAGTCTATATGGCTCCTCAATAGAAACTTGTGTGTTCTAGCTGTGTGACACTTCATTGAGGCCTCTGCAGCTTCCTCTTTATCGGAGACAGGGGCAACATTTTATCCTACCTTTACCTATACTAATTTTCCACTAAACTAATTTCTATCATAATCCCTTACTATGTTTATTAAAGACCCTCAGTCATCAAAATCCTACTTAAACTGACACTATTATTGTATAAGATCACTGCTTCATTTAAACCATAAAGCTTAGGAAGAAATCATCTTCATAATAATCCATAGGTAAAAATGCCCAGTAGAACAGGATGTTTCCATGGGATAAACACACTTCTTTATAGGCAGTGGGGATGTTCCCACACCTATTCACATCATGCCAGATACCAGAGAAAGATGGCAGTGGCAAACATGTCAAGGCACACCAGAAGCAAAAGACATTCTGGAGTCTGCAATCTTGGGGCCTTGTCTATCTAAGATTTACCCATCAGGGTTTTGTTTCCCGGAGGGCTGATCCCCTGAAGTCAATTGCCCTCTGCTGCTCCTCTGACATGGCCCCTGGCAATGGCAGAATAAAGAATAAAGAGGAAGCTGCAGGGAAAAAATTATCACTGGCTAGTAGAGAGCTTGCCAGTAATTATGAGGTCCTAGGTTCGATTCCCAGCACCACAAAAATATAAGATGAACCTACAGCTACTGGGATTATGTTGTTGATCACTGTGCTGCACTGCTCCTTATCTATATTGACCTTGAACTATTGCCACTGGCAGCAACCAACCAGATAAATACCCCTCCTCTTTTTCCTTTATTGTCACAATTCTTATTATAGTCCAACTCAGATGCCACATCTTCAATCACTTTTATTTAGACTCTCACCCAAAGAGTATAGTTCTTATTTCAGTGTTCCATACTAGCCTTCTGATTCTTTTATTTTGATAACTTGTTTGAATGTAGATTTTTGTTGGTTTCTTCTTGCTTATTACTAGGCTGGGGTCACATAATGGCTGCATATGTATACCAGAACCTTTACAAGTATCTGGTATAAACTAAGAGTTCAGTACTGATTTATTGTTGGATCTCAATAAAATAGTTGCTACTGGGCCTTTACTTGAATCTGAAAATGAAAACATTTAAAGGAATTTATGTAGCTGTGTATTTTTTAGTTAAAACCTATAAAAAATTCACTGAGCTCATTTAGTAGTGAGACTAAACACCTTTGCAATCTCTACCATAACCATTTAAGAGCTGACCTTGGCTGTACCTTCAAGCTCTGTTACCACACCATCACTTGCTCACACCACTGGAGATATTCTGGCTTCTTTGCCGTTTCTTGAACGTGTCAAACTCATTGGTATTCCAGCGGTTTGACACTTAACCCCAAAGTCTGCCTAGAACTCTCTTTTCCCATCCTGCATCATCTGTCACGTGCGTCAGAAGCCTTGCCTTGTATAAAGATACACCTGCTGTCACACTCACTCCCCATACTTGCATGCCTAATCACTCACCATAGTTCTTTCATCTATTCATTTATTGTCTGTCTTATACTAGAATCTAGACTCTCTGAAATCAAGGACTACTTTATTCACTATTTTCTCCCTAGCAGATAAATATGTTCTTGAGTAGGTAATCAATACATGTTTGCTGAATATATAAAATTCAAATAACTTCTAGACCTGTGGTGTAAGTTCTAAAAAGTGTCCCTTCAGGGTACCGTGAGTCTTGAATTCTCACCTTCAGAAACCATTACCTTTTGGGAAAATTTAGGGAAATACTCATTTCCTTGGTCTTTGAAGAATGTGAAGTAGATTTAGATGCAGGAAGACAGCATTGCTAACAGTAATTGAGGACAACAATTAATAATATGACTACTGTACTGACCTGCATTTCAAGATCCAGTGAAATAATGTTAATATGACTCACAAGAATGTGAGGATTAGATATTTACATCTGTTTGTGCCTTATATGGAAGCCTATGGATTTGAGGCAATGTTTTTGACATGGGACTCTTAAAAGGCTTGCTAATTTGTAATCATCCAGGAAAATGTTGCATGAGCCTAGGTATCAGGGCAAGTGTGAAGGTTGACCTTAGTGGTTAACATGGTTGGATTTGGAATTAATATTGAAACAAACCTCTGGCAATCTCTGTAATTTGTAGATGAGGTTGATTGATTTGGGAAAAGCCACTCTGAATAAGGTAGCACCATTCCATGGAGTAGAGTCCTGGACCTAATAACATCCATCATTCTCTGCTTCCTGACTATGGATGCACTGTGACTGGCCATGCCCTGTTCTTGTGGCCACACCATCCTTGCTGGGGTGGACTGCATCCTATGGAACTGTGAGCCACAATTATCCTCCCTCTCACCCCCTTTGGTCAGGAAGGATACAAGTTGCTAACACAGCAACACAGGCAAGAAGTTGAACATTGCAGAAGGAATTCAGGACCTCTTTTTTTCTGTATTACACTTCAGTCACGCTGGAAACTGAAGACCTCGATGGCTTTTGTTCTGGATACTTGGATACATTTAAACTCCACAAGTAACCATTTATATAAAAGGAGTGTTAGTGAAGCCTAGACTCACACAGCTCAATCCTTTATTTTGAATGATACCATTACATGCTTGTTCATCGACTTCCTAAAGGAAACTAGTTGGTATGCTTATCGTATCATACACTCAGAATGTCATGTATTTCGAAAGCACCACTCAAATGTAAGATGACAGTTTCCCACTGCTTTGACCCCAGTGAAGGTGCTGGAAATAGCTGGCAGTTCATGGAAAATTCACAAGCTATGTTTTGCAAGGTTGACTGATAATAGGTTGTAATCTTTTACTACCGGAGATGCAAAGTTACACAATTTTGAAGTGTGGAGAGAGTTTGCATAGCATCTACTTAGAGGCTTAGTGTGTCCTCACTAGAAGCTGGGTCTGGGTCAGAGTAGTGATCACTCATGATCCTCAGCAAATGAGCGGGCAGGAGACATGAGATTAGAATCTGGGTTTCTGCTTCCCATCCAGAGGGGCCTTAACACAGGAAAATTCTTTTACATGACCTACTTGTGCCCAGTGTAATCTCTTTAAAAAAGAAGAGAAATCCAATAGTGGCATAAGAAGGATAAATGATTGCTGGAGGTCTGGAGATGCCGGGAGACTGAATCAGGGATGTGGGCAGCCACTAGAAACTCAATCCATCAAGTAAACTTGGACTCCGTGCTCACTGTCACATGTTCTGCTAACACTAGATGAGCCTGGAAGAGGATTTCCCCAGCATTATCAGAAAAGAAAAAAAAAACAAAAAAAACACCACAGACTTTTACTATCTCAATTTCAAATTTCAGCTGAGATATGGAAGCTGAACTAATGAATGGGAATTCTTTAATATCCCCCAAGTTTTTGATGATGCTTTGTATAAGCATTAGAACAATAATATAATCAAATTCTTAAAGTGCTTCTTCCATTCCTTCTCAGTTTTTTGGCCAGTAACACTTACTTTCTTGAATGAGGAAATGTTTATGCAAATGTCAACTCCCATGATTCCCTGCAGATTTCTCTAGGTTTTTTCAGTGGAGTAGGTCTCCCATATCCTCATACTGGTTACCATCATTTCTTTGACTTTGGTCCTCTGCTTCTTCTGTTCATTTGCTGATGCTTCAGAACATCATGATAAAATTTACCTCCAAGGTAAATGAGGTGCTTAGGGTTCTCCCAAAGCTTTGACTCTCAGGGGAGATGCGATGGGTAACCTTAACACAGGGACAGGAGACAGGGGTCTCTTCTGTTTCTGCTCCATTCATGGTCCTTGGGTGCCACAGTAGCATGAGGTCCTTTCCTCTTTCTGTGTGTACTGAGGAAATCTCTTTATTGTCTTCTACTGCATACCATCATCTTCCTGGAGGAACACTGAAAGCCAGTGCACGAGACATGGACAATGTAGTTTTCTTCCTCCCGTTCTTATTTTGGCTCTTCACTCCAGAAAAACATCATTTTGTTACAAACTAAACTTATGAATCTATGAGTATAATCACTTACTTGTATTTGGTTACAACAAATGAGACAACTTGTACAAATTCTTCTATCCTATTCTTAGTGATAGAAAAGATTTAAGAATCACTGGAAAAGATGGGTCTTCCTGCTAGTCCCCAGAACCAGTGAATATTACTCTGTCTGGCAAAGGAAGTACCACAGATAAATGAAAGGAAGAGCTTGTCCTGGATCATCCAAACCAGCCTGGGATCCCAGGACGAATCCTTATAAAGTTGAATCTTCACAGGTAACACAGAAAATCCAAACTGAAGAGGGTGCAGGTGACCTTGGAGAAAGAGTTGCCTGATCTACCTACCACAAGCCAAAGAATGCCTCAATGCCAGCAGGAGCCGGAAGAGACAGAGCACAGACTCTTCCCCCTAGCCTCTGCAGAGGGGGTGGCTTTGGTTTCAGATGCCTGATTGCCAGAACTGTGAGAAAATAAATTTTAGTTATTGAAGCCAAGTGAATGGTAATTTTTATGACAGCTGCCGGAAACCAGCACAGACAACATGTCCTTAGGATTTGAAATCATGCAAAATACACAAAGCTCCATCCATTTAGGATGTTTGTAAATGGAGATGTTCTGCGGCAAGAGAATTAGTGCTCCCCTCAGCAAAAGCTGAGCCTACAATGTCTCTTCTAAGTAGTCATCAATGAGCTAGTTTCCTTGAAGTGCTGTGATGTCGTACTCCACAGTGTCAATACGTTTGTATTATTGAAAGCTCACTCTGAGTAAATCAAATCAAGACATCAAAAGCTATGAAGGAGAGGGGTAAAGAACATTAAGCAGGCATAATGCATAACACATAGGCTTACTACGTGTCCCATGTTCTAAGTGTTTTGCAAATAAAATGCATTGCCTTTCCAGCATCCCCATGAGGCTGGATCTTTATAACCCCAGTATCTAGGGAACATGGGGTTTTGTGATATTGGATGGCTTCCTCCAGAAGTGGGAAGTAGTTGTGGTGATTTGAAGAGTGAAATGTCCCTCATAGACATACAAATCTGAACACCCAGTCCTCAGTTGGAGACAGTGTTCAAGAAGGCTGTGAAACCTGTAAGAGAGCAATGCGTGCTGGAGGAGTGGGTCCCGAGAGGTAGTCCTTGAGGTTATAGGGTCCGGGCTCCGGATTCAGATGCAACATCTTGTCACTGGCTCCTGACTACAAATGTAATGTGACCAGCTGCTTCCCATTGCTGCCTCCATGCTTTTCCTGGCAGGATGGGTCTTGTAACTTCTTAAAAGGTTAGCCAAGACAAACCCTCGCCTTGAACTTGCATCCAAATTGGCGATGACAATGAGAAAAGTAACCGATACAGTGGCAGAGCTGGGGTTAAAAAAAATCTGTGTTCAGCGGGGCACTGGTGGAGCACGCCTTTAATCTCAGCACTTAGGAGGCAGAGCCAGTGGATCTCTGTGAGTTCAAGGCCAGCCTGGTCTACAGAGAGAGATCTAGGATAGGCACCAAAACTACACAGAGAAACCTTGTCTCAGAAAACCAAATATATATGTGTGTGTGTGTGTGTGTGTGTATGTGTGTGTGTATGTATTTATTTGGCTGACATTGACCTTGTATGATGGAGAAACGCATACCTCAGAGGACTAGCAGTCTGCTGAAGAAACCTTCAATTACTGTTGAGCCCAGCCACAAACAAACTTGAACAAAAATCACTGCCATGTGATAATTCGCTCCTAGCTAAAACAATTTCTCTAAGATGACTCCAGTCCTCAGTAGATCTCGTAGCAGTAAAACCAAATCCTAAGGGTATGTTTTGCTCCTTAAAGCCAGAGTCATTAGCAGAGGACTTATGATAGTATGGAGCTATCGATCAGTGTTTATGGTATATTGTTTTCCCTATCATAAAAGTCAGGTGTGTCCAAATCCTGAGATTAGCAAGAGAAAGATCAGTTCCACAATTTTGGGGACAGATTTGAAGCAAGCTTTAATAAATACTGACCAGGATGGACTCTGGTCAAGTCCATTCCAGGGTTCCCAGGAAATTGTAGGTGTCACATTTTGCAGGGCTTAAAAAGGCAAAACCCAAAATTCATTGCATTTCCCATCAGGTCCAATCAGGAACAAGCTTACATCCTGACAAATTTCCTGCCTTCATGCCCCCCTCAACATATGATCAATTACATCCAGTGCAGATGGGTCAAACAAACTTGTTTAGGGGAGTGAACGAATTTTGCTTGTTATTTCCCAAGACCTATAGTTGCCAGCACTTTAGGAAGTTACCTTGTCCTTGGCCAAGTGGGGTTTTCAGGTTAATGTTGGCTCTTACAGTATCAGTTTCTAAGTTATATATTTTTGCTGTTATAAAAATCAGGTGTGTCTGGACACCAATATGCTCAGCTTTAGCTGGCTGTCTCTGAGAATCAAGTAGTATGGTTGTTTGAGTGAAAGGCTCACACTTTGGAACCAGTCTTTTCCCCTAGAAGGATCTTTGTTTCTGACAGTAAACATTGTAATGGTTGGGACTGAATAGATAGCTCAGCCATTAGGAGCATTACTATTTCCCCAGAGGACTCAGGTGTGGTGATATTTTATTTGTGCATTAATAAATAAAGCTTGACTAGAGATTAGGGGGGAAAGGACAGTCATTTTTAGTAAACAAAGAAGTCAGGCAGCACACGCCCTTAATCCCTTAGCAGGCAGGATCTCTGTGTGTTCAAGGCCACACTAGAGAACAGAGACAACCATGGTGACACATGCCTTTAATCCCAGTACTAGCCATAGAGACCTGGAGGTCTGTATAGACAGACAGACAGTGAAGAGCTGTGTAGGAAGAGGAAGTGAGGTAGTTGGGCTAAGAGCCAATGAGAGGTCAGAAAAGCAAAGCATATAAGCTTGGGTAGACAGGAAGTGACTCAGTTTGGAAGCTGTGGAGTTGGTGAGGTGAAGTTAGCTGGTGGCTTTCTGTATTTTCCTGATCTCTGTAAGGCTCTAACCTAAATTTCTGGATCCATGTTTTTTGTTTAATAAGACCATTTAGAAATTTGTTACACCCAGGTTCAGTTCCCAGTATTCACCTCAGGCTACTGACATCCATTTACAACTCCAGTTCCAGGAGATCTGATGCCTTCTTCTGGCCTCTGCTAGTGCTGCAAGTGTGCTGTGAACACACAGAGAAGCAGGCACATGCACAAACATACATTTAATATATACATATATATGTCTATCCGTATGTTTGTAATGTTATGAGTGCAGAGTCACACCCAGTACTGACTCTCTCCTGGAAGGGTCTCTTGCCAGGAAAGTGAGTTAAAAAAGAGCTGGTAGGAACTGACTGTCTGCTCTTCCCCTGGCACCTTATTGGAGCAGAACTCAATTTCCTGGCTCAGTTACAGCTTTGTGGGCAGATTCTGGAAGCCCTTTGCTCTGGGGAGACTTGAACTTCTACTCAGTCTTACTGGTGTTACAAGAATATGGGTGAGGGATTAATTAGGGGGCAGAAATGACTCAAAGACAGCTGTATTACTCAAGCACACCCCAGCATGGGTGACAGTTCATGAAAGCTGAAAACCTGGAGCATACTACACAGCCTGCAGACAGCTCAACAGGTTGGAGAAATGTCCTTTCCAAGTAGCTCAGTGCATCTCACTCTGTTCAGTGTCTACCTGGTCTAAGCATCTCTCAGCAGTCCTCACCATTTATAAATCCTGGGGAGGGAGGGCTCCGGTGAATCTAGTCCATTTCAGTGATTTCCTGAAGCCTTTGGGTTGTTTATTTCCTGGGCTTAAGGGACCCGACTACAAGATGGAATGTTCCTCCTCCCTTTAGAACATGCTTTGTCTTAAGAAGGCTTCCTTCCACCCAAGGATGGTTTTGAACTCAGAGGAAACTGCCACAGGCCACCTTCTCCACAGAACTGGTGGACAGGAGCCCGTGAACACTGATATAACAAAGAGCCATGCTTGCGAAGGTTGAAAGTATGGAGCAGCTGCCCCTTACGGCAGCCACTGGGAGCCAATACCAGGAGAGAGACTTCCTGGGCAGAAACTGAGGACCACCAGGAAGCTGCACCCGGAAGCTGCACCGATACAGTTAATAAGAATTCTGAAGAAATGCGATTAATGCTGCTGCAAAAAGAAGACAGGAAACAGAGGAAGTGGAATTTCCAGTGAAGTCTGATAATTAAACTCAAGAGTCCTGACAGAGTAGCTGAACACAACAGATAAATAACTACTTTCCGGTAATTATAAGGGAGGGTGGTAACGGATGAGACAGGCTGGGTTCGCTTGGTATTTTCAAGGCTGACATTTGGATTCTAGGGACTGGTTGGATCTGTGCTAGCAAGACTTTTTTTTTTTTTAATGTTCACTTTGTCTGTTTCTGCCCTCCCATGTTGCTGAGAGTGTAACAGGCCACTTCTCAGCACACACTTTGCACACCGCACAGCAGAGTCCAGCCCACTGCCTTTGGAGGCACCTGCTGAGGGACTGTCTGTGTCTCTAAACAATGCGAGCGCTTGAAAAAAGATTTCTGTCAGCTTTTCCCATTTGACAAAGAGGGTGAAAATGGCATGGGCGATTTCTCGTTCTCCCTGAAGCTTTCCCAATTCGATTCATGGTGCAATCACTGTTCCACAGAGGGGAAATGGAGGCAGGAAGCACTTTTTAAGCCTGCGTTTTTCTTAATAGGAGTAAGGCGACCTTGAAGTCAAGAGAACAAATCCATTCGAATTCTTCTATGAATTGAGGTCACAAGGAGACACTCAGATGTTCATCCTGTCTTTGAGAACAATGGGAGAATATTTCGAAAAGCTGAATTTACATAACAGAATAAAGACTCTGCCCTTTTCAGTGTGGTGTGGAGACTGGATGGGTGCCATGGTCCTCAGGCAGGAATGAAAATGATGCTCTTTGTGTGGCTGTCCCGCCAGGAATGAAGAGCACCCCTGTGGGTCACCAGCTTGAGTGATCTATAATATCCTGCCCCAAACTCCAGATGGCTTAGATTTCACTTTGTTGATCCTGTGTTTTCTTTCTTTTTCCATTTAATTAAAAAAAGCAGCATTATAATTTATTAATTGTTGTAGGGAATGAACTCCCAATGCCGGCCCTGTAGTCTGGCAGTGGAAAACTTCCCAGCTCTGCCGGAGAAGGCTGTCCAGCCTGCCTGGCACTTGAACGGGCTGAAATGAAATGTCTTTTGTTGTAAACACCTAATTTGTTCATTTTGAACTGTCTGAGTAACTAGATCAAACACCAGTGTCAAATGCCCAGAGCACTGTTTGTCAGCAGAGCGCTTTTTTATTCTTCTTGTTCGAAAAGCCACTGAAAAAGGAAAAAAAGACGCATACTGGATTTCCACCAAAGCATAGGAAAGCTCAGAGTTGGCAGCCTCTCGCAACAGAATGAATGCACACTACTGACTATAGACCATTTGTCTCCTGATTACAACAGACCCCAGGGGAACTGGTGCTGGCTTTGAATTCCACCTCTCTTTCTCTGAGAGCCTTCTTGTGACGGCTCCTCCCCCAGTCTTCCCAGCACAGAGCCCTAGAGACACGGATCTCCTCTCCATGTGGGTTTTAGTGTGTGTGTTCAATTCAAACAGGGCAAGTGCAGTGATTTGTCTCAAACAATAATATATATTTTAGAAATGTTCTTGTTTGAAAGTCAGTGGAGGCCACAGTGAATGCATTTAGTGTTTTTGTGGGTTTCCTGAGCACAGTAAAAGGGCTACCATGGAGGGGAAGCAGCCAGAGAAAGGCCTGACAAGGCATTCTGTTCCTGGTACTAAAAATGCCCCAGAAATGGTAACAGATCTGTTTTGCTGCAGCATGTGAGCCTGCTGGCTTGATGTTTTATATATTCATTTTTAAGGACTCACATACTTTTTTTTTTCTTTCCACAGGAGTATTGATTTAAAACGAGGTAGAACACACCTTTTATACTAAAAATGGACTCACTATTTTTCAAAGATATCTGGGGCATATCCTTCTTAGTTATATATTTTGCTAGTGATCCTTTAGAAATGCTCACAATATACTGGAAGAGAGAGTCCAGGCTGCAAGATTCCTTTCACACTTAGCAGCACTGGCAATCACAAACTTAGTTCAACGGTTTTAAATTTTGTTGTGTTTTATCGTCCATTTCCTGGGAAGGAAAGGAACCTACAAAATATTTGTGAATGCTCTCTGCACTTGAGTTGATCTCAATTCGAATTCACCACTCATCTCTGCCTTCCCCTAACTCTTGCTCACTGTCTTGCCCTCCTTCTCAGTTATTTTTCTTCTGGTGAAAAAGCAGCAGCGGCCCCAGTGAGCTGTCATCTGCCCGCTTCCTTTCCGCTGCGTTTGTTCTGCTGGGAGATGCTAGAACAAAGACATCCCAAGTGTTACTGAATGGGGACCAGCAATCTGCCCTGCTGGGGAAGCTGTAATCATCCTGTATGGATGGCGGTGTGAGCTTCTCAGTACTGTTTTATTTTCATCTGTGGAATGCTTAGCCAGCGCAGTCCTGTGAGTGTTACTACCATGGCCTCCTGTGGCTACCACTTTCTGTGACAGAATGGAAGAAAATAAAAATGTGACCTGTCAGCCTTCCATTGGTATGAAATAGTCCACCAGATGCTCTTAAAACACAGAGTCTCAGATCATGTCTGTGTCGATTTCTAAAACATATTTGTATTCAAGATTTAGTTCCTGGCCCTGTTCTGGCCAGATATGCATACAGAAAGGCTGTACATCACTTTGACTGACTTGTTACTCGGAGAGCATTCTGGGGGAGAGGGCTCTCTAGTGAGAATGAAGTGAAGTAGAAGGGTACCAGGCATCTTCAGTACCAGAGAGAGACTAGGAGTGCTGGGCAGTTATGTGGGTCATCCTCACTGTGTCTGTCATCCAAGTGGCAATCCACAGACTGAGTGTTTCTGTTTCCATTACCCAAGATGATTCTCCTGTGTCCATTTCCATTTCATTTTTGCCCCACGGTGCTGGTAACTACATTTTTAAAGATTTCCATGCCTTCAGATCACATCTGTTTTCAAATTGCCAAGCAATATAATGTAATTCAGCCCCTGAGAAAAACAGAGAGTCTCGCTTTCCTCTAAGCCTCAGGTAGAGACAATCAGGTTCATCTGGCACTATGAAATATAACCTGTGCATATGAATGGTTTGCTGAGAATGGTCTTTGATTTTCCCCTGAAACTATTTGATGCTAATGATGTCTCCTAAAAACTAAAGGCAACTAGGGGATAAGAATTTGTAAATGAAGATCCTACAAGTCAAAGTTTGAAATGACAGAAAAGTTCCAAATGTTTTCAGGAAAGCAGTCTCCTGCTGTGAGTGACTTGGAGCCCACATCTCTGTAGAACACAGAGCTGGGCCCAGGAGTGTCTCTCTGCCAGTGCCCAGAGGAGGGCTGCTTCCAAGGGGCCAGAGTCATACAACCCAGCACTGCTCCTGTGAATTAACTTTATTTCTATGTGTTTCCTTGGTTCTTTTGGAGACATGAGCTTGTAGTTTGCAAATTTTTCTTCCGATTTTTATTATTTTATTTAATAAATATTGTCCCAAGGGGCTCAATTTGAACATCAGGAAATAATACTATTTCTCTGGAAAGAAATGTAGTGCAGAGAAAAGATTTAATAAAGTTAATTTGTTACAAAACTAAAGCCAAATGCATGCTGTCAAATGAGGTGGACAGAACACTGAAATGAATGCTGTAAAAATATGTTGCTCTGATTGGTTGATAAATAAAGCTGTTTGGCCAATAGTGAGGCAGAATAGGGTTAGGTGGGACATTCTAACTAGAAAGGAGGAAGGAGAAAGGCAGAACAGATGAGATGCTGCCAGCTGCCACCATGAGAAGGAAGATGTAAAGATACTGGTAAGTCACGAGCCATGTGGCAAAGTATAGATTTATAGAAATGGATTAATTTAAGATGTAAGATCTAACTAGTGAGAAGACTGAGCCAACAAGCCATACAATTCGTAATTAATATAAGCCTCTGTGTGTTTATTTGGGTCTCAGCGGCTGTGGGGCCATGAGGCCATAGGAGTCGGGCAGGCACAGGAAAACTTCTAGTTACAACCTTCCTTAGCCTGTAGTTTGATTCTTAATTTGAGTGTGACTATGGAAAGGGAAGAAAGGCATCCTAGTTACCATTTCATAGCTTGAAGAGACACTATGACCAAGGAGACTTTTATAAAGCTTTTGATTGGGGGCTTGTTAGAGGGTTAGTCCATTATCATCATGGCAGGCAGCCTGCAGGCAGGCATGGGCCTGAGAGCTTACATCCTTATTTGCAGGCAGCAGGCAGAGAGAAATACACAGGGCATATGATGGGCTTTTGAAACCTTTTGAAGCCTAATCCCAGTGACACACCTTATCCAACAAGGCCACACCTCCTAATCCTTCCCAAGCTGTTCTATACCCTGGTGACTAAGCCTGTAAACACATGAGCATAAGGAGGCCAGTGTCATTCAAACCACCACAGAGAGTAAAGGAAGCCCACGCTTCAGCACTTGGAATGAACTCAGTGCTATTTCAAAGGCTTTAGAATATTATCCCATTTAATTCTTATAACTATCTGTGGAAGAGGTGAGATCTCATCCGACAAAAAAGGAAATGGAGGCACAGAGGAGCTCTTCAATTGCCCAAAGGCATCACAGGTGAGGTTCAGTGCAGAGTGTCTTCTTTCCCCATGGTGCTGCTATGTGTCTCTTTAACTATAGTAAGCTGTTCAAACTTCCAAGTAGCACATATACTCATCAGAGGGGATAAAAGGCCTTGCCTGTTCAACAAAACTCTGAAGAATGAATGAGTAAGAATCATGTTTTAGTTCAACTACAATGCTCATGTTATCTGTGCTGCTTGCTTGCTTTTTGAATACCAGATTTAACCCAGTTTTAAGTACCTTCTTGATTCAGCTGGATAAATGAGCTGCTAAAGTCTATCAACAATGGCCCATCATGTTCATTTACCAGCAGGGTTGGGTTAGGTTTGTCAACAAGGCCAAGGTTATCTATAAAATAAAGTGAAGGGGTTGATTTATTGTATCCTTTCCAACACTCATATTTTCTGGTCATATATGTCTAGCCTCTGAGTGGCTGTTAGTGGTACTTTATTTTCTAACCACATATGTATGTCCTTGACCTTACCCATTCAACTCCGGAAAACAGAAGCTGAGCAATGCAAGCCATCTTCTGCTAACAAAACAATTGCTGACAAGTCATCTCCTCATTTGGAGAACAAACTCTCCTTCATTGTTACTGTTACTTTTTGTATACATGTGTGCTATGTATGGGTAGTCACAGGTGTGTTGGCAGACATGTGTGTGCATGTGTATGGAGAGCCAAGACACCTTGGATGTCTTCCTTGATTGCTTTCCACCTTCTGTATTAGGCAGATGTCTCAAACTGAACCTGGAACTCATTATTACAGCTAGTCTGGCTAGCCAGCTCGGTCTTTGCCTCTCTGGAACTGAGGTCATAGGTGGGTCACCACACCCATTCAGCTTTTATGTGGGTTCTGGTGTCTGAGTTCTAGTTCTCCTGTTTTCACAGTGAGCATTTACTACACATTCAATTCTCCAGCACCATTGTTATTACTAGATTTTAGGGAGGGAAAAAGTAATTTATATGCAAGAAAAATGCCCAAATATTGATCACAGCTGTTTCATTATTATATAAACATATATAATTCAGACCTAAATCACAATATGTATCTTTCCCATAGCTCTAGCAAGGTTCTTTTATTCTATTTTTGGGCCCTTCTCCTTGTCACCCTATAGGCAACCATTTTTTCCTTCTAATTTCTGTAGATTAGTTTTTCTAAGAACACACCTGCTTTTTAATTGCCAAATAATGCAATGTAATACAGCACATCAGAGAAATAAATATTACTGCCTTTGAAATTATAATTTTGGATCTAATTTCCCTAATACATGGGTTAATCTGACTGTATAAAATATAATCCCAGTAGTCAAATGATACCATGACAATTTTGTCACCTTCTGGAATACTGATTTGTTTAATGTCTTCTGAGAGACTCAACAGCAAATCTAGAGACCTGGCCTGGGAGTTTCAGGTTTTGTTAGTGAGTTTGAATGGGTTTCTATAAATCACAGGCTACCTTTGTGCTCCTTCTCTTTTTACTCACAGAAATGAAGAGTTGAACTGATGGTCTCTAATGATGGTAAGCATACTCTTTGTTGTTTTCTCAGAACATGATAACTCAAAACTAAAGGTTTTACATTACTCCTGGAAAAAAAATCATCCTTCAGATTATGTGGAAATTTATGTGATTATTATATAAAATATTCAGAAAAGAAAAAATTAGCCATTCTCTCAGTTGGTATCTATATTTTATTTTATCTAATATCTTTTTCAAAAAGCATCACTAAAGAAAAAAAACAACTAAGTAAACAAACAAACAAACAAAAATTCTCAAATATTCCAGGTCATAGCTGCTATATAAGAAACACTGCTAAGCTCAACATTTTAAAATAATACTATATTAATATCTCTAGCAGTTTTAAATTGACTAGATTCCACTAGGAGGATCTCCCCTTGTGGTGGTTTGAAAAAAATGGCCCCCAAATGGAGTGGCACTATCAGGTGGTGTGGCCTTGTTGGAGGAAGTGTGTCACTGTGGGTGTGGGCTTTGAGGTTTCTTCTTCTCAAGCTTCCCTCAGTGTGTCTGCCACTCAGCTTCCTCTTACCTGCAAGATATAATACTCTCAGCTCCAGCACCACATCAGCCTATATGCCACCATGCTCCCCACTGCTGTGGATGATTGATAAATAAAATGCCGATTGGCCAGTAGCCAGGCAGGAAGTATAGGTGGGACAAACAGGGAGGAGAATTCTGGGAAGTGGAAGGCTGAGGCAGAGAGAAACTCCTGGCCGCTGTGATGAGGAGCAGGATGTAAAGTACCAGTAAGCCACGAGCCATGTGGCTAGCTATAGATTAATAGAAATGGGTTGATTTAAGATAGAAGAACTAGATAGCAAGAAGCCTGAGCCATTAGGCCAAACATTTAAATAATATAAGCGCCTGTGTTTATTTTATAAGTGGGCTGCGGGACTGCCAGGGCTTGGCGGGACCTGAAGAGAAACTCTCCAGCTACACTCCACCATGATAATGTACTGAACCTCTGAAACTTAAGTGAGCCCCCTTAATTAAATGTTTCCTTGTAAGAGTAGCCATGGTCATGGTGTTTCTTTATATCAATAAAAACCCTAACTAAGACAACCCTCAATATTTCTAACTTGGTATCATTAAATAACTGCTGTTTTCCTGGGAGTATATAGATGCTTTAGTTGTCACACAATGCAATGTAATACAGCACATCAGAAAAAGACAAATAGTACTGTTTGAAATCTTGGGTCTAACTTACTTATCTAATACTTGGGTTGATCTAACAGTATAAAATGTAATCTGGTAGTCAAATGGTAATTTCATCCCATGCTGAAATACTGATGGAAGCGACACTGTGAGGAGTGATTTGAAGGCCTCCTCACTGTTATGTCTTGAATCAGGTCTTGGCGAGTCGAGAGCAGCTGAAAAAGGTTAGATATGTCTTTCTATGCAGCTTCTCAACATGGTTTGTGGTTGGTCTTCCTCACGATATGATGGTTGTAGTGCTTGCATGTGCCTGCTGTCTGGCTAGCCCCTAAGGAAGTAAAATAGACAACAACCCCACAAGCTGGTAGGTCTCCTAAGCCCTATCACAGGAGTCACAAAGCATTGCTTATCACTGTCTCCAGAGTTTGTCGGCCATGTAGTCAGGACACCAACCTAGATCCAAGAGTAATGAGTAAGGAACTTGTAGCCATCTTTAACCTAACCCAGTGAAGCTCATGTTCTGAGACCTGGCTGAAGTTGTCTTTTTTTATGAACTTAGCAAATTTTACTTAATAATTTGTCATTTAATAGTTAAGTCATCTACTAGTCAATCAGTCAATTATAACATCAGAAATCTTACAACTTTTGAATATGGGATGTTGACTAGGTCACCTACCTATTTAAAAGTTGATGGTTTTTTTTTTTTCTTTTATCTGTAAAGTCTGCTCCATCCCTTCTAGAAGAACTATATGGAAGTGATGTACTAGTTTGTGAGACTGTGAAACCGTGAAAAAAGTCACAGATTTGTAAGATATTATCAAGATGACTCTTTTTCTTCTGAAAGACAATGAAGCAAAATATATGAATTGTTAAAAATAGTGAAATTCATCGAGTTGGTTCCCAACATGTTACCTTCTCCCAGTGTCTTGAAGGTATTCATTCAGTTTCCTTTCCTCCTGGAAATGAGCTGCCACACATGTCTATAACAGTAGCACTTATCTCCACCTAAATGGTGTTATGTATTCCTTGGTTGATCTTTCTGTCTTCTGCTTCTTAAGCAACGGGAGTCTCTGTAGAGACTCAGACTTTCCACAGTTCCCATACGGCTATCACAATAAAAGAATAACTAGACAAGTAAGTTATGGGTGTTGGAATAACAGTTGAGTCATTTGCTATCCCTGTCTTGAAACGTCTTTCTTTTTATAGTTCTAACAACTTTTTACCCATGTGGAACCTAAACCATAAAACTTGTGTTGAAACTCAGTACCTCTCGAAGCACCTGTTTTGCCCAGTCCCCTTCCCCGATCATGGCCTCCTAAAACCGTTGGAAAGCCCTAGCAATCCTTTGGAGTCACATCATCGGGACATGGTCCATTCTGTCAGTTCCTACTGTCTTTGTTTCCAATCAGAGAGTCAGCAAACGTCTTGTCTGTTAGAAGACTCTCCTAGAGTGGCTTAGGTGGTACCCCATGCCTATGGTAGGAATTGCAGACTCCTAAAAACTGTGTTCTGGTTGTATCCCTGTGTTCTTTCTGTCCTATTTTTCCAGCAGTGTGAGCTTTCAGCACCATACTCAAGTAAGTCCTAAAAGCTAATGTGTCATGCCTTTAGCCCATCAATGTTTTACACATGGGCATATTGCTAAGATGATGATTGAATTTAGAAGGTCAAAACAGAGGCTCTGTATTGCTGGACAGTCCCCAGGAGATATGAATTCCTTTGCTTAAATTTCTCTCAGAGGAGCAAGGCTCACTCCCTTAAGTGTATGAGATGAACTTCCTCATGCCTGAACATGACTCATTTTCTTGCCTTGAAAGGTCTGTGCCTACTTCATTGTTTGCGGAATTCCTGTGTTCTGAAGACCCAGATCAAATGCTGTCTCCTTGAAGCTTTCTACCTTGTTTATTCTCTATTTCCTTATACCCCTTTATAGATATTAATTTTGGTGCTTTCACATTTTTTGACCTAGGTCATGTGTAATTTTGAGGGTCTAACATTCCCACTGTGGTTTAGTTGGAAATGAAAACTTGTGCTCAAAATAATCAATATGATGTGTAAAGATAGATTATATATTAAATAATGTATATAGCAAAATATCTAGAAAATCCCATGGAACTACAGAAAGATGAGATTTCCTATATGTCATTATGTGCTATGTTTTTAGGGACTTGTACAGAGTGATGTACAATACATATCTGGTGAGATAATTTTGAAGAATTATCTGAGGTCCAAGAAATTATTATGAACAAAATTGGTCTGATTGTCATCACTTTTAGTCCCTGTTGGAAAATTTGCTTAGCCATAAATTATCTTCCTTGAAGGAAGTATAATATTTACTATCTTATTTAATGATCCAAAAATCTGTACTGAATCAGATGTAGAAATGTTAAAGTAATTACATTTGGAAGTCAATTTAATGAATGTCCAATATGTGAAAGCATTATTTCTGTAATCTTTTTTATTGCCCAATTTATCATTTTTATTGTTAATTTACTTATGTTATATAGTTCTAGGATGAATTATAATCTCTAGCCCCCACCCCCAGTTTTTCAAGAATGAAACACAGAAAGCTTTTGTTAGAATGGATCCTTACCCTTGTTACAGGGAGGCAGTGTATTACTTATGTGCCTTGGATAATTTCTTAGTCTTGTCTTAATTATGTCATGAATGTATTTAAACACACATTTCCTTTTTTTGCAGTCCAAATTCCTTCAACCTGATATCCATGGTGGCTTGATAGAGTGGAATTGTGCTGTTTACAGTCACATATTGACTGTGGTTTTCTGAGTTGTAAAGACAAGTCTTTGTATAGAATGTTTGTATCTCATGAACAAGGGGAGGATAATACATGACTGACACTGGCCAGTGCCTGACTTTGGCCAATGTATGCCTCTCTGAGATGCAGAACGGGAAGTAACAGATGTCATTCGTTGACATTACAAGGAAGGGTTTTCCTGTCAGAATATGCAGAGAAAATTTGTAGGAAGAATGCAACATTTGATTAAAGTACCAAAAAGCTTCTGAGTAGACTTCAGTTCCTACTAAGATTTTTTTAAAAATTACTTTCGGCTTAAATTTTTATAGTATACACTGTTACAAAAACCTCCAAATAAAAAAATTAAATAACACAAACCTTCAAGTGAAGTCCAAAGCTTGCTTCCTGTGACTGCCCAAACCATGCTCGCTATCTGAGGACTAGTCCTTCCTAATTCCAAGTTTACTGAGTTGTGGAACTTCATGAGTTGTGTGATGTAGATTTGTATCAGTCTCTTTCGAGTCTGAAATGAATAATCAGAGAGAAACTGTCATGACGATTCAAACACTGCCTGGTGTTCTTAGCCCTGTAACCCAGAGGGAGGGAGAGTGTGAGCTGTGAAGGTGAAGAACAAAAGGCTTTCCTGTAACCTCTGAAAGTGGAAACCATCAAAACACCCATCAGTCCTATGGATGACTTGGGATTGTTTTCCCGATTGGTTTACAATGAAATAAATTTTACTTCTCCAGCCCACTAATGACTATGAGAAATTATTATTAGACACACTGTCTGCCATGCCACAGTAATTCTTCATTTTAAATTTGGAGCCATTGGGGGAAAGGAGCAACATTAAGTGTTCTCTTTTCAGTGTGGGGGGGAAAAATCTAGGAGATCCTAGTTCCCAAAGTCATATTCTTTGAGGGGTGACTATCAAGCAGTGGAAGTCAAATCCAGGGCCTTATATATGCTAAGCAAATGTTCTCCACTGTGACCTACATCCCTAGCACTCTCTGATTGTGATTGAAGAATGGGTAGGTGTGTCTTTTTAGATGACTGGTTTCATAATAGACACTGCTACTGTAACAGTTGAGTTAGAACTGATCTGTAGCTATCCAGCAGACTCTACCGGGTAAGCCAAACAGCTACATTTTGTCAGGATAGTAAGTGTACATTATACACTAGATAGGTTTGTGATTCTAGAGGCAAAATGAAAATTTCTTTTCATGAGTATGGACAGCATGGACCAGAGTGGTCTTAGTTTATTGAAGCATGACTCTTTTGTAGCTGTGTGGTTAGTGTGCTGGCCTTGTTGCCTTTCATGGGTATGGGTGTGCTATTCCTAACTGGACTGAAACTGCCCGGTTACCCTTTGCAAGGACCTAGCTGAGAACTGTGAATTAGTAACATAACACATGTAGGCTTCTTCTGTTTGTAAATTTTATTTCTTATCCTTGTTGATGTGTGTGCCTGATATCTGTGTATAGGTGGGCATGTGGAAGTTAGAAGACAACTTTGTGGGCCTCCAAGGGTTGAACTTGGATTGCCAGAGGCCTTCACTACTGAGGCATCTCAGCAGTCCCATGTGCAGGCTTTGTGGAGAGTAAAAGCATGCACCCCAGGGAAGGGAAGGTGAAGCTTTATCTTTACATCTAAGGGGCAGGCGGGAGTGGTAAAAATGGTTAACGAACACCAAAATCATAAATATGGTACTCATGTTTCAAGTCTCAGTTAGAAAATACAGTTGACATAAAGAACCCTAAAGCAAAAAAAAAAAAAGAATATGAATCCTTCCTTCTACCTCAGCCAAGAGTGGTAGAGAGAAGAGTTGTAGGTCTATAACAGAATAGCAGAGAAAACAGCATTTTTCTCGCTGGTGACCACTACACTGACTAGTAACAAAAGAGAAACTCCTTCCATAGAGTTTTTTATAATGTGTTTGTTCATTTGTTGTATTAATTCATTTAATAAAAGATAGAATAGTTTTTTTTTTTCTTCTTTTGTCCCAGGCGGGCCTGGAATTCATGATCATCCTGCTGCAACCTCCTAGGTGCTAGGATTATGGATATGCTCCACCTTGCCTGGCAAACTAAAGATTTTCATAGTAAGCATTGCATCTATCTAAGAAAAGAAAGGAAAAAGCGCCACACACAAATGGCCACAGGGACTACATGAGGCACCAGGAAAGAATTACAATCTTGAAGGAGGATAAGCGATACAGCAGAGGTATAAGTGGTGTGCCAGGGAAAATGTTCTCTGCCATTTCTAGCCACTCAGAGACCCACAAGCCATTTGCAAAGCACTATTGGACTCGGAGGCTGGTGCCGTGGTTTCCTGTTGAATCTCTTTTGAAAATCCTGCATAGTGCTCTTTCCACTGGTCTGTTCCATAGAAATCATTTCCAAGTAGCTGAGGGGGTGTTGATTGGAAACAGAAGATAAAAACAGCATCCTGGCCATTGGAGCCAGGGTCATCTTAGCACTAGAATTAAATTATGTCAGTATTCTTTAAATTCAAGGCATTTGTCCTGTGAGATCCACACATCACTCTACCTCCCAACCCATGACCTGTGGAAACAGTAACTTTAGTTACAGAATTATTACACTGTATGATCATTCAAGAATACTTCAGGAAGATCTTGTAACTAATAAAAAGGTTGTGGTCTTTAGACTTGCTTCTTTGGGAACAGAGCTGACAAAGTCAAATTCCCTTGAGATGGGAAGAATGCTAGGCTGATCTCTCATTCCTCTCTCCTTCCCCTCTTCTTTCCCTTTTTCCTTCCCCCCCTAACATCAAGGCAAACACAAAGGCTGTCTGGGTTGAGGTATTTTTCTTAACAAAGGTTTTTGCTAATAGAGGATAAAAGTCACTAGGTTTCTTGTACTGACACATTGGGCCCTAAAAGATACTGAAAGAGAGTTATATACCTTGTGTTCTTATATACAAGCACACCAGGGCCACCAATGTCCTCTAAATGGGTGCAGGGACTGTGGCCTGGTTTCATTTTGAAACACAAGGTAATAGAGAAACGGGGAAAAAAAAAAAAGACAGTGAGTTCTAGACTAGAGTTGTTACATGGGAAGGCAGGGTTAGAAGAGAGGAAAGGATGTTTTTTTCTATACAGATCCTCTTTTCAGACTGTAACATAACACTTAACATAACATAGCACTTCTCAAAGCTATTGAATGAGAAGAAACAAAGTAACACACACACACACACACACACACACACACACTCCTGCAATATTGGAAGACAGAAGTAGGATGGTTTCTTGTCAGCCAAGGACATGTAGGGGAAAGCTTGTCCATTTCAAACACATGTAAACTCCCAGGCTTAATATTACTTTATTTATTAATTGAAAAGGAATACTCAAAATATTAACCCAGTTTGGATTTCACCACAAACTTAAAGCCAACACCACCTTCCAAGGGGCTTTTACTCTCAGCTGGGACCAAAAAAACCAAACCAAAACAAAAAGCAAAACAAGGATTCAACAGGGATTGGTTTACAGTCCTGGTAGACTTTGGTGGAACTACTGAGACCAGAAACACTGCTTGGATGGAAACGTACATTCATCATGTATGATTTCCTCCCTATCTTTTCTGCACTCTCATATACAAAAATAAAAAAAAAAAATGGACAGGGTTCAGACATCCCTGTCTTGTATCAAATTAAACTGGATTTAATGCAGGGCTGTGTGTCGTCAGATCAGACCCATTTGTCCTGGGCTGTGGAATGCGGAGCTGGTGGAGATGAATGATGGCTTTCTCCTGACTCCACTCCCACTCCGCTCACCCTGCTCCTGTCCTTTGTATTATAATGGAGGACAGCTGTGGCAGCAAAGTGAATATTAACTAACCCCAGTGCCTCAGCAGATTGTGACTTTAATCCCTGCAAATACCACGAAAATCAAAATTTAATTACACTCGGAGTAGCTCTGTTAATGCCTGAAAAATATTTAACAATTAGTGGTTGGCTTAATTAAGCAAACTGCCTTTCACAAAGCAACCTGTAAAGTCCTCCCAAGCCCTTCCCCCACCCATTTTTTTTTTTAATACCATAGACTAATTAGTCTGATGTAAGCTCACAGCACTTCATTTCCTACCACTGAGTCTGCTGCTTAGCTGATACAGGCTCTGACTTTAACAGCTTGTAATAGAAAAGGAAGTGGTAAAAAGGAAAAAAAAAAAAAAACAGGTTCACAACACAGCTACTTAATAATATAGAAAATCCTTTTAATAAGTCACTAACCAGTGAAGGCCATTTCTTCATCATATAGATATTTGACTGTACGTGTAAGAATGACTATATCTCAGTTAAAGTGTTATTGTTTTAGGAGGTCCTGGAGAGCAAATTAATAATGTAACATAACTGTTTTGAGCAAAAGAAGTGTCCTCTGTCTATCTAGATTTGACTAGAAAATGCTGTTTGTATTTACCCTTGGAAATAGGGACAGTGCATAATGCTGTCTGCAAACTGAACAAGTCAAGAAATTAAAGGAAAAATGATGGGAAAGCTGCTGAGGTTTAAATCTGCCTTTCTGATTCCTAGGTGTTGTCGCCTGACCACCTCAGGTATGGATTTATTCACTGATTCAAGCATCAAGCATTTCACTGATGAGCGTGGAACTGACGTATCACTGTATAGCTCTGTCCTAACAGCAGTGGAGTGGTTAAAATGCCACAAAATGACACATTCCATTATCTAATTGTGTAGCTCCATCTCTAATTGAATTCTTAGACAAAGGTCTTACCATGAAATAATTGAGAGAATAAGTCACAGCAATCTTTCTAAAGGTGCCCTCTTCCTGAAAGTGAACTAAGAAAAAAACCAGCCTCAATCCTTAGAAAATAACAACAATAAAAAGGCACCAAGAATGAAAACCAGTGTCTGAGTTATCAAGGAACCTAGAGTCTGTTAAGTCCAACGTCAAGTTTGGCAGAACAGGAAACTGACATCCAGAGAGTTGCAGAGATTTCCAGAGTCATGCGAAAAATCTGTCCTTATGGCCAAGCCCTGCAGACCCCCACTCCAGAACTACTCCCTTTTATCTGACTCTGTACACAATTAAAGCAAGATGCATTTGCTCTCCCAAACTGTTGAATATCCAAAGCCAAAAACATAGAGCCAGAGGTAGGCTTTCTTGGGGCTCAGTGGCCAGATGCTGGGAACCAGGCGAACATATGAGACAAATTAGAAACTGCTAAGTAAAAATTAATCTGCAAAACATGGTCTCTGGGTGCCTCTCCAACTCAGAGAACAAATAAATACTTAAAAGAAGCTTGTGCTGGGGATGTGGCTAGGTGACAGAGCTCTTGCCTAGCACTGGGAAGCCTTGTAATTGACTCTCGTGTGGAAAAGAAAAGAAAAAAAAAAAATCTTAGTTTTGCATTGGAGAATTTTGCTAGCTCTACTTACTCCATTGTGTGCAGATTTGAAATGAGTATACATGAGATAGACTATAGTAGGAATCTTAAAGGTACTTGTTAATAAAATCAAACCCAAGGCCAGTTATTGGGGTGAACGCTGGAAGATCAGAGAAGCAGAACAAGCCACAGCTACCTTACCTTGCTAGTTCCTCAGGTGATCCTTTTTCCTCAGGCAGGAAGCTTCTGAGTCCTCATCCAGAATAAATCTCAGCTGAACTGTGTTGCTCCAAAGCCTGAATGCTTAACCAACCAAATGCTTAACTAACTACATGCTTTACTCCTTTAGTTCCTGGTCCTCATGCCTTATATACCTTTCTCTTTCTGCCCCCACTCCCTGGGATTAAAGGTTGGGTTTCTGGGATTAAAGGCATGGGTGACCATGCTTAGCTGTTTCTAAAGTGGCCTTGAACTCAGAGATCCGGCTAGCTCTGCCTCCCAAGTGCTGGGATTAAAGGCATGCACCACCACCATGCAACTTCTGCTATGGCTTGCTTTTCTCATTTTCTAGCCACCATTTGTGGCTCTGTACCTAGTGGCTGTCTGTTCTCTGACCCCAGATAAGTTTATTTCAGGGAACACACAATATTTCGGGGAACACAATACCACCACCACAATAGACCCAGAGATAGACGATGTCAAAAATTATTAAAATAATAAGCTGATGTGTTTTCTCTTTTAGACTATAAGCCTTCGGTGAGTTCTCATTCATCATTTTAGTGAAAATGGTATGTTCATTTTTCAGTGTAGAAAAAACAGTGCCCAGTAACTTCACACTTATGGAATGTTTACTGCTATAGAATTCTTCTTCATTTCAGCCTGATGGTGGTAGCACACACCTTTAATCCCAGCACTCAGGAGGCAGAGCCAGGCAGATCTCTGTGAGTTCGAGGCCAGCCTGGGCTATAGAGTGAGTTCCAGGAAAGGCACAAATTCTTCTTCATTTCACATTAATTAGTAGTTCACTTGTTATTTAATTAGATGATAAGAGCAAAGGTGAAGCAGGATATGGTCATGCATGCCTTCAATTCCAGTACTCCAGAGCAGAGGCAGGTGGATCTCTGTGAGTTCAAACAGTGAGTTGCAGGTCAGCTAGGGCTACATAGTGAGACCCTGTCACAAACAAACACACAAATAAATACATAATAAAAAAATAGCAAAGGCAAAAGCAAATGTCCCAGGGTATTAATCAAAAAGGGTGTGTTATGAACACCCACACCTGACCCTGCCCATAATCTCCATCTCCATATAATCCTGTGTATTCCCACTGAATGAGCAGACCAGACCATGCCTCAGGTCTCATAGTCGGTTGATGGAGATGGAAATACACACATAGTCTGTGGCTGAGATACTTGTACTCTGACTCAAGAACTCTGAAGCACCTGGCAAGGGTTTAGTCCTTCAGTGGAAGAAATATAACTTTTTAATAGTAGAGAAAAATAGCACATTATATTTCAAAATTGATATCCTTGAAAAATGTGTATTAACATAGTGATCCAAATGGGTGTAAAATCCTCTTATGAGTTTTCTAGGGATAATTGTACTTTAATGGAACACAAAACTTATGCTCCAAGTTCTTTTGTCAATTAGTCACAAACACGTCTTAATTTCTTTTTGAATGCATGCTGCATAACGATTAACCAAATGTTCATTCACCATCAAATTCAGTTTCTTCAGTGTGTTTTCTCATTCAAAAGCACATAACGATTCTCCTTCATGATACAAAACCCTGACTTCTAATGGATGGTTAGACCTCTTCCATTCTTGAAGAGTGTTACTGATTTTAGATTTTTGGTTAAATGCAATATAATTTCAAAATGGTAATACAATATGCTTAAATAAACTTTTAGAGTTTTATCTTCCATAAGAGAGCAGCAAGGGTTAAAAGCCAAACACAAAAACTACTAACAGCTATCCATCTCAGTTTAACTGTCAAACTTTTTGTTGTATAAAGAAAGAAAGAAAGAAATGTAATGAACAAAAGTTCTCTTCTATTCCAAGCAGGAAAACTCATGCGTAGAGTGCTCATTTTTTACAATGGAGAACATTTGTGAAGAAAGAAGCCAGCCGATGCCTTTCAATTCACACATGTCAGCTGTTCCATGGAACAGACATTGAGATTCTCAATGCCAGTCAACAGGGAAGGAAGGGCCTCTGTTGGGAATCTTCCATGGTCACAAATATCACTTTATTACAAAGAATTATTTATCAGAAAGACTTGTCACACCATGTGCTGGTCACGTGAGCATATACCACTCCCTGTTTCCCAGATCCTGCTTTGCCTACATACATGCACACTGGCACATACACATATAAGGCACGAAGACCAGAAACTAGAAGCTTTTAGCTGGTTAAGCTTTTAGGCTTTGAACAGCACAGTTCAGCTGAGATTCATTTGGATGAGGACTCAGAAGCTTCCGGTTTGAGGAAACAGGATCAGCTGAGGAACTGGCAAAGTGAGGTGGCTGTGGCTTGTTATGCTTCTCTGATCTTCCAGCATTCACCCCAATAACTGGCCCCAGGTTTGTGTTTATTAATAAGAACTTTTAAGATTCCTGATACACATAGCCTCAAATTCACTCACAGAAATCTACCTGCCTGTGCCTCCCAAGTGCTGGGATTAAAGGCATTAACCACTATCCAGTAAGGTATTTTCAAATCTCAGAGGATTTCTACTGTTCTAGGGGCCATGTTTCTGTGGAATGTAAGTAGTCTTTTATTTATTTGTTTGTTTGTTTATTCATTTTGGTTTTTTAAGACAGGGTTTCTCTGTGTAACAGCTCTGGCTGTCCTGGAACTCACTTTGTAGACCAAGCTGGCCTTGAACTCACAGAGATCCACCTGCCTCTGGCCCCCAAGTGCTGGGATTAAAGGCGTGCACCACCGCCTAGCAGTAGTCTGGCCTTTTACTGAGTCTCCTCCTCAAATGAGGTTCTGAGTCTCTGGAGGAATAGTGATTCTAATTCCTAATCCTAACTCCTAATAGTGACCCCAGTCTTGAGTAATTACTTGAAATTTATTATAGGCCCTGAGTCCAGGCCATTGATTGGCCTTTTTAAAGCAAGGCAATATCCACCGCCAACAGTTATTCACTAAGAACAGAATCCAAGTCACATAAGCATTTACAATTTCCTGCCAGGCCCTTACATTTATGGGAAGTAAAATCAGAATCCCGGATTATTTCCAGGAATTCCTGAAACTGTGTCTTTTCTATTTTTTAAAAAATAATATTTTACCTAGAATAGCAAATACTAGTAACAAACTGTAAACAATTTTTAAGCTAAACGTTTCAGACATTTTACAGAAAAATAATATAAGGGTAAGTATCATAGCATTATTCTTTCCTGTAACACACAAAAATAAACTCTAGCTATAATGGAAGTTGAAGGCTAAAAACATTAAAGGAGGTAAGTTTCACATACAATAAATGACAAAACCATTTAAATAACTGACATGCCATATAAAATTAATAATCATAAATCACCAAAAGACAAAATAATTTAAATAACTGAAGTACCACATATACTTCATAATTGTAAATCGTCTTTCTTAAAAGGGGAATTATGAAATTCACAAAACATCCACTGCTTCTTACTTAATGTTGGTCATTTTACATGAGCAATCTTCCAGAAAATATTCAACTATCTTTAAAGAATGTTAGTTAAGTTAGGAATAGTTCTACACACTTTTTAAAGTTAAGCGTGATCATGAGTCAAATATCTGTGTTAGTGATCGCAATACTTTAGTTTCTTGAATTGATTGGAGTCTTGCTGAAATTAATATTGCTTTTGTTAATAGAGATTTTAGAACATTTTCCCACTTGTTATTGAATATCCCACAACATCATCTTCCTGAATTTGCATTTTTTTCTTCAATTATTAACAAAGAGTTGTAGAGAGCATATGTCCAAGCTCTGCAAAACGCCAGAAGACATTAGGTTACATTCAAGTAAAACAGTCAACAGTATGTCAAAATTGTTAACTTTTGGACTTACTGGAGTTCTACAATTTATTGCCTAGGTAAACATTCATCAGGTTTGTATGTATGTGACTAAAGTTGTAATTTTCACATTAGTTTTAAGAATTACTGGCTGTTAGTTGCTGTCAGGCCGGCAACTTAATCCAACAACTGTAAGACTGGTCAGACCAGAACATTTGTCTAGTGTAACCCTCTCCTGATTCCTGGGAACCCCAATCTTAATTAACCTTTACTTTCCACATAAATATTTTCTGTTAATACTTTCAATTGTCACAACTGATTTCTTCTAACTAATCCCTCTGTTGATTTAATTGTTTGGTATACATCCATTGATTTGTTTATGTGTATCTGGGCATGGGACATGGGCCTGCCAGGTCACACATGTAGAGGTCAGAAGACAACTTTTAGAAATTGGTTCTCTCCACCAAATGGGTCCCAGGGACTGAGCTCAGGTCCTCAGAATTGGCAGTCATCTCTTTTACGCACTCAGCCATCTTACCAGGCCACAGGTTGATTTTTAAGATCTAAGGCTTACAGGAAAATTATAAACATTTTTCTTGTTAACATGAGATTTTTGTTTGTTTCATCAATTTTCCTTAGGATTTAAGAACAAAATAAATACATACATTCTTGACATATGTTAGCAGAGTACTTTACACTTGGGAATAGGAAAAACAAATCACCCCTTTACCTCTTCCAAATCTCTTATAATGTGTGTACACAGGAAGCAATTTCTGTTACACACTTGATCAATATGTTAATGAAAATTAATCATTATAAAAACTTCAGTGTATGTATCAACCACTTTCATACATACCTAGACTATACCTGCTAGTCTTTAAATTATATACCAATATATTCCTCTCACATGTGTGTCTGTGATGGCTTTGAAATAAATCTTACAGTTTGTATCATAAGAGTGAGGCAAGTGACTGTAGACAAAATAATGAAATTAGATTCCTCCTTTAGACCAGACAGAAGAATCTACTCAAAATATATCAGAGATATAAGCATAATACCAAGCCACAAAATCCTTAAGAGAAATTTCACAACCTTGGCTTATATGACAATATTTTAAGGATAAGCAACCAAAGAAAATGTGCACAAGTTTGACTTCATCACAACTGAAAACTTTTGTTCATTGAAGTATATGCTCCAGGAAGTACAGAGACAGATGACAAAACAGGAGAAAACATTTTCAAATCAGGTCAGACTTTATTATTCAGAATCTACAAGAATTCTTTCAATTCAACAAAGACAAATATCCCAATTAAAACTTTGAAGAGGATTTGGGCTGACATAGCTCAATCCAAAATATAAGAAGTCCATAAAAATGTTCAAAATCATTAATTACTAGATAGATAAAATTAAAAACAAGATGCAAGTTCATATTCACTCAGGTGATGTATTTGTTCCTTTTTTTTTTTTTCATTGTTCTGACATAATACCTAACAACAGCCATTTAAGGAAGGAAAGATTTCTTATAACAGTCCATTGTGGTTGGGAAGTCATCTTGTCAGGAGTTGGGGATGGCTGGCCACACTGCACCCACAGTTAGGAAGAAAAGAATAATTAGTACAGGGTTCTCAGTTCATCTTATTATTAAGTCTAGTACACTCTGCCCAATAAACAGTGATAACCAAATTTATGATGGTTTTGCCCTACTCATTTCATTCACTCTAGAAACTTCCTCACAGACATTCTTAGAGATCTGGCTCTTAGATAGATCCAGATTCTGTCAAGTTGACAATAAATATTAGCCATCACAGATACCTACAAGAAAATATGGACAACAACCAATGTGGGCAATGAGATGTAGGAATGCATTGCATGGATGAATTTAAAATAGCATAAGCACCTTGGAAAATATTTTGGTAATTCCTCAAATGACTGTCACAGTGTTACCATGTGACCCAACAACTCCACTCTAGGTATATAACCAAGAATATTAAAAAACATGTCCATATACATACTTGAAAATAACATTTACATTATTCAGAGTTGCCTCATGGTGTAAACAACCTAAATATCCTTCAGTTCGCAAACAGATAAAGAAAATGCAGTGTAACCATAAGAAAACAGGTTATTTAAACATCGAAAAAATGAAGTTTTGATACACACTAAAAACATGGACAAAACTTCCAATGATTATGTGAATGTAAATCAGGAAAATGGTCATGTTGTAGATTCCACAGAATGCCCAGAAGAGAAAAGTCTCCATAATGAAAGAAAAGAAAATAGTGGTCAATGGGGGTTATGAGGAGAGTGGACCCATGATGGCTGGATGGATCAGGGTAACAAAAAATTCCTGATTATGTGCAGGCAGTGTTAAAAACTAGGAACTGAATAGTGTATGGAGTGTTAATATTTTATGTCTGTACTGCGTACATGCATTTATCTTGTGTTTTATCTTGTCTGCTCATTTCTTCACTCACACAAATTAATTAAGCAGATACTCAATGAGTGTCCTAAATGTTATGTGCACATCACATGGCAATCCACTGTACAGTACTTGTCAGTGGTCCTGGAGATTCTGTCACAGCAGCACAGGGTGGGCTAAAACAGAAACAGGTGTCAGGGAAGGTGGTGTTTCTTTGACAAACACCTGCATGTGTGGAAGTGGCCTTGGACCTAAGTAATGGGAAGGGCTGGAACAGTATTGAAGCGAGTGGTGACAGAACCCGCATGGTTGTGAACGGTGTGCATTGAGGGCAATTCAGTTGAAGGGATGATTTTCCTGAGGGAACATACAAGAGCTGCAGAAAAGGCCTGGTTATACATCACCTAAGTGGATGTGAGCAAAATGTGGGCAGAAATGCAAATAGCCGAGACCATTTTTATGGCATTATCAATGGAATCTTAGTGGGCACTGTAGAAAAGGCTATTATTTTTTCATAAGGATAGAATTAATAAGTAATAATTACCTAAAATTGTGCCTATGTCCTACTGTTTTGTGGAAAGAAGGTAAGAGTGATTCATGAGAATATTTGACAGAAATTTCTAATAAAAATGTTCAGGGTACTATGTGGCCTCCCTCTACCTCTGATGTTAGAATGCAAGAACCTCATCTTTCTCTTTGATGAGACTTTGGACTTTGACATTAAAGTTAATACTGGGGGTAATTTAAGCCTTGGGGGCACAGTTGGGATGGAATTAATGTAATTTTATGTGAGAAGTATGGCTTTGGGCGAACATGGAGCAGAAAACTACAGCTCAAGTGATTTTGTTCTCTCAAAACTTCAGAATGAAACTTTATCCTCAGTGAGATGTGGCCTTCAGAATATGATTGAGTCTGCAAGCCCTTGCAAAGGAACTTGATGGAAAGCATTTAACTCCTTTAATGTACATTTTATGCCTCCTAGAATATGAGACATTTCAGATGTCTTAGAAGCTACTACTCGAGGCATACTAGGCTCTTAAGGGTAGAACTGTTATAATCTGGCCTTATCTATGAAAAATGGCCATCCCTGAACCCCACACTTGCTAGTGTCTAGCTAGATCTCCAGCAGTGCAAAGCATAAATTTTTGTCCTGTACAGATTATTCAGTCTCAAATATTTTGGTATATCCCCACAAATCATATGAGGAGGACTGTCACAAAGGTTTATCCTTTAAAATGTCAATAAGTTGGGGTTGGGGATTTAGCTCAGTGGTAGAGCGCTTGCCTAGCAAGTGCAAGGCCCTGGGTTCAGTCCTCAGCTCTGGCAAAAAAAAAAAAAAAAAAAAAAAAAAAAAAAGTCAATAAGTTGCTGTTGAATAAGGGAAGGCAATATCTTAGTGCCTCATCATAAAGATACACATCATTGTTGCTATGGAATCTTTGCTTGCCACTCTTATGGAGGTTGTTATTGATAAAAGTGTCTTGATTGAAAAAAGTGTGGACAAAGTCAGTTTGTACTTTTCCGCTCTAACTTTTTCAGCACATATTTACTTCTTCCTCTTTTTTTTCTTTCTTCGAGACAGGGTTTCTCTGTGTAGCTTTGTGCCTTTCCTGGATCTCACTCTGTAACCCAGGCTGGCCTCGAACTCACAGAGATCTGCCTGGCTCTGCCTCCCAAGTGCTGGGATTAAAGGCGTGCACCACCACTGCCTGGCCATGTTTACTTCTTTCTTCCATTTATTCAGAATTGGGAGCAAAAATGATACAACAGAGTCTGTCACCTTTTCCAGAGGATTATATATAGTTTATTAGAAGGTTTATAGTTGACACACATTTCAAATACAATGGTATTTTACACATTTGATTGGGGAGGTTGGCATGATTGCATTTTCCTTGATATTTTCTCAAAAAGGATACATCAAAGAAATTCATTTACATGTGGCTTTATGGAGGTGCATCTTTGTTCTCAAGACAATATCAGCAAATGAGAAACAAACAAAATGTCTGTACTGTGGTCTGAATGTGAGACGTCCCTCATAGGCTTATGTATTTGAACATATGGTCCCAGCTGGTAGATAGCCATAAAGCCCTTAAGACGGCTGTCTCACTGAAGGAAGTGGGTCATAGAGAGTGGGTCTTTAAGTTTCCTAGCACAGCCACATTCCTTTCTGTTATCTGACTTATATGATGATAGGGTCATGCATGTTGTTTGATTTAGTGTTTGTCAAAACATAAAGAAACAGCCCATGTTCTTGGTTTACTCTGCAAATCCTGATATGGAATAAGTTTTCAAAATCTAAAAGATCGTAATTTTAAAAAAAGGTGGTTTTTTTTTTGCAGACATTTATCTCTAAAATTAATTCCAGTAAGACAATAGAGAAGCAGAATTGTTTAGCTATCATTAATTGCTTACAATGTATTAGGCAATGTGCTAAGTACTTCACATGGATTATTTTTTTTATTTAATTATCAGAATGAGCCTTTGAAGTACATGCTATTAAAGCTTCATTGTATGTGGAAAAGAAGCCTCAGAGGGAAAGACTCTCTCAGCCAAGATTTTAAGCAAGCTCACTGGCTCCCATTCCTTCCTTTTGAAAATTATGACTTAGTGCTGATTTTTTTTTTTTTTTTTGGCTTATTATGGTGTCATCAAATGGATCCATTTTTCTTCCACTCAGAGCTTTCTGTGTCTTGTTTCTTGTTTAATAAGACATTTTTTATCCCCAAATTATGCATGTATTCACATCTGTTCACTCCAAGAACGTAATTCTTATTTTGCACCAAGGTCAGAAATCCATTAAGAACCGTATATGTGCGTGCAGGACGTGATAATGATCTAATTATTTCTTAGGGAAAAGTCTGAATCACCCCAATGAAATGTGCTGTTCACTCATTTGCCAGGCTTGTTTGAAATCTGCCTTACTCTTTTAAGCTAAATAAGTGCGCAGATGCATGTTTCTGGGTTTATCTTATCCTATTACCTCAGCATCATGCTAGCTATACTGTTTTAGTTGTTATTTTATGGTGTATTTGCTATCAGAGAGAAGAAATTCCCAGATGTTTGTTTCCCTTCAAAATTTTAGACTCTTCTTCCACATGCTTATTTATAAGTGAGTACATCTGGGCAATCAGCTCTTGGAGATCAGCAAGAGATCAATACGATTTCTTTTTGGGTTTCCCAATAGGATCAATTATGACCTGCCTTTCTATTCCCATACTCTCTTTACTTTGCTTGTTTGCTGTACCTATGGTGGGTTCCACTTTTCTGATATTTAAACGTACAGTGCTGTTTTAAGAAATATTAATAAAACTGGTGTGTTAAAGTCATTACAAATTACAATTTCTTTTGGACTTTTCCTTAGTTAAGAGGGAAGAGGGGAATCTGTGATTGGTATGGAAAATGAATAAAAAATTTCTTAATAAAAAAGAAAGAAAGAATTTTGATTACTATTATGAACAACCAGTTACTTCTTATTTATTATCTTAAATGTAAAAAAAAAAATCATAGGAACTCCCTTTTCTCTAAATTTTAGTGATTTCAGAGAACACTGTTTGCACTACAATCAAGCCAAAGGTTAACATGGATAATGTGTTATTCAAAAGCATTTTTCTAAACATAAATTTAAGTGTGTCCTTTATTTGGGACTCAAGATAACCTCAAAATAGCCTTTCCTTTCTTAGAAGATGTCATTAAAAGTCAGAAAAATTCAACTTTTACTCACATGTCAACATGGCAGCCGGTATTATAAAATAAAAATGATAAGTGTGTATTATTTAATGGGGTCTAAATGTCATTTGGAAAAATATTCCTTTAAGTTTAAAAGAGAACAGATGGGCTATGTTTAGACATAGTTCTGGTCCAGTGTAGAAATAAAAAAAAACAGAAAGAATCCAAATTGGATTCTGCTTTTTTAAAAAAAGTGAAATTTTCAAATTCCAATAGTTTTATGGAGGTAAATAACTCTGCGTGGAAGAACACATACTATTTTATAACCCATAATTTTGCAGTCCCTCTGTATCTTAAAGCTTTCACATATGTAACATACATATTTATAGCCAATCACACACTCATCAAACATACTACCAGGTTTTGATGACCTGCACAAAACATTTAAAAGTAATTAGGAAGTCATTCAAGACTAGTCAGACTATTAACAGATCCAGAACATTCCTCTGAGTCTCACTGTATTTGTTAAGTATTGTAGCTATCTGGGAATGAGTCAGTTCTTTCAACAAGTATGAATCAGCTTAATTTATAAAATACTACAGTATCACAAATAAATGCAAATGAAGCTTACCCTACCTTTTACCTTTGTATTTGTAGATTTTTCTAGGTGTTATAATGTTGTGATTGATGCATTTATAAATAGGTAATCAAGCAGCCCCATGATTACTCATATTTAAACTTGAACTCCAAAGTATCCAAAGTGATGAATTAGCATCCAGATCTCTTCTGTGGCATTGAGTGCAAAAGTAGCTTGTGGCTTTGTATGAAAAATTGTTTTCCTTAGAAAAAGGTAGTTGTTAATAGAATAGCACCAGTTATTTGTTACTTGTCATTTATATCATAGCACAAACCATGACCTTAAGTGAGTCATATTATTATAAAATAAGACATCTGTAATGTGTGATACTGTGATACTCTCTAAAATGGAATGGAGTAATTTCTGGTTATTGCTGTTGCTGTACATCAGGCCAGCATTGAGGAATCCATGTGTCATTCAGTTCTTGGAGTCCCTACTGAACTTCCAAGCAAAGTGAAGTTCAGAATCAGGTAAAACAGATGGTATTAAAAATTCTCATGCAAGGGCTGGAGAGATTGCTCAGCAGTTAAGAACACTGGATGCTCTTCCAAAAGACCCAGATTCAATTCCCAGCACCCATAAGGTGGCTCACAACTATCTCTGACTTTGGTCCCAGAGATCTGATCCACTCTTCTGGTCTCCATAGGCACTGCAGGTACCTGTGTATGTTAGCAGGCAAAGCACTTATGCATATATTAAAAACATTAAAGGTTAAAGAAATTTAAGAAAATTCTCATGTAAAGCCTTAATTGAGGAAAATGTTAAGTAAAAATTGAATTTTATTAATAAGATTATCTTGATCATTTATAAGGTATGCTTTTGTATTTAAAACATCATTTATCTCATTAGCATTATTAGTTAGAATTTAATTAAAATACACATTTCTTTGACACTGATTCCCATCCATGACATGCACCAGTTCTGGAGAAGCTGTCACCATCTGGGGAAATCCACTACCTGCAATAGCTTCTAAAGCTGAGGCAGCCCTGGGACATCTGTAGAGCTGAGGGGGTGATTTTCCAGCCAGTTGTAATGGGTCGTGTACAGCCAGGAACAGGGTAAAGAACCTTTAGGATTCAATGTATGAATTTGTTTCTTTATTGATCAAATTAATTGGATGATTTCCAAGTCCTCACTTTACTGAGTATTTTATTGACATAACCTTTGGCCAAGACACATATAGATTTCAAAGTGTCTTTTCCTATAGACAGAAAATCAATTTGGTTATTTTAGTAAACCTAACTGAGCAAAATAGTTGGCTGAGCAAGTATATTGTCATTAATGCAGGTGTGGGGTAGGGATGTGGGAGGCAACACAGAGGAAACAGATTTTTGATGCTGTTAGCCTTTGAGAGGAAAGCATTAAAGCCAAAGGATCAACTTGGAAAATTTGAGTTCATACAAGAATGTTGTATGATAAAAATAGAATCCACTTGAAGCTGCTATTGTTCATTTTTATGCAATTCTATAACCGGTACGATAAAATGATTTTAATTCAAAGAAACATTTTCCTCAAAAGTCATTTTGAAATCAGGTTCATGTCTGTAATTCCAGCACTAGAATGTTTATTTTATTTTCATTTTTTTGATATATGAGTGTTTCTCCTGTGTGTTTGTGTGTGTGTGTGTGTGTGTGTGTGTGTGTGTGTGTGTGTGTGTGAACCACCCACTTGAAGAGGGTAGAAGAGTATGTTGGATACCCTGAAGCTAGAATTACAGAGAGTTATAAGCTGCCGAGTAGTGCTGGGAACCAAATGTGGGCCCTCAGCAAGAGCAAGAAGTTATCTTCATGAATGAGTCATTTCTCCAGCCTTAGTCCCAGCCCTTAAGAAATGGAATCAGGGAAATCTAAAGGTCAAGGTCATCCTTGGCTATAGCCTGGGTGATAAAAGGACCTATCTTTTTCTTTCTTTCTTTTTCTTTTTCTTTTTTTTTTCTATTTTTGAAGACTAAGTTACCTTTTTAGAAGATTATATCAAACCTATCAATCTGTGCTGACATCTTGTAGCTATTATAGGGTGGTAATTAAAAGTCAGATTTCTTGGGCTAGAATCTTAGCTTTATCTCTGTACTCATCACTAACCTCCTCATGGTGCAGTTTTCTCCTTTTTAATATTAGGGTGATAATGGTGCTTCCCCTTCATGGATCTTGTAAGCAGAATTGAGTTAACACATGTAGAAAAAATCAGCACAAACATGAATACTTAGAGAAGTAAATGGTCAATAGGTTTTAGAGATAACTGTTTTCATCTTGAAATATTGATCCTACCCTTCATTTACCTAATGATGAATTATCATAACATCCTACAGACAACTTTCTAGGAAACAACTTCAATTGAAAACATTAATCATGTTCAGGCTATTTCTTCATTATGTTAGAACACTGTTGTTAGAATGTTAGAATGATTGAGTTGGCATGGTCACACATGAAATGCACATGTATACACATCTCCATATGAGGGCAGAGGGAAGGAAATGCAACCACACAAATAAACCACCACACATTTCAACTAAATGTCGATCATCCCTGTCTTGAAATTATAATATGCACAGATGACATCCATTAAGTAAGAATTGAACTAAAGGTTTAATAGTAATTCAAATTTTTTAAAACCTTTCTAGAGCGATTTAACGAACTGTATGTATGCTCTTGGAGGGTGTGATATAACTATACTCAATTGCAGTAAAAACTGTATACTATTCAAGCAGCAGTTTGAGTCCAATCTGGGAAGACTTGCTTCTGAGGGTGATTTGTACATACCTGAAATCCATCATGTACATATTTAGGTCAGTGTGACCATATACATGAAAGCTTGGCTGATTAACAGCTATTAACAATGTAGCCAAATTGATGCTTTTCAACCTCATGTCTCCTAAAAAATATTAAGCATCTTTGCAAGGAGACCTGGTGGTTCACATCATGTGCAATTATTTTTAAATGACCTGTGCAAATTATAATGTAGACTCTTTTCTATCTTGTGGTGTTATTTTATATAATTGAGTTATCATGCCTTCAGTTCTCACCAGAGAAATGAAAGCATAGCCCCACTGTAGCAGATAACCAAACTGTCTCAAATTGTGTCTCCACGTGGGGACGGGCACATTAGTATGTGTACATTTTTATTAGAGCGGAAGTGAATCCAAAGTACAATCTCTTGAGTTCAATTATGAAACCTATATGCTTGAGTGAATGCACGGCAAGAGTGTGCAACTTCATTCCGCATTAGAGACACTACAGATTTCAGCTTTGATTCAGAAACCACTCAGATTGCTAATGTGGCATACACTGCTAAAAGGCTAATATCATGGCTGTGTGGAGTCCTACAAATGGGCAAGTAGAAACATCTGTACTTTGTATGATTTAGACACATGGCCTTTAAATCCAAGGGCACATGCATTTAGAGGATAATTTTTTTTTAATAACAAGAAATGCTGATATCAGAATACCTCCTGGAAAATGATAGCAATGAAAAAACTTGTGCAGCACCTTTGGAATTAAACTACAGTTTAACCATGAGGCCCAATGTAAACTCACCTGAGTGGTCATGAGGAAGAGTTCCTGAAGAGGGAACATCTCTAATTGGGTCTTTAGAAGTCTGAGCCCAGCCTCAATACCTACAAAGAGATGGAACAAAGTCCACATAGTCTTTGGATTTGGGAACTTGGAGATTCAATGACAAATCAAGACATATCAAGATGAAAATGCATTTTGATGGTAGACCAATTGCAGGTGCAGAACTCATTCTAAGTGAATAGTTCACACTTAAACGATACGAAACCACTGACACTATTTACAGTTTCAAACACAAAATTTCAACCTCATAGTACTGTTAGAGGAAGCTAATATCACAGAAGAACCAAGTAGCCTTTGAAACTGGCCAAGTTCAAGTTCCTCCTCAACTAACTTGACTTTGGAACCTAGCCAGTTAAAATTCTAATTTGCCTATGTCAAAAGTAGACGTGTTATTTAATAGAAACTTGGAGCCTTAGTGATATTTGCAAATTACTGTGAACTAATTAATATAATTTTTTCTACATGGGAAGTGTTCTATGTGCTTTTTGTATCTATTCAAGACTTGGGTGGGTAGCATTTCAGGGGCACCATGGTCTCCACCTCCTGTTATTCAGCATTCTTTGTAAACCTACAGCCTTCACTAAGCACAGAACAGGTAACTTTCTTTAAATCAACTAGATGCAAAAAATAGTTATGGAATAAAAATAAGTATGAGTCTTGTAGGGAACCTTGAAGCTGACTCAAGACACTCCAAGGCCAAGTTCTCAGAACAAAGGAGATTGATTTGCTCCAGAGGGACAGGAGGCAGGGATAAGGGACAAAGACAGAAGACAGAGGAAGATGGAGAAGGGTGTGGTGATATTTTAATTGTGCTGAAATGTGATTTTATTTGTATGTTAATAAATAAAGTTTGCCTGGAGACCAGAGGTCACTAGTGAGCCAGGAATAGAAGTCAGGTGGTGGTAGGTAGCCCATGCCCTTAATCCGATCCATGGCAGGCAGAGTCTCTGAGTGGTCAACGACACAACCAAGCGTGGTCACCCTTGAGTTTTTAATCCCAGTATCAACCATAGAGACCAGGAGGTGTGTATAGACAGGCAGTGATGAGGAAGTCATGTGGCTGGGCTCAGAGCCAATGAGAAGGCAGAACAGGAAAGCAATAAAACACAAGACACCAAAAAGAAGGTCTCTCTCTCAGGGGAAGGATGACAGTAAGTGGTAAGCTAAAGGGAGTCGTGGCTCTTGCTCTGATCTCGTAGGCTTTAACACTATATTTGGCTCTGTGTTTCTTATTTAATAAAACCATTTAGAAATTCGTCTACAGAAGGAGAATGGAACAAGAGAGAGGGGAGAAAAGAGTCAAGGGGCAGGGCAGGGGTATCTGTCCCACGGGAGGGACAAAGGACTACCTCTGGATGGAGATATACATAGCCCATAGGAAAACGCCAGTTTGTAAAAGTAAAAGGGGAAACACCTTGTTGGGATGAGGTGTTTAATTGCAATTGGGAGTGTTAATTAAGTGAGCCAACAGGGCTTTTGATTGCTGGACTTCAATAATTTGATAGCTGGTAGTCAGCTTCAGGAGGAGGAAGTGGTCAAATAAGGGAATGGACCTTGGAGACTAGCTTTAGAAAAATAGTCTAATGACTTTTAGCTAGGCAGAGAGAACAGGGGAGAAGGGCAAGGCTGCCAGAGCCACGTTTGCCATGCTTGGCTGGCTAGAGTCCCATTAGGTATGTGACCACAGAAGACTGAAGCATATCTGTCTGGAGTCCCTCCATCACTGACTTTAAAGGGACTCTTTCTATAAATCCTATTGCTTCAAGAAAAGAAATCCTGCCCACACTTCCTAGGGGCTGGAAAGTCAATTTTTTCCAGATGAGACTCAGCTGAGAACTTGGTTGGTGTGGTGTTTTGGGCAGAGCGTCTTGAGATCCTTGCTATGTTGCCCCAGAAAAGAAACAAAACTATTTTTCTCTTCTCTTAAAAAAAAACAAAACAGTATATCCAAATCATTTTTATACAGAGATGCAATGAAAGATGATGTTGTGAAAATTATAGAGAATAAATTATGGAAGAGTTATCTGTTCTTTCTTTATGTTGGTGATATTTTTAAATTTTTAATATGTGCAATGTTTGTGATTATTTCCCACGCTAAATAAATATTTTACTTTCATAACTATATGATAATTATAAATTTTTATTCTTTTTTATCGACAGTGGTTATTTTTTGTCTACTTGACACAAATTAAAGTCATCTGGGGAGAGGGAATCTCAGCTGAGGAACTGTCTCCATCAGATTAGTATATAGTCATATCTGTGGGGCATTTTCTTGTTAAAGATTAGCATGGAAGGGTCCAGCTCACTGAAGCCATGCCATCTCTGGGCAGGTAATCTTGGGATGTATAAGCAGCAGGGTGAGCAAGCCATGGACAGCAAGTCAGTGACATTGCCCCATGGTCTCTTGTTCAGTTTCTGCCTCCAGGCTCCCAATGTATCTTCTTTTAATAATGGACTGTAACCGTTTCTTCCCCAAGTTGCTTTTGGTCACAGTGTGTATCACAGCATTAGAAATCAAAGATGGCATAGCACATCTAAATCTCCACTTCTAAATCTTATAGCTGTTGTTGTTTGCTTTGGCTCTTTCCAAGGGCCCACCACCCAGCTCCCAAATAAATCACATAGGGAGGCTTATTCCTACTTACAAATGTTCGGTCTTAGCTCGGCTTGTTTCTTGTCAGCTTTCCTTAACTTACATGATCCTGTCTGTCTTTTGTCTCTGGGCTTTCGCCTTTCTCTATTTTTGTATACCTTTCTTTCTTACTCCGTGGCTTGCTGTGTAACTGGGTGGCTGGCCTCTGGTGTCCTCCTCCTTCCTCTCTCATTCCTTCCTTATTTCCTCCCAGATTTCTCCTTCTATTAATTCTCTCTGCCTGCCAGCCCTGCCTATCCTTTCTCCTGCCTTGCTATTGGCTGTTCAGTTCTTTATTAGACCATCAGGTGTTTTAGACAGGAACAGTAACACAGCTTCACAGGGTTAAACAAATGCAACACAAAACAAAAGTAACACACCTTAAAATAATATTCTACAACATATAGCTCCTAAATTTACCTCCGCCTCCGAAACAATAGAAGAACAACATTTTAAAATGTTGTGATGATAAGATGACAGCAGATTATGGAGCATTAGAATGGATGATATTGACAGGAATTATTTCTGAGGGGTGGCGTGGTCAGAAAGTGGAGGAAGAGAACAGATAATAAATGAGAAATGCTGTGGCATGGTGGGTATCAGTTCTCCAGAACTATCTGGCGAATGGAGTTGACATGCAGACTGGGTGGCAGATGGAGGGGAATGTGAGGCCTTTGGAGTTTTCTTCTTTGATAGAAGCTACTTTGCATGGTGATGGGGGTTGTCCAGTAGAAGGAAGAAGTTTGCAATTTGGGCCAAATGAGAACACTGTGTGTGGCGTCCATCCTCCAGGATAATTCCTGATCACCTTCTACTCACATCCTAAACCAAATAGCAGAAATAATGGTAGAAGAGATTTACCAAAAAATGAAGCCATGATAGACCCCAACAGTCACCTTGTTTTGTCCCTCTGTCTGTTCCTGTATTCCTCCACACCCCCAACCACCACTACATCTGTGTTTTGTCTCAGTTGCTGCTCTGAGCCCAGGGTAAATTTGTTGAGGTCTGGAATAGCCTAGCAACTAGCTAAGTAAGAGACTTTCCTGGCCTTCATCATTTTGCAACAACTTTGGGCTGTCCTACAAGTGGAATTAGAAATGACTGTGAATACACTTAAAATGTCCTCAGATGAGTATGTAAACATTAGCTGTAGACTGGTGAAGAGATGATTCTTTCTCACTGCAGACACAGCAGAAACTTCCTATCTATTCCTCGTATGATAACATGTAATTCACAGAAGAGAACAGCAATAATATGACAAACAGCAGTGTGTATATTGCTCACTTAATGAGGAAACAGACGTCACAGAAACTCTTCGCCCATGAACACAATCTCTTCTTTCCTCAGAGTAGTAGTTTCTCTAGACTTGTCTATTATCTCCCAAGAGTTGGTACAAGTCTTCAAATTGTGTAGCCATAAACACAATATTCTCTGCTTTCCCATGCTTTAAAGCTATGCAAACAACTTCTCATGTAACTGCTGCCTACTCCTGTTGCCTTCATGGCTACCCATGTATATTCCCTTTTGTTACTGCAGGTAGTTCTGGTCCACTCATTGTCTGATGGATAGCTTCCACTGTTCTTGTGAATAACAGTTCACAACGTCCCATTGATGATGAACATTTCCATTTTCTTCAGTTTTCCATATTATCAGAGTGCCATCTTGAGAATCTGTGGATCCATCTAATGGGAGCACTCCTGACTCCTGGGTGAGGATGTTCAACTTTCTGATGCACTCTAAAGTAGTTGAACAACTTACATGACCTTTGGTAGAAGTATCTTTTGCCAGGTATCCTTTTAGGTGAGTAAGTCTAATTTCTAAAAATATGATGATTCTGGGATTGGACTTCCTTATTTTAATCAGAAGCTCCACAAAAAGATGTAATATAAATAAACAAACAAACAAATGACACAACCCTGCAGACAACTGAGCTCAGCAGACACTTCTTAGCTGGTTGGATCTCAGTAGGTTGCCTCTGAGTTTCTTGGTGAATGGATGAGAGACATGAATCCTGACAGGGGTATATTGTCTTGGAAAGTGAGGAAGGAGGTGTTTGGAGCATGTAAGGCAGCTAATTTTGTTCTAATGGTCGGAAAATGCTGGGGAGAAGCAGCAAAGCCAAAAGGAATTGTAATGGTTCTGTGACCACAGATTAAAGGAAAGAGACCTCAAGCTATGCAATGATTTGAGATGAGATCAGAGAATGAAAATTTTAAAAAAAATTGCTTGAAATTTATGGCTGTCTCCTCTATTTCCTTCAACTATGCCCATTTGTTAGTGTCATCTTGCTACTCTATGACACAGTGGTCTCTCATTGTATTTATCTTTAGGACCAATGGCTTGCTGACAATGACTGGACAGCTATAAAATGGGCATGAACCTTCACCACTGTTTCAGCACCTGAGAAAATGGGTATAGAAACCCTCGATTTTAATGAACTTTTTAAAACAAAAGACAATTGTACCTCTCTACTCACTCATCCAGGGCTCTGGGGCTATTAAACTAATCATATTATACATAATCATGTATAGATAAAAAGATAACCCTCTAAGTTTTAACTGTATAACAGTCTTTGAGCATACAGCCTTTTGTGTGTTTTGAGGAACCCCTATACTGACTTCCATGGTGACTGCACAAGTTTCCATTCTTATCCCAAAATCCTTGCCTGCATTTGTTTTCTTGGTGGTAGAATTTCCCCTGGAGGGAGATGGAGTCTCAAAGGATATTGAACACTTTTCAAATTATTTATTGGCTATTTGTATTTCTTCTTTTGAGATCTGTCTGATTGGTTTATTAGCCCATTTACTGATGTATGACCTTTTATAGTATTTAATTCTTGCAGTTTTTAAAAATATATCCTGGATATTAATCCCTCATCTGACACATAAATTGGCAAAGATTGCTTTCCCACTTTTTAGGCTATCTCTTCACTCTGATTATGATTTCCATGGTTAGGAAAAGCTTCTTGTCTTTATGTGATTCCACTTGTTCATTCTTGTGGTTCCCTATGTAATTGGAACCGTGTTTAGAAAGCCCTTGTGTACAGCTATATCTTGAATTTGAGTTTTCATTCTTACATTAGCATCTTCCACACATTCCGAGTGGATTGTCTTGGGGTGGGAGAGAGATCCAGTTTTATTCTTCTACATGTTGAAATCCAGTTTTCCCAGTGTTATTTGTTTAAGGGGGTATTTTCTTTTATAGCTTTCCCTAAACCTGGGTGGCTGTCCTTGTGTGTCCTCAGGTCCTCAATTCTATTCCAGTTTTTCACTTATCTGTTTTGTACTAGTACCATGCAATTTTTGTTATGGAGGTCTCTGAATAGCGTTTGAGACAAAGCATTATGAAGTCTTCAGCATTGTTCTTGGTAGAAGGACAGCTTTGGCTGTTCAAGGCCTTTTCATATTAATTTTAGGATTATTTTACCCAGTTCTGTAAAGAATGTCATTTGAGTTTCCATTGGTATTACATTGACTCTGTTGCTTTTGGTAATATAAACATTTTTTACAGTATTAATTTTACCTATTCATGAACATGGGGGGGGGGGGCTTTCCATCTCCTAGAGCCATTTTCTAACTCTTTCTTTTGTGTCTTAAAGTTTTCATTTTAGAAGACTTTCACCTCTTTGATCAAGTTGATTCCTAGCTATTTTCCCTGCTTTAAAGCTATTGTGGGGGTTGGGGATTTAGCTCAGTGGTAGAACGCTTGCCTAGCAAGCACAAGGCCCTGGGTTCGGTCCTCAGCTCCAACAACAACAAAAGAAGCTATTATGAACAGTTTTCCTGCTGCTCTTTTCTCAGCAACTTCATCATTCATTTTCAGAAACTGTATTGATCTGGGTGGGGAGCTGGGAAGACAGCTTGGCCAGTAAAGAGCTTGTCACGAGAGCAGAAGGACCCGAGTTTGATCCCTAGAATCCATGAAAAGAATCCAGACATTGTTGCTGAGAAGATAGCTCAGTGTATGGCATTACTACAGAAGCTTGGGGATATGAGTTTGAATCCTACACCTGGAGACAGGAGAGTACCCAGAAGCTTGTGGGTCAGCTAGCTTGGCATATGCAATATCAAATGGCAGTAGGACCATGTCTCAAGGCAAAGAGAGGGGACGATAATTTAGGTTGTTCTCTGACTTCCATACATATACTGTGGCATGTATATGCTCATCACTACCTCTCTCTCTCTCTCTCTCTCTCTCTCTCTCTCTCTCACACACACACACACACACACACACACACACACACACACACACACACACGAGATGGGCAAAAACAACAAGAACAACAAAAAATTGGGTGTAATATCATGAATATTTCATTTCAGTGTTGGGGAAGCAGAGACTGGCAGATCCTTGGGGCTCACTGACCAGCCAGCTTATTCTTATCAGAAACTTATAGGCCAATAAGAGACCCTCATCACAAAGAGAAAAGGTACACATTATGTGATGGATGGCATACATGACTGACCTTGATCCTCTATATGCACATGCACACACTCATACACATATACACAGACCACTGATTTTTATCAATTAATTCTTGTACCCAGCTAGTAAGCTAAGAGGGTTTATAAGTTTAGCAATTTCTTAGTGGTACTTTTTGGGTCATTTAATTATAATTTTATGTGGTTTGCAAATAGGAATAATTTTACTCCTTCATTTTTGTATTTCAGTCCCTTTTATTTATTCTCTCTCTCTCTCTCTCTCTCTCTCTCTCTCTCTCTCTCTCTCTCTCTCTCTGTCCTAGTTGAGACTTTAAACACTGTATTGAATAAGAGTTGGTGGGGAGACTTACTCCAGATTTTAGAGTATATGCTCTCAGTTCTTCTCCATTTCAGATAATGTTGACATTGCATTTTTCACACACACAGATAGATAGATAGATAGATAGATAGATAGATAGATAGATAGATCCTTTATTATGCTGTGGTATGTTCCTAGTATTCTCCTGCTTTGCTGTCGAGATTGTTCCTGTTTTTCTAGGACTCGGAGGTTCGTCGTTAGGTTATTTATTTGAGAATGTTGTTTTTTACCTCCTTGACACCTCTATACAGATCCGTCGAGATGGAAACCTCATGAAGTTTGATGTAATTTAATATCTGAGGGGGAGAACATCGAAATTTTCATATGGGGATCTTGGTGATAGCAGTTTCCTTCCATGAGTTTTTTTTTTCTTTTTTTTTTTTAGAACATCTTTGTTCAGATGGAAGGAACCTCAGGAAACATCAGGGAGAATGCTTCATCCCTCACTCCAAAATAATTTTCCAACATGGGAGCAGCTCCCAGTAACCTAGAGTTCTCTTGCAGATATAAGATGTTTAATGAAATTTCTCTAATTTTCCTTCTAAAAAAAGATTTTATACTACTCAATAAATTATTATGATAAAACTCATCTTCATCATTAATAAATTTTAATTAGAAATATGTCATATAAGTAGAAATGGGAATTCCATTTTAGTTTATGTATCCTAAAAGGCTACAGCTCCAAACTTTTCACATAATTGTCAACATTCTTTCAGTCTGACTCTTCTCTGGCCAAAGTAGCATGGCTTTCTAAGTTTTGGAAGCAGCGTATCTTACTGCATTTACTTGTTTACATTTGAAACGGAGAATATTGGCATCTGAGGGCAGCGATAGTTTTCAAGCTCTGCCATGTCTTCTCTACTTGTTTGAAGGGTTCAGACCCAATCTTTAGAAGTGATTCTAGGAGAAAGCTAATGCTGTATACACACACACACACACACACACACACACACACACACACACACATATATAAAACAACAAAGTATATTTACCTACTTCTGCACTCTGCGCACACATCACGGATTTTGAAAGTTTAAGACACAGTTTGTGTTTAATACACGGCTATTACATTTTAACGTGCTTTCAAGACCTTCCTACAGTGGTGCACTTTAAGAACTCAGCAATGGCTGTCATTTGTGCAATGTCGGGGACAGCTTTTGGCGTTGTCAAAGTTCGCCAAAAAGGCTGAATTTACCATCTTGACTGTTGAGAAATATAGAGAAAGAGAAAATTCTTTCCATGTGGTGACAGTTCAAAGGAACACAGAGACAGATGGGGAGAGTGTTATCACAGGACAGACATGCCCACCATTCAGGAAGCTCAGAGAAGAGACCAGGAGCCAGCCACCAACAACAAGCCTTTTTTCTCATCCTTCCCCCACCCAAAGTCATTAATCTCTAAGAATAATAACATCGAACAAACTGGCAACAGGACTCAAGTCCTTCCCTGGGATCTCTGTGGTGGGGAATTAGAGCTATGAATTCTCTCTAGTGTACCAGAGTGGGGGAGGTGCTTTCTTCAGGAGGGGCAATCCCAGTAATGAAAGCCATTATTACATCTTTATTGCTGCTGTGTACTTAATGAGAGGAAAGTAACTGCTGCTCCCGAAAGAGTTAACGCTGCATCTCTTCTTACACCTAATTAACAATAGGAAAGCTTTAGGCGAACGGAAAATGGGCCTCCAGGGACTAGGTAATCTTCTCACGGACTCCATGTAAACCTGAAGAATACCTGTTAGCCAGACAGAAGACAGGAGCAGATAGGTTTTGCAATCTGCTTGCAAGTCCTTCTGTAGGGAAATAGACATGAAGGCAAAAGAGGTTGCTATAGTTAAGCTTCATTTTTTTTTAAATAAGGTTGTTAAATTCACAGTCTCTGAAAAATCTAACAAGTATGTCCTTTAGCATTTCATAAACATCTCACTAATTTAGACTAAAAAAAGAAAGAAGTATTTTGAATTAAACTGTCTTAATGAATTGATGAAGACTTGAAATTCAGTAGTAGAAACGTGGCTTGGCGTGACTAAGGTAGGAATGATGTGTAGGTATGATGTCAATTTCTATGCTTTTTTACTTGTTAATAAAGGCAAGGGCTATATTCAGTTATGTGGCAAGCTATCCTGCTGAAAGGGGTTGAAAGCTGTTACAAATGGCTCCAGATGGCTCAGTTAAAGTCCATGGGTTGATATATCATTCTGCTGAATGCAAAAATACTCCTTGAGGAAGTGAAGCTCATTGTCATGTGATCTAAAGCAAGGACTCATTGGCTGTCCATAAGGGCCACTGGGGAAGGAAATTTTTCATTTGGTAAGATTTTGAGTTGAATCCATACTTTGATGTTTTTCTTTTCAATGGACATTTTGAAAATTTGATATCTTACCTGGAATTTCAATACATAAGTTAACACATAACAAAGTGGAACTGATGGTTGAGTTAGGATGTTCCCTGTGTGGGAGGAAGTACCATGGTTGACATATTTTTGCTCCTGTGCCTTTGGGAAAACTTGATACCTTTCAGAGAATAGTGGAAAAAATACACTAGGCTATGGTGCTCTGACTGAGAATAAGGATTTCAAAGATGTTGCCAGGGTTATTTAGTGGAAAACAAAGATACCCAAAAAATGTGCTCCATGAATTTATAGATTTTGACCTCTAAGTACAAGAGCTATCAACTTCAACTAATTATTGAGCATGTGAGAGCTGTGAACTGATATCTATGCCATCATATAGTCAGTCATGGGCAGATTTTCCTCAAGGTTTAGTCACTATGGTAACCAGTTGTCAAGGTGGTACCCAGTAATTTTCACCTTTGGGTATCCATCCCCTAGAGGGTGCTCCCAATAGAAGTAAGTCTTCTCAGAATGGGATCATGAGTGAGTTCCAAGTTTGGCCTGCTATGTCATTTCCTCTGGAGGACACCAGTGCATTGTACCAGGACACATAAGCAGTTGTATGGAAAAGCCCCAGTGACAAGAAGCTGACATCCCTCTTCCCCATAGTCCATGTCTGAATGATATAGAAGTAGAAGATCTAGGCTGGCTGAGCCTTTAAAACATCATAGCCCAGGCAAATTCTGACAAACTTCATGAGAGATGCCTCCTTCTCAGCCAGGATAGTCCAACAGAGCTGCTTCAAAATACTTGACCCCAAGAAGCTGTGAAACAAGGATTATAACCCATTTATTCAACTTTAAATATTTTTTGATTGACACATAGTAACTGTGCATTTCATGGGGTACAATGTGTTGCTTTGATACATGTGTACCAGTAATGATAAAATGAGGATTATTAACATATCAATCACCTTAAACATTTATCATTTTGACATTTGGATTTGTGGTGTTCAGCTATATAAAAATAAAAGCCAAAATAATAAAATAATAATAATAATAAATAGCTAATATTAATGATAATCCATTTCTTAGAGGTTCTCTTCTAAGGCCAAATACTATTCATGAGTAAGGAGAGCATCAAATACCAGCAAAGGCATAAAAACATGTGGCTGCTTTTGTCTAAGTCACTCACATGTCCTTAGTTGCTCTCACATTTACATAGATTCCATGATGCTTTGTGGTTTGATGAAGAAATTAACAAGATGAGTATTTTCTGAGGTTAATATTAATGAGGTCCAGTTTGGGCATTTATTAGAAGCTCTGTTGTAAACTTCAATTTTTTTCACTTTCAAAGAGTGAATGCTTTTTTTTTGAAAGAAGAGATTGAGAATTTTCCTAAGCAATCATTGAGTTAAAGTGAGGGAAGGCATTCCTTAAGTGAGCTAATTCAAAGCTATGCAGGGGTATTTGTTCTTCCTCCTGTCTGAAGTGGCCTTGCTTCTTTTCCAGGCAAAATTCCTCTGTCTTTCAAGACCCAGCATTTATGACATCTTCTGTAGGAGGAATGCTTCCAGATTTCTTTTGTCCTGGTTTGGTGCCTATGGTGATTTGAAAGAAAATGGCCCCCAAAGGGAGTGACACTATTAGGAGGTATGGCTTTGTTGGAGTAGGTATGGCCTTCTTGGGAGGAAGTATGTCACTGTGGGGGTGGACTTTGAGGTCTCCTATATGCCCAAGCCACACCCAGTGCCTCAGCCCACTTCCTGTTGCCTTCTGATTAAAATGTAGCCAGCACCATGTTTGCCTGCATACCACCATGCTCCCCACATGATGAATAACAGACTAAATCTCTGAAACTGTAAGCTTTTGCCTCAATTAAATGTTTTCCTTTATAAGCGTTGTCATGGTCATGGTGTCTCTTTACAGTTAGAAACCCTAACTAAGACAGTGCCATACTGCCTTTAGAAAAGTAGCATATGTATTTTCTTTTTCAAATTAGCTTTATTATACTTATAATACAAAGTTATTAGAGAAGAAGGAAATAATGTGTCACCAGGCAATGGTTATTTGGCATTCCTATTACTAAAGTATTTAAAAGACCACCAAATGTGCATTCCTACTCCAATAATCCTAAACACAGAAGAAGATGCAATTATAGTTTCTTGGACAAATTTCTGGTTGTGGGAGTCGGGATCCCACTATAAGTACATGACAGCAGACATCTTGAAGACCAAGGTTCACCTGAATTTAGAAGTTAATTTTTGTGTGTCTTAAAATCTTCTCTCCTGAAGGCAGAAGAAGAAGGGGAGACAGAGACAGAAGGCACCAAGACAACAAAGCCCTCTAAAAATAAAACAAAACAACAACAACAAAACTGAGCAAAACTCAAAAGAGCTCATAAGGACTGAAGCATCAATCACAGAGCCTACAAGGTTTTGCCCCAGGCCCCCTATATATACAATATATAGCTCTCAGTTCAGCACTGTTATGGGTCTCTTGAATGCATGAATGATTGGGTCTCTGATTCTTGTGCCTGGTCTTGGAGCCCTCTTGTTTTCAGTGGCCTGTCTTGTCCAACTTTGATTTAATGGGGTTTTTGTTTGTTTGCTTTATCCTTATTATACTTGTTTTGTTATGTTTTGATGTTATCTCTTAGAAGTCTGTTTTTTTGTTTTGTTTTTTTCTAATGAGATATAGAAAAGGAATGGATCCAGATTGGAGAGAAGATGGAAAGGAAATAGGGAGGGAGTAGAGGGAGAGGAAACTATATTCAAATTATATTGTATGTGAAAAGAATCTATGTTTAATAAAAGGGGGGAAATGTTCTCTCCCATCTCAGGTGGTTTAACTCAAGCAGGTACCAGGAAATTGATAGTTTTGTGACATAAATGATATTTCTGCCTCTGAATATCTGTCCAGGTCTAAGTGAGTTCATAAACAGAATATTTTGTGAGGAGAAATATCTTCTATACATGTAAGTTATATGATTTATATAGAAGTTACATGGCTATATGATTTGCTTATCAACTTAAAGAAGGGACACTGAGGAGGCCAAAATTATTTGGGTCAATAACCATTTAATGAAGGCTTCTAAATATGAGACTTCAGGTTAGGCACTTGGAAAGACAAGAAAAGGAGGCCATTCAACTCTCAAAGCAGAGTTTAAATAATACAAGAGGAACATCTCAGCCAAACCCAGAGCAGTTTCAATCTGAAGACCCCTTAGGTACCTTCATAAAGAAGATTTAAGTGAAGGCAAGGGAATTTGTTTGGTCAGGAAGATGTTTAGAAAAATTTCATCTAGATCATGCTGGCCAGTTAACAAGAGGAAGGTGTCAACTCAGGCACAGTATATTGGAAATTTTCAGTTCATTCACTAGACTGATGTAAAACTTGATCTCTTCCAGGGATTTAGGACAGTCAGTTGTCATAAACATGAAAGACTGAATTTTACGGCAAATGCAATTTGGCCTGCCCTGATTAAATAGTCAAGCCTACAGCAAAGACCAGAATTCCTGGTCTAGATTTCAGATCTGAGCTGACTCTATCAAGATTCTTCCCATTTGGCTTGAGCAGGGCTTGGTTTTGTTGGCCAGAGCACCTGAGGCCTTGTGTTCTCTAGTGGAGAGTTGTGAAGTCAACTCATCATAGCCCGGTTGTCCACACAAGGTCAAAAGTGAACACACAATCACAGGTAAAGAAGTCGGAGGTGAAATGTGTGCTTTACTCACAAATACCAAGGCTTGGCAGATGGGAAAGCCAATGTTTACCCTGACACAGAGATACTGTGAATACTTCAATTTGGCCTAACATCCTCAGTTTTGAAATAAGCCGACCATCAGGACCATTACAAACTACAGCTTACCATCTTTTTTTTTCCAAGTTTTTTTTTTTTTTTTTTTTTTTTCCTAACTAAAACATATGGAATTGAAAAGCATTTCCATTTGGTGTGTGGAACTGTATGGAGAAGAATATATTTAGGTAGGGAAAAAGAAATGCTCATTTCTTATTTTAAAACCTCTATCTCTTACAAAGCCGGTCATCATCATGCTTAACTGGACTTTTTGTGTTGAAGACTTAGGATCCCAGTTTGTCATAAGCGATAAGTTGAATATATTAAGCGATAAGATAGAATATATTAAGTATTAGACTCAGGTTCTTTAGGATAGGATACCTTTTGGAATGATCTTTGTAACATGCCACCTACCCATGCTCTAGACTTCCCTAGATTTTACTATGTGTTTTTTGCTTGATATTGTTTGCACTTATTGTAATTCCAACTTATCTAGGTCATTATCCCTCATTACTCCTGGACAATATTTGATAACCATCTCTTTGTATATAGTCTTGTATTAGGTTAGAACTTTCTTATTTAGACAAAAGGGGGAGATGTAGTGGATAGCCATCCCAGCATTGGCCTGGAAGTTCCAACCCACATTGAGGCTTTGGTAATGGTCATGCCCACAAGGCGGGGCAGGGGAGGAATAGGAAGACCCTGGATCAAGAGGCGGTCTCTCTCTTGGTTCTGGGACGCTGGACGCAGGAGGTAGACCGAGCAGAGTTCTCCAGAGAACACCGTGAGACTGCGCCATATCTTTGCCAGACCCTACAACCTATCCCTGCATTTGTAAGTTACCCCACAAAATAAACCTCCCTTTTAACTATGTGGAGTGGCCTTAATAATTTCACCAATACCTCAATATCTAAAGAAGAGAAAGTTCCAAGGGAGGAAACAAAGTTGTATCTGTATTTCCATGCATTTAAATTGATGTGCACATAATTTTCATCTAAACTGAGTTTAAAATACCAATAGTACATAGGAATAAGTCAATTGTTAGGAAGGAAGTAGGATGCATTAAACAAATTAGAAATCGTATAATTATAAGCAATTGAAGGTCTACAAATATATACTTGTGTGACTTACTCACTGGTTGTATTGTCATATTGGACCCAAGCAACTGATGTTAAAGGAAGCATATCTATTCTGCATTAGCTCTACAGAATTTGTGATGTCGGGGAAACTATACATTTCCTTTGAACATCAGATGTGGAAACGAAGAGCCTTATAACATTGGCTGCTAAGTCCACACCCTAAGTCTTGACTGCTGAATCTAGATCTCCAATTGATTCCCAGATACAAACACACAGCTGGGAATCTGTACCACTCCCATCTCAGAACTTCTTTCTGGAAAGGAACAGTGATAATCAGGCTGCTTAAAATGGCCACATCACCGATAAGGCTAACAGAGGCTGAAAGAGGGCCCCAAATCAGGAGTGAAGCTACGGCTTCTTGTTACCCTACACTTGACCTGAGCTCAGCAGGACCAAGTCAATGCAGAGATAGTTTGGGATTTCATGGGGGCAGTAAGGTTCTTGGTTCGGCACACCACAGGGAGACCATCTGAGATCACATGACTTCTGTCTCCAAACTCTGTAGACCAGCAAATTATGGGAAAAAATTAAACTGCAGCATGTGGGGAGACATTGAAGCTGAGTAATTGTCTATGGAAATAAAAACCAAAAAAGACAGGGCTCTCTGAGACCATCAAACTTTCGCCAGTCTCTAAGCACGTGCTATGCAGAAGATGATCACGTGTTCCATGAGAACACTAACTTAACTGAATGTTTCTTCTGTAAATTATGTCATTGAGACACACTGGATACTAATCACAGCATTGCTGATCACAATGTGGGTTTGTTTGGTCATGGCAGAGCTGACAGGACAGAGAGGAATTACTGCACCCGTGAATCTATACCCAATACCTGGGTCAACCGTATTTCAAGTTCTTCAGGTTGGCTGAGCAAGGCCCTAAATTTGAGTCAAGTCCCTTTAATTACTCTTGCTGCAAGTCCTATGGTGAGGTGGGTGAACTTTCAAACACTAAACAGTAGAATTACTCACCGGGTGGTTTTTCCCTCACACCCCATCCCAATTAGAGAGCTGCATTTGGTTTGGGTTCCTTGGAACTGTGCTCTTGTTAACACTCATCAAACACAGGAAAAATAAAACAGCAATTTAACCATGCCGGCCGTGTGAAAGCCTTGTTCAAATAATCAGCACACTTCTAACTGGCTAGTAATAGGCAGCACTGAAAAAAAAAAAAAAACACCAAATGACCAGATTTATACCACTGGGCAGGTCTGAAAGTAATGCCACAGCTGAAATAAATTCATTTACAATTTAAAACCAGTCTTTCAATGAATAACTGTTTACATAATAGCGAAGAGCCTATGCAGCGCAACTGGGACCCATTTACAACGTGTTAACCAAATAACGCATGTTTACAAAAGATTTAGAGTTTGTTTTTGGAGAAAAGAACCTTAGTACCCATGCCAACCAAAGCCGGGCAGTATGTACAGTTAGTAAATCTTTTCTTAGCTGCAAAATTAGTGTCAAGTTGCTTAAATCCATAGACTCCATCAGGGTAAGTCACTCATTAAATTGACATGTGAAGGTAGTAGGCTAACACAGCCAACTGCCCCATTCTGATTTTTTTTTTTAAATCAGCCCAATAATGAGGTGTACGTAGAGTTGCTTAACCAGGGCAAGGGAAAAAGAAAGCAGAATCATCTGGAAATGGCCATCCTGGATTTAATAGCCTACAACAAAACCCTAAGCAGGTCAACTCCATGGTTCAGCAACTCCTAAAAGTCCTGTCTGTGTCTCCAAGGCTTATCAGGACAGTTGGTGCATGAGGGCTCCCAATGAGAGCTGATTTATAGCGTTGGAAATCTCTGTGGTGACAAAGAAGGGCCAGGTCCTCTGGTGCCTTCTGTAGCTTTTAGATCCCAGATGATATGGTCGGTGATAGAATCTCTTCCTTTTTACCATCGACATAAACAGGTCACAGTGTCTGCAAAAGCTTGTTCAGGAGTCAGAGCAATCTCTCTCTCTCTCTCTCTCTCTCTCTCTCTCTCTCTCTCTCGGGCAGAGTCAGATTTTTATTGAGTCAAGCTGCCTAATTGAACACAAATCATGTGATCAGACTTAGAGTATATTAAACATGAAACAGAGGGACCAGATTTGACTCAGACTAGGGCTGTTACAGGGTTAACTTTCAGACATCTCCTGAATACAAGATGCATTTTATATTCTTTCATTGGCAGAAGTTCAAGGGGCTGGGGACTGGGGGTTGAACACACATACCATACACACACACACACACACATACACACACACACACACACACACACAGAGAGAGAGAGAGAGAGACACAGACACAGACATGTGCACGCGTGTGCAAATCTAGTTTTATGCTAGCTGTGTCTGTTGTGAAGCAATATGTTGGCTAAATAGGACAGGTCCAGTGAGTTAACGTCTCCTGGCAGCCTGATTTAAACCATGGCTACACAAACCAGAGCTCTGTCCAGATCTCAGGAAAGTGAATTATATATAATAACACTTACAGTTTCCTAGTACTATTAGATTTGCCTTCTTACATAAATGCTTAAGTTATGATAGAAAACAGGGCCATGTCAGTTCCCCTCAGTCTCAGCACATTCGCTATTAGCATAAGAAACGCTGCTTAAGGCAGACCTAGTCGGGCTTGAAATTTCTGAATTAATGGATTTGATTTCCTCTTGAGACAAACCATCAGCCTTGCAGTAATGGAAATAGATATAGTTGGTAAAACAAATAAAACGCTGGCATGCAGATAAAATGGGTTTCAGTTTAAAATAGTAATGTTGTAATTGAAGTGAACAATTACAGAGCTGCTCCTAGGCACAAAGAAATGCCATGAAAATGAAGTCATGTTTTTGTTAAGTATAGTCATTTCATGAAAATGTGGAGCTGCAGATGTCATTGTCTGCCAAAGGGAAAACTATACTTATTCTTCTATACAAAGATCATTTAATAACATTTGGCTAATTTTAATAATAATTGCTAATATTAACCCCGTGTTTCACCGGGAGCTGGAAGACAAAGGCTTCTCAGTTCTCCCCCTTCTGTTGGTTGTGAGCCAAAGAGGATAAGTTCCTGTAAGAGCTCTTGGCAAAGAGGGCTCAGAACTCCCCACCCCCAGCAGCCCTCTCCTTGTTAATGTCTTATTTCTCTGTCTTTGTTGAGCATCTGTTTTCAGAAATGGAGCCTGGTAGCTGGCAATAGAAGATGCGAGAGAGAAGGAGAACAAAAATGGGATCCCCAGGACAGAAAAGTGGGCTCTGGAATGTTCTCTTCTGATCCGGCTTCCCCTACCCCCACCCCACCCTGATCTGTTTCAACTTGTCTGTGAACCATATGAAATTCAGAACAGAAACTTCCATTTTTAGAACTTGCGAACCGAGGCAGGCAAGGCCAGGCGATGCCATTAGAAACACAAGGGCCTCATGGACTCTGAGATGACACAAACACACTTGAGCAAAATGTTCCACTGGGTCCCAACCTTCACTGCCTTCCTCCTCTTCCATCTTACTGCGTTGCAGGAAGAGACCTGCCCTGGGTTTCCTCTTCAGGTTGTGGTAATTCAAACGGTATTGTAACTGTGGGATTTTGTTTGGAATACACTGTGCTTGGTGCTTTACAAGACTGATTGGCACACACAGCCTGCTGGGCTCATTTGGCATCTTCTTATACAAGGGATGAGCCTAAGGTTGAAATAGATGATATAGATATAGGTATAGATTTCAAATCACATTCTTCTCAGAGCCACAGAAGAGATAGAAAACAAAAGCCCTCCACCCCCACCTCCAAGCCTCGCCCCCACCCCAGAGGGTTGGGCTGTGACTTCCTAAGAGAAAAGGTTAAATGGACCAGCTTTGTGACTTGGAGGGAATCCAAAAGAAGAGGCTGGCTCTTTTTTTTTTTTTTTTTTTTTCCTCAGCCAGTTAGAATAATTCATTCCCTAAGGCTGCCTACCTGTGACAGTCACAGGTGACCTCCAGCCTGCTGAGCTCTGATGATTTCCCCTTCCCATCACCCACGTACAACTCCGGCCCAAAGACAAATGCTCAGCGGGCCCAGGACAGATCTGGAGAGTCAGGGACAGGCAGGCGAGCTGGGTCTGCGCATGTCACCGTAAAGCCTCGCATGAGGAGCTTTTACTGTCTTCTTCACACACCCACACTCATATAAACACACCCACACTCAACAGCAAGTTCCCCACACTGGAGAGCAGTCCTCTTCTATGAGGAGACATTTTAAAACATATTAGCACCCTCCCCCAAAGCCATCAGGCAAACCGTGTTTATTACTTCGTTTGCTGTTTTAAACCCCCTCCTAATGGCTTCCAAGGAGACGAGGGACTTCCTGTAGAAAGAAGCACACCCGTCCTCTGGTGAGAGACATCCACACCTGACAAAGACTTAAATCTTCCCCGCCTCCTCTTGACACAGCGCTGGTGACGCATAATGTACTTTTTTTTTTCTTTTGACAGAGTAATAAAAACCTCATTATCTCTGAATAGGCAGCAATTTCGTTATCTAATCTTTTTACCAAAAGGTTAGTTAATTAATCAGAAACAAATCCTGATTATTATTTCAATAGAATTAGGAAGACAGATCACCAGAGTGCAGCTAAATAGGGCCAGCCTGGGGTTTCACCTGCTTATTGCCATTCAGGACCTTGCTGCCAGGGCCCCTCCAGGCACCCAGGCCTTGGAATAGCAGCCAGCAGATGGCTGCTGGGAGTGAGCGGCCAGCCTGCCTGGGCTCTAATGCCTGTGATCACATTACCTCACCGAATCCGTTACCAAGGTAACTGTTAAATTGCTGTGAAAGGCATGGTAATAAAGTAACCTGTCACATCGACAATAAAAGGGGCAGAATTTTCCTGTTCACTGAACTTTGCAGCTCATCAATACTCACTTGATGGAGAAATTCCCCACTCCTCCCCGGCCAGCCACAGGAATCTTTCCATAAGGTTTCTGAAATGCAAACGAAAGTTCATGTAAACACAAGAGAGGCAGAATTAAAAGCCGCATTCTTAGCTGCACGGAGCAAATGCCTGCCTCCTTCTGTCTACTGTGGAGTGGTTATGGGAGTCTGAAGAACATCAGATTGCTCCCTTTATTATTGTTGTTTTTAATTTAAACCACGCTAGATAAAAATAACCTTTTGCTAGTGAAAGACAGCTGTGATTAATAGGAGACTGAGAAAAACAAACACAAGGAAGAGAAAGAAAACCTCAAATCTCTCTTCCTCCATCAGATCCTATCTTTTTGGCTGTTTTTATTACAGGGTCATGGTACTTTAAAAATGACTTGGATGTAAGCATAAAGTGGGGGAGACACAAGGCAAGCCTGCGTTTGTACAAGCAAGCCCCCCCACTAATGTCTCCCTAGTCAGTTGTAACTACACAGAGATAAATGTTCACTGAATGTGTCTTGTGGCCACATCCCCTCCTGCAAATGCCCTTCAAAGGTTCAAAAATTCAGAGTGTGAATTTTATTGGGGACAGTATGAGGGGTGAGATTCGCAACAATCCATGGAGGTCATTCTCTATGGGAAGAAAAGAGAATGTCCAAATACTTAAAGGAGAATGAGTAAGTGGAAGACTTCGTTTACTTCAAGTCCATTTGGGAGCCAGCCCTATGCACACACATGGGAAGTAGGGTATAACCAACTAGCCTTCATTATCACACATTTGTAGGCTTTACGCCTTGGGCTCCATTTAGTGCTGTCATTAATTAGGCAGTGTTAACCTAAGAGGACTCCAAGACTCGCCTATTGATATATTTCTGGGCATGGTCCACTTGGCTAGCAGGTAACAGTTACTGCTTTTTATTAAAACAACAACAAAAAAACAAAACACAATCAAAAAAACCTCACCATTTTTCTTTTTGGACCAGCCCACCACAGCTATGAACCACTTGTAATGGTAGCTCCAACCCGTGGAAAACTAGCTCTAAGAAAACATGGTTCTCAATACGGACCTCCCAAGATGTGGTTACCACAGCCTCACTGGCTGGCTTCCATGCCGCTACTTTGATTGGCACCTTAGAGAAGACGGTGCTTTTCAACAGGGAGCCTAGAGGTTGCTGCAGGTGGGAAGATGGATGTGTTCCCAGTAAAAATGAAGGCTATGTCAAAATGCGTAGGGAGCAGAGGAAGTCCTGAGTGAATGAGTCCTGAGCAAATGTGCTTTGATGTAGGTATGGCCATATCAAGGTCTCCTCCCTCAGACCCGTGGGAAAATGGCCAAGTCCCTCTAGGTAAGGATCAGCAGGATGTTGTCCTGGCTGGTTCTCTGTGTCAACTTGACACAAATGACATCATGAGAGGAAGCAGCCTCAGCTGGGGAAATGATTCCTTGAAATACACCTGTAAGACATTTCCTCATTTAGTGATCAATGTGGGAGGGCCCAGACCATGGTGGGTGGTGTCATCCCTGGGCTGCTGGTCCTGGGTTCTATAAGAAAGAAGGCTGAGCAAGCCAGGGGAGCAAGTCAGTAAGCAGCACCCATCCATGGCCTCTGAATTAGCTCCTGCCTCCAGGTTCCTGCCCTGTTTGAGTTCCTGTCCTGACTTCCTTCAGTAATGAACAGCAACGTGGAAGTGTAAGCCAAATCAACCCTTTCCTCCCCAGCTTGCTTTTTTGTCATGACATTTCATCACAGCAATAGAAACCCTACCTAATACAGATGGCAAAGACTTTCTAGGAGATCTGGGTACAAATGTTAAGAGTATTTACAGAAAATGTCCACCATATCTTTCTCTCACCAGATAGTTGTGGTCTGAAGACTATTCCACTACCAGAGATTGCTCCTACCAAGATCAGCTAAACCTGTCTCCTTGATCTAGCTCTATGCCATAAACCCCAAATCCTTGTTCATTTGTATGTAATAACGCCACCACCTTGTTCACTTCTATGCAATAATCCATCTGTCTATTCAACTGGGTATAATAGACACACATTGAGCTTCTAATGTGCTGCTGTTTCTCCCATGGCTAGCCCAGACCACTCAGTCCCAGCTTTCTGTCCATATGTCCGTCAGTCTGTCATTTCTTTGTTTCCTTTCTAATCTAGTCCCGTCCACACCTGGGAGCCATACATAGATGTGACATTCATGATATTCAAGTTTGTTTAAAAATTGAAAATACGTCTATGTCTAAGCTATTGAAAATTGTGGTCAAGCATGAAGTAATAATACCAGTGAACACACACACACACACACACACACACACACACACACACACACACATTAATGGCAAGGTATGTAGGTATGTATTATATTCTTGATATTTAAAGCATTTTTACCAATTTACATTTCCCACTCTTTTGAAGAGACAGGTTCATAGAGATAATTGCTTGTGATAGATATCCCATATCACCAATACATGCTGCCACCTTGTGAAGCTTTTCCAGAGGTGTCTGAGCAGGACAAAGGCAGTTTCTGCATGAGAGATATCTAGCTACAATTGGAGGAATAGGAACTGTGTAAATAATAAAATTAATTCAGCCCACAGGTCAGGGTTGTAAATACCAGTGGGACCCAGTGAGTTATATAAACATGTAAAGAGGAGAGATGTGAGAAGTTGGGCAATGATGGTGCATGCTCAGCCAGACTCTCTCTCTAGGAACAGTACTAACTGGATGTACTGTTTCTACATAGCTATGGGAAGCTCCCCATGGTCAGACATTGTGATTTTTTCAATAAAGCCTCCCAGCAGGAGTTTTAATATGAAGGCACAACTTTGGAAGGTCACTTGTATCAGTTTTCTAGGCTTGTATAGAAAGTACATAGCCTAAAGCGCCTTAAAGAAATCTGTTTTCCCATAGCTCTGAACAACAGCCATCTGGGATCCAGGTGTCCTAGAACTGGTTTCCCTGGTGACCTCTCACCCTGCCTTGTGTCTTCTTCTTTTCTTGGATTTTCCCTTCTGTCTTTGCTCTAATTTTTCTTCTTAGAAGAGACTGTCATATGAAGTGCTTTATTATAACTCAATGATCTGTTTAAAAACCTTATCTCCAAACATATTCACATTCCATAAACTGAGAATTCAAACTTTATGTGAATTTTGAGAAAGAATGACACATAATTCAGTTTATAACACCAACACGCCAGATAAAACTCTGGTCCAAGATGAGTCCAGGCCTTGCTGGTCACACTATGAGTCAATGGGTAAAGATGCCTTCTACCAAGACTGAAACCTGACCCAGAAGGAGAGAATGAACTCCTGAAAATTATCTATTAATCTCTACACCAGTGCATATGAGTTCACATGTGCATGCATGCAGGCATACATGTAACTGAAGTTTTCTGTGGTCCTGCCCAGTCCTATGGACCCCGTACCACTTATAAAATAATCACCCAGAAACTTATATTAATTAAAACTGCTCAGCCATTAGCTCAGGCCTACCACTGACTAGCTCTTATATTTAAACTCAGCCCATATCTATTCATCTTTATGTTTCTGTAACTTTACCTGTGTGCCATTACATGCCATTACATGCTATTCCCTGGATGGTGGGCTGGCATCTCCTGATTCTGCCTTCCTCTTCCCAGAATTCTCCTGGTCTGCTTATCCCGCCTATACTTCCTACCTGGCTAAGGGCCAATCAGCATTTTATTTATCAACCAATCAGAGCAACACATTCACAGCATACAGAGCAACATCACCCATCACACACACACACACACACACACACACACACACACATACATACATACATACATACACACAAATAAATAAATAAATAAATCTGAAAAAAAACATTTTTAAGCTGGGCAATGGTAGCACATGCCTTTAATCCCAGCACTTGGGAGGCAGAGGCACACAGAAGTCTGTGAGTTTGAGGTCAGCATGGTCTACAGAGTAAGGCTCCAAAGCTACACAAAGAAACTCTGTCACAAACAAACAAACAAATGAACAAACAAACAAATAAATAATTAAATAATTTAAAAAACAACAACAACAACAACAATGTGATAGGTGAGGTGTTCCATCCAAGCCCTGGAACTTCATGGAAGGGCCATTTTAAGGATAGAATGGATTACTGGATGAAAGACATTTCTAACCAGTAAAGCATTTAGTAAAGCCTGAGAATTAGAGCTTTAGGTCACATTCACAGTGAAGCTTGGGAGAAGAATGGGGTAGAGTGAAACCACCAGGAAACAGAAATGTATGACCTGCTCAGAGTGGGTAAAGAAGATGGGGCTGAGCAATGGGGTCCATCTGAAGAGTTTCACATGCACAGAAGGGAATGAACCAGGTGCTTTCGATGGTGAAGAAGCAGAACTGAGTGCTTTAGATGGCAGAGAACACAGAACATGCAAATCTGAGCTATCACCTCTCCCACTACAGGCCCAGAGAGCTATAAGATCTTTCATGGGACCTCAAAGCCCAATCCACCAGCTAGCTAAACTCTCACTATGTAACCTGGAAAGATGTGAAGAAATGACTCTGTACCTCCCATAGGGCATTCATGGCAGACCACAGAGAGAATTCCATCCATTTCTTGCTTGGTAAATCAAGGAGTATTTTATTGGGGTTAAGGAACATGAGTGAGGGGTTACTGGAAGGATCAAGGGTCACTCAAAAATGGCTGTACCACCAAAAGGTCCCATACTAGAATGAATGATAACTAAAACTTCATGACTGTATACCCTTCCTCAGTAGACCTCCCACCCCTATACATTCTCCACTGTTCTGTAAGTGAATATAAACACATGTCATTACTACAAACCCAGCGGACATTGTACTATTTTATATTACTACCATGACTATGAGGCCAAGATATTCTTTAGGTCATCACAACGACCTATACTCCATGGTAGTGACAATCCTCATGCAGAGAAGAAATGACAGCTCCCTAGAGTCACCTGAGAATTCTTGCTTTCCATTAAAGTGCTCTCTGACTGCAACTATAGTTGAAACTTGCCCAGACAATTTGGGTTTATATTTGTCTGTGTGCTGTTGTTTCTGCAACAGGGCCTATTGTGGTCTGCCTAAAATGAAGTGTCAAAGGAAGCTGGTGACACCATGAAGAATCTTGTCACATGCGGATCACATATTAAGAACTTCCAATGGAAAATGCCCGCAGAGGACTGTAAAGAGAAGGTGTGATGGGGATTTCAGAAGAACAGAGTAACCAGCAATGTCTGCCAGGGAATAGGACAGGGAGCATATAAAGCCAGCCTATGAAAATAGTCACACGACCTTTGACCACTGAGGATATAAAGGTGTGGTAACTGAGTCTTTGGGGGCATTTGTGTCATGGCAGTGTGCATACGATGTTGGAATCAAAGCTTTAGGACTTAGTGTTGGATTTCAGTCTTGCTCTGGGATAATTACTCATTTCTATCTGCCTGTCTCTTTCTTAGGGAATACAAATGTCTTCTCTAGGTTGGTCCTTCACTGTATCCTGGAAGTATTAAATTCAAAACAATAAATGTGCACAGTTGAGTTTCCCTTGACTCACCGAAGAAACTTTGGACTTGGACTTTGTATAATGCTTTGTGTGGCCTGAAGGCATTGTGAATCATGAGGTTGACTTGAGCCTTCAAGGCCAGAAGCAGAATACTATAGTATGGATGTGATGTGAGTGTATCTTTCAAGGGTTCACAGGTTGGAAACCAGAACTTCAGGATGGAATGTGAAAATAGTGGAACAATGGAGAGGTACAACCTAGGAGCAGTTGGTTGGGTCATTGACTATGCACCCTGGGAAGAGGGGAAAGACATTTTCATAAGATTCCTCAGTTGGTTCTTACAAGGGGGCCACTCCCCAGCACCTGACTTCCTAGCTGATAATGACATCTCTTACTCTCTTGTGTACTTTTACTGTGACTGAGATGTCAACAGAGCCAACTTAACATTGCTATCATGCTCTTTAACTTCCAGAAGAGTAAACAAAACTTTATTTGGCTCTATTTCCTAGTTTAGTTACTGTTGCTATGAAAAAAAGACCATTTGTAAAAACATTTGGGGAAGGAAAGGGTTTATTCAGCTATGGAGGGAAGCCAAGGCAAGAACCTGGAAGTAGGCACTGAATTGAAGTTCAGAGAGGAATGCTGCTTACTGGCTTGCTTCACCTGCCTTGCTCAGCTGCTGTGATGGCTCTTCTTGGTTGTCAACTTGACTACATCTAGAATGAGCTACAATCTAGAAGTGGAGGGCACGCCTGTGAGAGATTATTTTTGCTTGGTTTGAAGTGGGTAAATTCACTTCTAGTCTAGACTTTTGAGGCGGGAAGACTACACTTTTATTCCAGATCTTGAGGCAAGAAGACACACCTGTAATCTGGGCCACACCTTCTGCCGGAAGCCTATGTGGAGACAATAGATGAAGGAAGCTTTTGCTCTTTGCCTGATTGCCCTTGCCTTGCTAGCACACCCGTTCATTAACTGGCATTGGAACCTACTTCTTTGGGATTCTAGCATCTACAGAAGACCAGCTTAGACATGGAGCCTGGATTTTTGGAGCCATTGTTGGATTAGCTGGAATACTGCCTGTATGGAAGTCAGTCCAATGAATCCCATATATAAAAATACATATACAATACATGTATAATAAACACATATATAACACATATATGTGTATTTATATATATGTGATGGATTAGCGGACTACAGCCTGTATGTAAGCCAGTCCAATAAATCCCATATATAAAAATACATATACAATACATATATAATAAACACATATAAAATACACATATGTATATATATGGGGTTTATTGTAATTATGTAACATATATAATATATATAGAAATTATACATATATATATATACATATATATATACTTAAAGGCATTTTATAGCCCATATTATGTCTAGTGTTTCTCCCTGAATACTCTAAATTGACATTTTTTTTTTAAATTTACACACCCAATGCTTAAAAAAATACAACCACAAATTCAAAAGGCTCTAGGTATCAATATAAAACTTTAATCACACTTGATGTCAAAGGAATATGATTTTTAATTGAGGTGCTACAGTGACTCAGGCAGCTGGAAGGTGGGTTGCTACAAGTCATTAGACAATCAGGGAATTTTATGGTCTCTTATTGTACATAGACTCCGCGATTCTAACTGTGACAACCATTCTCTCCCAAAACAACTTTCATTTTTGAAAAACCTTGCAGGATTATGGTCCCTCACTTAGATTCCAGACTCTGTGGGAAGCTGAGCTCACCTTTTCTGATATGTTTTTCCTATTACAGTGAGCAAATGAATCAGGTTCTCCATAAAGGCAATGATGTGCAAATGCGCATCTTTAATACATGAAAGCTATCATTAAATACCTAGTGGTATGGCATTTTCAGGTTCCTCCACTTTGCTAGTGGAGGGTAGTGATTTTCACATTAGTTGTGGCATTTGTGATGGGGCTGTCTGACATTACATGCAGATGCGTCCTATTTGCTACCATTATGGCAAGCGAGCAACATGACTACAGTAATTGCTGGCATCCTCTCATAAAATGGAGCATCCTTCGGCTTTGTAAATGTGATGTTTTTATTTTATCACTTTGTTTATATACAGATTAAAACACGATCCCTCATGGCAACAGATGATAATTGAGCAGTGCCTTGAGCCAGCCACAGAGCACAGGAGTAGCACTTGCATGCCTTGGGAAGATTCAACACCTGAGGAATACATTTTCTCCTTACAGTCTTTCACCATGGCTTTGGATTTGTTTTATACTGTTAAGAAGACATACAGAGAAAGACATTTAAAAGACATTATTCAGCTACTACAGAAAAGAAAGATTTTTCAGTATTATTGAAGGATTTGGTACGTAATTAATTTCATTGGAATTTGCTTAGAGTTCTGTTAAAGATCACCAGATTGAAAACGCAATATGTTTCTTTGTCTTTTTGATCCTTCTGAAGTCTCAGCTTAATTCACAAATGAGGAAAAGTGATTCTCTGGTAGTTTGCATGCAAGTCACAAATTCCTTGCTGGGTTCTAGAAGATCCATGGTCTCCAAGCTCCAGCGCTCAGCTGCGGCTGCATATGTTTCTGCTGAAATGTAAAACTGACTGAAATCATCATTCCCTGTGCTTTTAAGAGACTGTATTTAAAGCTCTACTTGACACATCTTGTTTCTTTAGGGAGCTTAAAATTATATTGAAAAACAACAGAGCCAATGAAAGTGTGTGTGTGTGTGTGTGTGTGTGTGTGTGTGTGTGTGTGTGTGTGGTGTTCTGTTCGAAACTGAATATTATGAACACTGCACAAAATTATTAGGAATAATCAGAACTCTTTCTTAGCTTAAAGTATTGCATTCACCTTGGTTTCTATATTGCAAAACATAAATGTAAATTAACACATACCTAAATAGAAAATAGAGACACTTTTCTATGGCTTGGTTGTAAAATATAAATATTTTGTACACACACCCAGAATTAGCACCACTTATTATTTTTAATGCAAAGTGAAAAGAATTTAAGATAGAATGGAATTTGGTTATCACAGTATCTTAACTTGAGTGAGAGGCCCGTCCTTTGGTAGTCTTGTCCAGGAGCTTTTCAAAATCAAAGGTCAAAGTCAAAATTTGAATTTCTAAGAGATTTTACCTCTTATTTGTTTCTCCTTCAGGGCTGTGGATGGAGACAAGAACTCCACCAATGAACTACACTTCCCAGCTTGAAAACAATGGTTTGGGTTGCTTGCCCAGCATATCCAATTCATAGCTGTCATAATAATTCACAGATATCTCATATATGAGATATCTTCATATAGATGGAAATGTTTCCAGCCTTGGGTTCCCACAGCCTTCCACTTTCTTGACACAAAGCAGCATGTTTTCCAAATCTCTGACAGAGAAAAATCTGTTTACACACAAATTTTGAAGTTAGATTGTTGTGGGAAACATCATTTTTCAAAATATAAGCCTTTGTTATATTCCTGAGATAGGAAATTCAAAATACATATTAATGAAAAGTAGCCTAAGCAGTTAACTGATAGTCTGAAGAAAAAAATGCATGTACGTTTCCTGTTTTTGAAAAATTTTAAATAAATCTCGATACCCAGGCAATGTTCTCAAATTGTCTAAGTATGTGACTGGTTGTTTTTACTTCCAACTTTATTTTCCCATTGTGGATTTTTGGCTCATCAAACAAAAACAGGAACTGGGCCTAAATGAGAAGATGTTTTAAATATGAGTTTAACAGAGTTATGATAACCACACTGAATTGCAAAGATTTTTCGTTTAGTTAGAGAGGAAGATGTGGAGGAAATAAATTGCTTTTGAATATTTCAATGGCTTATAATATGTCAAATTTGAATGCAAGGTATAGAGACTAAAGCTAGAATAAAACTCAGAAATTATAGAGTCTCCTTGGTCATGATCTGCATGTGGCAGATCTGTTCTTTGAGGCTTTGCCATACTCAGATGATGTCCACAGATCGGGAGACAGAAATGTTGATGTAGGTTTCTTTGAAGTTTTTCTTGGAAAAGTCAAGAGTGTATTCCACTTGAAGAATATATTTCTCTTTGCCTGCTTAATAAATCCATGAAGATACAGGAACTCTCCAGGACATCTATTGCTGATAAATTTGTATTTCCATTTACTCTGTTTAATAAATTATTTAAGATTTTTCTTTAAAAAATTAGACTTTTTCTTTTATTAATTTATTTGTACAACTGTTTTGCCTTCATGTATGCATGGTATGCATGAGCATCCCAAGTGTGCCTAGTGCCATTAGAAGTCAGAGCATCAAATATCCTGGGATTGAAGTTACAGATGGTTGTGGGCTGCTGTGTAGGTGCTGGGAATTGAACTCTGATCCCCTGAAGAGCAACATGTGCTGAGCACACTCTTCACCTCTCCCCTTAACTTTTTTTTTAATTGAAAGATTATAGAAAATGTTTTTAAAGTATCTTGTCATGAACTTCTTAGAAGCAAAGAAGGTACAACTTGACCCATAAACTTCTTGCAAATAAAATGTGCAGTGGTCACATCCGTTGCTACCATGTTGGTCCTAGACCCTCATGTAGGCCATGAGTACTCTGTCCTAACCTTTTTTTTTTTTTTTTAAGCCATAGTTGATTCTTAGTGGATCCATCTTTCCTCATCAAGCCCAATAGACATTGACATCTTTTCATCTAGTTCAGTTCTGAACCTAGGTTACTAGGTTCAGCTGTTCTGGTAAGATGTGATAAATAGAATTCCTTGGGTTTTGTTTTGTTTTGTTTTGTTTTGTTTTGTTTTGTTTTGTTTTTCACTTTTCTTAAGTTTGAGGAAGCAGTATGAAAACTAGAAAAAAATATGCTCAGAATCCCAGGCACAGAAATTCCATGCTGTGTGGAGCTGAATTTTATGTGGACGTTGTTCTCTTTGGATGAAAATCACAGCTGGACATGACTACACTGAGCATAAAAGTAAGTTCTAGAAAGGAAGAATTATTTAGATCACTTAGCACATCTAATGATAGGTCATAGATAATATGTTTAATTACCCTGATTGAGGTACCAATAGAATTGTGCATGCGCATAAACCCCTTTACAAATCTGTCAAAGTGAGAGGAAAAACATGTCTTAAGAAACAAAGTTGACAAACAGATTGCTTATTGTGGCAAACAGACTGCTTATTGCCTTATTAGCATAAAGCAAAACAGGAAACTGGGTATTGTTCCAAGGGGTGTTGAGGAAAGGTGGGGACTTATACACTCAGAAGTTACAGAACCCCCTAGACTTGACTCATCTTCTCTGAGAAGCAAGAGACTAGAGACCAAGAGTAGCATTAGACTGGTTGCCCTTTAGCTTTGGGTAGCTGAAAAGAAATTGATTGCATGAAGAAAGATAGGAGAAATAGAAAAATGTTTGCATATTACAATGAATTCACCTAAACTTCTGCATAAGGATATTTGGATGATGGAAAGAGCTAATGGCTTAAAGATGTTGAAGCCAGAGACATAGCTGTAGTTAGGCTTTTCTTTGAGCCACTAGCTCACAAAAAGTGACACAGAGACATGTTAATTATGAAAGCTCAGCCTTAGCTTAGTCTTGTTTCTAACTAGCTCTTATAACTTAACTCATTTCTATTAACTTACTTTTTGCCTCGAGGCTTTATTACCTCATTTCCATAATGCTCATCCAGTTTGCTCTGTGTCTCCTGCTGTGTCCACCTTCTTCTCTCAAGGTCCTCTCTGCCCAGAAATCCTGCCTAGCTATTGGCCGTTCACCTTTTTATTAAACCAAATGGAGTGACACATATTCACAGTGTACAAAAAGATTATTCCACAAGACAGCCTCATCTCTATTCACATCTGCATGTAGAGTTTGGAAACGAACCACAAATTAAAGTTAACCACAATCCTGCTATTGAGAAATAAGCAAATGATATTATAAATTTATTTCCTGTAACTAAATACATAAGACATACCTGAATATACTCTGTAAGCTGTAACTATTTTTCACACATGTGTAACTGTTTTGCTTTTTGAAAACTTGTAAATAGGAGCTAGGACATTTTAGCATCACATTGTCTTGAAATACTAAAGATAATTTATCACTTGGAGGCTGACTCCAAATTTAGTAATACCAAGTGGGAAGAAAAAGAACAGATGGGCAGAATACTCCTGCAAACTCAAATGTTTTAAATGATAGCAGTTTTCTATACCATCCTTGATTCAAATAGGATTTGAACACATACACATACACATACACACACGCTGTCTATCTCTGTATACTTAACACATCAAACCAATATGGTCTAGCTTATTATGTCTCACTGTTCTTACACTTCTTTTCAACTTGGCCACAACTTTCAGCCAAGTTGCTGTAAATGCTGATTAAGATGATCACATAATGATCAGCAAATCAAATATCTTTTCTTACATTAAGGGAAAGAGAACTTGCTTTAAGTTCATATGCATCACAATTAAGAGAGTTCCATTTGGACTTATGATAATGGTTTCAGACATTATGGTCTCCAATTGCGTAGCTTCAGAGGCTCCAAGCACAATGGTCATTGCAAGGAATGTCTTGGGACTAACACAAGAAGAGGAAAACGCAAAACAAAACAAAACAAAAACCCCTGCTTTTATATGTGTGCCAATGAAAGTCTGGAAACACAAAGAACAGAGTGTGCCTCTCAAGTCTGTAGTAAGAAAGGCACCCAGAAGTTCACAAAGCTCAATTGTTTTTCCAAAATGTCTGATTAGGAAAATCAATTAACTCAGCATAATGGGCCCTACAGAGACATTGCTGCATTTCAGCAGAACAGAATGAGAAAATGTGAATAAGTCCACCCTCCTCCCGGAAATATGAAAGAGGCACAAAGTGGGGTGGGAGACATGGGGAGAAACAGAAGCCAAGACAGCAAAGATGGATGGGAGGATGCTGGGAAGGCTCCCTGAGGGCACTCTACCTGCTAAATCTCTGCTGCCAGTTTGAAATGCCAGCCACTACTTAACAGGTTCCAATATACAACTCCTGGAAAAATTTTCTCTCTTGGCTATTACCACATCTTAGGCTCCTGTTGACCCAAGACTAGCTTAGGACATGACCTATTACTTGTTTAGAAACCTGGAAAGTGAACCCACGCTAAAACTTTTCTTCTTCAATTTGTTTTCATACTAATGATAGCTGAAGGGACACACTACCCAAATGAAACACGAACGCACAGATTTTAGCATTTTCAAACAAATTATCTGACTTGGTCCTAGTAACTCTCATAAGATACCCAGAAACCTTTACTGATACTGTTGCCCTCAGACATGACTGCTCAAACTTTCTTTTCCTACAGCTCTGGACCTCCTTAGGGTGGTAGAATGCCCCAAGATTAGTGGATTGAGCAGAGAGACGTACCATGCGCCATGCATTCACAGAACCTTCAAGAACCACAGTCTTCTCAGGGTTACTCACACTTCTGGGCATCACAAATCCCTGACTTTGCTTTTTTTTTTTTTAATCTTTGTGGTTTTTGTTTGTTAGTTTTGTGTTTTGTTTTTGATACTGGGGACAAAATCCATGGCCTTCTACATCCTCAACAAGCACTCTGTCACCGAGCTGTGTCTCCAGCCCTCAAAGCTGTGTCTCAATTTGTCAGTGTCTTCCAATTTAAGAGGTCAAGGCCAGTAAAACATTTTCTCACTGTGACAGGTCTAAATAGCCTAAAACAGAAACTACAAATTAAATAGTGCTTAGATTATAGTACCAGCCTTTCAAGGCACTGCATGGGCAACTTATTTGGTCTGCTTCTCACTCTGTTTGTGTTAGTCCTTCCCCCACTGTGCTAAAATACCAGGGGTGATCAGCTGGAGAGGATTCTGGCTCCTGGATTCAAAGGTTTTAGTTCCTGGTTTCTCAGTCCTGTTGCTTTGGGCCTATGAAGCATGCCACATCATGGTGTAAGGACATAGTGGTGTGAGTCTACTTACCTCATGATGCTTAAGAAGTTGAGATAGAAATAGAGTAAGAGAGAAATAGAGAGAATGAGAGAGAGAGGGGGAAAGAAATAGAGAGAAAATTATATAGAGAGAAACAGAGAGAAAGAGAGAGCAAGAAAGAAAGAGACACAGAGAGAACTAGAGAAAAAAGAGAGAGGAATAAAGAGAGGGAGAGACGGAGGGAGGGAGGGAGGGAAGGAGGGAGGGAGGGAGGGAAGGAGGGAGGGAGGGAGGGAGGGAGGGAGGAACTAGGGTAACAACATCACCTTCAAGGATGTGTTCCAGTGACCTAACTTCTTTTTACTAGGACTCCTGAATCAACTCCTGAATGATTCAACTCTTCCCAATCATGCCACAGCCTGGGCACAAAGCCTTCGACACTTGGGCATCTAAGGAACGTTAAAGATCTAAACACAGAAGTATTGGTCAGTTTTTATCGCTGCAATAAAGTATCTTGGTAGCGCCGGTTAGCTTTTATGACCTTGATACAAATCTAGTGTCTTCGTTACTTTTCAATTGCTGTGATAAAACACCATAGCGGAGGCAAATTTCAGAAGAAAGGGTTTGGTTGGCTTATGGTTCCAGAGTAATAAAAGTCCATGATGATGGAGTAGAGGTAGCAGGAGGCAGATGGGTGGGACAGCAGCTGAGAACTCATATCTTGAACCACAAACAGGAAACAGAGAGGAGTCATTAGAAACAGCATGGGTCTTTAAGCTCTCAAAACCCAGGTCCAGTGCCATACTTCTAGCGAGACCCTGCCTCCTGAGACTCCCTCCCTGTGACAGTTTGAAGGAGAATGTCCCCATAGGCTCATACATTTGACTACTTAGCCCCCAGTTTGTGAAGCTGCTTGGGAAGGATTAGGAGCTGCTACCTTGTTGGAGGAGGTGTGTCACTGAGGGCTGGATATGAGGTTTCAAATCCTATACTATTGTATGACATTTTATTTGTGTTCTGAAAAATAAAGCTTGCCTGGAGATCAGAGGGTGGAGCTTGCCATGAGTTAACCACAGGGGCCAGGCAGTGGTGGTGCACACCTTTAATCCCAGCATCTAGGAGGCTCATGCCTTTGATCCTAGCATTTGGAAGGCTCACACTTTTGATCCCAGTACTTGGGAGGCAAATGGCTTTAACCCCAGCACTTGGGAGGTGGAGACAGGAATATAAGGCAGGTGGAGACAAGATCTCCCTCCCCAGTCAGTCTGAGATTTCATAGAGGTAAGAAGTCTCTGGTGGCTGGCTCCTCTGCTTCTCTGATCTTTCAGCTTTCACATATAATATTTGATTCTGTGTTTTTATTGTTAAGATTAATAAGGATTGACATTCACCATACCATTCCCAGTTATCTCTCTCTTTACCTCATAGTTGTATCTCAGGATGTAAGCTCTCAGCTATTGCTTAACACCATGCTTGTCTGCCTAAGGTCATGCTCCCTATCATGATGATCATAGACTCTGATACCCTGAAACTGTAAGTCACAAATAAACTCTTCTACAGGGTGCCTTGGTCATGGTGTCTCAACACAGCAACAGAAAAGATATTCCCCAAATAGAGCCATCAAGTGGGGGCCAACTATTCAAATATCTGACCATAGCGGTGGCTATTCTTAATCAAACCACCACATCTAGACTTACCTAAGAGGAAGACATCTCAACTGAGGAGTTGCCTCCATCAGATTGGTTTGTGGGCATGTTTGTGAGGGCGGTTTTTTTTTTTTTTTTAATACTAATTACCACAGAAAACCCCAACCCACTGTGGGAAATATTGTCCTTAGGTAGGTAGCCCTAGGTGATTTTAGAATGGTAGCTGTATTAGTCAAGATTCTCTAGAGTTACAGAACTTCTCTCTCTCTCTCTCTCTCTCTCTCTCTCTCTCTCTCTCTCTCTCTCTCTCTCTTTGTGGCAACTTACCTTCAAGCTAGCTGAATCATCCATAGCAACGCAATAAAAAGCCATATTCCTTTGACACCAAGTATAATCAGGGTTTTATATTGGTACTTAAAGATTTTTGAATTTGTGGTTGCATTTCTTTAAGCACTGTGAGTGTACATTTTAAAAAGCATGTCAATTTGGAGTATCCAGGGTGAGACACTAGACGTGGTGCAATTTGAGCCATAAAAATTCCTTTAAATTTTTTTTTCAAATTTGTAGGACAAAGGCAGAGCCCCTTCTGGCTTCAATTTATCTTGCAGTTTCTCAAATAAGGGAGAACTCTTTAACTTGAACCTTATCAGTCTGTGGTGTTGGCTTGTAGATAGTTTATCTCAGAGCATGAGAGTCTGAATTTTGCATAACCATTTCCCTCTTTCCAGGAACATCGTATTAATTTAAAGTATCATAAAAATATAGCCACATAACCATGTAGGGGTATAACCAGATGACCTTCATTTATTGGTTCTCCAGATGGCCCAAAGCCAGCTAGTGGTGTGTATTGTTGTGAAATAATCATCGATTGGTCTCTCTAAGATAGGTTCAGCATGACTCTGAACTTTGTCTTATAGAGAAGTGAGAATTCTTAGATGTTTGGCTGATGCTTTATTGCTGTTTGAATCAGCAAATGGCCAGAACGAAGGAGCGAGACTTGCTTGGTGCCTTCTCTCCAGCTTTTTGTCTGCATTTTTAACTGGAAGGGCGTACGGACATACGTCTGTCGGTCTTTGTATTCACTTCTTCTCTCATGGCTGGGATCAACCACCTGACAAGAATCAGCTCAAGGAAGGGTGGATAAAAAGGGGTATGGCCCATCATGGTGGGGAAGGAATGGTACCAGGGATGCAATGGGGATGGCCATATTTTTGTCCTCAGGAAGCAGAGAAGTGCAAATAGGTCAGAAAACTCCAAGGCCACTAGAGACCTACTTCCTTCAGCGAGGCTCTAACCCCTAATGGTTTCACATGCTTCCCAAACAACACAGCTAGCTCTGGAGCAAGTGTTCCGATACACCAGTCTACAGAGGATAGTTCACACTCAGAACACCAAAATTTTGGATCACTCAGGGTTAGTCAGACCAACTGACAGGGCTATTTTTGCTCGAGTGTGATTGGACAACCAAATGAGGCTCAGATACAACAATAATCCACTTGTAAAATAATCTGCAAGCATCCCTGGAGTTTGTATTTGGTAACTTTCCAGATGTTGGGACATGGAACACTGAGGTTATATAGGCAGACATTTTGATATCTCAGTGCAAAGTACTCAGGGACATACTTTAAAATCTCTGTTTCAAAGTAGAGGGTGGATTTGAATCTGTTGCCTGACAGATGGACAGCACGTCGGTATACTGAAGGGTTTTGCTTTAGCGCCTGAGGTAGCTGGAATGAGAAATGTCCCCATAGGCTCATGCATTTGGAAATGTTGTCCCCAGTTGGTGGCATTGTTTAGAGGAGGATGTGGAACCTATAGAAAGTTGAGTCTTGTTTAAGGAAGTCCAGCTGGAGGAGCACATCGAGAGTTTGCAGGTTCACCCCACTTCCAGTTCTTCCTCGTTGCTTCTGGTATGCACATGAACATGTGACCAGCCAGCACCTTGCTCCGGCCACCATGCTCTTCCTGTCCACTATCATGCCCTCTTCATGGATAGACCACATCCTCTTTGGAACTTTCAGATAAATAAGTACTTTCTCCCTACTTGCTTGTTGTGACATATTTTATCTTAGCAACAGAAGGATAACTACCACAGTAGCCATGTCTCCTACAGCTGTGTGAGAGAATGCTAAATATTCAATAAATAATAAGAATTAATATAGGCATACATGAATAGTAATGCCTAGGCTGGAAGAACATGAGTGATTTGACTTGCTTTATTGATTGGTTTACAAATTATGTTTACTGTCATATAGAAATTGTGGCTGTCTTGAACACGGCTAGTTAATTTGCTACATTAATCTAAGAATAAGGATCTTAATTTCTCAGAGTTCTATTCAAAATAAAGATGCCAAAGTTCTGCCTCACCGTGGTGTCTCTGAAATGTGTCTACTTCAGCAAAGCTGTTACTATCTACTGCTCTAAACCCTTATTATAGCAATAATTCACCTCTAGAAAATTTAATTAGCATTTTCAGGTAGAAGTCAGGAAAGCCTTAGAGAGAACCTAAGGCTTTCAAAATGGTTCCTCAAAATCTAAAACAAACAAACAAACAAAAAAACCCAAAAAACCAAAACCCACCACCACCAACAAAACGTTGCTTACAGAAAATGATACTCTAACTAGAAAGTACATATGTGGGATCTTGATATGATTGTATATGTATGTACATATTTTATGTCTTACCACAGCATGGAGTAAGAACAGAGGCATGTTGCAAACGAAGTCTGGAGTAAAGCTGACTTCATTATGTGAAAGGTGATTGCCTCCGATAATCTCTACTTAGAAACAATTGGAAACCTCTACCCTTTCCATTGAAAACATCTGTAGTCTGGGAACCACAAAAGACGCTGCTGTCATGGAAATCGGAAGTCCTGGAGCCTTGTTCAGTCAGTAGAGAAACTGCAACCCAACTTCTGCTTGATGTTTTATTGATAAAAATCAGGAAGACACCTTTCATGAACTTCTAATTAGTTTACCCAGCAAAATGTTGATAAAAGCTCTCTCTCACCCGACACCCCGGCTGCTCAGCCAACTGGGACCCCATACCTGGTGGCAATCACGCTGGGTCATGAAACTAATTGTGCTCTGTGAGGGTGAAAATTCTCCGTTTCTGAGCAGGGAATACCACTGCCTGACAGATAAACGTTCAAAATGTGGTGTGCTGTGGGTCTTTCATCTCTGTCACTGGCTATTTATTCCGACTTAGCTTCTAAATTATTCATTTTCTTTAAGCAATCAATATTAATAATCTGATTTGCTCCCTGACATTTTCAGTCACACTTCTGTTTAACTGACTGTAAATAAAGGTCACTTGGAGGCTTCCTGCTGCTGTTCAGAAGGTCCTTGCCTAATTAATTCCCAACATTTTTTTTTTCCCTGTGACTGTGATTAGCAGTTGCAATCAGGTTGGGCAATTAGCTGCCTCCTCGCACTGATTTGCTCCTTGCAGCCCTCAAGATGAGGTTTCGCTCTGCCATTCAGTCTCCACTCTAAAAATGAACAGGAGTAGGAGGATTTATTTTTCACTTCAAGGTTTACAAATTTACAGATAATTATAAAGGACATTATTAAGGCCATCTACCAGCTGCTGCTACAATCTCCCCGTTCAGGTCCTCAAGTCCGGGGCACTTTGGGCAGCTTGCTGGTGTCCTGGGGCAGGAAGGTTGAGACTCACTCCATTCTCCCAGCATACAAGCTCTTTGACCTTCAACAGTGAGTTTGTAAAATTCCTGCCAAGGGAGAATAGTATTTCCTCAAGGTTTGTGGTGAAGATGAAAGCCGTGAACGGATTCAACAATGTTAAGAACCGGATAGGTACTGGGTCAAGGCGCATTAAGGAAAATGGATGGAAGTGGCAGCGGAGAAAGAAAATGCTATGTAAACAAGCAAGCAAATCCTCGAGTTGCGGCTAACCTTGACCAGGGAAAGCGGGGGCTGCGAAGATAGAGGATTTAGCATTAGGTCTGAGGGTTCGGGAGAACCATGCTGAGGAAGGATGTTAACTTTTATGTTTTTCCAGCAGAAAGTGTACTTAGAGTACAGAGAATTGTGGGTGGCAGGAGGAGGGGCTGCTAGCAGACCACACGGAACCAGCACCTTTGGCTAGCTGGCCCACTCTGGGACAGGGTCCCACAGTTGTTTGGCTTGGATTCTAATCCTAGCCTCTCCATTTATTAAACTCATTACACTGAGCAAATCACAATGTCTTCATGCCCTCCTTGTCTGACTCCAAAGGATTGGGGAGGGGATCCCTAAATATTTGTATAGAAAACATTCAAACAAGGATTGAAAAGAGAAAGAATCCACCAATGTCAGACACTATCTGTGAATACTGATGAAGGGTTTGAGTCTGTTGTATATGGCAAGAGCGAACTGTAGTGTTCCAAACTCCTGCTGAGTGTGGAAACTACTGAGAGAGAAAAGGGGGTGATGGATTCTGATTGGAAGGCTATCCAGAACTCCAAAATTGGTTCAAGTTGACAAAAGTGTATACAGAGAGATGTGAAAAGAGAGAAAGCAGAAGACATATCCTAACTATTTATTAAGAACCACAATAAGGCCATCCTTCTGGTCATTTACATGCCTGTGATTTGAGTTATCCTTTATACTCTTTCAGTAGGAGATGTTGAAGATTTCCTTCCTATTTATAGTATATACTTACTAATATGTGGAACATGTCAGTAACATCTAAATTACTGATTTTTGTGATTCAAATAGTGTCAGACATATGCAAACAAATGGGTATGTGATTACTGTTTTTGGATATGTTTATAAAATTATGAGTAGCTGTATGGCATGCTCGTTCAAATTGCAACATTACCTCCAAACTGAAATATGTGCCCCAGGAAGAAGAAGGAGGTTCCAAAGCCTCAGATGGTAAGCAGAAGGTAAACCAAATGTTACATATACAGGAAGAATAAAAGCTTGGAAGGTTCTAGAGGACCCATGCCTACAGTGTAAAAGGGTGTAAACAGATGCTATGGGTGAAGACTCTATTTTTGCCACTTGTAAGTAACACCTTACCCACATTCCTGTTAGGAACCCCAATAAAAATTCATTGCTTCAGCAACTGAACATTGGTAAAATCTTTATGTTGGTCTGTTATGGGTTCTCTCTCTGGGTTTTGAAGATGTGTGTGTTGGTGTGTATTGGTGTGTATTGGTGTGTGTTGGTTGAAGTGTGTTCTGTCTCTCCAAGAAAAGTCTTTCACACAACCCAAATATGTTCAGAGGAGAGTCTTTCTCTAAGGGCAGGTCCTTGCTTGCCTCGAGGAAGATCAAAACAGGCAAGGCTGGGGAGATGGCTCAGGGAGTAAAGCCCATACCATGCAAACAGGAGGACCAGAATTGGGTCCCCAGAATCTGTGTAAAGTTATACATGGTAGCATACATTTGTAACCCCGGCTCTCTGACAGGATAAGGGTTAGAGATTGAAGAATGCCTTGAAGCATGTGGGCCAGCTAGCCTGATACACATAGCAATGAACTACAAAAGACCCTGTCTCAAACAAGGTGGCATCTATAAGGTATGTCTAGTTTTGCAGCTCACTCACGTCACCAAAGTGAGTCCAGTCATTTTGAATAAATTCAGACCTTGGCCATCACCTGTAGATGCTCTTCTGGGTATTAACACACAAAGAGTGTTTTGGGATTAGAACTGGTGTTGAAGGCAACATTCTTGGTCCTAAAAGTGAATGAGAGGCAAATTACATCCCAAAGGGGATCCATACATCTACAGATTGGCACTGAATATAACTGGGGCAGCTGCAGAGGAGTTGGGATTCCTGGAAGACACATGTTTTAGTCAGGGCTTGAATATTAATCAGAGCAATTTGAAGACAAAGCAGAATTTTTTTAGTGAAATATTTTCTCCAAACTGTCTAAAAGGGATATGGGCCCTTTCTTAGAAAATCTTATCATTGTTCAGCTGAAGGAAATACCCACTTCCACTGGGGCTGTGGCTCCCTCTTTGCTGACAGCTGCAAGCCCAAAGCAGGGCATTCTGCAAGAGCAGCTCCTCTTTTCCCTTCCTGTTCTGTTGGACTCATTCATTTAATCTCGCAGGACATCTGACACCTTTTTTTATTTTTCAACTCCTAAAGCATTTCTTCAAGCAAATAAAAAGCACAGCAAGAAAAAAAAAAAAAGAATGCTGACAGCAGCTAGCAGGCTGAGGTCTGCTACTGGTTACGTGGGCAAGGTCTACTTGCTCCCCAAGTAGCCAGGGCTCAGCATTAGGACAGAGGTCACACTTTGAACACCGTCCCTGTGACAGCTTGGGTAATGAATGCAAAATGTTCAGCATAGCCCATTTCCTGGGCAGTAGCTGATTCATATCATTGAGATGTATTACAGACAATGTCAAGCATTTTAAAATTGTGGACTGCATGCCCACAATTCATGTCGTTATATTCTCTTCTTGACATGCAGAACAGGTGATGGGTGGCTTCAATCCTAGCTGGCGAGGAAAGACATTTTGACAATCAATACCATTTTGCCATCAGATAAGTTCATTTTTGAGCTCAATAGATAATCAAAAGATTCCATCACCCAACTGGACCTTTTTTCTAGTGACAACACGAGGCAAGAGACAGGTTGCTCCCACTCAGAAGCTCATCAGCCTTTCTTCTGTAGAGCTTCTCCCAAAGCTGTCTTCAGTCTGTCTCCTTGAGTCTGTCTCCTGCTGGCAGGTACCTGACTTCCCTTCTCAATTGTCCTCCTTAACAAGGCCCAAACTGCCCCATGATCAAAGGGAAATGTGGATTCCAGGAATAATAATAAGACTTTATGCCACAGAATTCTCTATGAGGATAGAAATGTCCTCTTTCTGCCTCCAATATGATAGTCGCTAGACATGTATGACTCTGAGGTAGTTAAAATATGGGTAGTTTGGTCGTGGATCCAAATTGTTAAATAATTTTCTTTCTTTATGTGGTTGTTGTTTTTGGTTCTTCTAGACTGGGTTTCTCTGTGTAGTTTTGGTGCCTGTCCTGGATCTCGCTCTATAGACCAGGCTGGCCTCGGAGTTACAGAGAGTCACCTGCTTCTGCCTTCCAAATGCTGGGATTAAAGGTGTGCACCTCCACTGCCCGGCAAGCAATTTTTTTTTTTTTAGAAAACATTGAAAATGTTAATGACTTTCTGTGCCTAACAACTACGAGATTAGGCAGTTCCAAAGATGCCATATCTTTTAGATCTCTGAAGAGTATGTTCAGTTCTCCAGGAAAACTCTCAGCTCTAGATGTCTTCTAGGAAATCCTTCAATGTCCCTTGGTCAAAAGGGACGTTGACAATCTATAAGTTTGAGGACACTGCTTTTTTTTCCACTCATACATTTTTGTCCTAATGTTAGGTTTGGGGGTTAGGGCTTGAAATTATATGACTTCAATGTTCCCCAATCTTTGATTGTTGATTCATCTTCTGTGGCGCCATTCTTTAAAATGTGTGTGAATCAGACCCTTTGGAGCTATGCAGTGTTGGCATAGCCACAAGACACTGGGTAGTTTTCAGAGCTCATCTGCTTTTTGATGCTCTCTTGTTTGTCTTTGTTGTTGAAATTGAGCCTCGCAAATGATGTATTTCATAGGACCATTTCTCCTCCAGAACTGGGTCCAGACAAGTATCATTGTGTTATGTTACTTTAGTGTCTATTAATCTGGAACAGTTGCTTCCTATTTGATAATGTTGATGTGTTCTTTCAGAATACAGAAATAGGCTATTACTATGGCTGCCTTTTATCAGCTGGATGTACCTTAAATTTTTCTACAAAGTACATTACCAGTGAGGTGAACGTTCAAAGTTCAAGGAGTCAGCAGATTAAAACTCCATATTACCACTGTATTGAATGAATTGCACAGTGCCATATTATTATAATTGTGCTACATACATTACATATGTAGGGACACACTGTGCAGTGGTATGCCCAGACCCATAAGTCAATCATTCAAAATGAGCCAATCTCTTGCCACCAACTTGATCTGACTAAAGCTGAGTTGTGATACTGCTCACTGTGACACAATCTGGCATGTACATGATAGTACAACTCTAGCTCTTCCAGGAAGGCAACGTTAAATTTTAAAAGGTATTTTAAAAGAAAGTAATTGCCTCTTTGGCCCTTGGCTATGGTGTCAGTCATGACGTCGGGGGAAGGACACTGAAGACCTGGAACTTGTTCTCTTGTCTGAATTTACAGTTTCTGATCAAGACAAGAAAGACCATCCTCCTCCTTTTGGTGGTTTTTTGTTTTCTCTGGCTTCAAACTATACATGCTTCTGCTCCTTTACCCGAGTGTAGGGGTTACAGGAGCGAGCCATAGCATCCAGCTTGAAAACTAAGTGTGATGGTATACACAGAAAACACATGAGCTATGGTTTTGTATACTGGGTTTTCTTCCCTTCCAGGCTAGGTGTCTGTGTGTTTCTAGACCATTATTTTAAGGCAGGTGCTGTCACCATCAGAGTTTGGTATGGCCACAAAAACCATGAACAGATAGTGGTTCAGCCTTGGTGTGTCCTCTATGTGATCTCAGCCTAGTCAGCCTACACAGAAATCATTACACATATTCCTGTGTATTATAAAGTAATGATGCTTTATGAACAGCCCAGAGCACCAATTATTTTGCTAATTATACATTGACATTCCACCAAATATATAGGTTTTATTTTATGATTTCCTTTCTTATCTGATATGAAGTCTATTTCTTATTAATATTTAAGTTTTCCGTTGTCCCACAACTTTTGAAATATATAAAAATAGAAATTAACACACAGCCCCTGGGATAACGCGAATTCCACTATCATGTCTAATTTGCTACGTGTTTTCTCTTTTTTTTCTATTTGTAGGAAAGGAACGGTCTCATATACCTCACAATATCTCCTCCTGGGAGGTTGTCAGCAACAGAAATTGGTGAAGGAGGCAGGATGGCACAGCTTTGAGGCACAAGTGTTGCCGTCTGTCCTGACACATTATACCATCGCCAGATCCTCAAGTGCTCAATTTCTGTCTTTTCCCTTTGCGGAATGGGCTCTAACTCAGATGGCTACTGTGAACATCATGTGTCAATGTTTGCAAGATCCCATATGATATTCTGTATGGTACTAACAATCTTCATGAGGATTATAGATAGCATTCTATTTGTTATATTATTATGTTTATTATACATATTATGTACTGATATTAATTATAATATATTAATTCCTCCCCCAGCATTAATCAATAGCTTCTCAGAGAGGAGTGGAACTTCATGGGCCCAACCTCTAGCTATGCTGGGATTTTGGGTGGCTTAATTCTGAGCAGGTCTTGTGCCTGGGTTATAGCCACTGTGCAACAACACTGTCATGTACAGCATATACTATTTCACCACAGACATAGTCTAACACTGACTCTTACACTCTTTCTGTCCCCTCTTCCACAATAATTCTGAGACTTATGGGAGAAGGGTGTGATATAGCTGTCACAGTCAGAGCTGAGCCCTGAACAACCTCTTATTGTCTATATTAATCGTCATCTATTCTATAAAGCAGGTTCCCTGATTAAGAGTTTTGTGATGCACTAACTTATGTGTATAAAGATAAGAACTTGAAGGGCAGTGTAGTGCTGTGTCCATTTAGTAGAATAATAGTATTAAGTTCTTCCCTATGCCATATGGCCTAGCTGGCCATGGATTCCTGCCCCCTCCCCTGCCCTCTGCAGTAAACATTACCATGCGTGAGTTCCTTATTGTAGAGAAGGCTTTAAATCAAGCCAGAAAGTGGTTGATAAAGCCTGTAACACTGGCCTCACTATTGTACCAGTGGGTATATTTTTCCAGGTCAGTAGTTCCTGTAACTTGCAAGGTTTGATGCCGAGTAAGACCTTTGGTTTTCTTCCCTGGTAGTGTTCATGGAAGCTTCCAGCATTATGAAAGTTAGCCAGTAGGGATGACACTTTCAGGCCAGTTCCAATATGATTTCTCCATGTCTTATGACTCAAGTATGTGGTATGTTCAGCAATAGGAATGTACCATCAAGTTATGGAGGTTAACCAATAGCAATGGCAAAAGCCTGCAATCTTGGGTTATCTATGGGGCTGCACAAACCCACTACTTGAAACGAAATGAAACAACAACAACAAAAACTTTGCTCGATATTTTTATTACACTTACAGAACTCATGAACATATTTTCTGATACGCGTGTATATGTTTCATTTCTATTTATGATGCAGAAAATAGTATCAATCCAGATGAGTAGATAGAGTGATTTTCTATTAAAGTGGGTCAGCTTTGGGGAGATTTAGATCTTAGCTGTTCAAGTTCAGGTTGAGTTTCTTAAGGTTCAGGAGATGGGCATCACAGCTGAGTGTTAGCCAGCTGGTGGGACTTAAATAGATGAAAGTCAGGCTTATGACAAGGGCAGCAAATTTTCTGCACACAGGGTCAGATGGCAAGTGAAGGGACCATGACAGTTCTTCAGGGAATGGAAAATAGAAGTTGAAAAGGCAGCAAGCAGGAGCTGTTAACAGAGTCTGTTGGTGACGCTGATGCAGATACGCCATGAGTCTGGGCCTGCTTTAAAGGGAACTTTCATCTCCAGCTAGGAAAGAAAGGGACATTATTTAATGTCCAGGACAATGTGGAGCTTGAAAGCATCAGTATTCCAAAGAAAAGGATGCAAACAAGAATACGTTGCAGTTGTCCAGTGAGGTCATCCCAAAGCTCCAAAATCTGGCCTAAAAATGTTGTCCTTCTGTCTTGCACTCTGTAAACATTAAATCTGGACAGTGCTTTCTAATGAGAAGATATCCACCTTAGTTTATATATCTTCACATGACATGGACTTGTCCTGTATAGTAAATACAGAGAGTCATTCTGCCTTTAGAATAACACACTAGCTCATATTGAGCCAATTGTCTTATTAAGAATAAGGAGACAGGCTGGATTAAAAACACACAACCCATCTGAATGCCTGAGGTTCTACTGGAACAGCCATGTCTTGAAGGCTGAAGATCCTCAGGAGAAGGAAATCTCATTATGATGAACACGACATTGTGTCTTGTTTCCCTCTTTGAGGCATGTGCCAATTTATAGGTAATAGAATTCTACAAAAATGAGTTGATTATACATACAAAATTCATGCTGCTGGCTACCCTTGAGGGAAATGTCATGGGGTAGAACACAAAGGGTGCTTTTAGAGAATAGGCTTCTCTTATGTCCTCAGCTGGAATATAGTTGCATAACTAATCTATGTGTTATTTTCCCTCAAAATTTCATATACGTATCCATAAAACATATTCCTCCCATTTCTGTTTAGCATAGTAGGGGAGAGGAAAGGGAAAAGAAAAGAGATCCCAATAAGTTCTCATTCAGAGAGATGTCCCAGCCTCTAGCATGAGTTCATTCTTTAGCGATTTCCTCTAAGGGCAAAGACAGAGGTGCTTCTCACACCCATCTCAGGTAGCTGCTCTTCCCAGGTCAGGATAAAGATTTACAGAGCCGTCTTTCTACTCTCTTCCCTGCACATGGTCTCTCTATTTCTCTGTTTCTCTGTTTCTCTCTCTCTCTGTCTGTCTGTCTGTCTTTCTCTCTCTGTCTCTCTCTCTCTCCCTCTCTCCCTCTCTCCCTTATTTTCCCCTCTCTCCCAATAAAGCTCTAAAAAGGAAAAAACAAAAACAAAAACAAAAAAACAAAAAACAAAAAATCTACAGAGCCCAAAGCTTCATGTGTGCAACTGTAGGGCTATCAATCCTTTAAAGCCACTAGGGAAAAACCACTGGGGACTTTAAAAATAGGGTGGAGATCCTCATTTCAGTAGACATTTAAATAGAGTATGAAAAGGCATGGTTTAGGTGAGAGGTTAAATGAAGACACAGGGAATCCATTTGTTTATAGAATTATGGCTTACAAGGTTCATTTTCTCACGTGTGTGCACAGTTGTGCTTCTATACCCATAAATATATAATGATGCGCATATGCTATGTTACAAACATTAGGAAGAAGCTAAGCATAGGGTAGCATCCATTAAGGCGAGGCTATGGGGTGATAGTTGAATTTATAAAGAGACACAATTTGTGAATCAACGATTGTAAGAAGTGGACAAAGATTACCTGGGAAATAAAACATAAGAGAAGAAAAATACAATTAGTCGATGCAGTTGTGAAAACCCTCATGGAGTGCAGCTTTCCATGAGAAAGGAAAGTATGAGCGGTCAGGATTTTATACTCTAGGCTTCACAGTGCTTTCAGACATCAAAGCAACTCTTCTTTCATGTCCTTACCAACAAAAATTGTAAAGAAAGGCCTTGGGAGAAAGGAATTTCCACAGGGCAATTGCCTTTTAACTGGGCACATATGTTTGTAGGCCTTAGATTTCCTTATACCAAATATTGCATAAAACATTATGATTCAACTAAGGTGTGAAACCTCTAGCTTAGACTCATGGGATGGTTGTATCTGTCTATCACCTTGTACAATTTTAAGAAAGAGGAATGTTTGATGATAACAAGTACCTAGAAAAAACCACAATATCTAATATATCAACTACTACCAGCCCCCAAGTTATTCGACACATAACTTTGACAAAATAAATAATTTTTTTGGCAAAAATATTGTTCTGGGTTTAAGAAATGTAATAAAACCACCTGTGCTGAAAGCATCTTTTCTTTGGGAAAAAACAGAGGTGCCACAAGGTAAAAATGATACATTGAAAATATTATAAAATCCAATGTTGAATTTATGCAGGAATGAACAGCCAAACTGAGTCCTTCTGGTAAATGATAAAGCACAAGCGCTTGTATTACATACAAGGTATCACATGCATAATAAAGTATAACATAAGACATTTGCATACAAAAGAAGAGCTTTTTTTATTAATTAAATGTTTTCATTTATTTTACATCCCAACTGCAGCTTGCCCTCCCCCCTCCTCCCATTCCTTCCCCCACTTCCTCTCTGCCCCTCCTCCACCTCTATTCAGAAAGGAACAGGCCTCCCATGAGTGCCAAAAAAGCATGGTGTATCAAGTTGATATAGGACTGAGCTTCTCTTCTTGTGTTAAGGCTGGGCAGGGCAACCCAGCAATAGGAACGGGTTCCCAAAAGCCAGCCAAAGTGTTAGGTACCAGCCCCTGCTCCCACTGCCAGGAGTCCCACTAGTAGACCAAGCCACACAACCATCACACATATGCAGAAGGGGTAGGCCTGTCCCATGCAGGCTCCCTAGCTGTCGGTCCATAGTCAGTTAGCTCCCATGAGCAGGAGAATTGCTTCTGTGGGTTCCCGTGTGATGATCCTGACCTCCTGACTCATACAATCCTTCCCCCTTCTCTTCAACAGGATTCCCTGGGCTCAGCCCAGGGCTTGGCTGTGGATCTCTGCATCTGTTTCCATCAGTTACTGGACAAAGGCTCTCTGAAGACAATTGGGGTAGTTATCAATCTCAATTGTAAGATACTCACATCAAAAGATTATTCTCCATGTGTTTTACCTATAAGACTGTGGTGGCATATATTCTTGTGACTTTTCCTGTTGTTATGAGAAATCGCTTGGCAAAAGAAACAAAGAATGGTTTATTTCATCTCGTTTAAGGACACATTTCATCCTGGCAGGGAAGACAGGAAGGTGGAGTGGGAGTTTGTCATGTCGCATTCATAGTCAGGAAGCAAGTAGAGGGGAGTGTAGTTGGATGTTTTTCTTCTTGGGGGGCCTGACAGTCAGCTCCCAAGTAAGTCATACACAGAGGAGGATTATTCTTACTTATGAATGTCCAGCCTTAGCTTGGCTTATTTCTAGTCAACTTTATTTTTTTTAACTTAAATTAGCCCATCTACTTTTTGCCTCTGAGCTTTTTCCTTTTCTTACTTCTGTATATCTTACTTTCACTCTCCCACTGTGGCTGGCTGTGTGGCTGTGTGGCTGTGTGGCTGTGTTGGCTGTGTTGGCTGTGTGGCTGTGTGGCTCTGTGGCTGTGTGGCTGGCCCTTAGCATCCTCCTTGCCTTGTCCTCTTGCTCTTTCTTCTTTTCCTCCCAGATTTATCCTTCTATTCTCTCTGCCTGCCAGCCCCACCTATCCTTTCTCCTGCCTCACTATTGGCTGTTCAGCTCTTTATTAGACCATCAGGTCTTTTAGACAGGCACAGTAACACAGCTTCACCGAGTTAAATAAATGCAACATAAAAGAATGAAACACATCTTCGCATCATTAAGCAAATGTTCCATAGCACAAACAAATGTAACACACACAACTTAAAATATTATTCTACAACAGGGGAGTAAAGGTCAGAGGACAATTTTTTCAGGAATTTGTTCTCTCCATATTCCATATGGTGCTCCATACTCTAGGCTATCTGGTTCCTAAGTTTCTAGCCAACTCTCCTGCCTTCGCCTCCCACGTTACTGTGGAAGTGCCAGCTCTGCCGATGATTGGCACAGGGTCAGACCTTCTGTGCATTCCAAGGATTGAATTTAGGTCATTAGGCTTTCAAGGCAAGTGCTCTTTTACCTACTGAGTCATCTTGAAGGCCCCTCATTTTCAGGAAACACCCACATAGAGTGCCCAGAAACATTTTTCCAAGTGATTCTAACCCAGTCATGTGGACAATGAAGATTAACTCTCATTGGTCTATTCCTTTTCAACTTGACACCTACACACATCACTTTTGAATAACAACACTCTACCATGTTCTCTAAATTCAGATATCCATCTCATAACATGAAACATATGTACTCTATATTTGTAAGTCCTCATTGCCCTTAACAGTGGTAAATTAGTTCTACAGAGGCAGCTCACTTCTTTTCAGGAAGGGAGAAAATGCAAAGCACACAGAGTTAATTAATCCAACCTGACAAGTTCTCTATACTAGGGCTAAGCCTTGCTCTTGCCTGGGAGTACTTCAGCCTAGCCCCTAGCTTTGTGCTCTTGGATCATTCCTCTTAGTTATCCTTCCTTCTCCATGAAAACTTATCTATTGTTGCTTTTGGAGACATACTGAGTGCTCTGTGCTCCTAAAACCAGTTCTTCATTGCAAATTTGTTTACCATTGCCTTAGGGTCTTTACTGCTGGGATAAAAAACCATGAAAAAGCTATTTAGGAAGGAAAAGGTTTATTCCAGTTTACAACTCTCCATCATCAAAGGAAGCCAGGGAAGGAATCTGGAGGCAGGAACTGAAGCACAGACCATAGAGTGCATCTTACTGGCTCACTCCCCATGAATTGCTCAGTCTGCTTTCTTGTATACTCCAGGGTCACCTGTCCCAGAGTAGCACTACCCACAATGGGCTGGGCCCTCCTACATCAATCAATTAAAAAAAATCCCTACAGGCCAGTCTTATGGAGGCATCTTCTCAATTAAGATTTCTTCTTCTCAGATGACACTACCTTGTGTCAAGTTGGCAAAAAGAACTAGTCACCACAGTCATGTGGGGAGATTTGGAAATTCCAAGGGCATTAAATAGTGTCTCCTTTTTGTTCAACAACCATTCCTTTAGGTTATCTATTATCTTTTTCATCTTGCTGTCATCAGGAGGACATTGGGGAAATCTTATCTAGGTCACTCAGATCACTTGATTTAATAGATTCGTTTTCTCCTTTAAGGACTGCCAGTGACAATGCTGTTAAACCATCTACCAATACAAAATGACTCATTTTCCTTATTGTCCCTAATGGCTTCATTATGGGCTTCCTCAAAAGCCACCAGATTTCTTCCTACAGTTAGTTGTCAAGGAACTTTAGACGCTCACTTCTTTCACTTCAAAATCCTTCTGTCTTTTTCTTACTACCTGCCCTCCCATATACTTCTACATATTTACATATTAGTCACAGCAACAATCCATCCCATTACCAAACTCTGCATTAGTTGGCTATTGCTGTGTAACAAATTACCCTTAGCTTAGTAGTTTAACACAATAATCAAATATGCTCCATCTGTATGGCAAGTTATTTCATTTGTCTTTAGAATGGGATATTCAAGAAAATATTTAAGTCATTATGGAAAGATGATGGAGTTAACTATGGGGTAAAAATATGCAATTAACTAGGAACAGGTTTTGAGATAAGTGGACATGGAACACATCATAGTAATGTCCAGTGTTTTCAGTGAAAAGCTCTGTTTTAAAAATATGTAAGTCTTTTTTTTTTTTTTCTGAGCGGAATTTGAATGGCTTGCTTATTGCCTCCTGAACATAGGATACATATACATACAAGGTGGGGAACACAGTATAGTACATAGGTTAAAATGTAATATGTACTTTCACATGCATGGTGCTGTGGATATGAAAGAAAGACAGTATTTTCTTGAAGATGTTAGTGGACCACTTGACAGACTCCTTCTGAGCACTTAGCAATCAGAATTGCAAAGGGAATGAAAGTTCTTCCAACCACTGAACATCCATATAAAGTCAAGAATCTCCTGAAGGTGAGCTAAACACGGACCATGTTATTTCCTCTTCTACCATCTCAGATAATACTTTTTTTTTTTTTTTTTTTTTTTGATGACTGTAATTTTGAAAGTGACATGTTTCCCATAGATTCATGTGTTGAAACCTTGGCTACTTATCTGTTTTTAGAGGGTTGTAGAACTTTTATGAGCTAGAGTGAAATGGCTGGGGATGGGCAATATGGGTAATAGATTGGTCCTGCTTCCAGCCCATTGCATCTCTGCTAAGCTCCTAACTACTCATGGTGGCTCCTAACTACTCGGCCAAGTTTACAGAGGTTACTGTTCACTGATTTTTATACAGGGGGGAGAGAGGGAGGGGGTAGGGACAGAGGGGGGATAGGGAGAGTAGGAGGGAGAGAGGGGGAGCACAAAGCTAAACAATGGGCTGTTTGGTAAGAAAAGGAAGTTGAACCCAATTGAATTTGTAGACAGGACAGAAATAGATGGATAGTGATGCTTATTAAGAGATTACTATAAGTAAAGAGAAAATTTACACTCTGCTCTGGGATAATGAGGAAGGTTAATTGATAGTAAGACCTTAGCAAAGGCTCTAAGGTGTAAAAAAAAATGTAAATCTATTTGAAAGAAGTGTGTATGAAGAGACAATGCCACCACAGTTCTCCTGCATGAAAACAGCCTTGGAGCAAAGTGTTCTCCCAGGTTCAGCCAATAAGGCATACAGAAACCACTGCAGCTGTGGTGAATGAGGGCCTAGCTCAGAGGATCTCAACCTGTGGGTCATGGCCCCTCTGGCAAGCCTCTATCTCCAAGAATATTTGCATTGCAATTCATAACTAGCAAAATAACAGTCATGGAATAGCAATAAAAAGTTTTATGGTTGGGGTCACCATAATCCAAAGACCTGTATTAGAGGGTCACAGCATTAGGGAGGTTGAGAACCTCTGGCCTAGCTACATCTTTAGCTTGCAGAAGCATTGGTAGTCATTGTGCATGTCATAGGGCTGGCTTTGTAGACATGCAGAATATAAGTCCAAGAGGGTTGAGGAGGCTTACACAAAGGTTCAGACAGCTGTTAAGAGCAGGCACTGTATTGCAAGTTTGGGCTTCCCACATGGAATCATTGAGTGTCCTGAGCATGAATTGGTAAAGGTGAAGTTTAGGTTACAATGGAAACTCCACAATATTGGAGATGCTAGAAATATGGAACATCCACTGTGAAAAACTACAGATACCAAGAGGCTCCAGCCCAACAAAAGCTGTGTGCTGCAGGCAGTAGAGCTGGAGGAATGGGGCAACCCAAATCATTGAAGCCCAAATGATGCTACCGTAAGTCATAGGATCTGAACGTGGAGTTATAGGGTTTGATGTTTATGTTGATAGGCTTCGGTTCTGTTGATCTAGTCTTTCTTCGACACCCTCCTGTTTCCCCACTTTAAACATGGAATGTATATTAGGTAGGGTTTCTATTGCTACGACAAAATGCCATGGCCAAAGCACCTTATAAAATAATGTGTTTACTCAGCTCCAGATGGGGTGTCTCCATCAAATCCCTCCCCTCAGAGCTCAGGGAACCCCATGAAAGAGGAGACAGAGTATAAGAGCCAGAGGGGATGGAGGACACCCAGAAGAAGGCGGTCTAAGTCAACAATGATCAAAGCTCACATGAACTTACAGAGACTGAAGCAGTACGCACAGGGCCTGCTTGGCTTCTGCACCAGGTCCTTTGCGTATACCTGATAACTTCCAGTTTCATGTTTTTATGGGATTCCTGAGTGTGCAAATGAGTGGTTCTCTGATTCTTGTCCTTCCCATGGTCTCCTTTCCTTCGCTTGGTTTGTGTTGTCCAATTTCCATATAACAGTTTTTGTTTTACCTTATTATGAATGAATGAACAAATGAACGAATGAATGAATGAGTGAAAACCTAGCCACTAGGGTAAAAGTTAACAATTGAACTGTCATTTATGCCTGCTGGGAGAGGGAAAATCAGTTTTTCTCCAATGAAAGGACACTGGGCATATCAAAGACTCCAGGTCAGGACTCATATTCAAGAGTAGTTGACCAACATACAATGGACTCCACCTTTTTATGTGTGTTTTCATTTGTGGTTACAGCTTGGTATAGTTTGTTTGTTTGTTTTTTCTTTTGTTTTAGGTATTATTTTATTTTGTTTTCCTGGTTTTGCAGGCTTTTGTTGTATTGAATTTTGTTTGTTTTTTGAAAAAGAAATAATAGTTAGGTAGGTATGGAGGGAGGGGGAAAGGATCTGGAAAGACTTGGGGAAGGGGAATAATATGATTTAAATAAATTTAAATTTAAAATTGTTTTAAATAATAAAAATAAAATAAATAGTAATAATAAATGAATGCCTTGGGCTTACAATTTCAGAGGGTTAGAGTCTGTGATGTGGTGTAAAGTCATGGTGGTATAGGAATAGATGAGATCTCACATTTTGATACACAAGGAAGACATAGAGAGCACACTGAGAATAGTGTGGGTTGTGAAACTTTAAACACTCGGTAACAGTGACTTACCTACTCCAACAAGGCCACAGTCCCTAATCCTTCCCAAACACTTCCACCAATTGAGAACCAAGTATTCAAATATATAGGCCTATGAAGGCCATTCTCATTCAATCTACCCCAAGATGCTTAATTTGTGCTACTATATATTGAAGGTGAGTCTCTTTCTCTTTTTATTTTGCTAGGGGCATGGTTAAGGCATTGCCTTAAGTCTGATCAGAAATGTTAGTCTTTGAAGATTATTATGACTGTAAGAGCATAGAGGCTTTTAAAGATGGATTGAATGTATTTTTGTGTTATGAGATGACCAAGAGTCTATGGAGAAGGCAAGAGTAAATGATTGCAGCTTGAATGTGAAATGTCCCTGAGAAGCTCATGTGTCTGACCCCTTGATCCATAGGTAGTGACACTGCTTTGAGACTTGTGAAAATTATAGGAGGTGGAAGAACTGGGTTGCTGGTGGGGAGGGCTTTATGACTCAGAGCCTAGTGACTCCTCAGTGACTTACAGACAGCCCAATCACAGTTCCATCCCTGCTGTGAAACACTGTATTCTTTTAGATTGTGAACCCAGATCAACCTAAGTTGCTCCCATCAAGGATTTTGTTACATTGATGAGAAAAGTGACCAAGCATATAGCAGTGCAAACAAACAAGACTACACACTGTGGTGGGATGTTACTTTAACTCTGTAAAGGTGTGTTATATTTGTTTATGCTGCATAAACATTTGTTTAACGATGTAAAGATGTGTTGCTTTGCCTGGCTAAGGCACTTGATTGGTCTAATAAAAAGCTGAACAGCCAATAGCTAGGCAGTAGAGGGAAAGGCAGAGCTTGAAGGCAGAAAAAATAGGTAGGAGGGGAGAATGAGAGAGAAGAGAGGAGAGAATGAGGGAGATGCCTAGGGCTAGCCAGGCAGCCATTAGCCAGCTAGACACAGAGTAGGACATACAGAATGAAAGAAAAGTAAAAAGCCCCAAGACAAAACATAGATTATGAGAAACAGGTAATTTAAGTTATAAGAGCTAGTAGGGCAAGCATAAGATAAGGCCTGGCATTTATAACTAATAATAAGTCTCTGTGTCTTTATTTGGGGGCTAGTTGATGGTCCAAAAGAAAGTCTGCCACAATATACAACATTGCAGGTGATTCATAAAAATCATTTTGATGAGAGAAATCAGACATTAAAAAGTGCATGTAATATAATTCTATGTGTAACTTCAAAATTAAGTGTCACCAATTCATTATAGAAGTCAAGCATTAAGGAAAAGAGAGTTGCTAATTGGGAGGCAAAGCATCTTCTAGCTATGGAAATGGTTCTGTCACTCTGGGTAGTGATTTTACCCAGGGGAGTTCATTTTGTGAAAATTGATTTAATTGTACACTTAGGACAATTTGACTCCTGTATAATGTTTATATACAGAGAAAAAGAAAGTGAAGTTGACTTAGAAAGGAAAAGTAGATATTCAAAGCAAATCTAGCCCCAAACAGGATATGGAGGGGGTCCTTGGCTGTTTGTTTCCTCTCTCTGCACTTTGGATTCTTTGGTCCCTAATTATTTTTCTTAATTTGGTTTCCTTGTTTTCCAACAATCCATCCTTATCTTTCTTTTTAAATAATTTATTTTAGCAGTCAATGAAACTATTTCTTTAACTTGAGACAATTTGAAGGAAAAAAATGATGGAAAGAAGGGAGGACAGAGGAAGAGATGGAGGAGGAAAGAAGAAGAAAAAGGAGGAAGAGGAGGAGAGGAGGAGGAGAAGGAAGAAGAGGAGGAGGAGGAGGAGGAGGAGGAGGAGAAGAAGAGGAGGAGGAGGAGGAGGAGGAGGAGGAGGAGGAGGAGGAGGAACTTCCTGAGATTTGCCTGTACTCACATACTGAAATAGAGCTAAGCATGTTTTTCTTCTACATGTTAATTATCAGAAGTCACCACTTCTAGGAAGACTCTGATACAACCTCCCTCCAAGACATACAATTTATAAGAAGTTTGAACAAAGCTGTAGCACTAAAATGAAAAAAAAAAGTTTGTTGGTAATTCCAAAAGCAATTTAAATATTTTTAAAGAGAAGATCAGTTGACATAAATTTGAAATTTGCTACATTATATGATCCTGTTTTCATTTGGCTGATGTTTGAATTACTTCAGAGTAAGTCAGTGTTCTAGTCCTCAGACTACAGGAGGAATCTCTATAGGTTGGGTTCCCAATTGAACCAAACAGATTACAGAAGGATACGTAGGGAAGGTTAGAGTAACTAACTAGCTTTGAAAGTTTATAATGCAAAGATCTTAGTGGAAACAGTTGAGGAACCTGATTCTCAACAAATTTTATCTCATTGACCTGCTTTGTTCTTCTAGATTTGGTTATACATTTATTTGAAACAACTGGATTCATAAAGGTTCTTAATGGATCAAGTGTACTTATGTGTGCTAGTATGTGTAACCATTGTAGAATATTATTTTAAGATGTGTTACATTTGTTTATGCTGTGGAATATTTGTTTAATGATGCAAAGATGTGTTGTATTCTTACATGTTGCATTTGTGAGAATGTGCTTCTTTGCCTGTCTAAAACACCTGATTGGTCTAATAAAGAGCTGAATAGCCAATAGTGAGGCAAAAAGAAAGGATAGGCAGGGCTGTCAGGAAGAGAGAATAAATAGGAGGAGAAATCTGGAGTATCGAGAGAAGGAGGAGAATACCAGGGGCCAGCCACAAGCCACACAGCACACAGCCAGACATGGAATAAGAAGGAAAGAAAAGATATACAGAAAGAGAGAAAGATAAAAGGACAGAGGCATGGGATAATTTAAGTTAAGAAAAGCTTGCAAGCTACAGGCCAAGCTAAGGCCAGGCATTTATAAGTATGTATAACCCTCTATATGATTTATTTTGGAGCTGGGTAGTAGCCCTCACCCCCAAAAGAGCAAAGAGCCAAAAGAGTAAGAAAAAAACCCAACTACATGTAACTTTATTTCAAAGTCTCTATTGTGTTCTCTGTCATATCTACAGCGGCAGAACTACAGCAGACAATGTATATGACACATCACTACCTTCAACCTGTTGAACACCAGGTTACTAACTTATAAATCAGTGATTCTCAACCTTCTTAATGCTAAGACTCTTTAATACAGTTCCTCATGTTGTGGTGACCCCCCCCCCCACCATACAATTCTTTCATTGCTACTTCATAACTGTAATTTTGCTACTGTTAATAATCTAAAGGTAAATATCTGTTATGCAGGATATCTGGTATGTAACCCCTGTGAAAGGGTCATTCATCCCCCACGGGACATGATCCGTTTCTATCTCCCATAGCTTGAGAACCACTGTAATAAAGGTATTCTACTGCTGAGCAGGGAGAGGCTTGCTTTCGGTTGTTACTAATCTCAATTTCAAAGCATCTTATCATAAGGTCAAACTTTAAAAGCTAATATGCAAAGTGTTTAAAGTATTACTACATAACAATATCTCATTTAACCCTTCTAAATTATTACAAAAACGAGAAAGAATAAATTTCATCCTTTTTCCCTCCAGAAACTAAACACTTACTCACAAGTACTGTTTTGGGACAAAGATCTCATACTGGGTCCAATCAGAGCTTGTCCACAGATTTCTTCCTTTCTAAGAAAATACTCACAAATGGGTGTTATTGTCAAATGCTAGGCAGATAGACTAATTAGTTTGCATCCAATCTTCTCATATGAATAGACTTTTGGTGTGTATCCCATACCTGTTATTGTTAAATAAAACATGCAATTAAAAAGTGAACAAAATTTTTTTGTCATGAAAATCTATAACCTATGTCAACAAGCGACTTAGAGACATAATTTTCTTTCTACCCAGAGATACATTTTGATATTGTTCACCGGGAGCACTCAGATTTTTTGGTTGGTTAGGCTGAGCAATTTCTGTGCATAGAGGAGTAGAAGGATGCTCCTCCCTCTGAAGTTCATAGTCGAAGGGATCTTGAAAAGTGAAATGTTCATTTCCTTCTGTTTCCTTTCTGCAGCCCTCTTCTTCCAAACTCATAAATCTCTGCACTTGGTGTCCATTCCCAACTGTCCATATTGGATCCCTGAGTTTCACCATCCCTCGCCTTGAGCCCTTCCTCCCCGGATAAAAACAATCACTTTCACAGTAAGGTAAAACTCTCCTTAATGCAAAGCATTCATTTCTGAAGCCGATGCCAAGCACTTCCTTGCTCCAGCCTGACACCACCACCCCACCTTGCCCATGCTTTACCTAACATCCCTAGTTTGGCACTGGATTGGTGAGACTCAGAGTACCTTATAACAGCATTGTTCTTGCACCTGTCATTCACCTGATGGTTAGTACCTCGCTCAATTTCATAGGCAGCAAGGTATCCAAGAGACAAGTGCTAACATAAGCCTCATCTTATCCCTACAATTCAGGTCTAGACGGGCCGGTTTGGCTTTGTCCAAACACTGGATTTCCATCATTTTTCACCTTCTCTCAATTCTGGTCATCTGAGAGATGACCTTTCTCATTGGTCATTTAGAGCTGATTAAACATTTGCTATTTTATTCTCAGCCAGTGAATTTGGGGGGGGGGGGACATGGGTGTGATGGGAGTTGGGGAGGGGCTGACAAAACGGGAGTCATGCTGCCAAATACTCTTAAAGTCTTATTGAAAACCGGAAGCTGTAACTCTGTCACACCCAAGTGGTAACCTTTTCAGATATGTTCCTTCTTTCCCTACTCACAAAAGCCAGTGCAAACTATTTAATTCTGTAATCACAAGAGGAAGAATGGAAAGCACCATAGCCCTTGGGCAAAAAGTGAGCATCCTCACACTCTGTCCTCATTAGTGAGGATAAATGTGGCATCGCTGGGTAACCCATTACGTGTCCTTTACTTGTGTATTAATTAGAAAGAAGGCATAGTCCTGGCATGAATCTGTATGACACACAATTCTTTAGCTTCAAAACACAGTGTTAAAAAGCCATTTAGGGTTTAACTGAGAAGGCACATTTTAGTTTCAAGATCTGTTCTGTGTAAATATATGGCCATGGGTCATCCACTCTGCCTCTGGAACATGAGCTACTAGGAGAATCCTGGGTTTGTCTGAGAACTGTAGAGCAGGAGGAGGAGGAGGATTTTCAAGAAGAAAATGGATTTTCATTGTTTGTAGGAATGTACATGTGGTGTGTGTGTGTGTGTGTGTGTGTGTGTGTGTGTGTGTGCTTAGGGGGCAGTGGAGGAAACCCTGAATGAGTGTATGCTATTGACATGGCACAGAAATGACAAGAATTCTAAAGCCCCAGGCAAAGAATCCCAAACCCAGAGTGTGGTTCTGAGGAATGGCAAAGCTTTCCTTAAGAGTCTGAGTGGAAATACTGACAGTGCGTGGAGAAACTGTCCCCCACGGCTTTCTCTCTCCGTGTCTATAGCCCGAAGACTGCTCCCTGACTGAGACGCTTCTACCAAGATGAGCTAACCCTGTCTCCCTGATCAAGCTGTAAACATCAACGCTGCCCCCTTGTTCAGCTGTATGCAACAACATGGCTCTCTCTTCTACTGTATAAAATAAACACTGAGCTTTGGTGTGCTGTGGCTTCTCTATCAGACAGTCCTGTCCACCCGATCCCAGCTTTTCTATCCGTGATCTGTTTTTTCTTCATTCTCTTGCTGCCCCATCAGGTCAGTTTCCTGGAGCCATGCTGGGGTTGACTGTGCGTGTGTGTGTGTGTGTGCGTGTGTGTGTGTGTGTGTGTGTGTGTGTGTGTGGTGTGTTGAGCTTTTCTCACATGTTTTCAAGGCTCAGTTTCTAAACATTGATTTCCCTGCCACCCATTTCCTCCTAGCCTACTCCATACTAACACTAACAGACAGAACTCTCCCATATGTGAGAGGGTGCCATTGGGCAGTGGCTCCACAGGGAAAATGGAGGACTTCCTGCAAATGTTACAAAAATGTCTATACCCACTTTAGAAAGTGAAGACACAATAGCCTTTTGTCCCCCACCCTCACCACACCCAAAATTGTGGGAACTGATACAAATATGAAATTAGAAGGTTATTTCATTCTAAGATGATGTATGAAAATTGTTACTTTTGCTTAAAGAAGACTTTGGTGTTATTTTTCTCAGGACAATCAGAGGCTGACTAAACACAAGTGTTTCTGAAATAGTGTAAATTAAAGTACCACTGAAACGGAAGGAAAAATACAAAATATTGGCTAGCATCCTGTGGGCTCTCTCTATGTATGTCAAGCTCCGTATTAGGCAGTTGAAGAGGTTTTTATTTTCCCTGGAATGAACAGCTGGGCATGAGTGATAAAAGACAATGGGGGCTCCCTTTTAAAACAGAAACATTTAAAACTAAGGGTGACCATTAAAAAAAAAGATTAAATGTGAAATATTGTCCTTTTAGTCTCCCAGACCTTCTATCAATAAACTTTTATCAATATGGTCAATTTTGACTTGCCAGGAAACAATGGAAACTAAGTGCTTTTTAGGCTTACATATTTTAAAATACATGAAATCAAGAATAAGATACAGCTTTCAAATGGATATTTTCATTTTTAAAGGGAGAAAACAAAGATGTTGAACTACATAGATTTGCAATCCAATCTGTGCAAAGTGAAGGTTTTCAAATGGAAGACATCTTTTGAGCAAACTGTTTTATTTTAATGTGAGGTTTGTACAGGTAGTTAAAATAAGATGAAGAGTTGTTTGCACAATGAAGAACAGAAGAATCTGCTCTCCCCATACTTATTCCACTGGCCCTGGAGCTGCTGCTGTTGGGCCATCTTTAAAGTACAAAATTTCTAGGGGTCAGCTTAGCTTCCCATCTGCACATGCCTCAAGATTTCAACCAATTAGAAAGGCATCTCCACTGATGTGTTGCAATTTTTCCAAGGCTACTCTGCAAAGTCATTAAACTGTGTTCATGTTCATGTGGTTTCTTCAGTATATTACCTCCTTCACATCAGTTATCAGTTTGAGAGCTAGCATATTAAACTCAAAAATAAATGTAAAGCTGGAGGGAAAGAGATTTTTTTTTCTCCCTAGAAAATTATAGCTATTAGTGATTCTTGGCCACACATAGCTTCACCTTCTGCACTCACTCTCTACCCCACTTCCACCTAAGGTGTTCTAATTTGATCTTTGTTCTACACACTGCTCAAATAATGAAGCCCTCTAGTGATGGCAATAATCAAGAAAAAAAGGAGAGAAATCTGCAGGCAGACCAAGCTCTTAACTGTCCTTGTATCTGAGGGAAGAAAAGAGATGTGGATCAAAGTGCCCTGCTAATCCTTCATGTTTTCTTTCCTTTGAAACCCACCTTTACAAGAAAGACACTCATGTCTTAGAAGGTATTATTTTTAGATAAAACATTTGTTTGAAATTAGAGCTGTTAAAAAGAACCCTACTCCCCTATGTCAGTGAAACAATTTGCCATGAAACGAGGTTCATTTATACAGAGCATTCTGATACAATAGCTTGCTTTTCTTGAAAATATATTATAATGCTTTATAGTCTATATGCTATAAAAATAAAAGCTAATCAATAACATGGGCCCATTACCTTTAAAATAAGACTTGAGAATCTACAAAAACCTTTTCCCAGAAGCTATAGGATAGTAAACAAAAACCCTACCTCCTTATGAGCCGTTGGTGAGGAAGACCTCATAAGCCTATAAAACAACATAGACTCTTGCTGTTCCTCTAGATTGCTCACACACTAGGTGAAAAGGTCTCATTTGTAGAAGACAGCATGTACCATGTGTGCATAGTGTACAGAAATCAAGCTGGAATGGAGCTAGAAGCTTCATTACTGCCTACTAACTTTCATAGTCTTGGAAGTTGCTGCACAGGTTGCTGGGAGAGTAAGGGATTAATGGTTTTACCCAACTGTGAATGCTAAGCTCTACAAATTCAACCTGCTAGACAAGATGTGACCATTTGAGCAATATTGTCACTAACATTATGAGGATAACCACATGTTCTCTATTTGTTTTGAGACCTGCTCCACAGGAAGGAATCCATGCTTGGTACTGTAACTTGGTCAAAAGCCAAGGCAGGGGAATCACAAGCCCTAGGCAGGGAACTGAATGCTGTTCTTTAGCTAAATTGATACAGCTCAAGATATTGATGTTTGTAGCCTTAGACAACACTACCCTTAGCCTTAATCAGAGGATCTGTTTTCAGTGACTAATGGTGAATAAAGAGGTATGGCTAGATAAAGTACTGAGAATAAGTGACAGATGAGTGCTGAGCCCTGAACAAGGCATATATATATATATATATCTGTAATGCTTAGGGAAGAGAGATTTGAAAGAATGTAAGAGCTGGAAGATATTGAGAAGGGCTATGAAATGTCGTCTCCTGGGCAAGACACAGTCATTGCAGTAGGAACTCCAAACAGCTGAGGATGACTGCAATGTGTCTGCACAACAATGGGCCTGTCAACACTCAGGAATGGATCTAAGAAGGACACAATGGGCCCTTCCCCTCACTACTGAGCTATTTGCTGCTGATAGATTTGGGGAGAGGAGAAATCATTGCCTTTGGTTGTGTAACCACTGACGACCCCCCCCCTGCCCCCCAGATCCAATGGGTGCTTCTAATCCAATGGACACGTGGATATCACTGGGTAAGCTAAATGAGTCACAATACCAAACTGGAAGTCGTGATTCTGGGAAAGGGACTGGTAGGCAATGCGAGTGAGGGAGTTGATAGAGATGGAAGGAAGATAGGGGGGTGGGTGAGGAGAGAGAGAGTAATAAGAATAAGTCTCACACACACACACACACACACACACACACACACACACACACACACACACACACACACACACACACACACACACGCACGCACACACACACACACACATACACACAATCATCAAAGAACAAAATTAACCAGTATGAAAAACATGAAGAGCTCCCAAAGCTGAAAAAGCATTAGAAAAATGCCTACCATGTGATCATTTCTCTTCCCTTCTCCAGTGTCTCTGAAGCAATAGGCCAGCATGAAACACCTTCACATCCATCACTGCCTCACAATGGGAAGGAACCCTGCAGTTTCCGCTCTTTTCTTGAAGCAAGGAGTGTTATGGCCATCATGATCACCAGTAGTGACCCCTCTCCCTGTCTGTCCTCTCCTGTGCTGTTTCTGTGACACTGTTTAGGTTTCAGAAATGCTGATCTGGAAATCATTAACCTAGAAAGCATCTGGCCTTCACCCCCTCCATTGGTGAGATAGTGAAGAAATCCCAGAGGTTTGTTTAAAACAAACAACAAACAAACACCATGGTCTATAGAGGAGACAGCAAACCCTCTGACTAAGACATGAAAACACAAAGCCTCAGTGAGTGTTTTAGGTTAATCTGTTACAAAACATGGAAACCACACATTGGTAACTTCTCCCTCTACCCTGTTGATGGTTCTGAAGTCTGGGTGATGGTTTTATCAACCAGAAGAAGGAGGGATCAGGAATAGGTAATCATCATCATCATCATCATCATCATCATCATCATCATCATCAGTGTGAAGGGATCAGGAATAGGAGGCAGTAATGATGTACTGTTCCACCAGACACTTAGGGTCCCTTGACAACTGAACTTCGTGTGGAGAGGATAAGGTCCTGAGTAAATGTACAATGTTGACTTGAGCACAGTCAAGTCAAGGACCCCAATGCTCAGAATCCAAGGCCTTGCCCAGGTCAGGCTCAGAAGAATGGCAAAGCTGTCTGTCTCCTGGTCCAAATACAGATGTTTGATGAGTGACTGACATTTAATTAAAACTAGTATATGCAAAAACTACCAACTGCAGCTTCCTCCTCCTGGATGACTGCAATTTGTGAATGCTTCCCTGCAGAGACCTCCCATCAAATTCGGCTAACCCACTCCTCCTCATTCGTGCTGTATATAGTAAACACACTGAGTTTTTGGCAGCTTTTGCTTCTCCATCAGAGTGCACAGCCCACCCAACCTCAGCTTTTCTGTGTACACCTGCCATTTCTTCATTCTCTGTTGCCCCAATTAGATCACTTCCTAAGTTTTGCAGGCTGTGGTAGAAATGCTCCCAGTTTATGGGGCAGATTTATGGGAAGGGTTATAAGTAAATATATTTTCATATAGTGAATCACTTGGTGCACTTAAGTAATCTGGAAGTCTAAACAGAAAGCAATTGAAATTTCTCCACTAATATGTGTTTTATAAGAATAGAAACCTTATATTATGTCTCTCTCCCTTTCTCTCTCCTTTCCTCTCTCAGATTTCCCAAGAAAGAAATTTCTTTGAGGGAGACCTGTTAATAAGTGGTCAGCTCTACGTGCATTTTGAGAACTAGCTAGCTCTACTTTCCTCCTCTTTATATAATTTTTGTCTTCCAGCTACTTATCTTTCAGATCACTCTGACAGGATTTCTGACCCAGTCATTTACTGAAAGAATCGTTTTTGTTTTGCTCAATAAAAATAAACTCAATGTCCCCTCAGTTGCCTACTCAGAATCTTTCAATGTAGTTTTCTTCTCAGAACATTCTCTTGTCCTTGCTTTGAGAGCACCATAGCCATTAACTCCTTCTGTGGAATCTTTCTCAGAGTTTTATTCTCTATCCACTAAATACCCATTTTTGCAGGGCTCAGATGGACCATCTTTATGCTGCTACTAGGCAATCATCTTTTCTGATGACATTAGAAACCATGACTGTGTAAGATTGAAAAGTAAAGTAAAAACCACAGAGTCTTGAATTTAAAAGGAACATTCTGGTGAGAAAGTGTTATATAGCTTGTAATTATATCTATTGACTAGAAATTTCAACAGTGACAAGTCCATGATCACTGCATGCATGGGTGCTGTGGATATCGCTCTGTGTAAATAAAGTTCTGATTGGCCAGTGGCCAGGCAGGGAGTATAGGCGGGACAAGAGAGAAGAGAATTCTGGGAAGTAGAAGGCTGGGGAGAGACACCACCAGCCGCCACCATGAAAAGCAACATGTAAAGACACTGGTAAGCCATAAGCCATATGGCAAAGTATAGACTAACAGAAATGGGTTAATTTAAGTTAGAAAAAGTAGATAACAAGAAGCCTGCCACAGCCATACAGTTTCTAAACAATGTAAGTTTCTGTGTGCTTTCTTGGTTGGGTCTGAGCGACTGTGGGACTGGCTGGTAAGAGAGATTTGTCCTGACTGGGCCAGGCAGGAAAACTCCAACTACACCTACAGTTTTAGTGTAGCTCTTATGATGATATTGTGACTGTATTTTTTGGGACAAAGTGCTTGTCTGGACTCTTTTGTCTGCTCTTGGGACCCTTTTCCTCCTACTGGATTGCCTCGTCCAGCATTGATATGAGGGTGTGTGTTTAGTATTACTGCATTCTGTCATGCCACATTTGGTTGATATCACTGGGAGGCCTAAAGAGAAACAGAGGAGCAGCGGATCTGGGGGACAGGGGAGGGGAGGAGGCTGGAGGAATGACAGGAGGAAAGGCTGTGTTTGGGATGTATTATATGAGAGAAGAATAAATAAAAAGAAAAAAACCAACAAGGTGCTGTCTGTTAGGAATCCATAAGGACCTTTGTGATGAGAACTAGAAGTCTAAGGTGTGCTTAAAATGAGTTAGTAGTGATAATGGTGGGAGCAGCGCACAGGTCTAAGTGATGCTGAGATGACAGTAGCCATGAATTGATGGATGAGTAAAAGGCTCATGGGATTTCATGGAACTAGTCTCTTCGGTATGTCTTTCAACTCATATAAAGGGTGTGTGTGTGTGTGTGTGTGTGTGTGTGCGCGCGCGCGCGCGCGCACACGCGTATGCACATGCAGAAATACCATGATGATTGAATTTTTATCACTTATTTTCTGAGCACCGAAGTATGCAGGCATGTGCTTTGACACTTAGGTGTGGTTAACAGAAATATACTTAACATATGTAAAGTATATCTCAAATTCCACAGGTCACATTAAAATACATCAGCCCTGAGAGCTATTCCCGCCCACTTTCTACGAGCTTTAATTAGCTCAGACACTTGGCCCAACCCGGAAACCTGGGGATCGGCCATCCTGCTGGTGCCTCTTCCAAGCCCTTCATTATCATGCAAATATTATTATCCAAGCAAATCATTTTCATGACACCTCTCCAATACTTTTTTTTTAAAAAAAGAGTTATTTATTCATTTATTCATTCATTTATTTATTTATTTATTTATTTATTTATTCATTTATTTCGTATTCAGTGTTCTGTCATGAATGCCTACAGACCAGAAGAGAGCACCAAATCTCATTATAGATGGTTATGAGTCACTATGTGGTTGCTGGGAATTGAACTCAGGACCTTTGGGAGAGTAGCCAGAGCTTAATCTCTGAGCCATCACTCCAGCCCTGAAGGCAACTTTTTATTTTATTTATTTATTTTTATTTATGTGAATTGGTGTTTTGCTTGCATGTATGTCTGTGTGAGAGTATCAGATCCCCTGAAGCTACAGATAGACAGTTGTGAGCTGCCATATTCGTGCTGGGAATCAAACCCTGGTCCTCTAGGAGAGCAACCAGTGCCCTTAACCACTGAGCCATATCTTCAGTCCCCCTCACTAATACTTATCTCAATAAAATCAAATCAATCTTCTTTGTCTTATCCACAGTCTTGGAAGCCCTGTCTTTTATAGACCATGATTTCAGATTTCATCTATCTTATTCTGTGTTTTAAATAAAGCTTTTGACATCATGAAGTTTTGCAAATATGAACTGTATCATACTTTAAATAAAATCAACAAATAACCTCTTCTCTGTTTAGAATGAAGAATACATTTATTCTATCATCCAAGGTCATACTCACTACTTAGCACAGCTGGTAATTGCTCAAAGAACTACTATTACATGGGCTGGCAAACAGAATGTTCCCTCATGTCGGGTGCTTTTAGCATGTGCATTAGAATGCTCTTCCTATAGTCTGTCTTTCCTTTTCATGCTCAAGGTCCTAAATGTTCTTGTTTTTTCTCTGCTTACTTGCCCTAAGAGTAACTTTACCATTTCTTTCTTTGTACACACCTTGATTTATAACCTGGTGCCTCCTTATAAAACCATGAGTTCCATGATAGTTTTTTTTTTAAATGTGTGTGTGTGTGTGTGTGTGTGTGTGTTAGTTTAGTGTGCTCAATGTTATCTAGCAGATACCCAATACATATTTGTTAAATAAAAATTGGAAGACAGACAAGTATAACTTGATACTGTGTTTCAGGTTCCAGGAAGGAGATAATCTGGAATTGTAAGTATTTAACTATTCGTGGTTTTGGTGGTTTAGATGAGATGTCCCCATAGTCTAGGACATTAGGAAACATGGTTTCCAGTTGGTGGCACTGTTTGGGTAGGTTTAGAAGGTGTGGCCTTGCTGAGGAAAGTGTGTCACTAGGGGTGGACTTGGAGGTTTCAAAAACCACATACCATTCCCAGTTGGCCACTCTTTGCTTCTTGTTTTGAAGTTTCAGATGTGAGCTCTCTGTTTGTTGCTCCAGCCAGTATGCCTGCCTGCACATCACCTGTGATGGTGTTGGCCGCTTAGCCCTCTAAAATCATAAGCCCAAATAAATTCTTCAGTCTGTAATTTTTTTGCCTTAGTCATGGGGTTTTAACACAGCAATACAAACCTAAGACAGCATTCATTTGAAATGTGACAAATATGTTAAGGAAAAAAAAATCTAATTGATCTATGACTCGTCTACCACCCACAGTATCCTATTGACTTTTAATTTAATAAATAAGTTTGAGAATTCCCATCATATTCCCATGTCTACCCTAAGACTCTCATTCTTACCTCAAGGATATGGTTATTAGAGAAGAGATGCTGAAAGCATTATTTGAAGTTTATTAATATGCTATTGCTCCAACTTTATGCAACAGATACCATAAGATTAAAAAAATGGGAAATGCTTATTTCTCCACCTCAGGTCATTTCATATGTGCTATTTAAATATGTGCCCTGAGTATAACTTCATCTCTATTCTGAAATCAGGCTTACAGATTTTCACCTCACACAGAGGCAAGCCTCTGAACGTGTGGGTGCAGCAAAGAACATTGGGTGAGGTAACAGAATTGTCATGGAAAGGACCTTGCTTTAATTCTCCTGTCTATGTTAGAGCTGTCAGTAGTATACAAGGCACGTGCACCAATGACCTGATGTTGGGATGTCCATCCTAAGCACAAATGTCAAACTTCCAAAGAGACAGCAGGAAGCGTAGAAGGCAGAAAGCGTTTGAAGCAGCAGACGCTGGGGAGAATAAGTGATGTCTGCCTGCAGAATTGAAGCTCCAAACACAATACCTTTCCTTTTGGGTCTTTCTTTTACTTTGGACAAGATTTTATTATGTTGTTCCATCTTGTCGTAAGTGCATGATGCTCCTGAATAGCTGGGATTTTAGACATCTACCATTCTACCTGGCTTCTGGCCCTTTTTAGCCTATACAATTTGTTTAAGGTTTATCCTTAAACACACATAGTTAAGCAGTGAGTTTTATATTTCAGACCAGTCAAGTGAGAGTCTCTGGGAACTATACAGCTGATTGCAATGTGTTGCCCATCCATTGCTTAGGGTCTTCTCAGGTAGAGCACTACATAATGAAGATGATTTCCAAATTCCCACTTGTTCAGATATATGCAGATACAATTACATATTGGGGAGGTTTTCAGCAATGTGTAAACTGATTAATGTTCTTTGGGTATAAGGCACCTTAAGGTCTCTGAAAGAGCTGAACCTTATCTCCCTCAACTCACACAACTAAGTAAATGGGATAAAAATAGAAACACGTTATACACAAAGGTTTTCAACATGCACAGGCAATTATGCCCTCAAATCTGAGCAACCAGGCCCATGGAGATACTGATCTACAACCTCAGCCTGTCTACAGGAAATGGGGGAACCTCCCTGTTTCTCTGTCCTTTATTTCCCAGCTCTCCTGTGGCCTCAGGAGTCCTCTGACCAGTGACACAGCTGGGAGAGAGGAAAAAGCAGAAAGGTGGGCTGGTGATTGAACTGCATCGCAAGAGAAGGGAGAAGGAGAGTCCTTTGAGTTCCACCCTCACTGGGGTGTGAGTTTTCCTTTACCATGGATATGTGTTTCCAATGATGTTTGCATCAGTACTGAAGAGAGACAGAGCATGAGGACTATGTGAGATGGGGGTGAGTTCTTCAGGCCAACATACTTGGTCCTTGGTCCTGGGGTTGTTTACTTGTCTCTACCCTTTATAGTGTTTTACAAGCCCATGGAAGAAAATAGCATATTAGTGTTATGTATTATTGTCTACTGAAGTGGTACTCAAGTGACAGTACCAGATTCTTAGTGAACAATTACAGAATGCATTAAAAAAAAAAAAAAAAAGAATGTTTGAAGCTTCACAACATCTACTTTAAAGAAAGGATCCAGGGGCTGGGGAGATGGGTCAGCGGTTTGGTATGGCATTTAGCACACAGTGACTAACAACCTGCCTGTAGCTCCAGTTCCAGAGACTATGACACCTCTTCTGGCCTCCTCCATAGGCACCGCGCACATGTGGTATACAGACAGACATGCAGGAAGACACCTATGCACAAAAAATAATAAAATATAAAAAGAAAAAAACAGCAAGGCTCTACCAGATTAGAGACTACCAGGAAATTATGAAGTAGCTCAAGTCAATAAAATACTTGCTGCTTCCTATGTGCAACAGTGTATAAATCAATTTCCAGCTCCTTTCATATATGATATTAGTTTGATGATCTTTCATATAATCCAATCTCTATCATAATTTCAGTGCAAGCTTATTACATTTCATTTTCTTTCTGTTAGAAGTATAATTTACCGTCTTTGTTTTTTTTTCCTTCTACTGTGCATTAAAAAAACATTGCCAAGTAGTCACCTCTTGGTAATTTTCCTGATCCTAATTTGTCTTGCACGCTTGACTAGCTTCCAGTCACACAGCATTCTAAATTCTGTTTTGCTGTGGAATTAGGTTAAGAAACTCCAGGTCAAATACATTAAATAAGTGACTCCATAAAAGCCACCGATTTGTTAGTGTCTGGGTAAGTAGTAGCATGAAAAGACATTCATCACCTAGTGCTAACTGCCATATCAGAGGGCTGAGACAGAAATTCACTGTTTAGTTCAGGTTGTCCTCAAACCCACACATCCTCCTGCCTCTGCCTCTAGAATGATGGAATTACAGGTGTGTACCACCGTGCCTGGCAGTACAATACCATCTCTTATTTTATTAAATTTTATTCTCTCTCTCTCTGTGTGTGTGTGTGTGTGTGTGTATGTGTGTGTGTGTGTGTATGTGTGTGTGTCCCCAAGTGTGGGCACACACATACCATGGTACACATCTGGAAGTCACAGAAAAACTTTCTTTCAGGGGTCATTTCTTCCACCTTGTCTTATGGAGGGCTTCTCTCATTTCTGCTATGCTTGGTACTCCAGGCTTCCTAGGCTGAGACTTTCCAGGCATTCTCCTGTCTTCACCTCCCATTTCACCATAGGAGTTCTGGGATTGCAGATGCTCACCACCACATCTGGCTTTGTATGTGAATTTCAGGGAGTGAACTCAGTTGCTAAGTTTGCACAATAAGCACCTTTATCCATTCAGTCATCTCTGTGGCTGTGATACCATGTCTGTGAATGAACTATATTCACGCAAAAAACAGACATCAATGTAAACATGTAAACACACATCTGTACAAACATGTAAACAGACATTATTCAAACATGTAAACACACATCTGTACAAACATGTAAACAAACATCTATTCAAACATATAAGCAGACAGCTGTACAAATATATAAACAGACATCTATATAAACATGTAAACAGACATCTATACAAATATATAAACAGACATCTATACAGACATGTAAACAGACAACATATACAAATATATAAACAGACATCTATACAAACTTATAAAAATAAATATGAAGGCAAAGTGCTTTCCAGTACTTTACCAACTTTAAGTATAAGCAGTGAGCATTACTTTATAAATAACGAAGAGAACAATGAAAACTAAACTATTTCAGGTATGTTTCAGATATGATAGTTTATTCCACCATGCTTAAAGAAATCAAATTACTCTGGGAAGTCAAGGTGAACTTAAAACAACAACAACAAATAAAGCCCTGTTCTCCAGCAAGGGTTTTCTCTTCCAAATTGCTTAGATAAGAAATGCTTCAGGAATCTTAGGAGCTGTCTTTCACATCCAGGAAAATCAGGCAGGAAGGCTGATTTCTTTATCACTGTGCACCCCTGCAGGTCCCTTCTACATTAATGCCCTGTTGGAGAATTTGCAGATATTTCTAGCACTAGCCTCACTAGTTTTGCACCTGTGTAGTAGAAGTTTGCTCATGGGCTTTGACCACTTGCAAGACAACACAGGATCTGATGTTCCAGGGTGACTCCTGTCCCTGTGTTTTCTCACTTCAGCAGACCTCAGGCACCTACTGGGTCATTATCAGCCACAGCTACTGGCCTTCCATCATTTCTCTTGTCCCTAAGATCCCAGCAACAATGAATACCTCAGCATCTTATCATCAAGGCCTTGCCTGGTCCTCAAGCAAGAACAAAGACCTTGCATCACCATGTTCCACCCAAGACTGTGCTGTCCATCTTTGTAATAGTCAGGGCAGCTGCATCTTTATCAGAATGTGCCGCTGCAGATTCAGGGAAGCTGCAAGCTCCATGAAGGCATGCACCATGTCCAACGTTACTCACCATTACAGACCACCATCTTGTATAGTGCTTACGCTACAGCTGTCAGCCCACAAGCATTTACTCAGCAAGTGAGTGATTGGATCACTTTCAGTGTTGAAGGGGAGAAACCGCTCCAATAAGAGACAGCCATAGAGTACACACCAGTTACAGTGCTTACAGCTGTGGTGAAAGAGCAAGAACGTTCGAGAAATTACACACATGTTGTAGAAGCATCTGGGTAGTTAATTGTTTTGTGATAGAAGACTTGCGAGAATCTATCAAGTTTGTGAGAGGGAGCTAACAATTGACATTAAGGCTTTGAGGAGGACATGGATGAAGGAAGGTATTCAAGGAGAAACTCCTAAATTTGTAAGTGTGATGAAGGGCTGCATATCACTGATGGAACCAGCAAGGGAATTGTGTTTTAAGAATGGCTTCATAGATGGGTTTGATTTTATTAATAAGAACTTCTAACAATTCTGCTACATCTGGTGCCCAACGTTTGTGGTATGAATTCATGAAAAAGCTGCTTGCCTGTGGCCTTGTGAGCCTCAGCTCAGGCCCGAGCTACACTCGGCTGGTTGTGGTGGTGCATGCCAGTAGGATTTAATGAAGGAGGCAGAGGCAGGAGGATCCCAAGTTGAGGCCAGCCTAGAAGGCTTCCTAAGGAGAAACTTCTGCCAGGACCGAGCCACAAACAGCGATGGGACCATGGAGGCAGCATCTGCTGCTCCCAGTTGCTGGCTTCTTCTCATTGTGTTGGTGACTGTGGCGATGCTGCTACCTGGTATGAAGAGTTTACTGCTGCTTGTTCAGAGAATTGCCAGGACCATCATGTTACAAAAAAGCATCGGCAAAGGTCAGTTTGGAAAAGTTTGGCGAGACAAATGGTGGGGAGAAATCGCTGTGGAGATTTTCTCTTCTAGGGAAGAACATTCATGGTTCCAAGAGACAGACATTTATCAGACTGTGATTACTCCAAACCACAGAGGAGGTACAAAAAAAAATTCTAAAGGGAACCATGATCATGCCTAACAGTGACTTTGAAATCTTCAAAAGGATGATGGGACCCAACAAAGATGAATTCATGCAGACTATGGTAAAGCCATTAGTGCCACGGAAAGATCAACTTTGGACTAAAAACTACTCAGGACAATTTGAGATGGCTAGCTGAGATGATCCAGCCTGATAGACTACTTGAACAAGGACTTGAAACAAGCCCTGCACTTTCTCATTATGCAGTGGCTGAACAAATGATACAGGACTTGACATTTAACCCAAAAATAGAGTTTTTGTTTAAAAAAGAAAAAGGAGAATATAGATATGAGGTAGATCATTGAATCTACCCTGAGGAAAAAAGATAAAGAAATAATAGGATAAATAGGTAGATCACTGAGTCTACTGTAAAAAGAAAAAAGGGAAATATAAAAATGACAAAGGGTAGATTATTGAATCTATTATGAAAAGAAAAAAGAGAATATGGATATGGTAAGATAAAAAGGGAGATTATGGAATATACTTTTAAAAAGGAACTACTTGTTTTAAATAGGATAAATAATGAAATTTTTTTGTCTGAATCTGTCAAATGTTAATGGACTAGACATCATTAATGCAATCTTGTATATACTTACTGGATATGATTTTTCTTATGTTAGTTATAACCTTTTTTTAAAATTTTAGACAAAAACAAGGGAAATGTGGTGGTATTATGTTGCCCGAAATATTGTGTGTTCCCTGAAATAAACTTCTCTGGGGTCAGAAGGCAGGATGGCCACAATATTAAACATGAAGATAGGCAGTGGTAGTACACGCCTTTAATCCTACCTTTTCAGAGACAGAAATACCTCTGGATCTCTGAGTTCAAGGCCACATTAGAAACAGCCAGGCGTGGTGACACACGCCTTTAATCCAGGAAACCCAGCCTTTAATCCCAGGGAGTGGGGGCAGAAAGAGAAAGATTATATAAGGTGTGAAGACCAGAAACTAGCAGCATTTTGGTTAGTTAAGCATTTGGCTGGTTTAGCATTCAGACTTTGGAGGAGCACAGTTCAGCTGAGGTTCATGTGGAGGAGGACTCAGAAGCTTCCAGCCTGAGGAAACAGGATCACCTGAGGAACTTTCAAGGTGAGATAGCTGTGGCTTGTTCTGCTTCTCTGATCTTCCAGCATTTACCCCAATAGCTGGCCTCAGGTTTGATCTTATTAATAAAACATTTTAAGATTCCTACTACATCTGGTGGCACACACCTTCACTTCCAGCACTCAGGAGACAGAGGCAGGTGGATCTCTATGAGTTCAAGGCCAGCCTGGTCTACAGAGTGAGTTCCATGACAGCCAAGGCTACACAGAGAAACCCTGTCTCGGGGGAGGGGGGGGGAGGATGGCTTCATAAAGATGTGGGAGGAAGAACAAGCATATAGTCACTAAACAGGTCAAGGAATGCTGGGCTAATTGCCAAACGGTACTTCATTAGAACAAAAGATTGTCTTTACCAAAATAAAATGCAGAAGATAAGATGAGAAATCTGTTCATTGTACAGTTGACAAAGGACTCCTATCTAGAGCATGTAAATGGCTTCTACAAGTCCACAAAAATAATTCAGAAAACACAATTTAAAAATCGGGCAAGAGGCCCGGCTAGGCAGGTCACAGACCCATGTCCTCAGAACGGATAAAGCTTAAAAGACTGATGCAGCCAGGTGTCTCCATGTTCACAAGGGCATGAAACAACGGGAGTTCTCTAGTAGTTTACATGTTGGGGGATTTACTAGAACTTATTTATCTACCATGCTTCAGCAATTGTACTCCATGGTGCACATACAATAATGCAAATATGTGAAATAGTAAACAAGTACAATAATCTTCACAGGAATATTGCTTGAACTAGCCCAAACTGGAAACTTATGGTGACTCAGCACAATGGAATCGTATTTTGCTTTGAAAGAAAAAAAGATTTTTCTACATTTCATAAATGAAACAGAGCAAAGAAGCTACCTAAGAGGAATACACCCTCTTAGATTTCGTTTATATAAAGGTAAGAAATAGCTGGAAATAAATTTTGCATTATTAACCAAGATTGTTAGCACTGTGGCTGTAGTGGCCAGAAAAATAAGAAATAATGACCGTTCTTACTATTAAATATGAGAGGTGTTTGCACAAAAAGGTTAACTTTATGGAAGCACATTGATCTGCACAGTCATGATTCTGTAACTATTTGGACTTGTAGTCTATTACAAAATTATACTTAGAAACAATGAGCTGGAATCCACCACGTGAAATGAAAACTAGCCTTTTAGGGCTAGGGAGACAACTCACTGGTTAAAGTGTTTGCTGGCAAGCGGGAGGATCAGAGTTCAAATCCCCATAAGCCACGTAAATGTTGGTGGGAGTGGCCAGCAGACTGTAGTTGAAGACTGAGACAAGAAATCTCCAGAGCAAACTGGCTGGTGAGACTAGACATGCTTGACTGAGAGGTACTACCTCAGTGACGAAGGCAGAGGACAGAGGATGATTTCCTGCATCACTCCCTGTCTTCCTAATGCAAACTCACATGTGTGCACACAAGTACACACACATATGCATCTGTGCCTCCACCCATGCAAACACACTTGCATACACGACGCATACATGAATAAATTAAACTGGCCTTCTAGGACTATGAAGTTTTGTCATCTAGACAGATGCCACAGTCAGCAGGGAGAGAGGTCTCTGGGTATACTTGGAGGCATTAGTTGAAGTAGGAAGACCTCCCAACTGTGGGCAACACCGCTCCTTGGTGCGAGGGTCATGAACTGTCTAAATGGAGAAAGGACACGGAGGATCTGCCCACCACTCTTTTACTTCCTGACTACGGGTGTTATATGACCAGCCCCCTCAAGCTCCCACCGCCTTGATTTTTCCATCATGACTGACAGCAGCCTTGAACTGTGAGCCATCTCCCGAATAAGTTGCTTTCATCGGGGATATTTCATCACAGCACAGGAAAGAAAGTTAAGACCCTGGTGTTCGCACTGCAGCCCTGTATGGATAGAGCCTGCTCTGTGTTTTTATTTCCAGGCTGCTGGGCACAAAAGCAGCCAGCTTTTGGTATACTGAGACATATTCTTAACTACAGAAGTCTTGTGTTAAAAGTCAGAAAGTTGGCGCCCAACTGTTGAAAAGATAAGGAGTGACAGTGTCTGCATTGGCCTCCTGCAGCTCAGAGAGCATCTGGCTTGGGCACCGGCTCAGCCTGCATTAGTTATGTCTTGCAGTATGCCCCCTCACGGCCTCTTCTCACTAACTTTTTTTTTCCTTTTTTCTTTTTCTTTTATTGCTCTGTGTTTCTGCTCACTACTTTCCATATGTTTGCTTTCCTTTCTAGCATGTGTACGTAGCCATGTGGGAGTGTGTGGGTATACGGGTGTACATGTCTAGGTCAGAGGTTAACCTAAAGCTGTTATCTACTTTGCTGTTGTTTTGAGACAGTTCTCGAACTCACTGAGAAGACCAGGCTGGCTGGCCAGTGACCCCTATGGATTCTCTTGTCTCTGCCTCCCAAGATCCATGAAAACAACAGTGCACCTCCAGGCCTGGCTTTTTAAAAATCATGAGTTCTGGGGGTATCACACCCTTGTTCTCATGCTTGCTTAGCATACACTTTGAGTCATGGCTGTGTCCTCCACCATGCAATCAGAAGGTCTTTGTCCTCAGTAGGGGACAGCAAGGAATAAGTGGTCAGAGCCTCTAGGCCTGTCAGGAAAATTCCATTGTTTATCAAAGTAGAAAATAGGAATGGGGATGTGGTTGACCTAGCAAAGGCCTGAGTTCAATACCAATGCCAAAGAACACGCAGAAAAAAAAAAGAAAACAACCACAACAAAACAAAACAAAACAAAAACAAAACCTGAGAGCCAGGACTCCTTTCAAAGTCATCATGGGGGGAATGGCCATACTTACAATCCTGAAATACAGGATTCTGATTCAGCGGCACCCATTACTAACTTTAGATACTTAGGAAATGTATTAAATGTGCTTTGCCTGTACTTACAACTCTTAAGGTACAGATAATAATGAAGGTAATATACAGCTTTCTAGAGGTATGAAATTAGTTAAGACATTAGCTCATAGTGGGGCCTGTATGCCTAGTGTCTAGAAGAGCTTATGAAGGGGATTATTAGTTGGAGTACAAAGCACATAAGGTATTTTTAGTGTGTGTGTGTGTGTGTGTGTGTATGTGTGTGTGTGTGTGTGTGTGTGTGTGTGTGTGTGTGTTTGCACATGGGGGCAGGATGCGTGCTGATGTGTACACATGTGGAAACCAGCAGTTGACACCAAACTTCTTCGTCTATTCTTTTCACCTTATTTTTGGGGACAGGCTTTCTCACTGAATCCAGAGTTCACTATTTTGTCTCTGCTAGAGATTGTCCTGTCTCTATTCCAGAACACTGAGGTTATAGCCAGCCACAGATTCTCCCATTTTTATGTTGATGCTGGGGATCTAAACTTGGGTCCTCATCCTTGTACCACGTAACTGTATCAACTGAGCCATCCCCACCCCTGTACTTAAGGTTTTTACTAGACAACAGACATGAACTATCTGTTAACATTAGAGAAAAAAAATCATCAATGGAAAGCGAAACCTGAGGCACTACAGCAGTTCATATGCTAGGGAGTTTCTAGATCAGAGGCTTTCCACGGTAGAGCTATGTGTGCATTCTTGCCAAGGAAGGGCCCGGTCCTTCAGCAGCAGATACAAAGGATGACTTGATATATATATTTCAGAGCTATATATATATTGCAGCTCTTCTACTACAGAAATGCAAATTCCCCTTAGACCACTCTGAAAAAGGGACCATGTACAGAAGAGCTATGGCCATCATGTGCTACAGAGCAAGTACAGATCTAAAGGGTCACCACCTGGCCATCAGGCACCTCTCCCAAAGTGCCTGCACATGAGGGAAGCCAGGCAGATTCCCACAGCAGTTTACAAAAGTTCTGAGAAATGTCTCGCTCCTCCCATTTCACTCCCACTAGTGAAGGCTTCAATGTTTATTAGTGTGAATAAAGCGGCGTCTCTGTGCTTGAGGGTTCTCTGTGACCAGAAGCTGCTGCCGTTCCATAGAAAAGGCAAGCTATTCTAATGTTTTAAAAATATGATTGGGTTACCTCATGGCTCCCGGCTCCATTCCATTCTTTGTTCTGTATTGCTGGGATCTCCTTTTACAAGGCTCTGCGGATGAAGGGAACAACTGTTGGAAGTTAGAGGGTCAGTGAGTGTAGAACCCACTGAGCTTTGAAAGGTGACCCCCTCAAGGACTGAATATGCACCTTGACTACAGACCCATGGGAAAATCCCCTCTCAAGGGCTCTAATGCATGGCCCCAGCAGGAGTATAGTCTGTCTTCTCCTAACAGCCTAGCTCTGGAAGCAGCCCTTGACAATGACAGTAGTTTTTATTGTTGCTAATTCCTGGGAATGCCCCACAGTCACTATGTGCCATCAGCTCATCTCAACCTGTGTCAAAAAGTCCCCACACTGAAGTCCTGCTGTCTTTCTCTATTATATTCTTAGAACTCTGATAATGTTATGAGTATTTTTCAGTGTGTTGAACAATGAAAATTGTTTTGTAACCTAAAAGCTCCTGTCACCCTTTCTGGGGACACATTGAGCTGTTGCAAAGTGTCTAAATGACTTATCTCTTTTGGAAATATACATATGTTTACAATTACTTATTTTATTTTTGTTCAGGTTGATTATTTTTCTTTGTGGAATGAAGCAGTTGCTCTCACAATTCCATCCCACTTGTCTGGGTAGCCTGAGTCTTCATTTCATTTCAAATAATGGCTTTTCCCAAAGGAAATGTCTCCTTTCAGGATATCATAATCAGCTAATGGACTTAGTGATCAATGTTGTGTGCGGGGCAACATCAGAAATGTGCCATAAAATATGGAAAACAATTTAGCCACTCTCTAATGCAGGCAATTCTGGTAAAAACTATACATGAGAAACATGTACCCAACCATATTTTCCTGCCTCACAACAAGATTAGATGCAATAAAAACCTTGTCTTAGCAAATCAGCATGTTAGAAGATGCTGTCAGCAATAACTTCGAAAAGATGTGTCCATTACCAAAGGGGGGCATTATCCTCAATTCACTCTCTTTTAAGATTGATGGCTGCTATAAGCAACCATCTGTCTCTAGATTCTGTGGCATCACAATGATGCCGGCACTCTGCACAGCGGGGCCTATGGGCGCCTCCTTGCTTTCTCGCCCCTCTTTTCTCTTCATATTTGAAGATGAACAGACAGTTTTCAGAACAAAACAGCCAGGTATGACTGGCCATCTAAAGTGGAAGGATTCATCCTGAGACTGTGTTTGTTTTCCTTTAGTGAGGAGCAGAATACATTAAGTGAATTATGTCTCTGTGATTATCACAGCAATTTATGTTAGTGGGTCGTCAGCTGTTTTGTACCATGAAAACATGGCTTGTTACATCTGGTCAGTTTGACAAATTTCCCAGATCAAACAACAGAGTGGCATTTTATTAAGCGAACAAGATTGTCTTCATATTTGAATATTGTTTTAAGGATGAAGCAATTGATTGACTAGTTCACTACTGGTTATTGACTGGAACAGCATTCTCCAACCCTGGCTTTTCTTTCTTTCATTAATGCTCAACTAGTCTGTCCCAATAAAGTTTATTTATAAGTTATGTACAAACTGCACACAAATACATGTCTCTATACTTACATCACACATATAATGCATCATATATCACTCATATATGTGTGCCAGTTTATAAATATCAAATAATAGATTAAAAACAACTGCAATAAATGCCCTGCAGATTTACTGACATTTCAGCCCATGTGCCATCTCAGTAACTAGTAGCTAGGTTGGATAGACATCAAGGTGATGAGGCCATAAGAATCCTACAGCACTTCTACTTGACTCTTGTCTACTTAGGGTGGAGCTGCTTGAAAAACTACAGAATGCCCAATTAAACATTGATAGAACACAGTTAGGCTGAAAAATTACTATTGAGCTGAAATTTACACTTGACTAAGTATCCTGAGCTGTCCGTTTACCTATTTGTTTATTTACTTATTGTATTGACCAATACTAGCTTTGGCTAGTCATCTGAGGCTACTCTTAAATATTTTTTGTGCTTTTGGAATTGTTGCCTGATGTTTTTCTTGATACAAAATATAATCAAATTACTTAGTGTGGGGTGCTTGAAGAATTGGCCAGATGGGCTGAAGTATACTTTCTTCTCACAAGTTGGTTGGTAAATCCCTGAGAAAACCTGCAGTGAAGTAAATGCACTCCACAATGAACCCTGTATCTCCACTCACCCAGCTCCCCCCCCCAAGCCTATAATTGTGTTTTAGTAGAAGATGACAGAGATAAAGCCGGAATGTTGCTGTGATTTCTCTACATGATATGACTGAGTGTGTAGTCTGTTTCCAAACTTACCTCACCTCATACCTATCTAAGCAGTATGCCATAAAACCAGTCTTTTTATATCACTTGAGCTGTCTGAAGGCATATATGCACAGTGTTAACTGGATTGGCTTATTCTCAAATCGCTTATTCAATGCCAAATATATCTCAGGAATTAAGAAGCATAAGACACAGTCTTATTTCCCTTAGAAGTAAGACCAACTTCCTAAAATGATCTATGTAGCCCAACATGTTTGACCCCATGTAAGTCATCCTACATGTCTGACATGTCAGTCATGAAAAGGTACCTCTTAGTTCTCAGGACATATCTATACTGTCCATTTCCATAATGCCTTTGGGTCACAGACTCAAACACCAGGAAAAATCATTCCTGATTCTTATACTCCTAACTATATTTCTTAGGTCTAGTAATTTTTTTTCTCTTAGGCATTTCCCACTAGAAAACTGTGTATCCACTTATTTGATCTTTTTTACCATCCGAAAAACATAGATTCCCGGAGAGCAGTTCTTAGCTGTTTTGTGCACAGCTGTAGCATAATACCTGGAATGGTTCACTTAAGACGGTGCTCAGTGTGGAATAAATATAGCAAAAATAAATAAATAAACATTTGTTGAACAAGTGAATCTCTGTTCTGAAGGAAGCTGAGAAATCCCAGGGCAGGCATATTTGGATGGCATTCCATATTCAGCAAACACATCTCAACAAGAGGGCCAAAGGTAAAGTGAAGAGGATTCAGTGTGAAAAAAATTAAAGTGGGGGATAGGCAGATTAAATGATGGAGAGCCTTTCAAAACACAGGCCTGGAAAGCTTTCTAAAGCCAGTTGCCTCCCGGTTAAGCTATCAATAGAACTAATCTGTCTCTTGGCTTCTGAAGATATTAATGTTAATAACAGCAGCTTAACACTGTTATTATTGGTAATTTTATTATATAATAATAATAACTATATTATTATTATTATTTGTCCACCAAGTTCTCAATTTATTGCTTCTTATGTATTGGTCTTGTCATTCTCTCCAAATATTGTGTAATAAATAATTCCAAATTGAGAGGAAAAGAACTCTGGGCTTCAGAGGCTGCATTAGAATAGCATAACATTGGTGACAGAGTTGGAAGCAGACTCTTTCTGAGTATTTTTCCTCGTATAATGTCTTTGTTTCCGAGTTCCCAAAGCACTGTACATGTGTGACAAAGTTGCTCATACACCAAACTCAGGATATAACTCGTTTGCCCTTTATGTCTATAGTAAAGGCCATTCAAAGCACACTGTATGCTTCACTACAGGTCCCCAAATTTGGAAGAGAATAGTAATACACATTTCTGGATTCCAATTTATTGGATTAGATCATGAAACAAATTGAAGTTGAGCCTCTTGTATTTGTGTGAAATCAACCTTTTGACCAACTCTCTACAATGAGACCAAGGTACAGGGCAGGCCTTCAAACATTCTGTTTATTGTTGCTTCATGATTTTCTAGACGTTCTCCTTTCTCCTAACACTTAGCCTTCCAGATTGACCTGGAAACTTTGTTGACACAGTTAGAACAGTATATATGTGTGTGTGTGTGTGTGTGTGTGTGTGTGTGTGTGTGTGTGTGTGTACATATATATGTATATATATAAATATATATATGGTGTTTGAGGGGTGAGACTGTAAAAATATCTAATACTTTAAGACTTTTTGAAACCACTGTTCATCCCTATGAGAGTGTTATCATCCTGCATTGAACACACATGGTCCAGGAAACTGTTAGCATCCTAGATGACTTCATAAACCTAAAACCATCTTCCATGTATAAAACAGTGACAGTAACTCATGAGTGGAGTGGGGCAACCAAGATTGGGAGCCCTGAGCTCTTGTTCTAATTCTGCTTCTAAAAAGCTATATGCAATATCGTCTAATGTAAATTTTCTTGTCTTCAGTCACCTTAATTAAAGTACAAGGGCTACATTGAACAAGCAATAAAATCCATCAGCTGGGAAACCTCATGAACTTGTGTAATGACTCTTCGTGGCGGCTATTTCTTGCGTTCATTTTAAAGCTACATAGTTCATGGAGTTGAGGAATACATGGATGATGTCCTTCATTGATGAGAAAGGCCTGGCACTTTCCTTTGGTGTGTACTCTGCACTTTCATCCAGGGACAGCAATGGTGTATTTTTCCAAGATACCAGCATGAGCTCTTTGCCTTCCTCCGGGGGCCCCTGCCTTCTCATTGCTGGAGGCCTCATGATCTACTTCAGAGAGATGGATTTCCATGGTAGTTCTGGGTCAGAGGTACAGGCATTTGTGAGATCTTAGCTGTGTCACTACATGAATTAAAATGGAATAATGAATTTGTGCTGTGTTCCATGGCTTTCAGCTAGATTTGACCTTTAAATCACATTTAACAGAGTGCAATCATAGGTCACAATTCAGAAAGGTTTAAATAATGTTCTCTTCTATCAAGAAAAAGTGATTTAATCCAACTTGATTTTCTGTGGTGCTCACAATTTAGGCTACTCTGAAATATCACCGTGAGTTATAGAAATCTGTTAAAAAATGAAAACATAAAGTTACATGGAAAAAAATTTTCACAAAATTTCTATATGTACCTACCTGCATAAATGAATTTTATTACCATATGCTATACAATGTATTTCTATGTGTGACACATTTAGGACCTGGGAATCACAAGACTTAAATAATCAAAGAATGAAGTAGTTTGAACACATCGACAGGCTTCCTTATACATGAGAACTTCTTAGAAATTCTATACAACTGAGTTATTCTGATATCTTATGAAATGCTCTATTTTCCACTTTCTTGTTTTAGAAAGATGTGCTCTGTGTTGCTTGTCTTGGAAGAGTGTGGCTCATCATTGTCTTTCTCCAGGTCAGTTCTAGCCTCTTTTCCCTCTTCTTCTTTTCCTGCTTTATATAATAATATATAATGTTAGTCTTATCAAATTCAACCATTGCATATTTCTGAAAATCAGTCAATTACTTAATTTATTTCAAGTTAATCAGATAGTGTGCTAGATAGTGGCACTAATATAGCCTATAAAAATCCATGCAAAACATATCAATTACCCAAATGTACCTATGCAGTTTGCCAAAAAAGTATGATATTACATTGTGTAGGTTTGGTTTATGTATTCTATGTGCTTTAAAGCTGGCCTGAGCAAATTCAAAAGGGAGTATCCCCTCACAGGAGGTGATTAGAGATGTGAGCCAGGAAATAAGTCAAAGTTGGATTAAGTTCCTTTACTAATTGGGAGGAAGATGAGATCACAGGTCAAGGAGGCTTAGTCCTGAAAGGATAATTACAAAGTGGGGCAAGTAGGTGAGGAGAAGAGAAGAATTTTGAGGTAGGAAGAGTGCCTTGCTCTGCCATAAAGCTTTCCCTAAACAGGCTAGTGACTGTTTCTAACTTCCTATTCTCTGTAGGCACAGCTTCCCACAGAGGATTAGAGGGAAGAAAGTGGAGGCAACTGACTTCCAGGGATCTCAAAGAGCTCTTCCTCCCTACCCAGTCCATGCAGAAAGCAGTCTCAGGAGGTCTAACCTTCATCATGTTCCCAGAGAACCTACTTGATACATGGCCACAGAGAATATACAAACACAGGACAAGAAAGGGACACCTTAGCAAGAAAAAGGCTTCTGCCCATTAGTAGACACTCTCAGAGGGCCAGTCAAAGAGCCTGGAGCCTTTCAAAGATGGATGGATGGCTTTCTGTAGCATACAGAACAAAAGGAAAGAAGGAAACACAAAACATGTGGGATAGCAGATTTTGATTGGCATCTCCAAGAGATCACATAGAAACAATAGAAAAACAGTGAAACCAGAAAGAAAATGACCTGAAAGAATGCGGTTGAAAGACTCAAATTCCTAGTTATGTCTAGGAAGATGGCTCCCTGAAAACCACCTCAGAAAGGACCTTTCTCCTTCTCCCCACTTGTGAGCTGTCTTCCAAACCTGACTGATCAGGTATCCAGGGTTTGCTGAGCTCTTACACAGTAACTTGATCCAAACATATTAGTCAATCTGTTCAACTGTGTTTTAGATACAAGGCTTTGCGGACAACAGTCTGGTTACACTGTCATTGTTGAAAAGGTAGATACAGCCTTTTCCATCCTCTCAAACTTTCTTCATCTTTTTTTTTAAATAACAATTAATCTCTGTGTATGCACACTTGTGTGAGTGTGGGCATGCACATGCTACAGCTTGCTTGTGGATGACAGTCTACAGAAACTAGTTTTCTCCTCCCACCACGTGGGTCCCAGGAAATCCAACGTGGGTCATTAGGCTTGGCCACAATATCCTTTATCCAGTGAGGCATTGCTGGCCCACACTATGTGGATTTTCTAGTCAAGTTCTTTAAAATAGGTTTCATAGGCTTTATAAGTTATATGGAAGTCTAAAAAATTTTAAAAAATCTAAAAGTTACTGATAGAATCGGGTGACAGCTATGTAGCAGTCAGTTTGAATATGCGTTTGCCATAGTTCTAAGATTGAATCTTTTCCTGGCTCCTATTGAATTAAGTGAATCTGAGTGGCTTCATTCCTCCCTCATTGAAGCACGGTTAAAGAGCATTTCAGATCCCAGCTGAAGCCAGAGAACAGGAGCAATCGTGCAATCAGGAGGGGGTTTCTGGGAAACTTCTACCAAGGAAAAAGTACACAGAGGTCTTCCATCATGACAGTGAACTTCTTAAAATACTTGTCTGCTGAGCCTGGATATGTGGAAACCAAATTGGAGATAAGATAGGCTCTTTACCCCTGTGCCTCATTAATAAGAATTTAGGTAAATACTTCACCTGAGAGAGCTAGGTTTTTGCCTCTAGTGGAGATAAAATTTGATATTGTGCAGACCCCAATCAGTCTAATTTTGCTATGAAATACGCAGTCCATAGGACAAACAGCTGTACATAAATCATGTACCTTGTAATACACGACCCTTGCAGCTGCAGCCATATACATATCATTTGTCACTTTTAAAACAAATCCTTTAGTGGTTGGATTGGACAAGGTAAGGAAAGCATGGTTCTTGCCAAAGAAACGTGCTAGCATGCCAGTACACAATCACGCTGGCTCTGACTCAAAATGAGAAGGGGAGGGTGTGCACAGCAGATTTGTCTGGACCAGCTACAGATACATGTGTATTTCAATCACAGGGCACTGGGATTTTATATGGGTTAGGACTCTTGCAACTATACAAGCTTGCAAAAGAAGTTGAACAGTCTGCAGGAAACATGGGTCCTTGTTTCAGGACATTTAGTTGTCGCTTGTATTGAACCTCTCTATTCTATTCAAAGCCTATCTGTAATTCAGTAAATTTGAGAATTACTGCTTTCGATCATTTCGATACAGAGGAAATATTCTGCTCTTTGGGGGTGATATAGCACTTTATGTGGGAGAGGAAGAGGAAAAAATGTGGCATTGAAGTGAGTGTCTTTTGTTCTCAGCATGCAAATCAGACAACCCAAATGTCCATCTTACTGAATAATGCTCATGTGAAATCACTAGCCTGGTGCTTTAAAGGATGGTGTTTCCTGGAGCTAGGGTTGATTCTCAGAATTTGTTTAAAGAAGCGTGCTTTCTCTCCACATCACACTTCTAATTAGCATTTCCCCCTATGGTGTAATACAGTCTTGTTCATCAAAAGGTAACGGCCTAGAAAACACTTGTAAATTAGACCGGGGAGCCCGGCACACCAAACTCTGCCTATTCCTATCACAGTTCTTCTTTGGTGTCATATTGTCTTTTAATGAAAGTAAAAGCAAACAGTCAGGCTTTTGTTTTGAATAATTCAATGCATTCTTGAGTGTCTCCGAAGGAAAGCTTCATTAAATCCACACCTAGCTCGGGGACCAGAGCTTTAAAGCCTCGATGTCTTGATGGCATCTTCTCTGGCATACTGAAAATGACCATCACAAATGGAGAACACCATTAGGATCATTATCCTTGACAGCAAAGAAGCCCACACTTGCCAATCCCGAGGAAGCTCTTCCTGGCCTCCCTTGATGCTATGCTTTCAAGGGCAGCTCTGGTCAGTGTCTCAGGAAATGTGGCTCCAGAAATCTCAGTGTTTATCTTACCAGCACAGTATTCAGGAGACTGCATCTGACTTAGAGCAGATTGATGAGGCTGAGTTGTAAGGAAGTGCTTCATCATACTAACTGAGCCCAGAAGCCAAGTGCCTTCCATCCAATGAGCTAGTTTCAGAACTATTGCAGAATTAGCTCTTTTTTTTAAAAAAGATTATTTTATTTTCATTTATGAATATGACTACATATGCCAATGGAGGCCAGAGAGTGAATCAGATCCCCTGCCAATGAAGTTAGTTATAAGTGGTTGTGAGCCATCCAACCTAGGTGCAAGGAGCTGAACTCCAGTCCTCAGCAAGATAACCAAGTCCTCTTAGCTCATGAGTAATCTCTCCAGTCCTAGAATTTGTTCTTAATGAAAAGCTAGATGTACTTCAGAGCCTGACTTCTGGACCAGACCAACTGGATCGTGTGAATTATCCAGCCATGGAAACATTTCAGTATGCTTTTCTTAATCATACTCTTTATGCTTTTGTTCATAAATTATATATAGAATATGGTTTATGATTAATTAAATTGAAGATGATTTATGTATAAAATAAAAACTAATTATCTTTTTGAGACCAGGCTATTTGTGGTTGAAAAGATATTGTTTTAAACTTGGATTTGAGTAATTTGCACATAATTTTTTTAAGGATTTACTAAAAAACATTGAATCATGCACTTAAAATGGGTGGATTTAATGATATGCTAAATAATGTCTTAGCAAAGCTGATTTTTAAAAAGTGATTAATTTGGCTTGATTTCTTACATGTTTGCTATGAGGGAGGTTTTTAAAGCTGTGCTAAAATCTGTGTTAAATATAGATGTGTTCACTATGTACTATGATTCAATTTCTTTCTATTCACAGGATCCCACCAAGCAACCCCCAGAAAAATGAAAGTGTGCAAGTTTTCTGATGACTATTGGGTACCATGGAGAACAGAGGGAGGTTTTTGTTTTAAATGGCTAATAACAAATAGCAATGCATTGCTGAATAACCTTTTCCTCTTAGAGTGATAATCTCATAGAGAGGCAATAAAGACAAAGTCAAGGCTTTAAAGGGAGGAACAGAGGTAAATCTTGTGTTAAGATGCTTCTTAGTGACTAAACTAAGAGAATGAGCCCTTTTTACTGGGCATATGACATTGTGGTGACAGACCCAGCAGGAACAGTACAGGAAAACACCTGGGGACTCTAGTCACAGACAATAGGCAACCATCCAGTCTGATGGTGATTTCAGTATCAGGTATGTCCACAATTCGAGTTCAAATTGATATTGTTATACAAGAAAGAAATCCAAGAGGACTGGCATGATAGTCGGCTAAGATAGAGAAATGTATGTAAGGATTGAAAAAACAATGTCATCCTAAGAGCATTAGATAACAATTGGAGGACTGGCTAGGTAGCTCAGTGGTAAAACATTTGCAAGGCCCTCAATATAATTTGAAGGCTACTAAACAGAACAGGTAAGCAAAAAACATAGAGGCTGGCTGTTAGAAACAAAAGCAAGCCTCACTTCTAATACTGAGGCAGAGGGTCAAATTGAGTTAAGTCACAGACCAAACTCGATTTATCTTGCCTCAGCTCCCTTTTCCCACAATGCTGTCTGGGAGTTAAGTTAGAAGGCACCAGCTGTAGGAAATAATGAGTGATGGAGTGTGAGCCCAAAGTATTGTTATATGCTCTATAATTGGGATGCTCAATCCCACAGAAGAAAATTTAGCTATTTATGCTGCTTGGGACCTGTCTGCTTCTTGTCCTTCCTCTTTGGCAGACATTTTTCCTCCTCTTTCCCTTCCTTTTTCCTTCCTCCATTCCTTACACAGGCTCCGTTGAGCTTGAAGTGAACTTTCCAACATTAACTTTCTTATGATAAAACTGAGATTGGAGGAAACCAGTCTGCAGTGCAATGTGTTGCTAAACACATTCACAGCTTTCAGATAATTGGCTATCTAAGACACAGCATTCATATTAGTAGCCAGGGCCCAGACGTAAATATTTAGAAAGTGAAACAGGATGGGGTGAGTGTGTCATTCTAGCACTTGGGAGGCTGAGGCAAGAAGATTGCTCCAAGTCTACAGTGGTCTGCTCTATATAGCAAGTTTGGATTTGAGGCCAGCGAGGAGTATCGGGAGATCCTGTCTCAGAGTGTTAGATAGATAGATAGATAGATAGATAGATAGATAGATAGATAGATAGATAGATAGATAGGTAGATAGATAAATAGATAGATAGATAGATAGATAGATAGATAGATAGGTAGATAGGTAGATGATAGATAGTGGGATGATAATCTGGAATTTCAAACTTAAATTATTACTGGTGTTCAGGCAATTATATTGATGCACACAAGCCCACAGATTCTTTACAAGATGACTCCAGAGTTTACCATCCTACCAAGGAAAAGCAAAACAAGAAGGGAAAAATCAAAGCCACGAGAGAATGAGATCTTCATGCTTACAGCCTATGAGTCCTCCAAACCAGAATGGAACCAGAATGAAAATATGCAGGGTGATTGTCCAACAACAATTATGTAAATCAATACAATAAATCAGGCCCAGATGTCACAGTCACAATAAATCAATGGGAACTGCCAAACCACTTGTCTCAACCTACTGGATTTAATTAAAACCACCACTCAGTTCATGAGAGGTCTTGGAATAGGGCAGGCGGTATCTCTCAGGCACAACCATCCACCCAAACAGGAAGTGGCTTCAAGCTAACTGTGTTAAACTTTCATCTGTGGGCCAGATAAAATCGTGGCAGGATTTCACATGAATCTGCAGCAATGATCCGTTAGCCTTTCCTTGCATGGCTCCATCTCACTTCCCAGAAGCGCATACTCACAATCTAGTAGCCTTTGCTACTAAAGTAGAAGAAGTGCCAGCCAGGGGAAATGCTGTAGGAATGTAGACTACCTAGCCCTTGGGATTAAAACTATAACCACCATTAAAAGTAGTCTGGCATATTCAATGGAGTTATAGAATGAATCATGGTACTGTGCCTGGTGAATTCAAATTTTCCCAAGACATCCAGATCCTACTTGAGATATTCAGAAAGCATGGTCCCCAAATAGTTCATAAGTGACACTCAAGAGAAGTGCAAAGTGAACAAGAACAAAAAACGAGAAGACTCTCAGATTATTGTGAATTCATGAAGCTGACAAAAGACATGGGTTTGAAGGCATCTTCTAGGGCTGAAAAGTTAAAACTATCACTGATGGGCCCAGCAAGGTGGCTCCTGGGGACCACATGAATTCAATCCCTAGAACCCATGTGAAGGTTGAAAGAGGGAATGGATTTCACAAAGTTATTGTTTATCCTTTACCTGTGGGCTACAGCATATGCACACACGCGCACACACACACACACACACACACACACACACACACACACACACACACACCCCATATGCATACATATATACATAATAATACATAAATACTTTTTTAGTAGAAAAAATCCCTCAAGTTTATACAGAAAGACAAAGACACTAAATCCCCAGTGTTGCTGGTAGGAAAGTGACAATGTTCACTCAGTCATTGGTGCCTTCCTGGAGGTTCTTTGTGTACTCTTGGATCTATTTTATAAAGAACTTTGCTTCTTGTTGTTGTTTTGTTTTTTGATTTTTTTTTTTTTTGTTCCTTTGCCTTGAGTTATTGACATGCTTTGTCTTACGCCGTTTTATGTCCAGTCTTAGTAGAGCAGAAATCTGCCACACACCATCTTCATTAACAGCTGCCTCAGGTGCTGAGCAGGCTCTGACTTTAGCAGCATCTCTAAGCAGATAGGCAGAGAGCTTGTTAATAGGCTTTGCAACCCTTTGGCTTCTGGGAGATGTAAGTGGATTATGGAGGTCTGTTTGTCAGGCTATCTTTTTACATCATTGTCTGAGTAATTGCCACACAGGTCTATGGCTTTGGCCTAATTAACAAAATGCATGAAATCCTAAACACAGAACTTATATTGATGGGTCCTCTCTGTGGGAAGTTTCTGAACTCCCATGACTCCTGTTTCAGACAGATGTTCCTTATGATATCACACATGGGACTTCAGTCTGTTAATATACCAAGGACTTAGTACTTTGAGTTACTCAAAGCATCAGAAGAAACCACATTAATTGGTGTAGTTAAAAAAAAAAAATCAGTGACCTTGGTGTAACAAGAAATCTCATGAAAATGTTCTTGCTTGATTACTGTAAAACTACCTTAATGTGACCAGGGCCAATTTTTTTTCACAAAACTTAATTCATGAAAAAGTAATTTCAATAGGAAAAAAAACAAGAAGCAGAAAAATAAGAAAAAGTGATTTTTATCAATGAAGGAAAAATGTAATAGAAATTGAAGGAAGTCAGAATCATGGAGAGGGTTAATTTACCGTTCAACTTTTTATCAACAATAAACATTTGGAAAAAGTCTTGGAAGCACGTGGAAGGATACTGTTTTAGAGTCTGGGATAAATGTAGGGCAAGAAGAGGGACACTGTGTCCCTGTTCTTATGGAGCTTTTTCTATGAAAATTGTCACACTCTTTAGAAGTCCATGTATGGGACCTAATAACTACTTCCAGCCTAGATTATACGGATTTTTAGGATCTCAGGGAAAGTTACATAGAATAAGAAACACAGCGTGATGACTTAGAAGGTTAAATTGGCCATGGAGAATTTGGCCTTGCTAATCACTGTTATAAAATACTGAGTTGGACCATGTTTTAAATTCTACTACAGATGCATTTTTGGAGTTTGGTAAGACTTAGGGTCTGGTAGATCTTAAGAACTCCAATTTACTATGAATGTAGGACAGATTAAAAAATTCTTTATGTACTTCTATATACACATAAATTAGAATTTTCTTTAAATTTTAAATTTCCTCAAAAATCATGTTAGTAGCCAAGAAATCACTCTATAGCAATGGACAGGTTAATTATTTCCGAACTCAGCTATAGAAATACAAATAAAATGGAACTTACTAACACAAACACTTGAAGGTCCTGGGGATACGTTGCATTTTGTCCCCTTTACCCTGGTACTCAGAACTAAAGAAAATGGTAGTATTTTAAAAAGCTGAAAAAAATATCTAGAAAGTCTTGGGAATCTGGGCTGACTTGGAACAAGTGTCGAATCTGGCTACAAGTATATAGTTGAGAATTCATCAACATGATACTGAAGTCATGAGCAGTGGCACTGGAACCGGTCATGGGTTAGCCTTCCCGCCCCCTGCTAATCATTCAAGCTGAGTGTCAGACACATGCCCTCAAACCGAGTAAACAAGTATTAGACTGAAATGTAACCATGAGGCTTTCATGGGTCAAGGTCAATGAGTTAAATAGACTATGCTGATTAGCTCAAGATATTCTTCAGGTGAGAAGCATAAATTATGCCAAGGAGAAGCAACCTCTGCTCTCCTCCAGCATCTCTTCCTGCTAGCTACTGGGGAACTGTGAAATAAATGGAAGAGATTGTCTTCTTCAGATGAAGGTCAATAAGACAGCAAGACCAGTGATCAACACAGGTCACTGTCTGTTGAGAGGCCTTTTTATTCATTCCCCTTGGCTGATGGTTTGCCCCCACCTGCACTTCAGTCTTAACAATGCCGCTGCAGAAGCAGCCATTACCTTTGTTTCTATTTTATCTACGTGAGGATACAGAGGGTCTCCATCAGCTCAAGATTTCCAAACCAGTAAGAGATGGGATCAGAGCCTAGACCTAGAACCAATTCTGAAGCTGATGATGCTCTTAGCCACAGCTCTAAATTTGCCTAGGGCCTTGACTACTGCAGAGGGAGGAGAGGTAGCTACAGAGAAAGGAGACTAATCCATTACCCTTTGAGCTGCCAGTTATTTCTTTGAGTTTTGCAGAAGACTGTGTTTGAAGTAAACTGGTTATCACCTGCCTAGACACCAGTGATTTACAATTATTTCTTTATTAAGAAAATATTCAGTGTGTGAGTGGTCTCCTCTGAAAAGACGCCAACAGAAAGGTCTTGTCAGTTTTTCTGGCAGAGTCGCATCTCAACACATGAAAACGAGTTTCAACACAACCATGTATGCATAACTCTTTCCTGGCGTCATTTTACACTTGCCACAACTTGAAGCCAGAAAACACTTATTCCTACTTTTCTTACTTGAGAAATAAGCCAGCCTTAAGTGGATTCTAATTCCTTCCCAGAAGAAAAACAGCCTTGTCAGGACTTGGTCGTGTATGCTGTGTCGGAAACATCAAGGCTCCCATTTACACGCAGCTGCGAGGACTCTGGGAATTGGGGCTCAGCCAGAGCTCGGTACCCACGGAGATTGGGAGTCTGGCATGATGAACATGCAGCTGCTTGTGGTGAGGGCCACAGGCATAATAGATGGCCATATCTCCACCAGACTCAGGCAGAGCCTACAGAAATCATTCATCCCACTGCTTCTATGTTAAACATCAAATGGACGCAAGGGGAGGGGGTAGACGGGGGAGGCCATTTCGAGAAACAGGAGAGAGTAAGTGGCTGTAAGTCCTGTGCAAAGTCCTGCTCTGGCTGATTTACTGCCAGGAAGCCCTCTCGTTGCAAATAGTTCATAAAGCCTGTGACCTGAGTACTTGCCCATGGGACCACAATAACATTTATCTAGCATAAATTAATGTGTTTCAGCCACTAATTCAATTTGGCTGTCTCCTTCTTCTGGCTTTGGCGAAGCTTAGCCTTGCTGTAAAGTCGCTCCATGACTCACAGGAATGGAATGGCCGTGTTTGCTAAGGAGTCACACACCACCAGGAACAAAGAGCGCTATTAGTCGAGTAGCCATAAAAATATACCTCCAGAGCACATTTGAAACCGTGCTAATTGAAACTTCCTCCTTCGAGGCGGCTGATCAGAGCCAGCTGTAGGTAGGAGTCAAGCAAGAGCAGATTTCAACATCACATTAAAAACCCAGCAAATTTCAGCAAGAGCGGGCTCTGAGAGAAGAGGCATCCCAACCCGAACAAATGCTCTAATTGGCTCCTGACACGCTGCGGGGAGTGCTGGCGACCTCCTCCCAGAAAGCTGGGAAAGAAACATCTCCATGAGTAAGATCTGAGAAAAACGAAGAAGCCCGTACTGCCATTCTCGGAGCGCGCTCAAGGAACGTGCATGGAAAACCGCAAAAGCAACATGGACTCACGAAGAAGTGGAAGATTGGTCTAGAACAGCCTGTGTGAGTTTGTTTGGTAAAATAGCCTTTTGAGGACATCCCTTTAGTACTAAAAACAAAACCCATGCATCGAATTCGCAGACAAGAAAACAAACATAATCCAAAGAGGAAACCAGTCCCTGGACCCCTTCCAAGAAAACACAGGCTCCGTTTAAACATCAAGAGTACTGTCTGTTCCTCCTTGCTGGGTTCTGAGTGGGTTCTGCCAAGGTACCAGAATGTGCTACCAATGTGTGCATCGGTGGGTCCACAAAAGAGGTGGAGCTACCATGTTCTGTTCATTTTACTTGACAGAGGTTTATGCAAATGTCCCTGATGGATAAATATAAATAATATGTGCCACTTATCAAATATGTGAACTTTATTTAATTTAGGTGAGAGGGGTGCCTGGAAGTGCTACAAGCAAATTTTGCTTTATGACACACCTTTAGGTAACATATAAATTAGGAAGGGTTACTACAGGTCTTTTTCATTTATTTTCTTAGGGATTTAATGGCTTGTCTCTTTTTATAACAGACTCCCCTTGATTCCTGCAGATACAGGGTGGGGGAGGCTTATTGATAGTTGTATAGAAAGGATCATTATGTTTTGTGCTGCAAAGGGACAAGAGTATGTATGTAATGTATTAAATACAGCAATTATTCTGGAGAGTATAATTGTGGCTTCCCTAAAAACAAGAAAGTTAAAATTTTGCAACATTGTTACCCTTTTTGGAACGTAGCAAATTGCTAAGCTCTTCTTGTGGGTTCCTATTCCTTTTCCTCCTAATAAAATATTTTAAACTAATTCTTGGGGCTTGGAAACAACATGAAAGAAAGCACCCACACAAAGGAAGAAATTTCATATTTACAGCATCCTATAATTCTGTCCGCTGCATTTTTATGCTTGAATGTGAGCCTCTAGAGTATGGCTGACTGACACAGAGTGTGGACTACAGAGCTTGTGACATGAGCTTCTGGACTTTTGAAGACATCAAAAGCATCTGTTATCCTGTACACCCCCCCTACTCCAACCCAACCCCCCCCCATGGGGTCATTCCTTCTCCAGTGCAGTTCACATTCCCTGGACTTCCTTATCTTGTTTGTTCAGTTGCTGTAGACTTGGGAGAGGCTCACACTTAACAGGGAAAGGAGTTGGGGCATTTGGGAGTTGCCAGGGTTTAAAAACCCTCCCTTCTTTCATCTCTGTTCACCCTTGCCTTGGAAAATTGTGCATAGTGACAGCAGGTGATCAGCTGTTCTGAAGAGTGGGGACTCAATGTCATCTTTTCTTCTCCCATGTCATAGATGATTTCTGACTGTGGCTGGAAAGAGATGGCTTATGCAAGTGCACAAGGGTGCATCAGTGGGCTGCTTCCAGTGGTGGTAGCAACTCAAGAAACCGTCCACAAATACAGTGAAGCAAACCACAACAGACAAAGACTGCTGGCCCTAAGAACCATGCCAGGATCTAAGCATGATCCCTCCAAGTCAAGGACCAGCCCAGAAACCATGAGATTCTGGAAAGGATAAGCCCTGAGAGCTAGCTCTTTATTGTAGGATAATTCTTTTTAAATTCCTCATGAAGAACAGGGGAAAATACTACACAAGAACTGTCATATTAAAGCACTAAATAAATAGCAGACTCATAAGTTGATGAGCTGCAAGAACTAAAATGTCAGTGCAGAATACTACGTGGTCAGTCTTGCCGATAAAGGCATGTGCTGCCCCCTGCTTCTTCAGCCAAGCATTGTAGTTACACTGCTCACACTCCCTGTTGGTGTGTGGTCAAGACTAAGGAGTGGTCAAGAGAGCAGAAAGGGGGTGAAGGGATGATACAAGATAAAACAAACAAAAACAAAAACAAACCAACAACAACAACAAAACAGAAACAGCAAAACCAAATAAAACAACTTACATAACTCTTGCCCTAGACATCTATACACACACACACACACACACACACACACACACACACACATACACATACACACACACTAATTAGACATGGTATGTCTTGTTTGTTTCTTTTAAGTGCTCTTGGTAAATGAGAATGGCAACATTCCCACATGTTGGTCTCACAATAATAACGATTAGAAAATATGGACAATTTTATTATAATGATTGCTTTATTTGTTCAGAGAAGCTTGATAGCCAACAAAACTAGAAAGAATGTGTTATAGGAAAAAGCTTCATGAAAAGACAACCACCGGTTAGATGAACCATGTTGCCTATGGGGGTGGTTTCTTGAGAGAGCTGCCAATCCTGGAGGAGGCCTAGTACAAAGGATCAAGGATGAACGAGACTGTGTGAGCAATTTGCAAGACTCTCGATACAATACTGAAAGTCTAGGGACTACTGAAGGCTAGGAGACCCATACACTCAGTGTTAGTGCATTAAAGACTAACCTGAATGTGGCCCTGCTTTGCAGAGATTGACATCAACCTCTAATCACTTTGCTTCCCTCTTGGCAATCACAGTTACTCTGAAATCTCCTGTGAAGACTATACGTATTCATCATTCATTAGACAATTTATTTTCAGGTTAAGCTTATTGAGATAAAATCTACGGTCGGCTAAATTCTTCTTTTTGACTGTACAATTCTATGAATTTTGACAAGGACATACAGTCATGTGACTTCTAGGATGCTAACCATACAGACTCCTGGGGCTGGAGGGATGGCTCAGGACACATGAGATTGCTGCTCTTTCAGAGGGCTAGAGTTCATCTCTCAGCATCCCTGTCAGATGTCTCACAGCCTTCTGTAACTCTAGCTCAAGGGGATCCAATCCTCTGGCCTCTGAGGGCACCCACAGATATGTGTGCAGACATATACACACACACTTAAAAAATGTAAATGAAACATGTTAAAAGATATAAACTCAGCTTCTCTTCTGTTTGTTTGTTTGGTTGATTGGTTTTTGTTGTAACTAGAGCTGAACTCAAGCCTCAGCTCACACTAGGTAGGCGTTCTTCCACTGAGCTAAAGCCCTTTATTGTCTCCAGGTATCCTTTCCTATCCCTTTGGAATCAGTCCATGTACTCTATACTTTGCCCATGGTAACCATGGATTCAACTTTTGTCTCTATATTTCATCTTTTTGTGGATGTTGTATAACTGGATTCTTGTACTATATGGGATTTATTTATTTGATATATTTATCTACCTATTTGTTTGCTTATTTACTCATGCATTGCGAATTGAACCCAGGGTTTTTCATGTACTGGGCAAGTATTCTATCTAGCCCTAAGCTATATCCTCAGTTCCATATGCTGTCCCTTGAGGCTATTTGCATTTAGCAATAGGGCATTAAATATGTCCATGTTTGCTTAGGTGAATTGCTGTTCCACACTATGACTGAGTAATGTTTTATTGTGTGGCTGCACCACAGTTTACCTTTCATCAGTCTGTGGATATTGAAGTGACCTCTAGGATGAGGCCTTTAAAAAAACTTAAAGCTGATGTTCTACATCTCTCTGCAGGTCATTGAATAAACATACATTTTTTTATACATTTCTTCTTTGTCTGGGTGCAATTTGTCCCCAAAGCTCTGATACTGAAAGTTGAGTTCTACTGTGGTCCGATGCGGAGTCGGAAAGTTGTTGAGAAGTGGGGCCTATCTGCACCTCACCAGCTGCAGCACATGGGAGAGCAGCATGGCACTTCATCCGGGCAGCACGCTAGAGGGGTGCAGGTGAGCCAGGTGTGTGGGTGTGAGAGCAGGAGAGCTGCCCCCGCCCCTTTCTTGTAAGCCATGTTTTTTTTGTTTTTGTTGTTTCATTTGTTTTTACTTTATTTATTTTTTATTTTTGAGGGCTTGCAAGGGCAGAGGGCAGAGGCAAGGGAGCAGGGAGATGAGTGGGATCTGGATGAGTGATCCACAAAGTATCAATAAAAAATTTAAAAAAGAAAATGAAGAAGTGGAGCCTCGTGGGAAAGCCTGTGGTTTTCCAGTCCTCACTTCAAAAGAGATTAGGAATTCTTTCTTACGTGACCTTGAAAAAGTTCTTATGAAAGAGTGGCCATAAAAGAGCAAGCCTGGTCACTACCCATCCGCTGTGGGGTTCTGTCTGGTCATGTGATCACATATTCCTGCCTTGCTGATGGAGCCATCGGTCCTCATGAGATGCTGAAGGATGCTAAGGGAGCCCCCACCAGAGGTGACATTGAATTATGTTTGAATTTTCAGTCCCCCCCCCCCAAATGTGAGCTAGTAAGGCTCTTCTTTTTATAGTTTCCAGCCTCTGGTATTTTCTCATGGTGATGGAAAATGAGCTATCAAAGTGTTCGTACCACTTGTATTTGCAACACCAACCTGTGAGTGGTCAAATTTTATCATGTTCTGGTCAAACATGTGGTCTTTTCCCTTTAAATAAAATAGATAGATAGATAGATAGATAGATAGATAGATAGATAGATAAAAGGAGAAGAGGAATGGCCATTTTAAGTGTACACTGATATTGCTTAAAGGTTTTCAATTCCCTCAAGATTAATAATTTTAATAATAATGTATTTTGTAATCAATTTACCTTTTGGAGTTTGTTTTCAGTTTGTTTCTTATTATTTCGCTGTTTGGGAGTGAAAGTTCTCCATAGAGTCAGTACACAAATCCTTCATCAGATATGTATTGTAATCCTATCTTACCTTGGTTTGTGGCTTATCTTTTTTCAGTGTATTTCAGAGCAGAAAATTTCACATTGGGGGAAGCCCTGTCAATCGCTTTGTGCATTATGTGCTTCAAAAATCTTCATGTACTAAAGTTCATAAGATTTTTTCTGTTGTTTTCCAGAATGTTCTGGCATTAGGTGTCAGATTCAGTCCACGATGGGATGATGTTGATTTTCACTCATAATGTGAAGTAAAGGTTGGCATCCACTTATTTGAATGTGGGTGTCCAACTATTTCAACATGTATTCATAACATAAATTTCTCTATTGAAGTGCCTGGAGCCTTTCAAAGTCTATTACTGTGCACTGTAGGTCTTTCTAGACTGTTTAGTCTGGTGCATCCATCTAGACATTTGTTCTTTTGCCTTTCCTCATGGTCTTAAACACTGTTGATTAAATGGCAATTTATGTGGATTTTTGCATGTAATATCCAGTGAGACAGTAATTTTATTGAAATTACAGTGCAGTGTAGTTAATCTGTTAATACTGACTCAAATATCAGCGATATGTTGAAAGTTTACCAATATGCAATATCATAGAAATGTGACATCGATGCTGTTAACCAAAGGGCAGAAATCAAGCAAAATGCCAAAAGTGATTTTCCTAACTGAAAATTTAATTTTTGTTTTTATAATATTGTTTATTAATATTTATTTTGTGGTAATATAGTAAGTTTTTTAGAAAACATTTTTCATAACTTGATAACATATAGATTTGTTTGTTAGAAACATTGCTTCAATGTGTAGATAGGTGACAAACTGGTATAACTGATTTTGTAAGAGGCTTCCAGATGTTTCTACGTGGACACATCTACATCGAAAGTGTAAATGGGCTGCTGTTTTGCATCGTCGTCCCTTATTTTTGTATTGTGGTCACTTTCTATGCAAACATTGGAGCAAACAGCTGTATAGTTGTAGAATTGTTTGAGAGAAAGAGATGTTTATATATTAAGGACAATTTTTTTTCTTGGTAATAAAAGTGCCTAAAAGATTAAAAAAAAAAAAACCCACTGTAGGTTTATTATAGGTTTTCCCTCAGATTTGGAATCCCACTCTCCTTATTTGTTTTAAAATTTGGCAGGCTACTCCAGTTTCTCTGATGTTTGCATGGAGTCTTTATAATCAGCTTTTTGAGGGGGAGGGATTTTCACACTCATCTAAATGTCCTTGGCACTTTAATTAGGATTGTGTCAAATCTATAGAACATTTTTGAATGAAATTTGCTTAAGTTGTTGACTCCTGCAATTTATGAACATGATTTTATGGTTCTGAACTCCCCATTCTTGTGTATAAGAGATTTAACACACAGTGTGTTGTTTTGAAAGCACTGTTGCTCAATTTGTTGCTATTTCAAAAAGCACTGAATTATCCAACTTGTTTCTAATTCATATTGTGGCATATTGAAAAAATAATTCTTATATATTGATTTGTTACCCAAATCATCTTAATGAAGTCTCCTATTAGTTTTCAGTAACTATTTGCATATTCTCTAGGACTTTTTGATACAAACCAGCAATTCATTTGTAAACAGACTGTGTCATCCCTTCTTCTCATGTGAGGTTCATTTTCTCACTTACACTAAGACCTAACAGTGAATAAAAGTGGAAAGAATTTACATCTTTGCCTTTGTAACAGTTTGAACGGGAAATGATTCAGTTTTCCACCTTCAATTATGTTAGTTGCAAACTGTTTTTTTTTTTTTTTAATTAATGCCATTTATCTGGCTGAAGAAGTTTTCTTCCATCCCTGTTTTGCTAAGAATCTTTTAAAAACATCATTAGTGGATATAAATTCAATCAAGTGTTTTTTATGCTTCTCTTGGATAAAATCATGTGATTTTTTTTTTCTATTTTGCTTCTTGCTATGGTAAAACACTTCGCTGATTTTTTTTAAATATTGAAACAACTTTATATACTTAACATGCTTTATAATCATTTTCCTGTGCTCCCAGGTTTATTTGGTTTATTTTTCCAATGTTTTGTTAGGAAATCGAATTTTAACAATAATTTTTCATGAATGTCATTGTTATTCAACCTACAAAGAAATAACTCAACTTCAATGGAAATGAAGAAAATTGAGAGACAATGGGAACAGACTTGGAGAGACTCTTCATTACATGATTTCAGAGATAATTTTTTAAAAAATCTATGCATGGTGCATTCAGTGCAAGGTAGAGACAGACCTCGGCGTGCTGACAGGAGGTAGGCAGGTTTGCTTCAGCACTCTTCCTTGCCAGGCGCCCATTACTACTACAAAGGGGTCTTGTGCTGCTGGCTTTGCTCTAACTCAGGGCTGCCTGATGGATGTGACAGTGACATTGTCAAAGACTGCTCCAAAGTGAGGTGGGACACATGAGAGTGGCCTTGAAACTCCCCCTGTGACAAACAGACTCTGCCTTCTACACCATCCCATCGTGCCTCCTTGATCCCCATGCTTGCATTCGACACATGGACTCTACTCTCCCACGAAGAGTCCTAAGAACTTTAAGACCTAGTGTTTCTGCTTAATTTCCCACCAGAATTGGTCTCAACAGAGAAAAATAAAAGTGATAAGTCCACATCTTGTTATTTCCTACATGTTCTGCACAGAGGAACTGAAACAGTGTATCTTCAGAGACAGTGAAGACGAGAGATGTTTTTATCACAATGAGTCTCCCAATTTCCCATCCTCAACATCTTTTTCACTTGCCATTTATTCAACATGAACATTGTTTTTCATCTTAAGAAACTCAGGTTCAATCTGTCTGACTGTAAAATCACTACTTGAATGATTGATTTTGTTTTTCTGGCACTCTTGAAAATTTGAAAACATTTCTTACTTACCTGTGAAGGATCCTATTTATCAGATTCCTGATAACTGATATTGGATAAGGTATAATAATACTAGAGACAGCACTCAGGAGGCAGAGGCAGGTTGATCTCTGTGAATTCAAGGCCAGCATGGTCTACAAAGTGAGTTCCAGAACAGTCAGGACTGTTACACAGAGAAACCTTGCCTCAAACAAACAAACAAAAATAGTAATAATACTAGTGACAGATAAAAATGAAAAAAAATAAAATAAAACTTAGGACCAAAACACAGGCTTATGCAGTGGTCAAACAATGATTCATTAATTAAGTAAACAACACACACACACACACACACACACACACACACACACACACACACACACCTATATATATATATATATATAAAATGCATAAACCAACATAATTATTAGTCATGTTAGTAGTGGCTATAATATCAAGTGCTATAATATCAAGTGCACTATCTGGGGTAATGTATACACTATATATATAGAATTGTTCTATTACTAGTAGCTGATGAAATTTTGGATCTCTAAGTCAGGGAGTTCTATCTTTGAGTACACAGGCCTCAGCAGGCATTCCCTGGGCTGTCCCCGACACTGCCTCAGGTAGTGTAGTTCAGGCACTACAGCAGGACTACTGCCCAGTGTAATGCTCTCAAGGACTCCCTAAGAAAGGTAACAGGGAACCATGCATGACATTGGCAATTTTATAATTGATGTCAACCAGGAAGAATGGCCAAAAGTTGACAACAGCAGACAAGGGTGCTGTAGTTCTGCCTCGGACTTGTTCAGGTAATTTCACAATCTTCTTTGTACCTTATGTTTTGAAACTCTGTGGCTTTATTTCTTATTGACTAGAAGGAAGGGAGAAATTGTATGGGACTCCATCCCTAGACAAAGAGCTACAGGAAATGAACCACTGCTGAGAAGGAAAATAAGTCCCTTAACTGGTTATCCAATACAATGTGGTCAGTCTTGACATGTATGAGAAGCAACACCGAATGGACTTAAGGGGTTGCATTTCTCTCTGTCTCTGTCTCTGTCTCTGTCTCTCTCTCTCTCTCTCTCTCTCTCTGTGTGTGTGTGTGTGTGTGTGTGTGTGTGTAGCAATAATAACCAGGGAAAGAGAAGCCATGAATGTGAAAAGGGAGCACATAGGAGGGGTTAGAGGTAGCAGGAAAGGAAAATGATGTAATTATATTTCAATTAAAAAGAAAAAATAAACACTAACAAATAAGTAACAAATATTATGTTAATCTGAGCCTAAAGGCTCAGGCCTATAATATCAGTTACTTGAAAGGATGATGCAGGAGGATTCCAAGATCAAGGCCGGCATGGGCAAATTAGTGAGAACCTGTCTCAAGAAGTGAAAAGGGGCTGGACAAGATCAACAATAGAGTTCTAGGCATGTGTAAGGATGTAGGTTCAGTTGCCACACAAACTAGAGGAATATTAGCAGTTAGACTTCAAAACACAACCATGGAAGACCATAGAAAATGAGAAGACAGATTCCCGGGGAACTGGCAGGACCAGGGAAGCAGGCAGGCTAATGGCAGATCCTCCCTTCTCTCTCCCCTCCACTCCCGCGGTCTCATCCTTGGCTCTACAGCCAACCACCTGCTGCAGCCTCCTAGGCCTCTCTGTCCCCATCTCCAGTGGATAAGGCACACCTTCTTCTCCAGTCTTCCTCCCTATTCATCCTTTTGCCCCAGCTCCAAACTCTAGCAGGAACTCACCAGCCAAGCCTGCCAGAGAAGCAAAGAGGCCAGAGAAGAGGGCAGGAGAGCTTCCCATTCACTCTCCCTTCTGTGCTCCAAATCCAGTGAGACTGCAGTCTTACTCCGAGTTCTGAAGCAGGCTAGCTGTTGTGACATTTCCTCACTCTCTACCTCCATTTCCAGGGACTAAACAGCCTGGGGGAACACCCTGCCTTCCTCCCTCCTGTGGACCCCCTCAAACCTCCCTCCCCTGATCCCCAACTCCATCCTCATACCAAAGTGTCAGCTCCTGATATGTAGAAACATATTCTACCCAGAACCCCCGCTGGCCATACCTGGCAGGATCCAAGCATTCCCTACCAGCCAATACACAGCCACCACGCCCTCCTAAGAAACAGAGAGGGTAACAGCACCCAAGGAACAAAGCACCCACTCAACAAAGAGGAGACCAGAGATGAGCGCCTAGAATTACAGTCATCTGAAATCCAGATGCTTAGACAGAAATGTAAAAAAGCACAACCAATAGCAGCCTGGATAATGTCTCCACTAGAGCCTGGCAACCCTACCGAAGTTGGCCTTGAAAAGTGCAGCATAGCAGAAGCACAGGGATCTTAAAATAGCTTTTATGAATATGATCTAGATCCTTACAGAGGAAATGAGTAAATCCTTTAAGAACTCTATGAAAACTCAAACGAACAGTGGAACCACATGAACAAAGCAGTTTAAGACATGAAAGTGTATAGAATCAATAATGAAAACCCAAACAGAGAAAATTCTGGGTGGGAGTGAGAAACTTAGGAACTTGGGGCAAACCTTCCCAACAGAATACAAGAGATGGGAGAAAGAATTTCAGGCACTGAAGACAAGACAGAAGAAATGGGTACCTCAGTTAAATAAAATGTTAAATCTAAAAAAAAAAGAAAAACAAAAACATCTAGGCACAGAACATCCAGAAAATCTGGGACACTGTGAAAAGACCAAATCTAAGAATAATAGGAATATAGGAAGGCTAAGAAACCCAGGTCAAAGGCACAAAAGATATTTTCAACAAAATCATAGAGGAAAATTTCCCTAGCCCAAAGAAGGAGGTGCCTATCAAGGTACAAGAAGCATACAGAACACTAAATAGGATAGACCTGAAAAGAAATGCTCTTCAGCACATAATATTCAAAACACCAAGCATACAGAACGAAGAATATTAAAACATACATGGGGGAAAAAACAAGAAAAATATGAAAGAATGCCTGTTAGAATAATACTTGACTTCTCAGTGGAGACCATAAAACCCAGAAGGGCCTGGACAGATGTTCTGCAAACTCTAAGAGACCACAGATCCCAGCCCAGACTGCTATACTCAGCAAGACTTTCAATCACAATAGATGGAGAAAACAAGACATTCCATGATTTAAAAAAAAAAAAAAACCCACAAGTTTAAGCAATATGTATCTTCTAATCCAGCACTATAGAAGGTGCTAGAAGCAAAATTTCAATATAAAGAGGTAGCCATACCCCAGAAAATATAAGGATTAAATAATCCCAGACCAGCAAGTCAAAAGAGGGGAAATACACATGCACACCCACACGCATGCATGCACACGTGCACAAATACACACACACACACACACACACACACACACACACACACACACACCACCACCACCACCACCACAACAACAACAACAAAATAACAGGAATCAACAAACACTGTAGTCTCCATTTCCCAACAAAAAGACACAGATTAACAGGATCCATCCTTCTGCTGCATCCACACATTAACATCAAGAACAGACATCACCTCGGCGTAAAAGGATAGGAAAAGTTATTCTAAGCAAATGGACCTAAGATTCAAGCCATTATATCAATAATGATATCTGATAAAACAGACTTCAAACCAAAACTAATCAGAAGAGATGGGGAAGGACACTGCATACTTACCAAAGGAAGAAGCCACCAAGAAGATACTGCAGTTCTTAACATCTGTGCACTGAACACAAGGAAACCCAAGTTCATAAAAGAAACACGACTACAACTTACATCACACACTGACCCTCACACCCTGGTAGTGGGGACCTCAATGCCCCATCCTTGCCAATAGACTGCTTATCCAGTGGGTCTCTAAGTCTGTGTTTGTTTCTTGTGTCTTTTCTTGTTTCTCCCCCTTTGGTTTTGTTCTATGTTGTGTTTTGGTACTATTCCGATGTGTTTGTTCTTGTTTTAACTTACATTTTACTTCATTTTTATCTCTTAGATACTTATTATTATTTTTTTTAGTGAGAGACAGAAAGAAGTATCTAGAAGGAGGGCAGTGTGAAGTAACTAGGAGTGGAGGGAGGGGAATTGTAATCAAGATATATTATAAAAAATCCAGTTTTTCAATAAAAGAAAAATTGGAAAAAAGCATTTTAAAACACATTAGGGATTTATGATCATATATGGATGACATGATAGTCTATAGATGAAATCTAACATACTCTAGATATAGTGGATCAGCAGTTAAGCATTTGGTTTCTAGCACCCACTGGCTCACAACCTCCAGCACCAAAGGATCCAATGACCTTCTTTTAGGCTCTGTGGTCACTGGCATGCACATGGGAACACTCATACACACACATCTCTACTCATACACATCAGTAAAATAATAAAGTAAAATCTAAAAAAGAAACTATCAGAGTTAAAATGAGGATTTAATAATTGCTAGAATCTAATACCAACATTTAAAAAAGCAAAATCACCCGAGAGTTAACTCATTAATACTGAATTTAATAATGTAACAAAGATGTCATTCACAAGAGCATCAGACATTTTAGGTAAATATAATTAAGCTCTAATTAAAGATGGATGATATATTAAAAAATTGGGATATAACCAAAATCATTGTCTTAAAGCCTAACTGAGTGAAATATAACAAGCTCATAATGGGAGGACGCAATGTGTAGAGATAAAAATTTTGTCCAAATTAATGTCTAAGTTTAACATACTTCAAGAAAACTCCAATCTATCCCCTTATTTTACCAGTGCAGAAACTAATTAAAACACTCAGATGGAAGCGTAATAGGCAAAGACAGCCAAGGCCATTTGAAAGAACAATAAGAAGCAATAATTTCCCTAGGAGATATCAAGACTTAGCAAAAAGCAATGTAGTTAGAATGTTCCAGGTGTTAGCAAAGACATGTAGAAAGTGGGTCAAAATAGGGGACCTGGAAAGAGAACTATACTTAGCTGGAAAATGATTTGAAAGAGGTGAAGAAATGACTACATATTCACTAAATGTTGATAGACCAACAGGGTATTCAGACTGGGAAAAAGTGTGCAAATCCCTATATGGCATATGAGTAAAAATACAATTTAGATAAAGACCTACATTTGAAAGAAAAACTTTGTACCTCTCAGAAAGAAGTAGAACAGATTTTTTTTTTTTTTTATGACCCTTGGGTAGGGAAGGCTTTTCTTTTTCAACATATGGTGTAAACAGCATTTACACAAATGAACCTACTGTCAGATTTGACTACATCCAATTGGTTTATTCTTCTGTATGATGCCAGTTATAGAGTGTAGTAAGTCACAAGCAGGGAGAAGGCATTGGAAAAACTCGGAAACAACAAAGAGATAATGCACAGAAGAGGAAGAATAAATCTAAAAGGGATAAAAAGAGAAAATGTTGTATAATGATATGCCTTCATATATATATATATCTCACTCTCATTAGAAATAGGTAAATGAAAATGTTAACAATGGACAACAGTCAATACCTATGATACTAGCAGGCATTTCCAAAGTCTGAGAACACACCAATTGCTTCTCAGGCTGAGGAAATTTTAAGCCCTCATACATTGGTTTCAGAATTTACACTGATAAAATTATTTCTGGAGTATTTTGATAAAATGTTAGAATGTTTGACTATGTGCTCTCCCAGGGCAGAAATCCTACCTGGTACGTGTTATAGGGCTTCCTTCTCCATGTTGGGGCCCCAGACTATGCTTCCTTTCCACCTGGGCTGTTCAGATTCTTTATCCTTTGCTCTCTCTATTTAATATCAACTTGCTTAGTGCCAACTCGTGTCCATACCTTCCTGTTCAGATGTTGAAATCCTAACCCCTGCTCTTTAGAATATGACCATACTAGGAGATATGGCCTTTAATATGTAATTAATTCAAAATGAGGACTTTGACCCAATATAATGGATAAGAAGAGGAGACCAAGCCACTCAAATGTAACAGAGAGAAAAGTTTATAATGACACACAAGAATGTTGATCATTTATAGGAGAAACAGGTCTCAGGAGAAATGAATCCTTTAAGTGCCTTCATCTCAAACATCCAAACCTTTAACCGTGAGAAGACAACCTTGGTCCAGCCTTCCAGGTTGTGGTCATTGGTTGTTATGGCAGCTTAGAAAACTAGCACAGTGTGGTAGAAATAAGGCTCCTTGCATGTCCAAGGGCTCCTGGGGTGGTGTGACTCTGGTGTGAGAACCTCTGCATGTAGGTAGGCTCTCCAACCCAGCGCAAGGACATTAGGAGAGAAGGTGTGTTTGCTGCAACTGTTAGATCCAGAGACTAGGTTGTGTATAGACAATAGCAAGTGAAGTCATTCCAAGTAAAGTGTGTATATGGTGGAAAAGCAAAGTTGTAGCAGCATGGTGTGTGTGTGTGTGTGTGTGTGTGTGTGTGTGTGTGTGTGTGTATGTGTGTATACTTCCATTAAGATATGTAAATTTTGTAGGGTTTCAACATGGGAAACGTACTGACCTCTTCCATCTGTACCATTGTGGTCACTTCTGGGAAAAGAGAGGATGGGGATGGGGGCAGCATGGGTAGGATTTGAAAACTGTAGGACTCCATTGCTTCCTTGAGCTTTATCCATTTTAGAAAAATTCATTGTGAGGCTGGAGAAATGGCTGCACAGAGGACCCGAGTTCAGTTCCCAGCGCCGCAAGTGTTTCACAACTACCTGTGACTCCAGTTCCAGGGAGATTCAACACCCTCTTCTGGCTTCCAAAGGGACTTACAGATACACACATATATGTAAATAAAAATTTTTAAAGAAGGTTTAAAAAGAAAAGGCACAGCAAATATGGCAGTGTTTTTATCTTTATTAAACGTGGCTAGTGAGTGAATTTATGCTAAATCATTCTCCTTAGTTTTATTAATGTTTTGAATCTTTTGTTATAAGAGAAAGTCATTCTACATTTGATTATGTCACAGAACAAACCAAGTTTAGAAACAGTGTGCTTCCTGTAGAAGGACTTGTGAAATGACAGATTTGGGGAGCTGTTTGGAGGACATGGTTCATTGCATCTCCGGGGTCCTCCTTCCACTCTGGCTGGACTCTAGCTACTGCAGCAAATCATGCACATGTCTCCTGCTCCGCTGCAGCTGTGTGCTAATTCTAGACTAAACCCCTCAAATTAGCAATGGATAATCATATGCTAATTAAAACTGGAACACAAAGCAGTTTTTCCAGAAGCAATGTGAAAGAAAAAATCCTCACTGATTATTATCTGTGTACTTATTATCTGTGTATACTATAACAATTTTAGAGGCTCATTAAAGATTCTTAGAAGAAAATACGCAAAGATAAACATGGGCAGAGTCTCTTCTTCAGCACGGTTGAAGCTGCTTCTGAGCTTTGGACCGTGTACAAACATGGGTATTTCTGGATCTCCTGCCCTCCCCTCCTTCCTCCTCCAACCCTCCCACAACACACACACACACACACACACACACACACACACACACACACACACACACACAAAGAGAGAGAGAGAGAGAGAGAGAGAGAGAGAGAGAGAGAGAACAAATACTTCAAAACAACATAATCATCACAAGAGAGTAAAATATCTTATGAACAAAAACTTTTATTGTGTTTTTGGTACTAAATTGTTCACTCTCTTTGCAAACTGGATGCTTCTATGATTTGGGGTAAATGGAATGATATGAGCTATCTTTTTAAAAATCAATTACAAGTTGCATTAGTTCTTAAATTACTAAACAATGAAGATGGTTGAGAGAACATTGCATATCTCAGTATTAAGTTAACAGAAATAGAACTATGAAAGTTCTTAAATAGCACACCCAGACCTGATAGCACATGCCTTAATCCCAGCATTTGGGAGGCAGTGGTAGGTGGGTGTCTGTGAGTTAGAGGCCAGCTTGGTTTACATAGCAGTTCTAGGTGATGTGTATGATTTACATAGCAGTTCTAGGTGAGCAGGAACCAAAGAACTCTGTGAGGCTTATATCTCTGTTAATGCTAGCAAAATGACAGAGGATTCAGCAATATTAACATCATAATTACCTATCTAATATTGTAACCCAGAATAATTCAAAGTAATCAGAACTAACAAAACTTATGCTTTGGCATAACATTAAAAGGTGGGGGGGGGGGGCTGGAGAGATGGCTCAGAGGTTAAGAGCACTGGCTGTTCTTCCAGAGGTCCTGAATTCAATTCCCAGCAACCACATGGTGGCTCACAACCACTGTAGTGAGATCTGACGCCCATCTTCTGTATACATAATAAATAAATAAATCTTTAAAAAAAAAGTTCCCAAATTCTTTGAACTGTAAATGTCCCCAGTGAAAGGAATATTCAAAAGGCCCACAATTAAGAAGTCACCCACAGATAGTTTTAAACATATAATTGTGTTCATATGTAAATAACTGCATGTGACTCAAAGAGTGTGTAGATGGGGGAGTTTAAAAAGAGAGATATAGAGTATGTCTTGCCTATGGAGCTAGATTTAGTGTCTAAACACGATGAGCAATTAGAAAAAGATGACTTACTCATGGAATTCTAATTGTACCCTTTCAGTACAGATGGGGACAGTTTTAAAACTGCCTTCTGACTTTTTGCTTTATAAAAAAAAAAAAACATATTGATGGTCTCTAATTTTGAATGAATTTGGGGAATAATTTAGACAGATCTTGCGATCTTGCATTATTCAATTTTTATTTTATTAACCCTCTTATATGGAGTGCACACTAGACACTGTCATCCAGTAAAGAAATACAGGGGCTCCTATTGCATCATTATGTCATTAGAATTAAAGGTGGGGGCTGGAGAGATGGCTCAGAGGTTAAAAGCACCAGCTGCTCTTCCGGATGTCCTGAGTTCAATTCCCAGCAACCACATGGTGGCTCACAACCATCTGCAATGAGATCTGGCGCCCTCTTCTGTATGCATAATAAGTAAATAAATCTTAAAAAAAAAAAAAAAAAGCTTTAAATAAAAGAATGAAAAGGGCAAGTGTAAAGCAAGAATATGGGGAGGACAGGCTTTGGGTTAAGATGCTGACTTATCTGGAGCAAACAGGGTTCCTTGTGCAGATTTCCTTTTCTCAGCCATGCCGCATTCACAGCTCTCCGACTCAAATGTCTGCGGCCATGAGATCAGCCACAAAAACAGGGCTTGACAAACAAGAGATGGAACGGCAAGCCTGTTATTTATTTGCCTAAATCTACTATAATGGGCCTGGCAGTGCCAGTCTCATTAATAGAGGGCTCTTTCTTTCCAGACGCCAGCTGGAATAATAAAGGCAGCTCTGTGGCAGTTAAGCAGCAAGGGCTCTGCTCTCTGTAGCTGATTCTGTTTCTGATACTGACCATTTACAGATGAGCGAGATCTGAGTAGGGAAGAGTAAAGCCCCGAGAGCTTTAGGGTTAAATGCAGTAACACAGCCAACAAGGATATGAGGGGAAGTATTTATGTCTAAGCTTGTGAACATTTATTTAAAGCATTTATGCAATCCGGCTTTGGCCATGTGACAGTCCAAGGGTTGGTAGAAATACATCTGTTGTGTTTTTCTTGAATAGGCAAAAATACATTGTAACTGGGGGATGCTGCTTTCTGCATAGAAATATACATCTTTGGAGACATCCTGTTTCAAACAAGTGAGGGGCATGTAGATCTCTGAATGGCTAGCAAAGGATAGACTCATCTTGGATGCCTCTGTTTCAATGCACAGATAATGACCTTAGAAACCTACATTTAGAGATCAGGCCTCATGCAACACAGAATAAGCCTAAGAACTAGTTACTTAAAATCCTTTACTATAAGAATTTGCCTGGAATCTCAAATAGACAAAATAAGGAGCTTCAGGGAGGGCTTTCCAGCTTTCCTTTTCTTCTTGTTGAGAGGGAAAACTAGGAAATCAAGACACAGATAATTGCCTGTATGGTATGTATAGTGAATCACTTGGGCAGCCAAGCTCCTCTGTCCCTCCAAGGTTCTGGTTGGACTTTTAACGTCTTCCAATTTTATGGTTCAAATTTAATGGTTCCAAATTTACTCAGCCCTGTTTATCAGTTCCCACTATATGCTTGTCCGGTGCACATTAAACCCATGGGACCAGCTGTGAATAAGCAGATTCAAAAAGCTTATTCCAATTTGTTTGTTTGTTTTTGGTTTTGGTTTAGTTGAGACAAAGTCTTTCTATGTAGCCCTGGCTGTCCTGGAACTTGCAACGTAGATCAGGCTGGCCTCAAACACACAGAGATCTGCCTGCCTCTTCCTCCCTTAAAGGCATGCTCCACTACACTTGACTATTCTGATGTTTTTAAGAATCACATTTATTCTACTTTCTGCTTATCAAATGAGGTTTGGTATTTCCTCTTTTTTGTTTTTTCATTTTTATTTTTAAAGCCCTGAGGTGAAGAGTTATTCAGTTGGAGTTATTTGCATAGTACCTAAGCAAGAATGTAAGTACAGTTTTTTATTTAAGAATATTCAACAGTTCTAGTAGGACTATGAGGTATGAGGAGTATCCCCCAGTCTCTGTCTCCATTTATCCCTGTCTCTCCATCTCTTTGTCTCTCATCTCTCCGTCTCCCTCCCGACTTCCCTGCCCCCCCCACACACAAAGAGGAAATAATAAATACAAGTAAAAATGTAAAGATAGAATATTTTAAATGACATTATTAAGGAACAGAAAGAAACCCCATCAAAAACAAGAAGATGCTCAAAGCACAGGCACTGATGTCTGTCAGCGATCTTTAGCAAGCTCAGCATATGTTGTCAACCATTGGTACAGCAAGTCATGTGGGGATAACATTTGGCATTTGGATTGAGAAGCACACCTAGATCAAATTCTAGAGGCTTATCTTTCCAGGAGCTAGTTGGGGAGCATGTTGCTTGTTCCAGCTAGCGAACTTGGATAAACTACACTCTTATTTAAAGTATTTGTAACTCCAGGATTACTAAAGCTCCAAAATACTCCCTGGTAAACTTTTTTTGGGGATGCTTTTAACATAAACTCTCCTGAACATTTTCTCAGCACATCCACATCTACTAGTTTAAATGTTCAGTTATAATTGTGCTTTACAAAATCTTTAAAAGACTGTAAAAATTAGCTAGATAACATGGGTCCATATTAAAATTTCACATTAACAGAGTATAACTTTGGAAAATTAGATTTGGTCTAGAATACTATCCCAAATGTCACTCATAATTAGCATTCATGTGGATTCTGATAAGATTTTCATAGACTATATTCATCAACTGCCTTTCTGGTAATGAATGTTTACCAACTTGATATTAGTAGTAGATTAATGCTGAGGAAATGGAACCACCCTCTTTACTGGATGTAGGGAGAGCAGCTTTTCTTATTATATTCTGATTTAAAAAGGGGGGCTGTCTTCCAAAAATGGTCACCTCCCTTCTGTGGTCACATCCCTTCCCCAATTACACCTTTAACTCAAATGGTAATTTGTTTCCTATCTGTCTTGCTATTTACCTATTCAACCAAATTGTCTTCAAATGGCATATAACAATGTTCATGGTGGATAATAGCCACATTGACTCAAAAGTGCAGAATGTCAGACACTCTGTGACTGTGGAAATCTTACACAGGAGGTGACATAGAAACAGGTTTGGCTTAAAGAAACAATGAACAAGTCTCCTAGGTCTAGGGACTACATAAGAGAATGGTGTTTACTAGGAAAAAATAATGTTGCTCTGGGTCCTGTTAGAGGGAGAGCAGACCCAAGAGGGGTTTGAAAAAGGAAATTGGTACCCGAGTGTGCAGAGGCAGTCACTTTGTCTGGACTAGTCCAGGGACAATGAGGATTTGTTGGAAACTAAGATTTTGGGTTTCTGCTGAGATCCATTTGGATGATGAATTTACATGCAGAGTTTTGTGAAAATTGGCAAGAGCATTTGGAGTATAAGGGAGATTACCGTGGTGTTACCAATTACACTGTTCTTGGTGACTAAAGAAGAAGCTACGAGTGAGTTAAATGCTATTATTTTCTACTCCGGTTTATGGTAAGCCCCAGAGAAGCTGGAGAAGTCTCTATGAGCCCTGGAGTGCTAGCTTTATGATGTCATTACACTTGCCATGTGAAGTGACTTTGATGGAGCAGATTGAATGTCCTATGGACATTTTTCTATGAAAAAAAAAGTAAGTGGCAAAAACACTATGTAGAAATTCCCTCCCAACAAATGATCCTGAGATTAAAGATCTGTAATCCTGAAAACAAGGAGGAGTTAGATTCATCTCATATTGTTTTGGTTTGGGAGTGGATTTTCTAGTGACCATATTCCTCCACTATCCAGAATGTAAATGTAAAGTTCAATGATATTTGTTAAACACTAGTTTTAAGGCAATAGCTGTAATAGTGATAAAAATACCACATTTTACAGGAAAACTGAGATCCCCCATCATTTCAATGCAAGGGGTGGGTTTATAGTTCATGAAAAGTAATGTCTATTCACTAAACAGTTAATTAGAATAAACAATTAGGAAATATATTACTTTCTTTTCCATTTGCTTTAATTAGGACATGAAAGTTATTAAATTGCAATTTTTAATAGTAATGCAAATATGTTTTATACCAACTTCCCACACCCATGCCTCAAATTCCATGCTGGGAAATGAGCTAGTGATAAATGATTGAAATAACACCTATCAGTGTAACAGAATGGCCCATAGATCCTAGTTACTGTGCAGTTGACTGCTGAGAAATTGATCAGGTAATTGCAAAGTGCTTCTAATTCAATTGCTGATTGAAAAAAAAAGGTAGCTATTTCCTGAGCTGGCCTCTCTGATCATCCTCTCATCAAACATATTGGCTTCTGCATTAATCTCATAGTGTTTTAATCTCAAACCTGTTCCCCTCACCATTTACATGCATGAGGTCTGGCTGGCATGAGGTCTGGCTGGTCTTCTAGATATGACCCTAATTGTTAGAAAATGTAGTTTACCTGGAACCAAGTGATGGCAACTTTGGAGGCTGGTACAAAGGACATGGATGTGAAGCTGACTGAGTGAGTGTAAAGTACTTATCACAGCATGTGCTACAGATTGTGCTACAGATGATTACTAATCTTTTCCATAAGGAAAAAGTCATGTGGAAAAAATGCTGTTTGGAAATACAGAAACTCTGATGTTTAAGGGTCAGCTATTAGGAAAATTACGTGGTTTGTTGCTTTCTTCCAATTCATCTACAGGACTCAAAAACTAAAAACAAAAATGCAGATAGGTCTGGGCAAAGAATCCTCCCAACACATCACATTTGTGCAACGATGTGCTTGGCCAACATTGCCCCTTTACCAGCAGTTGGCACTTAGACAGCTGCTGCCACCTATTCAGAGTGACAATGTCAAGGTTGAAAATAAGTAAAATAAGTTGGAGGTATGCATAGTATAGGAGAAGACTTGATGTGACGTCTGTGTTATAGGCAACTGCTCTTAGGATGATTGAAGACTTCACAACAGGTTTTTCTGATTTGAATAATGTTACTTCTCCTTGGATTCACTTTGATATGTAGACATCCCTGGTTATTAGTGTTTACCCATAATAGGACTTGGATATTTAAAATATAATTTAGGGACTGGAGAGATGGCTCAACACTAAGAGTGTTTGCTGCTCTTTCAGAGGACAGGAGTTTGGCTCTCAGGATCCATGCTGGCTGGTTCATAATTCCTCTAATTCCAGCTCTAGGGCATTGGATACTGTCTTCTGGCCTCTGTGACGACCTGTGTGCATATACACACAGATATACACTTTAATAAAAATGAAAATAACCTCAAAAATAAAAGAAATATTTTAAATAATAAAAGTAAAAATTTTAAACGTTTTAACATCTATGCTTCTCCTTTTAGTTACTTTGATGGAAATAGACCACTACCACCACCACCCCACAAAAGAAAAAAGAATCCACCTTGACTGCTTTCACCTTTCTCTGAAAGCTATTTCCTATTTGATATCTAGATTAGACAACCATGCTCTCTTTCCCCCTCCTCTGATCTAAACAATTTTATAGCATACTACCTTGCAAATGTCCTAGAGGAGGAGAACCCTTACCACCCCCTGATAAGGACTGTTTCAATGCACTGGGCTTCTCACTGTCAGTAAAGTGATACACTTCTCTGCAGAAAGCTTTATGTGCACAGCTAGCTCCAAAGACACTCTTCACCTGCTCCTGCTTTCCAGTACAGCATTTATCTTCTTGCAGATACAGAGAATTTTTGTCATGCTTGTTGTTAGATGTTTTATACGAGAGACATTTGCTTTTATAAACAAACAAACAAACAAACAAACAAAAACAACTTCACAGTTTGTGTGTGGCTTCATGATGAATACAGCATGACATTCTGGGGTGGATAGCTAGAGAACATTTTTTTTTTTTTTTAAACTGTGACTAAGTAAAGAACTGTCACCTTCCTACTCCTTACAGTAGCAATTTCAATTTGGTCAGGCTTTGGAGTCAGTGGAGGGTGGCTCAGCTAGAGTACTGGGACGTGAAGCTGAGCAGGTCCAATGCATACACACAGTCGCTGTAGTAATTTTACATGCTCTAAAACCCCACAAGGTAATTGTTCATGGGCTTAGCATTGATGTCCTGTCTTCTCTTCAAATTCTAATGCTTGGGAACCTAACGTTAGGTCATCTTTACTTTCCGGTGTCAGTTTGCTCCTTCCCATGGAGCAAGATATATGTCTGCTTCACCAGAGTTGGGAACACAAACAGGGCAAGACAGTAAGAGAGATATGTTTGAGACCCTGAACTCCCCTTAAGCATTAAGGGATGGAGTGGGTGGAAGAACAAATGAAGAAATGCAAGATTTATACCCATGTGTGAAGTTGCACTAGAGGAATATAGACTTCTTACTAATGTGGGAATGTCACTAAGTCGGTGTTTTATTTCTCACATATAACTTCATAGAACACAGAGTAATGTTGTAATGACCTTGATGTGTCTACATCCCATATTCACACAATTACATTGTAAACCTGTTTAATTCTTAGCAAACATGTGGAAATCATAACATATATGTACATGCCCTCATGAGTGTGTATTTTGAAATGATTTTTGCCCACAGACAACACTGATTCTTCAACCCCAGCTACAAGCATTTGTTTGCTGGGTAAAACTTTAAACTACTTCAAAATACCTTAGCATTTTCGTGCTCACTTTTTAAAAAATTAAATCACGGAAGAAAAAAAAATTGAAACTAATGGCATTCAAGTTGTTTTGATTTTTCATCTGTTTCAAAAGGTAAAATATTTTAGGAAATGTTCTCTGATAAATGTTATAACTGCTGGATTTGGAACCTTTAAAGAACTGCGGGAACTGGTGACGAGTGAAAAGAAGCAAAAGAAAATGATGCCTTTCTTGACAGCTGACAATGGTGTTTGAACAAACAGAATCATTAAAAGGAGAAAGAAAACCTATGTTTGAGAAGGCCACAAAGAAACCTGAGAGTGCCGCAATGGGTATAATTCCTCACTGTAGCTACTAGGTAAACCTATTGGCTGCAATGAGGCATAAGTAAAATAATAGCAACCTAGGGGAAAGGATGCAAAGAAACAGCTCACTGCACACAGGGTAATCATAGAAGTTTCATGTCTGATGGAGACATGGGTCTGTAAGAAACCCTAAGATAGTTCTTCTCCATGGTGTAGGCTACCATCTGGCAAAGTATTTGACATTGAGAAGTGTTATACTCAGAGATAAAGTCTGTATTAGGACATATGTTCTATTTTGTAAGACAGTTACTCAAATAAATTTCACTATGGAATCTTTTCACACAGTGTCCTGCTGGCCTACTGAAGGGGCTGATGAGTAGGATTTACATCAGGATTAATTTGAGAGCAATGTGATGTTCTCCAAGATAAAGGTATTCCTATGAGCAATCCTTAAAAGTATTCTTATTTTGATAAAATAAGATGATATTACCAATAAAGGCTAAAATAAAATAATTCACATAACTAAGACCAGACCTTACCTCAAGAAAAACTGGCTAGTTCATAGATTAAGTACCCCACATCAAGATTCCCTTATTGAGTGTCCTGGCACCTGGGGATTCAGAACACATATTTTAGGCATATTTTAAAAGTGGTAGAAGTATAAATAGTATTTTCTTTATCTTATAACACAATGCATTAAGAATGAAGACAATGGAGCAAACACCTGCAAATCCAAATGCCCTCCCATTTGTTCATCAGGAAATGAAGATTAACACTGATTATTTTGCGAGGACTTTTCATTTCGCCCATGAACCTGAAATCTTAGGTGGCTACATCAAATTAAAAATGAAATTGTGCTTTTTATAGCGTATAAATGAGACCAGGTTTATGTAGACCTGGCTGACCTGGAACTCTCCATGCACACCAGACTGGCCTAGAACTCACAGAAATGCGCCTTCTTCTGCTAGGCTACTGAGATTAAGGGTGTTGTACTACCATGCCCAGCCCTATAGCATCCATTCTGAAGTGTAGATCACAGACAGTAGCATTTGCCAACTTCCTGCCTTTCCACAAACTTTGACAAACATATGGAGCTATGTCGCCGACATTACAGTAATTAGCCCCTCTTGTTACTACAAAATTTCTCCATCAGTTCTCATCCACTGGCTCTTACTGATCCATTTATATTCATAAGGTTCTGCCTTTTCTAGAATTCCATGTAGGAAAAATGTCACAGCCCCCTAGCTTTATGCTTGGCTCTCTCACATACCGGATGTGTTAAATATTCCTTCATGTTGTTTGAATTGATACTTCATTTATTTTGATGGCCGAGCCTTAGTGTGGCTGTACTATATGAATCATGCATCTGTACAGTGTTTGATAGAAAGTTTGTTTTAACTATACTTTCCCCAGTTCCTTTTATTTTTCAGCTTAGTATTTCCATAAATAACACTTCAAAAGAAGTGTGTGTGTGTGTGTGTGTGTGTGTGTGTGTGTGTGTTGTGAATTTCTTCTTCATAAATACAAATGAGCAGTAGTATTAGGTTATACAACATATGCATATTTGGTCTTACAGATACTATCACACCGTATCTCCAAATGTCTATGAAATTTGGCATTCTAGCCATGGGTGAGGATTTTGTTAGCAGCCTGTCTTTGAAAACAGTTCTAATTTTTAAAATTTTTGTTACCCAATAAATGCATGCATGGTGGTTTTAATTTATATTTTTTCATGAGAATTTGGGATGCTTTTTTTTTTCCTCTCCTGTGTTTATTTTCATTTGCGTGTTTCTTTTGACGTAGCCCCCTTCTGCTGGCTGGTAGGCAGTCTTTGTCATTCATTAGCTTACACTGCAGAGCTTCTTTGGCGGCTCTGCCCCACAAGACCCTGCCTCTTGTGTACAGGTATCACTTACTCTTTTAATAAGGATCCCAGTCACAATGGATGAAAGGCCCAACTTGACATTATCCTACTCTTCAACTTGCAAAGAGTACCGATTCAGAGTGGTCACATTTGAAGGCTCTGCAATTGACTTAGGCATTTCAGCACAAGTGGGGTGGGGTGGGGGAATCACAAGGGAGGGATCTAAGTGAGTGCTTTTCCTGTTGTACTGAGTTCTATCAAACCATGCATCCTGGATAAAAGTCTCTTAGGCTAACATACTAATTTACTTAACAGTATCAGTCTAGAAGCTTAAGTTGTTGATTATGACCTCAATTATCCATCAATGTCTTCTCTCATTTCTGAATTTTGAGTCCTGAGAGATATTTGCTATCATCAACCATCAAGTTTTCTACCAGGGATTCCAGAGGTAATACATTCTTAACTCGAAAGGTCTCTCTGTGGGTGCTTCTAGCCATAGGGCTTACATAGGATTCAAGCAAATGAGTCATCTAGGAGAAAGTGTGTGCATGGGTATGTGTATGTGCGTGCATGTGTGAGTGAGTGAGTGTATGCATGTGTGCATGTGGGGGGGCTGGGAGGCTAGGGGGCTAAGGCAGCCTAGGCTGGTGTTTCTCAGATGATACCCACTTTCTTTTTGGGAACAAACTTTCTTTTTGGCCTGAAACTCAGCTGAAACCCCTAGAGATCTGCCTGTCTCTATCTCTCAATGGCTAGAATTACAAGCATGTACCATTATGACCAACAATTGTTAAGTGGATTCTGGGATCGGACTCAGGTCCAAACACTGTACTACTGACTGAGCCAACTCCCCAGCTCCAGCTTTGATATTTAAAATCACTTTAGCGATTTGGAAACCTCTGTCTTCTATACAAAATTTACAATCACCTTGTCAATTTCTACAAAGAAAGCAACTTGTGAAATCTTATTCAATTGTACTGAGTTTACAAAACATTTGAGGGAGTTCAGCTCATGCAATAACAGCAGTCTTCCAGCTCACAAACAATGTGACTTCTCTGTTTAGATGTTCTTCATTCTCCTACAGAAGTGCTTTCAATCTTGTAGGGTAAATTGCCTTGTTCATTTTTGTTAAATTTATCCCCGTGTATCTTAGCTTTTGCTTACAGTCACGGGCAGTGCTATTGCTCTTAAAATTACCACGTTCCAATCCAGACTTTCTGCTTCTATTTACTTGGGTGCCCTCTGCACACTTCCAGCAGTGATAGTTTTTTTTCATTCATTATAGATACTGAGCATATTTTGTTAAGTTTATCCCTTATTAGCTCATATTTCACTGCTGGTATAAGTTCTACTGTTCTTTAAGTCTCTTCTCTGTTGCTACTGATACTAGCTGTTGTTTTTTCTTGCTGGCAGAACCTGTTACCTCACTGTTGGTCGCCTATGAGAACATTCAGTATGTTAATGTTCTGTAGGTCAGTGTTCCAACCCAGCCAGGAAAGGCTAAAGTGGGCTGCTTTCCTTCCTAAGGTCTCTGGAACGGACCTATTTCCTTACTTTTCTGACTTTTCCATTCTGCTCTTATGCCTTCCCTGTTGTCCAGTGTCTCATCAGTGAAACCAGGATGTTCATTACCTGGACCTTCTTCCATCTCTTGTATTGCAGCAAATCAAGGATCCTCAGTTTAAGGATTTGCAGAATTAGAGAGACTCTCCAAAATAATCCAGAATGGTTTTGTCATGTTTTTAAAGTCACTGATTTCAATACTTAGAACATTGACATCCTTAGAAGGCCTTTATTCTTTCTACCTCAATAGTATACAGAGATATATAACTGAATTGTATATTGAACCTGTACACAGAGACAGGGCTAACCATTTCTTTATTCTTATAATGTGGAATTCTCTCCATAGACAATCCTCCTACAAATGAAGACTTCTATTTCTTTGTTTGCTTGCTAGCCCTGGCTCATACCTTCAGTAAATCATGGGATACAAAAAGAAGGATTGTTTTTTCATTGGTAAGAGAAAGGCTTTCTTCCTTAAAATAGAATATGATGGTAATGCCAGATAGAGAACTTTACTGAGCTCAGAAGATCCCTGTCTGTCTCTAGGTTCTTGATATTTTCCCCCTTGAATGGATGTTGAAATATATATGTAATTTCCTCACTTACAAAATGAGAGCTTCCAATTTTGCCTCGGAGATTAAAATAACATAATTTAAAAGAATGTGGAGAAAATGGGGTATGGGTAGCCACATTGGTAACATACAAATGGAGAAATAACAAAGAACTTATGTTTTCCCAAACTATTATCCCGATTAAAAGACCATTTCAGCATGCATGAATAGGTTGGCCTTGCCCTGTAAGAGGCTCTGGAAAATCCTCCTGCAGAGAACTATGGGTCATACAGAGGTTACAGTTCAGGGGATATATAGATAAATGCCTAACAGAAGAGTTTTCTGTGAGAGACATTATTCTTGAAGACTGCGGATAAGTCCATATGGCAATTGTTACTTGTGTCTTCTCTCTCATTATTCTTAAAAAGATTTTTGCATATTTTAATTTTATTTAATATTTATTTCATTCTTTTTAGTTAGGTATATGAGTGTTTGTCTGTGTGTGGATATATGGACATGGATGCCAATGTCCACAGAGACCAGAGGTATTGGATCCCCTTAGAGTTGGAGTTACAGGCAGTTGTAAGCAACCTGCTGTGGATTTAGGAGTTGAACTTGAGTCAATTCCTGTGCAAGAACAACAGGTATACTTAACTGCTGAGCCATTTTTCCAGCCCTATTAAAGTGTGTGTGTGTGTGTGTGTGTGTGTGTGTGTGTGTGTGTGTGTGTGTGTGCCTGAATGTGGGTTTGTGTACTTGAGTGCAGGACTCTATGAAAGCCAGAAGAGGTTGATGGATCATTTGGAGCTGGGATTATGGGCAATTGTCAGACACTTGGCATGGGTGGTGGGAAATGAACTCTGACCCTCTAAAAGAGTTGTGCATCTTTAACCACTGAGTCATCCATCCCTCTAGCCACTGTGCCCTCCTTTGCTTCTTTTAAATTCACTGAAATGGCTAAGCTGGGTCCTTGCTGAGCTACAGAAATGATATGACTGCTAATCAGAGAACCCATTCCTTCATATTCACAGTAAAAGGAATGGAAAAAAAAATAAAGAACCAAATATTATGGAGTTAGCGAACTGCCTATAAGATAATTACACTCTTGGAGTTTATAGTCTGATAGAGTTCATTCATCTTTTCTGCCTTACTTTTCTAGTGGAAACATCCCAGTCAGAGAAGAATAATCTGCATGTAATACAGAGCTCAGCTTCTGGGCTCCAGGAACCAACACTCAGCTTGCAGTCGCTGTGAGAGTGAGCACTCCCACAGGCACACAGGAGATGCAGATCTCAAACAAAGATGCTCCTGAAAGCTATTGGTGAGAGTCAAAATTAGGCTATATGTCACATTAAGACATCTTTGTTTATAGACTCTTTGGGACCAGAGATCAGGGAATCACTCCAAAGCTCTTTTTTTCCCCCTGTTTGGATGCTGAATGCTGAGTCTTGGTTTTGTTTGTTTGTTTGTTTGTTTTTGATTGTGGTGGTATCATGTTCCCCAAAATATTGTGCACTCTAATAAACTTATCTGGGGTCAGAGACAGAACAGCCACAATATTAAACATAGAGGATAGGCAGTGGTAGCACACGCCTTTAATCCTAGCATTCCAGAGGCAGGAATCCATCTGTTCAAGGATACAGCCAAGAATGGTGACTCACGCCTTTAATCCCAGGGAGAGTGATAGTAGAAGGCAGGAAGATATATAAGGCGTGAGGACCAGAAACTAGCAGCATTTGGCTGGTTAAGCTTTTAGGCTTTGGAGCAGCAGTTCAGCTGAGATTCATTCTGGATGAGGACTCAAAGGCTTCTAGTCTGAGGAAACAGGATCAGCTGAGGAACTGGCAAGGTGAGGAAGCTGTGGCTTGTTCTGCTTCTCTGATCTTCTAGCATTCACCCCAATAACTGGTCTCAGGTTTGATTTTATTAATAAGAACTTTTAATATTCATGCTACAGTCTCCTTTTTTTATTAGGATCTCCTTCTGTTGTTCATGTTGATTGAAGTATTTTTAAAATAATTCCCACTTGTGATGACATCTTTCACTACTATTCTTTTGCCCACATCACCAAGTTGAGGGATTTGTTTTGTACATAACTCTAGTGAATTACATTTTCCAGAAACCATTAAGGAGTGCTCCATATTGATATTTTCTTGTTTCAATATGTCTTAAAGTTGGTTTGCTATGTTGAGAGATAAACAAGGTTGTTAGGACCCCTCAGCTTCACAATCAGTGCTTTCTCTTTAGCTGTTCGTTTGTTTAGTATCATTTATTGAAACTTGGCCTATAGTTATGGGTAGGGATTTCTGTATTCCCAACATTTCATGGATGATGTTCATTAGTCTCAATTGGTATGTGAGTGGAGCTCAGAGGACAATTTGTAGGAGTCAGTTCTCTCTCTCACCACATGTGTCTCAGGGACTGAATCCAGGTGCTTAGCAACAAGCTCCTCTATCTCCCTTCTTTCTAACCCCTTCTTTATAACAGTCTATTAAGTAGACAGTGATGTCTGGTCATCATTACACACAACTATATTTATATTCTCCTCCCAGAGGGGTCTCTGCCGGTGTCACAGCAGGGAAACAAATCATGAAGAGGTGAGAATGAGAACTTTGTCAACCTGGATCAAAACTTTGGGGAGTCTGATGCTGGGGGGGTTATTGCCAGTGCATTTAAGCCCTGTACAATGAGCACCTTTGTGCTGTGCTCCCAACATCCTCCTCATGTTCATATCAGTTAGTACATTCAGCAAGTACTTTTCTAGAACTCTATAGTATTCTTTGGGCAGATGACATCTTTGGTTATAGGTTCCAATGGAAGGCTGATGTCCCTGTTTATTTCTCTTTACAGTTGTTAGTTTCCATTCTACGGTCATGGCATTAAAAGACACTGAGATTATGCTAATGTTTTGGTAATGCAAATCATGCTAAAATTAATATTCTTCCCAGGTATTTTTCCCACAGCATTTTGAAATATTTTGAAATACATGCAGGATTCCAGATGAAAGAAGAAAGACATGCAATTTTGATATAAGTTGATGACTTACAAAGGGATTGTAACATGTTGCATTTTTGATAAAAAAAAATCATTTATCATGTCATTCTATCATTTTGCCAGCCTAGCATACTGCTAAAATTCATGGATAGCTACAAGTTTCGCATTTAAGAAGGCATGCTCAGATAATGATTTATAATATCTTTGCCCTTTAAAGACCTCATGTTCTCTTTAGTGTGGAGCCTAACTTTTAACTGTTTATATAATATATATGTATGTGGAGTGTATGAATGCATGTGTGAGTGGTGGGGAGTAGATATAGTTCACAAAACTACAAAAGGAACCAAAAGCTGTGAGGGACAATAAGCAGAACAAGTGTGATGTGAAGGCCGAGAAATGGCTATGTGGGTGGAAGGGTCTAGGTGGGGTAGGGTGGTGGGAGAGAAGAGGGACAATGCACGGATAGAAGCAAATTATCTTTGGAAATATTGAAACAAATCCCAAGACTTTGTATGATCCATTAAGAAAAGTAATTTGAATCATTTTCTTGTACATTAGTTTGAGCCGGTTTTCTTGAAGTCATTTGAATTCTTCTCCTACAGGATGCCTGCTCATCACATTTGACCGTTTTCTTACAGTTGTCCCTGCTCTCCTCTCACAGTTCATCCCGGCATTCTGTGCCGGGAGGCTCCTGTTCTGATGTAAGCTGTGCGCAGCTTCATCTACCTGCTACTTGCTTTTTACTCTGCTTCTTTTGCTGTGTGAAAGCTCTCTAAAAACTCACGTAGTTGACCGGGCAGTGATGGCGCATGCCTTTAATCCCAGCACTCAGGAGGCAGAGGCAGGCAGATCTCTGTGAGTTCAAGGTCATCCTGGCTTACAGACCAAGTTCCAAGACAGCCAGGGCTGTAACACAGAGAATCCCTGTCTTGAAGTCAAACATGTTAACCTTGCCTTTTGCCTCTAGATTGTGCTGTCTAGATTTTTTTTTTTAAGTACCTGTTTCCAGAATATACAAATATATTCACACATTCTTATTGTTTCAATTATTTCACTCAAAGTATTTGCATTCTGGATCATGAATTGTGCATGAATGTTGTGTGAGACAGGAAGATTGCATCACTTTTCCCTTTCCAGATGGCTGGGCTGCCACCTTACATCATCACTCTGTGGACGGACGGACTCTTTCCCATTGCCTGGAGCTGCAGCCTCCCATCACACACTACATTTGTGACAGTAAACACACATGTTTCTAGGCTATCTGTCTGAAGCAATGCAAAGCACCCTTAACTTTTGTGACTTTAATGTGTTTTAACACCAGCTGTATTAGATGCCTTCTCCCCCAATATGTACATGAATTTTGTTTACAAGGCTCTCTACAGATTGGTCATAGCTTATGTTCGAAACAACTTGCTTAGCATCAGGGAGAAAACGGACAATATTTTTATTGATATTGTGCTAAACTTATGAATTTGAAGACAAAATGGATGTGTTTATAAGACTGTTTTCTTAACCACGTGTTTACACACATACAGTTGTCCTGTCATCTTCTCGTGAGCCCTCTCACATAGCTATGAACACATGACTTCTCATCTCTGTCTCTGTCTCTGTCTTTGTCTCTCTCAGTAGATTATTTCTTCCTCTGGTATTCTGGAGCATTTAAATTTCTTAAACTTAATTTAATTTTGTGTATATGAGTGATTTGCCTGCATATATGTATACATATCACATGGGTTCCTGATTTCCAGAAGAGAGTGTCAGATTCCCTGGGACTTGAGTTACAGATGGTTATGAGGTGCTATATGGGTGCTGGAAATCAAGCTCAAGTCCTCAGCAAGAGAAGCTGGTGCTCTTAACCTCTGAGCCCTCTCTAGCTATCTGTACCATTTTTATTATCCTAGTAGCCTAGCTCAGTGGCTGTATCTATGCTAACATCCTTAGTTTTCCCTACAATTTCTAAATAAAAAAAGTTGATGAGTGAGTGGTAAGGACGCCAACACATAAGTCGTACTTAAGTGGTGATGATTTTTTAGCAACCAAAAGTTTTCTTGGACTAGTGAGATGGTTCATCGGGTATAGGTACCTGCTGAGAATCCTGATGACCTGAGTTCAATTCCTGGGATCAACATGGGGGAAGAAGACTCTCACAAGTTTCTTCTAATGTGCACACATATCCCGTGGCTTATATCACACACACACACACACACACACACACACACACACACACACACAAAATGAGCTTTACGTTTGCTCAGCAGAAGCCAAGCCAACATTGTGAAGGTTACTAACTGTTGTAGAATGTAGCCAATGTGGAGTTATGACTTCTGTTTCTTCCTTTGATAATGTTTTTATGTGTGTACATAATAGTTAATCACATTAAAATCATATGGTTCACCTGTTTTACATTTAATAACATCAAAATCTTTCTTAGAAAAATAATAACAATCTAATAACTGTATTCCTTTCACATGTCCCTGCCCACACACAACTGACTGATTGCATATGCAGCTCATGTAATGGGACTCACAGACTCTTTCAAAGAGAAGGTCACAGCTCTCTAACTGGTCCCTGCACCAGCTGTACAGTGGATGCTGATGCTGTGTGTGCTGCTCCCTACTGACTCTTGAAGCTTCATTGTGAAACACAATTAGTTGTCCTACATAACAGAAGGAATTTTAATGCTAAATTTTCAGTCCTTGTCTAAGAACTTATTGACCTCATTTAAAGGTTCATGGGTTTGCATGATTCTCCTATCAAAACTGCCCCACAGAGCAAGAGTGTAACCCAAAGATGAAATTCCCTTCCTATTGACCTCACCTTGCCTGACCTTACAATCACTGACCTCACACTGGCTGACCCAGCACTCACTGGCCTCCCACGGTCTGACCCAGCACTCAGTGACCTCATCCTGGCTGGCCTTAACAATTTTTGGCCTTACATTCACCAGCCTTAACTTGGCAGGCCTCATGCTGGCTGACTTAACAATGACCTCACACACTCTGGCTTCAAACTAGCAGGCCTCATTCAGGCTGGCCTCTCACTTATTGGCCTCACATTTACTGACCTCAAACTCTCAGGCCTCAAACTGGCTGGCTGCATATTGGCTGATGTCACATTTGTGGCCTCACACTGGCTAGGTCACACTGGCTAGCTTCACAGTCACTGGCCTCAAATTCATTGGCCTTGCTCTGGCTAGCCTCACACTTACTGACTTCATACTAGCTGACATCACTCTGCCTTAACACTTGGAAGTTCCCCTTTATGGTATTTGTGCTTTTTAACCACAGGTTTCATGACTTTTTACTCTCTACAGCCTCTGCCACGATTGTTTGTATCGATACAGTTACACACCCACATCCCTTGAAGATGAGAGAAGACCCTGAAGTTGGGGTGAAAGTGCAAATCGAAGTGATGCCAGGGAGAACAGATGTGGCTTTGCACTTTGCACATGGCTATCCTGACTGAGGATTTGGTTGCTCACAATGTCAGAAGTCGGGCAGGAGAAAGCCCAACATCAAAAATAGAAGGTTCAAAATTATATTTCTTCTCTCCTCTGCAGGTCCTAAAATTACAGACCTTAGAGGAATAGCTGAGGTCTCCCAGCGTAAACGCTGCCGGCTGGTTATCATCCATACAACGTCAGAGAGATCTAGAAATAGGTGCATTTAAAATCCAAAGTAGCTCACTGAATGTTCCTAAATAAGACGAGAAAATCCTCAATGACAGTCTTTCATGGTGTGGTTTTAAGTAACATAGCCTAAACTGCACACAGCAGGACAATATTCCTAAATGAAGCATCATGAAAAAGGAAATTGCCTTCACTGGCCCAATAGGCTGGAGAAGCAGAACACGTCATGCTCCATTGTGCATTAAGGATACAGTTTTTCAGGAAGACCTATGCTGAAGGTATCAGTATAGACATTAAACTGAGTTGTTGCCAATTTATGGACCAGTATGCCTCTTTTTCTCCTTTGTTACACTCTCCAACCTCCCAAGAAGCTAATATGATGCAGAACATATTCTGAAAACTGCTGCTCCCAAGATTTTCCAAATTTATCACTTGCAGAAGTTTGTGGCTACAGTGGATCCCTTTGGAGGTGTTGCTGACCATAAATCACATCCGTAAACCTTAGTATTGCTTGTTCAAGTGTCTCAGTGAGCATTTCTGCAACAATCAGCTCAATAAACAGTAACATTGGATTTTTCATTTTTATCAAGTACTCATACTAGGTTCTCGGCTGCTAAGTGGTGCATGTGTTTAAAGCTTTCCTGAAAACTGTCGTGTTTACATCCGAGTTCACATGGGAGTTATGCTGGGTTTGTGTTACTGTGGTGGTCACGATTGACTGGTAACTATCATTACACGGGGAGAGTCATACAAGCTATACTATTTCATGTAAGTATACTATTTTCATGTAAGTATACTTATTTTTCATATAAATATACTATTTCATACAAGTCGTACTATTTCATAAAATCCTACAACATGGGGAACAGAATAGTGCTGCTACTTTACCTTTAAAAAAGAGTTATGCTAATTTCATTTTTGGCTCTAAGAACCCATTTGTTTTCTCTCTCTCTCTCTCTCTCTCTCTCTCTCTCTCTCTCTGAGGTTATAAAGAAATACTTGAGATGAGGTAATTCTGAATGACCACAAATTTCTACTGGCTCACATTCTAGAAGCTTTGAAAGTCAATACAGTCAGGCCAGTGTCTGGCAAGGATCCTTTCATGACATCCTAACATGACAGAAGGGAATCACACAGCAAAGACACCCAGATCTAGGGAAAAATCACTCCACAAACTCTCCGGCAATGACAGCAGTGCTCGGGAAGGCGAAGCCCTCAGGACTTAAGGGCCTCTTTAAGTCCCAACACATTTCAACCACGTTTTGGAGGGGAAAACATTGACACCTCAGCAACTACAAAGTCCTTGATCTCCCTTTCTGCAGTACAACATTGAAACTGCACCAACTCTCATTCTGCTCTCCGTTGGCGGTATACATAACCTTGTACAGTGTAAGATGAATATGTACTTCCTTTCTTGGCATCAGTGGGTAATTGTTAAATATAGTCACCCCCCCCCCATCTTTCCATGATGTTATTACTACGGACAGTGTAAAATGTTGTGTCTTTTTAAAATTCATCTGGTCATATTGTGTTTTGTTTAAACCTTTCTTTCTTAGAAAACACATGAAGAAGTAACTCCATATAAACTCTGATTTTGTAAGGGCTTGAGAGCTCACAGCTTCCTATTGGACCTCACAGAATTTTTAAACTCATCCAGATAGAAAACTGATCAGCCATTTCACTTTTTTTTTTCAGTTGTTTGATGTTTCAAATAATTTCCCTGAGCAGTAACATAGTTAGCTACATATGTAGAATATGCATCAAATTTGACTTTTCACCAAGCAAACGCAACAGAGAGCTGACTCAAAATCTACATATTTTCTGTACACATTGCTCCATGCCTCGACCAGTCATCGTGTCCCACAAACAAAACCATCATCATGAGTTCTAACACCACACAGTTGTGTACGGAGTCCCACGGTGTATTCATTTTTACGGTTGTCATTTTTTCACTGTGTATTGACATTTGGTATACTTGCCTGTGGTATGTGTAGGTGTGCTTTACTTCAGTGCTGTATAGCATTCTATTGAATTTACATTGTATCCAATCTACTTCCTGTGAATATTTAGATAGTTTGCTCCTTTCACCTGTAATGAACATTGATGTACATTTTCTCCAGTTGATACTCTGAGGTAGAATCACGGGGTACATTACATAGGCAAAGGGTTGGTTCAAGAAGATGCCTCCAAATTCTTTTGCAGAGTGATTTACCAGTTCACTCACCAGCAGTATAAGACAGTTAAATTTGCTTTACATGTTCATTGACACTTGATTCTGTCACTGTGAAAAAAAAAATTAGCCAGTGTATGATATGTTGGCCGAATTATTGTAAATTTTTTCATTTAGTTTTCAATCAATTTTAATGAGGTATAATTTAGATGTAATAAATTGCACTCAATTAAAGTGGTAAGTTTGATAACAAATTTATACATCTGTGTAATTACCATATCAATCATAATAGAGAACATTCTATCACTCTTAGAAAGTACTTTGTGAGCTTTTTGGTCATTTCCTTCAACACCCACCCCAGGCAAACATGGTCTGATTTCTCTGAGTAAAGAAAAGAGGTGTTTGGTGCTGGGCTTGACACAAACATGGTGATATAATGTGCATTCTTTTGTATTTCCTTTCTTTATGAAAAATCATAGGCCTTAGTTGAGCTGTGTCCTTCTGGGTATCTGTGATTTATCCATTTTCATGGATGAATAGTATGCCATGATACAGGTGTGCACTTGTGTTAGACAACTTACTATTATAACAAATAAGTGGGATAACTAACTGAAGAAGAGCAAAGGTTTATTTTGTGAACCTTTCACTTCATGATTGATACATGCCCAATATTTTGGGCCTTTGTCCATCAAGAGAATCATCATGATAGATGCTCAACAGAACAGAACTGCTTGCTTCATGGCTAGGGAGCAAAAACGAAGAAAAATAAATCAGGATCCCTCAGCCCAATACATGGGCACTTTGCCGGGGACTTAAGGTCCTCCCACTAGGCCTCCAACTTTTAAAGTTTTTACCACCTTCTGAGAGTGCCAAATCAGTAGCAAATGACACTTACGATGCAAACTATGGCAATGCAATAGTTGGTCCATCCACCCACTGATGAGCATGAGATGTATCTCAAGCCAATGAAATCAGGTAATTCTAAGATTCGCATACAAGCCATTGTGTGGACATATCTACCAAATGTGTTGTACTAGTTAGGCTTAGCAGCAGATTCTAATCTTCTTCCAGAATGATTGCATCAATGTAGTTCTGTGTGCCAAGAACTCCACACAGTGCCAACTTTTGATATTGTCAGCTGGTGAGTGTCAGCCATTCCAGTTCTGCAAATTGATACCCAGTTGTGGTTTTAATTCACACATTCTTAAAAACTTCGGGGTGACTTCAATCAGATGGAAAGAATTTAAGATAAAAGAACAAAATATAGTTTACTCATATAAGGAAATGATAATCAATAGAGTGCTTGTCTAGCAAGGCTAAACCCCCGTATTCAATCCCCAGTGTTACATGAACCAGGTGTGGTGAACATTTATAATCCTGGCACTTAGGAAGTAAAAGCATGAGGATCAGAAGTTTAAGGTTGTGGTCTACTATGAGTTCAAGACCTGGGGTAGGTGGGATCCTATCAGTGAGAAAGAAAAAGAAAAGATGGAGAGAAGGAAGGAAGGAAGGAAGGAAGGAAGGAAGGAAGGAAGGAAGGAAGGGACAGAGGGAGGGAGGGAGGATAGGAGGGGGATGGGAAAAAGGAGGGAGAAAGGAAGGGGAGAAAAAAGAGAGAAAGAAAGACAGAGAAGGGAGGGATGGGGAAGAAGGAGGGAGGGAGGAAGGGGGAAGGAAGGGAGGAAGGAAGGAAGGAAGGAAGGAAGGAAGGAAGGAAGGAGGGCAGACAGACCAAAGTGGGAATTTCTCTTCCAACCAGCAGCTGACCAGACACACCCAACCTCAGCAGACTGCTCCCACCATGTGATTTCAGCTTAGCTGTGGCTACAGAAAGTGATCTCATGGGTGGATTCCACAAAAGCTGCAAAGAGAAGGTCTCTGGTCTGAAGAAACATCAAACAAAGTCTGGAAAAGGTTAAGTACAGAGGTGAGAGCAGAGCAGAGCAGCCATGGGATAGAGAAGCAAATGTGTAGTCAGGAATTTGAGGTTCAGACACAGAAAGTTTTGCCAGACAGTGCTACCTGCCTCCTTTACAAATTCCTGGCTCAGCTGCATGGAACTGTAGGAAATTTGCTGTGGGTCCTGGATCAGTATCTTAGTACTGTAAGAAAGGTAAATTGGGTGGGAATGTGACTTCCACAGTCCCTCAGAGCCTCAGTCACAGAAAGCCAATGTTTTACTTTTTCTTTTTCTTTTTTTTTTTTGTTTTGTTTTAATGATGGAAACAAAAATATACCTTAAAAGCAAAGCTTTTGGAAAAAAACAACAACAACAACAACAACAAAAAAAACATTTGTTCTTCCCTGTCTTGTATGGTTCCTCAAACTTCACCTTGGCCTCCTGCCTGGCTTTGCATTTTAGGGCTAGGTCTCTAAAGACACCTTGTTGACAACAGTTTTGTCCAAGGGGATGTCCACAGAGTGCCTAGTGGGCATGAGATGATTGTAGTTATAAACTTTCACAAAGGACTTGATCTTTCATCTCTTGGCCATTTTCTTCTTGCCCATGGCAGCTGTCACTTTTCAGGGGCAGCAGTCAATTCCAGCCACCAGGGCATGGCTGTAAAGGTGGTCTGAGGTACCATCATCAATGTTCTTCACAATGACAGCTTTGAGTCCAGAGTAATGTCCAGCCAGAACAATCATCACTTTCCTGGGTTTCATGAACTTGCCCATTTCAACAGCAAGCAGCCAGGACCCAGCAGAAAGGCCAATAGTTTTCTTTTTAACTAACAATGGTGCCTCTATCACATCTTGTACCTATAATCCATACACCTTCTTTCTCATTCTCATTGCTGAAGCTTCTTCCTCCTTTCACTACTCAAACACTGACAGCCCTAGTGTGTTAGTTACTTGTCCCGTTTCTGTGACAACACACCTGACAAGCATCCCAAGGAGGGAAAGCTTCATTTTGGCTTTCAGTCTCATTGGATCTGGTGCCCTGTGGCAGAGACAGTATGATAGTAGGAGCGGAAGATAGCAGATCACATGGCATCAGCAGTCAGGGAGCAGAGAGCAGCGAGTATCTGCACTCAGCTCTCTCCTTTGTATGCGGTCTGAGACTATGGCCTGAGATGCAATGCTGTCCATATTCAAGGTGGGTTTTCACAGCTTGCTTCTAGATAGTCTAGATGAACTCTCACAGGTTGTCTCCTAGGTTATTCTAGGTCTTACCAAGTTGAACATGATAACCATCATACTTCATTCTAATGACAACATATATACAACTTTTCCCATATCCAGTAACATAGTAATGTTATCTTTAAATCTTCTTGGGAGCACAAGTGAAGTATATTCTACTACAAGTCAACACCAGAGTGGCAGCTACATCATTATGTCTGTTACTAGAGTTCCTTGCCCAGAGCTGTTAAGGAATATTTGTTAACACAGTGAAGATGTGTCTGTGCTAAGGTGCCTCTGATTGCTTTAATAAAGATCCAGATGGCCAATAACTAGGCAGAAAGAGGTTAAGCAGGACTTCCAGGGACAGCGAGAACTCTGGGAGGAAGAAAGGCAGAGTCACCAGCCAGACATGGAGAAAAAACAGGAGGTGCAAGATGGAAGAGAGGTAACGCCACACGGCAAGATATAGATTAGTATAAATGGGTCAATTTAGGTTAAAATAGCTAGCTGAGACAAGCCTACGCTAAAGGCCAAGCTTTAATAATTAATCATAAGTCTCCATGTCATTTTTTTTTTTTTTGCTGGCTGGTGGTCCTGATGAGAAAACTTGCCACACACCCCCCCCCCAAATAGTAGGAAACAATTCCAAGTGAAGACAAGTCACTTACAGCACTCATTTAAAACAAACAGAAAACGATGGGGAAATGAGAAAATATAAAAAAGTGAAGCAGTTCTTTTTCTAAACAGACGAGCAAGCCACATAAAAAACACACAGACACTGACATAAAAGGAGTGAGGAAAACCCCTTTGTGACACATCCACAAACATAGAGCTGCTGAGTGATAGAGATCAGATGTAAGGGAATAGCAGACATGTTGTGAAACAGGATCCCAGACTAAAGACCACATAGAATACTCAAACAAATAGATGAATCAAGTTAATCAAGGAAATCCATTCAGGACCTAATAGGAAAGTTACCAAAGCTGATGAGCCAATTACTAACTTGGAGGAGAAATTTACAAACACAGAGAAAACAAAATCAATAAGGAAACTGATACTCAGAAATATAGGCCAAACAAATTCCTGGGAATGAAGAACTCAATCAAACTAAAAAACACAGTGGAGAGGTATATCATCATATAAGAGCAAGCAGAAGAATGGATTTCATGTGGAAGATAGTATCAAGACAAAAATACAGTAAGATTTTATATATATAATATATAATTAATGAACATAACCAAAACTTCCAAAAATTTGGAATATACTCAAGAAACCAAACCTAAAATCCCATGAGTAGATGGAGCTAAGATAAAGCCTAAAGGCTCATAAATTTTGCTCGATGAAATTACATCAGAAAGTTTCTCCAACTTAGAGAAAGAAATGAACACCTAAACAAAAGAGGCATTGAGGACCCAGATGGACATGACCAGAGAAATCAACAACCCATCACAGTTATCATGTAGAAACCACAAAGCAAAGAAACAATATGCAAAGTTGCGAAGGGAAAATACCAACCCACATACAAAGTCAAGAACAGAATAACGCCAACATCTTGTCAGCAACCCCAAAAGGCAGGAATTCCAGCAAAAGACAGAATCAAGGAATGATATATTGTAAGCCCTGAAAGTAAATAATTGTCAGACAGGGTTGCTATGTTCATCAACGTTACCTCTTAAAACTTAAGGAAAATAACAATTTGAGGTTTAAAAAGGATGATTCATAACCACTCGGCCAGCACTCCAGAAAATAATGAAATGAGCGCTGTGCATAGGGAAAGGTGGTCTCACCTGTGACACTGCAGAAGAGGCCAACTCTTGAAAGGAACAGATGAACAAAGAACAGACTTCCTCTGACGCCATGCAAAAACTCAACCGAGGACATGTGGTTTATTCTTGGCATCCGGTGTACTTCATTCATAGTGTGTGCCTCTTTTAACATCACGTGCCCTGATCGCTTTAGCTGTGTGTGTCTTTCAGCTGTAGTGGAACTTGTGCCTCTTTCAAAATCTTTCAGTTATTCTACATCTTTCTCTTTCACAAACAAGTTTTAAAGAAGATTGCCAAATTCTGTATTAAATATCTGCTGGCATTTTAAATGGGGTGCTTTTGGATTTATCAAATGATTGTAAGGGAAGAAGGATCTGGTACTATTGAATGTCCTAATCAACCTTGGAACAAAATGCTGTGATTGGTTATGTCCTAAATGAGTTCTCTTGGGAATAACTTTAGGTTTCTAATATGGAAGCTCTGGAAATGTTTGTATGATTAAAAATAAGATAAATCTTAAAAAGTAAATACATATTGTTGAAGATAGTTTAGAAAGTGTAGCGGATAAGATAAAGTAAGTCTAATGCACACTATATTATTTCTCTCTCTCTCTGACACACACACACACACACACACACACACACACACACATACACACACACACACACATGCACAAAACAAACATGAAATTGACTATGGAGAACAGGATATTAAAGTATCTAAAACTTTTCTTCCATAAAGGAATAAATTTTATTTTATTTAGTTTTTCTCTTTGTAGCCCTGGCTGTCCTGGAACTCACTTTGTAGGCTTTCTATGGCTCTGTTTTCTCACTATTTATCTTTGTCATTAGTTTGTGGGTAAGTTTTATAAATTCAAGAACTTAGTAAAGTATCTTAAAATATTATAATCTCAAATCTATGATTTGAGTTTTACAGTACTCTAGGAAAATTGACATGAAAAGATCAACATAAATATATGTATGTCACTGGTCTTCATAAGGAAAACCACAGACATCCTTGTGAATAAATGGTAAAGTCTTATACAAAGAGGAAATTCAAAAGAAATACATAGTTTGAGAAATAATGCAGTAATTATATATTTCCATTGAAAATTAAGCATTAGCCCACGTTTATAATGAGTGAAAATTTTTTTCATTTTTAAGGTAAATGGGAGAACTTCTCTGTACACAGTGAAACGTACCCACACACTAATGACAAAAAAAAGTCACAGCAAGCGAAGATTTGTGCCAATACAGACTACAAGCAAGGTAGTTTTGCTGATGTAATGTATCGTAGATGTTACACTTCCAGACATGTTAAATGAAACATAATTTAACCTGGGGGCCGAGAAAGCACGTGTGGGAGGAGACAGCAATGTTTCCTTCAGAGTGCTTAGGAGGGAGGTAAATGTTTTTAAAATCTGAAATATGTGGTTTTAAAATAACTCTCTTTAGACAAGCAAGTCTTCAAAATTTTACCTCCCACGTACATTTTCTTGCTAAGTATTATTGGCTTTGTTCCACATGGAGCGGGAATGAAAAAAAAAATCAAAGCGGAGAGCAGTTGGAACCAAGAGATTTGCAGCGGGTCGTTCCTCTCTGTCAGCCTCATACTTGGCTACTCAATCCTCCCAGTTCTGAGCTGCTGAGTCTGCCTCTCGCTGGTCCGATTCCACCGAGGTGGGCTACAGAAATGTTGGCTTTGCTGGCCTCCTGGTCGCTAGTGTGCAAGTCCAGAGCAGAAGGGTAGGCTAACCAGAGGCTTGCCCTGAGTCCTTAGTTTCCTTGAGGAAGTGGAGCAAACTGACTTAGGCTTTGCTACTACTGTTGGGTGGCCAGAGCTATCTATGTACAGGCTTTCGAAAGACCTGTCATCATCTCCGTGAGTTCGAGGCCAGCCTGGTCTAGAAGTGAGTACAGGACAGCCAGGTCACACAGAGAAGCCTAGTCTCAAAAAAGAAACAAACAAACAAACAAACAAAAAAACCAGACAAATAAAGAACAACAAAACAAAACAGAAAGAAATACCTGCCATCGCATAGCCTTCCTGCCTCACTGATAGAAGCATGGGTTTTGCGAAATTATATTTCTATTTTTAAAATGTTTGACCATTTCATAGGTATACACAATGTATTGTGACCATATTCACCTGTCATGACCCATTCCACCCTCTCCCATTTCTGCTGAGTCCTGTCTTTCTCTTTGCAACTAGCCCTCTTCCTACCCTTTCCTTATTCGGTGCTTGGCTGTGTTTAATTAGGGTTGCTTCTGCGAGGGTGGGTGCTAGTTATTGGCTCATGGGTAGCTTACAAGCAGCTACATTATTGAAGAAAATGACTCTCCTTCTCCCAGGAACCACTAACTGCCAAAAGCTCCTCAGTAAGGAATGGACTGTTGATGGGCCCAGTCTTGTGTGGATCGTGGGTGGGTGGGTAGTCACAGCTGCCCAGTGTTTCAGCTTTTTTAGTCTCCTAGCCATGCTTCCTTGATGTAGGGGTGGTCATTTTTAAGATCATTTTAGGGTTTTGCAGATTTTTTTTTTCTCCTTCAAACATTAGCTTTAAACCGAGAACTACTGCTTCCCTACTATTAGGTGATACATTTTAGTATACTAAAAACTTTTGCTTAAGAAACAAAAAGCATAACGTCTATACTTTCTAATGGAAATACTTTAACTGTGCGCAAGAAGAACATCTTGTCTACACAAACGTGAGTGTGGTAGGGTGAGGGCGCACACACACATACAGAGCACTGATTCTCAAGTTTCAGTTTTGCTTCTCTTTCTTTGAAGTCAAGAGAAATCCAATTCGAAGTTTCAAGTGTTGCTTTAGATACTATTTTGACGGCCTAACTTAGTCCTAAGACTGTCAATGTGTGAATAAAGGGAGAATAGGATGATATCAATTAAAACTAATTATTGAGTAACGAATAGAGAAATTTCTGGAAATTTTGGATCTATATATTTTTTTTTTTTTTGTAGTTTCCTACAGCTCATTTTTTTCTTCTTCTTTTTTTCCTGGTTTTTCCAGACAGGGTTTCTCCATGTAGTTTTTGGTGCCTGTCCTGGATCTTGCTTTGTAGATCAGGCTAGCCTTGAACACACAGAGATTTGCCTGGCTCTGTCTCCTGAGTGCTGGGATTAAAGGTGTACACCACCACTGCTGGGCTCATCTCATTTTCTTTGACCTTTTAAATAAATGAATATTTTAATATAAAATATAGTTCTACAAAATATTAACATAAACAAATACTTAAATATATATATATATATATATATATATATATATATATATATATATATATATATATATATATTTACACATTTAGTGTTTCCCCTGCATAGCCAAGCCATTAGATGTAAAGTCATGATTTTGTGTATGTCTGTGTGTCTGTGAGAATCCTAAGGACCCAGCCCACTCTTTTGTCAATATTGTTCTATTATTTATACTTAACTCACTTACATCTGAATGAAAAATGAAAAATATAGATGTCATGTTTTCATGTGACTATTCCTCATCACAACAAAAATTAAAACTCGTGAACACATGTATTTTTCTGTGGCATGTGTGGCATTTCAGAAAGAAAATAAGCCGTGTTACAGTCATTCTTCTAATGTGCCTGAGCTTTTCTCTTCAGAAAGAAGCTGGCAAAAAAAAAAAAAGCAGGAAATGCATACATTTATTTTCTTTTCAGTTACAAAAATGTCATGAATATCTATAGAGGCTTATCTTCTCCAGTAATATGCAATGCTAAGTGCTTCTTACCCCAGAACAACCTGAGAGAGAGATTGCACTCTACATAATTATGCAAATAGATTTTTAAAAGAAAAAGTAAAAAGCAGAAATGACAATATGCTAATATGGCAGCAGTGTTGAATGGATGAGGATTATTAAAAATGAAGTGTTTGTTCATGCCCAGAGCCTTTTTACTTACTATTTTTTTCATGGCATACATACCTCCAAAGGAAATATTCAAGAAAAAAATGCTCCAATGTGTAATTACCATAATTATACTTTTTCATCTTAAAATCCTTTCTATACCCCAAGAATAAATATTATATGTACTGTGGTGTACCATAATTAAAGTAAATGTTCAAAGAAGTGATGCTTTGATTGCTATTTGCCACACATTCTATCGAATGAGGCAGAACAACCCAGTGTACACGTGTGGGGTGTCTATTTATTATTATTGTTATTAATTAGCACCATGGCTTTGACTAACCTTAATTAAAAATCTTCATAAAATGATTCTATCCCACTGTATAGAATCCACCATAGGAATATATAACTAAAATTAATATTGAGGCAGTGAATAATTTAGATTGCAATGTCTTAAAACCAAGCTTTCAAATGGAGATCAGGCTCACAAAAGAGTGTCAGAGATTGCCAATTGCTGTAAGTCCTCTGACCAGCTATTGAAGGCCCCTGTTTAATTATGGATCAAGTTGATCTTTAGTGCCTTGACCTCTGTGGCTTATTCTTCCCAGCTTCTTCTCTAAGACCATGCTGAGCTGAAGGATGCTTAGACGCAGCTCACTTGCCTTGAGAACATCCAGAAAGGACAGACATAGGAAAGAGGAAAGTGTGTGGAACACTTTGGATCTGAGTAAAAAAAAAAAAAAAATGTATTATTCTAGAACAAAATGTAACTCCCTCTGAGTAAAAGATTTAAGGGCCCACATAGGACCAAGTCTGTGATAAACAAGATTGACCAAAATGCAGAAATGGAGTTGTCCCTTAGCTGACCACATCCCTCATTTGAAGGACCACTGTGGCTGGTACTGGCAACCACCTGAGACCTCTGTGTTAGCAAGAGCAGAAAGGCAAATGGAATCGGTGTGAAAAGCCAATACATTGGCTGCCTTCTTCTTGGACAAAGGAAGAATGCTTACTTCTAAAATCTAGAATTCCTGATTTTTAGCTTGAGAAATAAAAGTAAATTTGGAATTCATTTCAGAGGCAGCCATGTATGGATGATGAACTATATGGTAGTATAAAGATGGGCTGCCTTTCTTTTCCCAAGAAATTTACTATTTGTAGAGGTCAGTTCTGAGGGTTTCCACTCCGTATCTAGACTATGAGGGACACACACACACACACACACACACACACACACACACGCACACACACACACGCACACACACACACACACACACACACACACACACACACACACACGGGGGTGGGGGGGGATCCTGGTTCCTGGTTGTAAAGATCAACATTTGTCTCCAGTTCTTTTCCTGATTGCTTCTATCCTCTTTCTAACCAGGCTCCTTGTTCTTCCCACTTTGTTAAACATGCTCAATAGGATATGCAAGAGGAGTCCCGGTGAGGGCCTGTTATAGTGTAGCAGAGACCAGAGACCTTGAACCATACCAAAGACTCTTTGCAATGCACACTTGCAAGTAAAGATACACGAACTAAAGGGCAAACTGTGTGACTAGCTGCGACACACTACAGCTTCCACAGCGAGATTTCTTTCTTTCTCCCCTCCCCCCACCCTCTCTTTTCTTTATCTCAGAGGAGAGGTTACAAGGGCAGAAGGTGGGGAGATGAATGGAATCGAGAGGCGTGATGTGTAAGCCACAAAGAATAAATAAAAAGTTTTTAAAAAGAAACAACCAAAAAATGATGCATGCACAACAGAAAATTATTATAGAGAACTACAGTTAAATATCTATGAACCCAGTTTCCATAATTACCATCATTCGGTCCCTCTTTTTATCATTTTTAGTTTTAATGGCTCACAATTTCACATTCACTCTTGTTTTATGATACTATAAGTGATTTTTTAAAGTAGTTTAAAATGCACAAGTGAGGTATACATCTTTAATCCCAGCACTGGGGAGGCAGAGTCAGGTGGATCTCTGTGGATTTAAGGCCAGCTTGGTTTAACATACTGAATTTCAGACCTGCCAGGCCTACATAGTGAGAATCTGTCTCAGGAAACCAAAGCACTGAAAGTCTCACCAACATGTCAGCCTAAACATGAGCAGAACAAGGAGAGCAATAGGTACACACAGAGAACTACCGACACTAAGGAACGCTGATACCAAAGAAATAGTCTTCCCCAGGAAAAAGCTCCTAATTGGTTATCCAATACCAAATGGTCTGTCCAAGAAACATATATACAAGTAATTCTACACAGACAGTGCAGGTTGGATTTATATATTTAGGAGTATATATGCATATGTATGTAACAACAATTTAAAAAAAAAAAAGAGGCCGTGAATTTGAAAGAGAGAAAGAAGGGGTATAGGAGAGGGTTTGAAAGGAGGAAAGGGAAGGAAAAAATGGTGTAATTATGGTAAAAAAAAAAAAAGAATAAATTTAAAACTTTAATGTGATGCCCCACAGATTCTGTAACAAATATCTTTCCTAATTGTATAGAAGTTCATAGAATTTTATTAACTTTGGGTCTGATTAATTTTGATGCATAATATTTTTATTTATTTTCAAAGGCTCTTTGTTGTTTGATAAATTTTTGTTTGTTTGTTTGGTTGGTTGGTTGGTTTTGGTTTTTTGAGACAGGGTTTCTCTGTGTATTCCTGGCTGTCCTGGAATTAGCTCTGTAGATCAGGCTGGCCTCAAACTCAGAGATTCACATGCCTCTGCCTCCCAAGTTCTGGTATTAAAGGCATGCACTACCACTGTCGAGCCTGCAAGTTTTAAACATTAAAGTTTATTAAAAAAAATTAAAGTGCACCAATAATGACAGCACAATTTTGTAAGAGAGAGGTCTTCACAAGCTCACCTTTCTTGTAGCACCCAGAGCATTATGGTTTTCTACCAAGGTGCCATTTTCTATTTACTTACTTTCTAGTCATTATTCCAACATGAGTACTAGTATGTTTTTAGTTAATTCTTCAGCATTTCACACAATGTATTTTGATCTTACTTACCTCATATATCCTCAAATAATCCTGCATCCACTCCTTCCCCTGTCCACACAAGTTGGTGTCTCCTGGTTTGTGCTGCCTAATACAATCTTGGGTGTATAACCATATACTGAAGCCTGCCAGATCTACCAGGTGCCACAGCCTTAAAAAAAAAATGGATTTGCCCTTTCTCTGGAGCTACCAAAGGCCTATCACTATTGGTGAAATTATTAAGGCCACCCCCCTAGTTAAAAGGGAGGTTTGTTTTGTGGGGTAACTTACAAATGAAGGGATAGGTTGTAGGGTCTGGCAAAGGTATGGCGCAGTCTGGCAGTGTTCTCTGGAAAACTCTGCTTGGTCTACCTCCAGCATCCAGGGTCCCAGAACCAAGAGAGACCTCTCTTCTCGATCTTGGGTCTTCGGCTTCCTCCCTCAGCCCTGCCTTGTGGGCGTGACCATTACCGAAGCCTCAATGGGGGTTGGAACTTCCAGGCCAAGGCTGGGATGGCTACCCACTACATATCACTCCTCCACTAGTGAATGGACTTCATGCCCAGCTTTCTACTCCCTGCTTGTGAAGATATTGTACATGCTGTCTCAAATGCTATGACTTTATATTTGAAACTTCCTTGTTGTAGCTAGAAAATAGTTTACCTCTAGTCATCCACAGCCTCTGGCATTTATAGTCTACCTGTCCCTTCTTCTGCAATAATCCCTGAGCTTTGAAAGGACCGTGTTATGTAGATGTCCCATTTAGGGCTAAACATCCCATAGTCTCTTATTCTTTGCACCTTGACAAACTGTATGCCTCTGTTAATTGCCTCCTACTGCTAAAAGAAGTTTTCTAATGGGGGTTGAAAGATGCACTGATCTATGAATACAAGCATAACTCATTATCAGTCAGTTTAATACTATGCGCATTTAGTAAAATAATTGTAGTAGACTCCCCCCTAGGCCCTACATAGTCATAGATTCTTGGCTATGATAAAGGTATGGATTTCATCTTGTGAAATGAGACTTCAATCCAATTAAAAAGTGGTTGGTTACTCCCATGATATTTGTACCACTGTTACACCAATGAGTATGTCATATCAGGCTGGTCATTATTACAGATTACAAGGTTCATAGCTGGGTAAGAATGATGATTACTTTTCTTGTCTGATAGCATCCTTTCTGAGACTATGAAAGCTACTCAGGAAAGATGAAGCTTTCAGGCAAGTAGCAGCTTGATTTTTTCCCCATGTATGCAGCATCATCAGCAATAGCGTCTCACTGTTAAACTTTGGAGGGTAACCAAGAGTATTTGGAGATAGGCTGTAATGGTCAGAGTCTAATGGTATCTCACTGGCTAACATCTCAGAGGAGTTAGCCCATTCCTAGTACTGGGCTTTTGACTTGTTAGTGTGTGGTGTCCCAGTATGGGCTATTTCAACCTGTTAGAGGGTAACTCCATTTAAACTCATTTTATATATTTATAAGTATATATTTTAGGAAACTTCTACAGTAATAGGTTTCCATATAACTTTTTCAAGAGGTCTTTAATGTTCTTTATTAAGCAATGGGATCATTTTACCTCTTAATTATTTTGCCCAAATTGAGTCATAGGCATATAGTCCATCATAACAGGCTGCTTCTCCCATGATCACATCTGTGAGATTCATTCATGTTCTATCAATAGTTCATTCTTTTAATTGAAGAAGAATAGATTGTTTGCTGTGCTAATTTATCACATCTTACTAATATTTATACTTGGGCTATTTCCATTGGTGAATTAAACAAATGAAAGTATGATGAATAGTTTTAGTCATTTTTATGTGCATTTCCCTTGTTGTAAGTTCCAGAGTATAAATTAAGTGGAGCCGTGCATTCAACTTTGAAGAAGCTGTCAACATTCTTCTTCAAGGGCTTGTAACATTTTACACCTGCAGGAGCAACACAGGACAGCTCTGGACCTCAGTTGCTATTCTCAGTTGGATATCAGTTATGGAGTATTATTTAACTACGAGAGCATCCATCTTATGAGTTTTACAGATGCAAATATCATGCCAGCAACACCAGCATACCCTGAGTCACAAGATACACTGTTTTCTTTACTCAATAACTCAATTCCTTGAGCCCCTTTATTTTAAGGCTTCATGAATTCCAAACTCTGGTAGCTGCTTACAAACCCTAGTCCCGCTACATGTGTGTTTCTTGAGAAGGTCGTATCAATGGAATGTTACAGTAGACAGATTTTTTTTAATTGAGCTGTGATTCATTCCTGTCTTTATCTGATCAATTTTCATCACTTACCATTGTTTTCAACCCCCTCTATCCTCTTCCCATGGCAGAGGTACCAATTCACCTGTTGAGGGCCAGATGCGTTGTCTTAAGCTTTTACCAATTGTGGATACAGTCACAATAAACATACGCATTCAGGACTTTATGAGAACATAAGTTTGAATTTCCCTTGGAGAAATGCCTAGGACTTGATTATAGGTTGTGGTAAGCATATGCTTAACTGTACGGTAAGCAGCCAAACTGTTTTCAAAGTGAATGTGCCGTTTTGCATCACGCCTTTGCAAAATTGGTGAGGGTTCCAATAGCTCTGCAAACACACACAACTTGCCATATCGTGTGTGATTCCCCACCACCACCACCAATTTTAGTTATTTTAACAAGTATGAAAATTATCTGGTTATGATTTCAATATCTGTCCCCCAAGGACAGATACCAAATGTCTTTTTGTGTTCTTTTGTTACCCACTTGTCCTCTGGATTGAAATAGCTGTGGATTACTGCTCAGATCTGGTGTTTTGTTTTGTTTTTTATCCTAGATATACACCTTTTATCAGGCACAGTATATGAGCTATTATACGCCCGTATAAGATTTGTCCTTTTAGTACTTTGGCAATGTTGCTTGTAAATCAGAAGTTTTAGCTCTCTTGAAGTCAAATTCATCAGTTTCCCATTTTGTGGATTGTGATTTTGTTTGATTTTATTTGACATGTTTCTGTCATATCTGAGGAATCTTTAACCAACAGGTATTAAAATTTAAGATTCTTTTCTTTTCTTTTTTTTTCTATGAGACTTTCACATTTTGATTGGTTTATTTCTGTTGTTATTGGTTTTATGTGTGTACACCTGTTTGTGTGGTCTATGTGCACGTGTGTTTATGGAGGGCAATACAGCTTATTCATGCACATCTGGAAAACAGAAGACATATATGTGCATGTCTATGTCTTTATCATTCCCCATTTTATTATTTTTAGCTAAGAAATGTGTACATTCATTTATTTAGTGGAGGAAGTATATGGATGTGAGAGGATAACTTGTGGGACTCAGTTCTCTCCTTTCATTGGGTGAGCCCTGGGACTGGCTGTTAGCACCTTTACCTTCCCAAGCAGCTCACCAAGCCTCCACCTAACACTTTCAGACAGGCTCTCTCACTGAATGTGGAACTCGCCACTTCAGCTAGCCTGTATAGCCAGTGTGCTTCCAGCTTCCATGATCCACCTGTCTCTGCCCTCACCACTAGGGTTATAGGCAGGTATGGCCATTCCCATGTGTTATGTGCGTGCTAGGGTTATAGGCACAAGTGACCATGTTAGGCACAATCCTGCAACATTAACATGCAAACCCTACCAATATTAAACCATGTTTTTCTTGAATAATGCTCTTAAATTGTCACAAGACTTGCTTAATTAGGAAAGCTCGGGGAAAAGAAAATGTTCATTTTGTTATTTATCACTACTCCTGGCTCTTGCACATATTTTCCAAGATTTCTGCTCTCCCCTTTGAAAGCACTCCTCAAAGCTGGGCAAACAGCTACATGGAGAGCTCATTCCTCCAAAGCAATTTCAACTCAGGGTTTCCAGATTGTAGAAAAGATGCAGAGAAGCCAAAGCAGGATCAGTCACCAGAGAAACACATCTCCGTGCATCTGATTTGAGTAGCTGTTATTCCTACAAGTACGTGTAAATCTATCTCCGAGTGAAAATACCATATGTTGGGCTGTTGAGATGGCTCAGCCAGTAGAAGCACGTGGCTATTTCTACAATTTTGACATCTCACAAATATTAAATAAATGGAAGCAGCATAGCTCTCAATACTGGCCTCGTATTCCCTGAGCATCTGTTGCATTGTTGTGCTGTTTTATGGCAGTTTTTGGAAATCTGTTATTTGGTCAATTTGGAACATTTCTATATAAGTATATGAGGTTGTTATTGGTAAGCTAGTGCTTTAAAAGAAAATTTAGATTGGCTTTTGAGTGCATGAATGTGTTTTTTTGCAGATTCGTATGACACTGTGTGTGTGCCTGGTGCCCACAGAACTCAGAAGATGGTTTCTGATCTCCTGGTGCTGGAGTTATGGCTGGTTGTGTCACCGTGTTGGGACTGAACCTAGGTCCTCTGCAAAAACAGAAAGTGCTCTTAATCACTGAGCCATCTCTCTGGCCACATGATAATTGCTTCAGATTGTCCTCTTGATTGGCTTGACAAGGACCTAGCAGATCTTGTAGTACCAGTCAGAGTCTGTTCATGAAGGTGTTTCTCAAGATGCATAACTAAGAGTTGGAAAGACCTGCCTTGTTGTGGGTGACAACCAGGGACTTCAACAAAATAAAAATAGAATTAGGAGAGAATCCACAAGCACATGTTTCCTGGCTACCACGATGTCATTGTCTCTGCTCCACAATGCCCTCCTTACAATAATGGCCTGAAACCTATGATGCATGAACCAAAATACAGCTTTCCACTTTAAACTGTTCTCAGATTACCATAGTGATGGAAAAATCCAACAGACTGATGCTCAGAGGCAGCTCATTTTATCATTTCCTTCTCCTATGAAAACTCCTTTAGGCATCTTTTAACTATACATCAGCTCCCAACAACGTTCAGTTTCCTTTCATCTACAGGTTTTATTTCCTCCTCTTCCATGAAGATTTCACTCCAAACAAAATTCATAGCAGGAGGTTCTTTTCTTTCAGCCCTTGAAAAAGTAGTTTAAATGAGAAACCTGCCAGCAGCAGCATTCAAGCTGACGTTCCTTTGTAGATAGCACATGTTTTCTCTCTCTAGTTTTTCTTCTCATTGACATATCTTAGATGTTCTCAGAAATTTACTCAAACTGTTTGGCTGTTGCTACTATACTTTTGGTTGATTGTTTTAGCTACTCATGGATCTCATGCCTTTAATTATTTCACCAACTTTAGAGAAGTTTCCAGTGGTTTGAGTTTAGAAGACTCTGGACATCATTCTTCCCCCTTTTATTTTGGACTCTGACACTACAGATGTGGGGTTACCACCTTTCCTCAGAGTCTTGTGACTCTGGCCTTCTCCTTTTTCTCCACAGTGGTTTCTCTCTGTTCTACACATATGTCCTCACCTCCATGGCTGTCTTTCCTCTCATCCCTGCTCCACTGTTGAGCTCTCTTCTGCTACGGTGGCTGTGGAGTTCTGTGCTATTCACTTGTCCCCTCTTTCTCTGACCTCTACACTTGGCCAAGCTTTTCTACTGTATCTTTCACTTCAAGAGAATTCATAATTGCTTTTTAAAATCATTTTTATGATGGCGTCCTTAAATTTCATTATCAGATGAACTGATTCACCTCAGCTTTCAGATCAGCCTTTTCTCATTCAATTTATAATTCACATGGCTTTTGGTAGGAAAGGTGATTTTTCAGTGATAGCAGGGACATTTTGTCTAGTGCTCTAAGAATGTCTGAATTCTATTTAGTTCCTTTTAGCATGTAGTGGCCTTGTGTAGTCTTGGTGTGCAGGCCTCCACTGGTGGTTAGACTGTATGGCTTAAGTGACAATCTAACGTTTGGAATCTATGAACTGCTATTTGTAGTTTGTGCTTTATGTCACTAGGACTCTTACTGGTTTTGGCTGATGCTGCTTGAATTTATGGAAGAAGGTTTTCCATAACAGGGTAGCTGGTAACATTTGATGGGAAAAATCTCTAACCTATGGAAGGAAGGTCGTTTGCTAGGTTAGAATGTGTCATGTTTTCATGCCCCGTGATGCCTATGGGTAGCCAATTTGATTTCCTTTGCTAAATTCCAGCCTGGGTTGTTCTTTCTGGAAACTTTAAAGAGAATCCAATTTCTGTTTTTTTCTTCTTCTATAATGGTGGCCCATATGCCTTGTCTTCTGGTCCATCTTTCCACATTGAAAGCCAACAACATGTTCATATATGAATAAAAATGCCCCCCCCCCAGGCTTGTATGTTTGAACACTTGTTCTCCAGCTAGTGGAACTGTTGAGGAAGGATAAGTAGGTGTGGTCTGGTTGGAGGAGGTGTGGCTTTGTTATATGTTACTGGGGGTGGGCTTTGAAGTTTCAAAAGCCCACTCTGGACCTAGCCTCCTGACCCCTGCCTGCAATTTGTACATCAGGATATAAAGCTCTCAGTATTGCTCCAGTGCCATGTCTGTCGGCTTCCCACCATGATGGACTAACCCTCTAAGACTGTAAGCAAGCCCCACCACCAACCCACCCTCACCCTCAGTTAAATGCTTTCTTCTGTAAGAGTTGCCTTAGTCATAGCTTCTCTTCTCAGCAATGGAATAGTAACTAAGATGTCCTCCAAACTCTGTTCCACCAAGAATAGCCTTTTGGTTCTCTCTCTCTCTCTCTCTCTCTCTCTCTCGCCCTTTCTCTCACACACACCAGCAGCAGCAGCAGCAGCAACAACCCTTACATGTATGCTCAACCTTCTCAGATAACTCCAAATAAACTCATCTCAAGATTTTCAGTCACATCTCTGAAGTCCCTTTTGCCCATGGAAGGTGAATTCCCAGATTCTGGGGATTATAATATGACCATCTTTGTAGGGGGGACATTTTTCAGCCTTTAATGACACCCTTCAGGGATCTAGTAGTCTCCCATTATTTTCAAGGTTAATATTTACCCTTGTGGGAGAGAAGCAGGAAGAGATGAACACACCCGACAATCTTGGATGGACTGGCTCTGTACCACTACTTCTGCATCCAGCTTTGTGTCAGATTCAAATTTTATAGATTGCTTCAGAGATTTTTAATGTAAGGGATTGATCAAAATGTTTAGTAAGACAAAGCCTATCAGAATCATGCAGTGTCATCTGGGAAGACTTCACTCTACTATGGTTCTCTTGGGTCACTCTTGAAAATCAGGAATCAATTTGTTTCAACTGCCACCACGTTAAGCTTTCTTTGCATGTTATTCTAAGAGATAAGGTGGAAATCTACAGAATGTTCTCAAAAAATCATGCCCTGGACATTATCTTGGTAACCTAGTTAATCCTACAAAACATACATTTTCTGTGTTTTTCATTATACATTCTTTTAATGTAGAGTCTACACAGCATTTTTATATTAATCATTCTAAATGTCTTTGCTTCATAAGACATAATATAGAAGAATTCTGGCAGAAATAGAAACTTTTCTGAAATTTCATTCTATGGTTTTTTTTTCTATTCTTCTGAAATTTTGCATTACTCCTACCCCAAATTATCTGCTTTAATTCTGAACATTCATTAATAATATAAGCAATCTAACATCGGCTTTCCAGATTCTCTTTCTTGGACAGCTATCCTTCATAGTCTGAAAGAGATGAACTGTAAGTGGGTTCTCTTTATCAATTTCATTCTTATCATGATATTAAAATGTCCTCTTTAAAACTGTATACACTATATTTCTCATGTTTTTACAAAGAAAGATTGATCTGGGAGCTGCAGAGGTGGCTTAGTGGTTAAGAGCACTTGCTACTCTTACAGAGGACCAAGATTTGGTTTCCAACACCCACATGGCAGCTTATAACTACCTGTAATTCCAGTTCCTGGGGGTCCAGTTCCCTCTGCAGGTTCCAGGCATGCATGCTGTACACATACATCTTCAGGCTCTCTGCAACAACCATATGCTCTTTACCCCGTGAACCATCTCACTCGTCCCTACTCTTAAATTTTCAAAATCATTGTCGCTATCTGAATTTTTCATCCATCTGGACACTGAACATTTGTGACATGTTTGATAGGTGACAGGCACTGTCAGCCTGAGGGGATAGAAAGATTAATAGACTGATAATCTTGCAGTCTTCTCTATCATCTGTTCCCACAGTGCCATTTTCTTTGCATGGCAATCTTACCTTGACTTTGTTCACAGCTGGTATCTGAGCATCATTTTCAAGGCCTTTTCTTTTCCTCAGCACTTTCCAGGACACTCAGCAATTCTGGCCTCTAACTTGTCACTCCTTTTAAGTGCAGGTTTAGCTGTTGTTTTGATTCTTTTGGCCACTTCTCCACGTCTTTTCTGGAGATTATGTAAGTTTCATTTTTCTTTTTCTTTTTAATCACTCTCCTTCATGGCCCATACAAAGGACAAACCTGCTTTAAAATTTTTTTTGTAATATTCTTTTTAAAATGATCTTAGTTCCAGGTCTGATTATAGCCAGCATTTATTTCTTTCAAAAGAACAATCTCCAAGGTGCTTAACTTCTGCATTTCTCATTGAGAATAATTTCTAGCCTTTCATCAGAATTACATTCAAAGGAGCAGCATTGTAACCTCTTCATTGGTTTTTGAAAAAGGAGTACACATGGACTTCCTGTCTGTAATAAAATTAGATTGTCTGGGAAGTTGCAACCTATCATGACTTTATCATAATGAAGTTTCCATTTTCTCTACTGTTTATAGGAAACTATCATGCTTAACAACAATCTTATTATTTCTACAAAACATTTTCCTAAACAAAGACATGTCATCCATATTCCATCAATCAGGTCCTTCTCTGAAATGATCCACTGCTTCCACATTCACCAACCACCATAGATTTTCCTTTCACTCTACTTACAACATGGCAGCTGTCTGCAGAGCTATCAGCAGGCTTATTTTTCTTGACTTAAATGCAAGAGCTCTAGTTATGAATATGGGCATCAGTTCTTGCTGACAGTTCACAACAAGGTCGAGTGGCAAAGACACAATAGAGAGCATATATGTTGACAAGCATCACCAAGAAGCTTCACTGGGATCCAGAAAGATCTGGTCTGGACACCAACAACCATCTTCAGCCTGTGTTATCATTGGGTAGGCATTCTCATTGGCTTTTAGAGGGAACAGAGGTATCTTGTGTCCACAAATTAGCAGCGTAAAGTCAGTCCAAGAGTTCTTAGAGCTGGTCCCCCAGCTTCCTAACCAGCTCCCTACAATTATTTGACTGATTCTCAGACACCTGTTTCCTCTGACTCGCTGAGGCACTCCTGTGGGTGTTGGGACATCTCTTTATCTCTCTTTCTCTTTAATTTGCAGTCATTCAAGGGAAAACAAATAAACAGCAGCAACAAAAAATTAAATAAAAAACCCTCAAGATAAAACAAAAATACCCTAGCATACAAACCAACCAACAACCCCCACCACCAACACCACCACTCATATACACACACATCACCCTGCAATAATACAATTCTAATTCTTATCTTAGCCTTCTGTGACCCTGGAGGTTTTACTTCTGGACATAGTTCATATTATGGTAATTCCCTGATTTGGGTATGCACGAAAATTACCTGGAAGACTTATCAAAAATGCAGATTTACAAACTGATTCAGCAGTCTGGCAGGAAGCCTGTGATTGTGTATCCGTCAATGTGCTCCCCAGGTGACCTTTGTGCAAGTGGTCTGGTCCATTAAAGAATCAAACTGTAATCTCTTCTCAGTTTAATTTACGTTTTTATTTCTATTTTTTATCTAGTTTACATTTTCCTTTGGCAACATATTTAATCGTGAAGATATTCATCTTCAATTTCCTCACCCTGGCTCAGCTGACTTGGCCTCAGCTCTCCTGACATGTGGATCCTTCAGGATCCTAAGGGCTCAGAGTATTGTTTAGAGTGCAATGCTAAGCTTGTGGTCTGGAGGGCATGTGCTCCAGTTACACATCTGGGAGGCCTCGTTAAGATGCATCTCAGCCCACCACTGATAACAGCAACATGGCACTCTTGAGAGAGTCCTTATTTCAATATTTTATGTCAAATTAGATACTGCCTTTCCATAGTCAGGATTTTTTGAAAAATAGCATGCTTACATAAAATATTTAACTGCTTTTGAATTTATGAGGCAACTAATGCTGTGGCGCCCTAATCAAAAGCAAAATACCACACGAAGAAATGGCATGGCTTCAGAAACGCACAGGGACAAACTTTGGCCTAGATTAAATGTCACCAGTAAAATGCTTGGTAATGAAAGAAGTAAGACCAAAGGTCAGGCTTCCATAAAAATCACGTTCTGGCTCCAGCTTCATTCTAAATCATTTTAGGTTGTGAGTCGGGGGGTGCCTGGACTTTCAAGGGAGCTACCTTCTGAGCTTTAGCTAGGTGCTGTTTAAGGCATGTGAACCTTACCAACTGGAAGGCTGCCCAAACAGTACCCCCCTCTTCTCTTTTTATTGGTAAAAGCTTCTTTCAGGGAATCATTCTTCTCTTGGAAATAAGTTCCACATAGTCTGGTACTGTGTTCTGTCTAGAGTCACCTGGGGAGAGGGGAATCTCAGTTGAAAAAAAAAAATGTTTGTACTAGATTGGCCTGTGGGCAAGTCTATAGGGCATTTTTTGATGATTGATGTGGAAGCGGGAAGCCCACTGTGGGTGGCGGCGCCACCCCTGGGCAGGTGGACCTGGGTAGAATAAGAAAGCAGGCTGGGCAAGCTATGTAGAAAAAGCCAATTAGCAGTGTTCTTCCATGGTCTCTGCTTCAGGCCCTGCCTGCCTCTGTTCAGTTCTCTGCCAGGTTTCTGCCTCGAGTTCCTGCCCTGAGTTTCCTCAGTGATGGACTGTGACCTGGAATTTGTAAACCAAATAAACCATTTTATCCCCACGTTACTGTTGGTCATGGTTTTTTACCACAGCAACAGAAAGCTAACTAGGACCGTGATGTGTGTATGAGTGTGTGTGTCTGTTTGTGTGTATGTGTGAATGTGTGTAAGACTGTGTGTGAGAGAGTGTGTGATTGTATGTGTGAGTGTGTGATTGTGTGTGTGTGTGTGTGTGTGTGTGTGTGTGTGTGTGTGTTGTATATAATGTTTGTGGAAGTAAGAGGAAAACTTTCAGGAAACAGGTCCTGCTTTCTACCTTCTCCTTGCTCAGGTAGGATCTATCTTGCTTCTACTAAGGCATTGCATGTCCAGATTCTCTGGTCCTGTGTGCTTCCAGGACAGTTTCCTGTTTCTGCCTCCTATGGCACCTCAGAATACTGTTATTACAGATGTGTGCCATTCCATCTAGCATCCAGGGATAGAATTCAGGTCATCAGTTTTGAGTGGCAAGTACTGAGCCGTCTCCCAGCCCCTGTTATTTATATTTATACTGTAAATACGCTAGTTGACCCAAGGAAGTCCCAGTTCATGACTTGCTGTAGACAATTATTTTTCAGTTTCCATTTGATTATCAAAATGCTCAAATTGGGGTCTAAAACATGGTAGCCCTCTCAAGCATGTCAGTCTGTCTATAAAATGCTCACTAAATTCAATGAGGGAGAAAGACTAGTAATTATCACCAGGTTACAATAAAATGGAACTAAGGAACCAGGTTTTCATACCCTTAATTCATATAATTTGCTAATCTGTCACCCACCTACTCTCGTCCCCTGCTAACAATGCATGTAATGCACCTATTCCACAATCCTTTTTTATTAGGGAAGAGCACACCAGGCAGGAAGAATGGCTACACGCCTCTGTGTACATTCCAGCCCAAGTGGAAAAATCACTTCAAACGACAAGGAAAAGATAAATTGAAAAAACAAAAAAAACCAAAAAACCCTCACAACTAGCACCCACAGACTTGTGCAAAACATGACTGTTTTGAAATAAGAACTTAGAAGCTACCTTTGCTAAAAACCTTGGCACCTCACTAGGGCTCACTAGGTGACTGAGGGCAGGAAGCAAGCCTAGCATCTCTTTCTTCATTCTGTGTCTGTCTCCTTTAGCACTGAGATAATCCATTGCCCTAAACCTGCATTTGCTTCAAAGTCCTGAAAGAGCAAAATCCCAGGCACAGAGTATCTCCCAGATGAGAGCATTATCCATGGTGCATGCGTCATACAACTAATTCTCCCCAGAGAACACCTTATCTTTGAATGCAAGAAGTAATTCTTCAAACCACCATTCCAAATGAGAAAGGTAACTCAGACAAGAATAATTAAATATTTTATTGGCACAACAAGCCACTCTCTGCACAAAAGCATTTTGTAGTTTGTATTAAAGCAACCTAATTCTTTTCTCTAGTTTATTCCCAAAAGCCATATTTCATTTGCTGTGTTGTTAGGACTTTTCAAGAAGGAAAAACTGCTGGCAGACAGAATGGTGTTTTCTTTCTCTGAGAACTCACTGTGTGGTATTTGGTGTCAGGCATGGTGCCTGACATTTGCCATGCCTGAGAATTTGTATTAGTAGCATTATAAAAGTTAAATGAAGTTTGGGAATGTAGCAATGCATCTGTGTGAAAAGGATAAAACATGTAGCAGTGCATCTGTGTGAATAGCTAAAACATAATTTCCAAGACTTGGGCTAGGCATTCTTCAGATATGAAATCATTAGATTACACAAAATTGCAAGGATTCCACAGGTCACTGATTTTTCTTTGTTTTATTTTTAATTTATTTTCCTTCCCTTGAATGATTATCTTTAAGAGCCAGATTTCCTGACAGCTTTGATACATTTGTATTACTATTTTTCTAGGGGAAAGAATCATTTAGACAAATTTTGTTGTTGTTTTTCGAGACAGGGTTTCTCTGTGTAGTTTTAGTGCCTGTCCTGGATCTCACTCTTTACACCAGCCTAGCCTCGAACTCACAGAGATTCGTCTGGCTCTGCCTCCTGAGTGCTGGGATTAAAGGCATGCACCACCACTACCCAGCTAAAAAAATATTTTAACTGCTACAAGATAGATTGGAAAGTCAGATATATCCAATAAGATCCTCAAAGCTCTACGTCAAACAAGAAAGAGCCATCCATGTGTTCATGGCTCCCCTTCAGAGCTAATCAGCCTGCTTAGCCTTACAGGATGGCCAGAGTAGTTAATTAAGAGCCAAGGGAATGGGGCACTGCAGATCAGGGAGCAGTTTACAGTGAATGCAGGGTGAGGCAGTTTATGGCCAGTGCTAACATATTAATCCCCAATTGGCTAGCCACTAGAGTTAAAGAACAACACCACCTAAATTGGGCTTTGAATAATTGATGATAGCTACTGAACTTTATAAAAAAAAATAAAAAAAAAAGTCCAGTTCTTCTAGGAAGCCTATGTGTCTATAATTGCTAAGCCTATTTTTTCTCTCATTGGTTACAGGTCCACCAGAATATTTGCTTTGCTCTGAAGCTTCAAGAATTCCAGTGACATCCTTTTGATGGAAATGATACAAAAGTGATATGCTTTTTAAAAGACCGCCAAACTAACTCAATTGACTTCAAAAACTCACGTCTGTAATTCTTCTGTACATATAGGTACACAAAAGGAGAGAAACAGAAATTGAAAATTAGCTTTCTCCACTGAGCATCACTGAGTGTGAGGGTAGGATAATGAGAGTGTTCACAACATCAGGGAGTTTGAGATGAAAAGGAAGTGCTTTTAATCAAATCAAAAGAGAGACAGGTTTTGAAAGACAGCAATTACAAAGAACCACATGAAAGAATTAAGTGAAATTCATTTATAAACGCAAATCATTTCCTCAGATGAAAGTGATTACTATAACCCTCTAACTCTTTAACTTTGGGGGAGGGCTGTCTGCAGAATCAGCTCCCCCTTCTTGAGCTCTGAACCAGTACAGGATGGCGTCCTGCTCCTTCTGTCTTCTGGTGGATTCCCAGCTGTCACTTCTCAGAAGTTTCTTATGCTAGCAGTGTTACACTTTTGAGAATGAAACGATTGGAGGTGAAGCCAGGGGATAGAAGAACAAGGAGTCTGGAAATGAATGACCAGCAGTTGAGTTCAAATAAAGTCTATGACATTAAAACTTTTCTGACTGGAAAATAAAAATGTCATGCCTGGGACATAAGTTTTACATGCTTGATGGGTAAATGTTCAGACCTTGTATGGTGGCAAGCCAAAACTCTCAGCACTAAACACTTATCCTTAAAATGGCAATTCTCAAGTTGTAAGGTAGCAGGGCTGTAACCAGTTTTTTATGTTAAAGGCACAAATAAATTTGGGAGACGTATTACTCCACCCAACAAGCAAGTGTAACAGCAGGTATTCATCAAGCTTTTTGGGACACTTTAGGCAACAGAGCATCATGGAGTTTACACTGGGTAGGGAGCTAAACAGAACTTCGATTCTTTACCTGGTTTCCAGGCCAACATTGTATGAGCCTTTGCTAGTCCAGTTGTGGTCAATGAGTGTTTCCTTTTGGGTGGCAGAGAGGTGTGGAAACACTCCTAAGGGGGAAAAAAAGGAAGACAAAGTCAAAAGATTTTGATGGATTGAATACAAACACAAAACAGTGATCCCTCACAGTTATCTGACTTCCGTTTGTAAGTTCAAGCTTAGAAGCCAGAAAAGTCCTGTGAGATGAACTAAAGAACTGAGCAGAAATAAGTCATGATCTTGGGAACAGAGAAGCAGAAGTATTACCAGACCGGGAAATACACTAGCTTAAGGCCCATATGCTTCATACAAAGGTAAGGGGCCAAAGTTGAGATTTAATCCTCATTACTAATTATTATCTGCAGCCAATACTCCCTTTTTCAAATACTAGGTAGTGCTTGCTAACTAATGGGCACTGTTACACTATTTTCTCTTGGTGCACTTATTAATTTAGTGTTTAGATGATTTGATATCATGTAAGTGCTCCTGTCTTAAAGAAAAGGAAAGTAGCTGGGCAGTGGTGGTGCACGCCTTTAATCCCAGTGCTTGGGAGGCAGAGGTAGGATCTCTGTGAGTTCAAGGCCAGCCTGGTCTCCAAAGCAAGTTCTGGGAAAGGTGCAAAGCTACACAGAGAAACCCTGTCTCGAAAAACCAAAGAATAGGAAACTGAGTCACAGAAATTACATAAAAAATAACTTCAGGTCATCTAACTAATAACACCGGCTGACCTAATACAAAATACAGACAGGCTTGCTGATGGGAGGGTGCGCAACCTTGACTCCACACTTCCCAATGTCATTCATTGTCAATGAAGTTACTTGTCTCCTTTTGCTGTATCTTAAGTTATCATAAGTGAAGGAATTTAAACAACATAAATTTATCATTCCATATTCTAGATTTCTAGAAGGTTTGGAGATTAGAATATTGACATCTTTAACTCCATACCACAGTGAGTGACAATTAGTTCATTTGATAAAACAGTGTTTGGATTGCATAAGGAAATTAGAATTGGCTGCCATAAACGTGGCTCTCAGTCATCTGAAACTTTTCATAATTGTGAATCACTTATTCAACAAAATCAAGTCTATGCTAGCACACTGTTTTAGAAAAATACATTGCTATGACCAGACAGGCTAAGTGTCTGATAGCATGGATGGCTTCATGATTATAACATACTTCTGAAAAACTATTCTCTGGTGTGTGTGTGTGTGTGTGTGTGTGTGTGTGTGTGTGTGTGTGTGTGTATGTGTGTATGTGTATGTGTGTGTATTTTTTTCCTAACACTTAGTTATGGTGTATATGTGTGCTGGTGTGCCTGGACATTCACACACCATAGTGTCTGTGGAAGTCAGAGGACAATATATGGGATGGTTCTCTCCTTCCATCAACTGGGTCCTGAGGGATCAAACTCGGGTCATCAGGCTTAACAGGAAGTACCTTCACTCACTGAGGTATCTTATGGACCCAAGACCATTATTATATCTTAATTCTGGAAATACACAGACCCTAAGCTAAATATATACATATATACACACACAAATATATATGACATCAATGTTGCAGTGATCCACAGAGACTGTCCAATGGGAAAGAAGTCCCTCACAAGACTGAACTCAAGTCATGTGGACTCTGGTGCTGAGCCTGCCAACAGCATATGATTAGGAACAGCAGGTGAGTGGGGCTGAAGGCAGATTCAGATGGAAATAAATGTCCTCTTTATATCATTGTCATTTTTAGATGACGTGAAATTTTGAAACATGAATTAGAAAGACAGAATAGTACATTATTAAATAGAAATCTAAGTTATCAATTAGATATTAGAAATTCCCTTACATATAGATTTAAAGCAATAATCTTCCTCCTTCTTGCATTTAGTCATGCTGGGGAGAAGACGGAGCACAGGAAAGGGTCCCCCATGGGAGCTATCAGCGACTATTTCCTGACAGTGGCTTCCATGGGCCTTCTCAGCTGAGGGAACAAGAAAGTCAGTGGAACATCCCCATGCAGTTTTCTTGCTGAACACCTGACAGTGTGCACTCTGCCAGGATACAAGCACCTCTACACAGGGAGAGAGTGCACACACTTGTCTCTTTGTTGTGCTCCAGGAGTGCAGAGGTGTTTTTGTCCCACAGTATTTCAACAACATTTGAAAGATGTTTGAGAAAAGACACGTCAATCCATTTAAATAATAGCCTCTTTGAGATCTCCCCTGGTATTTTTAGCATGCCTCTTCAGAAAACTGTACACAACTGCAATCAGAGCAAACAAAGACAATTTATGTTTTCAGAGAAGTAGCTTAATGCTGTCCTTAAAGGTGTAGCTTGATTAATTTCTTTTATTAGGCTAAGCAGGATGATCCAAGGAAGAAAGGTGCCGTGTAGCTACAGAGTGTTATTATTCATTATAATAAAGGCCATGAGAGTAACAGCCCAATAATAGGATATTAATGGACTTTATAACAATGATACAACAGCATCTCCCAAGGCAACAAGCAGCTTTAAAGAAAACAGGATAGGGACTCCTCAACGGCAAGAAATGAATTGTGTTTTTCCAAGGGAAAATGAACTAAACCTTGGCTACCTTACAGTCTTTTCTAGCTTTGCATTCATATTAATAGGAGCAGCTCAGATCTTCGAGAGAGCACCTTGCCCTCCCCAAATGGATGCAGAACTGACGCCCATCAGCTGGTGTTTAATGTTATGAATCTGACTTGTCAGCCTTATGATTCATGAGCGGGAACAGAGAGAGTGTGAAGCCTGCATTCCTGAGGTCTGGGAATAGATTAGAGTGTTTAGACAGCTTTCATGTCCAGTCACAGCCAGCCTTGCTGGACATGAAAGAAAATTCAGAAAATTCACCAGCTCTACAGCAGGCCCAGGGTGAGATCTAGACAGATGAATCATTACTTGCCAAAAGTAAAGTGTGCTGAATATATCACTGAAGCCTAGACTAGCAACCTTGAGGGAAAACTCTGTTTCTATCTGTGGATAAAAAAAAAAAAAGCATAATAACTCTAAATAAATTAGACATCTGTACTGGAGAGGAGATCCATGTCTCTGACTTCATGGACTGGCAAAAAGCAACTTCAGAGAGAGAATTTGTATGCACTGGTACATAATCCTTGCTGGTTGTTGAATGGGGTGACAATTTTTCACTATTCAACAACAAAACGCCTTCAGCAGTGGTTTGATTCTTGACCATCACTTGGTCCTGAATACTTTGTCTTTAGTTTTTCAGCCTTTATTGGGGACCTGTTATATGCAAAGTATTATATGCTGGGTTGTTGAGACACAAATTTAAAAAGCAGTGAAAATTCAGAAAGCTGGCACCATAAGGATTTGAGAAACAAAAGGGGGTTCTTCTCAAGTCTTGCTGTGTATAAGGATATAAGCATGGACTTTATTTTGTGGGACAATTAATAGCTTGACATTTAACAAAAGAAGGAAATCGAGGAAACGTAAAGAATGAGAGGTGTGGACAAAATCATGGAGCAATAACATAAAGAATAAATATAGAAGAAGAAGGACATGTACGGGACTTAGAGGAGCAGGGGAGGGGGGATCAGACATTAGAAGAGGAAGCTGAAAAACCTTGGTAAGAAAACTCACTGTGCAGACTCTTATCTGTTACATGTTCACTTCCTCTCTACTATACTGCATGAGAGGAAGTGGGATTAGCCAATGAGATGCACTAGAATGAAATGCACAAAATGTTCAAGATAAAGTGGCAAGCGTTTGGTGATGTATGTGAGAGAATGAAGAATAATCTGAACTTGTCTTGAGTTACTAGGTGGAGATCACTGTTTTTGGAGAGGAACACAGTAGGGTCAGAGTAAGGGGGGGGTTAAGAAATTGACCTGGACTTGTCCTATGGAATGATGCCCTTAGGATCTTCATGACTTGGGGCAGCCATATATCTGGATATCCCGGAGGAGTTTTGGAGAGGATCCAGTAATGATGGTGTGCCGGAAACCAGAGGCCTTGAACCAGATCAATGGCTCATTGCAGTGAACATTTGCAGGTAAAGCTGATTAGACAAAAGGGTATACTGTGTGACACACCGCTCCCAACGCCACCATGACAAATGAAGAGGCGTTGGAGAGGACGGAAAGATGGAGAAATGAAGACTTTTTGTTGTTGTTTTGACTGGTGCAGGGGAGACATGTGGAAGAACTTGGAGAACTTGGAGCTGCAGCTTACTGAAGGCTCTGAAGGCTGTGAGCAGTGCTTGATGGGTGGTTTTGAAGAAAGCACAGATCAAAATGTCGACGTGAGTGTAGATAGCGAAGGACCTGCTGGTGAGGGTTCAGAGAGGGCAGGGACACCTTTGAAAACTGTACTCCTAGCCATTTGTGTTGCATTCTGGCAAAGTATCTGGCTACCTCCCACCCATGTCCTGAAAATTTTAGTAGGGCTAAACTGAAAAGTAACAGACCAATTCGTTCAGTAGCGGAAACTGTGCACGGTGGAGCATTCGGGCTATGGCATCGCTGTTGCTCAAGGCTTCGACCAAAGTGACCCAGCAGAAGGATCCAAAAACTGTTCAGTATGTCAAGAAAAGGCATGGGAATCCAGTTGAACCTGTAGCTGGGGCAGGTGCCCATGATAGCTGTTAGAGAGAAACCACACATTCTGCTTTAAGACCGTAGGAAAAGCAACTTCAGTGTCAGGACGTTACTTCTGAGACCATGATCAACATTAGTTACTTTTCGTATTAGCAACAAAGTAAGTCAGGAAGGATTTGTTTGGGATTAACATTTGAGAATAGACAAGCCACTGTTTCCTGGAAGGCATAGTGGCGGTGTGAGCCATTCATGGCTATGGGAGCAGGAAGACAAGGTACCTAGTCACATACACATATCAGTAGTTACAAAGTGGGCTGAACTCAAGGCTAGGCTAGAATTCCTGCTCCTGCTATTCAGGCTTCACCTCTTAAAGGTCCTATAATCGCCCAAGACAGTATCACCTGCTGGGAACCGAGTGTCCAGATGTATGAACCTGTAGGGGGACTTTTTACATGCACACCATAACGAATAGACTGGAAAAAATTGGTCCATTGAAAGCAAGAAATGGGAATTTTAAGAAGCATGTGTATTCAAGAGTGCAGTGTGCAACAGAGTGAAAAAAATAAATAAATTACAAGCTGAAAAAAAAACTTGCAGAGCAAGCATTCCAATGGATTTCCAGGTTTCTCACTCCAAATCTCAGAAGTACTGGGGCAGCTGACCTTTGTTCCTGCCTCTTAGCTCTGTTCAGAAATGTGTGGGCCTCATGTTGTAATCCTCTGAAAGTTTCTGCGTAAAAACTGACTGGTGTGAGGGGCTGGAGAGATGGCTCAGCACTTAAGAGTGCATGCTGCTCTTGCAGAGGACTTGAGTTTGGTTCCAGCACTCACATCAGGTGACTAAAACTACCCGTGACTCCAGATTTTGGGTATCAGGCACCCTCTTCTGCCTTGATGGGTACCTGTATACACATTCATAGACATGCACATATTCACAAAATTTAAAAAATATTAAATTTTTTTTTAAAAAAAGAATGAGGATGATGTTAATGTCTGAGTATACTCATTGTGCTTTGTTTTCTAGTATTCAGATGATACTTAGGAGAAATTGATGCTAATACACCCCAGTTGACACAAGATGATACAGTGGGTAAAACTATATGGTGTTGAATCTGGGGCCTCAGTTAAGCTACTAGCAATGCTAACATAACCATTCCTCATCTCCAGACACCATCATTAGAGAGTTTCTCCTAAGGAATGGACCCAGAATCCACATCTGTTCCTACTCTATACATCTTTGTCCTTGCTACATATCCCAGTGGTATAGAAGTCTATTATTCTGTACTATTGTTTGATTTTTGAGGCAGGGTCTCTCTGTCTCTGTCTGTCTGTCTCTGTCTGTCTGTCTGTCTGTCTGTCTCTCTTTCTGTGTCTGTCTGTCTGTCTGTCTCTCTGTCTCTCTCTCTCTCTCTCTCTCACACACACACACACACACACACACACACACACACACACACACACTTTTCTATGTAATCCAGGCTGACCTAAAACTCATAGCAACCCTCTTCACTTAGCTTGCTAGGCACAGAGCTCACTCATGTGAGCCACCACATCCATGACCAGCTCTATACTGAAATCTTTAGAATAAAGCTTAAGTAGAGATGGCTATAGGACTTTCCTTCCTTGCTAAATACATTCTTCATTGATATGTCTGTTTACCCATTTTTCCTTCCTTTCTGTCATTTCCTTATCTTCTTCTCTGGCAGCTTGTTTGCTAAAGAACCCCAATCTAAGGATCTCTAGAGCCCTGTCCTTATCTGTAGCTACTACGGGCTGCTAATGCATTCTGTTTCCCACTGGCTGCTGCCTAGTGCTTCTAGCCTGGCAATGGTAACTCCATTTGGTAACTCCACACTCCAAGGTGATTAATTAGGTCATCTTCAGATCACCTCTAACTCCCATGCAGCTTTTTTTTTAATCACAGAAAAGGGTACACATTATTAATGCTACCATGGACCAATCTCAGAGCCTTGATCAGGCCTTACCCAATCACAAGCCCCTTTATATCTATCCAATCACTTAATAGCTATTGAAGCTATGCTGAGTGCATATGTGAACAGGGCAGAAAACAAAATCCTTCACTCTGCATCTTCCTGAGGTATTATACCTGAAGCCGTACTCCATGATTCTGGAATAAGAATGGCAATTACTTCTGAAGAATCTGAATCCATCAGTTTAAAAGTGTTTAGCATACTATCTGGCTTGTTGTGAGGACCACGTACACATTATCCTTTGCCTACAAGTTGTACAAATTTGTTCAGTCTGTCCTTCTGCAGTCAAGTATTTACAAGCAGACAGGTGGCTAAGTCTTAATAAGAAACACAACTTGGGTTGGAAAGATGACTCAGTAGTTAAGAACACTGGCTGCTCTTCCAGAGGACCAAGATTCAGTTCCCAGCAACCATATGGCAGCTCACAGCTGTCTGTAACTCCAGTTCCAGGGGAACTGACATCCTCACACAGACATACATGCAGACAAAACACCAATGTACATTAAATAAATAAGTCATTTTTTTTTTAAAAAAAAAAAAAAAGAAGAAATACAATTCATGATGGAGATATTTGGGCCAATGAAAGGGAGGTCAAGTCCATCAAAAAAACAAAAAAACAAAAAAACCAAAAAACTTATCTAACATGAGTGAGTAGAAAGTTCCATAAAGCTAAAGCTTACCTCCATTTACAAGGTTTTCTTAGAGTCTTCCTTGGCCATAAATCTCCTAGCTAAATTTAACCCATGTTAGAAAACTTGATTATGTGGTGGTAAGAACACCATAGTTTTGGTGAGAATCTATGAATGAATAGGATAGGAGAAAACAAAGTTGCCATATGTATTTTATCCACAGTGTTCTTTCTGTCTCATAGGATGTTCTGGCTCAGCTGTTTTTGACAGCAAGCCCTGCTCTGATGCTGTTTGTTGAGAGGGGAAAGTCTCTGCATCATGCTTGACTGTCACACCTTCATGTTACTGCTCTACCTTTCCAACATGTAACTTCTGGCTGATTATGCCAAATCAGAACTTGCTTCAAGGTTCAGCATGCCCTGCCCCTTTTGATAATCCTATTACAACTAAAGATGTGTCTATGAATATTATATACATTATATATAGATACAACTGCTTATTTAGGAATATGCATATCATGGGAATGATATAGTGGTTTTCCTCATACCCAATGTCCAGCTCTAAAAATTATAATAAATGAAGCAACTTTTTAAAAAGTCATTCAAACATATTGCTTTGTTAATGTGCTTTCCTCAAATGTTGGCATCTATATGCTCTATGCTTTCATAAAACCATGCCCTAGGGCATGGGCAGGGAAGAGACACCCTCCCTCCCCCAACAACACCAGAGGCAGATGAGAGAGCCAGTCTTGAGGTCATAAGAGCAGGAGAGACATTCTTGTCCCCCCACCAGCTGTAACACGCAGGAGAGCAGGCCCTACACCTCTCCTGGGCAGTAGAATAGAGCCAACCCTGATGGCAGATGTGTAGGTAATCCAGCCCTGAGGTTGTGAGGTTGTAAGCATTGGAGAGCTGTCCCCATTACTCATCTGTCTAGTGGGAGCATGGGTGGGAGAGAGATGCACCACCATCCCGCACCAACCCCAGAAGCAGATGGGAGAACTGTCCCTGTCCCCCACCAGCTGCAATACTCAAGAGAATAGGCAGCATAATAGAGATGTCCCTGTTGACAGAGGTGTTGATGAGCCAGCCCCAATATTGTGAACATGGGAGAGCCATCCCCATTATTTATCTGTCTTGTGGCAGCATGGGCAGGGGAGAGATGTCCCCCTGCCCCATCAATGCCTGAGGCAAGTGGGAGAGCTGGCCCTGAGGTCATAACGTGTGGGAGAGCTGTTCCTGCCTCTCATCAGCTGCAGCACTCAGGAGAGTGGCCCCTCAACCTTGCCTGGGCAGCACAGTAGAGATGGCCCTGAAAGTGTAGGTGTGGGAGAGCCGACTCTGAAGATGTAAAAGTCAGAGAACTAGCCCTGCCCCTTGCTCATCCTTGCAAGGAGTGAACTAGCCAGGGCAATGCAAGAGAGATCACCCCACTGGTGGCAAAGTTAGGCAAGAGCTGGCAGGCTGACCAACCCTGCAACTACCCAGGCCCAGAACCAGGGTTATGTGTTGGCCCACCCCAACATCCACCCCATCTGTGATCTGCTGGAGAACTGGATGGGGGGTATGTGTCAGTTCTGTGGCCCCAGAGTTGCAGGATCTCCATGACACAGATCAGCAAAGGCAGCAAGGGGACATCCGGGAAGAGTCCTAGGGAGGGCCCTGTGTTGATGGTGCAGCTGAGATGGGGGGAGGGGGCTCAAACCAGACCAGTGATTCTTTTCCATAAATGTCTGCATGTAAAAATATGTGGATAAAGGAGTTTAATGAGTGACTCTGTGTCACACTGTGGCTTCCATGATGAGATTTTCCTCTTCTTTTCCTTCCCCCTCTTTTTCTCTGAAATTTTATTTTGTTTTATTTTGGGGGTGGGGAGGGAGATGGGTGGGCTTGGGAGGCATGATGTGAAAGACACAAAGAATAAATAAAAACTTACTAACTAAATGAATGAATAAAGAAGGAAGAGGAGGAGGAGGAGGAAGAGGAGGAGGAGGAAGAGGAGGAGGAGGAGAAGAAGAAGAAGAAGAAGAAGAAGAAAGAAGAAAGAAGAAAGAAAGAAAGAAAGAAAGAAGAAGAAGAAGAAGAAGATACAAGAAAAGGAAGAAGATGCCCTAGTAGCTTGTCACCAAGCAAGAAATGTTTATCTCAAGATCATTTTCTGGTTTTGATAGCACCTAAAACTGAGTAGCATTGTCTGTTGTTAAAGAGGGAAACACAGAATCAGGTAGATAAGTTTGCTCTCTGGCAAGGCACTAGTGGGGTAGGGCAGCAGTCATGTCCCTATGCTTCTTGTTTAAACACAACCTTTCTATCTGTCAGTCCAGCAGGTCTATTTACATTGCCACCACGCAGCCCTCCCCTCCTTTCTAACTGTGCTTTTGTCTGGGTTTAGAAACACATGCTCGCTCTACTTTGGCACATATCAGAGCCCCAAAGCTCACCAGAAGCTCTAAAGCCTTTACTCAAAGCCCTTACACCCCTCTCTGCTCTTTGTCCTGATTCTGTTATTTATCTATCACCTTGTGTTTGCTAACTGTAGTACGTATGTCTCTCCCTCCCGCAAGACTAAAAGGCTGGGTCATGACCCGTTCATTAGCAAACTACCTCGAATTAAATGCACACACAGCAGCTAATGCAGATCCTGAAAATCTAGTTCAATAATTCATAATCTTTATGTCACACCCCCAACATCAAGACAGTCATCTGTTTAAAAATGTGACGCTTGAATACAAACACAAAACTGCTTCCTGTCGCCTAACCTACTGAATTAATACTGTTTAACTCCAGCCGTGTTATCTTCTGCCAAAATCCAGCCTCTCTCTTCTCGTAGATGGACTCAGCCCATTGTCAGTCCATGGCCCAGCATACGCCCCTCCCTCTGTGCCTTCACACATTTTATCCCCCCTCCCTCTTCTCTCTCGCAACTCCCCTCACCCTCTCCCAGCACCCCTGCTGAAAGGAAAATCCACTGTTCTGACTGCTCCCTTTCGGCTCAGCAGGGCCTCAAAGCCTCACCCTGAGCTTCCAATTTCTCTCCTCTTTCAGCAGCTTTGGAGGCAGGCTGCCCTTTCCTGCCGGGGTTGACTGCTTTTGAGCTAGACCTCAGCCCTCTTTGGTCTGCCGGTTTCTTCTTCAAGCCAAACCCTCATAGAGGCAGAGTTCATCAGGAATGCGTTCAAATACCGTTAACTGATACTCAGCAGGGCATTTGTTTGTTTGTTTGTTTGCTTGCTTTGTTTTGGAGATAGTGACTTCCTCCACAAAAGGAAGAGAGACTTCCCGCCCTGTGAGTTGTCGTTGCTAACCACGCAGCACAGAGTGAATTCTTAAGTTTCGCTCCTCCAGTGTTTCAGCACCACTTAGACGAATGCAAGAAATTTATCATTCAGACCTTCGTTTCAATTACAATATACTGAGAGTGCTGTGCGGAGGGGGTGGTGGAAACAGAAGAAAAGAAACACAAAAATCTATAGCTATTAGGTGCATCTCGAAATCAAATCTCTGTTCTTTATTGGGGATGGGGGGGGGCGGAGTATAAGAAAGAAATATTCAGGACTGGCAAGGGGCCAGGGTGGGCATCTATGGATCTTTCTGTCAGCTGTCAGCTCTCTCCACTGAGCTGCATGCCCTTCACTGCAGATGAATACTCCTCCGTGCCTGCAGGAAGAGCCAGGGTGGCTCCGGGTGGGTTGTAGGCATTTCAAAGGAATTCTTCTTCCCCCAGCTCTGTCTGTGTTGTTCAAGTGCCTATTTTCAATTTGCAGTTGTGCTGGGAAAACGTTTTGACTCTTGATTTAGAATGTGCACTCCCAGAAGGTTCCAAGAGGGTTTCAGGCAAAGAGATAAAGACTGTGTCTTTGTGCTTCTTTACAGCCTGTGCTCCGTGGCAATAATACATACCCCACACTGTGCTTAAATCCCTAGTTTTATGAAAGCCAGCCCGATTTCTATTTGGTAGGTCTTTTGACATGCGAGTACCATTCCCCCGTGGAGGGAAGCTAGATGCTGCACTTTTTCTCATCTCCTCTTTGTTTCTCCAACCTAATACAGGATTCTCTGGGAAATTGTACTGTGAAAGACATAGGAGAAACTAACGCAGCAAAAATAGATCTGACTGTAAACAGGATACCTGCCACTACTGACTGCACTAAAGACTCCCCTTTCATGGAGGTAATAGGACTCTGGGCTACGCGCTGAGCAGGGTTGAAACAGATACCCGAACACCAACTAGCTAAGTCCCAAATTACTGAGGCCAATTGAAGGATTGCCAACTCTCTCTCCCAGCTAATGAAATCTGCAAATAAGTCAAATCCAAGGTAGCTACTGAGAGTTTAAATACACACCGAGGCTGTTAGGCTGAGAGAACACAATCGGATTCTTTCTGTAGCCAGAAGGACTCCACCTTACTTCAGACACAGCCTTCCATCTAGCAAAACCCTCAAAGAGGCTTCAGAAGATGTACTTTCTGTTGCCAGAATGTATCTCCATCGTGTTAGCAAAGTGCCATACACTTGTCGGAGGGGAATTTCTGTATTTATTCAGAACATTGCCATCTAGAAGCGGGTATTTGCTAGTTTTTATTTCATAACATTTTCTCCCCCGATCAAACTAGCTGGATTGAATTTCAAAACTGAGCTTTCATTTTGGTGGCACTGGGAGGTGGGAGAGTGGGAGGTTGTAGAGCATCAAATCAAAATCTAATGAAGTTTCTAATCAAATAAATAACCACTTGACATTTATTACCATCCTTGGCAATCTGCAGAAATGCAATTGAGTAGATATGCCCCAAACCCCATTTCCCATAGATTTACATTATGCTACCACATAGAATTAAGCTGACATAAGCTCTTTAAGACCCACTAAAGCAGCAGATTTTGCACAACTTGTTTAGATTTTTTTTCCTCCTTTCTCCATGATCCCATATTCCCTGAATAACTCTATCCATTTTCTATTGCTTGTCCTTTTGAGCAGCCTGCTGGAGCCTTCCCTTCATGTCATTTCAGGCTCTAACCCTGCAGTTTGAGTTTATCTTAGCTGTAAAATGCAACAGTAATTTATATGCCCCATGCCCCTGCCTCCTCTGAGGCTCTGGCTGCCAGCTGCATACCCAGCAGTTTGAAGAAGGAGCTGTAATGAATGAGCGCATCAGAGGGGGTGGGGCCACATCACAGGCGTTTCTTTCTGTTTCCTCCCTGAGCCTGGGAGTCACATAAATACCATTTTCTGTCACTGGCTGAGGGGAGAGCTAAGTTCTTCCTCCTGGCACCCCTGCCCCCTTCCTTCTGCCCCCTCTCCATCCCAGCACCCTGGGAACAGGTTTTCTTATTTCTTCCTTTCCTATTGGAGTCAGGGTGAAGACAGTGAGTGCAGTCACCAGCCAGGGTGCCTTGGAGTGTAAGTTAGGAATGCAGACCTTGCCCTCTGTACCAAGATTTTGCTTTCTCTGGGAGCTGGGGGTGCAAGGCACTGTTTCCTAGCAGTTGCTGTATTCAACACTCTGACATGTGTGGCTGGGTTGTTGAGGAGATATAGCGGAATGTGATTCAATTATCTCAATGATAGGTTGTATGTGCCTCAAATATATTTTTAAAAAAAATAGTCATTTTTTTTTTCTGTCCTCCAAAATCTTTTCCCCAGCACTATCTTTGTCTCCAGTGTTCAGTGGGGAAAACATAACCCCTGTCATGTACAGCCATGCATCCAAGTTCACTGAGTGCAGTAAAGCCAAGGCAGCCACAGAGGAGAGCTCTCTTCCTGCTAAAACTATACTGCTGTCTTTCACTCGTTGGTTGAGGGGAGGAAAAACAATCAAACCACTGAACAAAAGGAGAGGAAAGGCTTGACTCTGCCTCTGAGTTCAGTTATTAGAGCTGCCCCAGTGTGGGGAAGAAAGATATAGGATGGCAGGGTACCTGCATCCTCTTCCTGCTATGACTATGAACATCTCCAAAGGAGATCTTGTCACTTGAGCATTTATATCACCCTGTAACTTTGTGCAATCTTGATTCTGGTCCAAAGACGACGTATCTCGGAGACACTGGTGAAGAAAGAGCAGAGAACTGTGTTGTGAGAGGCTGGACTTCAGATCAACCCATGCAGTGCTTAGGCTCCTCAGTGAAGTCCTTCCTTAATTCCATCACAATAGAAAGCTATTCACTTTCATTTTTCTTTCCCAGGTACATCCAACATCTACAGTGACAGTTTACACTGAGAAATGATTTACTCACTTTATAAACAGTTCGACATATCTTTTGCTGAGCCAATGTGAGAGAGGTACTTACATACAGGAAAAAAAAAAAAAAAAGATGTTTCCCTGGGGTTTCACAGCCAGGGTGGGAATAATAGCTTATTTCTTATGGCTTAGCGTAAGAGCATTGCAATTCATTATAACTTCAATTTGGAGAAAATTTACAAGACGAAAACAAGAAAGCTAGCCAGAGTGCACTATATTAATCCTTCCATTCTGCAAAAGATCATTTGGAACCCCTCCAGCCTTTCTCTTTATTTCCCTTCCAATGGGTCTAAATTTGCACAGAAGGAAAATAGATGAGACAGACCCATGTATCTTTGGTGCTTTCTCAAGGTGTTGTACACAGGCATGGACTATTGAGGAATCACAATACAAATATGCTAGGGCTCCCAAGGTCTTCAAAGCACAAAGATCCAGGAAGCTACCATCACTATTCTCTTTGAGAAATAAAGAAAACACTTACACATTGACCCGGAAACTGAGGAATTTTCTAGACTACAAACAAAATGAAAAATGGCAACTATACGTAACATAGGCCAAAGAAGAGGTAGGCTAACACCTACCAACACCTTGAGAGAAAACTCTGAGAATGAAATATTAATTACAGAGTAAACAGAGGACACTGGAGAGAATCACTTGTCATTTAAACTAAGGAAGCAGGCCAGTCATTAAAACGTATCAGTGTGGGTGACCTGCTGTGTGGAGCGTTTTTGAAAGTGGTATTTAAAACTTGGGATTGATGTTTGTTCCTTGTAAGTGAAGAATTGCTTGTTTGAAAATTATTTGTTCAGCTGGGCAGTGGTAGATCACACCTTTAATCCTAGCATTCAGGAGGCAGAGACAGGCGGATCTCTGGAACTTCTGTGAGGCCAGCCTGCTCCATAAAGCGAGTTCTAGGACAGTCAGAGTGGTTACACAAAGAAAGCCTGTCTCAAAACCAAACAAACAAAATGACAAACCCACATAAAACCTAAAAACAAACAAATAAAAAATAAAAACAAGCCAGAAAAACACAAACCAAAAAGAATGGAAAAAGAAAATTATTTATGTATCTACTTTTGCATGTGTCTGTTTGGGTAGTGTGTTTGTATGTGTGCGAGCACATGTGTGGGTATGTGTCGAGGTGCACGTGGAGACTCAAGGCTGCACATTATCCACTGAGATAAGGTCTCTCGGTTGAACCCAGAACTTGCCGGTATGGCTGATCTAGCTAGTCAGCTTGCGCCAAGGATCCCCACCTCCACCTTTGCTGCTATGCACCCAGCTTCTATATGGGTGCTCAGGATCTGAATTCTCATCCTAATCCTTACCTGGTAAGCATTTGGTTCACTAAACCATCTCTTCAGCCCCAACACTTGCTTTTTCGATAGTATTGAAATACAGACAACATATGTAGAAATTGCCTTTGTGCACAATTCATAGCTCTTTTCAGTATAGAAGAAAGTTTAGCTCACTTTTACATAGTAGACTTAGATACATTATAAAGTATCCCAATGAAGCAGAATCAAACCATAGAGTCTTTAGCTCCCTCTAAAAGTGAGAGTTGACATGATCATTGCTTTCCTAGCAACAGAATTTGGGGTTAGCAGGAGACACAAAGAGAAAAAGAAAAAGAATGCCAAATGAAAGAATAGAAATGATGTTGAAAGAGATGTCCACAGATGACTCTGCTGGAGGGTGATTCATAGAATGTTTGGATTTAACGCTTCCAAACTTTTTCTCTCCTTGAATTCTGAGCCCAATCCCTAGGGAGCTGAGCAGATGAATCAAAGCAAAGGACACTAACCCTAGAAGGCAACGCACAAGATGACGTATGTATACCTCTTCCCAATAACATGTCCTTTACGCAGTGATTTGGAGCAGCTCGGAAAAGGGCCTCTGTAGGAATGCATTACTATGTGTTGTGAGCCAAATTTTCGTTCCTTCTCAATTCGAAATGTGCCTGTTACATTAACAAGGTACTTTGCCACATTCTCGCTACATTTGGTAGTGAATTATCCATTGTGATTATTGGCAGAGTAAATGTTGGCATCTAGACTCAACTTCCACATCACTAGGGCTGTTATCCCTGCCAGCTCCCTCCCATGACTAAGCTCCAATTTCAGGTAACAATGTGATATTTATCACCAGCTCCCTTCAAGACGTTTGCTTTCATTTGAGCTAAACACGTATGTTTGGTATATTTATACACATACATCTTCACTTTGAAAGTGTTCTCCATGCAATGGAAATTTCATTTTGCACCTGAGTTAACGGAACAGCCACATGGACAAAATGATTTTCTTCTGTACAGAAATGTAGCAGGTAATAAAGCTGTCTTTGTAGGAAAGTGAAAACTCTCTATGTAAAAAGCACTAATTTGGTGACTATGTTAAACACACTTTCATATAAAATAGTTCCGGCCCTGGAGGAGCTTGTAACCAGTGAGGCGGGGGAGGGGAGTTTGCAAACCTTGGAAAGCCGCCAGACAAAGCCAGCAGTAAGTGTTAAGTGAGGAGTGCAGAGGAAAGGGACTTGCACACTTCACAAGGGGGAAGCATTGGTTTAAAGTGGAGTGGAAAGCCTTTGTGTAGCTGGGAAGTTGTGAGTTTAAAGTCGGAGAACAGGCCGGGTGTGGTAGCAGAGCCATATAATCCCAAGATTCATGAAGCAGACGCAGGAAGGTCGCAAGTTCAAAGCCAGCCCAGAAAACATAAAAAGCCTCTGTATCAGAATAAACAAGGCTGGCGCGATGGTTTGGCAGGAAAATGCAGGTACTTACTACAAAGCCTGACCACCTGAATTCCGTCCCTGGGACTCACATGGTGGAAGGAGAGAATTGATGCTTGCAAGCTGTCCTCTGACTTGCTGTGGTGTGTGCTCATGCCTGCACACACACAAAAGAAAGAAAGAAATGTAACAAACATTAAAAACAATAACAACAACAGCAACAAAAGAAAAACCTAGGTTGTCAAGGGGCAGGAGGCAGGGGATAATAAAAAGCAGAGATGCTAATAGAGGAAAACATTAAGGAAACACCTTGTCTTTGTGTAAGTTAACAAGAGAGCAAATAAACTGTTCAGGCTCCATAAGATCAACCCTGTCCTATTTGTTAGGAATATAAAAGTGATGCGGTCTTTACCATACCAAGATCCTTAACAACAAAAGCATGATGTGGGACTGGAGAGATGGCTCATCAGTTAAGATGGCTTCCAGTGTCTATAACTCCAGTTCCAGGGGATCTCATGCCCTTTTCTGATTTCTGCAGGTACCAGGCATATATGTAGTACACAGACATACATGCAGGCAAAATGCCCATAACATAAAATTAAATTAAATTAAAAATCTTTTTGGAAAAAGTCTAATGTAACATAGCCTATGTAACATAACATAGTTATCAGACAGCCCTAGGTTCTATTTTGGCTGCTTTTCACACAACCTTGCACAGATCATATCATTCTGAGTCTCAGACCCTCAGATGTAATACTGGCACAATGATGCTGTCCCTCTAAGGTTGTTAAAGTAAAAAAATGAAAGAAAATCTCTGAAAGAAAGGGATCAATAATTATCAGGTAGTGATGATTCTGTATTCCATAGTTATCCCTACCACTCCCTGAATCCCACAAAATGACCATCATACAACCATATTGATCACAGTAACCAAGATCATTCAACCAAATTCCACTAAGGCCTGCTATGCCCCCAGAGACCATGTAGGAGGAGTTGATACCCTGGAGTTCACCTCCAAAGAGGAGCACATGGGCTCAGATCTTTCACATATATAGCTGCTGGTATAGGCAACATAACTGCTCTCAACTATATTTTTCTTATTTTAAAAAGAAACGATAGAGCTTGGGAGAGATCTCTTTGGGTTAAAGAACTTGCTCTAAAAATTAATGACCTGAATTCAATCCTCAAAACCCATGTAAAAAGCTGGATGAGGTTGGTGTGTATCTCATTTTAGCACTCCAGGAGAAAATGAGAGGCAGAAACAGGGGAATCAGCTGGAAACTTGGGGCCTGTTACCTTGTCCTTATTCAGGACTAAACAACAATAGAATCTCTTCCTCAAAACAAAGTTGGAAGACAAGACCACTCTGATAATTGTCCTTTGACCAATACTTGGAACACACAACACACACACACACACACACACTTAAAATAATAAAGACACCAACTTCTTCAACCTCTTAGGAGATGATTACAATAGTTATGAAAGCATGTATTGATGTTCAAAATTATTAGCTATAATTTGAAATTCCCCAGTAAACTGGATTCACTCTGCCAGCTGGCCACTCCTTTCTTTCATTCCGTCTGTGTGTGGAGCCAACTGAAGTACAGCTAGCCTTTCTCTCTGGAACGGGAAATGCTACCTAGAAAGAATCATGTGAATAGTGACAAAATATAAAAAGAGTAGCTAATTTTATTTGAGGACATAGTGTGTATCCCCAACTGTCAGGAATGGCTGCATGAGTTCATAGTAACGATGGAGAAAGAGAGAAGGTCAGAAGGCCGGAGCTCCTGAAGCTTAGACAGCTCAGGAAGCTGCAGTCACAAGGCCCTGTCCCCGGTTTACAAAAGCTACAGACTATAGGGAGAGTCATGGAGCTGACTGTAGGTTGGATAGGGAGCATGAGGGATGCCACCTTCATGAGCTGTGCCCATTGCCTGAGCGGGCTCTTCAGAGCTACAGTCCTTGAGTTTCTCATGCTCCTATAAGTAGCCCTTCATCCACATTCCTGTAAATAACCGCAATAAACTCACTGCTTTACCAAATTGGAGTTGAGTGGCATTGTTTCTTTGGTCTATTGTCAGCGCCCTATGAGAGACAAATGTGTTTGTTCATGTCTTCGTAGGTAATGTCACACCACCAATGGTTACATCATTCCACAGAGACACTTCTCGTTGACATCACGTTTTTCATGCAAAGCTGTTGTGTGACTTTACTTGGACACTGGTGATGGATCAAAGAGTTGGTTCTACTAAAGTCCAACCTGCTAAACCAATGGGTCCATCATCAAGGTTACTCACAGGAGTATGGGTAATGGAGTTAGTTAGGGGACCAGTGAAGATTCAGAATCAGTTGTAGCACTGAAAAGCCTACCCAAGCTTGGGTGCCGACCCATAGACACTGCCTCTCTGGAGTTCTCTGCAGGGCTTGTAGGTAGCTCATCATGTCAGAGTCTCCTCTCAGAGCTGGGGAAAGGCTTTGCCAATCTCACTAGTTCCAGCTTTTTCAGACTTGTGTTGTGGACTAATGAGCCTCTCTCCCTCCTTCCTCCAGGAGAGAATGTTTCAATTCACACTTTGGTGCTAGTCATCAAGTACATTCAAATAAACTTTATTGTGTCATTCAAGCGCAAAATTTGAAACAAAATAACTTTAATGTGAAGAAAAAAAGAAAGAAGAAAAAGAAAAACTTGGGCATTGTTAGTCTTCAGAAAAGCCCAGGGCAAGAAAGCAGGAAGCAGAATCTGTTTTCATAGACCACTTTGTTTCTATTTAATTTGTGTCTGGTTGGGTAAATCAAGATGGCCACACTTGCCAGAGAAATTGGGAGCAGAAAGATTAAAAAACAAAACAAAACAAAAAAACGTCAAGTGCGTATCTTGCGGCAAGCCTTGGTATAAGGTATGCCACTAAGTGAACACTCCAAGAGCAGCAGAGTTAGTACAAGAGGTTTATTGAGGGAGGAAAGGGGATAGGGAAAGAGCAAAAGGCTGTGGGGGACATGAGAGACAGACAAACAGACAGAGAGAAGGGGAGAGAGAGAGAGACAGAGAGACAGAGAGACAGAGAGACAGAGGGAGGGAGGGAGGGAGAGCTGTGCCTGGTGGATAGTTTTAAGGGGTGCACATGTCATATAGCTGAAGGTGGAAAGCAGGAACTGGTACAGCAGTAGGAACCAACATTCTTCCCCTTTGCTTATTGTAAGAAGGTGAGGAAATAGGAAGGGGTAGCTGGTGAGGTGGGGATAGAGGTGTCATGTTCTTTAGACTGCTTCTTATTTTCTGGGGACATTGGCATCTTTGGGGGACCCAAGAAATCTAGGATCCTGGTCAAGTCCTGGGGTAGCTGGCTGTTTCACTTGCTGTCCAGGCTTCAGGCTCTGTGGAACTAGGAAAGTACAGGCCTCTTGAAGAAGTCTGAGAGGCTGGACCTCCTGGAAGTAGCCAGGATGTGGATTTTGAGGGGACACCGGGACCTGGCAGGATGCTGGCAGGAGATAAAGGTAAAGAGGTCAGAGGGAGGGGAGTCCCAAGACCAGGGAAAGATGGAGGAGATTTCCACCCTCAGGAACAGGCAGTGGGTAGGGGAAACGCTGTTGATCAACAGTACTTATTTGGAGTCCATTTGACCTGTGTGAGGTAGATCCAAGTCAACTCCCTGGAGCTTACAGGAATGTTTTTGCATTTACAAAAGGAAAACGCGACCCTCTCAACCAGCTTCAATATGACAGAGTGAATACATGAACTGGTAGAGGCACCCAGAGTTCTAGGTTAACAGCTGGCCAGAATTAATTGACGTAAATTCAACAGTGAGGAACAGATACGCTTCAGTGACTGCAGGCAAGTTGAACACTGGATCTCAGATGTGAGGGTGCAAGCTTGCTGATGAAAACATCATGGATTTTCTTTATAGTGAGTTTTCCTCAAAATGTAAATGAAAGAACACAAAAGATAATGTTTCATTGTGTAGGCCATTGCCTGGAATTTAGGAAGTGCCTTCTGGGTTATCATAACAATCTTTTAGAAATTTGGAATACTTAAGAATTTTATAAATTTAGACTCATAAACCATAGTAATCACACAACTCTCACATAGCAAAACGTTTATTGTTTTTTAAATAAAACTTACAAAATAGCTCTAGGTCTTCAAACAATGTATAAGGAGCACCCGCATAAGAAGTTAAAAGCAAATGACCATGTAGCCTGTCTGGCAGGGTGTTCTGAAGAGACACTGGTTTCCCCCTTTTTGGCTACCAGAATAGGCAAAGAATGGACCTCAAGAAATTAGAATTTCCTCCGGTAATCTTCTGCTGGGACAAGAAAGGGCTGAAGCCTTGGGGGTAACTGTGTCAGAGGAAGAACTGCCAGAAGATCTGAAACCTTATCTCTCCTTGTAGGAGACACTTGGAGCTGAGGCAGTTGTGGGCGTGGATGTGCATAGTTCTTGCCTTCTCTTTAAACCCTCATGTGAAGATCGCACCCTACATGATCAATTTGGGGAGGTCTCTGGGATCTTTGGCCACATTAAAGGAATTTCTCCTTTCTGCTTTTCACAATTCATTTGGCTTTTTAATTGTTTCTTAAGGATGGATGGCCAAAACCAGCTTGTGGGATTTAGGCTGTGACCTGTAAGTTTGTTAACAAATAGGAAACTTACTAGTAGTAGCTGTTTTATAAATACAGGGAGCTTTTAAAGTAAAGGGCCGATTTGTTTGGTCAAATGACAAGATTTCATGTTGGTCCTTCCTAAACTACAAAAGCTCCTTCTTCTTCTTCTTCTTCTTCTTCTTCTTCTTCTTCTTCTTCTTCTTCTTCTTCTTCTTCTTTTTTATAATTATGAGACTTTGGGAGTAATCACAATTCTACACTTACCTAATTCTGGAATGGTGCTGGAAAATACCACAGTAAATGATCCAAGTTATACAAATCCAACACATTCTGCATTTAACCATTAGGGTTTTCTCTTCATAAGAATTTTTCTTTTCTTTCTTCTTCTTCTTCTTCTTCTTCTTCTTCTTCTTCTTCTTCTTCTTTTTCTTTTTTTTTTTTTTTTTTGGTGGGGGGGCAGAACTGAGCTCAGGGTCCAAGTTAAAGATAAATCAATAAAAATCTCTATACTGGGATTTCCTGGTTGAAAGAAAATGTGAGGGAAAGTCAGGTTAGGGATCTTATTTCTTTCCTTCCTATAATTTTCCTTGCTGTCTTCTAGGCTATTCCTTACTTTTGCCCTTTCTTTAGGCCTTTGATTTTCTAGGTTCGGTGTGCTCAAACTCCCTCCTGTTTCTGCTGTCATGGCTTTCTTCAAAGAACTGCTTTCCTCTCACTTTCTATATCATCAGGCTGGTTATGGAACTGAATGGATATGAGGGTGTGCATGTATATCTGTGCACATACACCCACGTTGGAAATTAGATCATGTTGAGTGGTAGAATTTAAGACCAAGTTGCCAGGGTTGGGAAGGTCACGGCCATGCTGTCTAAGAGCTAAACACGGGGGGGGGGGGATTTCTTGACACCTGGGGCTAATTGTAGAGTTCCCCATCACTTCCCACCACTCCACCACTCTGTCAGCTTCTTGACTACAGTTACCTGTATGCTACATGATGCTGCTGCGGCATCTTTTAAAAAGCTGTCTGAAGTATTAATAGATGTTTGAATTCAATAGTGCTTCTAACAACAATTGGCATGGATTGGTCATGTCTAAAGGGCAAAGAGTTTACAAAGTTTGAATCTTAGAAGAAAAAAAACAAACAAAGGAAATGGAGCTGAACGTCAAGATGAGAGTCGGATAATGTTACCTGAGACTCTCATCCTCCAGCTTCAAGAAGTTCAGAATTCCTCTAATCCCTTTGGCCAGTTAGAAGGACATGATCAGTCTGTGTGCATCTGTGAGTGACTGAAAGCAAACGGGAAGCATTGCATGAGTTTCTGTCCCAGGAACATGCAATGGGCATGACTATTGTGAAAGTAAACATTGTAAATCACAGCTGACCCAAGCAGATGAAGAAACACAGACACATTACCAACATGTGGAAACTGACATTTTCATAGACACAGAGCAATGAAGAAAAAGCATGGAACAACTCATTACAAAAACCATGGTATTTCCACTATGATCCTCTATATTTAGTCTTAGAAAAGAAAGGTGTATTTAATTGATGCTCTCTTGGAAATTCTCCTACTCTGCTTCAATTTCTTAGCTTCCTTCATAGGACATCTAGAAGATGACACAAAAAAAGTCTGATTATCTGGGGTAACTTTATAGCCATTTGAACAAATATTGCTGGCAGGTTGCATTGGTAAGGTTCCTATATGGGCTGTAATGGGCTGTGACTAAGCAAAAATAAAATTTATGTTAAGCAAGGGGTGTTACTCAAAAAGAAAAGAGTTATGGCAAGGCCAAGCTATTCTGCACTCAACCCCACTGCAGCAACCTATTAATACTGCAAGGTGGGTTTTTCCTTCTTCTCTGCATGCCCATCTTAATGACGCTTGCCCTACTTCCATGAGAACCAGGAACCGGGAGGGAGACTCTCCACAGGGAAGGCAATCAGACAGCTCAGGAAACTCTCAGAAATCCATCAGGATTTCACAGAGGCAAGGGTGGAATGGAAACCTTTGCTCCAAGCCAAATGTGTCGAAATAGAAATATCTTGAGTTCCACTCAAACATTGCTCTACACTTCAGAGAGACAAGCACCACATGCTTTTCCCCCCTCATCTGTGAATCCTGGATTTTGTATAGATTCAAACACACATACACAATTACACAGGCCATGAAAGCAAGACCATCTGGAGGAAGTCAATAGGAACTAACTGGAGAAGGAGGAAAGAGGAAAAAGCAGGTGGGGGTGAATATGATCAAAGCCACATATAGTTGTGTAAAAATGTTTTGTGCAGTCTATCATTATGTACAGCAAATAGAAACCAATAAAATGTATAAAAAAAAAGTCATCAAATCTGCTTCCATCAGTCACTGGATGAGGGTTTTATGATGACAGTTAGGGTATACCAGCTTGGGCACCCTCTCAACTATTGCCATATAGTCTATGGTGGAGTCATCCTTGTGGATTCCTGGGAACCTCCCTAGCACTCTGTTTCTCCCTATTCCCATGGTATCTTCATTTATCATGTTATCTCTTTCCTTGCTCTCCCACTCTGTTCCTGTTCCAGCTCGAACCTCTGTCTCCCCTAAGCTCTCATTCCCTGTCCCTTACTCTCCATTACCCCTCCCACTCTGTTTGCTTCATGATGGAAGCAGATGCTGAGATCCAGGCCAGGTCCCAGGCAGAGCTCCAGGAGTCCAATCAATGAGAGAGAGAGGAGGGATTCTAAGAGCAAGGAATTTCGAGACCATGACTGGAAAAAAGTACAGAGGCAACTAACCAAACTAGTGGAAACACATGAACTGTGGACCAATAGCTGAGGAGTCCCCATGGTACTAGGCCCTCTGGATAAGTGAGGCAGTTGTTTAGCTTGAACTGTATAGGGGACCCCTAGGCAGTGGGATCGGGACCTGTCCCTAGTACATGAGCCAGGTTTTTGGAACCTAGTACCTAAGGTGAGACACTCTGTGCAGCCTTGGTGCAGGAAGGAGGGGCCTGGACCTGCCTCAACTGAATGTATCAGGTTCTGCTGACTCCCCAGGGGAGACCTTGCCTTGGAGAAGGTGGGAATGGGGGTGGTTTTGGAGGGATGCTGGGGGCAGAAGGAGGGAGGACAGGAGAATCTGTGCTTGGTATGTAAAATGAACAGAAAATCTCTTAATAAAAACAAAACAACAAAGTAAACAAATACAATTATAAAACACATAATAAAACAGTTTCACCAGAGCAGACAGAGAGCGCCAGGCATGGGAAAGAAGAGAGAAGAAGGGAAGAGAGAGAGAGAGAGAGAGAGAGAGAGAGAGAGAGAGAGAGAGCTGAAAAGCAAGACCCTTTAACGCTTTAACAACAACAGGTTAGTCCAGGAGTACGAGGACAAAAAAAATCAAGAAGATAATAAAGGTGAGGTGAGACCTTTGGAACTCAAGTTACTAGGTCTAAATAATAGACTAACTTTCATTTATTTTGCTATTGTCTTACTGACGTGCCTCGTGCCTCTTTCTAAATGATCACAGACACTCTTAACTCACTTTATTTTTCTTATGTCCTGTTTGTTTGTTTGTTTGTTTGTTTGAGACAGCCCTAGCTGTCCTGGAACTCATTCTGTAGACCAGGCTGGACTGGAACTCATAGAGATCCTCCTGCCTCTGCTTTCTGAGGCCTGAAATTAAAGATGTGTGCCCCCACTGACTGATCCTACATTCTTACAAAAAGACAAATTCTAAGTTTTACTCCATGTCTACTGGTATTATTACTATTTTTTTATGATTAATTGCAAAAAAGTTTTTTTGTTTGGGGGCAAAATTGGGTCATTGTCAACTTTGGTCTTAGTGATATTCAAGAACTGTTTATATTCTCATCTCTGTTAAGTAGTAAGTGTGGGAACTGACTTTTGCACAGTACTATTACCAGTTTATATTTTAGATTATTATGTGAATATTATTAACATATTTCTGGAGGGATGCTGGTATTCTAACATAAAGTCAAAACAATGGTAAGTAAGTGAATATTTTAATTATTTCAAAGATAAGTTTTAAAATGAGCAACAGTAGACCAACCTTAAAGAACATGTGGGAATGCTCAAAGTATTCTGAAATGTTTTATAGCTTTCCTTAAGCAGTTTCCACAGCCTTGTCAGATCAGTGAATGAAAGGGCATGTTGCATTCATGATTTTACCCTATCCAAGAGCCTTTGAAAGTGTATTGCATGGGAATCTAAAATGCTAGACTTGTTCATGGTGGAGCTCCAAAGCGAAGGCATACTCATTCACACTCCTCGGACTTCTGCAACTGTAATGAGAGCAGCTTTGGAAACTCTTTGCACTACAACTATAATTGCAAGAGGAAAAATCTGCAATTTAATATAGCTCAAGATTGCACATCTGCTTGGAGACATCTGCCTACTAGCTGTGGTGTATTTCTACTTATGAATTAGAAGTTGTATTAGAGAAAGACAATCTGATATCTGACAGAAGTTTGCCTTGCCTTTAGGAGAAAGTACAACCAAGAAACCCTATCCTTGATGTACAGGCTATCCAGTGCTGTATTTTGAGCTCACATCTGCAACTAATAACTTCCTTCCTCTATTGTCCCCTCTGTCCTTTTGCCTTTCCCCAGCAATGCTTCGCCTGGTTTGCAGTTCTTTGATGAGGTTACCTAAAACCATAATTCATTAGTGTCTGTCTGCGGCTCTACTGAACTTCTCTACAGAGGTAGCAGACTCTGTACCAGGGAGAAATACTGCTCTCCTACCACTGCCGTAGTGGCAAGCCTACTCCTCCTGATAACTATGAAAACAGCCCAAGAAACCCAAGATTCTTATTATTTGTTGTTTTAGTAAATGGCAAGTATTACCTATTATGGACAGAAGTACCTTCAAGTGCAATTGTTAGGAATGCCTGCATGAGTTTGTAGTAATGATGTATTGCACAGCTACTTCCTTCCTATTTAAATACTCATCCTGGGAGAAAGAGGAAAGCTCAGAAGACCAGAGCCACTGAAACTTAGCACAGGAAGCTCTGAGAGTTACAGTCACAGGCCTAATCCCAAGTATACAAAAGTAACAGTCTACAGGGAGAGTCATGAAGCTGACTGTAGGTTGAACAGGGAGCATGAGGGATATGACCTTCCTGAGCTGTGGTCCATGCCTAGGTGGGCTCTTCAGAGCTACAGCCTTTGAGTTACTCATGGTCCTGTAAGTAACCCTTCATCCATGTTCCTCTAAGTACATGAGGAGTGTCCTCTACTGTGTCAGATAGAGGACTAGAGTATGGACGTCAACTAGACATCAGCATGACTAATGACTAGACCATGTCTGATCAGGCAATCAGGTGAAAGTTTGGGTGATAAAAGCTTGAGAGATAAGTAAGTACAATAGAAGAATGGAAGGGCCTCAGTATGGAGGAATATTTCAGTGGTTATGGGAGTATGTGTAGAGCTTACTCTCAAGTGACCACCTGCTTAAATGGCATCACAAGGCATCAAGAGGAGAGAGAAGGTGGTTTGTCTATATACTGATAGTAGAGAGAGAGGAGAAAGGGAAAGAGAGAGGAGGAAGAGAAAACTGGGGAGAGGGAGGGAGGGAAAGAGGAAGGTGGAGACCAGATCATCCTCATATTTCATATGCCATTCTTCAGATGTCATACACCATCTATTTTTTATCTATTTATTTATTTGCCCATTCATTCATTTACTTATTCATTTATTTATTTTGACAGCAGGTCTCTTATTGGGCTGGCACTTGCTTAGACACTTAGACTGGTTAACTAGTAAGTGCCAGGGACCCACTTGGCCTTGCTTCACTAGCACTGGGACTATTGTATCTACTATATCTTAGCATGTCAAGAGTTATCAAACTCTATCCCCTAGCTTGTGGCATCTGCTGCTGTCTCCCAGCATTTACAGTTAGCCTCTGGTTCAGCTGTGATGCTTTGCTCTGTGGTGGCCTCTAATGTTACTCTCTCGCTCACTCACAGGCTATACATACAAAGCGCCAATCATTCCATGGAAACTGCGTGCTTTGTCTTATCCCACCGTAAATTATTTATGGAAACCCAAGATTCAAATAGTGTACTGTGGTTTGAATGTGTACCCCCAAATTTATAAGTTGGTGATTAATCTTCAGTACACCAGTTCTGAGAGATGGGACCTTAAACAGCTACTACGTCTAAGAACTCTGCTCTCATCAGTGGCTTAATGGCCTTATCATGGAGTAAGTTAGTAATCTCTGTTCTGCATTTATCATAGAACTGCTCAGTCCTTTCTTGCTCTCATGCTATGAAACATTTATTGTTTGATATTATATATTATTCAAGCCCACAGTCCTGGACTTCTCCAGCTCTAGGACCAATGCATTCCACTGGAGAAACACAAAACAGACAGACTAAAAATGATGCTCTAAGGCAGTGGTTCTCAACCTCCTAATGCTGCAACCCTTTAATACGGTTCCTCATGTTGTGCTGACCCCTCCTACCATACAACTATCTTCATTGCTACTTCGTAACTGTGGTTTTGTTACTGTTACGGATCATAATGAAAGTATTTCATATGTAGGAGATCTGATATGTGACCCCTTTGAAAGGGTCATTCACCTCCCAAAGGGGTCCTGACCCACATGTTGAGAACCACTGCTACAGTCTGTCATCATTTCTCACGTCTCTCTTTGTCTTTCCTGCCTTGCAGTGAAATGAGTGAAAGAAGAAGGTGTAGTCTCCATTTCCTAATTAGTATTGTTACTGGGGATTTAGAAAGGCTGGGGGACATACGAACTATATGGATTTAAAAAACAAAATGAGCAAACAAAAACAAGGCTTCCCCCTGTTTCTGGAAATTAAAGCTTTGCTCTGTTGCATGAGACAAACACAGATTAGCAACTATGTTTCTGTTTTTTGTTTTGGTTATTCCCCCCCCCCCCCTTAACCTGCCTCTAACAGATTCATGGTTAGTAAAAATGCCCCCAGTCTTTAGGAAAATGGATGTTCTTGTTCTTAGTTTATTGTACTTTGTCTCTTCCTCTCTCTTTTGTATCTTAGCAGGAAATCAGAAATGGAGATGTGTTAAGGATGGACGGCAGGATGCCACTTAGGATGAAATGATCTATGTTGTGTTTTTAATCATTAGGCCTTGTGGTTATCTTTCATTTCAATCATTAGAACAGTCTATTAACTAGCTCCATTCCTATCTGCTTCCCACTTCCATTCCACAACTCTGGTGCCAGGCCAATTCCTAACCCTATTGATAATACAACCTCCTGTTGCTTGCCTATGCAATGTGGATAGAAACCATCCATGTCTTTAAACTGATGTAGAAAGAGAGCCCCAATCTGCCCAAATATGTTTATAGTTTTACTTAGAAAATTGTTCCCCCACTGTTCACTCATATATTTCTCATTTTGATATGATCAGGCACTTAGATAACATACTTGAGATATTTTTACCCTTCTGGATTTTCTTCAAGTTGTTCTCAGTTTCGAAGGTCCTCAGACATTTTCTTCATTTAGGAAATTGCTATCTACCCTTCACGATTCATCTCAAGTGTCATTTCAAAATTATAAAGCTGTAAGAAGGATGCAATATTTTTCTGAATTTATTTTATAGACCATCCCTAGTCAGATCTTGTGGGACTCCTTTTCCCCAGCCAAGTCTTGTGGGACACATTTTATAGAATTAATTTGTGGCGAATACTAGGCTAAGTTATGGTGTTGCCGTTACTGTGCTAGAGGGGCAGGAAGGCTTAAGCAGGGGCCTAAGTCAAGACTGCAAAATAAGGGAGAGGGAGGGGAATGTAGGCTGAGGAGATAATTGACAGACACACTAAACAGTGGAACCATGGCACTCAGATTTTGTCTTGATTAGTGTGGTACATAAAATTACTTAAGAATTGTTGAGTGTCAGAGTCTGTCATCTTGAGTAGGGTGAGTGTTGTGGGCTGAGCTAGGGCTGCAAGGGAAGGGGAGTCCACATTGAAAGATGCAGACCACCAAGGCACTGCTTATTTCTCCAGTTCTGATCCACACCTGTAGCCCGGATCTAATCTGCCTGTGGCTGCCTCCCTTCTAAGTAGACCAAAGGCCCTAACTAAACAGACTTCCTGCAGCAGCTCCCCTCTCCCGGTGGCCAAATGGGTGTTCCAGACCTCTGCTGTTTCCCGGGACATTGACACAACAGCCAAGATCATCGAAGTTTATTGGCATGCAGTTGGTGTGTCTGGATCAGGGGCTGGCACTGGAATGGTGGTTGGTTGTTGGCTATTCCAGGAACCAGTCTCTTGAGCAGTAGCTCTTCTTTTATGCCATTCAGGGCTTTGCCCTGTCTGAGGCCATGGGGCTCTTTTGTTTGATGGTCACCTTCCTCATGGCTCTTAGCCATGTGAGACTCCCTGGGGTCACCCAGCCATCCCTGCTATTTTGACTTCCTGTCAGTCCTGGTGCTGGAGTATGTCACACAGTATTTCTCCTTTTAAAAATTGCTGAATGTCAGTTTGAACTTACCTATTTTCTGCAGAAAAGACAGTTCTCCTTAGTTACCTGTTCCTGTAGGTTGTTCTGGCCCTCTGAAAGTTCTGTTCATGCCTCGTTTTGATATCCCTTGTCCAGTTCATGATGACCAGCTGCTATTTCAGTACATGATCACTTGATGTTCCATGGTCAAGCACTGTGTAGCTAATAAAGCCTAGTAGCAGGCCAGAAGCGATTTCTCAAATGCCATGCCAGGATCTATTGTGAATGTTGAGACCTTGCTCCAGATACACAGGGCGTATGTCATGATTCTACTCCTAGGACTTGGCAAAAGTACCTCAAGCCATCTTGTTCCAGCACTGAGGACACCTTATTTTGTCTTAAGAAACCAGTGGACATTTGTTGCCTACATCTCATGCTAATATCCATAGATATTTTTATAGATTTCTGCTTCCTTCCTATACAGTTACCTGAGAAAACAAAGGTATGTCTCTTTCAAAAAAGACTAAAGAAAACTCTAATGTACAGTTTCTAAAATATCACAGGTTTCTTTTACTGACATTGTCTAAAAAATGGCTTGAGTTATAAATTACATGAGAAATTTTTGATTTAGATAAAAATCAACCTTTGGGCCATCTATCCATACTATTTTCAGAGGATTTAATCTGGGTTATAATATACCATCTACCCAGTACTTTGTCTTTAAGAATGCATCTCTATAATACTCTACAACAAGATCTTTTTGCAGTGAATACAACTATTTTATTGTACAAAATGCATACCTGGCTCCCTGCATCTAAGCATTGCCACACTGTTTTGAATTCTTATCTGTTCTATGATGAACTTTTCACCCGTCAACCCCGTAGAACAGAAAAGAGCCACCACTGAGCTTTGTAATGTCATTTGTGCTTTTCTGACAAGCTCATTCGTGATGGGCACTCCATGAAACATCACTTGGGGCACCACCCAGACTTATGAGTCTATTCTAGCATGACTGTCTTTGAGGTTTTCAATTCCTTTCTGTCCTAGCTGCTAAAAGGATTCTGACACTTGAGTGACTCTTGATGAGGGCCATCTTTCCTCCATGCTTTCAGGAGTATTTCTAGCTGCTAGTTCAATCATTTCCCAGGGTCTTTCCCAGAATATTAAATCCTCTCTATTTCAAGGGAATGTTCTCATATAAATTTTCTTGTATCCAATTTCATGACTTAGCATAGGAATTGAGGACTCAGAATCTAGTCCTTTCAAATACACTGGTAGCTAGTTCTTACAGCTCCCTTGAGGGATAGCCTCTTTCTTTCCTATGGGATTCATGTGACCCTAGCTGGATTAAATACTCATTCAACCCATGTTATATGTTTATTGGAGGTGGAGGGACCTTAAATTTGACATTCTAATCAAGTAGTGGGGTCAGTACTAGGAACTGTTCTTCCTCAAGAGCCACGACTATGAGAATGACTCTTCTGGTACTGGTTGACCAGTTAGCTAAGGATGTATCTCTAAAGAGCCATCTAAGTGCCAGAGATTCCTGGACATGAAGTCTCAGCCTCATCTATATATACAAGACTGATCTGTCCAGTTTTGGCTCCCTTATATTCTCCTAAATGGTCTTCCTTAGGCAACTCCTATACAATCTCCTTGCGTGCACATCTCTCCTTCAGAGTGTGTTTCTCAGGGAACCTAAGCTAAGAAATCATGTACCTTTCAGTTGTCCTCTTATTTATTTGTATACCACATATCCCTCTCCAAATTATAGAAATAACACTGAAATTCATTTACAGGTGGTAATGCTGTACTGTCAGAGGCCAGGGAGAAAACTGAACAAACGCATGCGCCACATCTTCACAATGAGAAGAGGTGTTTGATGTTTGAAGGGGGAACGCCACTAGCAGGGTATGATCATTTACAAAAGAAGAGGGTGGCATTCAGGAGGAATGTGGTGGAGGAGCTAACAAGAGAGAGACATGGGAAGAAAATTGGCATCAAAATGTTGATGTACAAAAACAACAGCTGAAGGGCTGAGGATGCAATAGGAAGCCTGGTTAAGAGAGCAGCACCCCAGAAGAAGTCCCATGGTGGCAGCACGTTAGGAGACGGTCTCTCAGAAGGGCTTTTAGGTTACTCAGTGTAGGGCGTTCAGCCTTGGTGAGAACTGACAGAACACCTGGTGCTCTCTGCTCTTGGCTGAGCTGCATCATGCCTCATTAATGGTGTATCTATTCTCTTTCTTCCCTCAGCACAACATTAAAAACTGGAGATGAAAGCATGCCATTCTAAAACATATTTGGCTCAAAGAAAAAGATGCTACCCGGGACTACAAAAGATCTCTCTTTAATGCAACTTTAATTAAACTTTGCTTTAATTTGGATCACAATGAAGAAAATAGGGAACTTTTCATGTTGCCTCAAGTGGAGAGTGCTGATGTCCCCCAGGAATAAAATGTTGCCTTTAAGTGTCTTTCAATTCTTGGTAAGTTTCAGTCTTACTGAAAGTCCACTGCAGCAGCATAATCAATTGATGGTTATTTCCTTTACAGATTAATATGTCTTTCGGACACATACATTAAAAATGTGTTTCTTGTGTGTGTGCCCACTGAGATGTTAATAATAGCAGAGATAACTAGGAGAACAAAGCCCAAAGGCATAAAATTCAAATAGGTCCCAACTCTTTCCTTAGAGTTAACATAATTATATCTGGTGTCAAGAAGGCACCAGATGGGAGCATAGAAGAAGCAGGAAATGTCACTCTTCTGAAAAGTTCTTATGTGACAAACATCTCAAAACATCTACAAAGTCCATACCTGAAAATAAGACTCAACTACAGCATGTTGTGTTTGGACTCTCCTGTTTCAGAGAGAAAGTGCATGTTGCCGATAGCCATGTGTTACCTCTTCAACAAGTAGAGATCCATATGTCTCAGATTTGCCTTTGACTGCAGACATTTGCCAAGAACAGAAACATGTCCTCATCTGTACAGAGTAGAAGAAAGTTTGGTAAGTTCTGAAAAAGAACTCAACTGCATCTTGTGCTTCATCTGTACAGAGTAGAAGGAAGTTTAGAAGTTCTAAAAAAGAACTCAACTGCATCTTGTGTACTGAAGATGATGTTAGGTGTGTTACCTACAGAATGGAAAGAGAAGATGCACCCTACCCTTGACCACTGAAAAATATTGTTAGCTGGCATTGTATTAAATAGAGCTTTCTAAAGCAGCGGGATCAACATGTACATATATTACAAATGATGATTTATTATATTGGCTTATAGGTCTAGGGGTGAGTATTCCAAAGGTGGCCATCTGCATGCCATAAAAAATAGAGGACCCAGTAACTACCTTGTCCTTCCAGACGTCTTGATGTGTCAGCTGGCCAATCCAGCACTGAATCCTGAGACATTTCCTGGAGAGTCACTGAGACTGAATCCACACAGGAAGTATGAAGAAGCTGGAGTCTGATGGCAACTGCAGCTGTTAGATAGACCTTCTTACACAGAGGATGTGAGGGCAGCCAACCTCACAACAGTTTTCTCTCAGAACTCTTCAAATATGGCCAACTGTTGGATGGTGCTCCCTAAACTAATACCAGCAATACCCTCACCAACACCCATCACAAGCACATTTTTATCCCCAAATACATTTTGAATCTATTTTTGTAGCAGTTGGACAACACCCAGGAAAAGATTGCCTTCTAACTCGACTTAAGAATCTGTATTTAAGAATTCTTGTGCCAAACCCCGTTTCCTAGGTCTGTCGGTAATGTCTTCACAGGAACACAGCAAAGCTTACAATTCATGTTTTGCCTATGGGTGATTGCGCACAACAAAGGCAGGACGGGGCAACTGCTATGGAATGCAGCTCACAAAGCACATTTATTATCGGGCATCTATTATATCCATAAAGGCATTTTCATCCAAGTATATATTATCTGCTTCTTATAAAACAAACACATAAACCCTTGCTGTAAGGGAAGTAGCTAACATCTGAAAACAGATCCTATTATCTGTCCAGGGCCAAGTATCAGTAGCAAAATTATGTACTAGCCAGAAGAATCACTCCCAGCTTTGGGCACATGTTACTTACACTTTCACTTATGTTTATGAAAGACTCTAATCTGAGTAATTACTTTAAATACATGCGTAATTCATATTGGTTTAGTTGTAACATAAATATGTAAGTGTATATGCATATATATGATGTATATTTATAATTTATATTTTGATTTGTGAACATCACCATATTGCTACCATGTCATTAACACCTATACATTCTATTAAGTCCCTGACGGCAGCCATATTACTCTTCTAGGCCATAAGTTATCTGTGAGCTACTGAGGGGGAAAGAGAAATTTCTCAAAGAACACAGGGTGAAGTAAGATCATAATCAAGGACCTCCCTGGATGCTCTCTGGGCTATTCTCTTAGACCTGCCTACCTACAGTCTCACTTGGAATGTCCCATGTTGTTCTCTTTTCGATAGTAGAGTGAATGTGTTTCTGGTCTACAAATCTACAGTTGTTGCATGTGCATCTGGAGACACTGAGACATCATGTGTTCTGTGGAGAGTGAATACCTCAGTCCTTAAGGATGCTACAATTTACAAAGGCTTAGAATGAGTAAGGTGCCAATCTTTGCTGCATTCTCCGACTGTCATGATATCTTCTCATATGCATGGATGAAACTGTGAGACAGAATAACCCCTTCTTTCCTTAGGTGGCTTCTGTCAGACATTTCTGTCATGTAATTGGAAAAGAAATTCATGTGTTGCCTTTTATAGGATATTATTTTGAGACATTGAGACAAATGTATATGTGAACCTCAGACCTTAATAGTGGGAATCATGATAGGAAAATTGAAACCAAAAGAGGTGACTTAGTTCTCATCTGATATTTGGAGGTCTAGAGAGGGACTAGATGCAGCCCCCGGCCCCCTGGAGAGCAAGGGCATATAGGACACTCTCTTCTCCTTTCAGGACTTGAGTCCACTTTTCACAAAAGGAAGAAGAGTGAGATGAATGAGGTAACTAAACATAAACCATGGAAAAAACTCTTCAATATTCAGAATTGATCAAATTAAAATGCATTTTAAAAATGTCCATGCTCTATCATCAGATGAAATGATTTCAAGAGCTAAATTAGAGAAAATTTGAAGGACATACTTTTGTACACATGTGTGTGACTGAGAAATCCAAGGTAGTGCACAAATGAACTGACAAGCCTTTACTCCCAACTTTTGTACTTTGGTCATGCTATATGAATTGTTCTGATGATGAACTTAAAGGTGGCTAGATCTGAAAGCAAAGGGTACTCTGGTAAGGAAGTATTGACTGAGACATGGGAGTCATAGATGTATCCCTCGTCTGGGAAGTTCTTAGGTTTCTTGACTTCAAACGCTCTCCAGTATACAGAAAAGGAAGCTTAAGCCTCAAAGGGGCCTCAGCCTTGCCTTTTTCAAAGCTGTAAATACCACATAGCAGCTGATAGAAAAGGAATTAGAAAATATTTTCCTAATGGTAACCAGTGGTATGGTTATACCATCCAATGGTAACTAGCATACTAGTAGACAAGAAAAATGGCAAAGTGCCTTTCTCCCATCTGACAGTTGTGTACTTAATACTATAGAAACGTTAATTGAATTTTGTTTTAGCTATTTCTACTGATCCCACACCATGTCCGATGGAATATAACCACATGAAAATAGTAAAAACATTTTTTTAAAATTTGCTGTTATACAATACTAAGCTGGGAAAAAAAGAAGGAAAAGAAAAGATTATTCATGAATCTTGAACTCAGTCTTCCCCCTGTTTCCTTCTTCCGCTGACCCCACACCTATCTCTATTTTTTCCCCAAGAGATAAGATATTTCGAGGATGGAATTTATTGCTAACTTAATCAATATAGTGACAGAAAACTATCATTTCCCACTGAAAAGAATATTGAATCTTCTATATCTTTTTACAAATACATTTTTAATTTTTAAATTTAAAACAAATTTTCGTTCTCAGACCCATGCACCCCTCTTGCTCCCTCTCAAATCCACAGCCTCTATTTCTTTACTGTTATCTACATATGTAAATATACATATAAGTACAAATTGTATATACCTAAATGTATATGTACAACCTATTCACTTCATATATTGTTACTTGTTTGTATATGACTTCAGGGCTAAGCATTCGGTATTAGATAAACAGTTTGGGGCAAAAGCAATAGCCTACAATGGTTTGGAAATTCTGACAACCCTGACCAACAACTGAAAAAGGAGCTTTTCATGCCTGGTATTAGAATATTTTTTAATAGTCTGTGGATCTTGAAGGTAGTATCGTCATCCCAGATGGTAGTTTTTCATTTAAATAGACACACACACACACACACACACACACACACACACACACACACATATATATATATTACATACATGAATTTAGTATTTATTTATTTAATTTAATTAAATAATATAAATGAAATATGCAAATTAATATTGATTTATTTCATTTAACATGTATATAAATGAAAAATATATATTGTTATATTATTATAAATAATCCTAGTTGGATGGTTAATAGTATGGTTCCTTATAATTTTTTCACACATATTTATTGTAATTTATCCTTTTCTCCTGTGGTAGATTGAATGGAAATGGTCCCCATATGCTAATATAGTGGCATTATTGGAAAGGATTAGGAAGTGTGACCTTGTTGGAGTAGGTGTGACCTTGTTGAAAGAAGTGTGTCACTAGGAGTGGGCTTCAGAGTTTCGAATCCAAGCCAGGCCCAGTGGCTCTTCCTCTTTCCTGCTGCCTGCCGATCAGACGTAGAACTCTCAGCTACCTCTCCGGCACCATGCTTACTACAATGACGGCAATGGACTGAACCTCTGAACTGTCAGTCGAGCCCCAGTTAAGGTTTTCCTTTATAAGAGTTACCATGGTTGTGGTGTCTCTTAACAGCAATAAAATCCTAAGATATCTCCTTATTCTGTATTTGCCCTCCCTCCCCAATTAAAGTCACTCCATTTCTCTCACATCCTCCTTTAAACCACTTGTAACCGTCTAGTTCCATCTCTACCACTACCCATGACCATTTTTACTTTCCTCATTTCTGCAGTTACCCTAGAGTATCCACTCACATTAAATGATTTGGAGCTAAGATCAACAGATGAGAGATAACAGGGAATGTTTGTCTTTTTGGCTTGTGTTACCTTATTCAATATGATCTTTTCTCATTCTTTCCATTAACCTGAAAATTTCATGACTTCAATTTTCTTTACAGCTGAATAGTATTCCATAGTGTGTATGTATGTACCACATTTTCATTATTTATTCACTAGTTGAAGAACTTTTGAAAGGACCATTCTGTGAATAGGTTGCTTGTTTTGTTGTTGTTGTTGGTGGTGGTGGTGGTGGCATTTTGGTTTTTGGTTGTTTTTTTCTCTTTGTGCTTAGAAGTTTTTTAAAATATATATTCTGAATATTGATATCTGTCAGGTCTATAGGTGGTAAATATTGTCTCCCATTTGTCTGCTCCCTTTTAATTCGATTAATTTTTCCTTTAGCTATGCAAAGGCTTTTTAATTTTATAAGGTCACTTATGATAATTGTTGCCTTCAGTTACTAGGCAGTTAAGGTCCTATTGAAACAGTCCTTTCTTATAGTTGTGTCTTGTAGAACACCACCTATGTTTTCTTCTGGAAGTTTCACTGTTTCAGGTTTCACTTTTAGGTCTTTGATCCATTTGGGGTTAGTTTTTGTGCTAGGTAACAAACACAGGTCTGATTTCATTCTTCCTCATGTAGACATTAAGTTATCCCAGCACCAGTTGGTGAAGATGCTCCCTTTTCTCCAGCATATAGTTTGGGCACCTTTGGAAAGTATTAAATGGCTGAAAGTATGTGTATTAATGTTCGGGTCTTTGGATTTTTCCATTGTTCTAGCATTTCTATTTTCATATCGGTACCATATTGTCTTTGTTACTATAGCTCTGCCTTGTATCTTGAGGTATGAAATGGTAAACATTCCACCATTGTTCTTTCTGCTCAATATCGTTTTGGCTATTTGGGATAGTGTGTGTGTGTGTGTGTGTGTGTGTGTGTGCGGTTTCATATGTATTTTATGATACACTTTTAAAAATCTATTTACATGAAGATGAGATGGGGATTCTAATTGGGATTTCATTGAATTTGTAAATGGCTTTTGACAAGATGGTCATTTTTACCATATTAATTTTATTAGGTGATGAGTATGGTACATCTTTTCATTTCTTGGTCCAGATATTTAAAGTTTTCAGTGTAGAGGTCTTTCACCTCTTTCTTAGGGTATATTCCTAGATGCCTTATTTTCTTTGAGGTTATTGTGAATTCTAGTGTTTAAGCTATAATATGCTGTGGAGAGTTTCCTATTTGGTGCTTGGTGTTCTTGTGTATGTGTGAAAATTTCCCTTCGTATGGAAGTTTTTCTTCTATGATATTGCTTAACATCTTGTCTATGCCACTGACCTGGAATTTATCTCCCTCATCTATTCCTATAATTTGAAGGTTTAGGCTTTTTTCATGGTGTTCACCATTACCTGAATTTCTTTTTCTGTATATATATATATATATATATTCTTCGCTTATTTCATTTAGATTTGCAGCTCTGTCTGCTGGATTCACTCTACTTGTAAGGCTTTCCCTGGAGTTTTTCAGTCAGGTTGGCCAGTTTTTCAATTCCATCTTCAAATCTGCTTAAGTTCTCTTTGATGTTTCTGTGTGTCTCTATTGAATTCTGTTTCTGAATTCTAGATTACCACATTTCCATCAGCCTTATGTTTGTGTTTTCTTGGGCATCACTTCGGCATTTAATCTCTTTAAGTTTATTCACTTAAAGTTTATTTAGATGTTTCTTTGTGTCTTATTTAATGTCATTGAATTTTTGGATGAAGTTTATGATTGTTCTTTTAAACTCTGTGTCCTGGTGTTCGCCTAAGTAATTACCATTGGCGAATATTTTTATAGGACTGGTGAATTTGGAGGCAGAGGTGCTGCCTTGATCTTTTGTATCTTATGAGATCAGTGTATTTGGGCTTCTTTTGTTAGTTTTGTGTCTGATATGAACAAAGCAGGTTGGAGCAGAATAGGGATGAGTGGACTGGTTAGGGTCTGTAGTTTGAATATGACTTATGTGGAATGAAATTTGGTGTACACAGGGGGCTGGCTATGCAGCATGTGTGATCTAGTCTAAGCCTGGAGTTTGGAGGTAGTTGTGGGAGCTGGGGGGTGTGTTTAATGGAGAATCCAGCTGCTTCATCTTGCAGAAGATGCTCAGAGTCTGGCTGGACAGGGAAATTGAAACATTGCCCATGAAAGGCCCATAGGTTGAGAACTGAGGCAGGGGGTAGGGTGGGGTAGTATAGGGAGCAGAAGCAGTAATGCCATGTCAAGAGCCTGGAGGTGGGGAGCCATGCAAGCCAGTGGGGCCAGACTAGAACAGAGAATTGGGTGTGAGACCTGGCTAGATCTGAGGACTTGCTGAGGATGTGTTATTGGTTTAAATATTAAGGCAACTCCACGTAGTTAAAAGGGGTTTATTTTGTGGGGTAACTTACAAGTGAAGGGATAGGTGACAGGGTCTGGGAAAGGTGAAGCGCAGTCCAACAGTGTTCTCTGGAGAACGCTCCCTAGTCTCCCTCCAGCGTCCAGGGTCTTCAGGGGTCCTCTCTCGGCTCCTCCTTGTAGGCATGACTGTAGTGGGTAGCCATCCCAGCCTTGGCCTGGAAGTTCCAACCCCACTGAGGCTTTGGTAATGGTCATGCCCACAAGGTGGGGCTGAGGGAGGAAGCTGAAGACCCAGGATGGAGAGGAGAGGTCTCTCTTGGTTCTGGGACCCTGGATGCTGGAGGTAGACCGAGCAGAGTTCTCCAGAGAACACCGCTGGACTGTGCCATACCTTTGCCAGACCCTGCAACCTATCCCTTCATTTGTAAGTTATCCCACAAAATAAACCTCCCTTTTAACTACATGGAGTGGTCTTAATAATTTCACCAATGCATGACAGTTACTGAAGCCTCAATGTGGGTAGTACTTCCAGGTCAAAGCTGGAATGGCTGCCCACTACAATGTGTGGAGGGGATCATCATTCCAATTCATCTGCCTAGGCCCTTGTAAAGAGTGTGTAGGATCTTGCTGGGTGAGGAAGGTGGAGTATGGCACATAAGAGGATTTCTGCTTCATTACATGGACAGGATAGATAATGGTTTAGCTTTAAGCAGAGCTCTGAGAGAAGACAGCAGCTCTCCACATGGCAGTAGTTACCATACCAAATGATAGGAGGCAACCCCTCAGAACATGCTAGAGCTTCTGAGACTATGATTATTTGACAGATTCACAATTCACACATCCTTCCTGGGCAGGACCTATGCCATTATGAGCCCTTCTCCTGGAGTCCTCTCCTATGAGGCCTTTTAGGAGAAGGATGCCTTTATCTCATTCTGTTGGTCACAACATGAAGAAAAAGGAGCACTTTTGAGAGACAATACAGTTCCTATTGCTTCTGAGGCATCTTAATGGATCTCCACGGGCAATTGCAACACTTCAGAAACTGAGTCATTGGCTCATAGCAACAATTCAGGGTGAGAGGCACTGGCCTGTACAGAGAGTTTGACCTAGGGAACACTTTCTTGTATATCTTCAAGGAAGGAACTTCTGTTAGGGCTAGAGAATTTACACTTACCGACTTAGAGCATTGTTGTGGGCATATTTGTAAAACGAGTCTCATCATTCTTCACATAGGTTCGTTAGTTCTTACAGTCTGTCATAGTTTTTGTCAGTGTGACACAAACCCAGACATACTTGGGAGGAAGGAGTCCCAGGTGAAGAATTGCCTCCATCAGATTGGCATTTGTGTGGGGCATTTTCTTGACCGTGTTTGATGTGGGAGTACCCAGCCCAGGGTGGATGGTGTCATTTCTGAGCAAATGGATCTGGGATGTAAAAGAAAGGTAGTCAGAGGAAAAGAAGCCTGTAGGTAGTGTTCCTCTGTGGTCCTGCTTTTTGTTCCTGCCCTAACTTCCCTCAAATATGGACAGTGAAAGTAACCCTTTCCTCCCCAAGTTCATTTGGGCCAGTGTTTCATCACAGCAACAGAAAGCAAAGTAGATGTGGTAGTTTGAAAGAAAATGGTCCCCACAGGGAGTGGCATTATTAGGAGGTGTGGCCTTGTTGGAGGAAGTATGTCACTGTGGGGGTGGGCTTTGAGGTCTCTTTTGCTCAAGCTTCCCTCAGTGTAACAGTCAGTCCACTTCCTATTGCCTGCAAGATGTAGGATTCTCGGCTATTCTTCCAGCAACATCTGCCTGCATACTGCCATGCTCCCTACCAAGATAACAATGGACTGAACCTTTGGAACTGTAAGAGAGCCCCCTTAATTAAATGTTTTCTTTATAAGAATTGCCATGGTCATGATGTCTTTTCACAGCAATAAAAATCCTAACTAAGATACTAGAACTCGACCCAAGTAGGCTAGGATAAGAAATACTTTGTGCAATGAAAGCTTAATTCAGCAGGTTTAGGTCACTCAGACCCTATATGTTGTCCAGAAAGGCTTGGCTAACTCTTGGGAAATGATCCCTGAGCCCCCAGAACACTCTGTCCTATAACAGTGCTTTGTGTGCCTGAGGCCGTGTGCCAAGAGGCACTGGTTTTATCAGATTATTTTTGTGATGACTTTATGAAGAAAATCTAGTTTCTCCTGGAGGGCTGAAGTCTGAGTGGGTGACGGTGGTCACACAGGGGTAGCATGTTACTGTGATCGTCTGAGATGAAAACACAGATCTCAGGCCCAGGTCATCTTCACTGCTTGGCAACCCTTGGTTTTAATCTAACTTGACATAACTTGATTCACATCCACCTCAAATATTTCAGCTTTGGGTTATAAATCTAATCTGTCAAATTTCCCTTGGCACTCCTGAGCTCTGTGTTTAAAATCTTCCTTCAGAAGTCACCAAGTGAGAGATTCCATCTTCTCCTGCTCTGCCCATTCCCTCCCCACTCACCTTTGCCTTGGGCCTCTCACCGGCTGAGGCACTGCCAGCCCTTTTTAATTAACTTGCCCCTGACCTGTTCATGGGCTTAGTCACCCCTGTAGCAAGTTCATTGTAAACAGTTGAGGTAGTCAGCTCAGTTCAGGGACTGAGACAGGAGGTAGATTTTCAAGGGAGGGGGATGGTCTCCAAGAGCTAAAATTACAAGCTGTTTGTAACTTATTTGCCGGTACTTCCTGTCCATTGAATGTTTAAAAATAGAGCAGCACAGGGCAGCTTACAAGTGACCCAAAGCTAAAAGGGAAGCAAGCAGACACTGAATATGGTTAGCACTTTCCTCTCACAAACATACCTCCTGAGGTTGGGCCACACAGAACAACACATAGCAAGCTCTAAAGTTAAACCAATGACAACAAAATATGGTTAACTGTCCAATGCATGACCTAGAAAAATCAGAACCAGCAAACTATCAACAATAAAATGTGGTTATCCATCTTCACCTACCTAATGACACATCCTGTTCCTTGGACTACACATGAGTCCTACTATCCAGCCAGAGGCAGATGTCTATGACAGGACCTGGCCAAGTAGAGATTCACTGATATGGACAAGTTAATGTTTCTGCCCATGAGCCTACTTCAGACATCAGGTCAGATACTGTGCATAAGCAGCTGGCCCAAAATAATAGAGCACAGATGCTGTACCAGAAGTTCAAGCCACAGGGGACAGACTACAGTTCTCATACCCATGCCAATAACAGCTTTGATGAACAAAGGCCTGGGGTAACCAGCAAGTCCCCCTGGCCTACCTGGCTTGCTATTCTCACAAGTAGTACTGTATTTCTTTGCATTTGTTTTATTAAAAACTCACTTAACCTGTCCTCTTGTCTCTGTTTTTCTTTGGTGCTTGGGAAGTGTTCTAGGAGAGAGCTCTCTAACCTTGGGGAGAGATCCCTAACGTAGGGGAAAGATCCCTAACCTTAGACCATCTTGCCCCAAACCCCAGGTGTTTCTTTAGGTCTCTGGTAGCAAAAATCAACACTTCAAATGCATGTCCACTCTCTGCATACTTCTTATTTCTAACTTAGAGCAATGTTCTTATTCTCAAGATGTCTCCTTTCCTATCAAGAGACCAACAAAACCAACTGAACTATTCTAAAAACATGTATGTATTATATAATAAAATTTCCACTGTTTTCTGTAAGGGTGTGATTATTTTTATACCTCAAAAACAATTCAGTATGTCTTCTTCAAATATTGTAAGATACTGGGGCTAAAATTATAATTGTGAGACCATGTTTGCTTGGAAGAGCCAAAATCCCTTTTCAGTTCTATTTTAGCTTTCTGTCGAGGCTAGACTAGGTAAAGACAAACTTAGGAGCAGAAACCAATGTTTATTACCTGGACTTTTCCTAGGTCAGAAGGCTACAGTATCCAGACTGGTTTCTGTGCTGCAGGGTTCAGAAGGTCAAAATCAAGGTTGTAGTCAGCAAGTCTTTAGATGAAGGACCCAGAGGACAATCAGCTCAGGGGTGAGCCCAGCTTCTTCTGGTGGAATCTTCCTTGCAGTGCAGAAACAGGGTTCCTTGAATTTTGTTAGCAGTTAATGAGATAGTACCCTGGATCCTAGAGGCCTTTCCTTCCAGCTTTTTTTTTTTTTTTTTTTTTTTTTCCCGAGACAGGGTTTCTCTGTGTAGCTTTGAGCCTTTCCTGGATCTTGCTCTGTAAACCAGGCTGGCCTCAAACTCACAAAGATCCACCTGCCTCTGCTTCCCGAGTGCTGGGATTACAGGCGTGCACCACTACCGCCCAGCCCCTCCAGCTCTTATATGGGCAGCATCTGTATCTCAAGCAGGATGCCTTGAATCCATCATGTACTCACAGTCTCCCTACTTTATCTCATCTGCTCCATGAATTTTCTAACCCTAACCAGAGAAATTCTTTAAGGACTCATGTGGTGAGGTCAAATCTACAAATAAAATCCAGGATCATCTCTCTGTTTGAAAACTAATGATCTTAATTACATTTGCAATTTCTTTTGTCAGGTGATTTAACTTTTTTTTGGGGGGGGGGTTTGGAGACAGGGTTTCTCTGTGTAGCTTTGTGCCTTTCCTGGAACTCACTTGGTAGCCCAGGCTGGCCTTGAACTCACAGAGATCTTCCTGGCTCTGCTTCCCCAGTGCTGGGATTACAGGCGTGCGCCACCACCGCCCAGTGATCATTTTTGCAAGTCTTAGGATTAAGGTTTGAATATGTTCGAGTAGCAAAATTCATTTATCAGTCCTTGGCTAAAAATGAAGTTACCTGAAGGTACACCTAAATTTATCCTTTCAACAAGAGCCACAGGACTCTCATCGGCCATCATCTCTATCACTTTCTCCCACTTAGCATCATGCCTGTGTCTTCTTCCACAGACTGGGAAAGATGCTCACTAAAGTTCTCTGCGGACACAGGGTCAGTTAGGTGGCCATGCTGAGTATAAAATAAACATGGAAATGTACCTTCACTCCTATTCCATTAGATGCAGTTTCCGATCTAGGGGAGTTGGAAGCATCCCATTACTACTAGGTGAGGAGCAGCAGACCTGAATCCATGATGCTTTAAGAGGACAGGAGCTTAAAGCACAGGGAAAGTGGTACATGTGTAACTGGAACCAGAAAATAGACATGGCAATAAATATGATCTTGTTATTTGCCATTCATATAGTCTAGGATGAAAAGGTTTATGGCAAGTAAGTGGTACCAGCTCTTACACTGATACCAAGTGATCAAATAAAAAACATGCATCTTTCAAGTTCAACACTGGAATGATTTGCTCTTTAGCACGACCTTCATTGTAGTTTGAAACCTCAATGTCATCAAAGAAGAGTATATGAGTGGATATATTATGTCTACCTAACAGCAAATATATAGCAATTAAATATTAAACACATGTATTATTTCATATAGCATAGGAAGTAGGGTAATCCCAGAGTCGGGAGAGTAAGCCATTCTCAAAAGTTCCCCCTTCTGTGTCTTTTTTTAATTTCCTTGGAATTTGAGTTTCCTTAGACTCATTCTTTTCATGATGCTCAGATGCAGAAACCACATGCACATAATAATGTCAAGAGGGAAGAAGCAACGGTTAGAGAAATGACCACCGTGTCTCTCACAGAAAGTGAAGCATATTCATACTAACTACACAGCTTATAGATAGTAAAAGACACAAACTACATTAATCAGAGACACAGAAAATGGCTATTTGCCTGACAATGGCTGTTTGGGATTTTTTTTTAACATACTAGGAGTATTAATGTCTTTCTTTATAACCAAATGACAAAGCCTTAATTCTTAAATGTGAAGAATGAAACAGAGACTAAAGAAAGCCTTGGAACAAGAAATACACATTTCAGCAAGATACAGTGAAATAAATAGTGTGAGACACACTGACTCTCCAAATGCCAAAGGTAGCATTGCCTTACGTTTAAGAAGAATTACCTGTTGAGGAATTACCAGGAGCTCTACAGAGAAAATAAACCACTAATTAACATGACAATGTCTGTGTGAGCATGAATGGAGGTGTAGTAAAGTAATGTACGTTTCTCTCATTATAAAGGATAGTCTATTGTCTATCTGTCCATCTGTTTATGATTTCAGCATTAGCAAATACTTAAAAAAAACATAGGCACAAGAAGCACAGAAATAGCAGCTGTTTAGTCATTTCACTCATTAGTTTGGTCTGGAATTTAATACCATATCTGACATTTAGTTTTTAAGATAGGAGATAGAGAGATGATGGGTTTAAGCAGCAGAATGGACAAAATTAGGAAGCATCTCAAAGTATAGCTAAGTCAAACAGATTTCTAGCAAGGGATGTTTTCATCTATTGGCCAAACACACCGGTGAGGGGAAGCATTTTCATTTTCAAGACCTACTATAAATGATTATAGGTTGTTTCAGAATAAACCATAAGAATTATTCCCATTGTAACAACATTGTTTTTAGGGTTGTATGTTTACCTGTAGCTAGCCCTTGGCTCATAAGGTTTTCCAAGGTAAAAATAATTTTACGCGGAATAAAAAAAAATAACAATACCTTCAGTGTTGTGCATTCCACAGTAATTGTACAACTCCATTGTTTTCCATGTGTTATAGGTTCAGTACAAGTCAAAGTTAAAAACCATAAAGCATAAGTAAGTTTCAACTCAATGAAATCCCGGGCATGTCTGTGGCTGTATCCTGAATTCATCTCAGATCCCAAGTGAGACAAGATAAATGAAATGGAACACTTCACCCGGTTCCACAAATTCCCTCTGCAGCCTTCCCAGCAGGGTGAGTTATAGCTCATCTGAAAGACTCTGAAACGCAGTGCTTTGTACCGTTCTTGTTTGGTTACATGTGACAGGTGGGGTCTGTGAGAGTCGGGACTAAATTACAGCTTGCTCTGAATCTGAAGGTGCAAGACTTTTTGCATAGATCCGTCCTTCTTTGCAAAGTGGAGGCTGTGAGGGTTGCAGACACTTTTCAGGAGTAGTCACATACTGCTAGGCCAACAGTGGAGGCCACCCTGCTGACATGCTGGGCACGTTGCCCGCATCCATTCCACTAACACTCTTCTGGCTTCTTTCCTCACCCGCTTAATGCCGGGGAATGACAGGTGCAATGTAGACCAGGCTGGCACGGTGTCTGACTGTTCCAACGGCTGGGACTTCCTGTCTGACAGGATTTACCCAGTCGTGATGGATGGTGTCTGGAAAACAAGAGGGAAGTGAGAAAGAAAACTCCTGCACTACTCCACGGGGGTCTGTAAAATGCCCACCTACGAGACTGATTTGAGAAGCGCCGTATCTGACAAGAGTTGAGGGAATTAAGAGTAATTTGATTACAGGTGCTCGGCTGGCATTCATTTTCCTCTTATTATCTGAGAGCCCTCCCTGGAGAGAGAGCACTAACCTTCCAGGGAGCCGATGAATGGCTCTATTAAAAGCTCCGTAGTTTGTTCATGGCTCTGTAGCATCTGACCATTTTATGAACCCAGCGGAATTGTAAATAGGAAACAGAAGAGAGGAAATGTCTTCCTCAAACACTGTACAGATGACTAGGTCTGTCTTCAGTGATTTGTAATCCGAAAAGAGACTCGGCACACAGATAAAATGATACCAGCTCATAACTGCCCCCACCTTCAGGTGCCTGCTCCATGAGGATGCCCCTTAACCAACAGGCTTTTCCATGCTGTGTGATGCCAAACTGTGATGGTTTCTTACAAAAATAAGCAAGACTATTTTTTAATAAAATGTGATTAATTTTAAATATTTTGCTAATATTTTTTTCCTTTTTCTTTTTTGTTTGTTTTGCTGTTGCTGTTCAAGACAGGGTTTTTCTGTATAGTCTTGGCTATCCTGGAACTCACTCTGTAGACCAGGCTGGCCTTGAAACCTTCCCCTACCAAAGAAAACAAAACAAACAAACAAAATTGAAACACAAAAACAAGGATTAAAAAAAGTCTTGGAATCTATGGTATGTCACTCAGTATACCCTTCTGCCCAAACGTCTTTACTGGCAGATGTTCATTGCAGTGGGTGATTGGTCTGGTTTGAGGCCTCTGGCTTCCACTGCATCACCAATAGTGGATCCTCACATCGACTCCTCTCCAGTATCCTGTTGTTGCTCTGTGTCATGGAGATCATGCAACTTTGGTTCTGCAGGACCAACCTCTTCACGCTCTCCAGCACTTCATGGATGTGGCAGATATTGCGAGTGGTCTAACTCAAAGCTCTGGAATTGGGCCTGGGTGGTAGCTGAGTTGGTCAGCCTGCCCACTGTCTCTCCTGCACCCAAGCTGCTGGGCCAGCTCTCCTGCTTTGCCTTAGGGGAGGGGTAGACAAGCTCTTCTTCCTGTGGCAGCTGTCTCCAGCACTGCCCCAGGGAGGGGTGGGGGCAGCTCTTCTGCATCCAGGGCCAGTTCAACAATGCTGCCCAGGGGAGGTGCCTTTTGGGGTTTTTTTGTTTGTTTGTTTTGTTTTTGGAGACAAGGTTTCTCTGTATTACAGCCCTGGCTGTACTGGAACTTGACTTGTAGACCAGGCTCGAACTCATAGAGATCCACTGGCCTCTGCCTCCCAGGTCCCATATTCTTAAAGCTATAAACATTCAAAGTTTTTGTGTTACATAAAATCCATTACTAACTGTAAACATTTACTATAAATCAGATAATGGCAGCTGTATTTTTTCTTTTGTTTTATTTTCCTCTTTTGCTTTTACTCTTAATAATGGTTAACAGTTAATCAACACTTAAAGATTAGTGACCATGTGCCTACCCACAGAAAATCAGTTATATTGTTTCTTATAATATTTTGGACATTCTCTCTATTTGACAAGGAAGAAAACAGCTTTTACAGGGAAAATTCTTAATGTCTCTAATCCTTTAGAGACACAGCGACACAGGGAGAAATTAGAGGATTTCCGAGAAACAAGCAGCTACGGAGTAGAATCTGAGTCCTGCAACATTTTGTTTCAGAAGATGAACAGTCTGGGTGTTCGCACTGGTTGCTTGTTTATAGGAATAATTTCCATCTTGCTTTGAAAGAGAATCATCTCTGTATCTGGCCATACAACCCAAAGCAACTGAAGGACTTATGTAGAGGTGAGCTGTGGTCGGACTCCAGAACCACCGTTTTCTTACTCCACTGATGCTTCCATGGCACTACGGTCTGGTGGTCACCATGGCTCTCATGTCAGAAACGTGACCTGTAGGAATATCAAATAATTGATCCTTGTATCTCCTTATAAAATGATGGTGTATGGGTTCCACCAGAGTTCTGGGAGGACCTTTCTACAGGACCACACACTCTCAGAATCAGGAGTACAACAGTAAAGAACTGATATGTAGTGTCCACGAGATGCCAATCATCGTGTTATGTCTTTGACACACACAACCGATAACCATTCAAATAAATTTAAGCAAAGCCATTAGAAGTTACCCTGAGCCTCATTGTACATTAAAGGAAGCTGAGGTTTAGCACATGTGGTGGTTTGAATAAAAAGGCCCCCCACTGACTCATAGAGAGTGGCCTTATTGGAGATGTGGCCCTATTGGAGGAAATATGTCACTGGGGGTGGAATTTGAGGTTTCAGATGCTCAAGCCAGACCCAATGTTTCTCTCTTCCTGCTGTTTGATAATCCAGATGTAGAACTCTCAGCTCCCTCTCCAGCACCACGTCTGCCTGCACGCCGCCATGCTTCCCACCATGGTGATAACGGAATAAGCCTCTGAATTATAAACCAGGACCAATTGTTTTCCTTAATAAGAGTTGCTGTGGTCATGGTGTCTCTCCACAGCAATAAAACCCTAACTAATACAAGCAGCTTAGCTAGTTTTTCATTTTTCTGAAATGTTAAGAAAATATTCAAGGTCTTTAAAGTGAAGTTCTATTATGAAGAGGCCACACAGAATGAAACAGACTACCAGTCACCTCAAACTTCGGATTTAGCCACCAACTCTATACAACTGCTGGCCAGTTCAACAGGCACAGATTGAAAAACATCACAAAGACATGATCTAAGATCCCAGATGGCTGACTAAAAACACTTGTTTTTGTTTTTTGTTTTTTGATTTTTGTTTTTTGTTTTTTTCTCCCAGAGAGCCCAAGACAAAGAATGAATGGCTGATATTTGGGTAAGAAAACTACTAGAAATAGTACAGATGAAGCAGAAAAACTGGAGACTCAGGATGGCATGTAAAGAGGAGAATAGAGTAGTTCATATTATCTACTCCATTTTTTCCAGTTGAGACTTGCTCAAATCACATTAACTGGAAAAAAATTAACAGAAGGCCAGCATTCCCCAGTGTTATCAAGGACACCTGGACCTTTTGCTCTTAGCTAATCTTTGTAGATTTCAAGCCAAGATGAAGAGTGTATAACCTTGCATGGTTCCAGAAGCATACCCCAGGTCACAACATAAACACCCATAACCAGGCATTAGCTGCACGGTGCCATTTGAGATTAATTCAACCCTCAATCTACCCCCATTACCCTTTGTTGTCCCACCAAGCCACTGGAGTGGCTCTGACCCCATGTGCCCTTAGAAACTGACAAGTAAGCACTATGATGCACTGGTTCCAGTTCCTGAAGTTAGAATGCTATGTCACACTCACCCATGTAGTAACTAGACTGTGTGAAGACCCTTAAAATTAATAGCTCATCCTACAGTATGTCCACCCTTACTCCTGCACATCAGAAAGACATTGAAAATTATATTCTGTCTACACTCCTTTCCACCTTGTCTTTTAAATATATCATTTTAATTGTGTATATGCATATGTACATGTGGGTACTCTCTTACTGCTGTGTACACCATTACATAAATACCTGGGACAACTTGAGTAGCCATGTATCAGAGACCGTAGCTCTACTAAATATTGCCTCCCTCCACAGCACCTAACTAGCATACAGAGAAGGATAGGCTCCATGCTTCTACTGATCCACACATCTAGCCTAGATCCATCAATCACAGCAGAAGAAACTATATAGAGAATACACTACTACAGTCAAATGGAACCAAAGCATATGTTCCATTCCATGGGTACACAATAAGACGGATATACCTGCAAAAGAAAGTCTATTACTGCAAAAGCTACTCTTACAAATGGATAAAGACTATAATATCAACACGGGGACATAGAAATATGTAAAAGCAAGGTAAAAATGATATCTCCAAAAGAACTCAATACTTTTCTAGTAACACCCTTTACACACTGAAAGAAAATAGATAAAATACCTGCGAAAGATTCCAAAAGTATGTTTCTAAATAAATTTAACAAGGTAGGGGGGTGCCTGAAGAAATGGCTCTGTGGTTCAGAATACTTCCTGCTAAGCCAGAGGATGCAAATTTAGCTCCTAGTACCACCCTTGTCCAGTGGTACACAATCACCTAACTTCTTCTTGTCTCTACAGGCATCTTCACTCATGTGCACATGCCCATATGCATTATTCGATTGACATATTTAAAAGACAAGATGGGAAAGAAGGTAGACAGAAAATTCAGCAAATTTATTGCAACAAATCATAATCTAAGTAAGACATTTAAAAGACTAATCTACAAAAACAAACAGAAAGCTTGGATCCAAAGAACTCAAAGATCCAATGAACATAAAATGTATGAACAATCCTAGTAACAGACTGTATCAAGCAGAAGAATTTCTCATTGTGAATGCATGTTATCTTAAATAAATTGCAGATTAAAAATAATAATATAGGAAAAAGGATGGCAGCAGGTCCCAAGACCTATGGGGCCACTTAGTGAAGAAAAACCTAGCCGAAAACTTCCAATTACTGGGAAAGATATACACTTTCAGATCCAGGAGTCTCAAAAGAGCAAATAGTTTCTCATTCTGGACCATTATAATGAAGCTGCCAAAGTCCAAGAAAAGAAAATTCTACACATAACAAGAGAAAAATGGCAAATCATGTCCACGAGAGCCCTTCTGGGTTAATGAAAGACTTCTCAGCAGAAGCCTCACAGACCAGGAGAGAGGGCGAGGCTGTGTTTAAACTCCTAAAAGAATCACATTTCCATCCAAGCACATGATACCCAGAAAAGCCACCCTTCAGAGATGAAGGAAAAACAAGGCACCTTTGAAGTCATCATCACCAGACCAGTCAGCCAGAACAACTGAGTGAAGTCACTTTGCTTCTAGTAGCAACAGAAGATAAGATCAATCATGAAAACACACACAAGTGGAAAACCCAGTCGAAGTGGGATTATACAAAAGACAGAAAAATAACCAGAAACTACAAAGAGAGGCAATAAGAGCAAAACAGGTTACACAAAACCAGCAGGAGAGCATAATAAAACAATAGGAATAAGTCTTTACAAGTAAATATAACCCTGAATACCAATGTATACATTCCCCAATTAAAATATTTAGATTGACCTAATGCAAATGGATTAAAAACAAACTAATGAGCACCATTGAGATGGCTCAGCAAGCAAAGGGCCTTGTTTCCGAGTCTGAAGTTTGATCCCAAGGACTCACATGAGTGAAATGAAAAGAATACACTTGTCCTCTGGCCTCTGTGAATGCACACAAATATGTCTTTTAAAAATATTTATTTTAAAAACTGTATTAAAAAGTAATTTTGAAACAATGACATTATCAACGTTGTCTCTCATTGGTAAAGGCACATGAAGAATCAAAGAGATGAGAAAAGATAAAAGAGAAAAAGAAGCCCAAACAAAAGGAAATAGCTCTACTTACACCAGACAAAGAAGTCTCTGAACCAAACACCGTAAAACTGGGAGAAGAAAGTAACAGTATGATGATTAGGGGACAAATTCGAGTCAAGGTAATAACAAATTATAAAATTCATCCATTCAGCCACAGATACCATGTTACAAAAGAAACACTAGTAGATCTAACTGTAAGTCAGAGTGGGGCTTCAAGGTCACATTGTTACCAGAGTGTGCAGAACCTAGACCAAAAGGAAAGTCAGGAAAGAAACATCAAAAGGTCTTTCTGTAGTTCAGAAGCACCTAGCATATTTGCAAAACCTTTCTCCCTGTAGCTGCCAAATATGCACTCTTCCCCTCAGCACATAGAATGTTCTCTGGGACATGCCATGAGCTGGACTACTACAGAACTTCATTACACACTTAGAGAAACATTAACACTAATTCTTCTCAAACTTTTCCTCACCACTGAAAAAGAGGGGACTCCCAAACTCATTCTATGAAGTCCCCTGACTCCAAACAATAACAGTAACTGAGGAAAACTACCAAGCATGCCTGACAACACAGATGAAGTACTTCTCAATAAACACTAGCAAATTGAACCCAACTGCACCTCTAAAGATCACATAGCAAACTCACATGAAATTTATCCTAAGGATGCAAAGATAATCACATATAGAAATTGATAAACATATATTTATAAAGTATATATTTTCTGACTAATATGTGCACTCTCATATTAATCACTATAGAGAATCAAGAGCTATCCAACACTGGAAGTATCTCCTTCATTTTGCTGCCAAAGAAATTCCCAAACCATCATATTCTGGCTATAACTTGTAAATGGTCTATACGCTGAAACTAATTTTTTTCTTTATAAGTACAGTCTGAATTGCCAAATTCATGCAACAAGCAGTAGTGTTGGGATCATAAACATAGAGAATTGTACTTCAACTTGGCATATAGCTAGCCCAAATGAGGTATGGGATTGTGCTAAAGGGATTCATGTATGCTGCAGATACAGACACAGTTATGTGAGTAAGCTCTCATCTAAGTGTTGTGAGCACAATGGCAATGGAAAATAGTTATGACCCCTTCTCTCAGTTTAGTTTTGACAGATAAAAGCAAAAAACAAATTATATAAACAATACAACAGTTAAAACAATAATAAAAGAGAAAACTATGATGACTACAGTCTAAATGAACACATGAAATATTGTTAGATTTCTTCCAAAAGACTGGATACTAAGCTAGTAAAACTAAAAAAAAAAAAAGTATGTCACTAAGTTTAAAGATGTCGTTTAAGTGGAAAGATACAGACTTGCAAAGGCTTAATGTTCAAAGTATTCTGTGGTACTGACATAAAATAATCTGGAGCACAAGTCAACAGTACCGGAATGTCAGTGTGCCCACACACAAAATGCACTTCTCACTCATACTCTGTCTTTGATGCTAGAGGTCAGATTTTATAGATCTTTGTGACACACTATCTAAAGTTTGTTAATTAGCCTCAAAGCAACGGTAAACATTGGATGATTTGAAATTGAAGAACAATCTCAAGTACTTTTGGAAAAGGCCACCCATTCTGAAAAGGACAAGGGTGAATACGAGAAGGGAGATTGGGACAGGGCTGCTTTGCTTCTGTGATTGCCAGACAACATTCATGTTGTATGATTGCTTCCTAAGTGGCTGCTCAGGTACCTATTTTCAATGTACAAGAGTTGTAGTTTCTCATACTCTGTTTACTATTTCAAAATTTCATACTGTTATATGTGATCATATACCACACCCCAACATCCTCTTAAACCTCTCTAACTCTTGATAGGATAAACACTTCTTCTTTCTAGTATATCTCTCCTCCTATTTTTATAGACTGCATTTGCTGGTGATTCATAATAGTTCATTAAAATTGTTGGTATGACTATGAGTGGGGCTTATTTACTTGACCAAAGGCAATTAGTCCATGGCTACACCAGTAAGGATATGATTCTACCTCTCAGCAACTATTAGCATCCTACAGCTCCACTGGACCAGGAGGGGCCTCATAAGTCTTTCCTTCATTCATGATGCAATGTTGTTGGGCCCAGTGTTGTATAGGTAATCACCACTGCTGTGTGTGCATGGGTGCCCCCGTTATGTCACATCCAGAAGACACAGTTTTGCAGCACTCCTCCCTACCTTCTGGCTTTCACATTTCTACCCTTCTGAATCAGGTTGACTATTCATGAGAAACAGAGGGTAGCAAGATTGGACAGGGAGCATGTTATTCATTCACTGCCCTTTCATTCTACTGGAGTTTTATCATGGGGAGCCTATATTATTTTGAATATGTATATTCTATATATATTCTGAATATATACATTCTGAATATATATTCTAAATATATTACATATTCTGAATACACACACACACTACTCACATACTATCTGGGCATGGTGGTGCATGCCTTTAATCCCAGCACTCAGGAAATAGAGGCAGACATATCTCTGTGAGTTTGAAGCCAGCCTGGTCTACAGAGTGAGTTCCGGGAAAACCAGGGATATCCAGAGAAACCCTGTCTCAAAACAAAGACAAAAACAATCAAACAAAAACAAAAGTAAAGCCTCCACCAGTGACTCTGACACTCACACCCTTTTTAAAGAATATCTTACATCTCAGTAAGACTGAATTCAATCCTTTGAAGCAAATATAAAATGATTAACCTTAGCCTTGTGAGTTTCCCCTGTGCCCAAGTGAGTCTGTTTCCATCATATTCCAGTTCAGGCAACAGTAGCAGTCAAACACTGGGGACTCTAAACCCCTCAGAGTGCCCTGATTCTCTGTGAACACACAGCTAACCCTGAAAACTCATCTTTGTACGTATAAAAGAAAGAAACCTGTCTTCTCTCAGAAGGTAGAGCTGGAGATGGTTAATGGCCTTGGGAGATGATTAAAAACAGGAACAAGTGATAGAAAAGACCACAGGAAGAAAAGCCAATGGTCATGTGCATATTGAAATGGCAGGGACAATGAGGATTTGGTTCCAATAGTCTTTCCTAGGAAGTGGGGACCTCTGAACTGTCAGCTGCTACCATCTGAATATGTTCAGATATATCCCTAAGGGTCTGTGTGTCTGAACTTTGGTTCTCAGTGAAGCAATGACAGTGTTGAACACATAGAACGCAGGGCCTAGCAGGAGGTCTTTAGCAAACTTGAGGACATGCTTCCATGCCATAGTGAAGAAAGCCCCTCCCCACACCTCTCCCTATCCTTGTCTGTTTTGCAGGCATGCAATCACACATGCAATTGCACCACACTGTGACACAGTCACAAGAACACAGTCACCTCAGGCACCATGCCCTTGAGTAGACACTCAATGGGCTAAATGAGCTTCTTTCTTACAAAATTGTTTCAGTTCTTTCACGATAATAACAGAGATGGACTAATGCATCAGGCAAGAAGACCATAACTTGAGAACTAGCCCAGCTGACCCCTCCTCTGGTTAAAACACCATGGCTAAGACAACTCATAGAATAAAGTTTATTTGGGGCTTTTAGTGTTATAAAGTCTGAGTCCATAATCATGGACTGGGGAACATGGCAGCAAGCAGGCAGGCATGGATCTGGAACAGTAGCTGAGCAATTTATTGTGAGATACAACCAGTAAGCAAAGAAAGCTAACTGGAAATATCAGGGGCTTTGGAAACTTTGAAGCCCACCCTCATTGACACACCTCTACCAACAAGGCCACACCTCCTAATCCTTACCAAACTGTTTCACCAACTGAGGACCAAGCATTCAAACACATGAGCCTTTGGGGCCATTCTCATCCAATCCACCACAGTCCATCTCCATAGCTCTTTCTGAGACCAGAGTTCAGTAGTGGGATGTGATGTGACACTGAGCAACAAGGATACCTGCTATTTCCCCAGGAGATAAAGGCATTTGCCTCAGACATGACCAACAATGATATATATGACCAATTCTGTCATGTCTATTTCAGCATCTTTCTTACAAAATAAATGATCAGATATGTAGGTCGCTTTTACAAGTACTTCATTAAAACAATAAAAAAAACCATCAGTTATATGATTGCCTCTGGTTATTTGCAGTTCACTCTGGATATTATTTTTCAGAACAGAGTGGAAACTGAATTTTACTTGTGTGTTCATTTCAAACATATGGTTATCATGACTGCTAGCATAAAAATGTCACAAGCCCATATTTCTTTTTTGATAACTTTGTTCTTCCCATAGGCTATGACAGTCTATTAATGAAGTAATGCACTTTTACTAAATGTTGTTTACACTGATTGTGAAGTTACCCACTAAATGGCCCTTGACAAACTTCTCATATTTTTTACACTCTGTATTTACTAGGATGGTGTGCTGTAGTGGATAGCCATCCCAGCATTGGCCTGGAAGTTCCAACCCCCATTGAGGCTTCAGTAATGATCACGCCCACAAGGCGGGGCAGAGGAGGGAGCGGAAGACGGAGGATCAAGAGGAGGTCGCTCTCTTGGTTCGGGGACGCTGGACGCAGGAGGTAGACCGAGCAGAGTTCTCCAGAGAACACTGCCGGACTGTGCTATACCTTTGCCAGACCCTGCAACCTACCCCTTCATTTGTAAGTTACCCCACAAAATAAACCTCCCTTTGAACTACGTGGAGTGGCCTTAATAATTTCACCAATAGTGTGCGGCCACCACATATTTAAAAAATTGTGTGTATGTGTGCCTGCATGTGAATGTATGTGTGTTTATGCATGGTTGGCTACAGGTGCATGTGTGTGTATGCATGTTATTGCGTATGTGGAATGTTGTTCTGTATGCTGTGAATGCGTATCACTCTGCTTAGTGGCTAAATAAAATGCTGATTGGCCAGTAGCCAGGCAGGAAGTATAGGCGGAATGAGCAGACAAGAAGAATTCTGGGAAGAGGAAGGCTGAGTCAGGAGTCACCAGCCCAACTGACAAGGCAAAACTGAGAAAAGGTACCAAGCTACATGGCTAAACATAGATAAGAATTATGGGTTAATTTAACTGTAAGAGCTAGTCAGTAATAAGCCTGAGCTAATGGCCAAACAGTTATAATTAATATAAGCTTCTGAGTGATAATTTTATAAGCAGGCCATGGGACTGCAGGGGCCTGGTGGGACGGGAACAGTTTTCTGACTGTGTGTGTGTGTGTGTGTGTGTGTGTGTGTGTGTGTGTGTGCATGTCTGTGCCCCTGTGTGCTTGGGCAAAGACCACAGGAGGACATCAATCATAGCACTCTATTATTCTTTGCCTTATCTCTTTGAAACTCATATATACCTGTTTTGGGGGGTACAGTGGGGGAGGGGGGCAATGAGTCTCCTTTGCCCATCTCTATCAGCAATGGGGTTACAAGCTCATAGACAGCTAGACAGCTTTTATTTTGGTTTGCTTTATATTTAAGACAGGGTCCAATTCACTGTGTAGCCCTGGCTGTTCTGGGACTCTTTCTATAGATAAGGTTAGCCTTGAACTCACAAAGATCCTTCCATCTGCCTCTGTCTTCCTGGTATTGAAATAAAAAGCATGAACCAAGCCCAATCCAATCATACACAGCTCTTTACATGGGTGCTGGAGATCCAAACTCAGGTCCTCATGTTTGCACAGCAAGTGCTCTTAACCACTGAGCCATCTCTCCAGCCCACATACATCATGTTCCATGAGATAATTTAATATACTCGCTTTATGTAGACATTTCTTTGAAAGTCAAGCCTATCCACAAAATATCCAGACAGATCTACTGTGTTCACACATAAAGTCACAGTTTTTGAATCTTTGAGGAATTTTTCATAAAACTTTGGGGTGAATATGTTTCCTTGTTACGCTAATTTCTGGGAGAGACAGTATAGCAATGGTAATTTACTCAAATTTGTACCGTGTATTGGTGTCAGGGCAGTTGTGATGACTGTGCATCAGGAAGGTAAGTCACAACTAGCTCAAACTTGCTGTCCTGGATAGATGTGAAGATGCTGTGGCTGCTGAGACATTTGTGTCACTGGCTCAGCCCATGTTTTCTTGTTCCTCTTCCTCATTAGGGCTGACAGATGTGCCACATTGATCTGAGTTCGGCTTCCTTTATGTGACCAATGGCAAAGCTTTGGTCCGATGAATTGACTCCTCAGCTTCCCCAGCTTTAACAGTCTCCCATTCTTTCACTGTGGATTTATGAGGTCCTTGGCTGGAGCTAGAGAGCTATTAGCAGCCTGCAGGACAATGGCACTCACGGCCTCCCTAGAGCAATGTCACCAGCAGCCAAGAGTAGTATGAAAATGTTTCAGTGGCTTTCTTGGTGAAAATTGCAAGGTATGTGCTAAAATATCCAAGGATCTATCTGCAGATCATCTTATATCATGGAGGACAGAAAAAAGCAGAGCAGTAAGGGACAGGGTCCAAGGTAAGATGTCCTCCACCCCCAAGACAGACCTGGTGACCTGCTTCCCTCTAAAGGGCCCTGCACTCCACAGTTCTTTTTTTTTTTTTTTTTTTTAAGATTTATTTATTTACTATGTATACAGGAGAGAGCATCAGATCTCATTACAGATGGATGTGAGCCACCATGTGGTTGCTGGGAATTGAAATCAGGACTGCTAGAAGAGCAGTCAGTTCTCTTAACCTCTAAGCCATCTCTCCAGCCCACATTCCACAGTTCTACTTGCTCCAATAGTGTATTAAAATTTGAATTCAACAATGGGGTCAACCATTCATTAAGTAAGAACACTCAAGATGTGACTATCTCTAGAAAAGCCCTCAGACACACCCAGAGCTGGATTTCACTGATTTCTTAAATTTCTCAGACCTGTCAAGTTGACAACTGAGTTTAAGCATCTCACTGTGTAAAAGTGGGGAATCCAACACTTGTCAACACTTGTTTCCAAAGCATGAATCCATCCAGGCCTCACAAACATTATGGTTGGGGAAATAGTTTCAAGTAGAGTAATAGCTGCTTATTCTACATATTTGCAACCCTTTCTCCTATTTTGGCTGGAGAGTTGTAGCTATTTTTCTTGGTGATAGTTACTTTAAAATTATTTTGCTTTGTTGAGTATAGATTAATTATAAGTTGCCACAGATCCAGGTTGATATAAAAAACATGAAAATAAAGAAAGGAAGGAGAAGAAAAGGACAGAGAAAGATCAAAATGGAAACAAAGGGACGGTTGGGTAGTGGTGGCTCACACCTTTAATCCCAGCAATTCAGAGGCAGAGGAAGAGGCAGGTGGATCTGCAGCATGAATCTTAAAACGTCTTATTAATAAAATCAAACCTGAGGCCAGGTATTGGGGTGAATGCTTGAAGATCAGAGAAGTAGAACAAGCCACAGCCAACCTCACCTTGCCAATTCCTCAGCTGTTTCCTCAGACTGGAAGCTTCTCAGTCCTCATCCAAATGGATCTCATCTGAACTATTGCTCAAAAGCCTAAATGCTTAACCAGCCAAATGCTTCTAGTTTCTGGTCTTCACGCCTTATATACCTTTCTGCTTTCTACCATCACTCCTGGGGATTAAAGGCTCATTTCTTGAGGTTATAGGAGTGAGTCACCATGCTTGGCTATATCCTTCAACACACAGAGATCAGGTAGATCTCTGTCTCTGGAATGCTAGGATTAAAGGCGTGTGCTACCACTGCCTATCCTCTATGTTTAATATTATGGCTGTTCTGTCTCTGACCCCAGATAAGTTTATTAGAGTGCACAATATTTCAGGGAACACATTACCACCACACGGATCTCCAAGTTTGAGGCCAGCCTGGTCTACAGAGCAAATCCAGGACAACCCAAGCTACACAAGTAAATCCTTCTTGAAAAACAAAACAAATAAGCAAAAGGAGAAAGAAAATTCCTCACCAGTAGTTACTGAAAATTGTCCAACTATTTAGGGAATATTACAACTTTCATTCACATAAGGAAAAATAGAGCTAATCAAGGAAGAAGCAAAAACCAGGGAGGACAATTTTTAGAATTATGAAAAGAGAATTTTTTAAACTTCCATCTTTATAGGCTAAAACTGTAAATTCTTTCAGGAGAAAGATTTATGTCATGTTGAACATATATAATGTCATTTCTCTATGAAGTCAAGCATAATTAGCTTGCCACATAGTCTTGAAACTGACTGGAAAAAAAGTGATGGTCACTCAAACTCAGTTTTCAGAGAGGGAGCAGAGAAGAAGATAGAAATGCACCAGAGATATCTTTCTTTTCTTTCCCAAGAATAGTGTAAAGGATGCTAAATCTCCTTGACATTCCGGAGGGTTGCAAGCAAAACCCGGGTGCTGAAAGGCCACCTGACATTTCAGGAACACCCTGGTCCCAGCCTGCTCAGAAACCACATGCCTGGATACTTGCAAAAGAAGGTGCTCAAAGCACTATGAGAGAGAACCAGCAGACCTGCCCCTCCTGTGTGGAAGGGCATGACTCCAGCGCAGGTGAGTAACTGCCGCAAAAGCTCTGAAAATGCCTTTCCTCCCCACAGTGGGGGCCACAGATGTAACCACAGCACCCTCTGCCCCCTTGCTTAGTGAACTCATCCTGAGCTGTCTGAACTGAAGGAAATTTCAGGAAAGCACAGTCCCTCGGTGATAAACAGTCTCTCCCAATGGGCCTTTGATTCATGTCACGTGACACTTCAAATGAGCACTGATGGCAGTGGACACCTTCAGTTTCTCTAAGCAGTGTTGGGGCTGGAGAGCAGGAAATGGCTACTAAGATTAAATAAAATGAGAAGATCAATTGTCTGTCTGAATATTGACAGCCAGGGAACTAGTCATCCTTGACCTCAGACATGAAGCGTTTATTCACTGAAAGTTAAAAGCAGGAGCTAATATTTTTTCCTTTTATCTTTTGGAGCAGTGATTGGCAGAGTGCAATAAAAACACAGCACACTTGCTTTTGAAAACATAATGGGAGACAATACAATGGAGCAAGAATTTTGGCCTTCAATAATGGCTGCTGAAGTGAATGGACATTTACATGTGAAAATACAAATCTAGAGACAGGGCATGCACCACTCATCAAAATTCATTTAAAAATGAGTTACTTTAAGTTAACATTAAAAAGTAAGTTTTGCTGGATTGCTTCTAACCATAAAGCATCAATCAAAGTTATAAGCCTCCTGGGAGATGAAATCCAAGAAAAATCTAGATAACCTTGGGCTTTGTAGTGACTTACAGATATGAATCAAAGGCACAATCCGTGAGAAGAATTGATAAGCTAAACTCCAGTTTTAAAAACACATTTTGATAATGAGTTATAATCCACAACCTACAAAGAATTCTTCAAACTAACAAGTAAAACCATATAATCAGTAGGGCTGGAGAGACGGCTCGGCAGTTAAGAGCACTGGCTGCTCTTCCAGAGGACCAGGGTTCAATTCCCAGCACCCACATGACAGCTCACAACTGTCTGTAACTCCAGTTTCAGGGGACCTAGCACCCATGGCAAAACACCAATGTATATAAAATAAAAATTAAAAAATTAACAAAAAACTCTGATCAGCTTAAATAATGAGCTGAGATCTTATTAGTCACTGTCTTAAACAAGAAAGATGAAAACAAGCATGAAATATAATAATTGTCATATTTTGGTGTTGGGAAATAAAAACACCAAGGAACTATTACATCTGTTGGAACAAGCAAAACCCAGAGAAGGGTCAACAGCAAGGGCTGACCAAGACTGAAAAAGAAACTGTCATTCATGCCAGGCAGGATGCAGAATGGTGTATGGACTTCAGAAGACAGTTTAGAAGCTTCTTCCAAAGCTAAGTATACTCTTGTCATTATCGTCCAGCCACTATTTTCCTTGGTTTTTACCAAAATAACTTGAAATTTTGTGTTCTCATAAAAATGAATACATGGATTTTTATCAAAACTTTCCTCATGATTGACAAAACTTGGAAACACATGCAAGTGTCCTTCAGAGGGTGAATAGACAAACTAGCAGATTCTTATAAAGGAATGTTATTTAGCAATGAAAAGTAATGCCATATCAAACCATAGAAAGACATAGAGAATCCCAGCACTTGGGAGGCAGAACCCGCTGGATCTCTGTGAGTTTGAGGCCGGCCTGGGCTACCAAGTAAGTTCCAGGGAAGGCTCAAAGCTACACAGAGAAACCCTGTCTCAAAAAACAAAAAGAAGAAGAAGAAGAAGAAGAAGAAGAAGAAGAAGAAGAAGAAGAAGAAGAAGAGGAGGAGGAGGAGGAGGAAGAAGAAAGACATAGAGAAAATTAAAATAAGTGTTGCTAAGTGTAAGAAGTCATTACAAAGAAGCTCCCAACTAGGCAATGTTCTAAAAAAGACAAAGTTATTAAGAGAGTAAAAATATGACTGATTACAGTGCTTGAAGAGAAGGAGGAGATGAATAGGTAAAAGGCAGAGGTTTTATAGGGCAGCAAATCTACTCTGTGTGATGTGATACGATTATGGTGGATTCATGTGTATACATGACATCACACAGCACAAAAGTGAGTCCCAATATATATTATGACTTATAATTTGAGCAGCACAATTTGCTAATAAGATCATATTTGAGCATCTGAGTTGGCTTGTCATCTTTTTTATTATTATTCAACTATTTATTTTACATCCTGGCCACAGCCTCCCCTCATTAGTTCCTCCTAGTCTTCCCCACTCCCTGCTCCTGCCCTCCAATCCCCTCCTCTTCTGTCTCTCTCTAGGAAAGGGCAGGTCTCCTATGAGTATCAATAAAAACATGTCATATCAATTTGCAGTAACATGAGGCACTTCCCCATTGGCTGTTATCCTATAAGAAATTGATTCACTATATATTTTGTGATTAGTTTATGATGTTTATGCAATTGGGTATTGCTGTTGCCTCGATTCATGTTATCTCTGTGGAGATATATTGTGTCCACCAACATATCGTGCACCCTAATAAAACTTATCTAGAGTCAGAGAAGAGAACAGCCACTAGATTAGACATAGAAGCCAGACAGTGGTGGTACACATGCCTTTAATCCTAGCATTCAGGCAGCAGAGATCCATTTGGATCTCTGTGACTTCAAAGTCACCCTAGGAACAGAGCTAGGCATGGTGGCACACACCTTTAATCCCAGAACTTGAGATCTCATGTCTTGCTTGGAAAAGACGTATGCCTTTAATCCCAGGAAATGATGGCAGGAAGCAGAAAAGTATATAAGGTATGAGGAGCAGGAACTAGAGCCTGGTTAAGCTTTTAGGCTTTTTAGCAGAAGTTCAGCTGAGTTCCATTTGGGTGAGGACTCAGAGACATTCAGTCTGAAAAAACAGGATCAGCTGAGGAGCTGGCAAGGTGAGGTTGGCTGTGGCTTGTTCTGTCTCTCTGATCTTTTAGCATTCACCCCAATATCTGGATCTGAGGTTTTTTTAATAAGCAATTCCTCTTACATACCTCTAATTTTTAACTGGGATATTTGCCATGCACATTTAATGTAATTATTGATATACTGTGCTTAACTCAATCACTTTGCTATTTGTTAAACATATTTTTATATTAATTCTCTGATTCTTTTACTCACCTTTTCCTGCTTTATTTTAAAGACAAGTGCTTCTTTTTTATTTCATTCATACTACTGCTCTATTAACTGTATCTTTATGTTTTAGCCAGGTTATTATTCTAGGCTTTGCAATGAGAATTTTTATCTTCTTACAATGCACAATGAATATTCTATTCATTTCAATATTATATAAAATCACTGTACTGATATTGGAGTAACTATTAAGGCTACTCCATGTAGTTAAAAGGGAGGTTTATTTTGTGGGGTAATTTACAAATGATGGGATAGGTTGTAGGGTCTGGCAAAGGTATGGCACAGTCCGGCGGTATTCTCTGGAGAACTCTGCTGGGTCTACCTCCAGCGTCCAGGATCCCAGAACCAAGAGAGACCTCTCCTCTTGATCCTGGGTCTTCAGCTTCCTCCCTCAGCCCCACCTTGTGGGCGTGACCATTACCGAAGCCTCTATCTTTTTTTATATCATGAAGTCATGTAGCAATCAGCATAACAAATACTGCCCAAAGAAGCTCAGTGTCTCTTTCAATATAGCCTGTTGCTGATAGTACAAAATAACCATTGTTTTCAAAAGTAAGAGAAGAATACAAATATACTGTAAAGGTGTGTTTTAAGATTGCATGCAACCAATCGTATCTCTTATTATTTCTTTTAAAATATAATCAATATAATCTTGACACATCTGAGCAAAATATATTTTTCAGTGGACTAGTCTGTGTATTAAATAAAATTATAGAAGATGTATTATTGTTCCAGTGTGGGAACAATTTTACTTAAGGCATATCATCTGCATCCCAGAATGATTTCAGTTATTGGGCTTAAGAACCCAAGTTATATAGTCTTAGAAAATAAGACACTCTATAAACAAAGAATGATCTTTAAGGGTGGCAAATTAAAGACCAAAGAAGCAGAAGGAAGGAAGGTTAAGCTGAATCTACAACTAGGAAAAGAAAAGAATGAAAAAGTAGGGCAGAAGAAAATGTAAGGGGAATTAGAAACTAGGGTTCCTGGAAGGACATGGAGGCAGGAGAAAGTTTCAGGAAAGAATCCAACTGGAGAGGAAAGACATAAGGATGGAGAGAAACAAAAGGCCCTTCCGTGTGCAGAGAGATGTGCGGAGTTCCTCCTGTGCTTTCTGTCTGTTCTGTGAAGCAGCCACGGGAGGTGTGGAAGATGCTCACAGGACCTCAGAATGCAAGAAGTGCTGTTCACAGTTAGAACAGGAACCAGCAGGTATCCAGCGGCCCAGAGAAGAGCTGGGGTTACAGCATGAAAACCAGAATAGCAACATTTGGACCAAAGGGCTTCTTTCTTCTTTCCTGCACAGCTGTGCGACTACTGGACGTTCTACCGGATGTAATGGTGTCAACACTTAGGTAAATATTCGTGAAAATTCTGTGCAGAGAAAACTAGATCCAAAGGTGATCATTTTGTTAAAGGAATTTAAAAACTTTTTGGTCTCATGCTCTCCTTGAGATGTCTAAACTCCCCATCCCATTCAAAATAAAAATTTTCTTTTATTGTATTTCCTCTTATATTAATGAAATAATTTTAATTATAGCAAGAAATAATAATAATGATGATATTTAATTTATGTAGATAAGATTGTTTTTCTGTTTGCTTGAAATTTTTAACTTCACAATTATGCAAAAATCTGTTTTGTAAAATTTTATAAAATCGCTCTCCACTGCAATGTACATTTGACAGGAAAACTTTTTAAAATATATTTGTGTTTTAATTTTACACATCAGCCATGGGTTTCCCTGTCCTCCCCCCTCCCATCCCCACCTCCATCTTCCCCCCATCCCCTCCCCTCTATTCCCATGTCCTCCAGGGCCAAGACTCCCCTGGGGATTCATTTAAATCTGGTGGATTCAGTACAGGCAGGTCCAGTCCCCTCCTTCCAGGCTGAGCAAAGTGTCCCTGTGTAAGCCCAAGGTTCCAAACAGCCAGCTCATGTACTAAGGACAGGTCCTGGTTAAAGGCTAGGCTCACAACCAAAAATATAAGAAAACTTTTAAAAGCAGTATATTGTTGAGCCTTCTGAGTTAGTGCTTACCACAGACAGTTAACCTGTGAAGTGGGCATGAACACTGCTTGAGTACACATGTTGATAGTCACAGGACAATTGAATTCCAAAATATGTTTCCCTAATGTTAAATAAAATCATTCAGTGTGTGTAATGAACAACAATAGTGGAAGTAATCAAAGAAAATCGGGACTGTCAACAATGAAAAATAATGTCTCCTAGCAACCAACTTTCCATTTCTCCTTGTTTGCTAACAAGCACTGAGCTGTTTTATGCTGGTTGCTTCATTCCAGGGAACAGCATTATCAACCATAGCAGAACCTCCTACCTTAACTGGCTTAGATTTCCAATCAGATACCATACAATTAATTTTATTAATGTTTGAGTCCTAATTCACTAGGAATTAGCCATAACTATGATTTGTTATTGTCATGTTCTAAAAGGAATTGTACTGTGGAATAATTATTTGTTTAAATAATGGAAGTGTTGGCATACAGATGCTACTGAAACAAAGTAAAAATTTATTATCATTAATAATAAGATTAAACAAAATCATATCCCAGAAGAGATCCCAGGAGGACCCTTTAGCTATTTTAGTTCAACTAGAAAGAGTACTACTAATTAAGATATAACACAGACTGTCATCGCAGTAGACCATTAAATGGATCCTAATAAAAACCTCTGTTGCCAACAAGGCTGCAATATGTGAGGCCACCCTTCGATGAAATGAACCTGAGTTGCAAACATTGCAGGTCAAACTTGGGCCTCAATTCTATTTGAAGCACCTGTACTAATTCCTTTACACCTTTTAAATTCTCTCCAGCCGCCATGTCCATATGCACACACAAAAATCAGAGGCCAGCATCATGAACCTGTCTATGATGAAAGAGAAAAGCTGTAGTAGTTACATAGTTCCTTCAAGTAGATTTCCAAATGGTGGGTTGAAGATAGATTTGTGTTTTCAGTGTCAATTTTGTTTAATATTTAATGATATCAGTATAAGGAGGAAAGTAACTGTCACAATTTTGAATCTACAAAAGTTAAAGCTATTCAAATTAGCATTCATTTTGTCTACTACTTGTGCTACTGAGCTGAAGTGAAAGATGAATGATATGATTTAAATTTACTGCAATGAAATCAAATTATCAAACCAAAATATATGTTTAAAAAAATAAAAAGACTGGGTCTCACTATGTAGCAAGGCTGGCCGGGGATTCACAAATATCCACCTACCTTTCCCTCCTGAGTGCTGGGATAAAAGGCATGTGCCACACCATCTTCGGACTTCCATCTCTAATTGACTTCTTTCACTAAGACACAATTTTCTCCTTTTATATGTAATTCTGAATATATTTGCCTATGTTTTAACCATGGCTTTCACTTTTGGCTTCTTTCATACTACTTCTGAGCAACAAGAAAAACTCCTATGACAGTATGTAAAGCAAAAAATGTAAAGTACATTACACTGTACACTTCACCTTTTTGAATTGCATATAAACAAACAGCTAAGTAGAATTAGATGTTGAACATGATGAGAATGGGATTGTCTAAGCACCCATGAACCTTTGGATTATGTTTTTCATAAGGGAAAGTGCAACATGGGATATATGATTTAAAACACATCTATTCCTAACAATTATTTCCCTATAAAATTAGTTTATTCATCTCAATGAAAGGGTTAGTAAAGCACGGTGGTTTTCAGAAGTCATACTTTTACACTTGTCCAAATACTATTTTTATGGAAGATACTGAAAACAAAGTGTGTATAGTCAGATTTTATTCATTCATTCATTCATTCATTTAGATTAATGTGGACTTGTGTGTGGGCTTGCACATGAATGCAGATGCCCACAGAGGCCAGAGTAGTCAGCTTCCTCTTGAGTTAGAATCAGGGGTGATTGTAAACCTCAGGACACTGTAAACCTTTCAACTGTGAACCAGACATTTGTCCTCTGCAAGAGCCGTACAAAGTCTCAACCACTTAGTGGTCTTTCCAGTGACCCCTCCCCCAGTCTGCTTTTGAGCAGGAGTCAAGAGACTCCAGTCGGGAAAATGTGTCCATCATCTTTCCAGGACCAGTTGCATAGTCACCATGACCATGATTTTAAGGAAGCTTTACAAAAATATCCATCTGCTGTCATACAGTTGAAATCATCTGCCCCTTCATTCTTGAGACCGGGAAGTGCACATAAGAAACATTTCTCTTACTTAATTGTTGACAGAACATAGTGAAGCATTTGTTGAAGAATAAGCCCCAGGAGAATTTGTTTTCTAAACTCTAACTAGGTTAAAGGAAAATGATGTAACTTCACATCAGTGTGTGTGTATGTGTGTGTGTGTGTGTGTGTGTGTGTGTTTGCATGTGTGAGCTCAGAACTCTGTTAGTTTTCAAATAATGCCCCTTCCTTTCTCAAAGATGTAGGGGATATTTTGTGAGGGTAGGAGAAGGTCTAGGTCAGCAACTTTGTGCCAGGAATTCTGTGTATGCTACTGGTAAAAGCAGAGATTTCCTCACTCTCAGCAAGTTCCTGTCAGCACTTTTCTAGACTCATATGCGTGAACAGGGCAGAGTGCCCAGTGCATTTCTGCTGGGGATCAAGTAGTGAGGTGTGTGTGTGTTGGGGGGGTGAGCTTCTTCTTCCCATGCTGAAGAGAGCTTGGCTTCTGAATGTCGTGGCCAGCACCTCTCGACACCGCTGTCAACTGGCTCAGATAGGGTCCTGAACTCCACACAATGAATGAGACATGCCAAATGAGGCACAATTACCTTACTGACGTCATCCAGCTTTCAACTCGAATTTAATGGGGGGGGGGGGCTTCTTCTTGAAACAGGAGGCCGTTTGTATTGCATTATGCAAATGACAAGACTAATCTTTTGCATTATACATAAGAGCTGCTTATTGTGCATTAACTAATTTATCTGACTACGAAGAGGCTATGAATGCTGATTTTTATTAAGCTCTTCATTAAGGGAAAATGTAGGCATGGTAAGTGCATACATTTGCATGTGCCTATCTTGTATGAGTGAATAAATGCATATACCCGTCTAGTTACCAAGGACATGCTTGTGTTAGTGGAATCATCAAGTATGATATTTTTTTCCAGTTGTATCAATCAGAGAAAGAGAAAGTTAAAAAAAAAAAATCAAAGGAGACATTAACACCCACCACATTTTTTATTATAAAATACAGATCTAAAATTACCTTTTAAAAACACAGAATACATAGTCTGATGTCAATAGTTTAAACCTTACATGAGTCGTCTTTTATATGTTGGTGACAATTTCATAATTACTATAAAAGTAGACATTTAACATGTGAATAAAATGTGTCACTAAAGCACCGCTTCTATTTTTAGATACATTTAATTCTTTTCAGCATAACAAAATAAAAAGGGGTAAAATCACTTTTTATTGAATAGATACCCATTAATTTGGTTCAAATGTAGGCAGAGGTGTGTGGAGGCAGACATGAATAATGTTTACACAATGCTTGGGTGCCTTGCTCATTAAGGAACACACTGGAAGCCAATGCAGAATCTCCACACAGACAAAGGGCATCTCAGCAGGTTGTTTAGAATCTGACCTGCAACTTTTAGAAGAGATGGCAAAAAAAAAAAAAAAAAAAGACATATTGTATGTGCTCGGTGAAACAGATAAATTTGCATTATTTTCATCAGCCAAAATATATGAGGAATATTCAGTATACAAATCATTGCAAACATTTTAAGCTCATTGCTAGAAAGACAATTCTAGCAATGTAGTTAACTGCTCCCAAACTGGAGGTGGATCGGAAATTATTTTTCTTACTAGGTTTCAAAGAGTGGGACTGAGGAAGTAAAGTCGGCGGCCTCTTTCCTTAAACATATCAGAGGAAGACAGTGGTGGGGGAGGGCAACAGAGCCACATTCTCCTTCTGGCTTCCAACCCGAGTTCCCAGCTTTAGTTCATTAAAATTAATGACCCATCACTGCGTGTCTTGCATGAGAACAGCTCATTCCTTTATCACCCAGGTAAACTAAAACACACATTACTATACATGACACAAAACCAGCCCTGGGATTTGGCTACAAGCCCAACTTAACTGCCGAATGTTTATTAAATTATTAAAATTTATGGGTTGATAGCACTCTGAAACAATTTATTATGGCTGTAAACCATTTTTAAGTTTTGAAAACACAATAAAGTTGATTTAATAATCCCCCTAATCTTATACACAACTTCCTCCAGAATTTTCTTCAATTATGCCTCGTAAATTACAATTTATTGTGTATGAGAGCAACACTAAAAAACAAATAGTCCCTGAGAATTTCAACAAATTCCTTGACTCTGAAGCATTTGCCAGGAAGCGTAACAAATTCACATGTGACCCCTGCACTGGAGGAGCTGAAGTTCATACCAAAACCACAGTGGAGAGTTCTTTAGCCAAGGATAAGATCTGAACTCTGACTTGAGCCAGAATGTGGACTTTAATGAATGCCACAGCAGAGAGGTCAGGAAGGGAGAGAGGCAGGCCCAGGGAAATTCTCTCCACTATTAAAACAGCTGGAGTTGCAAAGCACCCGCACCATCACCTTTGTAGAGCTTTGGCGGAGAACAAATGGTCTGCAAAGAGAAATTACAGAGAGGCAATAATTGCAAGCACACATTGTGTTTTCCTAGGGGGCAATAAATCTTCAGTGTAAGCAAAATTACTCAGATTTAATGACTTTTAAGTGCACATTCCATGCTTTTAAAAGCAGAATTTACAGTAGTTTAGGGTCTGGAAGCCCACTTGGAGCATAATCCCTAGTTGCCGAATAATCTAGAATCGCTGTGCATTTTATAATGACTTGATTAGGGTAGAATTACCTGCTGGACCCAGTGGGTTTTGTGATTTTTTTTTTAAACTCTGTTTTCATAACTGAAATAGATGGCTTGAAAGTATGAGGGGTTTCTTGGATGAAACAAGAAGAAAATATATTTATATTAGATATATTTACAGGCTAGAGCAAAGAGAAAATATGCAATTTTGCTTGGTGGAAAGACTATATGAATTCAGAATACCACATCTAGGTTCCTTAAATACTTCCAGCATGTGCCCTGATGCTCACTTTAGGAAGCTGGAAGCTGAAACCCCTATTCAAGCAAACCTCTCATTAACTCCAATTATGCTAAATCTGCAGCTGGTGGTTTCCTGGGCTTGCAGAATCAGGGCACAAAGCACAGCTGGCTGTAGAAAAGCCTTTCAGCAGCAGAGAATTCCTTCTAAAATAGGATCTGTTCCTACGTGGGCTAGGCACAGGGTATGTTCTTAGCAAAAACAGTGGAGGGCCAAGATAGGAAACTTCTATTGACTTTGTGACAAAGAAGCCTTGATGTGATGAAGGTCATAGCAGGCTCACAGTGCAAGTTCAAAGGCTGAACTCCAATAATGTGCTAAGCTGGGTTCCTGCTTTTTTCTTCTCTCCTTATTATTCTGCCCTTGATGGTGGGTGTTGTGAGTTCATAGGTGTGGTACACACAATCAGAAGGGCATGTCTGCACCCATCTCCTTCCTCAAGCTTCTCACCTCTGCTCCGTGACTGCATTTCTACCTTAGTCACATTGGCATCAAGGGAACACCTCCTGGTCAGCCAATCAAATTAACCTCCCAGAATTACTGAGTTGTTTAGAGAAGAGTCCAAAGATCCTGACCACCAAAAATTGAGGGCAGTGTTTGCGGCAACTTTGAGAATCATAGCAGAAGAGTTGGGTCAAAATTAACATAAAAAAGCAAACTAGAAGAGAGAACAGTCCTTAACCATGCTGACATGAATGCAGTACAGAAGACGTATGAGCCATGCAAATGACCTGTAAAGGTCTCAAACTGCTGGCCTGGGACAATTGAACTCCTAACCTTTCTTTCATCTCTGCTTGGCTTCCTTTCTTGGAAGTGATTTTTCTTAACAAATTGTACTTGCTTCTAGAACCATTACATGCCCCTATCCCAACTTCTTGTTAGGGAAAGCAAGAGCTGGGAAATTCCATGTGGGCACCATCTGGACTCAGATATCCACTGCCAGTAAGCCCACAAGTAGGAAACATAGAAATTAGGTACAGGGAGAAGCAAGGATAAGTGTCTGTGAGGCCATACATAGGAGAAGTAAAACATGGCTGGCTTCTTTTTTTTTTCCCTGGTGAGTGATCAGTTTTTATAAGTTCTATACATGTATCTGGTTCTTGAATCTTTCATACTCTCCTGTTTGGTCTACTCTGTTGTAACTTGGAGCTAGTGATATACCTACACTTGGGTAAAGAATCCATTTTTTTTTTTTTTTTTTTGGTTTTTTGAGACAGGGTTTCTCTGTGTAGCTTTGCACCTTTCCTGGATCTCACTCTGTGGAACAGGCTGGCTTCGAACTCACAGAGATCCACCTGGCTCTGCCTCCCAAGTGCTGGAATTAAAGGCGTGCACCACAACCACCCGGCAAGAATCCACTTTTTAATTAAGAAGCTAAAAAGGAAAACACAAAGTATGTTCAGCTGAATTAAAATGAAAACACGATGTTCCAAAATTAGACATAGCTAATGTATTTCTTGGGAGGAATTTTGTAATGGTAAAGATTATACTAAGAAAGAGGCAAACTTGAAGACAAGGACTTCAGAGTCCACTTTTAAGAAGTGAGAAAGTGAAAAACAATGATGAAAAAAACACTGGAAAAGATTAGAGAAAATGTGTGACACTACAAAAGTAGTTCTTTGAGACACAAGACAGACAGAAGAAAGAGGGAAGGCAGGAGGGAGAGAGGGCAGGAGGGAGAGAGGGCAGGAGGGAGAGAGGGCAGGAGGGAGAGAGGGCAGGAGGGAGGGGAGGAGGAAGGGAGGCATGAGGAAAAGGAAAGTAGTTTCCCTGGTCACTGTCACATCCTATGGACAATAAAAGAGTGATAAAGAAATGTGGTAAGTCAGAGCCAGGGAGATGACATGGCCAATAAAGGACTTGTCTTGTATGCTTGAATATCTGATTTCAAGTCCCAGAACCCACATAAAAAGTGGGATATGGTGACATGGAGACGTGGAGAAAGGCAGATCCCTGGAGCAGGGTGACCAAGGAGCCTATGCTAATTAGAAAGTCTAAGGTCCCAGTGAAAGTCCCAGAACACCAGGTGTACAGCTCCTGAGGAATGACACCCACGGTTGACCTTTATCCTCTACATGCTCATGCACACATGTGCACATGAACACATGAATGCACACACATATAAAAACACATACACTTACACACAGTTACAAAAACAAAATGTGATAAATCTTTTTTCTAAATTATATTCACTTACTCATTAGGTATGCGGTGTGTGTGGGTGGTGTACATGTACCACACACAGTGTGTATTTGGAAAGCAAAGGACAACCTGTAAGAGTCCGTTCTCTGCTTTGATGATGTGAGTCTACAAGCAGAACTCAGGTTATCAGACTTAGTAGCAGGATCCTTTACCCACTGAGCTATCTTGTCAGGCAAAATTTACATAAATTAAATGTTTCCTTGGTGTGTGTGTGTGTGTGTGTGTGTGTGTGTGTGTGTGTGTGTAGGACAGGAGAGGATATGGTGGCAGGACTCACATAGGAGGCCAACGCAGGACACCGGGAATCTTTATCACAATCCACCATTTTGCCTTGAGACAAGGTCTACTATTGGATCTATTGTTTTCCATTTTGCACATGGTGGCTGGCCAACAAGTTCTTGGGACCCACCTATCTTTGGCCTCCCATTGTTAGAGGTACAGGTACACACAGCCATACTCAGGTTTGTATGTGGGGCTGGATATTTGAACTGAAGTCGTCCTTCTTGCTGAACAAACATACCCACCAGAACCATCTCCCTGGCTCCTGGAAATACTGTTAGATAGTCAGTCAGTCAGTTAGTTAGTTAAGTTTGGGGTGAAGGAGATGGCTCATAGGTTAACAGCACTTGTTGATCTCATAGAGGAGTGTAGTTCCCAATGTCCATGTCAGGTGGTTCACAGAGGCCTATAACTTCAGCTCCAGGAGATCTGACACTCTCTTATGCCCTCAATGGTATACCCAAACATATGTGATATACACACACATATGAACAAACAAATTTTTTTAAAAAACTATCAAATATCCTCTCTAGAAAGAAACTGATGAGTCTAAAATCTTCATATCTATAAAAGAATTTAAATTTATGGCTTATATTTAAGATGTCTTCATTCATTTATGCTGTGGAATAGTTGTTTAGTGATGCAAAGATGTGTTGCATTCTTTTACATTGCATTTGTTTAACTCCGTAAAGTTGTGTTATTTTGCCTGCCTAAAACACCTAATTCATCTAATAAAAAGATGAACAGCCAATAGCAAGGCAGGAAAAAGGATACGTGGGGCTGGCAGGCAGAGAGAATAAATAGGAGGAGAAATCTAGAAGAGATCGAGGAGCAAAAAAAGGAGAAAAAGAGGAGGACACTAGTGGCCAGTCACCCAGCCACATAGCCAGCCACAGAATAAGAAGGAAAGAAAAAATATACAGAATAAAGAAAGGTTAAAAAGCCCAGAGGCAAAATGTAGTTAAAGAGAAACAGGATGATTTAAGTTAGAAATGCTGGATAGAAACAAGCCAAGCTAAGGTCAGGCATTCATAAGTAAGAATAAGTCTCCACCCATGTATTTATTTGGGAGCTGGGTGGTAGGCTCCCAAAGAGTGGCAAAAAGCAGCAACTACATACTCACACAAAGAAATCAAATGAGTTTATGTGATGAATCCTATAGAAACATTTCTAAAATTTCATTCTATAAAGCACCATTGGCCCAATAACTGTATCACCAAAAGGCACCACAATGTAAGAAAAGTCCATGTCAGTGCCTTCCATGGATATGAACTAGATAATAAACAAAACTATAGAATGCAAAATCAAAAAATATAAATAGGAGGATATTTCCTGACTCTGTGATTTTTATCATAGAATGCAATATTGGTTTAATATTTTTAAAAATCTGTTGATGCCATGCACCATTTTAATGAACTAACACAGACAAACGAAAGTCTCACATGATTACTTCAATAGTTGCAGAGAAAGAAGTTGGCACGGTGTGTGCTGTGTGAACTATAGCTTAAAGTTGTTGCACTAAATTGAATAGACTTACCTAATGCAAACTAAATTAAAATCATCAGGCTCTCCATTTTCTCGTTATTTTACTACATGGTGTATGCTCTTGCAGATGTTTCTGTCGCCATGCAGAAGCCCGGTATCACAGTATGCTAATACACATCCCTTCCCACTTCTGGATATAGTGAATGCAGTTGACGTCACGCTTGTAGCTTGAACTCAACACCACAAAGATGGGCACATGCCAAAGGAGAGCTCGCTTTCACCCAGAAAGCTGGCTAATCGGTCACCCATGTGGAAGTGGGATGCTGCCCCTTGGCTCCATGCCAGTGACTGAGAGTTGGCAAACACTGGTGACAGAAAAATTCAATTGACAGAAATGTTCTATTTGCTCCCCAAAGCAGGAAGACTTAATAAATACCTATCTGGTTTGTACTCGTTAGGTGGATACTTTTTAGCTTAGAACCAGAAGCTGTGGTCTAAGCACATGCTTTGATTGCATTGCAGAAGACTTTGTTCTTATATTCAGTCCTCTGTTCATCCAAAAAAGGCTACAGCTAGTCTGTGAGAATCGGCCATCCTGGTCTGTGGGAGATAACTGAGGTGGTTAGGTCCCTGTGTACCTATTTACTTCTGTGCTGCATTGGGTAAATGACAAACGTGTTCATTTTGACCCTTTAATATAAACAGCAACAGCTGAAGCTTTTGGGTCTCCATGTCTGCAAAAATTTAAGAACTGTATTGATTTCTACTCTTGAAAGAGATTACTTTTATAGCCTCCAGTTCTGTTGGGGTCCATCGGAGAACAGACAACAATAAAAAAAGGTATTAAAAATCTGCCTTCATAAGTTACCAAGGCTGAAAACCGAATGTTCCATTCACAACGCTCTGATCTTCAGTGCACGCCACCCACCCCTCATTGGTAAGATGGGCTTAATAATGACATTAATTATTAGTGATTGCCATGTAGATTAAATGACCTGATCTGTGGTAGAAAAACAGAGTGTTTGGTGCTTAAGCACTTAGTAAACATTTTCTATTTATGAATTTTGCTGGCAAGCTCTAAACAGGCAATCCTGGTATTTATGGTGGGAATGCTTGGCGGGTTTCCTTCTAGAAGTACATACCATATTTATTCCCTAAGATTCATGATGGCCGCTTTCCCCCATGTGACTGCTTCGTACTTATTTATGTGGGAAGTCCGTTCATACACAAGACCTTTGCATAACCAGCTGGCTATTTGTATTTCAAGGCTGTCTGGAAGGGGCTGTCCCAGGAGGTGCATTTCCTCAAACACTGGAAAACTGGGGAAGGAAGCAGCCCTCCTCTCAGAGCTCAAGACCTGAAGCAGTGAGGCCTTTTATCTTTCGCGGCCTACAAGCCCTCAGAACTCATGGGGGATAATTGCAATGTAATGCCTTACAGCTGCTTGCTAGGTAATTTACTCAGCTGCCACCACCTGGGGAGATTAGATAGGCTTTCCCCTCCTGACTTAGGGCCCCCAGAATTTACAGCCTTCCCCCTTTCACTTCTCAGGTGGTATGAGGGAACCCCCTTGGGGTTCTCTAGGAAGGCAGCCATTTGAACACACACACACACACACACACACACACACACGTTCTTTGCCTGAAGGAGGAAATGCCAGCAAACAAACTCTAGTGGGCCAGATAAACTTTTCAAAGAACAGCATGATCTTCTTTAAGGAGCCCCCTTACAGCTGAAGAATTACCAGGCTCCACCCAATCCACCGATCATTTTACTGTTTTGTGAGCCACTGGGCCTTTTGGAAGTGCTATCAGTGAATTGTGTCCCAGATATATATAAATCCTAACCCCAAAACATCATTGTGAGACCTTCTTTGGAGGCAGGTGGTCCTTTCAGAGGTAAGGAAGATAGAACAGTAATTATATGTTCCATATTAATGTGTGAAACAGGAGTTAATAGCAGTGCTTATCACTTTGAAATATAAACTATCAATGGCATTGTGAGCTCTATAATAATTCAGGCGACGTGAAAATATGCGAGTCTACTGATCATGGCTGCTTGTGTTATTTTGTTACCATTGTTTACTGCTTATATTCATTACTGGAAGAAGTGGTAAATTCCAGATAGGAAGATACAATAGTTTGGACAATCTCGTCAAGTTCACAGGACATCTGACAACCACAGGGGGTGTCAGACTAATACCCTCAGTTCTGAGTCTTTCAATTCATTGAATTGTCTTCTCTTTAAACATTTCCCACTTTCATCCTTCCTAGTTCGTGTCTGACGAGCTTATTTGTCAGTAGCACTGAGAGCTTATTCTCTGGGCCTTGGCACTGCTTATGAGCTTTGTTAGCAGATATTTTCTTTATTTACTGTTTCCTCTCTTGTGGCTACAGAGCTTCCAGGAGAAAGCCCCCAGCAGACCCTCTGCTCTTGTTCCCAAATCTGCCACACTCACCTGTAATGGTTGAAATCTGCTTCTTAGTGGTGTGCATTATGGTTAGGAGGATCCATGTTCACTTATCACACCTCATGGCAAAGAAGTGTTCTATTCTCAGCTCTTCCAATTGTCACAGCCGTGTACACTGAACCCCAAGATCTCACTAGAACACAAGGAGTGTCCTGTGACTCAGATAAACCATGCTCCAGAAGTCCTGTTATATACAAGGTCTACAAAGTGGAGAAAACCATGGTTTTACCATCAAGGGCTCTTGCAACATCTGGGCTGTGTTCTTGACAGCTCTGTGCCTAGTCATCTCTCTTTGCTACTTTCACTTCCCTTTCTTCAACAGGTGCTGGCTTCCACAGCTGTAATACAGTGGAGTGAACATCTGGTAGTCCTCCCTGGACCCTCCCTAGAGGACACCGCTTTGAACCTCAGCACCCACAGGGATGGCATGCTTCCTGACACCACCTGAGTGGCTTCGTTCCATTACATATCTCATCTTTCTCCTCCCCCACTAGAGACTTCTCACCTATAACATCCACACTCAATTCCTTGACTTAGGGGAACTCCACCTAAGAGAGTTGTCCAAGAAAGTCAGCTGTGAGGAGCCACTCTGGAATTAGATTAGGTAGTCAGACTAATACTGTGGAAGTGGTATGATGGGACATCCTCCCATCCTATAGTCAAACTTTGACTTGCATTTTGGTTATGTGGATAAGGTATAAATGGAAGAAGTTGCATAAATATATACAATAGCACAGCAACTGGTCATTGGTGGTCTTTAACGGAAGGATATAACAGACAAATATAAATACGCTGTGGATGAACTTGAGTTACAGCACAAAAGCTAAACTTTATCTAGGACACAATTTAGAAAGTCTACTATTCTTAAAGTTTCAGGGTTAAAAGGTAAGCTTATAATAGAGCTCTGGTTGCTTTAGGGGTAAAACTATAGCCTATAAAGGGAAGGACTGAGACTCAAGTTGGAGAACATTGAGGACAGAACATAAATCTCCAGACACTCTTATCCTGGTATAATTGGCCCATCTCCTTTAAACAAGGAGGGTTTTTTGTTTTAATTTTTTTTTTCATTTTTACATACCAACCACAGAAATCACTCTCATCCCTCCTTATGCTCCCCCCACCAGCCTCCCCCTTGGCCCACCCCCATGTCCCCCTCCAAAAGGGTAAGACATGGGGAGTCAGCAAAGCCTGGTACATTCAGATGAGGCAGGGCCAAGCCCCTCCCTCTTGCATCAAGGTTGGACAAAGCATTCCACCATAGGTAATAGGCTCCAGAGAGCCAGCTCATGCAGCGATAGATCCTGATCCCACTGGCAGGGGCCTCTCGAACAGACCAAGCTACTCAGCTGCCTGGCTTAGGCAGAGGGACTAGTCCAGTCTCATGCAGGTTTTGTAGCGGTCCATCTAAAGTTCATGAGTTCCCATAAGATTGGTTCAGTTGTCTCTGTAGATTTCCCCATCATGATCTTGACACCCTCCCCCTTTCTCATAGAATCCCTCTTACCTCTATTTGACTGGACTCCCAGAGCCTGGCCTGGTGCTTGGCTGTGGATCTCTGCATCTGCTTACAAGGAGAGCTTTTGCCATTGCTTAGAAAGTATACCAAGTTTTCTTCTAAACTGAATACTTGTGATACACCTGATGACTCTCTTCTCAAGATCTAGTGCCAGCCATCTCTTACCTTTGAATTTTTTTGTGTGTGTGTGATTAATTACCTTTCCTTCTTGTTGTGACAAGATGCCTGGGAGAAGCAGATTAAAGTAGAGAAGTTCTGGCTCACAGTGTCAAAGGGAACCATCCATAGTGGCAGTGACATGGCATGGCCACTTCAGCAGCCTGTCCATCCACTGAGGTAGCTAGCACAGTTTGTTCATCATTTGGAAGATCTGGAAACAGAAGATGTCACCAGAAGAGAACTGGCCTATCCATGGAGATCTACCTCCACTAGCCAGGCCCAGAAGCCTCTCCAAATGAGAGCATGGGCCTCTGGCATGGACATTTCATATTCAAACCAGAATATATGGTAAGAAGAAAATCAGGTCTCAGCATTGCTCAAGCAGAGAACCCAAGAAAGGTGTTAATTACCATGAGAGAGCAGTGAATCCTACATAGCCCTAAATGGAAAACCAGAACTCCTCAAGGACCATGCAGGATAAAACTGAATAAGAGAGAGGTTATTGATGCATTTCCCCAAAATAATATGATGTCATAACTAGAGGAGCTAATCTGAATGATGCTTGAAAAGTTCTTGAAATTTGAAACTGTAATGACCTAGATTCAATGAGGTGAGAGAGCTAGACCTTCTAGGCAGAGTTATTAAGGAAGTCAGTAGAAACTGTCCTTCATAAGTCATGGTTAATAGCACCATTTCCCAAAGTCAGTAGAAAAGAATCTTGAAATAGTTCCAACCAGATCACATTTAACCAGAAAAAAAAAAAACAAGCTATCATCACTACAATGGCAGCCAAGCCAAAATTGCAAGTAGAAGGCCATGATCTGTAGATTTACAGTGTTGTATAATTGATCCTCAATGTTCTAGGTGAGCAATCACCACCAAAAGAATATTGCTGGGCTTAGAGGCTCCCCAAAACTTCAGGAAAAGTGAGCATAAGGTTGATGCTATAATCTACAATGGAAAAAATTCCATATATGGAATTTATTAGACTGTGGCTTACAGGATGTTATCTGAGAAGTTCAACAATGACTGTATCATGACAGGAAGGCTGAGAATCCAGTCTCCAAGAATGTATGACAGGATTCCTGGGAGCTGCTGGTCTTTAGTCTATGCTGCAATCCTGGACAAGTTGGATTTAATGCCAGCTACACTGACCCAACAGATGGACATGCTAGGGAGAGGGAGGGTTTTAGGTGATTCCTGATGTAGTCAGGTTGATAACCACAACTAGCCATTACAGGTGCATTGTAGGAACAGTATGAGAAACATCAAACCAAAAGATGCATGATCTCCATAGCACTATGGCCCATGCGGGAAAACCTGTATGAACGGTCCAGAGGACCCAGAGAATTCCTTGAGCAGATAGCCCATATCCTATGCTGACTACTCATGTGCTCCCAGTGTGCTCTATCTCAACTCATACTTTGGCTAAATAAGGAATTCCTTTGACTCACAAGAGAGGAAAAGGCAAACCTCAGCCTAGCTTTTGCACTAATATGCCAGATGTGTTTATGCTATCGGCAAATGGACCGTCTCCACACTACAGACAAGTTAGATTTCTGCTGCGACCACTCTATTATTTAGTTCTCAACTGGATAACTCATGAAAATATGAACTTATATTAAGCTTGAGGAAAGAGTCAAGCTTAGGCATGTCATCATAAATCGTATAATACAGCTTTATTGGTTTTTAATTTTAACATCAAGGAGATTTTTGATAAAAATAGCTCAATACAAGCTGTACTCAATTTAAGCAAAACAGTGTGTAAACTCAGATCATTTTGTTGCAGGTCTTCAAGAACTCCCTAAGACATTGGATATTATGAGGTAATTTGATCAGAATTAAGTTCAGTTATTATCATTTTTCAAGACTGTGCTTGCTGATGACCCTCAACAAAATTTATGAAAACCTGGTCATATAAATTTATTGGTGTAATATAATCTTTCCTTTAAATTCTCCAATAAAACTAATTGCTATATTGCTAGAGCTATACCAAGCACTTTTCTTACAGATATGCCAATCTTCAACTGCCATATTGCTGTACCTACCTCCAGAGATTATTATGGTAGCATAGTTAAAGAGCAGGGAATATATATATACACATACAGGGACAGTGACATCTTGGAGATCAAGGTGACCTCAGATGAGATTTCAAGTCAAAGCAGACACTGTATGCTCTAACGACATGGCACTAAGTAGGATGACTATTTGCATTTCTGTGTGGAATTTTCCAAAAGTGCAGCTTTTAAGTAGACAGATGCAAATATACAAATTATAATGTATACAAATAAAATAAAAACATGGCTAATGAGCACTATCTAAGCAGCCATGGTTGTCACGCTGTCAACCAGTTCCTGTGCCGATTTCTCTAAATTGTGAGTTCCCTTAGAAGCAGCTTCTTTTCCTTCATATCTACTTTGACCTAATATGTCTTTGTCCTCTGTCTTTTGAATGGCCCTGCCCACCTAACACAATCTCAAGCTGGATAAATCCTCTGGTTACACTATCTGCCTCCATATCAAAGTTGCTAATTACAGGGGGTATGAGGGTGGGGGATCACTCACTCATGCAGACAGCAGCAAGAAGGACTTTTGACATTAAATGAGGCCAATCAAGAGAGAGACTGAAAGGATGGATAACCCCCAAATAGGCAACCATGATCTGAGGGCAAGTTGTCTACAAAAGGGTCACTTTAAATCTAAACCACAAAGAGGTTGGAAGTAAAGGATGAAGAATATATCATGTGAAATTTCCAAAAGACAGCAGGGTGAGTGTTCTATTGTCAGACAAAACAGAATGGGACCCTAAAATATTAGAAGAAATAAAAAGGATATTATGTAGTCATTTTAGTTTCAATTCTACACCAAGACTTAACAACCTCAAACACTTATATAACAAAATGTCAGGATACAGGAAACCAAAATTGACAGGACTGGAAAGCAAAATATTTCCATAATAATAGTTGGAGATATCAATATACCCTTCTTGGCAATGAATAGAGCCAGCAGACAGATGAAAGCGGAAAAAGGAACAATACAGTAACCAAATACATCTACCCAGTGTGCACACTGCCACAACAGAACCCCTAGTCAGTTCTCATAACCCTGTCTTAAGAATATCTGAATTAATTTGCAGATTAGTTCCCTGCCTTTATCTTCTCCCAATCACGATATTAGAATAATAAAAAACCTGTAAAGTCTTATTTTCTTTATGATACTTCCATTGCCATATTAAATAAACTTGCTATTTGAAAATATAGGAAATTGGACCAGCCAATAAGCTCATAAACACAAACATATTTCTGTGCTTTCTTGCCTATAAATATATTACCAAGGATACCTTCATTCTAAGTAAAATTTCCACAGAGAAAATAGAGATGTTACAGGGGACAAGAGAAAACTAACTTTTTTTTAAAAAGATCTAAAATTAATATCCTTAATGAGAAAAAAGAAAATTTTATCTATAAAATCATAATAGCCAAAAGACAGTAGTAAGAGAATCACAATTTCAGTGACATGCTAGGAGAGAGTAGAACTGTACTTCCCACGTGATGACCAAAAATTGCTTTCATTCTTGAATTCTATGGCAAATTACATGTTCAATCAGATCTGGAGGCAGAATAAAGAGACTTAGACAAAATAGGGAGTCTTTCTTGGAGAGTTACTGGGAAAATATACTCCAGTGAATTAAGGCTGGAAATGAAGAAGAGAGAGCCCAACTACTCAAGTCCCCAAGTGGGCAACACAACACCACAGTGGGGATGTCTCAGAAACCATGTCACTCTAACCACGTCCAGATTTCTTGTCTGGGTCTGGAACAGGAAGAAAGGATAGTCTAGGCAGCATGTCCCCAGTGATTAAAAAAAAAAAAAAAAAAAAAAAAAAAAAGATGAATTACCATACTTCTTCAACATTTAGAAAGTTATTTCTAATATTTAGTAGGTTTGAAAAAATCTAAAAATTATGAGGAATATGAATCAGATAGAAGATTAACAGACAAGTAGAGTTATGTGCATCTATACTGGTGGGCTCAATATTTATTTAGCTGAAATCCTTTACGAATCAAGAGTAGAAGGCAATTAAGTTGTCTGGTATGAAAGAGAATTTTAACCACCCGAGTAGGAAATCAATGGATATGAGTAATATAAAATTATTTTTAAACACAAAGAGAAAACAAAGAAAAAAGAGGCAGATGAAAGCAGCTACCCCTGAGCACTAGAAGAGGAGGCTAGGGAGGGAGGAAGCAGGGAGCTGCTATTATCTAACACAATAATATAAAAACTGGTACTTAAACTGAGTATTTTATTAAATACATAGAAAGAGCAACTCAGTGTAGGTATGAGTGGGAGAAATTGCATCTTTTAGGAAGGATCCAATATTTTGAGAGTAGGAGCGGTCATCTCTCTACCCATGTTTTTTTCAGATGCTGTGTTTAGAGTGGACAGCCATAATGACATACTAGATACTGGACAGCTTAATCAGTCGGGTGGTGGTAGAGCACGCCTTTAATCCTTCGGTTCCTGAAGCTGCCAGACTACGATAAGGATGTGGCATTCGTGGGTTCTAGTGACTGTCCTCTTGTTAGCTCATATCGGCTCCCTTGTCACTGCCCTCGCTTGGTGGGGAGAGATAGACCCAGACAGAGTGCGTTCAGTAGAAGGCTACCATGAGGACCCATTCTTACAACCGCATCTCACCAATTCCTTCTTAAGGCCTCATGTCTCAGCATCTCACTAGGACTTAGAGTCTCAGTAGACAAATGAAGGGGAGACATTTAGTGCATAATTACTAGCAGCAGTTCAGTAAATGGATATTTGCAGCAGCTGCTGCTTTTTCCTGTTGGCATGCTTTATTGGAGTGGATGGTGACTACTACTATCACCCACCTTCCCCCTGGAATTTGTGCCCAAATCTCAGGGTGTTTGAATAGTTCTTTGAGAACGTTGATATTTAGTTCAAAATCTTGACTTTATTTTCATTCAATGGTCAGCTTCTATGACACACATTCTGAAAAGATATGATATAAACTATGTGCCAAGCCAGAAAACATTAGTAGAATTGGCTCCTAGGTGGTTGGTATTTCTTAGATTGACTGATAATAACCAAAGGATGGAATAGTTGTTTGCTTTAACTTCCTTCAGTTACCCCAGTCTCTTCCACAGCTCCACATGGTCACAGCCCGCTCTCTTTCAAGAATGAATTAAAATGCCTCATTCTGCACAAGAAGGTTTCTTCTTATCCTTGAACTTCTAGAATGACTTCAAAGAGGACTAATAAGCTCGTACACCTTGTGGGGCAATTATTTATGCTATGTCACTTGGAATTATCAAGTACATACAAGGCTTTTAAAATATACCTATGTCACAGCATGCAGGGACATGAAGATGAGTGATTGTTCTTTATTAATCTGCACTTGGCACATAAACATCATTAGATGCACTATGAACCACAAAAGGCATACCTGAAATATTACTGCAAAGCACCCACCAGTCCACAGACTGCATCACCAACTCTTTCCGTCTGCCTGATGACATAAAAAGAGACTAAAGTGCTCATGAGCAAATGTGGGTACAATGTTTAATTTTCTACCTCCTCTGAAAAACAGTGACTATCAGCTTTCACTTCTGAAAACCTTATTATTTTTTTTTTGAAAAGCAAAATGTCTTTAATATGCCTAGATTGTACAGGTAAATTTTTGAATGCAAAATAAAAATCTGAATGAGGCAATCACTTAGATCAAGTTGAAAGCATAGAGTTATAGAAATCTACTGGGAATTAAGTTCTAGCAGGTCCCACTATGTTAGTCAGATGTCCTCGGTTTGCTTAAATAGAACCAGTTTGAACAAGCTACACAAGAAAACTCACAAAAGTGTGCAGGATCCACCCATTCACTGAATATTCACCGAGGTCCTTTATAGACCAGGCACTACTCAAGGCCTTGACTACCACAGTAACGAGATAGAGCTGTGATTTATGGAAAGTCACTCCACAGTCCAAATTTCTAAAGACAAAACAATGTCAGTATAGGCAAGACCTCAGAATGGGCTTATAATCAACCAGAAGCAGGGCAAGGGACTGGGACCAGCGCTGGGACTCAGTACAGCGTGTAGGGTTAGCATGTGTGAAACCCTGCTTCCAGTCCTCAGCACCATAACAGCAGAAAAAGACATCCTGGGCCACTGATGGTGTGCTTTCCTTATGTGTCTTTTATACGTCTGCAGATAGCATTTCTCCATTTTTACAGTACACATTGTAGAGTTTAACTATTCCGTAGTTCATATATGGTTTCCTTTGGATTCTCCCTTTCCACTGTCCTTAGCAGGAAGAATGAATATGTGAAATGTAGGGCCACGGTGCTCAATTCATGTAGACACCTCCTGTGGCTCTTGGATTGAGAATGTGTAAGAGCTAGGAGTCCTTTGGGTTTGAGCAGACAGTCCTATCATTCTGAGCCAAGTATTAATCCCCAAGTACTAACTCTCTCCAGGTATGAAATGTCCCAAGTTCTATAATTTGATAGAGGTAGAGCCAGGGAAAGGGCTTAACTTCTTTAATCCCTAAATCAGTTCTCTTTTAATTTGCTAGTGTTGGGATGAGTGGCTGAATTCTGGTTGCCCTTTTTAACTACTAACTACTAGCCTACCTGATAGTGAGTATTAGATGAAACACTGTATAATTATAAATGATAGCACATATTCAGCTATAAACAAGGTTTATAAAACATTGTTCTTTGAACTGTTTCTTGTATATTTTATCTTGGGGCTTCCTGTATCCTGAGTTATATTCTGTGCTATATTATATGAACACAGTGAATAATTCAATTGAAAGTTAAACTTCTAGTACAATTTTCTAATACTGCTAACGGGAAAATCACCAGGATTCAGAATACTTGCTAAAGGCCTGAGAAAAGGTCAAATTTAATCTGGATTTTGAGGAGTGGCTAAATTTAGTGTGGCCATACAGAAGAATGAGGGCACTCTAGGCAGGACAATATTCTTGAGAAACTGCAGAGATGGGGGTGGATGTCTTTGGGGCTGTGGAAGAGGAAAGCTGGGAGGGGTCGCAATTGAGGAAAGCACAAAATCTTCCAGACATTTTTGACTTAAGGGTTCTGAATTTTAAAAGTGTAACCTGGGTTTCTCTTCTTCTCCCTCACTCACTTTAGAAATCTTGATGCCTAGTGAAGTCGCTTTTTGTTGAATTTACAATGTTTTGTGCTTCTTCCAGTTTCTAGTGGTTTCTCTCAAGTTTTGTACAGACTATAAAAGTTCAAAGTTTTCAGATAACATCAAGAAGTTATGAGAAACAGGTGCTAATATAAATGACTGGGGCTGCAAAGTATGTTACCCTTTTCAACCTATTTATGGGTTAAAAAATAGCCCGAAAGTGATCTTCATACAAAGCTATAATCCATACCATGGGAGTAAGAGAGAGTAAGCATATCCTTATGTACCAGCTGTGTAGACCATTGCCGTTAAGACAGACCTTCAGTCTCAGACAGGAGAGAAAAAAAATCAATATTAATCTACTCATACTTGTAATGGAAGTGTGTGGTCATATAAAGTATTACTGGCTAGCCCAGGATCACAGACTGAATTTGAAGACAGATGCTCTGCGTGTGCTATGGAAACAATAGACCGTAACATTGTATTTGATATGGAAAAATCAATCACAGCTTTAACAGCTAGAAACTGCTCCACTTTTGAGGCACGAATACAAAGCACCTCAAGCAGTTGTTAAACAGAAGGGCTTTCATGATTATTTAATCACTTGAGAGGCTGAACCAATTAAAATATCATCTGCCAATACATTCTCTAGGATTTGTTTTCAGCAATAATGCATGTTTTTTCTAATCCATTGTCTTGACCTGAACAATGGCCTAACAGAAATAAGAGCCACCAGGCCATAAGTACACTTATCAATCGGAAGGGCTTGCAGATTTGACTTGGAGCTGGGAAAGGCTGGGTTTCCTCCAGGCATTTTTTTTTTCTGGATTCTATTGGATAAGAATCTAATCTCACAAAGATTTGGCAGTATGGATCTGAATCATCAAATAACAACCAAGTGAGGGAAGACTGCAGCTTTGGAGATCTGGTAGGAATCTGGGTCTGGCTAAGACCACATGTGGAAAAACGGCACGCCAGTGGGAAGGACTCAGATGTTTAGTTTTCAATGGTTCATAAAGAGGCTACCACGGGTTTTTACCGTGACTAGGAAATCTGCAGCTTAAGTCAGAGAAGGGAAAAGATTTTACTAGGAAGGGAGATTGAGGCCTGGACCTTAAGGGTTTCAGAACTTAAAACCTAAAGAGACAAAGACATCCTGAGTAATCTAAAGTAGAGAAAGTACAATAGTACATTTTAGAGAAGTAAAACAATATGGATAACAAATTGTAGAGAGAAGATTCTAGAAACAAAGCACATAGGAGTCTAGTGGAAAAGTAAAACTTGGGAGTGTGAAAGAAGATAGTCTAGGAAAGGTGGGCTGCAGAGGGAAGAATTGAATATGTGGCCTTGACTTTTCTGTGTGAACTTTATTAGACAGGGAAGTCTGTAGCTGGTTTGGGAAGATGCAATAATAACCCCAGCAAAAAGAACAAAATGCATTGATGAGTGCAAAGATAGTATTATGTTTATTTAAATGTGCTTAAGTCTTACTCACTCTTCTATTGGCCTATAAGGCTTGTTGCTATTATTTAACATGTCTGAACTTCATTCTTTCACCAATTTTTACAAGTGGGAAATAATATCCAATAATGTTATCATGGGACAACTCACAACTGCATTATAGTAAAGCACATGTTAAAAAATGTCATAAGTATCTTTCATACCTTAAATTAAGAAATGAATAATCTACTAAGTCCAACTTTTAAAAGCGTGTTATTGCCTGAATCTTAAATGTCCTGAAGGCATATAATCTGAGGTCATCATTAGCTTATAGCATTATTGTGGAACCTTCATGAAGGGGGCCTAGTAACAAACAGTAAGAGAAGTTGTTGTAGGTATGCCCTTGAGAGGGACACTGGGGTGCTTCTCAGCTGCCATGGAGTGGGTAGCTTCCTCTGCCATGTACTTCTATCAAGATAGACTGTATTACCACAGACCCAAAAGCAAAGATGCCAATCAACCAAGACCTCTGAAAATGTGCATCTAAATAAAATCCTCCAAAAGCTGTTTGATCTCAGCTATCTTGCCATAGTAATGGAAATGTGTCATAAGAAAATGTCATTGAGAAGTGAAGTCATTGCTATACTTATACCTGAATGTTTAGTTCAGAAGCCTTTACATCTGGTTTGCTAGATGAATTTGGAGAAGTGTAGAGAAATGGGTCAAAGAAAGTCTAGACCACTGTAAGCGAAACTTAAGGGTGATTCTGGCAAGAATTCAGGAGACTAGAATGCTCATGGGAGAATGTGGATAGTAAAGGGTGCAATAATGAGGCTTCCAAAGTAAAGGAGACTGATGGGAATTAGATTGGAGTCCACCCCCTCCATACTGCTGCAAAGAACTTGTCTATATTTCCTACACATCCTGAGACTACAGGAGAGGCTAGCTTTAGCATGTGTTGTGCTCACTCTGAAGCAACCTTTAAGGTAGCACAACATTTAAGCCAGTGTAGGTGGCACTGACTGTTTTTAGCCAAGTGTAGTATTAAAAAAAAAAAAAATCAACGGCAAAGAAAAGCAGAGTTTTGTCATTAAAAAAAGCATATTTAAAGCTAAATCCAAAGAGGAGATACATGCAAATATTAAGAAAAAGAAGTCAAGAACTTTGCACCAAAACAAGGGAAGGGTGACCTGAGGGCATCTCAGACATTGGCAATACCCCACCTATGCCAGGGACAAAGGTAGAAAAGTACAAACTTGGGGTTGGAGGTTGACTGAGAGGTTAAGGCAACTTGTCCAGAGGACCTGGGTTCAGTTCCCAGACAGTTCCTCACAACTGTCTGTGACTCCATTTCCAGAAGATCCAATGCTTCCTTCCATCCTCTGCAGGCACCAGGAGTCTTAGTGAGGGTTCTTTAAATAAACAGAACCAATGCTAATGTTTAGTTATTTGCATATGTTATTTATACATATTTATTTTACATATGATATATATCTATATGTTTATTTATTAAGTTAACTTTAAAATAGTAACACTATCTATCCCACCTGAGAAGCCAAGAACCCTATAGCTATTTGGTCCTTGAGGTAGGATGCCTCAACAGTTGAGTAGCCCCACAATGGCTGTCTCTCACTGTGCGGTGACATTATTGCTCAGCCTACAAGCTGGGGCTCCTTAGTAGTCCCAATATGGCGTTAGAAGCCTGGACAGTTCCTGGTGAGCCACTGGTTCTTAATCTACAACAAAAGCATGGGAGCCCTGGTTCTGCTATTAGCAAAGCCATCTATGGTAGCAGCAGCCAGGCAAATAAAGTCAGTGGCAGCAGGAAAAGCCAAGCCAGCAAAAGATGAGACAATCCTCCTTACATCTCACCCTTTTTATCTGGACTCCTACCAGAAAGTATTAGCCATAATTGGGCTAGGTTTTCTCACATCAATCAAGGCAATCAATATAGTTCTTCAGGTGAGCCTGAACAGAGTCTAACTTGTGACAAATTGACATTAAAGGCAACCATAATACCAGGCACGCATGTGGAAATTTCAAGAGCAGGCATAGCAAAACCAAGTTAGGTCATTGGAGTTGTGCCCTCTGACGGACACTGGAGTACTTTCATCCTCTGCTTCCCAGCTGCCATGGAGTGGGTAGTTTCCTCCACTGACATGTGATGCACAATCATACATACAGGCAAAACACCCATACAAATACATTTAAAAATTAGAAAGCACCAATTCTTATCAAAAATATTTACTTCATGGGAGAACTTCATACCACCATATTCTCAGAGGCAGCCTAAGAGATTTTTTTCCCTTGGGATTTTTCCCTCTCTATTCAACTATAGTGACCCTCAGAGACTATAGAAGCCATGGTCCAAGGATGTTTTGACACAATTCAAACAGGGGACAAACTTTCCCATCATCTATATCAATGCTGATGTTCCAGGCATGCAGAATGCAAGAGTTACAAGGTCACAGAAACTTTCTCCTGGAAGTTTAGGAGGCCATGGAAGACCAAGGAGTGTCTGGTATGACCAGAGAAAGCAATGGCCAGTGGTATCTAAGGAAGCTGTGAAAGAGAAGCTAGATTTGTGATACAGACCCCAGGAAGCTGAAAGAAACTGGAGGGTGACCACGTGGGCTGCAGCCAGCAAGTCTCCAAGGGCTGTCCTTCCACATCCTGGATGCCAGGTATGGAGCTGCAGGATTTAATATACACCCTGGTGGTCTCTGGCTTGGTCCAACTCTTACTTTCTGTGCTTCTGCTCTTTACTGAAATAAGAATGGGCAGCCTGTTGAAGTCACATCATGGCATATTGCAAGTATGTAAGCAGCTTTCAGATTTTACAGGGGCTCATAGCTGAGTCAGCCTTGAGTCTTGGAGAACACATTGAACCTGTACTTGGGGGATTCCTGCAAGTGAACTAAGTGCATTTGTATTGTCATGTGGATGTAACCCTTTGAGACAAAGGGCAGACTGTATGGCTTGGTTCTTTGGTTTGGTTTGGTTTTTTAGACATGGTTTCTCTGTGTAGCTTTGGCGCCTTTCTTGGAACTCACTCTGTAACCCAGGCTGGCCTCAAATTCACAGAGATCCACCTGTCTCTGCCTCCCGCATGCTGAGATTAAAGGCATGTGCCACCACTGCCTGGCATGGCTTGGGTCTCAGATCCCCCCTCTCCATTACTGCTCAGAAATGGTGATTCCTGCGGGAAGTAGGCACTAGTAGTCTAGTAGAAGGAATTCAGGTCATTAGAAGCAAGCTTTGAAGAAGCTGTTGAGATCTTGTGTTTGTCCCCTTTCCTCTCTCTCTCTCTCTCTGAGTGCCTCACATTCATACACAGTACTCTTTCTTTCCCCTTTCCCTTCTCTCTCTCTCTCTCTCTCTCTCTGTGTGTGTCATGCTGTCAGCATCATGTAGTCTATTTCTCCCTACCCCGGCTCCGTCTCTTCTTTTCTCTCTTAGTTTTCCAGCAGCAGTGAGATGAGCATTTCTGTGCCATGTTCTTCCATGATGACCTATGTCCCACCACTGTGTATCATGGCCCAAAAGAGTAGGGAATGGCCCTCAGACTCTTTAAGAATGTTAAAAAAGGATGACTTCCTCTTAAGTAGATTTAGCTCAGATACTTTGTCAAAACAATAGAAATCTGACATAGTTTGTATGATGTTAAACTCGTCTAAATACCAACAATTTGCTTTTTAAATAATGATCTTGACCACTTAATGAAAGTATTATATTTTCTTAATGAGTTATATTAATAGGTAAAAACACACATAACTGAGTTATTCTATAGGGACAGTGTTCAGCCAAGATTGTAATATGGTTTTAAATAGAAGCATTTTCTTGTATTTAAAATTATTGAACTATTATGAGAATTATTTTTCTACCTTAAACACCTTGACTATGTAGAGACTTATGGGAAAATTGGGCTCTACATCTCCCCACCTTCATCAAGAAGCTTCTTCTTGCAGTAAATGATGATTAGCACAAAGACCCACATCTAAACAATAAGCAGGGAGTGTAAGAGTTTGGAGGACTCAAGAGTACGTGGATGTCTTCATCACAGTCCTCCCCTCAAGGATCAGGGGAAGATTGTCAAGAGCCAGAGGTGATGGATGACTATAAGGAAATAACGTCTTCCAGACACAGCAGGCTGACATAGATTACACACACACACACGCACACACACACACACACACACACACGGGGTGGGGGAGAGAGAGAAAGAAAGAGAGAGAGAGAGAGAGGGAGAGAGAGATTAGACAGAAGATTAGATAAATAGATAATGATTGACAGACAGTCAGATAGATAACAGATACAAAGTAAATACAAAGCCCTACCCCTTAAGAAAGAAGCTATTTGCAGTCGATGCCTTCTGGGAAAGAGCAACTCCATTTTCTACAATGGAGTGTCTTTGGGTACATCAACTGAACTCCAGGGTAGACTCCATGTTCAGGAGTAGTTGGACAACACAAAAGGAACACCATTTCTCTCCCCCCACCTCTCTCTCTCTCTGTCTCTCTCTCTCTCTTTCTGTGTGTGTGTGTGTGCTTTTCATTTTGTTATTTTCCTGTCTTAATGTTTTGATTCCAGTTGTTTTTGTTTGTTTATTTGTTTATTTGTTTGGTTTTTGTTCGTTTGTTGAGAGAGAAAGAACATGAAGTTGGGCTGGTAGAGAAGAAGTAGGGAGGATCTGGGAAGAATTTGGAAGAAGAAGGATATGATCAATATATTGTATAAAATTGTTTAAATAAAAAGAAAGAAAAGAAAATTGGGCTCTAAAAGTCAAAAGTGTTCAGATAATTCAGCCTAGACTCCCATGTTGTCCTGTTATTACTTGTCCAGGCCTCACTGTTTCTAAAATATCAAGTAAATAAAAAAGAAAAGCTAGTCTTCCTGCACTTATCTCCCACACATCTGTATCTATGACCAGCAAGCTCCAAAAGCCCTGATTACAGTTTTTAAAGATGATTAATTATTGAAAGAAGAGATTTTAGTATCTACGGGGGGGGGTGTAAGAAAACATATACTTAAGTAGTTTTCACTTGCTCTTTCTCACAGTCCTCATTCTTATTATTTTTCTTCATTTTTCTCTGAGAGGTGTTCTATACCTGTAGCATCTTTTTACCTCTACAGAGAATAACAAAAGTATCCAAGACTGCTCTGCAGCCTGACTCTGTCCTGAATTACACATACACACGAGAACTTTAAATTGTAGTACATTTTGAATAGACTTCTTGTCCATTGCTTGCATGTAATATCCCCTATTTAACCTTTTTTTTTTTTTTTACAAATACAAATGCATCTAAGCCATGCCTTCCACAAACCAAAATAAGGAATGTCTATGGCACATTAGTGTTTTCTCTTTGAAGGCTGGTGCACCTAATTGAATATAGTTGGCAAAAATTAATGTAGCAATCTTCAGTACTCTTTAATCCATGTAGCATTGTGTTAGCATATACCACAGGGTAATTAATTATAGTCTTACTCATGTATGAGACTATGTCACACATACACACACTACTATGAAGACACCCCAAAATATTTCATCATCATAAGAAGAGTGAAAATGATGTAGTTGCATTATATGAAACTTACTGCTTGGCCTTAAATTCCTTTCCCATAAACAGAGGTAATGAAATCACCTGTCTCAATGGCACTGTGATATTAATTAAAGGATAAATATAAAGTATGTGGTAGGTCACATGTCACATAATAAATACTAAATAAATGTTAAGTATCTTTTGCCTAATCACTACTGTATAATAGGAAAGCAAAGGAGTTTGAGTCCTTTATATAGGGGCTGCATTTAAAAATATAAAAGAGTAAAGGAATTGGGTAAAATTAATTTTAATAATATCATTTACCCATATCATCATGCTCATATATAGTCAATATAAAAAACTTAGTAATGAGTTATTTTATATTCTCCAATCCATACCATATCTATGAAACATAGTGTGTGCTTTATTCTTGTATCGTTTCCCAGTCTAGACTGGCCATACTTCACACCATCAATTGCTTCCCAGAAGCTCAGTTCAGGCATGACAACTGAGTGAGTCGTGTCATGGTAAATGGTACAAAGCCCCCCAAACAAGAGAGATGGGGATAGAGCAAAATCTACACAGTCCTGATGGGCTTACCATTTTCTTATCAAGTTACTTTAAAAAATGCTAGAAGGGAATATGAAATAATACTTGAACTGAACAGAAGTCATTTTCATCACATTTTTCAAAGCATGTCACTTTCCATTATTTTTTTTAAAAGGCATATTTTGAGATCAGCAAGCATATATGTAATTCTGGAGAAAGCTTCTTGCTCATAGAATCAAAAAGACCCATGTAGTATTCAAAATGTTCTTAAAATATTTTTGAGAAAATACATTTCTGTTCTCCCAGTGTGAAAGTACCAAAACCCTTTTGGGACACACACCAGGCTTGCCAGCAGTTTATAAAAGACAAAAACAAAAAACAAAACAAACAAATAAACAAACACAAAAAAAACCAAAGCAGATAATCCAATCCCTCCACCTTCCCCTCGTCACTTTATGAGATGATTTCATAAGCTCTCCCTGAGCTTTATTTACTATTCATTTTCTGCCATGGGAGAGAAACCTGAAATATTTATTCATAGGATATTATTCTTTTAAAATGCTTTCTAAGCTAAAGCTTCGGTAAATGGCAGGGCATGGGGTGGGGGTCATTTTCAATGCCTGGTGTAATTTTTATCCCTGAAGTTGCATTTTAAAATAGTTGAATAATGAAAGTTTCCTGGAAAACCAGGCAAAGAACAAAGTGGATAAAGAGGCTCACAAATCTGGGGCAAGGCTGGCATCTATGTGTGTGTACACATACCTAATTCTCACATGCGTCTCAACAAGATCAGTCATGCCTGGAGAATGGTAACGGGAACAGCTCTTACTCTGCAGCCAGTCATACATACAAGGAAGCCTTTTCTAGCTGTAACCTATCACTGTGTGCAAACAACTGAGGGCATTGGTCCTTTTGTCAGAGTCTGACAGCCGAATCAATAAAAAGACACAGCAAAAGTTCAATCAGAACAGACACCACTAATACGACTGCCCTTTGGGGACCCGGAGAAGTGTGGAACTGCTTTTCCATGTTAATTTCTCTTCACTATCCCTTGGGGTTATCACCTTTGCTGGCCCCTGTTAATTAAAAACTGCCTCCTAGCCAAGTTCCCTACCAGGCATTTTCCCTGGTGTCAGCCTATTCTGCTGACTGCTAGAAGAAGAGATGGAGGAAGGCGTGCTCTGAGGCACAGAATGCTTGTATGACAATCCTAGCCCTGCTCTCCCCAACTACACACACATACTCAGAGCTTTTATTTATAACCTCCCAAATGTCACAATCATGAACTACCAATATCCAGGTGGGCAGACACTACTTCAAAGTCAGAGTGATATTAGCTATTTAGGCAAGCAGGTAAATCAGTAGGTACACAATCAAAGGCCTATTACTTTTTGGTCTACCCTTGTTTGGAATTTATTGCATAAAAGTTGTAATGGCCTCTGGAGGGAAACCAAGGGCAATAGCCATAGCCTATAATGTTTGGGGAACCTCTTAGACAATCCTGATCAACGTCTTGGAGGACTTCTCTTGCCTGGCGATGGGGGCTTTGTCAGATAGTCTTTGGCTCTCAGAGGAAGTATTGTCAACCCCAATGAGAAGATTTTTATTTAAACTCTTTATGTGTGTTTATATACCGACTTACATGTATTGTAGGTATTTTTAGGTAAATAGCTAGCAATGTGATACCTTATGAAGTTTCCAGACATCCACTGTTATTTTACCCTCCTTCTGTATTTATATCCCTCCTCCCTCCTATTTAGAGTCCTCCTTTTTCCATCTCCCCCTTCAAATCCCTTGGACCCTTCTATTCTCCTATTGCTGAAGACCACGTGCACTTCAGACACAGGGCCCAGCAGCCCCTGAGCTAGAATCCACATGAAAGCCTCCTCCCTAAGGACTACCTTTCATGGTACCCAAAGGCACCATTCAAAGGAAGGAAGCACTCATAGGTCCTGCCCAGCTGTGTCACCTATGGACCACAACAATGTCCAGCATGGCATGATAACCCTAACAGTGCACTAATGGTATGAATAACTTGGTGGTAACCAATAACTCGCTAACTAGACTTAAAACCCTCTCAACAAGAGGAAATCATTCCTGGCACTGGAAACTTAGCTAACTTCACAGGCCTGAGGTCGTGGATTTTGGAGGATAACTTACAGCCACCATTATACTAAGCCACATCATTCCTAACTGCATTTTAAACATTTGTCATACTCACCAATAGGCTCCTTACTTCTCATCAAGGAAAGTTCTCTTTGCGATGGATGGAAGCCGTTAAAGAGAACTGTCACCTATCAAAATGCAGAGTTGGGGGGCCCATTCCCAGTGGATCCAGCTGCCAAACACCCACTGCACCTAGGGTTCCTGGATCATTGTGAAAAATGGGATAGAAGATCAGGAAGTTTGCTGTGAGATTCTCCCTCCTAGAAACATCAGCAGTTGCATTCATGAAGTCTCACCAATGTGACTGCTTAAACTTGACAAGGATGACACCAGTAACAACGCTGACGTGGAAAGGGACAGCTCATGAAGCCTCAGCCCTACACAAAGAACTCCAGGCAGCTATGAAATGCTGAGAGAGGAAAAAAACAGTCTTCTCAGGCAAAAGCACACTGATTATCCAATACCAAATGGCCAGCCCTGAAAACATACATATATTATACAGAAAACAAGTAATATTATACAGACCGAGCAGGTTGTATTTATGTGTGTGAATAGATGCATGTACGTAAGTGATAACAATTAATGATAAGGAGGCCATGAGCTTGAAAGGGAGCAAGGAGGGGAATATGGAGGGTTTGAAGAGAGGAAAGGGACGGGGGAAATAACTACGTTAGAATCTCAACATTTCAAAACTGATAAGGGGCTGGAGAGATGGCTCAGAGGTTAAGAGCACCGACTGCTCTTCCAGAGGTCCTGAGTTCAATTCCCAGCAACCACATGGTGGCTCACAACCATCTGTAATGAGATCTGGTGCCCTCTTCTGGCCTGCACTCAAACATCCTGTATACATAATAAATAAATAAAGAAATCTTAAAAAAAAACCTGATAAATAAATAAATTGTTTGATACTTCTATTAATTCACCCTAATACTCGGGGTTTTCACTCTTTCTTTCTTTTCTGATAGTGGAAGCAAATTTGCCACCCATATTTCCTAATCTTTGCTTAATGTCAAGGTTGGTCTTTAGGGCTAATTTACATTGGGTCTGTGCAAAGCCCATGCATAAGAAGAACTATTTAGCCTTTTAAAATGGTAGTTATAGGTCTGGAGACATGACCCAGCAGTAAAACTTGCTGTCTAAGCATGAAGGCCTGTGTTCGGATCCTCAGATCCCATATAAAATCTATGTGTGGTAGTATGCACATCTGTAATCCCCTTGCCCTTATAGAAATGTAGATGATGGAGGTAAACTGCCCCTAGATGCTTGCAGGTTAGACCGCCTGACAGTAAGGAGCCACAGAGAATGATGCTTCAAACTAGGTGGAAGGTGAGGACTGACTCAAGGTTGCCCTCTGACCTCTACATACTCTTCATGCCACACATATTTATACACACATGTGTACACACACACACACACACACACACACGATTGGAAAAAAAAAACCACAATGGTAGCTAGCTTCTTTCAGCCATGTTAGTGAGAGACATGATTTATCTCCATAGCTAGTTGGATTATTTCAAATTTTATTTAATTAAACATGCATTCACTTATTTAATATCACAAACATAGCAATGTATTCTGATAGTGCAGAAACACATGTAGAATGGGTATAATCTCTGATTCATAAAGTAAAAAATAAACATATATAAATATATGATATTTTCTTATTCTTTACATAACATATAATATATTCATTTTTCATTTCTGCTTTTTATGTGTTCCAAGGTTGTTTCTATACAGATCCATTTTGTCTGTTGAACTGTTACATGATACTTCATAATATGTACTTATTAAATTTACAATAATTTACTTAATGAACTCTCAGGGTTCTTATTTTTCATATTACAAAAACAGTAAACATCTCTCTTTACATAAAATATCATGTGTTATTTTCTAAGAGTGAAAGCTCTAGGCAGATTTTGACACATCAGGATGTGGTAACCACCTCACATTCCTTGTCTAGGCAGGCTTGAGTCCATCCCCTTACTAACTAACTATAACAATCACCTCATTTCTATATCTTCTCCATCCCTAAGTGTATCCATAATTCATTAACATTTTGTGTGTTGGTATTTCAGAACTTTATTAGGATATGTGCTACTTAATTTGAGTTGTATAATCTGACCCATAGGGTCTTCTAGATGAATAATCTTCTGATTTGCTATCAATACTTAAGAGTACTTACATTTTCTACTTTCCATTCAACAACACAAGAACGTACCAGGCTATGATTTCTTTATATTTTCCAGGGTTTTGTTGTTTTTGAACCAACCATTATACCAGAAATATCTTGGACTTTCTTCCCACATGGCTGATTTTCATTACTTACCAATATTTTAAAAGATGTTCAAATTGTACGTTTTAAAATTCAGTATTCTTTGACATCTTTTAACCAAACTGCTACTAGCTTTTTGTTGCAGTGTTTTCTTGTTTTTTGGGAGATTTATGCATGAGAGATTTACTAACCTTTGGATGTCCAAAGGAGATTTTTATCTTAATCCCTCAGCTCAGCGTTCAATCAAATGTAAAGATAAAAGCCACTTTCCTGGAGTCTGTCCCAAGGTCAGTATGGGAAGTTTCAAGCTCTCATTCTCTCACTTAATCAAGTAAATATCTACAAATGCAAACAAACTGTGTGAAAGCTTGGGGAAAGATCCATAGCGACTGAACAACCAACAAAGCAACAGGCACACTCGAAATGATGGGAGACATTGTGTTCTGCCTCACTTGTCTGCCCCTCCCCCACAGTGTGCTAGGCAAGGGGAACTCTGGTACTTGCTTGCAATTTTTGACCTCCCTGCGATGCTAAGAGACTGATTTCTAAATCACATTGCTCAGTGCTCACACAGAGATGGCCTAGTTCCAACTTCAGGCTGGAAGCCACAACACAGTGGCACATGCTGTAGACTGGGGAAACTGCAGGGTGACTACAGACAGACTCACAGGCAGAAAAATGTGCTAGAGCACTTACCATTTCAAGAAGCAGGTGAGAGACACTCTTCAGGGAATAAACTTTTGAAGGCAGCCCCATATAGAGAGAAACTAGAAAGAAAAGCACACATACAATCATATGGAGAGCACATTCCCAACAGTGACCCAAGAAGACAAAAGCCTTCATGCCAGGCTGATTATGACCTATGCAGAGTCAGTCTGCAAAAACTGAAAAAAAAAAATGCTTTCAAATCAATCAATCAAATGCTCAAGTTTTCATAAAATGTTACAAAGCATAGAAGAAAGAGAGAGAGAGAGAGAGAGAGAGAGGGGGAGGGAGGGAGGGAGGGAGGAAGGAAGGAAGGAAGGAAGGAAGGAAGGAAGGAAGGAAGGAAGAAAAATAATGGAGACAGGGGAGGTAAAGAGAAAGGGAGAAAAACAAAACAAAAAAACCTCATGTCCTATTAAAAGGACTAAACAGTAGATCTAGAAATGAAGAATACAACTGGTTAGAAAGTTCAGTTTAGGAGTCCAACAGTAGACTTCAGTAGGTAGTTGCAGAACTGACTTGAAGACAAGTTATGTGGCAATAACAAAAGAATATAGACAGAACCTAGGAGACTCACTGTGTTATAAAAGATACAAGAAGAGAAGGGACAAGAGGTGTTTGAAAAAATGATGTGTTAAAAAAAATGATCACAACTTTGAAGATATCGACTCCATGCAGATAAATCTAGAAGCCTATACTGATACACATTATTATCAGCTTGTCAAATTCAAGCACAAGGAGTCTTAAAAGCAATAGGAAAAACAAAGGGAAAAATGTGTCAGGATAATCAATAAAAAGGATTGCTCAGCAAAATATTTGCAAACTAGAAGGTAATAGAATAGTATAAACTACAGAGAATGTCAACCGAAAACATTGTATTTTGTAAAACTGTTTTTCAAAAAGGAAGGAAAAAATTAGGACATTTCCAGATAAGAAGAAGCTTAGAGAATTCCTAGCCAGTAGACCTGACCAGAGAAATGTGAAAGTGGGACTTTAAGCTAGAAAGAAAGAATGTTTGCTTTGTTAGAATGTCTACGGTAGTGATAAAACACCATGACCAAAAATACCTTGGTGAGGAAAAGGTTTATTTCAGCTTACAGCTCTCAGGTCCTACTCCTTTACTAAGGGAAATCAGTGTGAAAATTCAAGCAGGAACCTGGAGGCAGGAACTGAAGCAAAGACCATGGAGGAGGACTGACTATGTCTTTGCTCCCAACAGCCTCCTTTCTTATACCACCCAGGACCACCTGCCTAGGGGGTGGAACCTCTCATATTGTGCTGGGCCCTCCAACATCAATCATCAGTCAAGAAAATGCCCCACAGTCTTTCCCAAAGGCCAATGTGGTAGAGGCATTTTTTTCAATTGAAGTTTTCTCTTCTCAAAAGACTCTATCCTAGGTCTAACCAGGACAGCGTTAGACAGTAACTGGAAGCCATAGGAAAATAGAAAGTACTCTATTAAGATCAACATATGGAAAATATAGAAACTCATATAGTTTGGCTTCTTTGTTCTGTTTCAAAAATTTTAAGACATTAATAGAGAAGTGAAAAATAGTGGTAAATTTATGTCAATAAGTATATAATCTGTAAAGTTATGACTCGTGACACCCTTTGTATTACATAAAGGGAAAACATTTTATAAACTTCATGTTCCTAAGCACCAGGTTTATGCTATTGATAGTAAAGGCTATTTTTATGTTTTATTTCATAACCCAGAAGTTAGTTGTTTTTTTTTTTTTTTAACATTCTTGGCTCTTAAACAAAGAATGTGGATTTTAAACACACACACACACACACACACACACACACACACACACACACACATCCTGACATTCAACACTCAGTAGAAATAATGACTGCTGACTGCTGTTTTTCAAGCTTGGGTAGTCCATTTTCATTTTTTTTAATATTTATTTTATGTCATGTATATGAGCCATGTATGTGTGTTCACCAAGTAAGATACTTTCTCAGACCTCTGCTTCTAGCATTTATAAATCTTTACCTACTAAATCTCTCTGCTAACTTCTCTTCTTTGAAGTCCCACATCTTCAAAATCATCTTATAGCAAGCACAATGTTAAATTACATATCCATGGTTGATATACTTATTGAGATGACTTAAAGACCATGGAATGTTGCACTCCTGAGTAATATTAAAATTAACTCTTCGGATATTAGTGAAAACAAGCAATAACACAGATACTTGATTTTTTTTTTAAATATTGAAGTTATTTCCATGTTCAGTGAACATTCAGTACCTCTTACATCAGTTATTATCTTGTGCAATCTGTAAATTAAATTAAATGACTCTCAAGGTCAATTTCTCTGGCTCATTCACTTTGTATCTTTCAGCTTTTAGTGTACAGCTTTGAACCATACAGATATATTAATACAGATGTATTAATTCAAACAGTTGGTCATAATTGCTTAGGCAAAATACATGATCTTTTAGACTAATAGGTGGCATTGCCCTGTTCCTTTATATTGCAAAGAGAACCAAGCTAGTAATGCTATCCATAGCAACTGTTTGGGAGCCTTCATCATTGGCTTCATTTTGCAGAGGAAGAAAATGGAGGCTCAGAGGTATTGTTTGGGTTAATTTATGATAACACAGGTATTTGCTAAGAAAACTGAACTCTAAATATTCTAATATAAAGTTAAACTTTACCTGTTAGTTGTTAGAAATATATTAGACTATCATACATACAGCTGTTTAGAGACATCCAATGAACTCCATACTTCTAGTTCTAGCATTTATACATCCCTACCTACTAAATGTCTGTTAACCTGACCTCATTGAAGTACCACATTTTTAAAAATCAACTTACAGTAGGCACAATAATTAATTACATATCCGTGGTCCTATGTGACTTCACAAGTTGAAGAAGAACATCTGCCCAGTTAACCATTTCATCCCAATGGATTATAGAATTGTCAGCAGACAGCACTGTGCACACCAACCACTGCAAGCACTTAGACACAGGTCACCTGGTTCTCAGTTCGCAGATATTTATATGCTGTTAAAGACTTATATCCTGAGTGGTTTATTACTTCCTCAAGTTACACAGTGAACCAGTCACTCAACAAGCGTAACAATCATAAGTTATTTTTAAGGGAATCCATTGAAGGCTTGATTTTTGTGAAGAATTATGCTAGATACTTGAGGATAAAATGAACAAGTATTATAAAGCAAGAATAATCAACCCACACAGTTGTAATAATCACTGAGTGTGGGTTTTTCTTAATCAGCAGAACTTCATGCTTACTACTTTCTGATCCAGGAATAAACTAATATCAGTTTTCAGGAGAAAAGACTATGACTATTTGAACAAAAACGGTGTTCGAAGAAAAATGTTATGTGGTAAATGGCCTTAGCACATTACAAAGTCCTGTGTTATATTCATGCACCCATATTCATGACCTAGATATCTAGTATGTTTTACATAATAATGTTTGTTGAATAGCATCACTCTACGAAAATACATGTATCCAAATATATTTAAATAACACAAACTTGGACAATCAGAATATTTAAACAAGTATCCAGCTAGTTGAGTAAGATTAAACAGTAAGTGAAATATTTATCAGTTAAACCATAGCTTATCTAGCATAGATGAACTCTGAACACCATTCTAATTTTTGTTTCTTGACAGACACAACCAAAACACTGCTCAATTATTCATCTAGGCAGAAAATGTCTCAGGAATATACCTTTCTAGAAAAGTCCATTTCCAGTACACTATGAATGCAATTGTACTTAACACTTGAAAGACCAGTTGGCATTAAATTTCAATATCTCATTTTTATTTAAGAAATAATATTGTGGACTTAGTTTTGTTTTCAAGAAGAATTATTAGTCTCTTAAATGTTTAATAATGTTCTGAAAATCAACTATTAAAAGGAACTACTATCAGAAACAACTCACCAGAAAGACAAACCTTTGATGGGACACTTTATGTCACCCTAAAAACGTTATATTTTTGACATAGGTGTATAAAAGACCTTTTTTTGTTATCAGAAAAGCTTAATTGTAAGAAAGTAAAACATATTACTTAAATTCCGTGTCTTTAGAATTAAGTACAATAATAAATGTGTTTGTGTTTGCTAAGCTTTCATACTTTTAGATAGAATGGAGAAATAAAATACATTTGTACTTATATGACAACTAGAGTCTTTTGCCTAATTTCTGTTGGTTTTTCTCCCTTGTTAGTGAAAACACCTTAAAATTATCTTTTCCAGTATGAAAGAATGATTTTTGCCTCTACCTCTAGCTGTCAGAGTGATTAGAATTTTAATTAGCAGAGAATAGTACAAGAAGAAAAAGAATGACTGGAACATGCTTGAGTGCACACACACACACACACACACACACACACACACACACACACCACACACACACACACACACACACACACACACACACACACACACACACACTTATTTTGGGAGCTGCTTTACAGGCTATTTGTTACACTCATGATGACCCTACATTGCAGCAGCCTCAGATTCCCTGTGCTTCAGCATGCTACTGTCCTTCAGCCTCACATATATAATATGAGCGTCCTATGACCCAGGGACCATGAAATGTTATTCTGAACATCACTTCAAATAAAGCAAGGCTCTGAATGCACCTGAACAATGAGCAACTCTATTCTAGTATCGTTGTGTGCCTCTTTTTAAATATAACATTTTATCGATTTTTTAAGAACTTCATACAACCTATTTTGCCCATATTTACCTCTCAACTGTGAATCTCTTTACACTAATTAACCAACCATATACTGAAAGTTCAATCACAAAAGACAGAATTAACCAAGTGGTCAAACAAATAAATACTCTTAGGTAAATGATGCTGTCTCAAGTTTCAGGTCTATTCTTTCACATACAGCATGAGACAGCAGTTACCTTTCAGGGAGACTTTCAAGAAATATGGGAGAAGCATCAGATATTAAATGTGGAAATAATTGACTGCTAGGAGACAGAATATTTCTAAAACCTAAGTCCAACCTAACACTGTAAATTTAATTATAAGAGTTACCTATGATCTATCTATCTATCTATCTATCTATCATCTATCTATCTATCTATCTATCTATCTATCTATCTATCATCTATCTATCTATCTATTATCTACTCATCAGTCTACCTACCTATCACCTTACTACAATTGTGTGTGTGTGTGTGTGTGTGTGTGTGTGTGTGTGTGTGTGTGTGTGTGTGTGTGTGTGTGTGTGTGTACCAATTCTGTTTTGGAAGCAGATTTGGAAGGAAGGCCCTATAAAATCAAGATCTACAGGCATCTAGATTTGATTGTGATCTGTCAGTGCTGGTTGTGTGGCTTTAGGAAGCTCTGAAAATTGTGAGCCTCAGTTTGTCATCTGCTAAATGTAGATAAGCTAAAATACATACTATATAGATACCCAGGAAAGCACCTGAGACATTAGCTGCATGCTCATAGCAATAATGACAGGTGTAGATAACTGGCAGTAAGTTACAAGTCATGTGATCATTGCTGTGCAAGAGCACAAGGTGTAAATTTAAACTCAGCTTTGAACGAGAGGAAGGATTTAGCTGGGTGAACATGGACACTGATAATATTAGAAATAGGCAAATCCACAAAAGGGCAAGATATGATTTGAGATCTGTGAGCAATGTCAGAAATGTAGCAATCATGAGAAGCAAGAGTGGAAGATAGATTTGGTCCAGTAGGATGGGAGTGGGAGAGGACATAGTCTGAACTTCATGCCACAGTGCCTGGGCCTCCAGAAAGTAGAGAACAAAATTCTTAGAAGAATGGCTATGGTATGAATTATTCTATCTATTAAACATTTGATGATACTGATGGGTATTATGGAAGGAGGTCAGGAAACTCAAGACAGTGCCCAGAGTAAGAGGAAACAGAGTTCTGCTTTGGAGTATCAAGTTTGGATATTGGAGTATCAAGGAGAATGGAGATGGCACTAATGGACTGGAAAAACAGAACATAAGCTGGGAACAAGCAGAGAAAAGGGCTGACAATGATCAGCATGAGTTTCAAACCTAGGCGGATTAAAAAAGTATGATGCTATGTATAGAAACAGAATGTGTTATAATTATCATAACAGGGAAAGATACTTAAAGGGAAAGACTAGAAGTCTTTGAGTTCAGAGTGACAGCTGGACTAACTTCATAACCATGTGATAGATATTGTTTCAACCAAGCTACTGCCAGACATAGGCTACCCTTTGAAACTTAATAACTTCATTCCTGCTGCTTAAACCTTATTGATTAGATTCAGTTTTAATTGATTGCTAAGGACCACTCAAAGCACTGAAAGAACCTGACTTAATAATCTATAAGTTGCATAATGTGTAATATTTCATTATTTTTAAGATAAAGCCAAGCTATTAGTATTCCTTTTAGCAAACCTATAATTTAATATCATAGAATTGGTTTTTATATTGATAGTAGAATTAATTTGGAATTGATGTATTAAGGATGCTGCAAAGTACCATGCATTTATTCTCTAACACAGAAAATTGAATTAAATACACATGCATTATGAGCAATATACCAATTTATAATTGCACATCCAATTGTGGGATATTTTCTAATTATTACAAGAACAAGTGGTTAAAATGCTATTGTACATAAATTAGTATTTCCATAAAAATCTGGGCCAAAGAGTTAAAACCAGGAGGCTTTCAACAAATGGATCATTGTCCAAGCCCCAGTAAATGTGTACTGGTGTAACAAATTGGCTTGCTGACCTTTTGCCTAGTAACACAACGCATGACATATTTGTAATTTATGGAAATCAATCCATTGAGGATTTGTAGTTTCATGTAATTATAGACCACTGCAAGATCTAAATAAAGGGGAAGCAGAGGTCCTTAGGAAAGTAATGGCACACTGTTGATAAAAACCAATGAAAGTTCAAAGCACTGATCCATGCAATGTATCTTTAAATACTGGTAAGAGGCCGATAATTATAGGTAAAATCAGTTCCCAGCTGTGTTTTACAGCACACACTTAAAGGCGCCATTGAAACTGCAATCTCAGTTCAAAGCCCTGTTCTGTCATGTAACGAAAGTGCTATGCTAGGCATGCTACTTCAGTTTTCTTTACATTCATCAATAGTTTGAGCTCCTTAGAAGATGAAATGTGCCGAAGTTTAGCGTGTTTCTCATTGTTTAGAGGGAAGACTAGAAAGGGAATTTATCAGGACACTGTCCCCTCCTTTCTTGTCTCCCATTGGATGAAGTATGCATCTACAATAAGTCAATTCCCATGACTTCTGAGTGGGTGTGTATCCCCACCCCCACCTACACTTCCTATCTCTCACTGGATGAAGTTTGCATTCACAAGGAGTCAATTCTCAGGTGGCTAAAATAACCAAATTACTGTGGTGATATATTGTGTACTATAATAATAAAACTTATCTGGGGTCAGAGACCAGAACAGTCACTAGGTTAGAAGTAGAGGCCAGACAGTGATGGCACATGCCTTTAATCCTGTCATTCCAGAGACAGATATCCATCTGAATCTCTGTGAGGTCAAGGCCACACTAGGAACAGAGCCAGGCATGGTGGCCCACACTTTTAATCCCAGAATTTGAGATCTCATAGTTTTTGCTTGGGAAAGACACATGCCTTTAATCCCAGGAAGTGATGACAGGAAGCAGAAAGGTATATCAGGCATGAGGACCAGGAACCAGAGGCTTTTAAGCTTTTAAGCTTATAGCAGCAGTTTAACTGAGATTCATTAGGGTGAGGACTCAGAGGCATCCAGTCTGAGGAAACAAGATCAGCTGAGGAGGTGGGGAGGTGAGGTTGGTTGTGGCTTGTTCTGCTTCTCTGATCTTTCAGCTTTCACCCCAATATCTGCCTCCATGTTTGTTTGTTTTTAATAAGACCTTTTAAGATTCGTGTTACAAATTAGAATTTTTTCCCCTAGTGGTTTTCAAGTGTCAGGCACTCTCTCATTTACACAGATCATCACATGTGTTTTTCCTTATGTCTAGTAAACTCATTATACTGGCTAGTTTTTCTGTCAACTTGATACAAGCTAGAGTCACCTGAGAAGAGGGATGCTCAGCTGAGAAAATGCTTCTGTCAGATTGTCCTGTGGACTTGTCTGTGGGGTATTTTCTTGGTTAACAATGGATGTGGGAGGCCCCAGCTCACAGGAGTGGTGCCATACCTGACCAGCTGTTCCTGGGCTCTGTAAGAAAGCAGGCTGAAAGCCAACAAGCAGCATTTTTTCACTGACTCCACATCAGCTTCTGTCTCCAGTTCTGTCCTGACTTCTTTCAATGATGGATTGTGAAACAGAACTGTAAGGTTGAAATAAACCCTTTCTTCCTTAAGTTGCTTTTGGTTATGGTGCTTTATTGCCCCAATAGAAACCTCAAGACACATTCCACTCTCTTTTGTCACTCATATCCCCCATGTCAGCTAGACATCCTCTTCTAGAAATCATTCCCTGGTCACTTCTGCAACAGTGGTTCTCAACCTTCCTAATGCTGTGACCCTTTAACACAATTCTTCATGTGGTGGTGACCCCCAACCATAAAATTATTTTTGTTGTTACTCCATAACTGTATCTTGCTACTGTTATGAATTATAATGTGAACATCTGTGTTTTCTGATGATCCTGGATGGCCCCTATGAAAGATTGAGAACTACTGTTCTAAAGGATCACAGGCTTCTACTGGTCCTGGACATCTACTTCTGTCTCTTCAGCATGCTATTCTTCAGAGGAAATGCCTGTTACCTGCCCTGTATGTTTCCAGGTAGGCACTCTCAGCTCCAGAACCTTGTTTATTTTGCTTTCTGTTAGAACTCCAGCATCCAGCAACATCCCAAACTTACAGAAGGTACTCAAGAGATATTTCCAGTGATAATTTCATAGGAATTTTGTGGTTATTAAATATTGTTAAATTTATATATAATTATATTGAATGTCCAACTTTCCTTTCCCAATATCGGGACTTAGTATGCACTTATTTACAAACTGTCCCAGTTTTCTAAAAGTAATTCTCAACAACCTTCCTGCCAACTATTTGCATGTGTGGCATATTTCACACATAATTTCTTTCCTCCACTAATTACATCATCGTTTTGTGTCCTACTTAGTAAACCATATGAAAACTCACATAAGAAGACCACAATTGCCAGGCTAAGAAGATGATTCAATCAGTAAAAGGACTGTCACTTATGCATGAAGACGTATAATTGATAGGATGCACTCATTTATTCAAAAGCAAGTTCAGTCATCAGCTTAGACATTCCTTAAAAGAAAAACACAACTTTTGTCTAAATTGTATATGTAGGGAAAAGGAGTTAAGAATCTTTTGCTTAAGAAAAGAAAAAGGAAAGAAAATTAAAATGTTAAGGAAGGAAATCCAAGAGAAACAGGACTTTATAAAGCCCAGAAAGATTATCCTTGATATGAGTTTCACAAGCACAGAAGTAGTTCACAAAATCTTAAGAGCAACTTTTCCCAAAGGACAGCACTTCTGTTAGAGTCCTCCTCCCACCAAGAGGCTAGGTCAAGCTTTATTAAAACGCTCAGCCACATGGAGGTAGTTGCCTGGAATTTGAGCCCAGCATATTGCCCAAATAGTTTTGATGTGCCCATAAAATATCTCCTAAGCTGTCTTTTACAAGTTACAGCCAGAGTGGGAGGTGTACAGCCGATTTCTCCAGCCTGGAAAAATATTTCCTTATAGAATAATCTCTCTGTAAGACAGATCTGTTTGCTTCACATTTCCCCGACTCTATGCCTCACGTGGGAGTACTTGGGAACAGAGCGCCTGGAGGGATCAACAGCGTTTGCTAAAGCAAACAGAACCCAAGTGCTATTCATGGGTTGCACACTCTGCAGCTGTAATAGGAAATGTGTAGGAGCAGCCCCTAATGGCATTCAAATCATGTACTAACAGTTCTCAAGTGTCAGGTGTTTTTCATTTTCTAGCTGGGGGAAGAGAGCTTCGCGCTGCTTTCCTACACTGAACAGCTTTGTAACTCCTGCAGAGCGAAGGCACACTGCGTTTCTGAGTCTCTATTATGTCGGATGAATGCCGCAGTCAGAAACCCAAGAGGACATGTGATCCTGGTTTAGATCCCCCACTCTCCCCACCCCCAGCTGTCTCTACGCATTTCAGTAGCATAGATTTTTATGTGAACGCCAAGAAACGAAAAGTCACAGAGCCTGTCTCTATGTTGAACTTCATGTAAGACTGAGGACACCTATTTTTTTCTGTCTGGGGATAATGAAATACTCATGCACACACTTTCATCTTATTGAAGGTTTGCATTTTCAGAGTGGCCTCTTGTGGTGCCCCAGATGGCTGCCTGTCAAACCCACACATCAAGCTAACTATAAATAGTGTGGGTTCCCGGAGAACAATGCACTTCACATTATACATGCTGAGGGAATTATGATGCCTTTTGCTTATTGAAATATTTTTGTTTTTTCTTTAAATGCCACTTGGCCATAGAATACAACATGCTTTCAAATACATACATACATACATATATATATATATATATATATCATTACACACATCATATCAGCAATAACTAAGAATAGATACAACAGCTTGAATTTGGGGTTGGACAGTCATCTTTAGGGCATTACCTAAATATTTACCTTTAGTAAAACATGAAATACTTTTATTAAACATTTTCCTTTATGGTTTACCTATTTCAAACCTAATCAGTCCATTTGTCCCAAATCCATTTATAGTGCCCTCATTAGGACAGTTCTCTGAAAACAAAATTTTAAACATGTAAGAGGGCTTAGGATGATCACTACAGGGTCATTTATCTTAATTCAAAAGGCAGTTGGAACTCCGGGATAAGAAAGAATTTTCTTCTGTGGTTAATTCTAAACATAGCATTTATGAGAAACTACACAAAAACCCCATTTATCCAAATACAAGCTATTGGGAAATCTATATGAATTTACATTCAACTAAACCCATGAAAATTAGGTACATTCTAAGATTTGAAAGGTTGCTGTCAACTATGTGAAAAGCCATCTATGTAGTCATTGTGTTGACCCATGATTTTAGATAAAACATTATTTCATCATATGGGAGTAAGAATACTCTTCCCAGAATCAGTCAGGAGCTTTGCTGGTGATTTTTCCCCCCTCTCTATAACCAACATCTTGGTCTTGAATTCCTTATTATCTATGCCTAAAAGAGCTGATCCCATGCAGATACCTGGAGAATCACAGACTCAATAATTAGTAAGTCTGTTTGCAAGTGACAGCTGTGTGGCACCTGCATCTTACAAATGGCTTCCATGAAACAGTGATAAAAAAGGGAAACAGCAGAAAGATTGTATGTAAGTTCACACAGCCAACTTCACCCAACCAAAAGCCAGATTCTTCCATGACAGAAATATCCAGGTTAGATAAGGATGGGCATTTAACTACAGCATGGAGTTCATGCAAAAAAAAAAAAAAAAAAATTGGTGAGGAGTTCTCCTCACTGTCTTCCACCCTGTCCTTAGGTAGGCTAGAATTTAGGGTGTGGCAGAATCTGCCAGTGCCTTCTTTTCCAGGCTTTGAAATCTTTAGCAAATCTTCCCACACACCTTGCCTTACACCTCAGTATAGTTAGATGAATATTTGCCACCTGGCTACAAAGAATTCACATGAAGCATGCAAATACTAGGGAATAATATAATTACTTGAAATTAAGTTTGTCATTGCTCATGCTTATAAGCAATTACAGATCAGAGTATACAGGGTCAACCAAAAGATGTACTTGAGTATAACTTTATTAAAATAAATGACATGCTGAATAAAATAATATATGAATCTCTATAAAAATGGGTCAAAAGTGAAATGTTTAATAGGCATGGACTTCATTGAATAGGATTTCTTTGTGGGGACAAAACTAAGTAAACAGTAATAGCTCCATGCCAGATCAGGGACAGCAAGGAAGGCAGCTGCTGAGGCTTCAGGTCATCAGAGGCCCCCGACAAACTTAGTTTGCATTGTGTGCACAAAGACGTGTGTTGTCCTTTTGCAGATACATGAATCACATGCCAGGTGACCAACCATCTCCAACACTACCACCACAACCACTCTGAAAGTGTTCATTCAGTTCCAGGAGCCTCACCAGGACCATCAAGTCTGCAAATAGCACAGTGGAAGTGATTGGACTAGATGTCAAGAAAACATGGGAGAGACTGCTCTAGGAAATAAGAACTCTAAATGAAGGGGTTCAGAAGGCCTTGATTTCATATGATACTTAAATAGTCCTTTTTATATAAAGCAGAATTCATGCAGAGCATGTCACAGCTTTTTGTTTGTTTGTTTTTTTAAAAATAGACGTTAAAAGCCATCAACCTTGACCCTGTATATGCTATAGATGCAAAAATATATGACCCCTCAGGGCTAAGTGGTGTTCTCAAAGGCCTGGTGACAGTTAGTGGTAGATGTGAAGGTCTCATGTTCTCCATTCAATCCTCCTACATCTATGTCACAGTAACTCTTACTTCCATATTAAAGTGACTATTTTTTCATATCACTGAGATGACTATGGACTTAAAGCCTGAAATTTTTTCCATTACTCAGTGTCCTAACAATTCTTTGTGGTCCCTTATCTTTATTCTGAAGGTAAAATATGCACAGAGTAGACATAAAGAACAATTATGTAGTGTGGTGCTGCAAGAGGCCTCATTAATACCCTTCTTTGTATCCCTCAGGCATGGAGAGACAAAACAACATGTAGTTCCACAGTGGTTTGCTTAATTGTACTCAAAGAAGGAGAAGCATGCTCAAGACACTCTGATCACATAATTCAAAGGTGATCTCACACAAAGCATTCAGCCATTAACCACAAGGCTCACTGCTATAGGCTGAACGTTTTTCTCTTCTCAAACTCACTTGGAATATCAACACCAGTGTTGAGAGACCAACAGTGTCGAGAGATGACCCTAACTGGAGACTTCTAGGTCATAATTGAATTGTTGTGACTACCACAAGAGAGGGTTGCCTACTATGAGGCTTTGAACTTATGAAATAGGTGTTCAGCCCTATTTCCTCTCTGCCCCTTATGAGCTCACTTGTCCTTCTGCCATATAAGATGGAGCAAAATGACCCTGGGCAGATATAGCCCCTAACCAACTTGGCCTTCTCAGCTTCTAGAACCAGGTATCAAATTAACCTCTTTTATTCATAACTTACTCAATATATGACATTTATTTAGAGTTCTGAGCATAGAGTAGACACACATGAAAGGGTTGGAAGCTTGGGCCTTGGCTAACAGATGTCAGACTCTCATTTGTATCTATTTATTCAGCCCCATCAGACAGTCTCTCTCTCTCTCTCTCTCTCTCTCTCTCTCTCTCTCTCTGTATGTGTGTGTATGTGTGTGTGTGTGTGTGTGTGTGTGTGTGTGTGTGTATGAGAGAGAGAGAGAGAGAGAGAGAGAGAGAGAGAGAGAGAGAGAGATACAGTAGAGACAGAGACAAAGACAAAGGCAGAGAGAGTGTATGTGTGCATATCTGTGCATGTAGGTGTCAACAACAGAGGTCAAGCTTGGGTGCCATTCCTTAGGTACCATCCATCTTACTTTTGAGACAGGGTTTGTCATTGACTGGGACCATCATGAGTGGGCTAGGCTGGCTAGCCAGAGTTCAAGTGGCCTACCTGTTTCTACCTTCTCAGCTCTAGGATTATAAGCTCATGCCACTGTATCCAGATTTTAATATGGACTCAGAGGATTGAACTCAGCTCCTCAAGCTTGTGCTTCAAGCATTTTCCCATGAGCTACCTCCCCAGTGCCCACCCCCCCCCCTCTCTCATCCTTGCCTTACCTTTAATGACACCCCTCACCCCCCCCCACACACACACTATTGTTTGTCTGGGTACCTGATCAGATTCCAATGCTTCAACCTCATACTGTATTTAATTAATGCTTAACCATGCAGCTCAAATGCTTCAGAGACAAACATACTTTTTTTACTTATGTACATACATTCTGGCCAATAGTTTCCTGCTTTACCACTTCTGCTCATATGACACTCTATTCCTAATAACTAGTATTCCCACAATGCCCTAAATGGTGGCAGAGCAGTTCATAATCTCACATGTACTTTAGAGTGTTAGTGTGGGAAACTCTCACAGAAAGCATCTCCCCATGCCCACCGCCTTGACCTTCTACTTCTGAGCCAAATACACCAGTCCTTGTGCATCTCCACAGCTGAGACTCTCCACAGCTCCCTAACTTCCCATCCCATGATGACCCTCTCTACTTCAGGACCCACCACAGTCTAACAAGATATAACTTTTAACTGCTTCCCCTTCTTTCTTCTCAGTCCATTCTTCAGTACACCCACCATCTTTGTGTAACTAAATATAACCTACTCAATGTTACCACCTTGCCAAGTCTTTCTTCCAACGAGAAGAAACTGCTCCATCTTGGGTGCTCATAAAAATCTATCTGCCTTTGGGGATTCAGTAGGATTTGGGGTAGTTGATTGTAAAGCCTCTCAGGCCAATGGGGCCACCATGTGCCACCACAGAGCATTCACTGTTTATTCTGGTTCATTTACATGGAGATATGGAGTGCAGTTTATTTTTCATGAATTAAACAGCCTAAATTGTAAATTCATTTGTTCACTTCAATGTCAGAAGACATCCCCTTTTAATGAAATTTGTCAGCTGTTGCTGCCAATTTCAGAGCCTGAAGACCCTAGCCACCTTTGCAGGCAAAAATATGGGATTCTCACGACAGTGACGAGTGCTTGAGACCTCGGTAGGAAACTCATGGTGGTGGTTGTGCAGGATCTCAGGGTGGCAGAATTCAAGAAACAGAAGTGAGGCATCGAGTTGTGTCTTGAGGCAGTGGCTAACTCAGCCAACCCCTTCCCTGGTTCTGTCTCCACATGTATCAAGCACCCTTCTGGTACCCCAGTCCCACCAAGGTTTCCACCATCTCCATAGCATCCTGGAAGAGAACTCGTGTTTTCTGTTTGCACAGAGTTGAATTCTGTTGCTTGAGGTTTAGGTTTCTATATGATACATCGTTCTCAGGAAACTTGGGACGCTAATGTTGAATTTATAAGGATACTATTTAAATTGCCTTTATGTTTTATTTACCAAGTACTTACACAGTCTGGCACACTCTGGTGGTTCAATTTTGATTTATGAATGATTTATTTGAATGAATGATTTATTTGGATTTCAGTTTCCCTTTTAACAAGAGGAAGAGGACGAAAGAGTGATGGCTGAATAGCCTTTTGTATTATAAAAAGATCTTTTATTGCTTCAACTATATCATAGCATTACACAAAATTACCTTCAAATAAGATTTTTTTGTTGAAATTATATTTTGCAGCAATATTGGTCTCACTGAAGAAAACAACTGATACTCTATGTCCTCTAGTTGCCAGTGTGGAAAATTTTGAGCTACCATAGATATTATCTCAGGACCATATTACTGTTCTTTACTTATATTGGGTATAAAAGAGCTACAAAAGGCACCAGGAGTTTAGCAATCACATAGATAATTTAAAAATTCCAGTTAAGTTGCACTTTTGGCTTAAGAGTTCAAATGCTAATTTTTAACTGCAGAATCTTATTTTTCAAAATGTGTAGTACAGGATGAGCAAGATGGCTCAGAAGGTAAAGGTACTTGCTACACATTCCTCACAAACTGAGCTGGATGCTCAGAACCCTGGTAAAGGGAGGAGGAGAAAACCGACTCTACAAAGTTGTCCTCTGGAATCCACATGTGTACTGTGATATATACACAGACACTTGCTGACAAACACACACATAAATAATGAAGTTTTACCAATAAAATAAAATAAACCATGTACTACCTGCTTTTATCCAGAGGTAGAACCATTAGGCAGTGACTGTCAGCTTGTAGGCATATCCATGCAAGCATCTAGTACACACAAACCTCTCAGTTCTCCCAGCAGGCCTGCACATGGAGATTATTAAGATTCTATTATGGAAGTAACAAGTTTGAGGAAGCAGAGGAACTTGACTGAGTTTGTATTGTGATAAGACTATTGAGTCAGAATTGGGAAGTGGGTCTATTTTAATCCATTCCCCTCTACAACGTGCTGTCCCTAGGCAAACAGAAGTAAAACTAGCCTTCTGTTCATGAAAGTTCTTTAACAGACAAGATAGAAAATAGTGAATGGTTGGCTAGAAAGCAAGGTCTGCTTTTGCTATCTTAGCAGTCAAATTAGTCACATAAGTTTATAGCTGTTTCGCCTAGATAGTTGTTTTGCAAGGACTGAGCAGTCTGCTGTCATGGGTTCCTCATAAAGAGTAATTGAGAATTACAATGTACTATAGCACATGTCTGTCATTGTATAATTATTATGCTAAATACATTGTAAAGAAGAAAATATTAGGATTGTGTAAATGATAAAATTAATTACTGGATAAATGTGTTAGAAGGGGTTTTGGTATTTGAAGTTAACTGAAAAGCGAAAACAAAAAAAAAAGCAATTTACATGTTTTGTTTAATGATTTCAGGTAAGATTAACACAAATGAAAATTTAAAAAATAGACTTATCTTAACTTATAGGTTGAGATTAATTTATCAACTATGGAATTTCATTCATCTATAAATAAAGGATTTAGAGAAGTGGTTAAGCTGGGCATACCAGTGCATGGCTATAATTCCAGCACTCATGTGGCAGAGGCAGAAGAACTGCCATGAGTTCAAGGCCAGCCTGGCTCATATAGTGAGTTCTCTAGGTTAGCCAGGCCTAAAATGCTATATCTTGTCAAAAAATAAAACCAAACAAAAACAAAGGGGGGTGGGGGTAGGGATGAGAAGAGAAAAACCAGGATATTCAAGGGAGCAGACCACAAACAACTTAAAATTCCCCAAATAGAAAACTATTCAAAGAAAGAGATGGTGGCTGTCTGAGAAGACACCAGTCATGAGATGTTTTAATAAATGACTTTGAATATAGAAGCCTTTGTTATGATATAGGCCTTACTCTATTCAGACTACCTATTAATAGAAAAGGGGTTTGAATGTCAGCAGGAAAACAGCTGGTGAGCAACAGACATCACTGGACTTCCCCACAGTGAAGACAAAGAACATGGTAGGCATCTGTACTTGCTCTGGCCTTTATGATCGCTAGTACCCCGGCCTCCAGTGATCTACCTTTCCATGGAAGAATTCAAAGAGGAATTCCCTCTTCCTAAATCTCCCACTGTTTCCAACAATCACTCTTAATCTCTATTGCATATTCTAGGAGGTCTTAACCTAGTTTGAAGTCCTGGATTGCAGCTGACCTTCAATGTTGCATCTGGAATGCTTTTGCTGTTTCCACCCATGTGGACCTTGTCCCTTCAATTGTCACTGATGTCACATCCTGCTTCTCAACTCATATATTGGGTGAAAATTCTCACTCAGCTCTTCAGGGATGGTCAAAAGATTTCCTTGTCCATATCTCTGACTGTGTCTTCCCCATCACACCTTCCTCAATCTCCACTTCTGTCAAGTACCCTTCTTGAAAGTGAAAGGCTGTAATAGCAGGATGAATGCAGTGAGAAGACCACTGTGTTGTTTTCCTGAAAGATTTAAACCTCTGAAAATTAAGTCCTCTTGTAGCCCTGGCATAGGAATGTTGATAAATCTCCTCTTCACTAATTAGAGGGATTTCTCACTCACTGAATTCACTTGTTTGATAGTCTTAAACTATAATATCAATGTCTTCATTTTCCATCCTCTCAGGTTGCCAATTGCTCTGCCTTCCATGGTCCTTAAAAGGGGACAGAAAGCATTGCCTTCCAACATAAAGCGAAAATCTTAATCATGGAATCTATGTGAATTCTTGAGTTTGAGATGTAGAGTATTTTTTTTTAAACTGGGGTGTAATACACATTTAGAAAGATGAAATGAAGTGCACTAATGTGAAATGCATCACTTAGTGAAGTTATACACATGTAGATGTGAAACAATTCCAGCTCTCCTCCCACATTTCCCCTCCTCATTTCTCTGCCATGCACTCCTCCAGAGCTGGTATGATTCTTGTTCTTAAAGACCCTACAAGTGGAATTAAACACAATGTCTACATAAAGTGTCATTTTATCTCCAGTACATATAAAACAGTTTATATCAGTCAGCCTTAACACATGATTATTTTCTCCCACAAGGGCTCATTTTACAGTCCAAGGTTCCCAGATTCTTTATTGCACTTTTAGGACCCAATTAGAACTGGAATTAGAGCCAACAACATAAGAATTAGAGTCATGTGCAAATACCAAGGTTTTATTGCATTGGGGCCAGAATACATTGCTGCAGAAGGACAACCACTCCTGACTCTAAGAACTTATGACAAAATCAGAGCACTGGCTTTGTGTCTAAGTCCTGGGTTCAAATTCCATCTCTTTCCCTCATCCAAGGTCATGGCCCAGGGCACTGTCTTAACCCGTTTACTCCTTCAGCTCCACTTTTCATCATTTTCCTCACCATGCACTGGCCTATGAAACTGACCTTCTTGTAAACTCTTGTTGTTTGGATTTGTTCTTTAGCTCTTTTGGCTTTTTTCAGGGGGCCCAACACCCAGCTCCCAAATAAATCTCACATTGAGTCTTATTCTTAATGATAAATGGCTGGCCTTAGCTTGGCTTGTTTCTTGCCAATGTTTCTTAACTTTAAATTAGCTCCTCTACCTCTTGCCTCTGGGCATTTCCTTTTCTTACTTCCACTCTTACACCCTTACTCCATGGCTATCTGTGTGGCTGGCCCCTAGAATCCTCCTCTCATTGTTGTTGTTGTTGTTGTTGTTGTTGTTGTTCTTGTTCTTCTTCTTCTTCTTCTTCTTCTTCTTCTTCTTCTTCTTCTCCTTATTCTTATTCTTATTCTTCTCAGATTTCTCCTTCTATTTATTATTTCTGCCTGCCAGCCCCACCTATCCTTTATCCTGCATTGGTATTGGCCTTTCAGCTCTTTATTAGACCAATCAGGTGTTTTAGACAGACAAACTAACACAGCTTCACAGAGTTAAACAAATGTAGCATAAAAGAATACAATACATCTTTGCATCATTGAAACAAATGTTCTACAGAATAAACAAATGCTTAAAAATATTCTCCAACATGCTGTGACTTCTGGAATGGGAAGACAATGAGCTTGCTCTGCATGATTGAGGGTGGAAAGAAAGAAGACCATGATGTTCAGTCTTCTTCTGATTTCTGAAAGACCATTGTTCAATGGGCTCTCTATTTGCTGAAGTCATCCCCAAGGCAAGTTCAAGGCTCCTTTTTTGCTGGTCTCATTTATAATATAAGGACTCTTCCTATTTTGAGCCCAGGACACTTTACTATTCTCCATCTACCCTTCTTCAGACTTCTGTAAAGAAAGTTTAGAAGAGCAAGAAGGAGGTGTCTAAAATTGTATTTTGAGTATACTGTGTCTAGCTTCTTCATGAAGAGTTGTTTCCCTTTTTTTTTTTTTTTGGTCCCCCAGTACTGGGAACTGAACCTCTAGGGCCTCCTGCATGCTAGACAGTACCACTACCAATGAGCTACATTCCTGTGTTAGTTACTTTTCCTTTTCCTGTGATAAAATAAAGGTCTAGAGATACACCCTGCTCAGGTACAGGCCATGCCAGCCTGAAGAACAGGTAAGTCCCTTTCCTGCCCCTAGAACTCTGCTGCTCTGTCAGTTAGGTTCCCAAGACCCAATCTGCTGACACCCCTTCCCACTCCACTGCCCACCCCATTGCTTTGTCCTCACCCCAACTTGGGCAAACATCCCCTGCTTAGGTGCAGACCATGCCAGCCAGAAGAACAGCCCCTAACTCAGGTAGAAACCCCCAATAAACCAAAGGACACACAAACTGCTGGAAGTCCAGCCCCCAACTTGAGCAGAGAGGCCATGCCTGCTGCCAGAACTTTAGGCCACATGGACCAGAAGACCAAAGAGGAAAAATAAACCAAGGAACATTCATTCATCCAACAAAGACAAACTCAGAAAGTGGCATCTTAGACCTATACTCACCCCAACCTATATGCCTAGACTCTAGACTAAGAATAAAATCAACAACAGCCAGAGAAATATGCCCCCATTGGAACCCAACTACCCTACTACTGCAAGATCTGAAAATTCCAACATAGCTGAAACACAAGAAAAAGACCTTAAAACCAACCTTATAAAGATGATAGAAGTTGTAAAAGAAGAAGTGAATAAATCCATTAAAGAAATTGAGGAAAGGACAAACAAAAAATCAAGAAGAAATGAATAAATCCCTTAAAGATAGCCAAACAAACAAACAAACAAACAAACAAACAAACAAACAAACAAATAAATAAATAAATATACAAACAGTTGAAGGATACAAATAATACTGTTCAAGACCTAAAAATGGAAATAGAAGCAATTAAAAAAAACCACAAACTGAGGCAATTCTGGAAATAGGAAATCTAGGTAGGCAAATAAGAACTACAGATGCAAGCATCACCAACAGAATGCAAGAGATCTCAGGGGTTGAAGACACATTAGAAGAACTAGATTCATTGGTCAAAGAAAATGTTAAATATAAAAAATTCCAGACACAAAACATCTAGGAAATCTATGACACCATGAAAAGGCCAAACACAAGAATAACAAGAATAGAACAAGGAGACGATTCCCAGCTCAAAAGCCTAGAAAATATATTCAACAAAATCATAGAAGTAGATTTTCCTAATCTAAAGAAGAACATGCCTATAAAAGTGTAAGACGCATACACAACACCAAATAGATTGGACCAGAAAAGAAAGTCCTCTTTGCCACATAATAACCAAAACACTAAACATACATAACAAAGAAAGAATACTAAAAGCTGCAAAGGAAAAAAGAACAAGTAACATATAAAGATAGACATATTAGAATTACACCTGACTTCTCAATGGAGATTCTAAAAGACAAAAAGGCCTGAACAGATGTCCTGTAGACTCTAAGAGATCACAGATGCCAGCTCAGACTACTATACCAAACAAAACTTTCAAGAACCATAGATGGAAAAAACAAGATATTCCATGACAGAGTCATGTTCAAACAATATCTTTCTACAAATCCAGCCCTACAGAAGATATTAGAAAGAAAACTTCAATCCAAGGAGGTTAACTACATCATAAAAATACAGGAAATAAATAATCTCAAACCAGAAAACCAAAAGGGAATACACACACCACCACCACTAACACCACCACCACCAACAACAACAACAAAGTAACAAGAATTAACAATCATTGCTCATTAATATCTCCAATATCAGTGGACTCAATTACCCAATAAAAAGACACAGGCTAACAGAATGGATACAAAAACATGATCCATCCTTCTGCTACATACAAAAAACATACTTCAACGCCAAAGATAGACATTACCTCAGAGAAAAGGTTTTGAAAAAGATTTTCCAAGCAAATGAACCTAAGAAGCAAGCTGGTGTAGTCATTCTAATATCTAGCAAAATAGACTTCAAACCAAAATCAAAAGAGATGGGGAAGGACACTTCATACTTATCAAAGGAAAAATCCACCAAGACAACATTTCAATTCTTAACATCTATGCCCCAAACACAAGGGCATCGACATATGTAAAAGAAACATTATTAAAGTTTAAATCACACATTAACCCTCACACTTTAATAGTGGAAAGCTTCAGTATACCACTCTCACCAATGGACAGGTCATCCAGGAAAAAAAAACTAAACAGAAATACTGGAGCTAACAGACATTGTGAACCAAAGGGACTTAACAGATATTTACAGAACATTTCAATCAAATACAAAAGAATATATCTTCTTTTCAGCATGTCGTGGAACTTTCTCCAAATTGACTATATACTTAGTCACAAAGTAAGTCTCAATAAATACAAGGAAACTGAGATACCTCCCTGCATCCTATCAGACCACCATCAATTAAAGCTGGATTTCAACAACAACAGAAACAACAGAAAGCCTATAAACTCATAGAAACTGGATAACTCTCTACTGAATGACCACTGGGTCAAGGCAGAAATAATGAAAGAAATAAAGACATTTTAGAATTCAGCAAAAATGAATGCACAACATACCCAAACTTATGAGACACAATGAAAGGAACACTAAAGGAAAGTTCAAAGCACTAAGTGTCTACATAAAGAGATTGGAGAGATCTCACACTGAAAACTTAACAGCACACCTGAAAGTTCTGGAACAAAAAGAAGCAAGCACAGCCAACAGGAGTATACAGCAGGAAATAATCAAACTGAGGGCTGAAATCAATAAAATAAAAACAAAGAGAACAAAACAAAGAATCAATGAAACAAAGAGTTGGTTCTTTGAGAAAATCAACAAGGCAGACAAACCCTATCCAAACTAATTAGAAGACACAGAGAGAGTATCTGAGTTAACAAAATCAGAAACAAAAAGTCACAATAACAAAAAACAAAGAAATCCAAAGAATCATTAGGTCATACTTCAAAAACCTCTACTACACAAAACTGGAAAATCTAAAAGAAATGGACAGTTTTCTCAATATATAACACTTGCCAAAGTTAACATCAGATAAACAATTTAAATAGACTTGTAGTCCCTAAGAAAATGGAAACAGTCATTAAAAGTCTTCCAACCAAAAATTAAAAACAAACAAACAAACAAAAAACATAGGGCCAGATGGTTTTAGCACAGAATTTTACCATACTTTCAAAGAAGAATTAATACCAATACTGCTCAAACCATTCCACAAATAGAAACAAAAAGTCCATTGCCAAATTCATTTTATGATGTCACAGTCCCCTGATTCTCAAACCACACAAATATTTAACAACGAGAGAATTACAGACCAATTTCCCTCATGAATATTGATGCAGAAATACTCAATAAAATACTCACAAACCACCAGGCAGTGGTGGCACACACTTTTAACCCCAGTACTTGGGAGGTAGAGCCAAGTGGATCTCTGAGAGTTCGAGGCCAGCCTGGTCTACAGAGCAAGATCCAGAACAGGCACCAAAACTACACAGAGAAACCCTGTCTTGAAAAACCAAAAAGCAAACAAACAAAACCCTCACAAACCAAATCCAAGAACATATCAAAAAGATCACTCACCATGATCAAGTAGCTTCATCCCAGAGATGCAGGGATGGTTCAATATATGAAAATCTGTCAATGTAACCTACCATTTAACAAACTGAAAGAACAAAAAGCACATGATCATCTCATTAGATTCTGAAAAAACTTTTGACAAAATCCAACACCCCTTCATGTTAAAAGTCTTGGAGAGATCAGGGACACAAGGGACATAGCTAAACTTAATAAAGGCAGTATATAGCAAGCCAATGGCCAACATCAAATTAAATGGAAACTCAAAGCAATTTCACTACAATCAGGAACAAGACAAGGCTATCCACTCTTCCCATATCTATTCAATAAAGTCCTCAAATTCAATGTAGAACTTGAGATTCTAGCTAGAGCAATAATACAACTAAAGGAGATCAAGAGGATACAAATTGGAAAGGAAGAACTCTATCATTATTTGCAGATGATATGATAATATACATATCATCACAAAATTCTACTAAGGAACTCCTACAGTTGATAAAAATTTGCAGTAAAGTGGCTGGATACAAGATTAACTGAAAAAAAAGTAGCCCTCCTATATACAAACTATAATTGGGCTGCAAAGGAAGTCAGAGAAACAACACCCTTCACAACAGTCACAAATAATATAAAATATCTTAGGGTAACTCTAACCAAGCAAATGAAAGACTAGTATGTCAATAACTTCAAGTTTTTGAAGAAAATAATTGAAGAAGATATCAGAAGATGGAAAGATTTCCCAGGCTCATGGATAGGTAGGATTAACATAGTAAAAATGTCCACCTTACCAAAGCAATTTAATCAATGCAATCTTCAAAATTCCAACAATATTCTTTACAGACCTTGGAAGAACATTACTCAACTTCCTATGGAAAAAACAAAAAACCAGGCTAGCTGAAACAATCTGGTACAATAAAAGAACATCCAGAGGTATCACCAACCCTGAGTTCAAGCTGTACTACAGAGATGTATTACTCAAAACTGCATGATATTGGCATAAAACAGACATGTTGGTCAATGGAATCTAATTGAAGACCTATACATAAATCCACACATGAATGAACCTGTGATTTTTGAAAAGAATCCAGGAATGCACACTGGAAGAAAGACAGCATCTTTAACAAATGGTGCTAGCCAAACTAAATGTATACATGTACAAGAATGCAAATAGATCCCTATATATCACTCTGCACAAAACTCAAGTGCAAGTGGATAAAAGACCTCAAAAACAAACAAACAAACAAACAAACAACAACAAAAAAAAAACAAGATACACTAAATCTGATAAAAGGGAATGTGGAAAATACCCTTAAACACATTGCCACAGGAGGCAACTTCCTGAATGTAACACCAATAGTGAGACACTAGGATAAAAAAATTAAATACATAGGACCTCATGAAACTGAAAAGTTTCTGTAAGGCAAAGAACACCATCAATAGGACAAAACAGCAACCTACAAAATGGGGAAAATGTTTGTACCAACTCCACATGGGCAGAAGGTTGATATCCAAAATATAGAAAAAAAAAAAACCTAGATATCAAAAACCAAATAGTCCAATTAAAAATGGAGTACAAATTTACACAGAGACATCGCAAATGGCTGAGAATCACTTAAAGAAATGTTTGACATTTTTAGCCATCAGGGAAATGAAAACCAAAAGGACTTTGAGATCCTATCTTACTTACATCTGTCAGAATGGCAAAGATTAAAAACACACGTGACAGCTCATGCTGGTGAAGATGTGGAGTTTGCAGAACTCTCCTCCATTGCTGGTGGGAGTGCAAACTTGTACTGCCACTGTGGAAATCAATATAGCAGTTCTTCAGAAAATTGGGAATTGATCTATCTCAAGGCTCAGCTACACCATTTCTGGTCATATACCCAAAGGATGCTACATCCTACCACAAGGACACTTGCTCAACCATATTCATTGCAGCCTTATTCATAATAGCCAGAAACAACCTAGATGTCTGTCAACCAAAGAAAGGATAAAAAAAAAAATAAAAGGATGGGGTGTAGTAACACAATGGAGTATTACTCAGCTGTTAAAAAAAAACAAAAACAAAAAAAATCACATCATGAAATTTGCAGGCAAATGCATGAAATTAGATAAAACCATCCCGAATGAGGTAACCCAGACCCAGAAAGACAAACATGGCACGCACTCTCTTATAAGTGGATATTAACTCTTAAGTAAATTATAATCATACTTTAATTCATAGACCCAGAGAGGCTAAGTAGCAAGAAGGACTCAAGGCGCGGGGGGGGGGGGACGACCTACGGCTCTCCCTAGGAAGGGGAAATAGAATAGATTTCACAGGTGGATTGGGGTGTGTGGGAATGGGAACAGGAGGAATCAGGTAGAGGGAGTAGGTAGGGATGGAAGAAGAGAGTATTGGGAGAGATTCATGGAATTGGGGTCATGTCAGGGGCAATGTAGAAACCTAGTGCAATGAAAACTCCCTTGAACCTATGAGGGTAACCCTAGGGAAGATGCCTAGTAATGAGGTATATGGAGCCTGAAATAGCCATCTTCTGTACCAGGCAAGGCTTCCAGTGGTTGGCCTGGGATGTCAACCCAGCCATAAAACGTTCGACTTACTATCTGTCCTCCCTGAAAGATATGCTGGGGTAAGTGTGGCACAGAACTTGGAGATCCTCCGCATATATGTTATTGTTATGTAGCTTGATTTTCTTGTAGGACTCCTAAGGGTGGAAGTCGGGGTGCCTCTTTTGCCTGCTATTGGGACCCCTTTCTTCCTACTGAGTTTCCTTGTCCAGCCTTGATATGAGGGTAGTGCCTAGTCTTATTGTAACTTGTTATGCCTTGTTCAGTTGATATATCTGGGAGACAAGCTCTTTCCTGAAGGCAAATAGTGGAGAAGTGCATCTCAGGAAGAGGGGAATTACAGGGGAAGGACTAGAAGGAGTAGAGGGAAGGGAAACTTCAGTTGGGATGAAAGTAGATAGATAGATAGATAGATAGATAGATAGATAGATAGATAGACAGACAGACAGACAGACAGATAGATAAGGATGGTAGATAGATAGATAGATAGATAGGGATGGGTAGGTAGGTAGACAGATAGATAGATAGATAGGGATGGGTAGGTAGGTAGACAGATAGATAGATAGATAGATAGATAGATAGATAGGGATGGGTAGGTAGGTAGACAGATAGATAGATAGATAGATAGATAGATAGATAGATAGATAGATAGATAGGGATGGGTAGGTAGGTAGACAGATAGATAGATAGATAGATAGATAGATAGATAGATAGATAGATAGATAGGGGATAATAGACAGATAGATGATAGATGATAGATAGATAGAGAGATAGATAGATAGATAGATAGATAGATAGATAGATACCCACAAACTAATTCCACTTTCAGCCAGGCAGGGAAGCTCATTTTTGAAGACACATAGATGGTCAAAGGGCTGAGAATATGGCACTATCTAGTGCCAGAACATCAACATCACCACCATCATCCCACCTCAGGATCAGAGAATATCACAGAAGGAGGAATGGAAAGAATGTAAGAGCCGGAGGCTGGAGAGGAGTGGTATAAAACACTGCCAATCCAATTGCAATGGGATAATGCAACCATCAACACAGCAGCTTGTGGATACTGCCCAGATTGGGAACTGATACTACCGTTCAACATGCCATCATGGACATAGGCAGTGCCCACAAGGCCCTGCCCTCTCTGAGGAGTTACTGACTTTTAATGGTTGTATTAGGGGAGGGTATCATTTTCTCCAATGGAATAAGGTGTTAGCTGTGAAGATGGAAAGGTTCAGAGGTAAAGAAAGAAAGCAGAATGCAATGGGGGTAAATACAATCACAGCACATTGTATATCTATTGAAGCACCCCATGAAAAGCAACTTAAAAGAGAAAATGTTTCTTTTGGCTCACAATTCAATGGTACGATTCATCATGGCCTGGAAGTCAAGACAGTGGGACCCTGCCTGAAGCAGCCACTCACATTGCATCCACAGTATAAATAGAGAAATGAATGCTTATCTCAGTCAGTTGACTCCTTTCTGTGCAGTTCAGGATCAAAAACACAGGAAATGATGTTGCTTGGCATTTAAGGTGGGTGTTCTAATCTCAGTTAACTAATCAAGAAAGTTCCTCACAGGCATGGCCAGAATCTATAATGACCTGTCTCCTAGGTGACTCCAGATCCTCCCAAGTAGGCAATCAACTCTAAACATCACAATTGCCAACATATTTTTCTATTAACTGTTTTATTTGAGGTGAACTAGCTTGGGACTTGCCATCTTCCTGCCTCTGCTTTGCACAATGTTAGGATATCTGTACCATCAGGCCCAACAGTGCCTTTTAGTCATTCTACATATGAATGAAATCAGTCCTGTGCAGAGGAGAAACAGTGCTGACAGGAAGTTCCCTGAGTGTTGGTGAGTGCTCCAGAGTCAGTCTGAAGGACTCCCTTCTCCATCTATCACTGTTAGCTTCCTGTCACCTGCTTTAGTGGCCAAGTAATTCAGTCTGCATAGATGCTACCCCTCGGAGGTGGAACTATACCCTTTGGGAATGTTCTCTTCATATATAGAGGAGGAGTCCTGCCCTCACTGTTAGACTCGGGTGTGGCTGTCTATGACCAGTGGAGACCTTTATTTTCTCTTTCACATGCTGCAAAGCTCTCTAAAGACACCTGAGACTGACTAGGAGGTGGGTTCAGCACCAGCTGTGGTATGCTCAATGCTACAACTTGCTAGTGATGTTAGCACCCCCACACCCTCCACCTCCCATACCCTGCCTTCTGTCTCCTCTCCAACAGGGTTCCCTGTGACCTCACTCTCTGCATGTTGTCTGCCTGTGGGTCTCTGTATTTGTTCCCTCCTATTGCAGGAGGAACCTTCTCTGATGATGGCTGATCAAGACCCTGATCTATGTGAGTAGAATATAGCAGAATGTCATTTTATTGCCATGTTCCTCTAATAGAAGAGTAGTATTTGGTCTTACAATTAAAGAATTTAGTTGAACCCTTGAACTCTTTGGCACAGGAAAAGGTCTCTTAGCTATCTAATTTCAGGTTCTTGTTCATTGAAGCAGTGTCAAGTATGGGTTCCATCTGGTGGAGTGGGCCTTAAGTCAAATCAGATATTAGTTGGTTACTCCCATAGACTTTGTACCACCATTGCACTAGCATATCTTGCAGACAGGAGACCATGGTAGATCAAAGATTTTTGCATCTGGTTTGGTGTTTATTGTTTTTCCTTTGGTAGCATCACAGTACCTTCTGGCATTAAGAATGCTAGCTCATGGAGGCGAAGGTTCTAGGGATACAGAAACTTGACTTCTCCATATTCAGTGAGTTGTGTAGGTATTATCTTCAGCAAAGGGGCATTGATATCAGTTTGTGGAGAGCAAACTATAGCCTTGGCGTGATAGCCTGGGTTGTCTGGGGGCTCACATGAGACTCCTTTGACCAACAACTCAATTAGATCTAACCTATTCCTGGTACTAGAAGTTTCATTTGGTAACAAGATATGTCCAGTTGGAGCTCTGTCTCCCTTGTTATTTAGTAATTTTGTTTATATCACCTTTATATGTGTATATGTTTTAGGAAGCTTCTACTATATTACATTTCCATACTACCCCTCAAATGGCCCTTAATTTTAGCTGCCTCTCCCTGTATTCCCTTCCTTGTCTCCCTCTTGTCCCCCCTTCCTCTCTTTGTTTGATCCTTCCATTCCAGCCCCCACCTATCCATAACTATCTGCCCTACATTCCCTTCCTATGGAGATCTATCCAGCACCCCCACCAAGTCCCCTAATCTGTACCTAACCTCTGTAGTTCTATAAATTGCAGCTTGCTTAATATCGACTTAACAGTTAATATCCACATATAAGCAAATGTATACCATATTTCTCTTTCTATGTCTGGTTATCTTACTCAGAACGATTTGTTTTCTAGCTCCATCTATTTACCTGCAAGTTTCATGATTTCATTTTTTAATGGCTGAGTAATATTTCATTATATTAGTATGTCATCTATTCTTCAATTGAGGGACATCTAGGCTGTTTCCAATTTCTGGCTATTATGAATAGAGCACAACAAACATATTCTTTGAATATATGACCAAGAGTAGTATATCTGTATCATGAGGTAGATTGATAACTATCTTCCTGAGGAGCCACCACATAGACTTCTTTCTATAGAAGCTGTGCATGTTCGCACTCCTACCAGGATTGGATGAGTGTTCTTACTCAATATCCTCACCAGCATGAGGTGTCACTTGTTTTATTGATCTTAGCCATTCTGATGGGCATATGTAGCTGAAGTTTTCCTGGTCCTGCCTGGCCCACTCACCTGCCAGTCGCACAGCTGCTCAGATCCAACCAAGTAAACACACAGAGACTTATATTTCTTATAAACTGTATGGGCATAGCAGGCTTCTTGCTAACTGTTCTTCTATCTTAAATCAATCCATTTCTATTAATCTATAAGTTGCCACGTAGCTCATGGCTTACCATTATCTTAACATCTGCTTCTCATGATGGCAGCTGGCAGTGTCTCCTGACTCAGCCTTCCTGTTCCCACAATTCTCTTCTCTCCTTGTCCTGCCTATACTTCCTGCCTGGCTACTGGCCAATCAGTATTTTATTTATTAACCAATCAGAGCAACACATTTAACATACAGAACATCCCACAGAGCAGGTATAAGATGAAACCTCAAAGTAGTTTTGATTTGCATTCCTTGATAACTAATGTCTCAAATATTCCTTAAGTGTTTTTTGGCTGTTTGGGTTTCTTCTTTTGAAGATTCTCTTTTTGGACCTCTACTTGATTTTGAAACTGGATTATTTTCTTTATAGCCAGTATTTTGAGTTCTTTCTATAACTTATTGGCCCTCTATTATATGTGTAGTTGATAAAAGTACTTTCCCTTTCTTTAGGCTGCCTGTTTGTCTGAATGACCATATCCTTTGCCTTGCAGAAGGTTTTCAATTTCATGAGATCCTGTTTGTTGACTGGTGATCTTAGTGCCGATGCTGTGTTCTGTTCAGAAAGTCTTGCACCAATGAGTTAAAAGCTCAACTAAACACTTTTAAACATAACAAAAATTCTTTCTTCTTCCAGATAAACTATTGGTATGCTGAAAAGAGACTAGACAAGGTGAATTGTGCAGCTGGCATGCTTATTCTATGATGTCAAGAAGTAAATGGTTAGCAAACTGGAACAACATATGGACCAACTCTGAACCCTGGGATGACATGGCAGGATCTGGTGCTATTGCATTAATTACCACATGGCCAAAATGCTACATCTCTAATAGATGACAGTGGCCACACTGAGCAAGGTGTCATGGGCGTAGCACCTCTGTCTGGCATCTAGGGTGTTGGGCACTTGTCTAGTCTCCATAAGAACAAGCACAATGGCTTTGGGGATAAAGGTCATATGTAGGCAATCTCTGTAAGTTCATTACTTCCACTCCCGGAAATACAATCATTCTAAACTCAAGAGGGAGATTCCACTCCACCAGGAAAGAAGATGCAAAACCAAGAGAGAGTTTCTGCAGTCACCCAAGGATCCCATTGTTGCAGCATAAAAGAAAAGAAATTAATGCTCTTGCTAACTCTTCACTGTGATGTTCTATGGCTTAGAAAGCTTGGGCTAAGAGTTTAAAAATACTGCATGTTAAGTTTTGCTGATCATTAGGAATAAAGTAATGGAAACAAAATGCTGAATTTTGTAAGTATAATTTTCTTTCACAGACTACTGTCTTATCATTTGAGGGAGAAAGGGCAAAATAATCCCCTAATGAAACTATTTATTACAACACTCTGTTTTCATAACATCCTTGTTCTCGTTGTTTCTTACATAAATGAGAACTAAATAAAGTGCTATTTAAAATGTATATTTTGCTTTAATACATAATCAGACCAAACCATCCAATTCATGAAGTAGGATGGAGCATTAACCTTTAGAGAGCAAGGGTTCATGACTAAGGATGGATGAAGTGATGCTGTGTTTTATCAAATCACTTAAGCCAAAATGGAATGTAAGTTAATTGGCTATTTCAGAGTGGCACAAAGACAGTTTCATGGTTTAGAAAGCATCCATTTCCATTATCATCAGTGCAATAAGTGTAGGGCCATTTTACATTGTTTCTACATGCTTCTACAGAAAGGGGAAATACATTATGTTATATCAAGATGGATTTTTTTTTCCGGCTTTGCTTTTTTGAAAAAAATGTATACGACAGGGTAAATACTTTTAAATTGATCTCCAATGAATCCCAGACTTGAAATTATTCTTCCCTACTTTAACCACAGCAAAAGACAACTAAAGAAGCCTAAAGTGAGAGTGTCCACAGATAATTCTACAAATAAAAATAATGATCCCTTAACTTGTGCAAGAAGTACAGCCACCTAATTTCTTTTACTGAGAATCTTAAAAAAAAAAATATGTATTTCAAGTTAGCAATATCAAACACTGTAAAAGAAAAGTTCTGATAATACAAAGAGACCCACAGTGCCCCCTGCTACGCATTCCTGACCTCAACAATTAATGAATGTTGCCAATGCTTTTTATGTTTACTGATATATAGTAGATACTACTGTGCATGTTTCCCCCCATGTTCAAAAATACTTTGAAGTGGCTTACATTTCACCTTTGTGTGGTGATATTAGGTTCCGCAAAATATTGTGCACCCTAATAAACTTATCTGGGGTCAGAGAACAGAACAACCACTAGACATAGAAGCCAGAAAATGGTGGCACTCACACCTTTAATCCTATCACTTGGGAGGCAGAGATCCATTCGGATCTCTGTGAGTTTAAGGCCACACTGGAAACAGCCAGGCATGGTCACTCACACCTTTAATCCCAGGAAGTGATGGCAAAAAGCAGAAAGGTATATAAGGCATGAAGACCAGAAACTAGCAGCATTTGGTTGGTTAAGCATTCAGGCTTTTGAGAAGCAGTTCAGCCGAGATTCATTTGGATAAGGGCTCAGAGGCTTCCAGTCTGAGGAAACAGGATCAGCTGGGGAACTGGTATGGTGAGTTAGCTGTGGCTTCTCTGATCTTCCAGCATTCACCCCAATACCTGGCTCCAGGTTTGTTTTTATTAATAAGACTATTTAAGATTCGTGTCACACCTTTGTTCTTATTCTGCACAATATACTTAGAAGTGTCTTGTAAAACAGTGTATATACAGGCAGGCAGACACATATGGACACAGACCAATAGAAGTAGATGCTTTGATTTATCTCAATCTGAAACAATTGCATTGTATCTCCCCTGTGTATATTCTACTCTGTAGTCCTCTGGGGACAGACATACAGATGGTTTTTCAGTGTTATTATCCTTACAAGCAGAAGTTCAATAAATCTATGTACTTATCTCAAGTTTACATCATAAAATTGTAGTTGTAGAAACTCAAAAATCATAGTTCGTGGACACTATTTGTATGGAAATTAAAACTGAACATTTTTCCCCTGACAAGGAAATTTCTGTAACTATTAACATTCACAGTTTACTTAGGTTACGTCCATTTCTACTCATTTCAACAGTGGATGACACAGAGAATGTGTCCCACCCTCACTAATCTACACTGCTGTTGTGCATTTATCCACGTACATAGCATAACCTCACTAAGTCAGGTCCCTGGTTTGGTTTAATGCTATTAAGGAGTGATAGAGACAATGTCTCTGACATTGTGGCATCTGCAATTTTTTTTCATATTATAGTTTCAAAAGTCAACAGGTCCACCAAAAAATATTGTAAAGTATTCCCAGTTAATAAAATACAAAATAAAGCTAGGCAAGAAGGTAGACTGGAGGTATGGGAGATACTATGGAGGATGGTCACGGTACTTGACCCCAGGATAAGATGCTTCAGTATAGGCTAAATGAAAGAGGAGACACAAAGGCCTAAGAATGGGTCGGCCTGGTAGAGTAGAACTATGTAGAAACATGCTGAGGCTCTCAGTTAAGTACGTTTAGTTGGACAAGTTGATCAGGCTGGCTCAAGCAGGAAAGAGAAGGAGCTAGAATTTTAAGAGGCAGATAGACAGTAGCTAATCTTACAGGATGTAACAAAGCACTCAAGTCTATATAGTCTTCAAAGTGAGAGATGGCCATCACAGGATAGTTGGAATTTATCAAGTGGAAAAAAAAGTTTCTTTAGTTTGCATCTTTGTATAATTATAAGAAAAAGCAATGGGCTGGAGAGATGGCTCAGATAAAGAGAACTGGCTGCTTTTCCAGAGGACCTACATGGCAGTTCACAACCATCCATAACTCTAGTCCCAGGGGATCTGTCTCCCTCTTCTGACCTTTGAGTACACTGTGTAGACATGGCACATAGACATAAGTGCAGGTAAAACACAATAGAACAAAACAATAAAATGATTAAGAAAAAGAAGTAGTGAGCGTACATTTTATATATTTAAAGGAGGTATGGGATTTTTTTTTAACTTGTCAAATGACTTTTTATGTCTTTAGCCAATTTTTAAGGATGCTTTTGATTCTTACTTACATTGGGGACATTAGTACTTTAAATGTCATCTGTAACCCAGAATTGTTATTCCAGCTTGCCATTTGATATGTTACTATATTGTATCAAAATATTGTGCAAAATTTTCAATTTGTTATTCATGCAAATTTACTAATTTCCTTTATAATTTCTGAGGTTATTTTATAAAAGGTACTTTGATTTAAAAATTTTGCCCAATACTTTCTTCTATGATAATTTTTTTTGGGGGGGTGGATTTCAAGACATGGTTCCTCTGTGTGTCCCTGTATGCACTGGTACTTGTTCTGTAGCCCAGGCTGGCCTGGAACTCAGAGATCTGCCTGCTTCTGCCTCCCAAGTGTTTGGGATTAAAGGCGTGCACCACCACTGCCTAGCTTTTAATAAAGAATGTATCTATTTTTATTGTATATGCATTGGTGTTTTACTTCCTTGTTTGTCTGGATCCCCTAGAACAGACAGTTGTGAGCTGTCATGGAGGTGCTGGGAATTGAACCTGGGTTCTCTGGAAGAGCTCTCAACCACTGAGATATCTCTCCAACCCTTCTATGGTTAATTTTATGTTTAAATCTTTAGTGATGTTGAAATTTATTGTAATATACCAAGAAAGGTAAGAATTGATTTTTTTTATAATTTTGTATTTTCAAAAAATATTTCAATAGGTACATTTATAAAATATATTAGTTTCTTACTTAATTCAATGGAGAAGTGTGTCCCCTGGAGAAATAGGTATTATGGGCTGGAGTAGGGCTAGGAAAATTTCAGGAAGGAGTGGGAATGAATATAATCATTTGTAGCATGAATCTTAAAATGTCTTATTAATAAAAGCAAACCTGAAACCAGGTATTGGGGTGAATACTGGAAGATCAGAGAAGCAGAACAAGCCACAGCTACCTCACCTCGCCAATTCCTCAGCTGATCCTGTTTCCTCAGACTGGAAGCTTCTGTGTCCTCATCTGAATGGATCTCAGCCTCAAAGCTTAACCAGCTCTAGTTCCTGGTCCTCATGCCTTATATACCTTTCTGCTTTCTGCCATCACTTCCTGGGATTAAAGGCATGAGTCACCATGCCTGGCTGTTTCCATTGTGGCTTTGAATTCACACAGATCATAGAGATCTGCCTCCCAAGTGATAGGATTAAAGGTGTGAGTGGCACCATTTTCTGGCCTCTATATCTAGTTGCTGTTCTGTCCTCTGACCCCAGATAAGTTTATTAGGGTGCACAATATTTTGGGGGAACACAATACCACCACAATCATAATACATTGTATGCATGTTTGAAATTATCAAAGGATTTAAAAAATGCTATATTTAAAAAACAAGTATTATGTTGGCTTCCTACTTGAAATGTTCTTTAAATCTTATTTTTTTTAAATTTACATATTTTTGAGAATTTCATAGAGGAGTATACTGTGTTTACATCATTTATATCTTTCCATTCTCCCCTCCAACTTCCCCTGTGTCTCCTTATTGTCTCCCTAATTCGGGAGCTCTTTTGCTATAATTATTGTGATAACCTGCTTTAATACTTCTCAGGCATACATGTTTTCAGGGCTGACCACTTGGGACTGGAAAACTATGGTGATTTAAATGCAAAATGTCCCCAGTAGGCTCATGTGTATGAACATTTCATCCCCTGTTGGTAATGCTGTTTGAGGAGGTTATGGAAACTTCTGGAGGCTTTGCCTTGCTGGAGGAGGCACGTCACTGGGTCAGGCTTTGAGGGTTTATTCTGGTGCTCCACTTGTGGTTGGCTGTCTCTACTTCCTTACGTGTGGATAGAAATGTGATCTCTCAGCTCCTGCTCTAGCTGTCTGCTGTTCTGCCTCCCTTGTCATTATGGATGCTCTATTAGGAGCTGTCAGCCAAAATAAACTCTTCCTTCTTGAAGTTGGCTTTGGTTGTGGCATTTTATCTCAGCAAAAGGAAAGTGACTAAATACAATAACCCACCAGGGGTCGTATCCTTGGAGAAAACTGATTTTCCCTCCTTCCTTCATCCAGGGGTGGGGCCTTTCAAATCTTCCCCATCCATGTTGTCATGTCAACTGGTTTGGTCATTCTGTAGATCTGCTTTACATTATGGTATTGCTGAGATTTCACGGGTATAATATCCTGTTCACATCTAGGAGCCCCTACCTATCAGCAGATGCTCTGGTCCTCTGACTCTTATAATCTTTCCACCCTCTCTTCCATGAAGCTCCTGGAGGCTTAGGTGTAGGGATTGTGTTGTAGATGCATCATTTTGATCAGGTGGATCTCCATAGTAGCCTCAACCTTCTGCAGAAAGAAGCTTAATTGATAAGGGTTGAGAGCTATATTTAGCTGTGGGCATAAAGATAAATAAGAGAATATTATATAAAAGCTAAATTGATTTAAGAAAATGGTAGTATGTTCTACTCCAGGGTCTCTGATCTCTCTCCAGCCATGGATAATTGGCTAGGTTTACAGTACTAAGCATGAGTTCTTCATATTAAATGTGCCTTAAGTCCAATTAGCAGCTATTGGTTACTCCTAACTGCCATTATAGAACCACTGGGGACATTTTGCCTGGCCAGTCATTGTTGTGGTTTGCAGGCTTTACAGCTTAGCAAGACTATCAATTACTTTTCTCCCTTGGCAACTTGCATAGCACTTTCTTATGCTATGAGAGCTAGCCCTCAGGGTTGAGTCTTCCAGGTCAGTAAAAGTGTCCTTCCTCCAAGCCCCATGCCCAAAGTGTGTGGTGTCTCCAGCAATAAAGATACCTTCAAACTCTGGGAGGCGAGCAAGGGCAATCAATGGCAATAGCCTACATTGTTTTGGAAGCCTCTTGAACCCCCCTCTGCAAATTAGAGGAAGGTTTCCCCACCTGGGGCTGGAAGTTTTCTTATGTAGTCTATGGCTCCTTGGGGGTGGGGGGTCATTATCATCCCTTGTGGCCTAACTCCATTTAAAGTGTATACAAATATGTTACATATGTAAGTGTATAGAATAACCTCTCCCATGCCCTTTTCCAACATCTCTAGTGTTATTTATCTCTTCCTCCCCTCCCTCTCTACTCTGCAGTTAAGTCCTCATTTTCACCGTCTCCTTTTCATAGCACCTGTGTCTTATTAACCCTTTCTCTAGGACTCCAGCTCCACACCCTACCCCTCATTCTTTCCTATCCTCCTGCCTTCTGGGGTTGTATGTCCAAATCTAAAGTTTCAGAGCTAAGATCCACAAATAAGAGAGAAGGTGTGGCATTTGTCTTTCTGGGTCTGGGTGACCTCACTAGGCATAGTATTTTCTAGTACCAAACACTTGGCTACAAATTTCATGATTTCAGTTTTTCCTTATAAATTATATTATTTTATAAACAAATTTATAAATATTATTTTTGAATAAATGTATTTTATTTATAAATCAAACTAGCTTAAAGAAAACTTTTAATGAAACAGGAACAGTGTGTGGTATTCTCAAAAGGCTGAAATTGGATCTACCTGAATAAAATTCCACTGCATGCATGTACCACAATTTCATTACCTATTTCTCAGTTGATGGACATTTAGATTGTTACCACTCTCTAGCTATTGCAAGTAGAGTAATACTGACCATAGTCTATCAAGTACTTCTGTAGTACGACATCTGTCTAGTCCTAGGAGTATATTCCAAGAGGTGGTATATCTGTGCCAAATGGCTGATCTAATGTCAGCTTTTTGGGAATTATACAAAAGTTTTTCTTTAAGCTAATTAGAGCCTGCTTTCTCTGCCTTTGTTGACTTGCATATAGAGTTTCTGCCACGTGTTACCGTAGCCATGGCAGTTGCCATGTGCCCTATGATAGACTGTAATCTCTCTGAAACAATGAGCAAAGAAAATCCCTTCTTCTCTTACATTGTTTTTCACAGGTATTTATCATAACAATGAGAAAAGCAAACTAATATAATATGCATAGACAGACTACATAGTTAATGGAAATAGAGTCATGGCATGTTTAAATTGGAACATAAAGTTTGATTCGATTTAACTCAAAGCATAGCAAATAGCTCAACATGAAAAATAGACTTCTATAGTATAAAGAATTTTAGTATAATTGAATATTACTTACATTAGGTATTACATTCTAAAGAGTCCCAGGGATCATTTCAACTCTGCTATTCAGAATGTGTTCCTGTGGTCACAATGCCACAATTTCCTGGGCCTTCAAGTAAATCCATTAAGTATGGACTGTTTAAAACTTCATCTCTACTATGCTTACATCTGATTTGTAAACAAGCTGCTCAATTTGTATGTGTGTGTGTGTGTGTGTGTGTGTGTATGTGTGTGTGTGTGTGTGTGTATGTGTGTGTATATGTGTGACATCACTCCACCATTTCTAATGGAGGCTTGTCAGAGGGGAAGAAGAATTTATATAATTATTTTTCTTTGATTTTGAATCTTCAAACTTTGCCCCTATTTTTATTAATAAATCAAATATTTAAGTAGACATGACTAGGGCTGGAGAAATGGTTCGAAGTTAAGAACACTTGTTATTCTTACAAAAGATCCAATTCCAGAACTCAAATCAAGTGGCTTACAATTGTCTGTAACTCAAGCTCCAGGGATGCCTTCTCATTGTCTTCATGGGTAACTGTACACGCATGATACACACATACATAAACATACATACTTACACATAAACAAAAATAAAAATTTTAAACAACCATGCCTAGACTACAGATGACAGAGAACATCCTTATCTTTCTGAATCAATATTCTTTACACACATATGAGAGCACACAACTATGATGAACAGCATCATTATAACACAAAGATATCTACCTGGGAAGCTCCTTTCTTTTCCTTTAGGAACTCTCCAATTTCAACTGAAATAAGGTCTTGCTTCAGCTAACTTATTAATGTTATAATAATCTGTCATTAGAATCAATAACTACTTTATTATTCATATTACATATAGTGATAAAATGGACCCTCTCTGAAATAAATTTAGTGTCTTGTCACAATACAGTATGATTTTACAATATTGCTAATGCGCACAAAGCATTCAGATATAGAATATTGGCACATCAGAGATTTATGATGAATGGGAAGAGAAGATGAATCTAGGTTAAGCTTTCCTGTCACTTGGCTGAGGTTAAAAAAAAAATCAATATTATTCATAATGTATCTTTCACCCAACAGTGTTAAATGGAAACTGCTCTGTGCTGGGAGCAGCTTTACCTATGCATCAGCCTTAGTGATGGAAACATAGAACTAAGGTTAGAAGAAACAAGAAATGAAGTGAGTTCAGAGGGAATTGAGTCAGTCTAATTTTCTAAACATATGGTGACTTGGGACCAAGCAGATTTGTACCTTTTTCTAAAGGTGCGGTAGAGTTTAGGAATATGTGTTTCATTGTAAATAGTAGTTATGTATTTCCACTTTGCTTTTTATAGACCTTTTTTTGTAACATCAAAAAATTAGTCATCAACAGCATTTTGATTTACCTTATGAACTGTTTCCTATTTATTTCAGTGTAGTAGGGACTTTTGATGCTGTTTGCTTGGTTTTTGTTTTGTTTTTATCATATACTGGTCTAAGTGTTCAAGTCACCTCTAGCCATTTTCTTTAATAATGCTGGTAAACCATTCTCCATGTCAGTGAACCACTTGGTAATGAAAGTTTTCCAGTGTTGTGCTGGAAACTTGATAAAAACTGAGTCACCTGGGGACTGGGAGAGGGCACGGGAACCTATTTGAGAAAATACCTCCATCAGATGTCAGATTGGACTGTGGGTATGACTGTGGGAAATTTTCCTTCTTTTTTTCTTTTCCTTCTTTCTTCTTTTTTATTGTTTTGGTTTTTTGAGACAGGGTTTCTCTGTGTAGTTTTGGTGCCTGTCCTGGATCTCTCTCTGTAGACCAGGCTGGCCTCAAACTCACAGAGATCCACCTGGCTCTGCCTCTCAAGTGCTGGGATTAAAAGCGTACACCACCACTGCCCAGCCGTGGGAAATTTTCCTGATTAATGACTGGTGTGGAGGAGCACAGTCCACTGCACCCTTTACTACCCCTGAAATGGTTGCCCTGAACTGTAGGAAAAAAGCAAGATGAGCCAGCTGAGGAGCAATCCAGTAAGCAACATTCCTCCATGGCCTCTGCCTCAGTTCCTGCCTCCAAGAGTTCCTATCCCAAATTCTCTCAATGACAGACTGTCACTTGGAAGCATAGGATGAAACAAACCCGTTCTTCCTCTTAGCTGATCCTGTCAGTGTTTTATCACAGCAGGGAGAAGCAAGCTGAAACAAGCAATGAGCAACATGGTACAAGAAAATAGCCCGTAAGAAGCTTCTTGAATACAGACTCTTTCATCTTGAAAAGAAGATGCCGAAGAAATGGTGGCACACTTGGAAAGTTTTCTAGTAACTCGGGAACTTCAGGCACTGCGCTACACCCTGAGGTGAGGCAGGCCCACCTGACCCGAAAGTGACGCAGAGCTGAGAAACCCTGACTTCTTCATGAAACTGTCTTTATATAATCCTCGGACCGCCTTGCCTCTACATTGCTTTTATTTAGGATAAATATCATTATTTTAACCTAGTTTGAGATGCAGCTCACTGTACTTCAGCCAAAACACCCTAACTTCTGCTATTAATCATCATTAAAATTAATAGGTGAATTTATTTTCATATTTTTTAATTAAGACAAAGAAACTGTAGTGTGCAACTTGATTACAGGGATCATAATGACTAAGGATCCCCATCACAAATGAGTAAGTCCACTTTCACTCAGACGAACAATAGTACTCCTGATACACAGATTCCATCACAGTTAGCTGTTTCCACTAGAGCTATGTTACTCTGATTTTTTAAGTGTTTATCATTGTAAACAATTAGGACAAAGAAAAAACATCAAGGAGAGTCTGAGACTAATATCTAAGACTCTTAAACAGTGGTTTGGACTAGCCAGGTGGGAAAAGGCAGAAATATAAAGATACAAAGAAAAGGAAGGCAAACTGATCAACAAAATGATATGTTAGACTTGCCAAAAAATTAAGAAATGATAATAGATGATGCTGAAGTTACTAGCACATATAATGATTTTAGAAAAGGACTATATAAATGGTCAAGATAATACCCCAACTAGATATCGTAAAGTATCCAGTACCAGTAATTGGTTACATCTTTTTGAGTTGTTAGCCAAAAAGATAGATCCTCCTTTAAAATACTGTAGGCTATTGCCAATGTGATTGGTTACCCTCTACAAGAGTAGTTCTCAACTTATGGGTCACAATCCTTTGGGGGAGGATGTTGAACAACCCTTTTTCCAGGGGTTGCCTATGACCATCAGAAATATCAGTTATTTATATGACGATTCATAACAGTAGCAAAATTACAGTTATGAGATAGCAACAAAATAATTTTATTGTTGGGAGTCACCACAACATGAAAAACTATATTAAAAGGTCGCAGCATTAGGAGGGGTGAGAACCTCTGCTCTACAACCTGACAGACCCTATTGCTGAAGACACCACCATCTTATAGCACAGAACATGGACAAATACAGCTGGTACTCCACTGGTAGCTTTACCCCTACTAGTTAACATTCATATTGTTAGATAATGCTATACACATTACTGGAGGAGAAAAATAATCATCAGTCTTACCCAGCTATGAACCCTAAAAGCTATAATAACAACCTGACTGCAAGATATGACCACTCAAGCAACAGTGGCACTTCTTTTACTTGAATTTAAGGTGCACTCTAGGAGATGGAACCTATATCTGATATTGTTAAGGATCCGAAGAACATGCTATTAAACAGGGCATGGGCCCAAGGGAAATCCTACTACTATAATTATGCTAAATGAACACAACAGTAAAATAATTCCTAATTACATATTGCTATACTCATAGATGCATTGCTTAACCCTCATCAGAGAAGCTTTTTCTTACAGTAGCTACTAATCAATACAAAATACATAACTGAACAGCATGTATACAGTAAGAGACATTGGAGTACTCAGCCTTGAAGGGACTCCACTCAGGGTTCCATGTGGAAGAGGAGTTGGAAAGATTTTTAAGAACCAGAGGTGGTAGATGGTTTTAAGGAAACAACATTTTCCAGACACGACAGGGCAGATGTATATATGAACTCCCAGAAACAGTGACAGCATGCACAGGACCAGCACAAATCAAGCCAGACAAAAATCCCAATGTGAAGGACAGGAAGAGAGCATAAAGTCACACCCTTGACTTAGATTCTAATCACAAATGACAGGTGTGGTGAGAAGGCAAGTCACTTTTTTTTTCCAATGGAGTGACACTGGTTACCCGAACCACACTTTAGGGCAGGCTCCACACTCAGGAGTAGATGAGCAACACAAATTGGGCTCCATGTTTTTAGTGGCTTTTTCTCTTCCTTCCTTCCTTCCTTCCTTCCTTCCTTCCTTCCTTCCTTCCTTCCTTCCTTCCTTCCTTCCATTAAAATAGATTCCATTAAAGAAAAAGGAAAGTTTGTATTGTCCAGCTCTCATTCAGTGACATGTCTTCATCTGTGATGGAGACTAGCAACACTGCAGTGGTTTTTCCTCAATGGTGTGTATGTTAGAGAAGAAAAGTGACTGGAAACAAAGTGCACAAGCTGTAAGGGTAGAAGTTAATGGGCAGTGGATGCCACAGGATAATAGAGAAGTCATGAATATGGGATATCTGCCAAGGAAAATTGAAGGCACAGAATAGAGCCAGACCAAGAGAGAGATGATGTGGGCTGCAAATAGCCCATAGGCGCAGGGCTGGCCAAGGCCATTAGAATTACATCATGATACTGTGTTCCCTGGCTGCTGAACAAAGAGCTACAGGGTGTAGTATACTCCCTTTTGTGTTTTAGTCTTGCTTTGCTCCCATTCCTGATACAGGATCTCTTTTGGAATGGATATATTTACTGTGCGCCACTGCATATTGAAAGTATAGCACTCCTCTTTTCATTTGTAGGGATGTACAACTAAATGATCGCCAAGATCAATAGAAACTCTGAATATAGAACTGAATAATGTTGGAACTATTGATGCATTATGAGATGACCATGGGCCTTTGGGATGCAGTGGCAAAATACTATATGTGAATATGAAATGTCTCCCACAGATACATGTTGCCCAAACAGTGATGCTACATTGGGAGACTGGAGCCTTTAGAAAGTGGGACCTAGGTAGCAGAATTAGGTCACTGGAGGAGGGATTTTGAAGGTTATACCTGCCCCCTAGTTCCTACCTCCCTGTGTTTGCCATGATGTGAACAGCTGTCCTCTAGCCCATGATCCTGCCAGCTCAGTGCTCTGCCCAAAAAAACGTGGGCTGAATTCTGTGAAATTATGAGTTTAGAGAAATCTTTCCTCCTCTAGATTTGTGTGGTTAACAGTTTTATCACACTTAGGCAGAGGCAACAGACAGAGCTGTTGAGAAGAAAAGAAACAATACTATCAGTCTTCCTTGTTCCTCTTTTGAACATTCTACTTCTCTCAGGCCCTTTAGAAAGTGTAAGGATGAAACCCTTCAAGGAGCCATTCTTAATCCCACAAGGGAAGGCTTGCTTTTGGTGTACTTTGTTTTTAGGTATAGAGCAACTTAAGTGACTGAAGATTTGGGAGTGAGAACTTCGACATGGTGTGATCAGAGTCATTTCTTCCTCTGAAGGTAAATTTATATAGCATGTCCAAGTTCCTGTTTTTGGATTTCTAGCAATGAGTCTGTGCATTAGTAGAGGAGTCTGGAGTTGGTTGTCCTGTCTAGATTTGCTGTCTGTGTTGGACTCATCACAGAACTCTGACTAATTAGAATTAATAACCCCAAATATGTGACTAACCCTGAGCTGTGTCCTCAAGTTGAGCATGTGTGTGATTTAACTTTATATGGTAACCTGATGCTCAATATCACAGACTGTTAGTGGCTTACAAAGGAAGGAGAGAAATTCTAAAAACCCCAAAAATGTGTGTTCAATTTATTTCAATATCCATTTTTAATTATGTGGCAGTCCTCATGAATTATCTAACCAATAAATATCATTAAGAAATATGCTTGAAACATAGACTAAAATTGTGTCACTCAATATTTGAAACATATTTCAGTTGTGTGTTATTTATAAAGTAGCTTGGTGAGAATAATTATCTCATATTTAAGAATATGTCATTCCTTAGGTGTCATCAGATTTACTCACTGAACTCTCCATAGACATTGAGTGAACTCATTAGATATTCAGAATGAACTTAAACGACAACACTGAGCTCACAAAGCCGGCATTGGACTTATGGTGTGGACAGGAAGTCCACGTGATAATGGTGGCTTCAAGACTAAGGCATTGCATGGATGAGACACACAATTTAGATAAGCTGTCTTCAGAAGCCCATACCTCTGCACAAGCAAGGAGTTCCACTGTACAGCACGTCAAAACATTTGGGTTTTATTGGTTCTATTGCTTGTACAACATCATCGTCATTTTGTGAGGCTGAACTCCAGACATTTTATGTACACTAAAAGATGCTTAACTTAAGGAGCAAGGCTTCCATAATCTCTTAAAATGAAATGTGATGTTTAGTTTCATAGAAGGCTTTTATTTCCTGTGGTTTTCATTCAGAATTTTGAGATATTAAATATAGAATTTTGTTTTCACAAATGTTTATGTGTTTTATTTAATTATATGAGAACAGACAAGTTTAAAAAAAAAACTAAAGACATATAATTCACTCTCCTGCTGCTTACACACAACCATGACATAGTTTTAACTTGTAAACTGATATGTAAAAAGTCAATCTCTGAATATTATTCCTTCAGGAATAGCATTTTAACTTATTTCTTTTCTTTTGACCTCAGTATATAACTTTTGAAAATCTTAAGCAGCTCTATGCTGTATGCTGTGAATGTGTTGCTTATTGATTGATAAATAAAATGCTGATTGGCCAGTAACCAGGCAGGAAGTATAGTATAGGTGGGATAAGCAGAGAGGAGAATTCTGGGAACTGGTAGGCTGAGTGAGGAGACGCTGCCAGCCACCGCCACCAAGAGAAGTAAGATGTAAAGATACCAGTAAGCCAAGAGCCATGTGGCAAGATATAGATTTATAGAAATGAGTTAATTTAAGATATAAGAACTAGATAGCAAGAAGCCTGCTGTGGCCATACAGTTTATAAGTAATATAAGTCTCTGTGTGTTTACTTGGGTCTGAGCAGCTGCAGGAGCCGGGTGGACACAGGAAAACTTCAGCTACAACCCCTCATCTTTACTTATAAATTCATGGGATGGTTAACGTTCACTGTTAGCCAGAATGGATTTAGAACTTCAGGGAGACATACCTCTAGAGATGTCCATCAGATAGGTTTAACTTGGGAAAGGGGAAGGAAGAGGGATACATTCTGAATTTGCACAACATCATCCCAGTCTCATAGGCTGGTGTCCTGAACTAAGTAAAAAAGTGAATTGAGCATTCCTGAATCTGTGTCCTGACAGTGGCTTCTGTGTGACAGCTGTCTCATTTTTCCTGCTGTCATGCATTCCCTGCTGTGGTGAACTGTATCCCTGAAATTGCTGAGCCAAAATAAATCTCTGCTTCCCTAGACTGCTTTTGCCAGCTATTTTTTCCCACAGCAATAAGAAATGTAACTCATACAGAAGACTGGTGCAGAGGACTAAGCTGGAGAAGCCAGCTGTAATTGTTATCCATATCACTAAAAACAAATTTCATGCTCTGCATTGGGACAATACAAACAGTGCCCCAAAGAAAAGATTCCACTCACTGAATGCTCCAATCATAAGAATGCAAATCCCTTGAAAGATGAGATCATATATTCAGAATGCCTCTGAAGAGGTTCCATGTTAACACTTGCCTGGGCAGTATTTTCTCAGGTGTAGCTACCAAGGATCTCAGAAGCCACTACAACTATGGTAGAAGGGAGCCAGACTGTATTTCAAGCTGGCAGCATCATGTGAAAGCATCATCCACATGATGCTAGTTTATTAGGCATGCAAAATCCAAGAGTTATTATAGGACCGTGGAGGAATCAGAAAGTTGTTGCAGCCAGAAAATGTGTGGCAGGGGTAGATTTCTCACAAGGGGGATTCCCTGAACGTTCACTGTGTGAAGCTCTGGATGTTCCAGGATGATGGTATGCCCAGTGGAGATAGCTGCAGGAGCTGCGTGGAGGCAGCACAAGAGAAATCATAGGAGTGCTATAGGTGACGGAGTGGGGCTTTTAGAGATGGAACTAGTGTGATGGAATTGGGCGAGGAGTGTGAGACTTCAGGAAACAGAGATCGAATGTAGTAAGTTAAAGAAGTGTGAAGGGCGTGAAGTTGTGAGGGTTAATCCTCACTGTCAATTTGATGGGATTTAGAACAACCTAAGAGACGCACCTCTAGGCATGACTGTGCTGGTTTTTCCAGAGTGGATTAAATGAGAACAGAAGACCCACCTTGAATGTGGAGTGGCCCAATCCCATGGACTTAGATCCCAAGCTAAATAAAAAGGAAAAAGAAAAGAAAAAAAAAAAAAAAAGGAGTGAGCCCAGTGCCAGCATCCCTGTCTTTCTGCTTCCTGATGTTGGCCTCAATGTGACCAACCACCCATGTACCTGCTACAATGTGGTTTTTTTGCCACAGTGGAAGGCATCTGCTCAAACCATCAACCAAGACAAACTCTTCCTTCCTGAAGTTACTTTCATCATGTGTTTCATCAAATAATTAGAAAAGCAACAAATAAAATCTGTTTCTAATTTTAGAATTTCTATTTACATACAGTTGTATGTCCTTAGGAGGCTATATGAGGTATTTTTACTTACAGCAAGTCAATAAACAGTCTTCAGCATGGGAGCATTGAAATTTCTTTTGTGGACAACACATTGTTTTTAATTATATTAACCCTACTGTCCTATGGAAACCCAGAGACTATTCTTCCCACCGAATTGTATCCCTAGCAGGTCCCTACATCCCCCTCTCCTACCTTCCTCAGTTTCTAGTGCTCATCATTGTACTCCCAGAATCCACAAGTTTAAGATTTTGGGATCCCACCTTTACGTGAGAACAGGCACATAGCAATTGTTTCCCTGCACGGCTTATGCCAGCTAGGGTAATGCCCTCCAGATGCATGTGTATCCATAGATATTTTTTTAGGAAAACCACATTCCCAAAGGAGTTGAAAACATGTCGTCTCAAGAATAAAATAAACTGGCATGTTGATTATTTCAAGCTATAATCATTTGATGAATGTTACAACCAGAATAGGCCATTTGGATTTTTTCTGCCTCCATACTTCACCATTATAAAGATTTTCTTGAAAGGAATGTTCTTCACATAACAAAGCTGGAAAATATCCCTGGCAGCTAGGGAGTGGTAACTGGGGCTGCAATGGACCAGAATAAATAAACTGTTTGGCAACAATCCTTCACTCACTTCCACATCTGCCCTCTGCATGTTTCTGAGTATATCCTAGAATTCACTATCTTACACCTGACAGCTGTCAAACATTCACAGATTTATTATGGTTAGCCTAAAAAGCATCATGCTTGGTTATTACCTTTGTAATGGGTGTGTTGCTGGGTGTCTAGAGGTTTGCCCAGCTTGTTCACTAGTACAATGAGTGACAAGGAAAAACAGACCAAGCTGCAGAGAAAGGGAAAATGGCTTTCTAGATGAGAGAAGACTACGGCTGGAGGCTGGTTAAATGAATGCTGGCTGGCTTACTTTATATGGCTTCTGGGTCCTCACCTTCCCTTGTCTGTCCTGTTTAAATACCAGTCTTGTGCCCTCCCAGGGTTCCTCCTCGCAATGTCTTCTGGGAACAAGAAACCACTATTTCAAGGAGCCTCACCTTGCTTTCTCTGTGTACCTATGTTTGTATAACTCCACTTCACTTTGGATTTCACTGGTAAAGATTGTCATAGACAAGAAATTTAATTAGTGGCGGCGCACGCCTATAATCCCAGAGCTCGGTAGAAAGAGACAAGCAGGTCTCTGTGAGTTCGAACCTAGCCTGGTCTACAGAGTGAGCATTAGAACAGGCTCCAAAGAGGTACAGAAAAATCCTGCCTCAGAAAAAGAAAGAAAATTAATTAAATGTGTGTACTTTCTCTTTATTCACTCTGATATTAGATCCACCCAAAATCCCTCGTACATGAACTAAGGGGAGTATACTCCATGGAAACCAGACAGGATCTCTCTGCTTTTCTCTCTCTTTTCCTGTTATAGTCTGTCAATGAAAAAAAGGGGTCTCCTCATCTGTGCCAGCTAACACCTCAGCAACGATGTTGGAGTTGGTATATAATCTAAGACATGAGGCCTTAGGTGTTTCTTCCACACAGTTATTACTAAATAGAATGAGAACTAGGTTAATGCAAATGTATTTATGAATTTTTCATGTGTGAAGAGTTTGAGATTATTTGAAAGCTTATTATCCATTACAAGTGTTTTAAACTGTGTATCAATGGCATAATAGAAATTTTGTCACCATGTCAACCAGCTTTCAAACTGTCCCTTGACCATATGAAACAAGTGGTTTGCATGGAAACCAGATTGTCAAGTGTAATTGATATGGATTTATAGATTATTTGACATTTTTAAAAGACTATTGAAGTACAGGTGCTTTTACTTCAGTGTGAAAATACAAAGTGACACGTTCCTGTAAAATATCATAAAGAAAACTCCCAGAATAAAGGCAAATATACAATATACATCAGAGTACAGTTTAAAGAAATAATTTATATTGTTTATTATACCTTCTGACAACACACGATCATGACTTTCAATCTTTTTACCAGTTTTCAAAATGGATTTTTCAATAGACCAATCCATGACTCTACTCAGATATTTAAACAGTCCTCTCTCAATAACTGGTGGACAAATGACTAAAGAGTGATGTGCTAGGTGGGGGTGCTGGGTAAGTAGGTAAGGGGTGATAAGAAACCAAAGGAACACAAGTGACATACCAAATAGATGATTTATTGGAGCTTCCTAACAGAAAGCTAATAAGGCAGATAAGCTTAACAAAGGTCAAAACCAGGTTGATAAACATGTAAGTGGCAAAGTGGGCAGGGAATCTGACCAAAGCCTCAAGTGTTGTCAACCTCCTTAGGTCTGGCATGGCACTATAGTGGCTGCTGGCACCAAAAGCTGATTCCTCACATACTGTTGTTGTTTTTTAAGATATTTTATTTTGTGTGTATTTTATGCACCATGAGCATACCTGATGCTCACAGAAGCCAGATTAGGGTGATAGATATCCTGAAACTGGCATTGTAGAAGTTTTTGAGCTGCTATGTGGGTATGTGGATACTGGGAAGCAAACACAGGTGCTATGCAAGAGCCGTTAAAGATGTGCATCACCATACCTGGTATAGGCAGTGGATTATTGACTAGTTACCAAGAGTACACACCGGGTGGGGAAGGGTTCTCCATGAATAGTGTAGTGTAAATCATATATCCACATGCCAGAGAGTGTAACTATGTACGTCTTTTTTCATACAGAGAAATCAACTGAAACAAATAATTAGATGTAAGATGAGAAACTTAAGTGTTAGAAAATTATTAGTGACTAGTATCACACCAATAATCCCCAAATAAATAAACAACATTGTTCATATAAATCAATATGCACCATAAAACTCTGTCTGTATAGATTAAAATATAAGAAATATATGGGCTTGTTAGACAATCATGAGACTTGAGTTTGAATCCCCAACACCCACATAAAACTCTGGTATTATGTGTGGTACATGCCTGTAATCCCAGCTCTATAAAGGCAGTGGTAGGAGATTCCTCGGTCTTGCTGCCCAGGCAGTCTATCTGAATTGGGGAGCTTTGGGCTCATAGAGAGACCTCGTCTCAAAAATTAAGGTGGATAGGGATGAAGTAAGACACTCATTTTCAATCTCTAGCTTTCATCCTCATACACATATATATGTATGCACACAGCTCGTACTTAATGCACACATGAACACATATACCATACACAAAATAAACATATACGAACCTAGCTAATTTAAAATGATTATGTCTCTTCTTGAAAATTGTCTATAAGCCATAAGGAAAGAAAAAAACAGACATTGAAACTACATTTTCAGTAACAACAGATCTATGGAACCCAACCTACAGGAAGAGCAACTAAACACAAAGTCAAATCCAGGGTAGCCAAAGAAAGCCTGCGCAGGTTAGTTTTTACAGTGAATGAGCTCCTAGACTGATTCTGCCCTCCATGGGATGAGCATCACAGTAATAAACACTCCAATAATTATTGTTGTTGTACACAAAGTCATATACATATCCATGTATATATACATAAACAAATGCACATTGGAAGTAATGAGTACAGATTGTATCACCCATATGTCCAGGAGTTTTTTAATGAGCTGTCAGTGAGCTCATCCCTGAAGAAAACTGACTGTGCCACCCTCAGCAGCCATGAAATGCTTGTAGATCTTCAACTGGGCATTGGGATGTGTGAATCTTTCCCCCACCCATGTTAGCATGTTGAGTGGTGTGATCTTGTGTAAGTTTTAAGCAGGCAAAAATAGTGTTTAGAGTTCCTGGTGCAATAACCCTTCTATGTCCGGAAGGAATTTCATAGCTGTCTTCCTGGTCCTCTGGCTCTACAGGCTTTCCACCCTTTCTTCCATTTTTTTCCCCCTTGAGCTTTGGGAATAGTTATAATATAGTAGTTATAATATAGTTAAAATATAATAGAGGTCCCATTTGAGGATGAAGAGTCCACAGTTACCATTCCTCGTAAAAGCTTCTGTTTTCTGCAAAAAAAAAAAAAAAAAAAAAAAAAAAGCTTCATTGATGAAGGACGAGAGATGCACTTTTCTGTAGTGTAAGGAAAAATATTAAAGGGACAATTGAAGGCTTTGTCAATTGAACAAAAATGGCAGTGGGAGGGCTCTCCTACAGGCTTTGGGATCTCTACAACCACAAGTCTCTGGCTGGCTATCTAGTACCAGGCATAAATTCTCATCTGTTGAGTAGGACAACCAACCAGACAGCTGTGTGTTATTCCTAGTAGATTAGTGCCACTAGTCCACCACAGGGCATACTTTAAGATGATAAAAACTTTAAAGCAAATTCGCATTTCAAAAGACTCAGGGTGATATGTTGAGATAATATCACATTAGTAAATATAATCATTATCAGTAGTACTGAGAGCTAATTTTATTGTCATATGGCTTCTTCAAATGTATGATGTTCAATTGACATGTTTATCATCTTATCAGAAAATTAACATATGGAAAATACCTACAACACCAGATCTATTTTGTAAAAGCCTCTAAATGATTTGTCTCTAAGTACAACATCAAGAGAAGAAAAGTCAAACTGCAGAGTATCAGTTAGAGAAATGTGAAATCTTGAGACAACGAGCTACATTCTAGAGAACAACTCAAAGGAGGTTGGAGAGATGTGTCAGCACCTATGAGCATCTGCCACTCTGCCAGAGGACCTGAGTTACCAGCACCCATGCCAGGCTGCTCATAATCACCCATGAATCTGGCTCCAGGTTATTCAGTGCCCTCTTCTGGACTCTGCAGAAACAGACCCACATAGCACACACACACACACACACACACACACACACACACATACACAATACATAACACAAACAAAAATAAATCTCAAAAGGAAAAGAAAATTAAAAGCATATGGTTTAAACCTTTTGCAAAGCAGCAAATGTGAGGGTTGTGGAATGAAACTTTCACCAAGTATACGTTCATTGTGACATTGTCTGCTTAGATATGTCAAGGGATAGCCATGGCTTTTCTGCTTTCATGAGAAAAAGAAGGAAGAGAACATTGGCTTCTACAGTTATATCGTTTTCTACTTCAATCACAACTGAAATTGTCAAACCAAGTGCATATTCTTGTGAGCTCCAGGAAGCCCCTGATCACACTTCTTTTAATCATTTCAATGTTCTGGTCATCTTCTGTTTCACTTCTAATTCAAAGGGCACTTTTAACTTTAAATGGCTTCCTGAATTATTTTTGAAATAAAGGTGGTATATATGAGTGGTGGAGCTAAGAACATTTTCTGATACCAATTTATGATTCAAACTTATGTCTTCTGTAGTTATTTCACAACGCTTATTATGTTGATGCATGTATGTACCTTTCAAACACATGTATACATACATATACATGCTGAGAACTTTTCTATTGAAGAATAAGTATCTGAAGTTATTTGGAAATACTAGAAAGTCCTGTTAATCTATCAACTACTATACTAGAGACCCTCTGATAATATACTCAAGAATACCTTTCTTGTTATTCTTCATAATAACTAGCATCTTGATTTTTAAATAAACAGTGCAGGCACAAGTTACAAAGGAACAATCCAAGGGCTTGAGTTCAATTCAAATCTTCAGCCATTCTGTCTCCTTACCAAGAGTCAATCATGATCTCCAACATTTCAGGGCTTCTAGAGTTCATCTGTATACGTAAACCACACACAGACACAGACACACACAGACACACACACACACACACTCACTATAATAAACAGTGTACACTCTTCTTTATTTTTTATCTCACTAAATATGATGACAACTACCCAAGAAAAAAATGGAGGTGCCTTATTTTGCTTAAAACCCATGAGTAACACTGGAGAGGAAGTTTGTGAATCATACTTGGACCGCCATTCCTCATGGGGGTTATTTCTAATCACTTGCTGATAGGTGGGATCATCACTGTCATTGACACCTCATGTAATTTTACACCTATATAGGTATATTTGCAAGGTAAAATTCTATGACTGATATGTGTGCTTGAAAGATAGATACATGCAAAAATATGATCAACATATTAAGTGTTGTGAAATAACTACAGAAGATATAAATTTGAATCATAAATTAATATCAGAAAATATTCTTTGCTCCACAACTCTTACTGAAATAATTTAAAAATTTGAACCATGAATCTACATATTAACCTAAAGCATCAAATGCATATATTTTAAAGCTTTAACTTCAATTTCATTTTTTTAAATTTTAAATATGAACCAATAAGACTGTTTATAGAGCTCATTTCTTTCTTTTAACCCTTATCTTGCATGAGCTCCAAAGTGGTCGTGCCTCAAATTTCTACATTGCTCGAATCTTTTATGTTTCTCAGGGAAGGGGGATGGGATGATCCAGGAGATACAGGAGTTGAGGAAAGTCACTGGAAATGAAGAGTGCATGAAAAAGTCTCATGGACACACACTGTTAACCCAATACAAAATAGGGGCTGGAGGGATATGTCAGCCATTAAGAGCACTGGCTGCTCTTCTAGAGGACCCAAGTTTGATACCCTCCTCTGCCCTTGTTTGGCACTAGACATGCACATGGTGCACAGACAGGCATGCAGACAAAATAATCACACATAAATAAGATAAACAAAATGAGATTTGATTATTATACTCCATTTATTGGTATTTTTGTTGTATTCAAAACATAGCACAGTCTTAATAATAACAACCCCAGAATTTTCTTATGAGTTTCATTACAATCAATTTTATATATTATATAATTATGATGTTTACATTTCTGTGTGTTATGTATTAAACAGAAATATTGGTTTTACAATAGTAATCTGATGCTTGTGGCTTTACTATGTTTATTAAAGTTAAAGACACACCACACACACACCAAGCATTCTACAAAATTACTTCCATTTCTAAGGTGTATCAGTACATCAATAGACACATCTCTTATGGTACTTATTATACTTCTAGTTATTTTCTTTGTTGTTTTTGTGTTTTGAGATAGAATATCATGTAGCCCTGACTGGCCTCCAACTCATTGTAGAGTCAAGAATGGTCTTGTACTGCTGACCCTCCTGCCTCTACATCCTAAAGGCTGAATGACAGGTGTGACCCACCACAGCCAGCAACAATGTATTTTTTTCTTTGATTTTCCTAGATTCGAGCAGTGTACAGATAATAACCATGACAGAAGTGCTTGTATACTTCCCAAATTCAACATACAGTGTTAATGTTTTGTATCCAGAATAACCCTTGTTATTGGACCATGGTGAATGTTTTTTAACCAGGCTTTTTCTAGCCCTATTCAACTGAGTTTTATTAGAAATTTAACTATATTCCCAATTCTTTTCAGCATCTGTTGCTTTTACACAGTTGTTTTTTTAGTTGCTAGTATGATAAGCTGATTATTCTTTGATATCTAAAACTGTTTGCCCTTTTGCTTTGTTGAGCACGAGATATTTTACAGTAATTTTATTTCAAAATCTCAGTGCACTGCATTTGTTAATGTTTTAATTAGAATTTTCCATCAACTGTCACAAGATTTGTTGTGATTTTCTTCTTTGGCCTGTTCTTACAGTCAACATTATGATAATTTCACTTAAAACTGATGTTGCCTCTCATTTTGTGACCAGGGAAATTGGAAATTCTCTTGAGGTTCTATGACCTTGAACAGTTTGTGGGATTTCCACTATAAGCATTTGTGAGCAGTATACTACTTTAAAAAATATGTTTTGATAACTTTATACCTTCTTTTAAAAAGTCAATGATCATTGTGTATGTGTATGATGCATGTGTGCAAGGTGGGGGTCACTTCCCACCACAGGAAGGATATTTTGAAACTGAATAATACTACTAATTATATTTGAACTTGGGCATGGCTGTGCCCACAGGTAGGCTTTCAGAAAGCACTGCAGAGGACAAGATAATACTGAGAGACAATAAATCCATGTGCTTTATACTCAGGAGGCAGACATCTTATTGAGACCAGTCTGGTCTTCAAAGAGAGTTCCAAGTCATCCAGAGCTATACATAGAAACCCTGTCCTGAGAACCAAAATAACAAAAAAGAAAAGAAAAGGAAAGAACAGAAAAGAAAAAAAAAACATGTGCATTAAATAAGAAAGTTGTGGAGCTAGAGCATCAAATATTACAAGTAATTTATAGTTTTCTGTGATTAAAAGATGCCTCCTACATTGTCTGGTTGTGGGAATGTCTACTCCATTTGTGATTACTGAAGTTGTTTCAGACTTTCAAAGTCAAGAGCATATATTTTACTCTGCAGAAGCTTTGCTACTAAAACTCTCAGTAGCCCCCAAAGTAGATTTGGTTTCCTAGTCTATATTGGTATATTTATTTGTTGGTAAAAGTATTCTGTAATGTCTTTCTGAATTCAGAAACTGCTCTGGAACATTCTTCTGTGCTTGGAGCTAGCTGAGCACTAAAAGAGCACATGTATTTTGTTGTTGTTGTTGTTTGTTTTATTTACAATGTGACTATCTACTGAAATTCTACTATCAACAGACACAGAGGAAATCCAGATAGTCATAATAGCATCCTTAAAAAGAAACTACACTCAACCAAATAGGATTAACAGTCAAAATGGTTGTCCTACTAAAAGAAATCTACAGATTCAATGCAATCCCATCAAAATTCCAACATAATTCTTCACAGATCTTTAAAGGATAATTCTCAGTTCCCTATGGGGGAGGGGAACAACCAAGAAAGCTAAAACAACTGTGGATGTCTTTCTGTATGCTGTGAATATGTGTTGCTCTGATTGGTTGATAAGTAAAGCCATTTGACCTATGGCAAGGCAGCTTAGAGGCTTGTGGGAAATCCAAACAGAGATGAAGAGAAAGGAGAGGCAAGCCGCCACCAGGAGAAGCAAAATGTAAATGTGTTGGTAAACCACAAGCCATGTGGCAAAGTATAGATTTATAGAAATGGGTTAATTTAAGATGTAAGATCTAGCTAGCAAGAAGCCTGCCATAAACCATACAGTTTTGGAGTAATATAAGCCTCTGTGTGTTTACTTGAGTCTGAGCGGCTGTGGACTGGGTGGGTCATAGAAAAAAATTTCAGTTACACTGAACAATTAAAGAACAGCTGAAGGTTTCACAATTCCCAATTTCAAGTTGTACTCAGAGTTACAGTAAAAAACAAACAAAAAAACCACATGGTATTGGCATAAAAACAGACAAGTTGATCAATGGAATTGAATTGAAGACCCAGACAGCTGTAATCACCTGATTTATGATAAAGAAGTTATTATGTCGATCTGTTTTCACTGGTCTGTGCCATGAAGGGACCATGTCAAAATCGCAATGACTTAGAACAGTAAATGTACCCTTCATGTTCAGATCCATGTGAAATGTAGGATGACTAAGATTCTACTCCAGCCCAGCTGCTCGAAACACCATCTACCTGTTCTTTGCAGAAAAGATACAGGTATCAAACATAACCACAGACTCACATTTAACACTTTTGCTCAAGTGGGACGTGTCACACAGTCACTCTCCATTATCCAAAATAAGACTCTCAGATGAGCCCAAAGTAAATGGGGCAGAAAGGCTTAACAGTATACACCATAAAAGGAAAAGATGAGTCCTTTCCACCAACCGTAAAATAAGTCACAGCAGTGCTAACTCATTGCTTTGGCCCCTTTTAAATGACATCCCCAATCCCTGGAAGGTTATCCTTAATCTTTAGTTTGTCAAATTCTGTCAATTTCCAGAGTTCAACTTAACTATCTAATCCTTTCAAAGTGGTTCTTCTTCCCCTGATTTTTTTTTTTATTTTTTGTGCTCTCCTGTATTTATATATTTATTACTTATTTTTATGTCAAACAAAGCCCTGTGTAATAATGTGTTTGTTTGCTATGCTTGTGCTTTATTTGATGGACAAGGGCCAAACTGGTTAATGTATCTGTTTTGCACCACAGACGCTCTAACAGGTTATGTGGTAATACTTTGTTTCACCCTTTTCCTTTGAAAATTGGTTCCAAAGAATTTTTTAAAAGTAAGAAAGATACAATGATTCCACTATTTTCAAATTGATGCCATTTATTTATATAGCAAGCACTTAAATAATGTATTGTAGCATGTCAAAATCTGTATTACTTAACAATAAATACTGAGCTATCTGCAGCTCCATTTAATGGGAAACATATGATATGGGGGCTTAGCTACTGAATATGTGTTTGCTTTTGGGAAACTAACAACATATCTGAATCTTATATGTAAGATATGAGTAATATCTATCTAGAAAACATGATATAGAATAGACAAGGATCTCTAGGATCTTATTTGTCATAGGCACTAAATGTAGTAATTATATTTCCTGCACTCATAATCACTTTTTATCTTTGTACATTCTCCATTTGACAATTTATAAAGCACTAATTGAGATTGGTTCCAGTGATGAAGTTGTATCAGCTCCTTCTCTATCAAATAAAGCTAAGATGACGGCTTCGTGACAGTGGCCAAAACCATATAGACACATTCAGTTTAGAGAAGACAGGCAGAGGCATTTAGGGAAAATTTGTGAAGGTAAGAAGAAAGGCTTGGATAAAAGTGAACTACCATGAGTACAGGTGGAGAACACAGAGGGCAGTCACAGTGTCTTTTCCAATCGCTCTCCACCTTATTGCTTCCAGACAGGTTCTCTCACTAAACTGGAAGCTCACCATTTCGTTTTGGTTACCTCACCCACAAGCTCCTAGGATTGTCTGTTTCTGCTCCCAGTGCGTACATGGAGGTGGGAGTGTTGGTCATGTGCAGCCATGCCTTGCTTATTTTTCAGCATGAGGATTTGAACTCAGGTCCTCATGATTACACAGCAAGTGAAATCATTTGCCCACTGGGATATTTCTTCAGCCATTCACAGAACTGTGTGAAAAGCCTGAAAACTATTATGAAACTATTAAGTAACTATTTCATACACTTACAGAGGTGTGGCATAAATCATAGGTCTTGAAAAGTTCTGGCATTGCCAAAAGAAATATTTTTCAACCGTACAGGATTTTTAAAGTCTAAAGCAGAAGTAAGCATGGGCAATATATAAAACAGAAAGTATACTCGTACTGCTGAGTCCTGTGCTGGACTTACCACTGTTCAATGGGATCTGAAGTGTTTGGGGTCCTTGAAAATGGCATGATAACATTTTGAAGTCACAAAGTATGCATTTCTATCTGTCTATAGCCTCTCTCTCTGAAGTGCTCGGTGTCCTTGAAAATGCCATGAGTGATATGAAGTCACAACATGCCCACACGGTTGGGCATGCCCAGCAGACCCAGACACTTCCACACAGTTATTTCCGGTTCAAAATAGCTATTTCTGGGTCAAAACATCTTGGGTGGCTAAGACTCTGTGGCTTTGCATGGTTGTGTAAAGCGCACGTGCAGCCATATAATCTACATGCATGCGTGGAGTAGCCACATGAGTTCCTGTACACATGTGCGGCCACCCTTTATAAAGCTGAGTGCCATTTTGCACCACCTCACCTTTCTCTTGACCACGTGTGTTTCCCACAGGCCTGTTCACGTCTGTCTCTTTTCTCCTATCTTAATAAAAACTCTTCTGTGGATTTGTCGTGTTTCAGGAAGTTTCCTCTCAGGGTAAGAGCGCTGCCAAATAACTAACAATGAGAACATTTGAAATCACAAAGTACGCATTTCTATCAGCACATGGCAACTTAAGATGTTCAATTTGTGCTTATATGTCCACATATAATTTGTATTATTTCTGAGTATGGATAACCATGCTGTGAATGATGAAAACCTGTGATTCAATTATTCATACTGCTAGGCAAGCCCATTGACAGCTCTAGCAAACAATCAAATATTACAAATGTTTAGGCTGCACATTTTTTAGCTAAACATGGTGGCACTGTCCTGTAGTGCCAGTACACTTCTGGGATAAGACAGAAGAACTGCAGGCTCAAGGTCAGTGGCTGGGTAACACATTAGGACAGGGTAAAAAAGAAGGTCTTTCTTCCCCATCTTTACACCATCCCTGAACGTCTTCTGTCTTTATCTTCTCAGTTAAAGATCAACAATCTGAAAGTCATTTAGTGGAACAGTGGTCCTCTTATCTGTGACAGACAAACTCCACGATGTACAGTGGGTACTTGAAGACTCTCTCTCTCAATCTCTCTTTCTCTTTATATATATATATATTTTTTTCCTGTATATGACATGCCTGTTAAATCTTGATTTAGAAATCATGCATAGTCAGCATTAATAATAGATAATGATAAAAAAGAACAATTATAACAAAAACTCATAGAAAAATCTTATGAATTGTTTCATATTTGATATGTTCAGATAATACTTAAGTATGAGGTAGTTAAAATTTTGGAAAGCAGAACTACAGATAAGGGGATATGGTACACTCTGTGTGTGTGTGTGAACAATAACAGTGATAGGCACATGTGAGAAACTCATAAACAGATGTTCTCTACCATCAATAAAAGTCATGACAGTCTAAGACCCATAAAACACTTGAATCTTCTTTTCAGGACTCCGTGTCCTTTTTCTATTTTATAAAAGACCAGGACTCCCTGTCTCTAAGTTAGCAAAATAAATTTTGATTTATTACCACTGTAACTGCATGGTTTCTTACTTTAGATACAGATAACGAAGTTATAGTACTTTCCTAAAAGTTTCCAAGTCTTCATTGTTGTTCACACCCTCATCCACTGGAGACTACGACAGCCATAGCAGCAACTTTGGAAAAGCACCATTGCCAAAAAATGTGTATAAGGAGTTAAAGAATGTTGAATATATACAACAGTTTTTTAAATCATCAAATTGAAAAAAAAAAAAGTTGTCATGACACAACTGTCCCTTTCTTCATTTCACTAACAGTGAGATACTCACATTAAAGCAAAATTAAAAGCATCAATTCTGAGAATAATAGGGGAAAAAAGTAAAGCAAAATCAACACCTGAAAGATTTACAGTGTGTTTCTAAAATAATAGCAGTAGCAAAAGGATCCAGTGCACGTGTCATTTTATGCTTCTAATTCTCTTTTTAGCCATACCGCTAAGAATAATTAGGTCATAGACACAAACATGAAAACTAAGATTAAATGAAGTCGCAAGTCACATCAGAGAAGAAATCGTCATAGTTTAGTTTTGTGGCTTAATAATGGCTGATAGGATCAGCTGGTAATTCTGGAAGCTGAGCTGAGAACACTTTCACACCTATTACTCCTTTTCCAGTTGGAGGTTTCTTCATTACGGAGCCCACGCCAAATGTTTTGAAATCACTGAGTTACTTCCCATAGAAACAGCATTGTTTCTGATTTCTGAAACACCAGAGTGGTTCAATAGAGCCCACTGGGTGTTTTATGTTCCTTCGTGCCTTCATTTTTTTTTCCCCCATTGGTGCTTCTGGACTCAGCACATAAGACTTTGACACCGTGAAAGACCACATAGCAAGAACCATATGTAAGCCCCTCAAGGCATGGAATGGCCAGGCCCCTCCCCTGATGACCTCCAACCACCAGGTCCCACAGAACACTCTAACTGCCTTAACAGCTTGACCCAGTCCCTGCCCTACAGAGTAAAAAGCCCAAACTCACGATTTGATATCCCACCAATCCCTGGGCTTGCTCCAAGCTCTGGGACTTGAAATCCCACCAATCACCATTGAAAGCTCCACTCTGGAAAGCTCCGCCCACCCAAGAAATCCTATGTAAACCCTGTCTTCTGCTCAGTTCTCTGCTGCTTTTCACCTGAGAAGAGGCAGCCATCCTTCTGGGTTTTTTCCCCCTCCCAATAAATCTCTTTGTGTGCGGTTTGTTGTGCAGTGTGACTTTGTGGTATTTCTTGGCTCCCCACTGCCAGGATTCCTTTCCATTTGAGCTGTAACACTCACACCATGACATTGCTAAATTCTAGTACTTTCCACAACACCTTCTTATTCTGAAGTAGAGATAGGAATTCCCTGCTGTCTATGGTTAAATGATACTCACGTATTTCATCCTATTGAAAGGCTTTTCACACATAAAAATTCAAAATCAGATGCTATAACACCAAAGCTGAATGATAAGGTTAAAAGCTAAGACTAATAATTAATAGAGGGCAAATTGGTAGCAAGTAACTAATTACTCCTATTAGTGGATGAAATGAGTCTTAAAGATCCCAAGAAAGCCTTTTCTGATTCACACACTCAACACAGAGCAACTCATCTCTGGTCTTCAAAGTGCTTAGGGAATTTTCCCCACTGGCAACAAATCAGTTCTCTGGAGGGCATCAGGTGAGGTGTAATTTAATTTACTTCTAACACTCTCTATCTGGAGACAGTGTCTTATCCCATGGTTAAAGCTCACTCTCTCAATTGCCCCTATAGTCAGAGGCCAACTATATACCCCAATTTAGGACCCGTACTTCTGACCAACTGGCTACTGATAGTATTGTGATCCTCTTTGAGGGGTTGTGTGAATTTTCTAGAGTGGCTCAGAGAACCTAGGGAACTATTTTAATTACATATATCACAAACAAACCAGCTGAAGCCAGACAGAAGAGGAATGTAGAGCAATCAGGGTGGGAAGAGGATTCATGCTCCAGGAACCTAAACATCTGGGTACACACAAGTCCACAAATGCTGTCCCTTTTAAGTTTTTGTGGAGACTTCACAGGATAGGGATGATTGATTCAGCTTGACCTTCAACTCTACTTCCCTTCTCAGAGGTCAGGGAATAGTGCTGACATCCTCAACCTCTGATTAGGCCTTGGTCTTTCTAGTTGTCAGCTCCTATCCTGAAACAAGGGGCTTTCTGCAACCAGTATCTTATTAACAGACAAAGACACTCATCTCTGGGGATACTGAAGGTTTTAGGAGCTGCTTACAAGCACAAGAGGCATAGAATATGTATGTGTGTGTGGACATATGTATCTCTGAGTGCTTTATATTCAACATCGCAGACCTCATGTGAACAATGTGTGAAATCTCCCTGTCTCAAGATCCTTAACTGCACTGTTTGCAATATGAGGCATATTGTCACAAACGATTGTTTGTTGGGGATTGGCCACTGTTGTGCAACTATTTGGGGATGCTCTAGCAACCTTAGGTGGTGAACCTCTCAACTGGCCCTGAAGTTTCAGAATAAAATGGCTTAACTCTTGAACTAAGATTTTCAGTGGGCAATGGAAATTTTTCATAGAACTAAAACTGGAAAAAAAATACATCCTCAACTTGAAGTTACTTTAAAATCTGAGGAGAAATAAAGAGAGTAGTTTCAGGTTTGAAGTCAAGAATACAGAAGGCATTCAATGTAGATGGGGTAAATCAATATATGTATGTATATATTATATTTGATTATATATATTATATATATATATATATATATATATATAATCAAAGAAGAGGACATAAATTGAGTAGTGGTGACAGAGATATGGGAGGAGTTGGAAGCGGGATAAAGAGGGGTAGACATGATGTAAATACAATACTTACAAAAGGAATTCTGAAACACTTTCAAATTACAAAAAAAAAAAAAAAGCCCACAGGCATTGTAAGAAAGATTATTAACTTCAAAGACAGTTTCCTGGAAGAGAACTCATTTTAAGAACAAAAATAAATCTTGCTTGAATGTCCTAGAGAAGTTTTAATTTTCATTAGCAGTTAATAAAGTTATTCATGTGGAAGAGTATTCAACAAATGCTCCTTCTTTTGATTTCCAGTGGTCGTTGTGTGTACCAGCTTCCTTAAAATAAGTAATATTTGAAAATTATTTTAAAAAATCCCTTCACTTTTTTTAGGTATTTTGACATGGGAACACAAAACTAATTTATATACAAAGTCACTTTGCCATTGAAAGAAATATAGTCACAGTTTCCTGGGTTTATAAAATAGACATATGTAGGGACTTTGTTCTGACTCCCACATTAGTAATCATGACTTCACATGAAGAAAGACTGGGTCTGGCTTATCTTTAATGAGCAAGGTGGCACTTGTCTAGAATCCCAACATTTGGCTAATGTTAAGGATCACAGATTCAAGATTAGCCATTCAAGGACATCCTGGGCTATGTGGTGGGTGCACTCTAGGGTAGCATGAGCTACAAAATGAGATATCATCTCAAGTAAATAAGTAAGCAAATAAATAGTCCATCTCTCTTTGTCAATCAGTCTGTCTGTGTAAAGAATGACCTTTGTTCCAGATTAATTTTCTCTAAAACATTTTTGTTTTAAGCAGAAGTCTTCTAATTTCACTCAGACAGACAATGCCAAGGATAGGTGAGGTTGTACCTGGGAGAAAGAGCCATGAAATGGGTCAACCCCTGAATCATGGGAATGGACACTGTTTGGTGATCTGAACCATGAACTGGGGAGGAGCAGAAGGCCAGAAGAGAGACGGGTCAGAAACCAGGAAGAAAACAAATCCTTAAGGTGACAGTGTCTACTCCATCAGTCCCCTGTCCATCTTCTCCTGCTGGGGCAGGTGGGATCTCTAGAAGCAGTGGAAGTAACCAGGGAGTCACCCCTGTTAAAGTGATGATATGTCGAGAAAGTTAAAATCAACTCCTCTGATACACGAAAACACACAATTCTAGAATATCAAAACCCTACCCTTTTTCCTTTTGAAAAAAAATCTCTAAATTTACACAAATGATCTTTCTCCTTCATGCAATGACAAAGAAAGTCAGATTATTTTTGTAAACTTTCAGGAATGATACTCACCCAAATTAATAGCTTCTTAACCAAGCTCTGTTTATAATTTAATAAAAAGTACATAATCCCTCTTCCTCATCCATACAAGCCTTCTGCTTTTGCCTCTTCAAGAGATTCTGATGTTGACACTATACTTCACAGACTCCCACTTGAACATGAGTTCTTACATTTTATGAGTGTTCCATCTTGGATTGCCATCTATGAATACAGATAGGCCATATTGTTTCTCAGAGCAGACAGTTAGTCTCTTTATGTGAGCATTTAACATCTGGCTAGTAATGAGAGTACAATCTTTGTGTGTGGGCCATAAAATTTCAATGGATGAAAAGTATCTGTCTTTCCAGAATACATATTTTTATACTTCTCCTCAAGATTCTAAAATATGTATCTAAATGGATTTGTAGGTGGTAATATTTTACGTCCATGTACACAAACCTATAGAGTTTAGGTCCATTGTCTTATGTATTTTGTATTCTTAACTTGTGCCTTCATCAGACTTAATCAACCATTGTTTGAGTTAATAGACCATTCCCCATACTCAGCACAACTATCAATTACCACAGCCAAGCACCATGGTAACTGATCACTTCTAATCCTATTCTAGGGAGAATACAAACAATTGGGACTACCATAGAAAAAGAATCACAAATCAAGTCGTGTGTGTGTGTGTGTGTGTGTGTGTGTGTGTGTGTGTGTGTGTAAGACAATCTGAAGGAACTCATTTTTAGCATAGAAGAAATTGGTTTCAATTAATAAAGCATTAAACATTACAGTCTCCCTTACATTACTTCATTTTTGCATTAGAGTCCCAAAACATAGGCAAAGTGAAAAATCACTAAGGCAAAGGGACGTTATAATTTCTATCTTATGAACTCAACCTTTTTTTTTCTTCCAGTAGAATTCTGGCAGCTGAAATATTTTCTATGAAAAGCAACAGCTGGCAAATTGCTAAAGTGTTTGGGAAATTCTGGCATTCTAGTATTAGCTGAAGACAATGCTGGCTGACACAAGCTGTAGCATTAGGCAGATTAAAAAGATGAATGGAAATGTAAGAACAGAAATAACAAAAGGTCACTGCTCCACAGTCGGCTCTTGCCCTGGGCTTGGACAGTAGAGAAAAGAGCTGCAATGGCTGCTGAGGGATGCCATTAAGGAGAGAAAGAAGAATCCATCTACAACTGAGCCATACTAATTCATTGCACAACCTGTCACTATGGGACACCAGCACATAGATTTGCAAAAGACTGAATGCAATTATCCCTGTTTTCCTAGTCGCAATTTGAAATGTCATTCGCAGAACAAACAGCTTCGAGTGTGGTTTTTCGATATATTTTCATTAAGTTCCCCTGAGGTTTTCCCAACAATTTTGTAACGAATGTATGTGTGCATATTCATGTGTGTTTAAGGCCTGATAACTAAACATTGAAGAATACCATTGATATTTTGATACATATATCATTTTTGAGCCTTTTCCATGTGTATATAAATATACTGCTTTTGCCTTAAAAATCAAAACCACCATAATTTAGTCAACTTATAATCAATAGTGGTTGTCAGTTAACCAGGGTAGCCTATCTAACAACTTGTATGAAAATATGAAGAATTTTCTTTTCAAATTTTCCCTCAGAAAAATCATGCAGAAAAAAAAAATGTCACCAGTGACATTTCAAACTGCAAATGTCACACTTTCAAACCTTGTCCACATCAAGTAAGGATAAACCATTGATGCTAATAGGTCACTTAACTAAATGCCATGCCGGAAGTATTTTCACCATATTCCCCAGTCTTTGGGGTTCTCACTATGCCTGTCTCCATCCTGTTAAACCATGTGTGCGCAAGCATGTCCTTTCCCTTAAGCTCTTCCTAATATATATGTGTTTAGTTCTGGACTTCAACTGAACTTCACTCAAAATTCCCTCTTCTGATCGTCTCTGCTATTCTTCCTGCTTGGATCTGCTCGAGGGTTTGGGTGGCTTATCACTGATTATGAATGGAAAGCAGATGCATTTTATCTTGGTTTCCCTTACCTCTGGTGATGTATTTCATCCCATCTGGGCCTCTGTGATTAAACCAACCCTAGTGACAGATGTCTGCAGTCCTGTTCTGCTCTGCAGTGGCTAGAGTCACCATCTATCTTCACATCCTCCTCCAAAGGCACTATCCCCTCCCTGTAGATCCTCACTGTTCCTGTGTGACGGGGGAACTGAGCATGGTGCTCAGACTTCAGCGCCCTCGGCTCCACTAGTCTCAGCCTGAGCTGCTAGGAAGTTAATCTTACACATACTGAATATAGTTGAAAATTATAATACTCAAAATTATCTCACAATGGCATATTTATACACAATGTATTAATTAGGGGGAAGTTTTTATGTACAATTTTAAGTACATAGATACACAAACACATAAATATGCATCATTTTGGTGACCTGAGTTATAGAAATATCTCCATATTAAAAACCAGGGTAAAGGGGTGATAAAATAATGTAGGTATCCTCTCATAACTGCAGAGATGTTCTCCCTACATAACAAATTGTGAACAATTATTATATTACTCTCCGTTCCGTGAAAAGACATATAGAAGGTGTGTGCACAGGCTATAAAAAGAATGTACAAGATAAGAGCAGGCAGGAATTCATTGAAAAATATTGCAAGAGAGCAATGGTAAGTCCTAGAAAAGGATTGCAATTCAATTAGAATGGTTAAAGAGACATTAGTTTGGTTTTCTCCATGGGCCATTTGTACATAGCCTGTATATGCAGACAACTCATTATCTTGCTTTGCAGTACATTTTGCAGCATTAAGTGATTTTTTTTTCTTGTGACTGTCTTTTTGGGTAATGCACCATGGGTTCTTATGATTTAGGGTCTTTCCATATGCATAAAATGTCATTAGTCACTAGGGCTCAGGTTCCTAATGGCCATCATCTGGTTGTTAAGAGTGTGGGGATTTAGTTATTATTTTTGACCCTTTGTCTCAATTTTTTTTACAATTTTTCTTTTATTATTAAACATAAATGAATTATAAAATTGTAAAACATGTTTTTGGTAAAATGAAAAAGTAGACATGCTCATATTACTCAATATGTCATTATAGCCCAATAAGTAATATTTGCTTATTTAAATTTGTAAAATACATTTTTCAGAATTAATATAGATCTGCATAAGAGACCAACTCACTGCTCTGGCCCCCTCCCTCCTGCACACAGGAACTTCTCTTCTACTTGTCCTCAGGTACTTCCTTCCTTCTACATTACCTATGCTGTCACTCACCAAATCTTTGTTTCTCAAATTTCTAAGTGTGAACAGATTCTATCCTTTTCCCCATTATGAGCCTCATCCAAACAACCATTCATAGTCTTCCCATCATACTCCCTTCCATATCTTTGTCTTGCTACAATAGTCTGGTTTCCACCAATACCCCTATTGATATTTTAAATATTTTCATTAAAACAAGTTCCTCATGAACTTTAAAAAAATGGTAGACTAATCAACTGTACCCTTAAAAACATGAATGACTCCTAGAAAATAATCAGGTTTTTTAAAAGAAAATGAAGAAAATGTTAGAAAGTTAGAACTATATAATAGTAAGTTTCTCTGATTTTTTTTCCACTTAGCAATATGAATTTACATTTTCTCCATGCTATTTCAAAAAACATGTTTGAATAAATAGCTCATTCATTTTAACACAATAGTCCACAAAGCCTGCTTTATGAATAGGGCCATAGTTTCTTTTTCTACATACCCTTTGAAGAGAAACTCCCTTACTTCCAATTGGGAATGTAAAGTTGTTGAAAGCATTCTTGTGTAATCTGTGTGTTTTTGTACACGTGCATGAATGTGAGTGTGTAGTTTATTACTCATTTTATTAAATGTCTAGGACACATTTGAATAAGTCTGTGGTGTTTTGAATGAGAATGGCCCCTATAGGCTCATAGATTTGCGTGCCTGCTCATCTAGGGAGTATCACTATTAGGAGGTATGGCATTGTCAGAGTAGGTGTGGCTTTGTTGGAGGAAGTGTGTAACTGGGGGTGAGCTTTGGGCTTTCAAATGCTCAAGCTAGGCCCAGTGTCTCTCTCTTCCTGTTGCCTGCCAATCTAGATATAAAACTCTTGGCTCCTTTTCCAGTGTCATGTCTGCCTGCATGCCACCATGCTTCCTGCAATGGCAATAATGGACTAAACCTCTGAACCTGTAAACCACCGCCTATTGAATGCTTTCCTTTATGAGAGTTGCCATGATCATGGTGTCTCTTCAATAGCCTACCTAAGACAAAGGCTATTTAGTCTTATAAGAAACCAACAAGCTCTTAAAAGGTGACTACACCATTCTTCATTCCCAGTAAAAATGACTAAGTCGCTATTGCCCCACAACCTCACTAATGTTCGGCATGGTGATTTGCTTTAATTTCATCCATCTATTGGGTTTTAACAGTAATTCACTGTGGTTCTCTCTAGTGACACATAATGTCAGATATATGCTTGCATGCTTACTAGGAATGAAGTAGGAATACATACATAATACATACATACATACATACATACATACATACATACATACATGTGTGTGTGTGTATCTTCTTTTGTGAGGTATTTATTCTCATCTTTGCCCACTTTCAACTTTTATTGTTATACTGCATTTGAAACATTCTTTGTATATTTTACAAATAAGTTTTTATTAGATGCATTTTACATTTTATACTACTTTGTGATTGGTTCCTCATTCTCCTAGCAATCCATAGGTATAAGCTTATTTAAAAGTTTTATTTTAATGAACTCTGACTTCTCCAAGTTTATCATGGATCACACTTTTGGCATTATGTCTTAACACTCAATCAAACACAAAGTCACCTAGATTTTCGCAGTGCAATATTTTGAAATTTTTCATTTCACATTACAGTTTTAAAATAAATTATGCAAAGTCTTTCTTTTCCTCCATCTCTGCCTCCTTCCCTTCCCCTTCCCTTCCCTTCCCTTCCCTTCCCTTCCCTTCCCTTCCCTTCCCTTCCCTTCCCTTCCCTTCCCTTCCCTTCCCTTCCCTTGCCTCCCTGGTCCTCCCCAACCCTTCCTTTTTCCTTCCTATTGTTTTTGCAAATGGATGTTGCATTAAGAAGGCTCATCATTTGCTGTTTGATCAAACTTTAGTTGACTATATTGGTACTGCTCAATTCCCCAGCACTATGTTATGTTCCACAGATCTGTGTCAGTATCTGCTGTCTTGGTGATTGTACTGTATTGTAAATTGGGGACTGTGGCTTCTGACTTTGCTCTTCGTTTTCATTGTTGGTACTCAGTATAGGCTATTCTGAGCTTTTGTCTTGCCATATAAACTTAACAATCTTGCTGTTGAAATCCAAACAACAACTCACTAGGGCTCTTATATGGTTTGTGCTGAATCTGTTGATCAAGCAGGGCATCTTAGCAGTATTGAGTCTTCCTAGTCATAAATATGGGACACCCATAAATTGATAAATACTAACTTCAGTTTATTCCATCTGAGTTTGATATTTTCTTCCTGGATGTATTCCACATTTCTTGAGGTTCAAGTAGGATTTTTGTTTAGTGCCACCACAAATGATCGTCTTTTCAATTTAAATTCCAATAGTCCATTCATGTTATGAAGGAAAGTGGTTTCTATGTGTTACTCTATGTTGCATCATTCCTATAGTCTACTAGGAATTTTTGTCTTAGTTTGCATTCAATAGTGTTTTAAGCATGGTGTTGAACAGCAGTAGTGAGGTGAAACAACCTTGTCTTGTTCCTGCCTTAGGTACCAGCATATAATTTTGTAACTATTAATTTTTTTTTGCCACAGGCTTTTTGAGGATGTCTTTTTATCAGGCTGAGGAAGTTCTTTCTCTAGTTCCATTTACTAGGGGGGGGGGGTTAGTCATGAATCAGGAAATGATTTTGCCAAATACATTTTCTGCATCTTTCAATATAATCATGTCATAATTTTTCTCATACAGCCTATCTGTCAGTTGGTGGATTCTATTAAAAATAAAAGTTGAACCAGAACATTGAACTGCAGTGATTCTCACTTGGCCATGTTGTTTGTATACATGTAGATTTGATTTGCTGACATTTTGTTCAGGATTATTGAATGTGTGTTCATAAGAGGTTTTCATCTGTATTTTGCATTTTCTGTATAGTTTGTATTGTACAGTTTGGGTAACAAGGGTTATTCTGGCTTTTACAGAAGCAATGAAGAAGTCTTCTTCATTGCTTCTGTTTCCTGGAACATGTTGTGGAGAGCAGATACCTCTTCATTCTTAAGTGTCTGATGCAATTCAGTGACAGATGAATTTTGTTCTCTCCACTTGAGAAAGTTGTTTATACATGTAATGCATATATTACGATGACCATATATACATAAACATATGTGTATGTACATATATACACATTTGATGCCGCATTTCTGATTAGAACTTGGGTCTGCTTATATCTTTCCTTCTGGTCTGACTCGGTGTACACCAGTTGCTTTTCTGTTATTACTGTTGTCTTGTTTTCTCTGAGCTTTCAATTTTCTTTATTTTCTGTTTCCTCTTTACTGATTCTTGCTGTAACTTTATTCATTCTCTTGTTTTCCTCTCTTAGGTATCTATTGTATTCTTGTGGCTTCTTTCTTTAGGAGAAAGCTTGGATATCTTTCTCCTTTTATGATATGTATACCCAATACTACATATTCCCCCTCTCAATTCCTTCCCTTTTGGCCACAAATTTTATTTAATAGTGGTCCTATTCATATTTAAATAATTTCAGGGTTTTTTTTTTTTTTTGGTACTCTGATTTAAGTTGCGTGTTTATAGACATGTGCTGATTTGAGAGTTCATTAGTATTTTTAGTATTTTTCTGGTTTAATTCTGGTTTCATGTCACTACAGTCTAAGGACATGCAATGTATGATTTCTATTCTTTTATACTTGTTGAGGAATGTTTTCTGGACCAGAATGTGTTCCTTGGTAAATGTTCCATGTAAACTCAGGAAAGAGGGACATTCTGCAGCAATTGGATACAGCAGTCAAAAATGGTATTGCAGTTGCTAGCATGAAGATGGTGATCAGTGTAACTATAACTTTAGTGACATTTGTTTGTTGAATCTGTGAAATAATGATAGATATAGATGCTTATTGAAATCTCCAAATGTTAAGAGGGGATTATTTATATTTCTTCTTATAGTTTAGTCCATTTTTGCCTCACATACTTTTATGATCTCTTATTAGGCACAAATACACTAAGAAATATATCACTTTCTGCCCCCTTCTTGCTTTATTGACATACATATTGACTCTTAGCCTATAAATTTCTGTGTTTAATATCTACCTTCTCCCAATAGAGTCAAACTTCATAAGAACTAGAAATTAGTCTTTTTGGAACTCATAAGAACTCAATCAATACTTTTAAAATAAATGAATAAAGTAACAAATTGACAAATAAACAGTATCCCATCCCATGTACCACAATGTACATTATTCTATTTTTCTTTTTTAGAAAGATTTACATTTTTATTTGTATGAGTGGGGTGTTTTGGGGTTTTGTTTGTTTGGTTGGTTTGGTTTTTTGAGACAAGATTTCTCTGAGTAGCTTTGGAGCCTTTCAAAGAACTCACTGTGTAGCCCAGGCTGGTCTTGAACTCACAGAGATTTGCCTGGCTCTGCCTCCCAAGTGATGGAATTAAAGGTGTATGCCACCACCTCCAGGCTTGTATGAGTGTTTTGTCTGCATATATGTATGCTTATCGAGTGACTGCCTGGTGCCTGGAAAGGTCAGAAAAGGGCTTTGTATCTCCTGGAACTAGAGTCACAGATGGTTGTGAATTATCATGTGGGTTCTGGGAACTGAACCCATGTCCTCAAAAGAACAAGAGTGCTGTTAAGCACCAAGTCATCTCACCAATGCCCCCTCCCCGCTGCTCATGTTATTTTTTCTTTACCAACAGTCAGATCAACACAGTAATTCATATGTTTGAATGAATGTTTTTGTCTAAAGAGCATACTTGTCTAAGAAACTAGAAGTCAAAGTGGAAAACCATTCACAAGAACTGACCATTGATTTTCAAGGCAGGCCTTTCTCAAGCTTGCCTCACTGCGAGTACTGACATCTTGTAGTCGCCCCACATTTTGATTTTCTGTCTCGTTATTGGATGCTATACATGAATCTGTTGTTTGAGGATAGTATGCAATAATAATGCAAATCAACTTTTGACAGAGTCCACAAATTTCACACAAAGAAATGTGTTTTATGCCCAAGAGTAGACAAATGCTAAATCAATCACAAAACAATTACTATGAGATATGGCACAGTTAAACCAGTTAACATGACAGAGAGGAAAACTGACAGCTATGATTGTGTGACAGATGTCGCAAAAGAGTTCCTTTAAGGCTGAGGTGGTAAAACGAGCTTGTGTTGTAAAATGTTTGCCCTGCAGACATGATAATTGAGTTTGATACCTTGAAGCTCTTCTGCAGCACTGCCCCCTGTCCTGACAAATTACTAGCAGGTAGGTCACATTTATGATCACAGGTCCATGAAGCAGAAACAGAAGGATCTCCAAAGTTGTGGGGCTGCCAAACAAGTCTACTAGTGAATTCCAGGACAGTGAGAAATCTTATCTCATAATACACAGCAAGTGGTTCATGAAGAGCAATAGCTGGGGTTGTTCTCTATCTTACACACACACACACACACACACACACACACACACACACACTCTTTTATAACTAAAGGACAATGAGAGCTCTTGGGATAAATGATTTTATCTTAATGATTGTTCTAAAAATGCCATAAATAGGGCATTCGCTACAATGTGTCCATCAAAGAGCTCTGTTAAATAAAGAAAAAAGTCAAGCTTTGATCTATACTTTGTGAATATAAATAAACACAGATGAAATTAGAATTTACAGACCTTCTCCTACAGTCTTCATTTCCTCCTCACCCCATCCCTTTGTCTCACTTGCCAATACCCAATGAAGTCTCTCTCTGGCATGCTGGCCATGACAGCCATGGAATCAGCCTTCCTTCCTTCCCCCATCCCTCTGTCCCAGTCACCAATGCTGGAGGAAGTTTCTTCCCGGGATCAGATAGGCAATTCTCACTCTCCTTCCTTTCTTCTAATTCTAATTGTCCAATCCCATCTACAGCCCAGCAGCACATTATCTTCAGGGATCTCTTCATTTTTATCCCTCCTGAGGATCCTATCAGATCCATAAATTTCTAGCCTGTCCCCATTCCTGTGTACTAGCTCCCAATACCTAAAAACAAGTTCTACCTTGGATCCCCAGGGGTCACACCAAACAGAGAATCAGAAGTACTCCCTACCAAGCAACCCACAGCAACCACAAGCTCCTAAGATTTAGAGAGAGCAACAGAAACCAAGGACTGAAAAACCATTCATAAAAGAAAAGACCAGATACCAACAGTAGAATTACAGTCATCCTAACACCAGATGTCTAGATGCCAACATAAAAACACAACAACAGCCAGGACAATATATCTCCACTAGAGCCCAGCAACCTTACTACACTAGGCCATTCAGAGAGCAATATAAATGAAGCACAAGACAGAGACCTCAAAATATTTCTTATGAATATGCGTAAGGACCTTAGAAAGAATGTAGATAAACCCATTAATGAAAATACAGATATTGGAATGTAATGAAGAAAACTGTTCAAGACATGAAAGAAGAAATAGAATCACTAAAAAATAAAAATAAAGAAAACTCATACCAGGCGAAACCTGGAAATGAAAAATTTAGGAACTCAAGCAGGAGCCTCAAGATACAAGTCTCTCCAACAGAATATAAGAGATGAAAGAGAGAATCTCAGGCATTGAGAAAAAGATAAAAGAAATGGATATCTCAGCCAAAGAAAAAGTTAATCTAAAAAATAAAAATAAAAAAGTGGCACAAATCATCCAGGAAATCTAGGGCACTATGGAAAGACCAAATCTAAGAATAATAGGAAGAGAGGAAGGAGAAGAAACCTGGGTCAAAAGCACAGAAGATATTTCCAATAAAATCATAGAAAAAATTCCTAACATAAGAAGAAAATGTCTATCAAGGTACAAGAAGTATACAGAACACCAAATAGACTGGATCAGAAAATAAAGTCCCCTGGGCACATAATACTCAAAACAACACCCACACCACAATTTAAAAAATTGGAATCATTAAACACTGCTCATTGATAACTTTTAATATTAATGCTCTCAGTTACCCAATAAAAGACAAGAATAACAGATTGGGTATGAGAACAAGATCTATCTATCCTTCTACTGCATCTAAGAAACACACCTTAACACCAAGTATAGATATCACCTCAGAGTAAAAGGATGAAAAAGAGATATCAAGCCAATAACCCAAGAAACAAGATAGGATATCTATTTTAATGGCTAGCAAAATACACTGCAATACATTAATCCAAAGAGATAGACAGGGACATTGTTTACTCATCAAAGGAAAAATCCACCTTGAGGATATTACAGTTCTTAACACCAATGTTCCAAGCACAAAGAAACAACAACAGAAAGCTTACAAATTTTTGGAAACTGAACAATACACTGTTGAATTTTAAAAAATGGGTCAAGACAGAAATTATTAAAGAAATTTAAAACTTTTAAAATTAAATGAAAATGCTCAAACTTTTGGACACAGTGGAGGTGGTTCTAAGAGGCAAATTCATAGCACTACGTGCCTATGTTAAAAAAAATTAGAGATCCCATCCTAGTAACTTAAAAACACTCCTTAAACCTCTAGAACAAGAAAAGAAGAGATCATCTACAAAGTGAGTGGATGGCAAGAAATAAACTCAGTGCTGAAATCAATATTTTTAGAAACAAATAAACAAATACATGAACTCAATGGAACATGTGTTGACATTGTGTTTCCCAAAATATTATGCACCCTAATAAACTTACCTGGGGTTAGAAAACAAAACAGCTACTAGATACAGAGGCCAGAAAATGGTGGCATATACACCTTTAATCCTAGCATTCCAGAGGCAGAGATCCATCTGGATCTCTGTGAGTTTAAAGCCACACTGGAAACAGCCAGGCATGGTGACTCATGCCTTGAATCCCAGAAAGTGAGCCTTTAATTCCAGGAAGTGATGGCAGAAAGTATATGCTGTGGGATGTTCTGTATGTCAAATGTGTTGCTCTGATTGGTTAAAATAAATAAAGTGCTGATTGGCCAGTAGCCAGGCAGGAAAGATAGGGTAGGTGGGACAAGGAAGAGGAGAAGGCTGGGAACAGGAAGGCTGGGAGGAGACACTGCCAGCCACTGCCATGAGAAGCAACATATAAAGACACAGGTAAGCCACAAGCCATGTGGCAAAGTATAGACTAACAGAAATGGGTTAATTTAAGATAGAAGAAGTAGATAACAAGAAGCCTGCCACGGCCGTACAGTTTGTAAGCAATATAAGTTTCTGTGTGTTTACTTGGTTGGTTCTAAGCATCTATGGGCCTGGTGGGTGAGAGAGATTTGTCCTGACTGTGGGCCAGGCAGGAGAACTCTAACTACAAGTATATAAGGCATGAAAACCAAGAACTAGGCCTGGTTAGGCTTTTAGGTTTTTAGCAGCAGTTCAGCTGAGATTCAATCTGGATGAGGATTCAGAAGCTTCCAGTCTAGGGAAACAGGATCAGCTGAGGAATTGGCAAGGTGAGGTGGGTGTGGCTTGTTCACCTTCTCTGATCTTCCAGCATTCACCCCAATAACTGGCCTTGGGTTTGTTTTTATTAATACATACATACATACATACATATGTACATACATACATAAAAACAGTTTATTAATTAAATTGTTAAGATTCCTGCTACAGGAACAGAATTGGCTCTTTGAGAAAAATCAATAAAATTGACAAACCTATAGCCAAATGAATGAAAAGGTGAAAGGAAAAGATCCAAATTAACAGCATTAGAGATGAGAAAGGAGGACAAAACTACAGACACTGAGGAAACCCAGAGAATTATAAGGACATGACCAAAACACCTATACTCCACTAAATTGAAAAATGCAAAAGATATGCTCTTGATATATACAACCTACTAAAGTTAAGATTAGACAAATAATTTAAATAGATCTATAATCCCTTGTGAAATTGAAGCAGTAATTAAAAGTCTACCAACAACAACAACAACAAAAAGTCCAGGACTAGATGGTTTTAGAGCAAAATTCTACCAGACTTTCAAAGAAGAATTAGTGCCAATACTCCTCAAATTATTCCACAAAATAGACAGAGGGAACATAGCCTAATTTATTTTATGAGGCTATAGTTACCTTAATAACCAAACCACATAAATACCAAACAAAGAAAGAGGATTACAGACCAATTTTCCTTATGAACATAGATGCAAAAATATATACTTGCAAACTGAATCCAAGGACACATCAAAAAGATCATCCATTATAATCAAGTAAGCTTCATCTGAGAGATGCAAACAAAACAAAACAGGATCACTAAAACAATCCTGAATAAAATGGGAACTGTTGGTGGGATCATCATCTCTGATCTCAAATCTCACTTTAGACATATAGTAATAAAGACAGCATGATGTTGGCATGAAAAAAAAGACTTGCAAGTCAATGGACTCAAACTGAAGACCCTTACATAAATCCACACACCTATAGATGACTGATTTTTTTTCTAAAATAAAGAATCCAGAAATACGCATTGTGAAAAAGACAGTATCTTCAACAAATGCTTCTGGTCACACTAGATGACTACAGACAGAAAAATACAAGTAGGCCCATACATATCACCCTGCACAAAATTCAGATCCAAATGAATCAAAGACCTTAACATGAAACCATATCCACCAAACCTGATAGAGGAGAGAGTGGGGAATGGTCTTGAAGTAATTGGCACAGGACAAGACTTTCTGAACAGAACACCATTAGCACAGGCACCAAGGTCAGCAATTAATAAATGCCACCTCAGGAAACTGAGAAGTTTCTGCATGGTGAAGGTCACAATCATTCAGGCAAAGTGGTAGCCTATAGAATGGGGAAGATTTTTAGCAACTGCATATCTGACTGACAGCTAATATCTAAAACATACAAAGAACTCAAAACACTAGAAGCCAAGAAAGCAACCCAATTTAAAAATGGGGTACAGACCCAAACAAAGGATTCTCAAAAGAGGAAATTCACATGGTTGAGAAACATTTAAAGAAATGTTCAACATCCTTACTCCTTAGGGAAATGTAAATAAAACTTCTTTGAGATTTCATCTTATACCAGTTCAAATGGCCAAAATCAACAAAAATGCATGACAGCTCATGCTAGTGAAGATGTGGGGCAAGAAGAATACTCATACACTGCTGGTGGGAGTTCAAATGTGTACAGCCACTATGGAAATCAGTGTAGTGGTTCCTTGGGAAGCTGAGAATAGATCTCCCTCAAGATCTAGCTATACCATTCTTGGTCATATACACAGATACACTTATTCAACCACGCTCATTGCTGCTCTATTCATAATAGTCAGACATCGGAAATAGACTAGATGTTCATCAATGAATGGATGGATAAAAATAATGTGGTACACTTACACAGCCATTTAAATAGTGTTTAGGGTTAGGGCTAAGGTTTGTGAATGTTGGTAGTTAAGTCTTTGATAAGCAGGCTACAATCCACAGAACCACAGAAATTAGGTACAGAGTAAGGGACTGGGAGGAGGATTGGATTACAGTAGGAAAAATAAATAGACTAGACAGTGATGGATGGATGGGGGTGTTGTAAAGTAGGGAAAGAGGTAAGAAGAGGTTAAGGGAGGAATATGTTGAGAGACAGCTAAAACTGAAGGTCATTTAAGAAGTTGTATGGAACCCTAATACAGTTTAGAAGCGTCCTAAAATAATTACATATATAAAGGTGATGAGTGATCAAAATGAAAACCTGGTTCTCTCTAATGGAGTCTCACTGCATATACAAACTACTCTTAAGGCCAGACTCCATGCCCAGCATTATGGCCAACACAAAAGAAACTCTGTGGTATTGTTGAGGTTATTTTGTCTGATAATACTTTGTCTGGGTATTTTTTTTCTTAACCTATAAGTCTTTACTAACATATTATGGTTTCTGTTTTGTGTTTTTAGGGGATTTTGCATATGCCAATGTGGGTGTCTCTTCTCATTCTTTTTCTTTGACTCTTTGCTTTTCCTTTCATTTGTCTGTTTTGACCTACTTAGATTTGTTTGTTTTTAATCTCATTTTACTTCATTTTCTAAAAATGTTTAGATGCTTATTTGTTTTTGAGAAAGGATGTGCATTTGTTTGGTGGAGAGATGGTAAGGATATTGGAGGAGTTGGGAGGAGAGGAAACCATAATTAGAATATATTTTATGAAAAACAGATCAATTCTTAATTTAAAAAACCCTAATCAGCTACAAATAAGTTGATGTCTCCTTATTCTCAAATAAATAACTTTAGAACTTAATTCTATTATCTGTGAGGTTAATTGCTTTCTATAATATTTGGTTTTGTTTGTCAAGCAAACTCTGTAAATTATATTTCACCATCTTCCTTGAAATCTGGTCCTCATTTAAAATGTACTGACTTTAGTGCACATCCATCAAATCACGATTTTCAAGTCACTAGGGTGTTAATTCAAGGCTGGGCTTCCAGCGAGTGAGTTCTTCTTATAGAGGATCAGGTATCAATTCCCTAACACCCCCACACCCACCCCTGCTTCAATACTGTTCTCTAAGTAACTCTAATTTTAGAGACTAGGAAATAGATGTCGGCATATGGACATGATATCATTGGACTTGTAAATAAAACAAAGGCTTAGGTAGTATCTCATTCATGCAATGTCTGTTCTCCATGCCACTAGAAGCTTCCTGTGAAAAGGAGCAGTTTTTACCATCCTGTACTCCAGCACCAAGGACAGAGAACTGTGCTGCTAGTGTGAATGAAAGCACACTGAGAATTTCCTCCACGATTTGCAAGCCAATGTAAGTTCAAAGTCCTGCTTTGGTGGAAAATAGAGATCTCGAGAGACAGAGCCACTGATGATGAATCTTAACGTTGCCCTTAATATCAGCATTAGTTATGATGAGTTGTTAAGTCTAACTTACTTCCAGTGAAATTAGTGGGGATGATACACAAGACCTTTATTTTGTTAATACCCAAAGTAGTTCTGTTCATCTTTCCCACAGATGGGACTATAAATACAATTTAGAAGGTAGAATACAGCTAAATAACTAGATCTTGGGGAAAAAATAAATCAATTAAATATAAATATTTCAGGGATTTGGTTCGTATTAGTAAGGGATTCAGGCTACCAGAGCTGTCCAGGTCAACTATTAAACTGAAGTTGGTGCCTGTATCTCCTTGCTTTTTTTAGAAGCAAATGTCAAGAGGGATGTTGGGAAATAGGCCTGTGAAGGGTAAAGGGAGAGTAGTGGAACCAGCAAGAGCAGGCTCAGTATCCACTAAAGGAGTAAGGGCCAGAGGGTTAGTGTAGGAAGAGCTACAGCAGTATAGTTCTAAGAAAATCATTCAGGCTGCAGAGGAGTCTCCAAGCAACAGTTGCCTAGCAGCCAATGTTGAGCAGAAACCATCTCTAATAACAACGCCATTGTAGTTAGTCACTGACTGGCAGCAGCCCAGGGAAAACTGGTCTGAGTGGTGGCTCTGAAGAGGTGGTCCCTTGAGCTGTCAATCTACCAGTCCACACAATGGGTCTTGAAAGAGAATCCAGCATTGCCATAAGATATACACATATATGACACATATATGATAAAACTCAGAAAACAACATCCTTACAAGCTTCTTTTCACCATTATTTCACAATATTAAGCTACATCCTGACATTTTCTTCCTCTTACACAATTCTACCTTTTTTAGTTCTACTCTTCATTCCAAAATGTCTGTATTTACCTTAAGTCATCCTCTGACCCCTTCTCCCCAACTCTCTAATGAATACTTGCCCTCAAATATAGCAGTCAGATAATATGCATTTCCTCACAGCCCCCACTTTTCAAGTATAAACCAAAATCCCTCCTTGAAATGCCAATGTAGTCATTTCAATACAACTTGAATTGACCTTATGAAAATACGCAAAACAAAACTAAACTCAATCATTTTCCTCTTCCATTTGGCTACCAGTGTGACTCAATATCATCATTCCCCTCCAAAGATATCATAGTTGAAAAATTTGAGTCTTCTCCTCTTGATATATAGAGGACAGTTGGGATTTGTCAATCCCCCACTCACTTCTACCCACAGCATAACAGTCAATGTCATCACCATCCTAATATCACATTGTGACAATAGTGTCCTTACATTAATCTCACTCCGTGAAATAAAGGAAGCATCTTAGCATTATTGCAGTGTCAGTGTCTTAAAGAAGATTAAAAACGACTTAATATCCAGCATCTAAGTAGCAGTTTGGGATCAGGAGTAAGTTTTCAAGCAGAGGGAAGTTAAAGTTCCACATCTGTCAAAACATTTCGAATGGTGTCAGAAATGGAAAAGTAATTTAAAACATTGTGAGAAAAGTATTGCAAAAAAAAAAAATCCTTATAGATCATTCTTATTTTCTACCATATTTTGTAATACAGCATGGGATTTTTGAATGACCTCTTACATAATTATTTCTAGACACAAGGAAATTCTGTGTGAAATCAAACCTAAGTTTCAACATAAGGAAAAGTGGCATAATCTTTTATTCCATCCATGGAAACAATAAAATTTAAACTGTGGGTTTTAGCATTCAACAGGGAATTGTTAAAAAAAAATATTTTAACATACCTTCAAGGTCTTGGACAGATGAGGACTTCAGAATAATTAATGTTAACCAGAAATTAGGCTAAATTAGGCAAAGTAACAGTCTGTGTTACCAGCAGCCCTGCATGTGTGAGTCAGACTCAAACAAATCTTAGGGCTTTAGCCATGAGCTAGATACTCTAGAGTGAACATATAGAATTCCCTCTCCAGCCAACCTCCCTCTGCCGTATTCTAAGACTACCTCTACTTCTCTTGGAAGTAAATGTAACCTGAATAGAATACACAGCCTCTCCACCAAGTGCAAAGAACGAACTGAGCATCCCCTAACCAAGAAGAGCACAGAGCAACTGTCTCATCTAGAATTTGCCTGGTATCCACCTCTCATGTTCTCTTTCTCAGCTGAGATGACTCGTACCTTCTAATGAAATACTTTCACCTGGCCCTTCTGCCAGAAAAACTGGGTGGTACAACTACATGCCTCCAAAGAGACTTCCTCCTGCCTTGGTCCTGACATTTTCCCTTCACCTTTCCTTCCCAAATTGCTAAGCTGCATCAATACGCATAGTTTTGTTGAATATTTAGGCATGAGCTGCTAAGGAAATACAAATAGTAACATGCAGACAAAAATGCATATACTGTCTCTCCCCACCACACACTTTCCAGGCAAGGTGTCCTAAACTACTCAAGGCTTCCTCCTCCAAAGAGAAGCAATAGATGTAATTATTTTACAGTGTAGAATCATGTCAACAAATGGCCTTAGAAATGTGATGCAGAAGGGTTTGTCCCAAGCTCACTGCTCATTTGCCCCTATTGTAGTGTTGCCTACCATTCACCAGGATTAAATGGACATGCATCCTCACAAAACTCACTTTCTGTGCAGAATTCCTAGTACTTCTGTCCATGCTTCGCATTCACTGAAATGATAGACGCATCCTCTTTTTTTTTTTGTCAAAGAACACATTTTTTTCTTTTTAAATTTTATTTTTAATTAAACATGACATTATTTTACCCTTTCCTTTCCTCTGTCCAATCCTTCCTGTGTACACTCCTTACTCCTTGTGGGAAATCATGGCTTCTTTTTCTTGAATTATTATCACTACACACACACACACACACACACACACACACACACACACACACACACACACTTACATATACCCGCTGGAGTGTCTAAATACAACCACTCAGTTCACTCAGTGTACTTGTATGCATGTCATTTCACGATTGAGAACTTGGTGTTGTATAAGCAGTTAGTGGGCTTCTCCCTAAGAAAGTCTATTGCTCTTGATCTCAGTGTTTGCTCTCCTTAGTTCCAGTAGTACTTTGTCGATGTGGAGGACCCCCTGAGAATTCCCCTTCCATGTGAGCAGCCTGTTGTGCTTATTTAGACAGCCATGTTGATGTATCATGGACGAAGCTTTCCTGTCATCTTTAGGAGACACATTGTCACAACAGGTGTCCTGTCCTCTGGCCCTTACACTCTTTCCACTCCCTGTTCTGCGATGTCTGAGCCTCAGGTGTAGGTGCTGTGTTGTAGACATTCCATTTGCATATGAACACCCATAATCAGTTATTCTTTGCTTTTTGTTGTGGCTTTTCATAATGGTCCTTGTCTGGTATTTTGTTTCAAAGAGAGCTTATTTTGACGTGAGGTGAGAGCTACAATTATCTGTGAGTATAAGGATAAGTAGGTAGAATACAGTTAAAAATTATGCTGGATTAGGAAAGTGGTAGATTCTTCTCTAGAATTCATGACATCCCTAGCCCTGGGTAGTTTTTTAGGTTTCCAGTACAAGATATGATTTTTCCATCCTATTGAGAGAGCTGTTGGTTACTACAAACATGAGTACCACCATTGAACCTTCAGGATTATCATGTCATGCTTGTTGTTGTTGCGCCTCCTAGGCATTATGGTTGGGTGGGACTATTAGTTGTATTACAGCTAAGGAGAACTATCCACTGCTTCCCCCTCGTGAAAGCTTGTATAACACGTTCCAGTAGTATGAAAACTAGTCCTCAGGAAGGTTTCTTTCAAGTCAGATCCACTCAGAATCCCTCCAGTTCTTTTTTTTTTAAAGCATGGTGTCTTCAGCAAAAGGACTACTATCAATATCTGGGAAGCAAACATGGGCAACAACAATAGCCTATATTGCTTGGGAGTCTCCTGAAAACTCATGACCAACAACACAAAATGAGTTTCCCATGCTTGGGATTGGGGCTTTTGTTATAACATGTCTGTGGTTCATGGAAGGTGATATAACTTCATTTAAACTATATATATACACATGTGAACATAGATTTGTATGTGTTCTATGCTATTTGGGGTAAATAGTTAATTAATAATATGATACATATAGCCTTTTCAAACACCCTTATGGTTTCTTACCTCTTCTCTCCCTCTCCTCTTGAATTACAGCACCCTCTATTGTATTCATTTCTCCTTTCATATCTCTTGTATCCTGCTATCCCATTCTCTAGCTCTTCCCCTTATGGTCCGCTTTTTTACTCCCCCAGTTTCTGTGGTGGTGACTACATGCTATATACTCACATCTGAAGACTCGGAGCTAGAAACCACAGATGAGAGAGAACATTCATCTTGCCAGGTCCGGGTCATCTCACTCAATATGATTTCTTCTAATTCCATCCATTTACCTACAAATTTTGTGATTTTATTTTTCTGTGTCAGTGAATAGTATTTCACAGTATATACTTATCACATTTCATTATCCATCCATCAGTTGAAGGACATTGTGGTGTTTTGAATGATAATGGCCCCATAGATTCATATTTCAATGCTTGATTCTTAGTTGGCAGAACTCCTTTTGAGAAGTACTGGGAAGTGTGGACTTGGTATGTCACTGGGAATGTGTTTTGAGGTTTCAAAAGGCTATGCTAGACCCAGTCTCTTTCTCTCTGCCTGCTGCTTCTCTGGTGCCATGCTTACCTGCCGGCTATCATGTTCCTAACCATGATCGGCATGAATTCACCCTCTGAAACTGTAAGCAAACCACAGTTAAATGACTTTTATTGCTTGGGTCATGGTGTCTCTTCACAGCAATATAAAAGTAACTAAAAAAGACATTTAGGTTTATTCTGTTTCCTAGCTACTGTGAATAGAGAGGCAATGAACATTGCTAAGCCAATACCTATGGGGTAAGTTATCAAGTCCTTTAGGCATATATCAAAGGGTAGTATAGCTGGGTCATATGGTAGATTTAGAGTTTTGGAAGTTCTCCACACTGATTTCCAGGGGTTTGGAGCAGTTTTCAACTCCATTAACAGTAAGTGATGGCCTCTCACCCCCACATCCTCTTTAGCATTTGATATTGATCTTTGATATTCTGACTGGAATATGATGAAATCTCAAATTTATTTTGATTTTCATTTCCTTGGTTGCTAGGGATTATAAACAACTTTTTGAAATATTTCTTAGCCTCCTTGATTTCTTCTTTTGAAGAATTCACTGTTCATGTCCCAAGACCATTTTTTGAATGGGTTATAGGTTTTGTTTTGTCTTTATTTTTTGAGTTCTCCATATATTCAGATGTATAGCTGTCAATGATTCTCTCCCATTTTGTGGGTTCCCTTTTTACTTTATTGGTTGTTACTTTAGCTGTTCAGAAGATTGCAAATGGAGTCCTATTTAGAAAGGACTTCACCAATATTGTGTAGTGTGTTTTCTTCTAGAAGTTTCAATGTTCTGGTTTCACTTTTTTTTTGTTTGTTGGTTTTTCGAGACAGGGTTTCTCTGTGTAGCTTTTGTGCCTCTCCTGGACTTGCTCTCTTGCTCTGTAGACCAGGCTGGCCTCGAACTCACAAAGATCCCCCTGCCTCTGCCTCCCCAGTGCTGGAATTAAAGGCATGTGCCACCATGCCCAGCTTCTGGTTTCACATTTAAATCTGTGATCTGCTCAGTTTGTCTATGTGGGAAGTGATAGCCATAGATCCAAGCTCTTTTTATATGTAGGTGTGTAGTTCTCCCAGCATGCTTTGTTGAAGATGCTGTGTTTTCTCCAGTTTATGTTTTTGGCATCTTTGTCAAATATAAAATGTTATAGTTATGCATACTCATGTTTGGACCTTTTTGTTCAATTGTTCTACATGTCTGTTTTTATGCCATTATCATACTTATTATTATTATTATTATTATTATTATTATTATTTACTCTGTAATATATCTTGATGTCAGAAGTAGTAATTCCTCAAGAATTTTTTTGTTCTAAATTTTTTGGATATATGGTGTCTTTTGCGGTTTTAAATGAATTTTAGGATTCTTTTTTCTAATTCTGTGAAGAATGAGATGGAGATTTTACCTGGGATTGAATTGAATCTGTAAATAGGCTTTGGTAAGAATGATCATTATTATGATATTAATCTTAGCAATGTTTCAACTGGGTGCATATAGTGAGCAATCCTATCCCTTTGCTGATTTCAAAAAGATTGCTTCAAATCTTCCCCGTTTAGCATGGTGTTGGTTGAGGGTCTGTCATATGGCTTTTATTATGTTGAGAAATGTTCTCTCCAGTTTTACCCTCCAGGACTTTGATCATGACAGGATGTTGATTTTGTAAAGGATCTTTTTATATCTATTGATATAATCAAGTGATTTTTTTTATCTGAGTCTACTTATTTAATCCATTGCATTTATTGAGTGGCTTATGTTGAATGACCCTTGCATCTCCAGGATAAAGCCAACTTGGTCACAGTGGATAATCTTTATGATGTATGTCTATATTCAGTTTGCAAGTTTTTATGATTTTTTTATTTTATGTACATCAGGCTATTGGCCTGTAGTTTTATTTTCTGTTGAGTCTTTACCAGATTTTGGTATTAGATTAATATTGGCTTCATAGAAAGAGTTTAGTAATGTTCCTTCTATTTCTTGGAATAACATAAGAAAGATAGGATATAGATCTTTGAAAGTCTGGTAGAATTCTGGTATGAATACATCTGGGCCTGGGCTTTTTTTAGTTTGAAGACTTAATAGTTTCAACTTCTTCACTTGTTATAGGTCTCTTTGGGTTGTTAATCTTCTTGGTTTAACTTTGATGAATCTAGAAATTTATCCCTTTCTTTTAGGTTTACCAATTTAATGGAGTACATGATTTTTTAAATATTCCCTTATTTGGAACTTTTATGTGTTTATTGTACTGTTTCTCTGGTCATGTCTGAGCCTATTAATTTAGGTACTTTCTTTCTATCAGTTGGGCCAAAAGTCTATCAATCTTGTTTATCTTCTCAAAGAACTAGCTCTTAGATTCATTGATTTTTTTGTAGTCTTTGCTTTGTTTCTATTTCATTAATCTCTATGCTGATTTTTATGATTTCTTGCTGTCCACTGGATTTGGCTTTAGTTCGCTCTTATGTTTCCAAATTCTTGCCTTGCATCATTAAGTCATTTATTTATACTCTTTCTGATTTTTTAATGTAACTACAAATTTCCCTCTTAAAACTGCTTTTAATGTGTCCCAGATGTTTTGTTGTGTTGTGTTTTCACTTTCATTTAGTTCCAGGATATTTTTTTTATTTCCTTCTTGATTTCTTCCTTGGACCATTCATCACTGGGTAGTGGGTTGTTTAATTTCCATGAGTTTGAGAATCACACTCTTTTCCCTTACACGATCTCCTAATAAATCACTACTTTAGAATTGCTACCTTGGGGATTCTTAATTTTCCTTCCATTTTTTTCAGGGGGTGGGGAACAAATATTTTATGACTCAGTCCCTGTTCATGTAGGAAATTTTTTGACAGGTTTTCTTGATTTTTTTCAAGTGACTCCTAACACTTAGTACTGAGTTCCTTTTACTGTGAATGATATTTCTCAGCAGGCACATGAGAAAAAAACACAAGAAAATTCCAGTTTCCTAACTCAAAGCAGGTAAATATGTTTACTGTCCAATCTAATGATGTATTAATAGTTACAATAAAAACAGGGCAAGTGACTGTTTTGTTTTGTTTTTCACTCAGCCAGTTCTAGAAACTAAATATTTTTAGTTTCTTCTTTTTTTATTTTGCAAGATTAAATTCTGAACAATAACTAAATTTTAAAAGATTTTGTGCTCTTTTATATCTGAAAAATGGTAGAAATGATTCAAAAATGTAAAATATAAATAAAATTATTATTTTTAAAGTTAAAGATCATAAATGGTCTTATCTTTGAAGCTAAATGTATCACTTGAAAGCTGTTGAAATATATTTAATTAAACTAAATGGACCGCCACACTGTTCATTGCTATTAATTTTACCACATTTATATTAGGATAAAGCAAATCATGAAAGAGAAGTAAAAACATAGTAGCCATTTGTTAACTAATTTCACTTGGTGGTCTACTAACATTATAGATGCATCATTAATTACAGCTGGATATGGACTGACCCCCTGACTGAAAGCCTCCCTCCTAATACAGTCCCTTAACTTTGGCGACTATCAAAAGCATGTTTCATCTTTAAAAGTTATCAAAATATTGATCTGAAACTCCCAGGTCTAATTGCCGGTTTCACGATCCCATTGTCTAGGGAACAAAGCATTGGCAACATTTGTCATTTCAGGACAATTATTCTCCTAACACTAAAGAAGATAAAGCTGCAGATCAATGACCTGTTGGGAATACTGAGTACTGAATGATCACCTGTTATGTCAACATTGTCTTCTCAGTAACGGTGTAAAGTTAATTCATATGCTGTACTCATGTGATTGCAAGTGATAAGGGATTCATGATGTTAATCATAAATCAATTTTTGTACTCACTATTCTAAGACCTTCTGTGAAGGAGAAACATTATTTGTAATCTATCTTCAGTAGCATGGCTATAGATAGATTGCCAGAACTTACTGAATTTACCATGTTAAAATATGATGTGTTAACCGCTATTCTCTTTCTCCTTCTCCAACTGTGTGAATGTATACATGCATGCATTTAATGTCTGTGTGTATTATAATATATATGGCAGACATTTTGTTTTTAAATAAGTTTCGTAATATCTTGGAAAGTTCAAATAACATTATAAATTATTTGCAGTAATTATCAATACTTTTCTTCAAAGGCTATATATTCTCAAGAACTAGAGATGAGAACTGGAAAAGTCCTACCTGAGATGATAAAAACACTGAGTGGCAAATTGCCCAGTATATCCAATGTAGGTGGCTGATAAAGGCATGGTTCAGATAAGATACACAAGAGTGCACCATTGAATTTCTAGAGTTAATTCATCAAGCCTTGATTTTTGTCATTTCCTCTGGCAACAAGGAAAGACTGGAGGAGGAGATTTGCTTTGTTGTGGTTGTTGTTGTTGTTGTTGTTGTTGTTGTTGTTGTTGAATCAACTGTCCTAGGTTCACAGCACTTTGGCCTCAGAGGTTTGCCTTACAAGTGCATCACCACAAAGTAACTTACTGAATACAGTGTGAGTTGAAACCATGCCACTGTCCCTCACCACCTAAAAATTTTCTAATTGGGAGGCTATTTCCTACCCGTGTGTCCCTAGTCCCATAATCCAAACTCTGGCAATTGTTAATCTGGGCATACCTTTTTAAAATGATTGCAAGGATAAGATCTCAGCCAAAGTTTAGTTGACTTGAAAAGAATCACTGAGCAAATAATTTCTCTGGTTAATTGATTTTTTTTTTTTAATTTTGGGTTGAGGGATAATGTGTTAAGAATAAGTTTGGTCTTACTTTATAGATACAGAAACCAAACACAAACTAGGAATTTATTTCTCTTCCATGTGAAGAATGACTGATGTTTCTATCACAATTCTGTGGGAGCTCTGCAGTGTCACTGTGTACATAGGTGCTTTCCAGGTCATGGACTGCTGTGCCACCCTAGAGCCTCCCTGCAACGTGCAAGCTGTCCAGTTTCTCCGTCTGCACTTCAGGTAATAGGGTGGATGCCACTAGGAAGTCATACGATTCTATTAGAAGACATTACAGTAGCCCTGTAGGATGGAACTGTCACTGTCCATAAATTAAACACTTGTCAGGTCCTCATATAGCTATAGATTGTCTATGAAATGCAGTTTTTACACATGGCAATAGTCACAACTAAACACTGAGGTCCTGGTGGCAGAGGTTGGGTATTGAAAGGCCATGTTCTCTGTGGCACAAAATGTTTTCCTTTAATCGGAGGGGGAAAAAATCATGATAGAATAGTAAATAGGTGAGGACTGTGAGACACACATTGCTTCTTAAACAAGGAGGTAAGACTTGACACTTGTTAGTGAGTTGGCACGAGATGATGAGACAAACTCCAAATCTTCTGCTTCTCCTCCTAGTCACTACTTGATGCAAATCAAGAACGGAAATTGACAGCTCCTTACGGACAGAGACTGGACCTTGTTGACTCAACATCTCAGGGCTTCTCCATTATAAATGCAAAGAACATGCACTGTTTAAAAGAAGAAAGGAGCCAGGCAGTGGTGGTACACACCGTTAATCCCAGCACTCAAGGAGGCAGAGGCAGGCGGATCTCTGTGAGTTCGAGGCCAGCCTGGTCTACAGAGTGAGTTCCAGGAAAGGCGCAAAGCTACACAAAGAAACCTTGTCTTAAAAAAAAAAAACAGGAAAGAAGAAGAAGGAGGATGAGGAGAAGGAAGAGGAGGAGGAGAAGGAAGAGGAGGAGGAGGAGAAGGAAGAGGTGGAGGAAGAGAAGGAGGAGGAGGACGAGAAGAAGAAGAAGAAGAAGAAGAAGAAGAAGAAGAAGAAGAAGAAGAAGAAGAAGAAGAAGAAGAAGAAGAAGAAGAAGAAGAAAGGGAATGTTACAGTAACTTAAGAGCCAAATAAAGGCAAGTAAAGATGTACTAAAAACATGTGGGCATCGGTTACCTAAGGATACCAGTTAGTACCAAGGGATGCCATCCATCTAAACTCACCAAGACTCCTCCTGTCTTCAGTGCACACAATAAACCCACCTGTAATATAACACATAATTAAATGGTTACAATGTGTATAAACTTAGTGCACTGTGCCATCATTCTCCTACCCACCTTCATCAGGACATGGTGCTTAACTGATATACCTTCTCTTTCCAGCTCTCTCACATATGATAATTCTCTGGAGTATCACCTTCTGGTTCCCTCATCTGTCCAAATTGTTCTAACATCCCTGCTTGAGCAACCATCACATCTTACTTGGTTATCACCTCTAGTGTGGAGTTTTAGAAGCCTGACATCTGCACTCATTTTCTGCTGCCTTATTTCTCCCAACACATTTTTCATGTAGCAGTCATAATAATCTTTCTGAAATGCATGCCTTGTAATGACAGTCCCCTAATTAAAATCATTCAGTGAGTTCATTTCCCTTACAAGCAAGGTTGAGTACTTTAGGATGCACATGAAGCCCTGTATTATGGGGCCTTCAGCAGCTTCAGCTTTTTCTCTGCTCCTTCCTGTCCCCTCCCTTTTATCCACTCATAGCTAACTGCTTAATGTCTTTTGAATGCATAATTTTCTCTCTTTAAAGTGGCCATTTTCCTCATTTGAAATGATGAGTTTCTCTCTCTACCTCTCCCAATCTGTTGCTGTATCTGGAAGCACTTACCCACTTGTATCCATTAGTCATTTCCTCTGAGAAACCCTTTTGAGTCTCATCCAACCCAAAGATGTAGTGAGGTAGTCCAGATCTCTACTCCCACAGTATCCTATGCTTTGGATATTGTGGACACAGTGAGTCTAGTTCTAGTTTTATTGCTCTCTACTGTGGTCACAGTTGACTGCTACTTCCATAAATATAGTAGTGTCTGTTCTCTGCCTTGCTCATTGTACTTACCCTACATATATTATAAAATTATATTAACAGTATACATTTCAATTAATCTCTTTAAATAGATTAAAATGGAGACACTAAAACACCAAAAACAAAAACAAAAAACAAAACAAAGGAAATGATCTGTGCAATGATAGTGGGAGGTCTTATATTACTCTTTACTTAGTTTTCTCATAAATGTTTTGTTGAGAACTGAGGGTCTCAGATCTCTCCCTGTAAGTCTCAGTGCTCAGACACAAGCCTTAGATCATCTCGTCTTGTCTGAACACACAGATGTGTTCTGTATTCAGGCTTTCTGGAGCCTGCCAAGCAGAGCCACAGCCCTCCCTTTCTGCCTTGTATTTGTGTAGGAAAGGCTGATCTCTGGAAATCACTGTCAACACAACATGAAGTCCCGGCTGAACCCTCCAGCCACCTTCTCAGTCTGTGGATTTCCGTGAGGTGTGTGTCTTACTTCAGAAAGGCCCTGCTAGTTTTTCCTCATTTGTTCTTTCTTTCCTGGGAAATAAAAGGAGAAACTGCGCCCGAGGGTGATCAATGCAGTTCATCAGGATACATGATACTATCTAACCAATAAAAACGACTCTCATGGTAGCTATACTTAATATCCTCCTGCTCTATTGTGCATTTCCCCCTCAATCACTATCTTATTCAGATAGGATAACCTCACTCACATGACCCTCTAGCAGCTTTTGTGTGTACCTTGGCTGTCTGTAAAGCTGTCTTTCAAAACATGAATCTCTTTTCTCCTTCCACAGAGATCATTTCAATATCCTAAGTATTAGTCCTTGAGTTAAACTTTTATGTTATTTATCATGTAAGCACTAACTATTCCTACTCATCCTTTCATGGAAAGAACTCCAGGAAATTGAAGATGAAAATGAATCTGGGGAAATAAGCACAGGTATTTTAAGTGTGCAACCCAAACTAAGAGCAATAGATGATTTTTACGGTGAAGATAAATGCCAAACATTATACAATATATACATCAATTAAAATATCAGATCACCCCATGAAGATACCTAATTTTTATGTATACATTGAAATAAATTGTATTTAAAATACATAGCTCTCAAAAACATCTCATTAAATGACAAAAGGCAGTCACAAAATGCCATATATTTAGTGATCTCATTTATACGATATATGAAAAATGAGTCAAATCCATAGCTAAAAAAAGTAGATTACTGGCTGTGTAGGGCTGGGCAAGGACAAATATGTGGACAGGAAGTGACTTCTAATAGATACAAATTTGATTAAGGTATTCTAAAATTATATTTAGGTGATTGTTACATAATTCTGAAAGTATACTAAAGTGATTGAACTGTTCACTGAAAAAGTAAGCCTTAAATGTATAAATTATATCTCAATAAAAACCATTAGAAATTAGAATATTCAAATTAAAAGAACCAATTGATACTGAATTGTATTAATAAACAATTTTAAAAGGTAGATAAAATGAGGAAAACCAGAATGTACTAAGAATGTCAAAGCTCTCTGTTGTGAGAAAACTAGACTTGTCCTTCAATAATAATAATAATAATAATAATAATGAGAATCAGTCTAGTTCTTATCAGAAGATTCCAAAATAAAATTAGGTGGTGGAGTCTTAGTGTTAGAGCAGGTATTATTTAGAATCCAGCGATAAAATAAATTTGATCATAGATATAATTACAGACTTAAACTGAGGGAATACTCATTTTGGAGAAAGAACTGGATTGTTTTCTGCATGAACACCAATGAGACTCAACCCCATTCCAGTTGTCACTCAGGAAAAGCTGAGTTCAGGAGAAATGAAAACATTCAGAAATCTGTAGGCATATGAGAACATCTTTAGGCATATGAGAACACCCAGAAATCTGCACATGAAGGCTTGAACGGTTTGACATTAATTCACTCTCCAGGACAATGAAGATTAATTCACTCTGCAGGACAATGAAGTCTTCATAGAAAGGCATGGAAGATTCCAGATATATTTTGCCTCATTTATGGCCATAAATACGTGATTTTTCTGTTTTCTTTTGCAACTAGGACCTGGGACACAATTTTGGCCCCTGGGCATCATGAAGAGGTGTGTTTCTTCTTACTTTTTCCTGTAACAGACACAGTGTCCCCTGACCAAAAGATAAAAGCTACATAATAGGGGAAAGAGAAGAGATCAACAATGTCAGCTTCCATTCTCAGTGTTGGCTAGGCATTCTAGTTCTAAATGTTTAATGCAAGAGTAATACTTATAACCAGAGTTTCTCTTATAAGGAAGTAAATTCTGAATGAGATTCCTGTAAATAAATGACAAGAAATCCATGTAAAAAGAGACAATAACAATAAACATTGTGATAGTAATTGAAAGTTCAGGCAACACAAGGGAAGTTAGAATTAACTTCAGAAGTGTCTACTGGACCCAATTGAATGGACAGACATACTTGGTAAATTTAAATAACCAGAATTATGATTCTTATTGCATGGTCTAGATACAATGAAAATATGCATGCTATTTTTATTTTAAATGCGAAATATTAGTTTTCAACATTTTTTTTAAATCATTGAAATGTCTCTAACATTTGAAAGTTTCATATTATTTACAAGCTGAACTTAATGTTAAGAGGCTGAAGTTTGTTGGTTTTTCTTCAAAGGACAATAAAGTCGAATATTCAAGAATAGGTACACTTTAATTCTCTCTCTCTCTCTTTTTCACTGCAAGAAAGCTTAGAGATACAATCAACAAATCAACATTACCATATAACTTGATACAAAGCAAAGCATACAGGGAAAATTACATAAGTAAAAAGTTGTGGAATGAGAAGAAATTGAAATTTCTTTTCTACAAGTAAAGAAATTCACATTTTTCTAAGACAGGCAAATCAAGAAAATAAATAACAATCATGAATAAGGCAAAATCATATGCAGCAACTGACAGTAGTGACTAAGAACAAAGGGGAGCACTGTGGTCTACATGTTCATCTCAAATGGATATTTGCATGGGCTCATTAGCATTTTCACTTTCTTCACTTTCTTGGGAAAAATACATTCTATCATAGACATCGTCACAGACTTAAGCCAATGCATACTCACTTTGGAAAAAGAAAACCAGCTTCATTTCTGAATGATCAGCAGCGAGACTGAACGCCACTCCAGTTACCATCTAGTGTGCCAGATTCAGGCAGCAAGGGAAAAAGGACACACGTGTGGCACAAATCTTAAAAGGTCTCATTAATGATAAGAACAAACCCAGTGCCAGGTATTGTGGTAAATTCTGAAAGATCAGAGAGACAGAACAAGCCACAGCCAACCTCACCTCCCCAACTCCTCAGCTGATCCTTTTTCCTCAGACTGGAAGCCTCTGAGTCCTCACCCAATTGGATCTCAGCTGAACTACTGATAAAAAGCCTAAAAAGCTTAAAAGCTTCTAGTTCCTGGTCCTCTTGCCTTATATACCTTTCTGCCTCCTGCCATCGCTTCCTGGGATTAAAGGCATGTGTCTTTTCCAAGCAAAGACATGAGATCTCAAGTGCTGGGGTTAAATGTGTGTGCCACCACGCCTGGCTCTAGTTCCAGTGTGGCCTTGAACTCTCTGCCTTTGAAATGCTAGGATTAAAGGTATGTGCTACCACCGCCTAACCTCTATGTTTAATATAGTGTTTAATATAATATTCTGTTACCTGACCCCCAGATAAGTCTATTGAGGTATGCAATAAATCAACCACACACATGGAGAATCTGACTATCCACCTAGTGTTAGTGATTGCCCAAATGACTCCTAAAGCATTCTTGCTGAATTCTGAAGCTCATGAATATTGTCGAATAGGCTTTACTTTAGCTATTTTCTTTTTCCTGTTCTCATAATATTTCCATATTTTGAAAATGCACACAGTAATTCAAAGATGCCTCTTTGAATATGTTTTATGCTAAGTGTTCTTGAATTAATCATTTCACATTGTAGCCTTTGTTTGAAAAAGGCTTTTACATCCCTTACGTCTTTCTTTTCTGCATACGTCTGAAGTTCATGCCTGATTTTTAATGCATTTTGTATAAGAAAACTCAAAGAGCACAACCGAAATGTGAAGGCTTCTAGATGCATTGCAGGTCTGAAATATAAAACACAGAAAGTAAAAACAGCCATGAAAGGGAAAAGCATCTGGACCTTTAGAGAAATAAACATATACATATATATCCTTCCACAAGATCAATCATTGAGAAGAAAAGGAGCCTGGTGGAGTGATTCCTTTTATCGTCTTAGAATTCTAAAATGAAGACAAATTAAGAAAAGTGCTGATAAAAGAAGGTGATTAAACAGTGTGCTAGAGATAAGCATACTTTATAAAGTCAATCTAGTGAGCCAGAAAACAAAACATCAGTAGAAGTATTAAAACATACATTAAGGCTAAAATTAAAAAATGGAAGTGGATACTGTTTTGAAGGGAGGAAAAGACTGGGTCTGGGGATGAGGGGTCAAAAGCTGTAGAATGATTTTTACACGTGTGTGCAGGACAGGTTTGGGCAGATTTCAAGTAAAAGACACTAATCCAGGTTAAGGAATTACTGACCACATAAATCACAATTCCATATAGTTTCTCCAGTCTGCATTGTACACCCATTAACAGCATTCATTGCATAAGCACAATATTTTTTATAAATAATTTATTCATTTTTATTTTATGTGCATTGGTGTTTTGCCTGCAGGTACATCTGTGTGAGGGTGTCAGATCTTGGAGTCACAGACAGTTGTGAGCTACCACATGGGTCCTGGGAATTGAACCCAGTTCCTCTGGAAAAGCAGTCAGTGCTCTTAACCCCTGAGCCATCTCTCCAGGCACCATAAGCATAATTTTATTCTTGACTGTGAAAAAGATCAACTTTCTTCATTGTATTATTCTATAAACTTTATATTTAGAGTGTGTTCATTGTTTTCCTTAATATATAGAACTGCAAAACACTAAAGAATTTGGACCAGGTTTGGAACATCTTTGCATTCATATGAGACCAGACAATATCCTGTTCTTAACTATTCTTATCACTGCTGTTACAACAATCAGTTTCTTGATTTTGTGGTCCAAGAGTAAAACTGAGCTCTCTGATAATTAATTCTCTTGACAGTTTTATGCTGGAAAAGAAAGATCGTAACGATGAAGACTAATATAAATGTTGACATTTAACAAAATGCTGTAAAAAGAAAATTTTATTAGACTACAGTGGCTACTTACCAATTGATTTCTTAATAACCCAAAAGAATAAATGGACCTAGCACAAGTCTCTAAATTATTCGTGGAGAATAGTTTCTGTGGATGGATTTTGCTTTCAGAGATGATAAAATTGCCCAGGCACTACTCTCAGCTCCCATGGATCATGAAAAACCATGAATTCAAGTTTCTCAAGCCCTTTATCCTCAGGTCAGAGGAGACCGGATGGTCTCATGAGTCACTCACTGTTCATCACAGAGTTTAAAATCCATTCAGCATACCAAGAGTGGTTACCTCAAATCAGGAACACAAATGTATCCACAGAGCTTGCAAGTTTAAAACTGCTCTAAAATCATTCAAAGAGGCAACATCCAATTAAATGTCCTCTTTTCACACTTAGGATGTAAGTTCAATTGTCTGCAACTACATTTTACTTTTGTGTTTATACCAAGAGTTTCAGAAAAATTCCTCGGATGTGTTGATCTATACAATTCTCTTAGCATTTGTTACTATTCATTAGCTACAATCATTAATGCTCCAGTACATAGTCTGTTTCTGGAGTTCTTCTAAGCAGACATGTCAATAAAGTCAAAGCCGCCTACCTTGACCTGGCACAGAATATGGAATTAAAATGACTCCTAAACTGCCATAACTTTTTATGACAATGGCGTGATAAGAAATTCAAGGCAGATGCTGGCTTAGAAGCAGATTCCGTTTGCTTTGGCCAGCCCCATTTGAAGGCGCCCCTCGCTCCAGAGAGACAATAGATGATAGCAAGGAACAAAGAGTCTTTGCAAATATTGGCTGACCCAGAGCACTGTGTAACTCCCTTGTTCCGCACTGAGCCGGCTACAGCCCTGACAGGTTGTAAAATCAAAGGGTCCTGCTGCCCTTGCTCTCAATTTCAGGTTTTATGCCCTTCTCCCATACTGAACAGTGTGCTATTGTTTCTCTACAGAGTGTCCATTTTTTCACTTTACCATTTCCCATATTTATTTAAGGTACTATGACATGGGTGTACGGGGAAAATGCCTGTGTTATAAAGTTTTCATGCCTTCTGAAATACTTCTTAAATTTTATGTTCATATTTTTCAGATGGTACTGGGATTAAACTGGGATTTCTGCATGCTGAGCATGCACTCTGTGGAGCTGTTTTTCGAGTCTATCTTCGGAACCATTAAGACTGGCATTTTATTATTAGCCATGTGTTTCCTTCGTATATCCTATGGAAGGCAGACTTGACATTTTAACAGACTCTTTTTATTTGTTTGGGTTTGGTTTTGTTTCATTCTGTTGGTAAAACAGGAGCTCATCCTGTCACCCGGGCTGACCGGGAACTCAAAATGTAGCCCAGGCTGGCCTGGAACTCAAAATGTAGCCCAGGCTGGCCTGGAACTTTAAATAGCCACCTGCCTCAATTTCCTAAGTGCTGAGATAACAGGCAAAGGCCATCATGCTCAGCTTTAAGACTTTTCTTTAAGGAGGCCAATATAGTCACTATAGAGTAATCTTTTGGGAGTTCAAATGTTATGGCATTATCCTAAATCTTTCTAATAATATATATCATTTTCACATAATTTTGTTTCTGCAGGATGACCTAAGGTTTGAAAGAGCCTATTCCTTCCATCTCATGCTTGGCATTAGCTTTTGGTTTCTGATGGGTCAGAATCTGTGCTGAGGATGACTAAGTTATTCAGGACACAACTTCTAACAGAGTGTGGACGTGACTTGAATAATAAATGCCGCAGTCCTTTATTACGGCTCATCTCCTGCTCACATTAAAGCCCTGCACTGTTTCTATAATCCAGTGGAATTTTACCAAAGTCAAATTAAGACACATAAGAGCACATTCTCCAAGTGCATCTCCTAATCCTTAGGAAGTGACTGTAATTGATTTACAGCCAACCAGCTGCACTGGGAACACAGCAGCCCCGGGTGGCTCTGCTGGCTGTGCTTGGGTGAGCCGGCGGCGTGCACAACCTGCTAGTCTGCAATTTTTTATTCACCACGTTGTAAAATACAAAGATAAAATGTGTGGTTGATGGAGAACTTGTAGCAGAAAAACTACTGGGGAGCCATATTGCTTAGGTAAACATTTACTTAAACACATTAATAAAAATGTCAGGAACATTGTAAAAGCACATAATCTATCGAAATTGCTAGGTGTTTCTAAATGTTTTCCCCCCTCTCCTTTCTAGGTTCTACCTAACGTGACCTTTCCCTTTTCTGTGACACTCCAGCAGAAGTGATTGCTGTGTCTGAAAATGGCTGCATCTGCCTCCCTGGCTCAGCTTTGTCATTTACATTTGCTTTGTTTCGTTAGCCATGGCCAATTATTAGCCTAATTATTAGGCTATGAGTTTAAATTGAGCAAGAGAAGTGGTCATTTGTAATGATTTCTCTCTAGTTATTTAAAAATTCATCGAATTATTTTTAATCACATGTGAAAATGCTGAAAGTCTAATAATTGGAATCTTTCACCACTTACTAGGTAACTGAATAAGTCTGGCTATTAAAGGTGACAGAGATAGATGGCAATGACCGCCTTTTTTTTTTTCCTTGACAGCTTCTGCCCACAACATATGTTCAGTACTATCAGGGCTACTGCAGAGAACACAGAATAATCAGGTAGACAGGTTCACAAACAGTGCCTAGGACACAAGCTGCCCTCCCGGTGTTAACAAGGAACGTCATGCTCACTTGTAAACAGGGTCAGATAATGTGAGGATTGGTCACTTTAATTGTTGGTTCTTAAGATCATGATTAAAATAGTCATGTTGTCTACAGACCTGCTAGATTTGAAAGTGGGATGCCCTCGCCTGATGTTACTTGTTCTTGTGTCATGGAAAGGAAGAAAAATTACAAGCTCTGTAATGGCTGTGACCGTGAATCAACCATCTGTGTTTTACCTTTAAAAATAATTTTGGGGTTAAGGTTTGTTCTTGACTCCAAATTTTTTATGGAGAATTAATAGGGTAATATTATTTGTTCAAAAGGTTACTAATAGCCACCTGCTTATTAATTTCTTCCTCTTTGGGGAGAAAACTGATGCCTGAATCTGATTCCAAACGATGTCTTGGAAGCTAGCAAGATGTTCCAGTGGTTAAGAGTGCTTTCTGTACAACCAGAGCATCCAAGTTCAGATCCCAGCACTTGAGCAACAAGCTACACATGGTTTTATATGTACTTGTTAGTGCCAGTGTCAAGGAGGCAGAGACAGGAGGATTTCTGGGTTTGCTGGCTACCAGCCTAGACAAGAATATAACATGAGTTTCTGGTTTAGGAAGAGACTGCCTCAAGAGAACAAAGCAAAGGGTGACCAAAGGTGGCCTTTCTGAGTGTGTATGCATATGTCACACACACACCTACCACCTCTATCTCTGTCATGCATACACACACACACACACACACACACACACACACACACACACAGGGGCAAGGTGGGGTGAGAGGGGAGAGAGAGAGAGAGAGAGAGAGAGAGAGAGAGAGAGAGAGAGAGAGAGAGAGAGAACAGTTCGGGAACCTAATTTTAAGGAAATTTACATAATTCACAAGCCTAATTTCACAAGCTTTAAATTGTCACTAATCATTTGTAAAATAACACATCTATGCCCATGTGGTTGATATATGTATTCTTTTATTTTTAACATATCATATATTTTATGGACACATATCATTAGAGTAGGCCTTAAGCAACTAATTGGAGAATAACACTGTTTACTTGCAAAGAACATCAAGAAAAGTAAACTGAAAAGTTGCACACCCATATAATTCAGTCTCCATTTTCATCCCATGAGCTTATTCAACACACTCACTGGTTATAACAACCAGTGTTTAGGAAACACTATAGAACAACATTTCAAAGAACAGTTGGTCAAAGCAACAGATAATCACATAGAACTCAGTGATCATAATTTTCTACTGTAACAGTTATCTTACCTATTATACAGGCCACCTATATTGCAGCAGTTCCCAATCTGTGGGTTGTGACCCCTTTAGGGGTTGCATATCAGATATCCTGCATATCAGATATTTACATTATGATCATAAGAGTAGCAAAATTACAGTTATAAAGTAATAACAAAATAATTTTATGGTTGGAGGTCAGCACAACATGAGGAACTGTATTAAAGGGTCATATCATTAGGAAGATTGAGAATCACTGCAGTATTGGTTAGGTTTTTGCCAACTAGGCATAAGTTACAGCCATTTGGGAGAAGCAATCTCAGTTGAGAAAATGCCTCCATTAGACTGACCTGTAAGCAAGTCTGTGGAGGCATTTTCTTAATTAACATTGACATAGGAATGCCCATCACAGTACAGATTGTACCATCCCTGCACAGGCTGAGAGAGCAGGCTGAGAAAACCATAAGGGTAGAAAGCCAGTAAGCAATATTCCTCCATGGCCTCTGCTTCAATTCCTGCGTCCAAGTTTCTGCTTTGAGTTCCTGCTTTGGCTGCCCTCAATGGGCTGTGACCTGGATAAGTAAGTTAAATAAATTCTTTGATCTCTAAGTTGCTTTTGTCAGTGTTTTATCATAGCAAAGGAAAGCAATTATCCCCCAAGACTGAACAGGGTACCATTCTCTCCTATAAGAGGATGTGTTAGGGGTGGAAATAGTTTGCTCAGCTAGGGTCTCCTCCCAGAGCTAGATGGAGCAGCAAAAGCTTCGGAGGCAGTAGCCAGAGCCTCTGTGACGCAGAGAAACAATCTGGGCAGCATATGCAACAAAGGGAGAGCAGGATACTGTTCACTTTTATCCCTAAGCCTGGCTGAGGAGTTCCAGCAAGTTTACTGGGGATGGGAAAATGCGGGGAGGCACCAGAGTACAGAAGTGGAATAATTCAAGGAAAATGAAAAAGGACTCTCTCAAGAACTAAGTAGGTGCCTCCTGTCCATGCTACTGTAGCCAACAAGAATCTGTGGGTCTGTGGATTAATACAAATTGATAGAATCTTTTGTTTGTTAGACATTGCTTTTGTTGGACTTCAGTATCTCTAGTTATGATTTTCTTTGATCACCTGACCTTTGCTCAAAACAGATGACAATGAGCTTTCAAAGTGCTTCATCAAGATTGTCTCCTCTGTCCCACTACTCAGTATGAGATGGTGGCTTCGGGATTTGCATCATTGTCCTGTCCATCCTCTGTACAAAGACTTTGTTACATATGGATAGCATAACACTAACCCTTGAGTGTTTTCTAGATTTGGAGATTCATTTAAGTGCCATGTAAATGCACCCAAAGAAGGCAGTATTGGGAAATCAGTTCACAACAGATGTAAAATCAGGTGCTGGTATAGAATTTCTGGGAACTTTATGGTTGGGTAAGTCCCAAGGTGTGGCCTGTTGGAGGAGGAACACCTAAACCCTTAATCCTGTAACCGCACATCTGATGTCAAAGGGCTTAGATGCTATCCTTCCAGATTTACCATCTAGAACATACTTCTCTCTTTTTCTCCCCACACCCTGTCTAGCATTCTCCTTAGCAGATACCCTATGGCTCAGACACCTCCACATAATCCAGGCTTCACCTTCATAGCCTCTAGGACTTCCATGCAGGAACTGCCCTGCTACACACATAGGTCAGCAGTATTCCTTAACCATGGAGGAAGATTCTACAATCACTTTACTTCTGTATCATTCATGTCTTAAAGCCAGAATTACATGGACAATGCTGCCTACTTCTGCTGCTAGCATGGGATGGACTCTGGCCCCTTCTTGAACTACATTTGCATAAGCTATGATCCGTGGTTACTTTTTAGGAACAGAAAATTCCTTAGGCTTTTTCCTTTCATGAGTTTCAGGATTAGCTGGGTGGTGTCTTAAAACTGAGGGCCGCTGCTCTCTTTATTCCATTTCACATCAGGCCTCTTCTTATCTATTTCATCAAAAGCCTTGGCTCCAGCATTACATTTCCTGGTGCCCTTTTTCTCCTCAAATGGTAAATTTTGTCTTTCTTTTTGTTCTGCTTGCTCTTTCTCGTTGTAGACCTGAACAGGAGTGACTTCTAATAGCCATGAGACAGAGTCAATATTAGGCTGTCGTGAAAACTCCTGTGCCAATGAAATTAGTCCAAAACATTTCAGCTTAGTCTCAGGTAGATTCTTAGGGCAAGGACAAAGAGCAGTCTCATTATTTGCCAATGTATCATAAGAATGGTCTCCAGCCCGGTTGCTAAGTATTCTACTCAGAAACCTCTCAAGCTAGGTCCGCATAGTCCACACTGCTCTTAGCACCATTATCTTCCAAACTCCTTCTAGGATGGCCATTCAGCCCCATTTGCAGTATTCAACTGTTTTCCTAGTCTAACCTTTCAAATTCTAACACATTCCTCTAAAAGTAAGCAGGGTCAGGCCTGTCACAACAGTGGTCCACTTTCTGTTAAATGCTATAAATATAATGGTATTTCAATGGCAGAAAAAAATACCATAGAAGGCTCAAATTATTGTCTCTAGTGTTATTTTTTTTTATAATATCTGCTGCCTATTTACATCTGAAAACAAGATACTGCTTTAAGCAACTGGTAGTAAAGGAATTATATTTACAAATATAATGATTTTAAATCATTTAAATTGTAATCTCAAAATCCCACGCATCATTCTCCTTTATTTGGAGGCAAGCACAATTCAAGGCCCATTGGGCTGATAAACTTAATACACCTGGAAAATTTTAGCAGAGGTACAGAAACACCATTGAGAAACTCAGTCAAACTGACCTCAAGCCCCGATGCTACCCAAACATTTTGTCCTTACAAAATCGGATTGTAAAATTGTTCCTTCAACTGAAATTATAATTAGGGGTAACATTTCTCTTAAAAATGTTGAAATAATAGTCATCTTGCTTACATGAATGCGTATCAAATCCAAATGCCAGTATTAAGAGGGTTATTCTTTTTTTTTTCTTTACACAAGGCCACACAAATACATAAGACTCACAGCTAACAAATCCAAGTTGTTATCATTTTCAAAATTATAAGTCTAGCTGCCTACATAGCTTTTCCATTTTTACAGAGGCTTTAAAGCGACACATCTAATTTTTAATCCTTGGCCTTAATATAAAAATATTAGCATGACAAAAGTCTTTCATTTTGCCCAATAAAGAAAGGGCATTCTTGGTCATTAAATACATTATAGCTTGTGTGTTCTCTCTCTCTCTCTCTCTCTCTCTCTCTCTCTCTCTCTCTCTCTGTCTCTCTCTCTCTCTCTCCCTCTTTCTCCTCTTTTCTCTCTCTGGACCATGTGCATATTATGTAAACATAAATAATTATACATAAATCTAGAGACAGCAGTAAAAATGACAATTGGGAGAAAGGATAAATTTTATTTAAGTGCTAGTTTACATTCCTTTTTTTTCTTTCAACATTAATTTGTTTTTAATTTTGCCAATGCGTTTGTGTCTGTATGTGGATTTGTGTACATGAGTGCAGTTCCCACAGAAGCCACAGAAGCATCTTCTCTCCTTGGAACTGGAGTAACAGGTGGTTGTGAGCTCACCAACATGGACACTGGGAACCAAACTCAGATCCTCTACCAGAGCTATATGTTCTCATCACCACTGATTCATCTCTCCAGCACTGATATTTCTTTTTAAGTCAGTGTTGCCTCTAAACACTGGGTGTGTGTCTTCACTCCTATTTGTCTAATTCATCAAATCATTTAGAATTTTTAATCATCAGAAGAAATATGCTGTATAAGAAAGTTTGCATTTATAATATATTGTCTGAAATGTAGAACTACAATTTTACTAATATTCTCTCTTCCATTGTTTATTAAGCCCTTTAGCACACTGAACTCATGTACTGCCTACATTTTATAAGCCAAAAAAACAATGAATTAAAGTAGACACATGTTCTGATCAAGGTCATGTGGTTAGAAGGCAGTATGGACCATAAGACTTAATCAAACATAACTTAGCTCATTTTGTAATTTCAACTAAGATAAAAGCTAAGTGGTTTATATGCCCTTAGGAAATTTCATAAATATTGCAGCTTCGACATCATTTTTTCCTTGGAGAACTACCACACAGGCACTTGTAAAATAAACTATATTTTAAAAATATAGCTCAACCTCCAAATTATAAAAAAGGGTAAAGGTCATACACAAGGAATTAACAAAAATAGTATAGTCTATTAGAATTAGAAAAATATTCAGCTTTATGAAATTAACCTAATAAATGCAAATTTAAACAAAATATCAAAGTGTTGGAAAGATTTCAGATGAGTCATAAAATTCTACATAGGACTGATCAGATTTAAATGGGTGATAGAGGGAAATTTCAGTGATTTAAAGAAAACCAGAAAAACATGCACTCCCCTTGGATCACAAATCACTTCGTAAGAATGTAACAATGGCATGCATCTAAAAGAAGCATTCTAGGACTCCCCTATAGAAGAGTAGCATTATAATATAGCATTACAGGCTTAAGATAACTTCGCAGGAGGATTGCACAGGAGCAGTGTGAGAACCATGCTGTGGAAAACGTGATGGATAGTTAAATCAAAAGAAAAAGTAGTAGAGAAGGGACGGTGAAGATGCTTGAGCTGTGCTGTGAGAAAGAGGTCATGGTGGTTGTCATAAGGTTGCTGAGTTCTTTTCCTGATATTAACAAAGGCTTGGATGACTGACTGACAAAAGAACAGAGATAGCTATTTGTAATGGGAGGAGGCTAAAACTCGAAGCCTTAGTTTGGATATTTTATAGACCCCCCTCTCATCGCCCACCCTCCCCTCCCTTCACCTCATTCCCCATCCCCAGCACCAGGGGTCCTTCCCTTCCCCCTATTCGTCCTGTCTAGATACCTGCCCTCACGCCTTCTGGTGTTTTCCTCACTGAGTCTTCTGGGAAGCACAAGCCCCAGTTCAAGGAGGCTGCTCTGGCTTTCTCTGATCCTTTAACTCCACTTCAGTTTGATCTCAGTCTGTGAGTAATATGGTTCAAAGGCTAAACCCACCCCAGTTTGGATCTAGACTAATTCCTGTCTGAGGTGCAGCAATTTCTGATTGTATAACTTTGATATATTATTTTAACCTCTCTGAAATTCAGTTTCTTCATCTATAAAATGGGATTCAGAAATTTATATCTTTAAAGATTCCCAAAAATGTCAGTGAAATAGTTTATGTGGCACTGATCTGATAATTATTAAATGAATGTTAATTGATGTCATAATTCTCATTACATACATATGCAATGTGTGTCACATTTTATAATGTCTGCTTTATAGCACATGAATATATAATATTCACATTTCACAAGAAAATTTCAAAAGATCATGTTAGGGTAAAGACTTTGGTAATAGGCAAACTCTGAGATTTTGATGTCTAATTAACTCTTTCTGCTAGTGGCTAAGTGGCTCAGAAGAAAGCCCTTATAGAAATCTGTTTGTATCAGGAAGCAGAAATTTCTAGAATTCATACCATAGCCATGGAAGTGAACTCTGAGGCTTTTCACTGCTTCTGCCCAGAAGTGACATATGACCCTTCCATCCCTACATCATTAGCCAAACCAGTTATTTGACTTTTCCCACCAAACAGGGCAAAGGAAGGGCAAAGGGTAGTGGTAAGTCAGGATGCATGAGTATGTGGTAAGGATTAAGTGTCTTTCCCACAAAAAAGTATTGACTAAAAGAAAACTTGGTAGATTTTACTCAAATCAAATGTTGATTTCATTAGTTCACTTGTCATTTTTGACTTCTCTAATCTTTCAAAGACAATGTAAGCTATTAAATCTCTTCCATATTGATCTTGGACAGGTCTCCCAAGCTGCTGTCATTAGAGAACACTGAGCTAAATGAGCTGAGACAGTCTCTCTGCAATCAGCCTTTCACTGACTTGTGGTGTAACTCTTAAATACAAGTCAATAAACACATTTTTCCTGGCTTTCCTATATGCCTAATAGATGGATCAAATTCAATGTTTTCTAAATTCCCATCTAGCTGGGGGTGTGTCACCTTAAATCAAGGCATTCTGCAAGTCTCCAGCTTGGCTTTGTTTCTGATTTCAACTTAGTCCAACGATCGTGATTTTTATTGGTAGCTTTGGACTTATAAACTTCACTTAATGTCACCTGACACCTTTTTTTTCAGCTTTCTCATGAAATTCTTGACAAAAATAAGGATAAATATATTCACAGGATAAGTTAAAACTCTGTCAGCTTTTTAAAAACAAATTTTAAAATAAAAAAAAAAAATCCCTCTGTGAATATGGTTGTGACCAGAATAGGGTAGACTGTGTACATTTCAGACATTGATACACCAATTGGGATGTAAGTGTGGTGTTACAGAGATCTGCTTTCCTACATCTCCTGAGTGCTGTGACTAAAGGCATGTGCCCCTGCACCCAGCCTGCAGTGGTACTCAACAAAACACACATGAGACTTAGGTTCTTAAGGGTCAAACTGTATTGAACCACCCCAGTTACTCAGTACAGAACTAAGGCATGTTTGAACAATACAACTAAGTTGGGGGTCTAGACAGGAGCAAAACTTCAATGCTTTGGCTGAAAGGAAAACATTCTGGGGAGACCTTGATCCCATTACTGAAGTCCACCTTCAGTAGTTCGGAAGCAGAGCAAAGTGTTGCATGAAATTAATTGTAACAGCTATTAGCAATGTCAGCTACCTCCATTATTTTCTGTCTACAGAAGTGATTTCTCCATTAAAAATGTGCTTCATTTGGATTGGCTGTGGTTTTCTGTAATGGTCTTTGTCTTTGTCTGTTGCAAAGAGAAGTTTCTTTAATGGGAAGTCATGACTACACATGAGATGGACAAAGACAACGCCAAAGTGGATGGGGAAAAAATCTCATGAGTCCTCGACCCTACATACAGATCTACAACTGAAGATGCAGACAACAGGATAAACAGTCTTCCCTGAGGAAAAGAACATCTATTGATTATCCAGCATCAAATGGTCAGCCCTGAGAACAAACATACAAGTAATACTCTTGTATTATACTGAGCAGATTATATTTAAGAAAAAAAAAAAATATATATATATATATATAAATACACATATGCATCCAATAACAATTAATTTTAAAAGAGGTCATGAGACTGAAAGGGAGAAAGGAGGGCATATGAGAAGGCTTTACAGGAGAAAGGGCAAGGGAGAAATATTGTAATCATATTATAATGTTTAAAAAGTTAAAAAGAAATGGAAAATTTTGAATTCATTGTTAGCCTGTCTTATGATACTAACAAATACTGACTTTGCCATCAGGTAACTATGTGTTCCTAGGCAAAATAGCTAATTTCTATAGCTTACTGTCATTACCAGAAGATGGAACAATAATTATTATAAATCTACATGATAAGGAATGAATATCAGACATGTCTGATAAAGTTAAAAGAGATTCCACAGGAGCTCACCTGTAGCTGGAAGTTTTCCTGTGTCCCGGCCGGCTGGCAGTCGGGACAAATCTCTCCCACTCATGTCCCCCAAGTAAACATACAGGGGCTTATATTAATTATAACTGTTTGGCCATTAGCTCAGGCTTATTACTGACTAGCTCTTACACTTAAGTTAACCCATAATTCTTATTTATGTTTAACCATGTGGCTTGGTACCTTTTTCGCAGTTTTGCCTTGTCATCTTGCTTCCTCTGTGTCTGGCTGGAACAGTCTGGCTTAGTCCTGAGATAGATACATTGTAGACTATGTATCTCCTGACAGCCTTCTTCTTCTCAGAACTCTCTTTGTCTGCTCACCCTGCCTATACTTCCTCCTGGCTACTGGCCAATCTGCATATTATTTATCAACCAATCGGAGCATCACAAATTCACAGTGTACAGAACAACATTCCACAGGAGCTCACTACTCTAGGTCCTCTGAAGAAGAGCTCTGTCTGTACAACTAGGAATAAATGGCCCCTGACCTGGTCATGCACAAGATGGGAGTGTGGGAAGTGGATAAGGTTGATGATGATTGTTACAGTTTCCCCCCACCTTGTGGGCTCTTCATGAATGAGTCAAAGGTATCATCATGCCACAAGTTTCCAAGCTAGAAACGTCATTGTCATCATCTTCCTCAGACAGGTAGGGATGACCATAAAAGGACAAAAGGTATACAGGACCCAAGCCCCTAACTTGTTGTCCACTTACAGTGCCATATGTGCTTTGCTTTGCCTCCATTTTTGTACTCTTTACAGAGTTTTATCATAAAACAAAAGAGTATGCCACAAAGGCCAGAATATTTAAAAGAGTTGCCCCCTACTCTAGATTTACCTATTCTTACAATTATCATCAATATTTCAGGTCATCCAGATTAGCAATATACCATTAGCTTTGACAATACCACTGATGTGTGGATTATAATAAAAGCTGTCTAGGTTACCTCACAGAATCTCAACAACGAGTTTGCTGAAAACATGGACTCTCTACTGCATTCCACAGGTATATGATGGACAACTACATTTGGTGTCTCATGTTTTTATCTATGTTGTTGGTCGTTTTTTGCTCTTTTGGTGAGCCCACCACCCAGCTCCCAAATAAATCATACATGGAGGCTTATTCTTAAATATAAATGCCTGGCCTTAGCTTGACTTGTTTCTAGCCAGTGTTTCTTAAATTATCCCATCTACCTTTTGTTTGGGGCTTTTACCTTTTCTATATTTCTGTATACTTTTCATTACTGGGTGGCTGGCCCCTGATGGGATGGCCCTCTACTGTTCTTGTTGCTCTGTTCTCCTTCCTCCTCCCAGATTTCTCTGTCAATTTATTCTCACTGTCTACCAGCTCTGCCTATCTTTTCTCCTGCCTCACTATTGGCTATTCAGCTGTTTATTAAATCAATCAGGTGTTTTAGGACAAGCAAAGTAACACAGCTTCACAGGGTAAAACAAATGCAACATAACAGAATGCAACACATCTTTGTATCATTAGAAGAAATGTTCCACAGCACAAATAAATGTGACACACCTTAAAATAATATTCTACAACATATCTATCTGTCTCAGGTCTAAGTCAGACTTGGCTCAGTTCTTCATGAAGATCAGTGGATCATCTGAAAATCACCGTGTCCCAGACTTTCCTATGGGGATAACTGGGCCTCCCCCATGTTGAGGCAGATATGTACTGCTTCTTTCTCATCCTTGTGCTCACATACAAACCTGAGCACCCATTGCTGCTCACACTCCCCAGAAGATCTGATCCCACACTAACCCGTGAATCCAGGATGTTTCCATGAGATCATGACATCAGAGACAGGAGGGATTAAACAACCCCTGACTCCAACCTTGAAAATCCTTTGACAGGGCCAATGATAACAACAACAGCAGGGTCTGGGCATTTTCTGAAGTCAGTTACCTTACTCGTTAGTACCTAAGCACAAGGGTATGACTAAATATCAGAAGGAAAACAGCTTTGTAAGTTGTGCCACACTGAATGGAGATTATAGGACTTTATCTCCCCAAGCAAATAAAAACCTGATGCTTCTTCTCAGGAGTAGAAGAGATTCATCAAACCTCTGATTGGTATTAACTTTGTTTTGACTCCTCCCCATGTAGGAACTTTACGTGCTCTGTTTGTAGTCTGAGACTCTTCCTCAATTTTATTCTGCCTGAGACATAAGACCTACCATTTGCTATTCTTTTATCTCCATTCCTTCTCCGAAGCTGAAACCTGACCCTACTACCAACAACTCTTAAGTGCATTAGTATTTATTGGAGTAAAGACATGCATGGCCAGGGAGTTTGACAATCACATTCTCCTTGATATGGTTTCAGGGATACAGAATCTACAAGCCTCAAGCAGTGACACTAGTTTGGAAAGCGCAATAAAGTCTGACTGACATAGAAGAGTCAACATCTTTGATCAGTTCAATCCTTCACTTGACTAGATGATGCCAAACTCATTTAGAAAAGCTGATGGATTTATTCACTCTATTCATTTAAGGGTAAACTAATCTAAAAGCTCCTTGATAAAAAAAAAAAAAACCACAAACTATATTTGACAAAATACTTAGCACCCTATAACTCATCAAGTCAATTCACACACAAAACAGCCATCATGGAAGTGGTCAGGAGATGCAGTTCCTGCCTCATGGTGCTCTTTCTTGCGCTCACACTTTGTCAGGAAAGAAGTCCAGTTGTGCATAAGATGACTGCTGCACAGTGTCCTCAAGATATCACAATAAATCATGACAATTTTGACAGCTTAAAGCAACAGAAATTTATTCCCTACCACTCCAAAGAATAGAAATGTGCCATCAGTTGTGGTTGCTCCTGGAGGCTCCGTGGGAGATTCTGTCCTCTGCGTGTGCTTTCCAGCTTCGGGTAGTTGCGGGTATCTATGCCATCACTTGGTCTTCACCCCTGTGTCTCAGTATTCCCTCTCCTACTCATGAATCTTGTCTTTGGATTTGGGGTCATGAAATACCCCATGGTGACAGTTCTATGGGAAGCATTTATCCTGTTCTCTGCTCTTGCCACATATGTATCATGACCCACCTTGGAAATAGCCCCCAATATCATCATGTTCCCAGGGTTTACTCAGCCATGTATATGCTAACTACTCGTTTCTTAATATTCAAGAAGTCACTACTTCAGGCATTCATTGTTTTGGACCTGTTCAGAGCTGGGCTGTATTGCCCAGAGTATCTCATTTTGTGATTCTGAGCTACATAAATCCCAAGTGATCTCATCTTGTATTCCTTAGCTACATAAGAACCTTTTTCTAATGAGTTTACCTTCAGAGTCTGCTGGTGTTGTGGGACAATCTTTTTGTACATAGTGAAGCTGTGTCTCTGCCAAGGCACCTTCTGATTGGTTTAATAAAGAGCTGAATGGCCAGTAGCTAAGCAGGAGAGGATAGATAGGACTTACGTGAAGAGATAGGAACTCTGTGAAGAAGAGAGGTGGAATTGGCCCACAAGACCTGGAAGAAGTGGGATGCACAACAAATACGGAGGAGAGATAACAAGCCAAGTGGCAGAATGTTGAGTGATATAAATGGGTTAATTTAAGTTTTAAGAGCTAGAGGGGAACAAGCCTAAACTAAGGCAAACCTTTTACACTTAATAAGAAATTTCCATGTCATTATCTGGAAGCTGGTGGTACAAAGAAGGTCTGACCACATGCTGGTAAAAACTTGGATCCATCACATTATGAACCAATATTAAGCCATGACATAATATCTCTTTAAGACTGGCAGATGTCCTTCAGACTGATAATGAGAAAAAGCAGACAAGAATCTATCATAGATCCAAGATAGAGGGGAACCCAGAAGAGGTCTGGTACTGGGGGAATCTAAGAGGAATCACAGAATCAAGGATCTCCCTCCTTAGGGAGAGAAGTCTCTTGCCCATGATATAAGATCAGCAGAGAATACAGGGACCATGATGTCCTTTTCTTGTTATAGTCTCTATTAAATAGTAAATATGAACATATTACAAAGCAAGTGGGTGGCAACTTCTGTGAAGAGCCCAGGTATACTAGAAATCAAAGTTGGGTCTGCAGATAATGAGAATGTGAAAATTCCACAGAACATGCTAACAACTATAGTTCTTAAGGGGGAGGGAAAATTTATAAGCAATCTAAACAGCAACCCAAGGAGGTACCAAGCCCTGCTAATCTTCTTGGTTCTCAAATACATGTACACAAATTCTTGTAGTTAGGAGTCTCTGTCTTCCCCTGCATCATCTGAAGAGAGTGATGTACTACTTTGTCCAAATAGATGCTGAATATAGACATACTATACACAAATGATGGAAAATACTAACGTTTTAATCACCTACATTTAAACATTCATTATTAGTAATTTTTTCCTACTTACTAGCTAGTGAAAGAATAGCTTAAGGCAATATGCAAACTACCTTCAGCACAGAAAACATGTTGTCTATAGTCAAAGAGAATCTACATAGAGAATCTATTTGCTGCCATTTTTTCAGATTAATAGCAAGCATTCACATCTCTGTGTTTGTTTCCTGTGTTTGGAGAGCCTGTCTACAATGTCAGGTTAATGTTTACTCTAAAATGCAGCATTGCCTTGTGGAGAAACCTTTCACTTAGTCTCAGTGCTCCATAAAAGTGAATTATACTTTTCCAGCCTAACGAAATGAGGAAAAAAATGGAACATCTGGATGTGGGTTTGACCTGAGCTATACATCATGGGGCAGAAATAAGGAGATCAGTGAAAGGTTGCAGACTGTGTCATCCTTCTTTGTAATAGATTACCTAAAGATGGTAGTTCATTTTACGACATTATAATAAACCTTTTTTTTTTTTTCTGAACTCATGTAAAGTTGGTATCTCTGACATACATACATACATACATACATATATATATATATATATACTAAAAATTCAAATGTTTAGGAAAAGAGAAGTATAGGCTGTGCTGAAGTATGGCCACATTTTTTGGTTTGGTTTAGTTTGGGTTTTTTTAAGGTTCTGAAAGTGTCCTCTTTTTTTTTTTTTTGGAGTTGAGGATCGAACCCTGGGCCTTGCCCTTGCTGGGCAAGCGCTCTACCACTGAGCTAAATCCCCAACCCGGAAAGTGTCCTTTTTTTTTTTTAGCAGATTGTTGTTAACTGTTATTCCTAACATGTTGTTCTGGTGATTGACTTTTCAGGTTTCATGTGTTTACTGAATTCCCCAGACTCAAGATTACAAACTCCCTTAGCCTCTTCTAGAAACATGCACTCACCTCCTGACAGACTGAGGACAGTCATCAGAATCTAATTAATGTTTCCTCACAGGGAAAAGCAGGAGAGCCCAATGATCGGGTCAGCAGAGCTGTTCCTCTGGTTTGAAAAGAAAAGAAAAAAACAAGATAATCTCTATTTCTGCTCTACAAAGTAATTCGTCCTTGTTAATTAGCCCAAAGTATGTCCAATTTAACATCTTAAAGATGTGTTGGCAATTGAATCCTTATAATGGCAAAGACTACAAACAAACCATTTCCAATTTAGTAAACAAGCGTCCACAGGAAATCAGGTTTTATCTAATCAAATAAACCTTACATTACCTAACACCCAAAAGGCACAGCTCCACCACCTCGTTATTAACAACATTAATGTATCAAAGGACCCTTTAGGCTACTTTTCAAATGTTACTTTTTTTGGCTTCAGCTTCCATTTCTTTTTCTGATGCCTGATTTGACTGCCTATGGGTAGGTGTCACTGAAATCCTGACTCTTCACAGGGCCGCCTTTAATCTCAGGTCTTACCCAGCCCCAGTGCCAGGGAATGACTGCAAACAAAGGGAGTGTCCAGCTGAAGCATCTTATGAGGACTGGTTGGGAAAGATCTTCATTCGCATTGCTACCACAGACCGTGACAGAGCAGAAAACCAACCAAGAGTGTTGTCTTGCGGTTCTGTAATTTGGGGAGTCCGAGATGAAAACATGGGCAGATTTGGTTGAGTGAGGCCTCCACTGCCACCTGACACAAAATGGAAAGATGTAAGCGAGAACATCCCTCAGCCATGCCCTTTCTAATTTCTTTATGTTTTTTATTATTAAGAAATTTTCTATTCACTTTACATACCAACCACAGATCCCCCCTCTTCCCTCTTCCCTCCCTGCAACCTTCTCCCCCAACCCATCCCCTATTCACACATTTCCCATGTCAAGGTGTCCCACGGGGAGTCAGCAGAGCCTGGCACACTCAGCTGAGGCAGGTCTAAGCCCCTCCCCACTGCACCAAGGTTGTCTCACCCTAGGCGCTGGTCTCCAAAAATGCTTGCCCATGCACCAGGGATGGATCCCGATCCTCCTGCCTGGGGACCCCCCAAACAGTTCAAGCTAAACAACTGTCTCCCTTATCTAGAAGGCCTAGTCCAGTCCTATGGGGGCTCCACAGCTATTGCTCCATAATTCATGGGTTTCCACTAGTGTAATTACCTTTGCATATTTTCCCACCATGGTCTTGATGTCTCCTGCCCACAGAACCCCTCTTCTCTCTCATCAATTGGATTCCTGGAGCTCAGCCTGGCACCTTTCCATGGATCTCTGCATCTGCTTCCGTCAATCACTGGATGAAGGCTCTGTGATGACAGTTAGGGTGTTCACTAGTCTGGCCACCAGAGTAGACTAATCCAGGCACCCTCTCGACCACTGCCAGTAGTCCAAGGTGGGGTCATCCTTATGAATTACTGAGAACTTCCCCATCACCCTGATTCTTCATATTCCCATGATGTCTTCATTTATCATGGTATCTCTTTCCTTGCTCTCCCACTCTGTCCCTGTTCCAGCTCGAACCTCCCATTCCATTATGTTCTCATCCCCCATTCTTTGTCCTCCATTCCCCCCCCCACCCAGTTTGCTCATGTAGAACTCATCTATTCTTCCTTCACTGGGCTATCTAGGTGTCTCTTCTAGGGTCCTTCCTTGTTAACTAGCTTCTCTGGAGCTGTGGGTTTTAGTCTGGTTGTCTTTTGCCTTACATCTAGCATCCACTTCGGAATGAGTACATACCATGTTTGTCCTTCTGAGTCTGGGTGGTATTTTCTAGTGTATCATCACTCAGGATGATATTTTCTAGTTCCATCCATTTGCCTGAAAATTTCATGGTATCATTTTTTTTTTTTTTTTTTTTTTTTTTTTTTTTTTACTGCTGAGTAGTACTCTATTGTGTGTATGTGCCACATTTTCTTTATCCATTCTTCCATTGAGGGGCATCTAGGTTGTTTCCAGGTTCTGGCTATTATGAAAAATGCCTGTCTAGTGGCTTTCAACCTTCCTAATGCTGAGGCTCCTTTAAAAAGTTCCTCATGTTATAGTAACCCACAATCATTGTTTTTGTTGCTACTTCATAACTATAATTTTGCTAGTATTATGAATCATAGTGTAAATATCTGTGTTTTCTGATATTCTTAGATGACCCTGAGGAAGGGTTGCTCGACCCCAAAGAAGTCACAACCCACAGGTTGAGAACCACTGGTCCAATCCCATTCACAGAGATACTTTTTCTGTAATGCTTACTGTTTCAAAAGTCCATCTTTAAAACCATCCCTTTGCCTTTAATTCCTGAAGGAGACATATACATACACTCACACAAACATACTCACAGACAAACACACTCACACAAACATACTGACACAAGTTTATACAAACATATATACTCAAACATACTCACAAGCAGACAAACATACACAAATGCATACACATTCACACACACTCCACACATGCACACATACTCACACACATAAACCTACACATACATTCATATACACTCTTATTCACATAAACATACACACTCACATACATAAGCATACTTACACACTCACACAAACATATACAATCATACATACTCAACATACAAACATACACACATTCATACACACTTTCACATACACTCATACACACACATAAACATACTTGCATACACAAACACAGTCACACAAATACACACTCATACCAACACTCTTACCCACTCACAAAAACACACTTACACAGACATACACACACTCACACAAACACACAAAAACACACACAGACATATACACACTCACACAAACACACAAACATACACATACTTACTCATTCATGTGCATACACATATTTACACACTCACACATGTACACACAAACATCAAAGGACCAGCTTACAGTGGACCACCAGGAATGCCCATGCTTTGTAAGAAAAAGTGACCATTTAAATTGAACACACAAACAGGCTTTTAAAGGTCAAATATATTTAGGTTCCTTCTCCATCAAGATAAATGCCTTTATAAAAAAGGAAGGAAAAGAAGAGGAAGTTAAACACAAATTCAGTGAGTGTGTGTGTGTGTGTGTGTGTGTGTGTGTGTGTGTGTGTGTTTGGCTTTCATTTCTTCTGATAATCATAACAAAGCTCAAAGCTTTTCCTTTATGATATGATTGGTTATCATTCCAATACTTATGAAGATGATTTTGCTATGGTTTTTGTTTTGTTGATTTTTTTTCAGGACACTGACTCTGGGAACCTTTCATCTGTGGGTTGTTATGCTCAGGCATGACCTACACAGACCCCCATTTGATCAGCAGGCTGGACAGGAGCCATTCCCACTCTGGACAGACAGGCTTTCCCACTGCTACACAGAGGCCAGCCCACCGGCAATCCTGGCTACAGTCTTCCAGAAGAACGTCATTTGTCTCTGGGATTCTTCCTGTTCTATGGCTTCTGTGTACTGTGACCTTCATGTATTGATCAGTGCTTGCTATTTTTTCTTCCTGAGTCCACACTCAGAAAAAAAAAAAAAAAAAAAAAAAAAAAGACAATCGATTCTGCCCCAAAATCTAGAAGGAAAAGATCGTGCAAAAGGAAAGTGAAGCAAGCCTGGGTGCTCCTGGGGTAGCCACTTGCCCCTACCAGTGTGTGCAGAGCTTACAGTGCAAAGCAAGGACCAGGTCTTCCTACGGTGAACCCTGGATGAGTTCAGTTCATAAAGGGGGGAGGAGAGAAGGAAAGGATGGAGGGAAAAGAAGGAAGGAAGGAGGGAGGAAGGGAAGTGTCGACAAAGAAATGAGAAGACTGAAGAACCTTGGTGGAAGGAAGGGAAGAAGGCCCTTTTTGCATTGAGTTACTCACATGCTTCATGGTTTGGGCTTCATCCCTGGAAAAGCTTTCAGCAGAGCAGACAACATGAAGCTTTTAGTGTTTTCTTTGTTCAAGGTTAACTTTTTACAAGTCTTATTTCCTCCCACTCTCCCAGCTCTGAACAGAGCTTTGGCATATAAAGCATTCCTGAGCAAAACAAAATGAAATGAAATAAAGCCTCTATTGTCTGCTCCCAAGCTGAATGGCATTTCCGAGTCAGATCCAGCTCTCCTGGAACTGTAATTTCCCATCCGTTATTCTGCCCCGGAGTAGAAAACAAAATGCAGACAGACGGGGGAAAAAACCTTCCTGCCATCGCCTCTGCACTATATTATCTGTCAAGGTTCACTTGCCAGCATCCCTTCCTCTTCATACTTTTTATTTCTTTGTCCTTTCCAACCTGATACGAAGCCAAAAACTCCCAGGGAGGCAATATCTTCCTTTAACTGTGTAAAGGTCACACACAAATGTGATAAGGGCATTTTATTTTTTCAGTGCATATTAATCTTGACTCTGCTCCCTTCTAGGGCTCCTTAAGTGACAGAGGAAGTCTACTGAGGACCTCAGTGAAGATCTGTAGCACAAGCCATACAAGGCTCCATTCGACTACAGTGATACAGGTCGCCAGGAGTGGGCTAGTACAGCCTGGAGACAGGAACCCCTTCTTGGCTTCAGCCACTCTCTTCTCAATTGTGTCTTCCTGATTTTTGGAAGGACTTACAGGTGCCTCATTTTAAATGAGAACCCATCTATTGTCTTAGTCCCGCAGCGAACGCTTCAATAAGAATTGCACATTTTGCATAGTGACTGGGGGAAAAAATGAACACACACAAGAATGATTGATGCAAGGTTGAGAGAAGAATTTGTTCTGTGTTCTTTGTCACTTAACTTTCAAAAAGTGCATTTTCTAACATCAGGCTCTCTTCCTTTGTGCAAGATGCAGTTTGTGCCTTAGTCATTGCGACACTTTGCCATTGTGATTTCCTCTAGTTTTTCTGCTTACTTCAGACACATTTCACTAAACACTTTCTAGATATGCTATATTTTCCTAAATTTACTTTCAGTTTACTAAAACCCATTACCATGTCTTCCTTGGGTTTGATCCATATTATTTGGAGAGCTCTTTTATTTAAAATCGGCTATTTCTCTCATTACAGGATAAGGAATTGTCTGTGTACTCCGCTGGCCCATCCTCTAAAGCAGTCAATCCAAAGAGGAAATCCTAGTCACTATTGGTTGAGAACGAGTCCTGGAAAATAAATGTCCAATAAGGTTAAATGTTGCGGAGAAGTTCAGGCTATAAAAAGGTTATGAAAATAGATGACGAGGAAAGACCCCATTCAATGCACTGCAGGAAAAAGCGTGTTCCTGGTGTATTGTTAACTAAGCGCCCTTCCTCTGCCCTGCACCATCAAGCAGCTGCAGCCCATCAGTAGGGGGACTGAAATGGGAGCAGAGGCCCATGTTAAAGATGCATGTATGCTATGTAGATACTATGTAGCTACTGGAGACTGACTGCATATTCCTACAAGAACTCTCCTTCTAGGGGTTACATTCTTATAGGGAAAATAATAAGCACTTTCAGAGATAGGAAGTCTTGCTGTTTTTCATATCATGTAGGAAATTGCATTTAAAACCTTTAGATTAGCAGCAACTGTGTGCATGTTTGCCCTAAGGCAAAAAATAAATGGATAGATTAGGGTTTCTCTTTGTTTAAATCTTGCTGATAAATCAGGTGAGCCAGCTAAGATTTGGGGACAGGATGGGTACAAGAAATACAGGATTAAGAGAAGTGAGCACAGCTGGGTGGTGGTGGCACACGCCTTAATCCCAGCAGAGGCAGGCAGATTTCTGTGAGTTTTAGGCCAGCCTGGTCTACACAGCGAGTTCCAAGACAGACTCCAAAGCAACACAGAGAAACCCTGTCTCAAAATTAATTTTTTTAAAAAGCTCTTTATTTATTTATTGGTTATTTGAGACAGGGTTTCTCTGTGTAGCTTTGTGCCTTTCCTCCCAAGTGCTGGAATTAAAGGCATGCGCCACCACTGCCCAGCTAAAAAAATGCCCTTTAAATTGATATCTTATGCTACATTTTCCTAAGCCTGCTTTTATCAGATGTTAAAAGTCATTGGGTTACATTAAGTAAATTGTTTTGCTTCTACCATTTGATATATTGCAAAATTTTTCAAATGGTAGCTAAATCAAACATACTTTAAGTTGCCACAGTATATTTTACAAAAAAATAATAAAGACCTCTGAGTTGGGTTAAGTGATGTTTAATGAGGATATATCATTTCTCTTTTATCTTAAGAAATACTTTAAACTCATAGCTCAGTTTTGTTGCATAGAAATATGTAAAAATGTCACCTTTTTGCTTTTATTTATCCTAGGGAGAAGTTCAAATTTTATTATTACCATAATTACCAGTTATGGTAATGAGTATTTTTTTGACTTTTTTAAAGCTATCTTCATTCTTTTTTTACTATTTTTTCTTTATTATTATGTGTTTTAATTTTATACATCAGCCATGGGTTCCCCTGACCTCCCCCCTCCCGCACCCACCCCCACCTTCCCCCCAGCCCCTCCCCTCCATTCCCATGTCCTCCAGGAATAAGACTCCCCTGGGGATTCATTTAAACCTGGTGGATTCAGTACAGGCAGGTCCAGTCCCCTCCTTCCAGGCTGAGCAAAGTGTCCCTGTGTAAGCCCAAGGTTCCAAACAGCCAGCTCATGCACTAAGGACAGGTCCGGGTCCCACAGACTGGGTGCCTCCCAAACAGATCAAGCTATTCAATTGTCTCACTTATCCAGAGGGCTGATCCAGCTGGGGGCTCCTCAGCCATTGGTTCATAATTCATGTGCTTCCATTCGTTTGGCTATTTGTCCCTGTGCTTTTTGCAATCTTGGATTCAACAATTCACACTCTTATAGTCCCTTCTCTTTCTCAACAATTGGACACCTGGAGCTCCACCTGGGGACTGGCTGAGGATCTCTACATCCACTTCCATCAGTTATTGAATGAGAATTCCAGCACGACAGTTAGGGTGTTTGGGAATCTGATCACTGGACTAGGGCAGATCAGGCTTTCTCTCGTCCACTGCCAGCAGTCTACAGAGGATGTATCATTGTGGATTTTGGGGGACCTCTCCAGCACTCTGCCTATTCCTGTTCTCATGTGGTCTTCATTTATCATGGTCTGTTATTCCTCGTTCTCCCTTTCTGTTCTTGATCCAGCTGGGATCTCCTGCTCCCCTAAGCTTTCTTTCCCTCAAATCTTGCCCTTCATTACTCCCACTGTCGTCCACATTGTTCATGTAGATCTCATCCATTTCTCTGGCACTGGGTGATCCCTGTGTCTTTCTTAGGGTCCTGTTTTCTAGGTAGCCTCCCTGGAGTTGTGTAGCAGTCTAGTCATCTTTGTTTTACACCTATTATCCTCCTATGAGTGAGTACATACCATGTTTGTCCTTCTGAGTCTGGGTTACCTCACTCAGGATGATTTTTTCTAGATCCATCCATTTGCCTGCAAACCTCATGATGTCACTGTTTTTCTCTGCTGAGTAGTACTCCATTGTGTATATATACCATATTTTCTTTATCCATTCTTCAGTTTAAGGGCATCTAGGTTGTTTCCAGGTTCTGGCTATTACAAACAATGATGATATGAACATAGCTGATCAGATGCCCTTGTGGTATGATTGAGCATTCCTTGGGTATATGCCCAAGAGTGCTACAGCTGGGTCTTGGGGGAGATGGATTCCCAATTTTCTAAGGAAGCGCCATACTGATTTCCAAAGTGGCTGTACAAGCTTGCATTCCCACCAGCAGTGGAGGAGGGTTCCCCTTGCTCCACATCCTCTCCAGCATAAGCTGTCTTCTGTGCTTTTGCTCTTAGCCATTCTAACAGGTGTAAGGTGGTATCTCAGAGTCGTTTTGATTTGCATTTCCCAGATAATTAGGGATGTTGAGCAATTCCTTACATGTCTTTCAGCCATTTGAACTTCCTCTGTGGAGAATTCTCTGTTTAGTTCTATAGCCCATTTCTTAATTGGACTGTTGGGCATTTTGATGTCTAATTTCTTGAGTTCTTTATATATTCTGGATATCAGCCCTCTGTCAGATGTGGGGTTGGTGAAGACCTTTTCTGATTCTGTAGGCTTTCTCTTTGTCTTGTTGACCGTATCCTTTGCTCTACAAAAGCTTCTCAGTTTCAGCAGGTCCCAGTGATTAATTGTTTCTCTCAGTGTCTGTCCTGCTGGTGTTATATTTAGAAAGTGATCTCCGGTGCCAATGCATTCAAGAGTACTTCCTACTTTCTCTACTATCAGGTTCAGAGTAGCTGGATTTATGTTGAGGTCTTTGATCCACTTGGATTTAAGTTTTGTGACAGATATGGATCTATTTCCAGCCTTCTACACATTGACATCCAGTTATTCCAGCATCATTTGTTGAAGATGCTTTCTTTTTTCCATTGTACATTTTTGGCTTCTTTGTCAAAAATTATATGTTCATAGGTGTGCAGGTTAATGTCAGGGTCTTCAATTCGATTCCATTGGTCCACGTGTCAGTTTTTATGCCAGTACCAAGCTGTTTTTATAATGAGTATATTGAGAAATAGAATGTGTAAGTTCTATTCTGTTCTTGCAAGTACTAATATAGAAAAGATATAGAAATGAGACTATTCTTTTATACTGGGAGTGCACTCTTTTCTTTTCTCTTCCTTCCTTCCATTCTTTCTTACTTGCTTTCTTCCTTTCTTCCCTTCACCTATTTTTTTACAGGGTTGCTCTATGTATCCCAGGCTGGCCCTGGACTCACTGAGATCCACTTGCCTCTGCCTCCCAAGTGCTGGGATTAGAAGTGTGCACCGCCATGCTCAGCATTAAAAAGAGTTCTCAAGCATGTGGTATTACTTAGAAGGGTTCTTTTTGTATTCCCTGGTCCTCATAAATGGAGGACACTTAGTATCCTTAGATAGGCTTGAAGTCAATGGGGTTCTTAAAATGACTCCCTTTCTTCTTGTGACATTTAAAATATAAAGTAGTGTAGCACAAATCTTAAAAGATCTTACTGATAAAAACAAACCCAGAGCCAGGTATTGGGGTGAATGCTGGAAGATCAGAGAAACAGAACAAGCCACAGCCACCTCACCAATTCCTCAGCTGATCGTGTTTCCTCAGACTGGAAGCCTCTGAGTCCTTATCCGAATGGATCTCAGCTGAACTGCTGCAAAAAGCTAAAAGCTTAAAAAGCCTAGTTCCTGGTCCTCGTGCCTTCTATACCTTTCTGCTTCCTGCCATCACTTCCTAAGTTTAAATGTGTGTGTCACTGTGCCTGGTAGTTTCCAGTGTGGCCTTGAACTCACAGAGATCTGGATGGGTCTCGACCTCCCAAGTGATAAGATTAAAGGTGTGTGCAACACCATTTTCTGGCCTTTATGTCTGTCTAGTGGCTGTTCCATTCTCTGACCCCAGATAAGTTTATTAGGGTGCACAATATATTGAGGGACTATCACCACAAAGGAGGGTCATGCTGGCTGTCATAGATTTCCTGGTATCTTTAAAATATTTATTTCTTATAAAAGAGAATTTTGATAACCTGTAGAGATGACCAAACCAAACTAGAGGGAACTCATGAAAGTTGGATCATTGGCTGTGGAGCCTTCGTGGGACTGGACTAGGCCCTCTGCATGACAAGACAGTTATATAGGTTGATCTGCTTGGGAGGCCCCCTGACAGAAGGATCAGAATCCATCTCTGATGCATGAGTGGACTTTTTGGAACCCACCTATGATGGGACACCTTGTGCAGCCTTGAGGCAGGGGGAAGGGTTTGGACTTGCCTCTACTGGCCTTGCCTTCTTGTAGGGGAGAGTGGGGGTTGGGCTGGAAGGAGGAGGCTGGGGGGAAGAGGAGGATCTTTGATTGGTGTGTGAAATGAATGAAAACTTTTTCTTAATAAAAAATTTAAAAAATAAAAAAACATATTAATACTAAAACATATGACTTGAAAGTTAGAAGCACATCTCACTGGATCCTTATCACCATTGTATTTCTTTCCCCTAGACCCTGTAGAAAATTAATGTTCCTGTGTACTATATGGCTGTTTTGTTTTAGTTCATAAACAAAACACTCTTTTCAGTACATACAGTCAAGCACTAAGAGACAGGTATTATAATTGGGAGAAGATATACACTCATATGGAGATCTAACATCTGAACTGTATGGAGCATTACAAGTGAGAAACAGGGTGTTCTTACACTCTGTTTTCTGGTGGTGCAAAGGCCAAATGCTGTTTTCAACATAGTCCAAACCCTGACATGATAAGATCCCAAGAAATAGGATTATGAAACTGCATTTCCTTTTGAGCTCAGTATCCTAAACTTCCAAATAATTCAAAGTAAATCCTTTTGTCTTGAGTAATACAAATATGGAAGATATGGATATTAGTAATGTAAAATATTTTTATAAACCTCTCTGGCCTGAAATTTTGAAGTTTCAGTATCTTTAGGCCAAAAGTGGTAGGCAGTGTTGATATAATAAGCAACCTGGGGAGGTGGCTTAGTGGTTAAGAACATGTACTGCTCTTGCAGAGAACTTGAGTTCAATGTCCAGTACCGAAGTTGAGCAGTTCACACTGCCTGTTAACTTCAGCACTAGGGAGATCTGACACCTCTGATTTCCTTGAGCACCTGCACTCACAAATACACACACACACACACACACACACACACACACACACACACACACACAAATCTAAAAAATAAGGGGCTATGGTGTCATCCAGGCCCAGGCTACTATCCAGGGCCATGTCTGGGTTCATGGCCCTATAGCACCCAGGATCTGGGTAGACGTTACTTGTGTTGCCACTGAGAGCTGTGTGGATGCCCAAGGTCAGGTCAGCCACTTGAGTCCATGTTGATGTCCAAGAGCCATTATGCAGCCAAGCTCATGGAGATCTGAGTGGTCTGTGATGGTGCCCAATGCCATGGTGACACCTGGGCGAGAGCTGCAGCTGAGAGGGCCATGTCTGGGTCCATGGCCCTACTGTAGCAAGAGTCTGTGTTGATGTCCAAGGCTCCTGTTACCATCAAAGGACATGCAGATGCTCAAGGTCTGGGGCCAAGTTTGTTTCTGAGGGTCCCATTGCTGCTGGGGCCATGCTGATCTGAGTGGCATGCACTGCCACCTGGGTGACATGCAGACCTGGCTGCAGCTAAGGATCATGTTTGGGTCTGTCTAAGGTCCTACCACAATTGGGGTCTATGCTGAAGTCAAAGTCCCGTATTGCCACTGAAGGCTGCACAGAACCTTGGGGTTGAGGCTGCAATCTGAGGCCTAGGTGGTGTCTGGAGCCATGCTGATCTGAGTGGCCTATGCAGCTACCCAGAGCCATGATGTTGTCCAGGACCAAGCTTCTGCCCAAGCTATGGTGATTTCTGTGGTCCAGCTGCAGCCAGGGTCTGTGTTGATGGCTGTGGCCCGTGTCATCTAGGAGGCCATAAGAACCATGTGTGATGAAATCAGAGGTATGTATTGAGCCACCCTGCCCTTCTCTGACACAGGGAAAGCTGGTCCTGCCTCTCTCTCTGGACACTACAACAACCTGGGACACAGGGACAATCCTGACCCCTGCTTTCAAGAGAGATGGCCCCAGCCCTCATCACATGTGAGGGAGAAATAACCCTGAGGACATGGGCATAGGGATCTGACTCCATTCCTCATCTTAGGTGGGTGGCCCCAGTGGCCCACAATAAGCAGCTCAGCTAGCACCCAAGCCTACAACCAGGCCTTGGGTTGGCCCACCCTAACATCTACCCCATGTAGGAACTCCTGGAGCTCATGAAGGGACTGGTCCTGTGAAACAATACCTGAAGGATCTCCATGACTTGCGATGGCCATGGGATATCCCAGAGGAGTTCCTGTGAGGATCCAGTGATGATATTGTACCAGAACCAGAGGCTTTGAACCAGACCAGTGACTCATTGCAATGAACATTTGCCAGTAAAGCTGACTGGAAAAAATGGTACACTATGTGACACACAGAAGCTCCCAGTGCCACTAGAACAAATGAAGAGGTGTTGGAGAGGCAGGAAAGACAGAGAAACAAAGAAGTGTTTTTTTGTTTTTTTTTTTCTTGTTTGTTTTTTGTTTGGGGGTTTGCTTTGCTTTGCTTCACTCTGTTCTTGTTTGGTTTGTTTGCTTGCTAGCTTGCTAGCTTTCTTTGGTTTGTTTTAGTTTGATTTTTAAAAAATTTCTTGGGAGGGTGCTGTAGGGGTGAGGGGAGGATATGGGGGGACCAGGAGATGAGCAGAATTAAGGTGCATGATGTGAAATTCCCAAAGAATCAATAAAGAAATTATGTTAAAAAAAAATACAACAATCACTATCTGAATTGAAGAATGTTAAACACATAGGACATTTGCATCTATGCTTTTATAAAAATCTTGCGAGTGTTTCACAGGACACATACTAGTGACCACAATGCTTATTAGCTTGCCAAATTCATCCATCTTGATTTTTGACAAATGTAGGTCATCTATGTCCTAATTTTTCATCTTCTTGTAGAAAGCAGTGTTTCTATCACTGTTTTGTTTTTTTTCTAGAGCTATATCTGAGGTTCATAATAAGCAGCAATTATTCCAGGCCTTCCATAGATTCATAATCACATACAATACACACACACACACACACACACACACACACACACACACACACACACTTCTGACATCTCTGTGACTACTGTGTTATAGATAACCATTCACCTCCTTGGTTTCAGAGAACTATTGATCTTCTTTTTTATCAAGTTAAATTCTGCACTTAAGTCTGCTCAACTCTGTACTAGGCACATATTTCAGCTGGCCTTAGAGGATCTAGGTTTTGGTTTCCATATCTTCATATCTCATGTCATCTTTTCATCAAGGCTAGTCTTCAACACCCTAGTCAATAAGGTAAACAGCCTTCACCACCACCATCACCTGTGTGTATGTGTGTGTGTGTGTGTGTGTGTGTGTGCAAGTGCATGTCACACACACACACACACACACACACACACACACACACACACACTCCATTCTGCTTTGCCCTAACTTTCCCCCTAGAACTCATTGTCTCCTAACTCTCAATGCTCAAAGACTTTGCTCAGAAATGTGGCCATTGTTGACAACTGCTGGGAGTTAGTCTCCAATTCTTGGAGTAGGCTGCCTGGCAGAAATGTTTTGGTTTCCCTTGGAGATTTTCATGACAGGTTAATCTAACACTGCCACTTATGATGGAAACCCATAGCCACTCATGACTGTTCTCTCATGACCCTAGAGGGACTGCAGACTGCCAGGAAGGAGTTAGCCTTGGGTATGAGTCTAATCTCTACTCCAAGCACCTTCCTCAACTCTACTTTATGCATCTCCTCTGTTGGCTAATTTTAATCTATATTATTTTGTCCCTATAAATTATTGTAACACCTTTGAGTGAGTCCTTTCTGTGAGTACTTTTAGTGAATTATCAATCAGAAGGTGTCTTAGGGCCCCAATCTGTGCTGTAGAGTGTAGGCATGCATACCTTTCTCAACTTGGCAATTATGCCCATGTCTTGTTATTAGCCACTTTCACTAGAATCTAAGCTCCACAAAGGCAGGCACCTCTGTGTGTTTTGTTCACTGGTTTATTCCAATAGAAAAGTGCGTGTAGTAAACAGCTACTGAACAAGACTTGTTTAACTATTGATTGAATGTATTTCAGTAGCCACTTTCTGTGCTATACATTATTTTTGCTTTCCAATGATAAAATAGTTTATCATTTTACCTCATTACATTACTTAATTTCCATTTACATTTATTTTCAAAAACTAAAATGCAGAGTGGATAAGTTCCTCAATGTCTTCAGAAAATGGAAAGGAAATTATTTTATAATTTGATAAGGTGTATTTATTATTAAATGCATTTTAAATTTTATTATCAACCAGGTTGCACACAAAAACATGACACCCCCAAATTAACCAGACTCAAAGACTATTCAACCCAGTGAATTTCTGAATAGTTACAGTAGCCTTTTGAAACAGAAGCTGTGGAGCTTCACATTAGATTTTATACTTTCACTATCAAACATACTTTATATACTATCGACTACCAGAACCAAAGCATTCCATGACAGAGTTAGAACTAGGAAAACAATTAGCTTTAGATCCTCTTTTATAACTCATGCACATTACCTTCCTCATCCCCTGATACTTTGCCATTCTTGTTTTCTTTTCTTCATGTTATACTGTACCCACATGTGCATTTGTTCACATATATACATATATGATTGGCTGGATTCTGCATATTTCTTGGAGAACATGGGGCTCTTTCACGTCTGTGTAGGACCTTGCTTCATATTACACATTTTAAGTCCATCCGTTTCCTCACATATATTGTGGTTTCCTATTTTTAGAGCTGAATAGCATTCCATTGTATATACATACCATTTTTTCTTACTCACTTATCTGAGAACGAATTATCCCTTCATCTGATAATGGGTGGGAAGTTTTAAAGAGTGTCTGATGCCTGTCATATTTATGGAGGTTGTGTAATAACAGTGGGGTTAAACTGAGGTCTACTGTCACACTTCCCTAACAAACTCCATGAACTTGCCATCTGAATGAGAGTCAAGAGGTATAAACCAACATACAGTTAGCAATCTCCAGAAACATATGAAATGGGATCAACAAGTGTGGTGGTTTGAAAAGGAATGGCCCCCATAGGTTGGATAGATCTCATAGATTTGAAAGCTTGGTCACCAGGGAGTAGGTGTGGCCTTGTTAGAGGAAGTGTGTCATTGGGATAGGCTTTTAGATTTCAGATGCTCAAGCCAGGCCCAATGGCTCACTCTCTTTTCTTGCTGCCTGCCAATCCAGATGTTGAACTCTCAGCTCCTTTTCCAGCAACATGGTGTCTGCCTGCATGCCACCATGCTTTCTGCTATGGTGACAATGGACTAAACCCCCAAACCTGTAAGCAATTCCCTAATAAGTGCTTTTCTTTATAAAAGCTGCCATGGTCATGGTATCTCTTCACAGCAATAGAAGACCCTGACTAAGATAGCAAGTCAGTAGGTAAAGGCATACATTTTTCACTTCCAGTCATCACACCAATAGCTCAGAAAGGTCTCTGCAGAACTGGCCTAAGAAAGGCTGAATCTTGACTTTTGCATACTTTCACACTGTCTGTCATTGTTGTCTGTCATTGTCAGGGATGTAGCTACACAGCTCTGCAGAATTTCAGGGGACAAAATGAAAACTAACAGTCCAAACCAAAGACAAAAAGGATTCACTCACCTCTGTCAGTGGATCTCATCTGTTCATAGAAAGCATTTTTAAGCCAAGTGGCTGTGGCAAATGCCTTTAATCCCAGTACTCTGGAGGCAGAGCCAGGCAGATCTCTGTGAGTTCAAGGACAGCCTGGTCTGCAGAGCGAGATGGAGGACAGGAATCAAAACTACACAGAGAAACCCTGTCTCAAAAAACAAACAAACAAACAAATAAAACAACAGCAAAGAAAGAGAAGATATTTAAAAAACTATTATTCTTGTTCATGTTGCATCAACTTTGAATGGTGAGAAAGTATCACAGATGTGCAGAGACCTATTATAGCATATCGAAATTATTTTGCCTAATAAATGTCATCAGCATGCATTTCTTTCTTTCTTTCTTTCTTTCTTTCTTTCTTTCTTCTTTCTTTCTTTCTTTCTTTCTTCTTTCTTTCTTTCTTTCTTTCTTTTTTTTTTTTTTTTTGTGTGTGTGTTTTGAGACAGGGTTTCTCTGTGTAGCTTTGTGCCTTTCCTGGAACTCTCTTTGTAGCCCAGGCTGGCCTCGAACTTGCAGAAATCCTCCCGCCTCTGCCTCCAGAGTGCTGAAGTTAAAGGCACACGAGGCCACACCTGGCAGCATGCATCCTATATGTGAGTGCCAACCTCAGCACCGCTAAGACAATTGGTCTGCTTTGTGACACATTTAAAACCACCACCAGATGTTTATCACTCTAATTGGTGGCACGAACCTGGGAGAGTGGGCCTAAACATGAGGTCCCCTAAAGTCTCATGCAATAGCCAACTTCATTCAGAGCAACTTAGACTCTGAGGGGTAAGTGTGGTGATATTTTAATTGTGCTGAAATGTGATTTTATTTGTATGTTAATAAATAAAGTTTGCCTGGAGATCAGAGGTCACATAGCAAGCCATAAGCAGAATCAGGAGGTGGTAGCACATGCCCTTAATCTGACACATGGAAAGCAGAGTCTCTGTGTGGTTAAGGACACAGCCAAGCGTGGTGACAGGAGCCTTTAATGCCAGTACCAACCAAGACCTGGAAGTCTGTATAGACAGGCCGTGGCAAGGAAGTCATGTGGCTGGGCTTAGAGCCAATGAAAAGGCAGAATAGAAAGGCAATAAAAACACAAGTCAGACAGGAAGAAACTCTCTGTCTCTGGGGAAGTGACAGCAGCGAGGTGGTAAGATAAGGTAGTCATGTGACTCTTCGCTAGTGCTCCGATCTCTTTGGCTATTACCTCTGTATTTGGCTCTGTGTTTCTTATTTAATAAGACTGTTTAGAAATTTAGAAGAATCACCTGAGTAAGATGTCCAATCACAAGGACAAGGCACACATGGTCAAAACATGTTTTTCCATAGAGGCATCTAAATAACAACAGCTGAAGTGAACTCCCTTCCTACTTGGAAGGAACAGGAAAACACATTCCAAGAACAATTCTTTATCTAAAGAAACTGAGGTCACAAAACTTTCATCTTGTTCTCTTGGAATTTACTCACAAGCACTCAGAATTCCCCTCAGAAGACTCCATTCTCTGATTGTGTTCTGACTACCAGATATCTAGCTGTCGTACTATCCACACTCACTTTGTAACCAAGGTTAGTTCAAATTTGAAATTCTCTTACCTTGGCCTACTACACAGCCATGGTTACAAGCCTGCTGTCACCATGCTGTCTTCGTCTGGCTGTTAGGTTCTGTTGTCACACTCTGTAACCCATGCTGGCCTACAGTTCATTAACTAGCCAAGGCTTACCTTAGACTTACTGTGGTACTCTTACCATAGTCTCCTAAGTACTAAGATTACAGGGGTGAGCCATTTACAACCAGATCCCAGTAAGAATTCTAAACTTATTTTGATACTCCACGGAGATAAAAATGTTCTAATGTAATTTTTACTGCTATGCATGCATGATATGATCCAAAACTAACCATGTTGCATATCTCTCTGGTGTGGAACATACCTGTTATGCCTCTCACCTTCCATTTCTCTGATAATAGTGTCCACTTTATCATTATCATTCATGCCAAAAACAACAAATGTGTTATGTATAGATGTAATTCTAAACAGTCTTATTAAATAAGAAACTCAGAGCCAAATAAAGAGTTAAAAGCCCAAGAGGTCAGAGCACTAGCAAATAGCCTTTAGCTTACCAGTCACTGCCATCCTTCCCCTGAGAGAGAGAGACCTTCTCCTGTGTGACCCATCTTTTTATTGCCTTTCTGTTCTGCCTTCTCATTGGTTCTAAACCCAACCACATGACCTCCTCATCACTGCCTATCTATACAGACCTCCAGGTCTCTGTGGTTGGTACTGGGATTTAAGGCATGTGTCTCCATGCTGGCTGTGTCCTTGAACACACAGAGACTTTTCCTGCCATATGATCAGATTAAGGGCATGGGATGGGCTACCACTGCCTGACTTCTCAGAATTTCATAAAAAAAAAAAAAAAAGTAAATATAGTAACAAATAGTAAAGGATTAAAAAAGGATTTTTCCATAACTGTTACATTTGTGAAAGCCAAGCATGCATACATATGTGCATATATGCATACACACACACACACACACACAAACACACACACACACACACACACACACACACACACACACACACACACACACACACATACTCACACACCACTATTCCTGCTTGTTTTAGTTACTTGTCTGTTGCTGTGGTTGGATCCATAATGGCAGAAGGAAAAAAAAAAAGGAGCTGGATCAGCACCAGAGAGCTCACATCTTGAACCAAAAGCACCAGAGAAAGAAAACTAAATTTGGCACAAGTCTGTTTATTCGCAAAGCCCAGTGATGTACTTCCTTAAACAAGGCCACACCTCCTACTCTTCCCCAAAACCAAATATTTAAATGCCAGAGCCTATGGGAGACATTCTATTCAGTTGAAATCTTTTTGGTTTTTCTTCTAATATCCTTCTTACTCATATACTCACCATTAAATTCCCAGTGTCGTTTTTTTGATTTTTGAAATCTGTAGTTCCCATCTGCCTGGATCATTACCATGAAACCACATCACCACCATCAGATAGTCAGGGCCTGATTCTTTGTTGCAGACACTATAGCAGTAAAGGTTTTTTTCAGTGTTACAGCTCAGATATGGAACTTCAAACAGGCAAAGTTTTCAGTCTTCTCAGTAAGCACAATTAGCCCCAAACTGCAAACCAATCCCAGGTAAAGATGCTATGGCCAAAGAACACAGAGAGCATCTGGCCATCTGGCAGCACTGTGGCAGTCCCAGCACTCTACTGAAATAACAGGTTGTCTTCGTACTCCTGAGCCCAATTGGAAGGTAACAAGGCAGAGAGTAGCAATGATCCAGAAAATGAGGAAGGGACAAGTTGACACAGTAAGTACAGATGCCAGCCATTTCTCCTACGTCTTAAGACTCCAGCAGTGCTCTGGAGATGAGGTCAAGCAAGGATTGCTAGAAAATCTTCTGTTAGGGAGTAGTAGGTGTTAACAATGAGCGAGGAAAGTGTCATCATCTCCTTATGTGTTATAGTTCAAAGTAAAGAAATAGTCCAACAATAGACTACAAAGGCACACCAAGTTCACTCCTGCACACTGCTTCAGGGATGTCTTAGGACAGAGCTGCACACAAAAGTCCAGTGCTAGTCACTATGCTACGGTTTAAATCTTGAGAAGCTGAGTACACCTCAGTTGGTAGAGTTCAGGCTTAATAGCCAGAACTGAATAAACGGAGCATGGGATTGTATACCTGTAATCCTAGCACACAGGAAGTGGAGGCAGAAGAATTAGAAATTCATGGTCTTTCTCAGTTGTCTTAGTAATTTCAAAGCCAGCCTGGGCTACATGAGACCCTGTCTCACAAAAAATTCTATGTTTAAAAGTTATTCTGTATTTTTCTCACAGAGAAGGAATTATTAAACAATAGGAAAAAATAAGACTTCATAGAATTTAATGAGATTTATATAAAATAGATGTATCATCTATAAGGAAGACTTGATATTGACGACCAGGATACAACAACATAAGGATCATTTTCCTCACCCAACAAGCAGTCCAGCAGGAGCAATGGTTGACATCTTAGCATACTGAGACAGACCAGTGGTTATCTTGATAGCTGTCACCAGGGGTGGAAAGTTTGCCAACATCAAAGATCACAACTGGATGGGGTGAGGCAATTTCAAGTCCAGGTAAGAGAGACTGCCCAGTTTTCTCATATCTTTTTATATAGAAGAACTGTTCTTGTACTTATATTGATTCTGATTTCCATATAACTTTCACGTGGGACTGGTTTAATAGTCTCTTTCCAGAAGAAGTACATATGAAAAAGATCAAAGAGATGGAAGGGGCTGAACTGTACATTGCTGTATTTCTCTTCACCTTGCTTGCTCATTTTCACTGTATATCTGCATAAGAGTGGTAATGTGACACTGTCAATATTAGGCTGTCTTGAAATCTCTTCTGCCAATATCAATGCAAAACTCTTCAATATAGCCTCAGGCAGATTTTTAGGACAAAAAGCAGCCACATTCTTTGACAAAATGTCACAAGAATGGTCTCTAGGTCACTTCCTAATATTGTTCTCCTCTGAAACTGTTTGAGCTGGACCAGCATAGTTCAAATTGCCCTAAGCACCACTGTCTTCTAGTCTCCTACTAGGATGGCCCACTAAGTCCCACTTGAAGTTGTCAACTACTTTTCTTGTCCAAAGTCCACATTCTACCAACAAGCAGCATGGTCAAGCCTGTCACAGCAATACCTCAGCCCCTGGTACCAGCTTCAGTCTTAGTTAGGGTAACTATTGTGATAAATACTTTTACCAAAAGCAACTTTAGGAGGAAAGAGTTTATTTGGCTTATATTTACCCTTCACTGTTTACCATTGAAGGAAGTCAGAACAGGAACTCAAGCAGGGCAAGAATCTGGAGGCAGAAACTGTACCTGTAACTCTAGATCCAAGGGATCCTACACCTCTGGCTTCCATGGGTACCCTAACATGTGCATCCGGTCATCCTCACACACATGTGCATACCCACACACAGACATAGGCACACAGCTAAACATAAAAATGTTTAATATTTGTTTTAAAATTTGCCCATTACCAACCTTATGAAAACAATCCCCCTTCCTTTAGACACTTTAACCTTCTTTGCATGGTTATAATCACTGGAGCATATTAAATGTCAGTCGCCAGACTGGCCATCCTGGCCTCATTCTGTCTTTGCATAAACTTGTTCCTGGTTAGTATTTATACTTTTATAGCTGCACTTTGTATAATTCTAGATTGCATAGTTTTATATTATAATAAGTGGGTGCCAAATTCTACCAAATGCTTTTTCCAGTCATCTTCTCTACACAACACAAAATCTCTTCATGCAACTATTACAACAACTTGCCAATTTTTACAGAATTTCTGTTGAACTCATGATTTCATGAAGTAGGTCAATTTGTGGAGAACTGATACTTTAGCAATTTTGAATCTTCTGTTTAACTTGGTACTTCTTTAATTACTTTCCTCAGTGTAATATAACATATGCATTTGCTAAAATGTACCAAATGTTCTAGTGAACATTTGATTATTAATAAGTTATATCTCTAGTTAAATAATGGGGAAAAAATTACCATTTCTATGTCTGTCCAGAAATGAGGGCTAAAAGAGAATGATTAGTCCAAACCCAGTAAATGGTTTTTGTTTTGTTTTAAGTATCCAAGACAAGCTAAAATAAAAAGTTAAGTAACCCTAGTTCAACCAGCAGGAGCATCTTTTTGTATAAGCACCATTGCCTCCTAATTATTTGGGAATGTGAAACATGCTGATATAATAATCAAAATGTAAGATGAGCATCAGATATTTGAGAACTACACACATGATTGGGATGTCTTAGCTTGCTTTCTATTACTATGATAAATAAAACACCATGACCAAAAGCAACGTGGGGAGCAAAGGGTTTATTTGTCTCGCATTTAGATCACTGTCCATCATAAACAGAACTCAGAAGAGAACCTCGATGCAGGAACTAAAGTACAGGCCACAGAGTAATGCTGCTTACTGGTTCACTTCCCATGGCTTGCTCAGTCTACTTCCATATACACCTGCCAAGGGTAGCATCACCCACGGGAAGCTTGGCCTTCTTATATCAGTCATCAATCAAGAAAACACATCCACAGACTTGCCTACAGGTCAATTTGATGGAGCCTGTTTCTTACCTGAGGTCCCTCTTCCTCTCTGTGATAGTTTCAATAGAAATGCCCGCCATGGGCTCATATATCTGAATGCTTGGTCATCAGGGAGTGGCACTATTTTGAAGGATTAGGAAGTGTGTCCTTATTGAAGGAAGTGTGTCACTGGGGATGGGCTTGGGGTTTTCAAATGCTCAAGCCAGGCCCACAGTCTCTCTCTGCCTGCTGCCTGCAGATCCAGATGTAGAATTCTCAACTCCTGCATGCTGCCATGCTTCCTGTAATGATGATAATGGAACAAACCTTTGAAACTGTAAGCCAGCTCCTAGCAAATGTTTTCCTTTATAAGAGTTGCCATGGTCATGGTGTCTCTTCACAGCAATAGAATTCTAAAATGCCATATGACCCTATCATGTGTCCAGTTAGTGAAAAACACTAACCAGCATATGAAGAATACCAGCAACTCTCAGAAGAGAAAAAAAGTCAAATTCTTCCCTTTACTGTAATTTCTGAACTGTTTTCATAAATATATTAGTTAACACCATATAGACATGTATATAAATGATAACCTACTCAGAAAATACTTTAGTTATTATAAGACTATATTTGGGAACTGTCTTAAATCAAAGCTTTGAAAGCTGAACTAAGATCTGTGTGTTAACCACATCTTTCTGAATATTATTGCTAAGTGGAGCTCACACTGTTTCTTGACTAAAACAAAACTGACAGAGAAGTTAATGCCATTTACTTCCATCACAAAGCCCACGTGGCACCTGAAGTTATGAAGCAGAAAGTAGAAATATGTATATTGCATCGAGAATACCCAGTTCTGACTATATCTTCTGTGTTGAGCAGATTCGTTCATTATTGATGCAAAACTGCTGCAGCAATTCATGGTTTATATGAGACGAATGTATTGTATTTGAAGAACTTATATTTTCTTTCGAGATATTTGAAACATGATCCATCTGCCATTTCCACCGTACTTTTGATATGAACCAGTTAATCTCAGAACAACATGAAGAGCATTGATGCTGCTTTTTCACATCAGTTTGCTTTGCTGACCTGAATGACATGGAGAAAGTTAGTATATTACATGACCTCTCTTCATTAGACCCAATGCTGTTTGGAACCAGCTTATTCATCAGTTGTTTTTGGTCATCTACCCACCTGTCTCTGGTGAAAACTCACACAGTTTTGGTGCTGTTGCTGTCCGTTCATTCATTTTCTGAGTTTTGCAGACATCTTGGAGCTGAGCAAAGCTAATTTTCTAATCTGTTTTTTGAAATTGTTGATCAAAAGCCCATACAAGAGGTCTACCACTGATCAAAATGTAGAGGACAAATGACTATGAGCACCCAGCCTCAAATGATACATTTGCCATGTAACCCCTATATCTAAAGATCAGGAAATATCACAGGAGTGGGGGCAGAGAGACTGTAAGAACCAAATGACTAGGAAGTCTGCTGCTAGACAGTGTCTTGCAGACATGACAGGAAAGCTGCAACCCATGAAATCTCAGCAATATAGTCACCTAAATAATACCTGCACATTAACACCACCAGTTGAAATGCCAGTATGGATGGGAGCAATCTCACAAGGTCCTACCCCTAGATGAAGAACTACAGGCAGTAAGTGGCTGTAGAGAGAGGGAAGATCCTCTTTTTTCCAGCAATGAGTCCCTGATAGATTGTTCAATTCCATGTGGTCAGCTCTAAACACATATTCATATGAGTAACAATAGATAGATTTAACAGTGTGTGTGTTTGTGTTTCTGTGTGTGTGTGTATAAAACAATAATAATTAAAGAATGTTGCTGGAAGGTTTCTCCAGTCTCACCCAGTCCCAAGGTCCTACAGCTGCTTATAAAATAATCATTCAGAGGCTTAATACTCGTTACCAATTACATGGCCTATGGCAGGCTTCTTGCTAGCTAGCTCTTATAACTTGACGCATTTCTATTAATCTATAAGTTGTCACATGGTTGTGGCATTGCTGGCATTTTCACATTTTGCTTTCCTGGCAATGCTAGCATCTCTCTCTACCCTCTGCCTTTCTTCTTCCTGTTCCTTTCTTCAATTCCCAACCCAGCTACAACCTGACTTGTCATAGGCCAAACAGCTTTATTTCTCAACCAATCAGAACAACACATATTCACAGCATAAGAAAGACATCTCACAGCAAAAGAAGGTCATGAATTTGGGAAGGAATTGGGGGCAGGACATGGGGGGAATTGGAGTGGGAAGAAGGAGGGGGTAGAAATGCTGTAAATACAATACTAATGTATGAAATTCTTAGAAAATATTTTAAATTAATTTTTAAATTAAAAAAAAACTGTAGAAGAAAAACAAAGCAAATAACTTCTCAGAAGTTCGGACAAAAAAAGTTTCAAATAAAAGTTTTGTTATGATTGTTGTTGTTTTAATGTAAAACACTTCCTGCCAACAACAACGTTTTTCCTACGGAGGTAACACAGGCAGCTTTCCCCAGGACTGTTCTTAACATCATTTTCAGTTTCCTCAGTGTAATCGCATTGTTCTATAGATTGGCAAAAGCTCACTTGAAACACATAGTCCTTGAGGCAATAAGATATGGCGTTGTCTGGGTGACTAGTGTCGTCTCGCTGACACTGTGAGTGCTGCTAGGCTTCACGCCATTCACATTTTCCTTAGAAAACAAATCCATTGCTTTGGTGTGGACTTTCCCTTTGCAGTCTTTTCCTGGGTTATTTTTTTTTTCTTCTCTACTGCCCCAGTACTGATCAGAGACACAAAGGTAGAAAATGTATTTTCAAATAATCCCATAGATCCCAGCCACCGTACAAACTGTATTTGAAGAAATAGAATGTCTTTGAAGAAAATAACATTTAAAATCCACTCTTGAAACCGTGGCATAGGACTTACGTTAAAATAGGATTTTTTTTCTAAATCTCTCTTTAAGACGTTATCCTTTCAAATTTGATTTATGTAGCTGCTGGTTGAAGAAGCTCTTTTTAAATAATTGCCAAGAGAACAAAATAGGAATCAAAGTGTCAAATTCCCTAACATTATTTTGTAGGTAGCCTTAAATACTTCTTTAATACCTGCGAGAAATCAAATATTGGTAATCTGCCTCTGTCCATTTCTCTCTTCTCAGATAGCTAATGGCATGCATTATACTTGCCTGGCTCTGTGTACCTTTCATTTCATGCAAAGCCTTTAATCCTTCTCTTTTTAGATAAAATGCCATAACCACAGTGTAGTAGGTTAAGATTGATTGACAAGTGCATATAATTATAGCTTCAATGGTAGAGTATGTTTTACAGTTGAAAAAAAAAAACTGCACAACCTTGAAAATAAAGAAGTTGTGCCCTTTCTCTGGGATGAAAGAGTCATATCAAATTGATTCATTTCTTTGCTGGAATGAAAGGAAAGATTTCCGGTAACAAAGAACACCACCCAAAAGGCCACTGGAGGCTGTCTGTCCTCGCTTGACAGGGCTCTACCAATAAGGGAATCAAAGGAGATCAAAAGAGGCCCTTCTGGAGTTTGCCTCCTTTGACTCTGCGTCCTACTCAGAGTTCATGCATGGTTGGGAGCAGACAGAGATAATAGCTGAGAAACATAAACCTATGAGACATACAAATGTGTGGTGCAAGTGAATAAAAAGCAAGAGCTCCATAAGATGAAGCAAGCATCCTCTACCTCACCCAGCCTTAGGTTTTAGCACAGTCTACCACAACTCATGTTACATTTCTCTAGCATTAGAATTTTTTTTTCAGTCAGTGAAGAACCAAATACCACAGAGGGTGGATTGTGGGTAAAACTGGAAAGTCAACATACCGTCTGGGGACCTGGCTCAGGCAGTAAGAGTGGAAAGAGTGGTTCCACCAATGTCATGTGAGGAAAGTATGTGTGGGTAGGTATATTTGCATGCAAGCATGTCTTCTTTCATTGATTGAGGCATTTGAACACTTACTGTGGGCCGGGTATCATTCTAGGTTTTGGGAGAAGTGTCAGGAATAATCAATCACTAGCCTTGTAGAATTAATATATTAGTGATAGGGGCATTGTGATGGTTACTTTTTTGGTTTGTTTTTGTTGTTGTTGTTTTAACAACTTGACACAAACAAAAATTCCATCTGGGAAGAGGGAACTTCACTCATGAAAGTATTTCTGCTGGATTGGCCTGCAGGCAAGCCTGTGCGCCATTTCTTGATTAATGATGGATGTGGGAGGACTCAGCCCACTGTGGGTACTGCCACCCCTCAGTAGGTGGTTCTGGAGTATATAAGAAAGCAGGTCCAGCAAGTCACAGGGGACAAGGCTTTAAGCAATATTCCTCTATGGCTGCTGCAGCAGTTACTGCCTTGAGTTCCAATCCTGACTTCTCCTTCAAGATGGACTCTAAGATGTAACATGAACTGAATCCTTTCCTCATCAACTTGCTTTTGGCCATGGTTTTTGTCACAGCAATAGAAAGCAAACTATAACAGGTATATAATATGCTAATAAAGGCATATTGTGTTCATTAGTGCTGAGTGCTTTATTATAGACCACTATACTGGAAAGAGGATAGATACTCCAAAAAGAGGGTGCTGTACCAAATAAGGTGGTTATGGAAGAACACTATAAAAAGATGAATTGTGAGCAGATACCTACAAGCAGGTGTAATGTGGCTTTTCCAGAATAAAATGTTGAAATCAGAGGGCATTTAAAATCTCCAGAGTGAGGCCATTTTTGATATGTTCTAAGAAGCAAAATGAAACAATTAAATAGAATGGTACACAATGAAATTCCTTAGGGAAGGAGGACAGTGAGGAGGATCCCAGCTAAGGAATGTGTAGGAGAACAATATCATGGAGAGAAAGCTTCTGAGTGTGATTGACATTAAATGGTATGCACAGCAGCGCAGACAATTTCCAAATGGTCTCCAGGGAAACTGAAGTAGAGTCTGGCCACATGGATGGAAGTCAGGTAAGAGGGTAAGGACCACTGCAGTTCTGAGGCGTCATAGTCTTCTCATGGCAATGGAGAATATAATGAGTCTTTCTCTGTCCCACCAGCCAACTCCCAAATAATGACACACAGACTTGTTAATTATGAAACTCAGCTTAGGCATATTTCTAACTAGCTCTCATAACTTAAATTAACCCATTTCTATTAATCTATGTGCTGCCATATGGCCCGTGGCTTTTACCTCTCCTGAATGCCCTGCTTCCTCTGCATCCAGCTAGTGACTCCTCCATGCTTAGACTCATCTCCTCTAAGTTCCACCTAACCTCTTCCTGCCTAGCTATTAACCTTTCAGCTATTTAGAAAACCAATCAGAAAACACCTTGGCAAAGACACATCTTCACAGTACACAAAAAGATTATTCTACAGCATTTCCCCCTTTTGTCTAAATAAAAAAGAAAGGTTTTAACACTATCACAGTAGAACTATATACAATAAGAACAATTATCAGGTATTCTCTAAACTAAAAGGGGAAGTTTTCACTCCAACAATAAAACTATATACAATAAAAACAATTATCAAGTAAGAATTACAATGACAATATCCAGGCCATTTGTATTTGTAAAATTTGGAGAAAGTACTGTATTATCTATCCTATCTCAGTCTAAACTTTTATACCTAAACCATTTTCTGTCATAACTTGTATTACCATCCTATGTAGCAGCATGTAGATTAATAGAAATGGGTTAATTTAAGTTATAAGAGCTAGTTAGAAACAAGCTTAATCTAAGGCTGAGTTTCATAATTGATAATAATAAGTCTCTGTGTCATGATTTGGGAGTTGGTGGTCCAAGAAAGCCTTGTTACAGAGAATATGCAAGAGGATTCTTTGCTGGCTAGATTAAGGATGTCTTAAGACAAGGACAAAGATGTTTCTGCTCTCATGCAGTTCAGAGCCTTACACGCATGCCCATAATGAATGTCTGATGAACTAGCAAGAGTTAAGTAGGATAGCCAAGATGACAGGAGATGAAATTGAAGACTCTGAGTATGTCAAGAAAAGAGTCCCTAATGCAAAGTTTTTTTTTAAAAATAGGCACAGAGGACTTTTTCTGCTCCTCAGTGAGTTCTCTGGGACATGAAAAAGCTGCCTTGTGTCAAAGCACCACCAATGTTGGCAGCTTACAATACTCTCATTGAGAGAGAATAATTCTCTTTGTCTTCAGAAAAAAAATCTACCTCTTTAGGTTTTTCCTCAAAGGCATAACAAATGAGATGCCTATTAAATTGATTCTGTTCTTGAAATACAGAGCCAGAGACAGCAAGATCCACTATGCCTTTCCTTATTATTATGTTACTCTAAGCTACCTCTTCAATGTAAACATCCAGTGTTTTCCCAGAACATACCTCCAGCCCCCCATCCTCTCCCTTTCCCCCATCCCCTCCTGTTACTCTTCTATCTTCATGCCATCCTTACAGATATGATACTATGTATTTATTTCACACAAATGAGGGCGACATAGCACATTTGTCTCTCTGATGCTGACTTACTTTATTTAAAATGATTGTCTACAGTTATATACATTTGCTTGCACTCAATATAACTACATTCTTCATGAATGAAATTTTTGGTAGTGCAGGCAACCCATGTTTTCATATTTCCATATAGTTCTACAGTCTAAAAGGCACCTAACTTGGTTCCCTAATGTAGCTATTGTAAGCAGTGTTGGAATAAGCATGAATGTGAAAATATGCTGTTGATACTGTCATGTGTACAAGGGATTAATTGACAGCAAAGAAACGAATATTCAGAGATCTGGTTTTGCTCAGACCCATGTGTTTCATTTAAATTAAGGATAATAAAGTTTATACATCACCTAATCATAGGATAATAGTCAGTGCATAAAACAGCACTCTCTTTCATAGAGAAGTAAGAGATAGTTTATTGTGGGGCCATATTGAGTAACCATGGCCTAAGAATACAAATTTAGGTTATGCTAAATTCCATGTTCCAATATAGAAACAGTTTAACCAAGTTTTATAATTTTACAGAAAAAAGATCATAACTCGAGGCAAGTTTAAAATACAATTGGTAGGTGCATCAGAGAGGTGGTTTTGGCAAGCTGGTGGAAATTTCTCTATAGGCCTCAGATGCTATCTGGTGACATTCCCTAATGTTTAGGTTGGTAGATTCCAGAAGGCTTTTATCAACTAGTCACAGGATGTTAGTTCCAACACAAAAGTGGGTAAAGCTAACCCGAGTGAAGGTCACAATAGCCCCACTTCTCCACACTACTGAAGTTTTAATGAGTTAATCAGTCATTGCAGACTCAGGTTCTTTCCATGAATTTTCATTCACATGAATGTGAAAGTGTGCTATTATTATTGCCACATGGACTAGGGCTTGACAGTAAAAATAGGTAGTTTGACTCAGACCCATGCAAGCCACTTAAATTGAGTATGATAAAGCTTGTGTATCATCTAAGCTATAGGTAATACATAATAGAAAAGAGACTAAACATTTGGGGTTGGGCTTCTATTGGTGCTGTACTGTGAGAAAGTGAATGCCTAAAGAGCTAATAGTAGTCCAAACACTTTGTTCAGGCTTTCTGGTGCAGACTCATCTTGGTGTTGTCTTTCTGCCATTGTTGTGGTATGCAATTCCCCAGTGAGAAGATTTACAGGACCTTTTCAAAAGTATCTACTTTAGTCAGAGGGGTATTGCTTCAGCTGTATCTGGTTCTCCAGTGGTTTCAGTTCAAATTATCTACCAAATATGTCAAAAGCGGAGTGTCAGGGGTGTCACTGTTCGATCCTCTTTCTCCAAATGACTTTGCTTCTGACACTGTAAATAATTAATAATGGAATCTTCCTGAAACATAGTGGTCCTAGGCTACTCTAGAGCTCTCTGTAGACTGAGTTAGATTTACCTGCTATAAGACTGTGGTGGTTTGAATAAAAATGGCCCTCAAAGACTCATAGAGAAGCATTATTAGAGGTGTGGCCTTGTTGGAGTAGGTGTGGCCTTGTTGGAGGAAGTGTGTCACCAGGGGTGTACTTTGAAGTTTCAGAAGCTCAAACCAGACCCAGTGTCACTCTCTCTTTCTACAGATCTGCCTACAGATCCAGATGTAGAGCTCTCAGCTCCTTCTCTAGCACCATGTCTGCCTGCCTATCATAGAGCTTCTTGCTGTGATGATAATGGACTAAAACTCTGAATCTGTAAGCCAGTCCCCTCAATTAGATATTTTATTTTGTAAAAGTTGCCATGGTCATGGTATCTCTTCACAGTAATAGAACATAGACTAACTCAAAGACTATGCTTCTACTTCTCTGTGAGCTACCAGCTAGTGATCAGCCCAGTCCTTGTTTTACTTTTTATGGCGACCTAAGATCTCACTCAGCTGCTCAGGAAGGCCTTGAATTTGCCATCCTCCTACCTCAGCCTCCTGAGGAGCTGAAATTATAGTTTGTACCATGAGGCCTGGCTGGTTTGGTACTTTCTGGGCCCCTCAGAACTTAAGGCCTGCCTCTGGCCTAGCTGTTTAAACTAAAAGTAGACCATACTCAAGACTATTTCTTGTCCTAAAGGATGTTCTTGTTGCGCATGGCCTCCAGTTCTCATACATTTGGTGAATGTTTTTTTTTTTTTTTTTGAATATTCTCACCAGAAGTGTTTTTGTACACAGCTTCCAACTGAGCCTATGATAGGATCTGTTGACCATATTGACTATAACTAGTCAACATCAGGATAATCTATACCTTTTGTGAAAGTAGCCAAAATGCATTGTTCAACAGGTGTCTATGTTTCAGTATCACCAAATATGGTAAAATATTTGCATATATATATAAATATATATATATATATATATATATATATATATTAGTTCATTTAATTACATATTTACAGTTGAAATCCAGAAGATTTGGCCTATTTTCACTGAAGTTTCCTCAGAAAACATATCTATATCCTAAAATTATATTGGAATCTGAAGTAAGTATCTTTACAAGCTATATAAACATAGTAAATGTACAGTTAAGTAGATAACCAATAATGCATATTAATCAAAGTTTAGTGACAATTTAGGCAATTTTTATCTTTTATGATATTCCTAAACCTCAAATAAGTGTTTTGAATAATTAATTTTTACTTTAATTAATGCACATAACTCTTTTAATAAATTTAATTTAAATGCCAATTTAAGATTTAATTTAAAGTGCCACTCTCTAACACATACAGCCCAACCATACAAATGTTCTTAATGCCAGAGATGATTTACACTCTAAAATCCTCAGGGGAAAAAAATAGATAAAAAGCAAAATGGATCAGCACATCTTGAGTAGCTAAACCATTATTTACTGACTAGGTTAAGTACACGAGAGGGATATTGTCAAAACGCTCACCGCTGCAATAAAATTAAATCACGTCAGCATTTTTCACAGCCAACCAAAGAAATATGGAATACATAGAGACCTGTACTTCCTTTTAAAGGGAAAAAATCATCTCCTCAGCCCAATAGCCTACCTTTATCTGATGATTAAAGCCTAAGGATGTGATATTCCAGGCTTCCATAAAAATATAAAGTGTATCCATATACTGGATTTTATTAATCTCTTTTGATTTTGATCGCCTTGGTTTCATTCTTGGAATAAACCAGGAAATCTCTTTGTGCTTACATTCTAAGGCCTAATTACTATGATTTAAAAGTTGCAGTAACTTACAAGCTGTAAAACTAGTAAATTATATCCAGCCTGTAAGTAGAACTAATTATAAAGCTGTTGCTTGATTAAGGTGTTTATACTAAAGAGTATTAAAGGGATTAGTCCAAAGCTTTACATCCTGCAGCACAGAATTAATATGCGGGATTTAAACACTCAAATTAATTCAGGTATAGCAAACAATTATATGAAATAGGAACACTCGACCCAGCTAATGACCACACTAGTCCACCGAGCTAATTTATAAGCATGTACTTATTGACCTCTCCGCGTGTTCACAGAGGACTGTTCCCTAGCTAATTCCTGCCTGCAAGCCAGTGTCGCTGCTCTGCATTGCTGTTAGAGCCAGACACAAGCACACACCCTCTGCTTCCACCACACCGCTGCCTGCTTTGTCAGCGAAGCACCTTATCTTGCAAGTCGTACCCAGGAATAATAAACAGCATCATCATCAGGAAAATGCACTTACTAAGAACTTTCCATGAACATCCCTAGTTTCTTCAACAAACAGTCTCATTACACTCTACACTTGACCTTCCGGCAGCTTATCAGCTAATTGGGATAAATAAATTAGAAGCAGAAAGACTAGATTAAAATAATAACCAGGCAAGTGTAAAAGGCTTAAGGCTCCTCTGTCTAAAAGGGGCTGAGGCCATACTGGAGCCCACTGCCTATCCCTTTTCCAGAGTTCAGTGATAGAAACTCAGTTCAGAGCCCCCAGCAATCCACTCATTCATGATATTCACCCAGCAACTATAAAGCTTGTATCTTGTACAGTGAAGAACATTTGAAAAAGGAAATTAATAATGTGCCCTTGTTTCTATAAACATGCAGCTTAATAGAAAGGAAAGGCAAGCACACTCTTAATGATACACAGATTTGAGGGAGTATGGGCATGATAGAGACATGAAGATTAGGTGGGACAGATGCAGGATGAACCTGTAGGTAATGTGTATACAATACAGGAAGTGTTAGACCCGAAGGTTGGGTCAGACTTCAGACTTAATTGTCTTAAATGTAGAAATCTTTAAATGTAGAAAATTGCTTCAAGGTACCTAAGACTCATTGCTTAAAAATTTTGTATTTATACTGATCTAACAATTCTCCCCTCCTTCCTTCTTTCCTTCCTTCCTTCTTTCACTCACTCATTCTTTCATTCATTCATTCTTTTCTTTTTCTTTAGTTTATATGAGACAGGGTGTCTCTGTGTAGTCTTGGCTGTCCTGGAATTTGGTTTGTAGACCAGGCTAGCCTCAAACTCAGAGAACTGCCTGCCTCTGCCTCCTGAGCTCTGGAATTAAAGGTATGCACCACCAAGCCTAGCTCAAGAGCTAACAATTTTCAGTTTACAATATGTAAATGATAATGTGATTCCCCCACTCTTGATTTATGTATCCCAGGCTACCCTTGAACTCTTATTCACCCATCTCAGCCTTCTGAGTGCTGGGGTTATAGGCATGTACTACCATGTCCAACTTTATTTTCTTAAACTTAAGAATTCATTCATTCAGTACTTCCCTTCATTTATGGTGTCTTTGGCAATATGGTCTTCTGTTTGAGGAGATAATAAAGCAGCAAGCAAGAATAAAACATTTTTCTTTTCCAAATGGTGATGTTATAATAATTACCTTTATCCAAAGGAAGCTTTTGTTTGTTTGTTTTGTTTTGTTTTTTGTTTTTTTTCAAAACAGGGTTTCTCTGTGTAGATTTGCCTTTCCTGGAACTTGCTTTGGAGACCAGACTGGCCTCAAACTCACAAAGATCCACCTGCCTCTGCCTCCTGAGTGCTGGGATTAAAGGCATGTGCCACCAATGCATGGCTGGTTTTTGTTGTTGTTGTTTTTGTTTTTGTTTTTTAAGTATTTTCATGAGCACTAGAAAGTTCTTCATGATGGACCATCTAAAAACAGCAGCCCAATGGTGTTAATAACATAGTGCTGAAGGGAAGGATTGCTCAGTCCAGGCTCTAGACTTCCAGCCTTGGATGTGGTCCTCAGTTAATATGTGGTGGCTGAAATATTGAAAACATGGGAATATTGCCAGACCAGAAAACGTACTCCAGCTCCACCAGAGAGAGTTCCAGCCACTAGGGTAAAACAAAAGCAAACCAGAAATGACATAAATGAGGCTGATGTGTCAGGACCTTTGCCTTACCAAAGACTCTCTAAGAAGTTAAGACATCTGGCTCTCTTCATTCCTCCTTCCCTGACATATTCCCTCTGCAGCCTTTGGAAACATTGGAATCTAAGACAGACTGAATATACCTATATCAGATTTATCCCCCATTAGGACTAAAAGTACTGATATTAATGTCCCAAACCATATTTCATATGTAGGAACTGTCCAACAATCATTGTTAACTGAGTAGATAAATTTGTAGTGGATCATTTCTTCAGAGACAGTTATCTTCAGAGATGACCAGAACTGAGAGACATCTGGCATCTACTATAAAGGAGAAAAGTCCTCCAAGCCAGCCATCCAGCAAGCAGGCCATGTCAGAGGCACACAGAAACTGAGCTGTATGGTCAACATCCAGTCCCTGTGCAGAAACCCTGTTTCAGAATGATATGGAAACAAGAATTCGAATGTTTGATAAGCCTAGATTTTTTAAGAATCAGGAGAAGAGAATCATGGATCCATACTGTCAATAAAGGAAGAGGTAAGCACTCCTATGTTCTGAAACCAGTACACTTCACAGAGGAGACATTGGAATCCTAAAAGCTGGCACAAGGTCCTTGGTATAGTCAATTACTAACTAACTATGTATTTCTAATGGAAACTCCAAATAATCAGCTGGAGGAAAGCAGATGCAACTTCAGGCTACAGTTGAGTAGAGGAAACCATGAAATGGGGACTCAGACCTCAGAGAAAATCTGTATGAGTATTGGGGCATTCAACAAGCAGTACAGGGAACAGGGAGAGGCAAGTGGGGAGGGCAGCAGAGAAAACTGGTGTCTGAAGAAGCCCAGTGTCTGCATGTAAGGAGCTTAGAGTGTAAATATTCACATAGACACCGATCCACTGCCCCACAGACCCTTACTGTCTATGACTCTCTAGGTCAGAGAAGACAGGAGGACATATCAGATCTCAAGCTGCTTTTCTGGAAGTGTGTGTATGTGTGTGTGTGTGTGTGTGTGTGTGTGTGTGTGTGTGTGTGTGTGTGTGTGTATGTGTGTGTGTGTACCCTCAGCAGCCAACACACACAGCACCTGGAGCCTGTAAACCAGCAAAGGCTCCAAGAGCGACACCTTCAAAGGCATTAAGTCAACATAAGTCCTACTTCAGAAGGCTTGAAAGAAAAAGAAACGAAAGCAGGACCCAAGAGGCAGAAACAAGCACCACATGACTGCAGTAAAACTGGGAAAGAGTAAGACTTGCCTCAACTGCATTTCTCAAGTTGCTACCAAGCACATGGCCATTCTACCCAGCTATCCGTCTAGCTGTAATCTATCTATCTTGAACCCTCTCAGAAACTCAACAAAGGTGATGGCATGGTTTTCACTCTACAGTTGACCCCTCCTATCTCTGACAGATACAGTACATATTGCTTAAACGGTAGATGAAAAGATCAAATGCAATCGTTTGACTATAAATTCCATTCCCTGAAACACTGGGCCATTCTAAGACTGTTTTCATGGACATTAATGTTATTTAATATTGGTGTTATTCTATTATTCTAGATTCTCCACACGAATATAAAGTACTCTCTTTTTAAATGTATTTATTTGTGTTTAAAAACTATAGAGAAGGAAGTCACAAAGTGATCCAAAAATGTAATTTAATTTTCTAAAATGTCTGATGAATCCGCACTGTTCAGGAGGTGTTACACTACTGTAAAGTGCAGCTGTTCCCTGGAGATGTGAGAACTGTCAAAGTATCAATTGGATAAGACACTACTAGCCTTTTCCCCAAACTGTGGACTCTGAACTCTGAACTCTAAAGACTTTCTGTATAACAAAAAAGAGCAATTCTTATGTCAAATACTTGGGGGGAAGCTGCCTATTACCTCTTGTATTAACGGCTGCAGAAAAGGCTTTCAACAATCCCGTTCAACTCTCCATCTCTTTCGAGAGTGATTTACTAACAGTTAGTTTTTGAAAATTTTATAAAGCATTTACTAGTGTTTCGTGAGATGTTCATGGCTCATGAAATGTCCTTTAAGAAGCACTGGGGTGGTATAGACACATGGATTTGAGAGTGTTACAACAAAGAAATTACAGTGAATGTATATAAGAAGACCAGGGTCTGAAAGTGGTAGAGAGAGCAGCGTTGTGGCAGCAACCTCCATCTATTCTCATGAAGACACTGGACAGACAGAGGGACAATGGAAGCAGACGGGAAACTCAGTCCTACACCCAGCTCCATGGCTACAGTCAAGGCAGAAACCTTGCCTAATATGCTGTTCACACAGTCGACGTACATCACAGGTTTACTTAGGAAATGATTCAAAGTAGAAAACAAAGGCAAGACAGCAGATTTCAGTTATGGAGAGAGAGAGCAGAAATACATTTAAGACCCGTGGCTTATAAAAGATTAAATTCAGCGCAGGGTAGAAAGCGCTAAGCAAACTCTAGCTCTGCCGTTCCCAGGAATGTTGCACGCTGGCCTACTTGTTTCTTCTTATGTGTGCCATGTGGAATGTCTTTACTCTTCCAGGGGATGCCCAGCAAACTCTTCCTCAAAAGGGATCCAAAAATAAACAAGTGGCTCCTAAAACAAATAGACACTCTTGGCACTTCTAGAAGATGACTTTTTCTCCTACTGCTGTTTCCTTACATTAATGAACATAACCATAACTGTCAGTGGATAATGAAATTCACCCCACACTTACCATCCCAGTTCAATTATGCTGTTCTCTAAAGGTGAAAATTTCGCTGATGTATGTTCTCTTTTCCCCTGTGGAGGGGGTTCTCTGAGCATTTGTGTCTTAGTTAGTTGGTATGTTTTAGGATAAAAGCTCTTATCTGTCCAGAAAATTCTCTGATAATCTGGCTAAATCAGACCCTAACTAAAGAGCCAATGTACTTGTGATAATAAGGATCATATATCAAACAGCAACATGTCTATGTGAATGTTAATGAACTTGAAGGTGAACATGCAAGACAGAGCTTTTGGAAGAAGATAAACTAAGTCACCAAGTGTGGTAGTTTGAATGTAATTGGCCCCCATAATATCATAAGGAGTAGCACTATTAGGAAGTATGGCTTTGTTGGAATGGGTATGGCCTTATTGGAGGAAGTGTGTCACTATGGGGATGGGTTTTGAGGTTTCCTATGTTCAGGATACCACCCAGTGTCTCAGTTAACTTCCTCTTGCCTACAAGATGTAGCACTCAGCTCCAGCATCACATCTGACTGCATGCCGCCATGCTGTCCACCATGATGATTATGGACTGAGCCTCTGAAACTATAAGTGAGCCACTTGAATTAAATGTTTTCTTTATAAGAGTTGCCATGATTGTGTCTCTTCTCAGCAACAAAAACCCTAACCAAGACACCAAGTGTAGGGACATTTGTATGTGAACTAGTGAAATGCATCCTGCAGTTCAGAAATATGATCAATGACTCTGGGTTATACAGCTATACTGAAAGAAATATACCCGTTCTGATATAGGTCTAGAACCAAAATTTAGTAATTACAGTACAAAAAATGTCAGGCTTTTTTTCCCAAATAAGGATTCAAACAAGATCTCTGTATAACATGTAGTCAGTAAGGCTGCTTTAGAAAGGATAGTCTATTAAGTATATATGTGTTTGTGTGTGTATGAGGATCATGCCCATGGAAGCCAGAGGTGGGCATTGGGTTCCTTGTAGCTAGAGTTACAGGCATCGGTGAGCTTTATAATGTGGGTGCTGAGATCTGAACTCTGGTTCTATGATAAAGCAATAAATGATCTTACCCCTGAGCCACCTCTCCAACCCCAAGGTTGCTTTTGGTTTACTCCTTTCTTTTTTCTTTTTGTTCCCAATAGCAAACTTTTCCCCACCTTGAGTCATAACTATACCCTCATCCTGACTGGCACATGGTATTGTATATAAGGGAATGTTGGGGTGCCAGGCAATAGAGATCTGGATTTGAATTGTGACCTCTATCAAGTGATTAGAAATGACCATGAAAGGACCAGAGGAGAGGCACAGTTGATAGAGCATGTGCTTAGCAGGCACCATGTTCCTGGCTCTGGTGCCTCACTCCATGGAAAGCCTGAGTGCTTGTGCACATCTCTAATCACAGACCGGGAGGTTTTAGCCCATGACATGTTGTACTATAAGCAAAGCAGTTCATGCGTTCTCCTTCTTGTGTGGTCATGTTAGTCACTGCTTTTGATAGACTTGCTTAATATTCATAATGTATCTTTTGGAATGTCCACTTCATTCACTTGTACTCTGTGGTTTTTTTTTTTTTTTGTCCTTTCACTTAGGTAAAATGAATGATGAAATGGAATTAAAATTTTGTTTTATATTAACTTTAATCTGTGTGCACACACATACACATGTGTGTGTACATATGGATAGATAAATAATTGGTAAGCTTGTAAAACGTGACGTAGTTGAGTCATAGTCAGTCAAAACATCCAAAATGAGATGTTTGGATAGAGTAAGTATGGAAAATGTTGGTGAAATGCAGAGATAACTGTGCATGGATCACTTCCAGGCAAAAATGTCATTTGAAAAGATTCCAAAAGAAAAGGAAAACAGCAAACACGTTTAACATATTGGACTTCACTTCTGTGATGTTACAGCCTCAGGTGGTGCTGACATTTCTGCATTGAAAGCCCAGAACACTGATCCTTGATATTTTTGTACATACAGCTCTCACTGTTGAATAAAATATGTTTCTGTCTTTAAAGTATTGGGGGAAATCGTGGCACACATGATAGATCATGCATGACAAAAATGAACATTGCAGAATGTTTTATTCTAGCCATCTGTCAACATTTTCCCATAGATGATAGGATTTTTCAGTGTTAAGATGAAGTAGGAAAGCTTCATAAAGTAGCTAAGATTTTAAAGACTTGTATTTAGGTAGTAACTACACAGAACAGATGCAATTATGAAGCCTAAGTAAAAGTGATGTTTTCTGTGAGTTAATACTTCAATGGAATGACTATTTCATGTGTAAGTAAACTATATAATTAAATTATACTAACATCATTTAAATTCTGGTTTTATGTGCATTTACTTTCTACTCTCTTGTGATAAAGTTTGCCAGGAAGTACTACATTGGGGTGTGTGTGTGTGTGTGTGTGTGTGTGTGTGTGTGTGTGTGTGTGTGAGAGAGAGAGAGAGAAAGAGAGAGAGAGAGAGAGAGAGAGAGAGAGAGAGAGAGAGAGAGAGTTTTAAAGTATTTTAAAGCATTGGTTTTTAACATTTATCATAAGGCAGAAGACTTTTTAAATGAAAGTCATAAAATATTTCCAAGCAAAGAGGGGAAAGAACACAAAAGAAAGTAAATGACAAAGGAAGAGAACAAATCATTAAGAGAGAAATTAAGAGGAAGGAGATACAGTGAAGTGCAGATTTGTTTCTTTCCATTCAAAGAGAGCAACCAAGACTCTGTGTTAGTGTTTGTTAGTGGCTAACTCCAGGTTCTCGAAGCAAAGAATATAAGGGAACAAAGTGTCTTAGATGGGCTTTCAACTGCTGTGATGGAACCCTGACCAAAAGCAACTTGGAGAGGAAAGGGTTTATTTCATCTTGTACTTCCAAGTCATACTCCATCACTGAGGGCAGTCAGGGCAGGAACTCAAGGCAGTAACCTAGAGTCAGAAACTGAAGCAGAAGCCATGGAGAAACGCTGCTTATTTTCTTATTCCCCGTGACTTTCTAGGCCTATTTTATTATATCAACCTAGGACCATTTGCTCATAGGTAGCTTCATCTGCATTGGGCTGGGCCCTCACACATTAATCAAGAAATGTAATAATGTAAAAATGTGTAGAAAAAAAAATATATTCTATCTCCATACTTGAACTACAACCAAGTTTATACCCCTTCTCTCATTTTTGTAAAGTATAAATGAACAGTTCTTGAAGGGTATCATTGTGGTGGTATTGTGTACCCCAAATATTGGGCACCCTCATAAACTTATCTGGGGTCAGAGAACAGAACAGCCACTAGATATAGAGGCTAGAAAATGGTGGCACACACGCCTTCAATCCTATCACTTGGGAGGCAGAGACCCATCCAGATCTCTGTGAGTGTAAAACCATACAAGAAACAGCCAGGCATGGTGACTCATGCCTTTAATCCCAGGAAGTGATGACAGGAATCAGAAAGGTATATAAGGCATGAGGACCAGGAACTAGAGCTGGTTAAGCTTTTAGGCTGGTTCAGCTAAGAGCCGTTCAGATAAGGATACAGAGGCTTCCAGTCTAAGGAAACAGGATCAGCTGAGAAGCCAGGTGAGGTGGCTGTGGCTTGTTCTGCTTCTCTGATCTTCCAGCGTTCACCCCAATACTAGGCCCTGGGTTTGTTTTTATTAATAAGACCTCCTAACAATTCATGCTACATATCACCGCTATTCCTTTTCACTGTGAATGACTTTGAAATGAGTGCCTTTGATTTTGAACACATTCTTACAATGTTACCTAGCAAAAGTTTCTACCAACAACAGAGTTTTCTGGTAAGAGGTTCCTTTGCCAAAATTTTTTGAATTTGAGGAAAAGGCTTTAGGCCTGAGCTTCTCAACAGAGTCTTCCATGAACTTCCCATCAGTAGTGTATGGACACTGCAACTGAGGAATAAGGTAAAACTGAGACACTTAATCAGACCCTGGATGTTTCATTAAAATAAAATGATTCTTCTGTCATCTGTTCTACATGGTAAGCTGACAAGAGCTAATTCAGGATCCATTTCTACTTAGAAAACAGGGCAGGTCTGCTTCAGGACACGTACACATAGACATACAGAGACAGACACACACACACACACACACACACACACACAGACAGACACACACGTAGGAGTTGGCAGTGATGGGGCAGCACAGGATGGCACCTGGAAATGGCATTTTTAAGGACTTACAGGTGTACAGTCCTCCCATTCAAGAGGTCTGAGAGTAGGGCAAACTCACAGGAGGAGCTCATCAAAGTCTTTGTCTGCTTGGGCTCTCATGCAAAATTGAGTACATTTTGTGTGTAATAGTAGCTGATCTTGTCCTTGAAGTTGGCCAGTTTCCTTCCATTGAGATGTTCTTTTGAAGTCTGTACTGACAGCTAATGTTATAGACAGAGAGGGACTTGTAAATAAAACAACACATCTGCAGATGGCGGGTATTCAGTTGCCAAAGGTCCTTTCTTGAGTCCAGCTCCACCTCTCCCTGTAGTTAGGCTACATTCTGGTGGAAGATTCAGGTTTGTTACAAGTTTAATCACCATGGCTTTATCTCCCAGGTCATACAGGGAGTTGGGAGAGCATAGTGCTGAAAGCTTCATCTGGGAGTCAATCTTCTTCAAACAAGCAACCTGGGGGCTTCTCTGAAGTCACACAGAAAAACCAAGAATCCAAGCCTCTTAAGATTAATCTTGATTATCTTGGATGACCTGTGACTCCCTGCATATGTTTCCATAAGAATACTGTGTGAACAGAACTCAGACTTCAGATTGGCCTCCTACCCTTCCCATCTGTCTCTTAAAGCATGTGGTGCTGGTCTTCCTACACAAGATGAAAATTGGTGCCATTTTCTTCAGTATCAGGTTATTCTGTCCAACTTCTGTGTTTATCAGATTGGTTCTAAGACATCCAAACGATCTGAATGATGTCCTTTTGGGGGAATTACTTCCTTGCAGTGATTTTTGACAGTATTGGAGTTCCTCTGAGAGATCGATAAAGATTGTGAGCAAATGCTTCTGTACTTTGTGCTAAGCATTAGTTATCCTATTTAGCTACTTTATGCAGTTCTCCCAAGGCCACTGACTATCCATCAAAGCAAGCTATGTTCTTGATTCATCATCTAAGGAAGGGCAAATGTGTTTATTATATCAGGTGCTGAACGTATTACCAATGGGGAGGTTTTCCATCAAATAATACCATCCTTCACAAATCACTGTTTTGTTTACTGGGATAGGTATGGAGATAATTAGCATGTTCTATACCAAATGCAGAATAAGGAGAGCTCAAGAGGAAGTTTAACAACAATATTTACTTTTGATCAGACTTAGATCTGAAGCTTGGGAAGTTTTAGATTTAATTCTGTTATTAATTTTGGCTGGTAAATTGAGATATGAGCTATTTTTGTGATGTTTTAAAACCATTGTTTTATGCAGTTAGCTGGAAAAGTAGCTAATGGGCATTAAAAGCTGAAAGGTTCTGGTCTTTGGTTTTTCCTGAAACAAATTTTATACCTTGCAAAAGCAGTAACAGTCATGTTAAAACATTCAAGTCAAAAGCAAAAATGTGAGACCTTCCAAAGGAAGAATGTAAGTGTCCATATGAACAGAGCAGGACAATAGACCCAGAAACAGGACTCATTCTTGGAGTGTGTGAACTCAGCCAGTTTACACAAAATGGTGAGAACTCAGAGATAATGAGTGCCAGCCTCTTCAGATACCCTCTCTCTTTTCTTTCAGTAGACTTTTCCCATCTACTCAATTAACTTCCCCCTCCCCCGGGGAATTAAGAAATCTTTATTGTTATAGTGTTAAACAGCTGTTAGGCCCTATATTTTTATCTTTATTATGCCAATTTCGATATCTGTAATTCCAGTTAATACTTTGTAAAAACACATTGACTGATATGTTCACATTTTTTTACTTTGTGATTGAAAATAATTACATTTCCTCCTTCCCTTTCCTTCCTCCAAACCCTCCCATTACCCCTCCACACTCTCCTTCAAATCCATGACCTCTTTTTTCACTTTTATTGCATACATACATACATACATGTATGTTCCTAAATACAACCTGTTGGATCCATATAATGTTATTTGTATGAAAGCTTTCAGGGATGACCATTTGGTACTAGGCAACCAGTTGGTGTGGTCTTCCCTGGTGGGGTCTTTTCCTACTCTCAACTTTCCTCAGTTTCCTGTAGCTCTTTGTGTAGGGTTGAGGTCTCATAGGCTTTTCCTCATATAGTTTAGCATATCCATTGGTGTTATCCTTGTTCAGTTCACATTTGGGTAGTCACGTTGGTAAGACTTCATAGGTGTAGCTTTTGATATTGCTAGGAAACACCATCTCACAGAAAACTCTGATCCTCTGTCTCTTACAATCTTCCATAATGTTACCTGAGCCTTGGGGTGGGAGTGTTTTGTAGATATATCCAGTGGGACTGGGCTCTGAGACTCTGCATTTTGTTTGGTTGTAGTTTTCTGAAGTGGTTTCTATCTGTTGCAAAAGAAGTTTTCTTGATGAGGGTTGAAGACTAAACTTACTTGTTGTTATAAGGACAAATGTTTATAGATAGTTGTTAGGAATTATGCTGGTTTAGTAAATTAGTGGTTGTAGATTCTCCTCCAATAACCATAACTTCATTAGCACTGAGTAGTTAGCTAGTTTTCCAGTACCAAGCATGATTTCCTTCTTGTTGAGTAGTCCTAAGGCCAATTGAGAGCTACTAGTTATTTTGAAGGTATTTGTGCCAATATTGCACCCATGAGGGTATCATCTTGTATAATATCATAGTTAGGATATTCAAATAGATCAAAACTACAAAGTATTTACATCATTAAGATCTTTTCTGTTACAATTCTACAGTCACACACAATCCCTTGTCATGTATATTTTTCTTTCATCCATGGTAGCTACCAATCTATTCTTCAGTTAATCAATTTGTTATTTGAAGAACATTATATGAATGAAAAATATAGTGTACAAGTCATTATGTTTTCTTTATTCATTTAAGATGATGCCCTCAAGAGCCATTCAAATTTTCGAGTGTATCTGTGGTGGGGGGGTTCCTCTTTACTGTCCTAAGTAATATGACATGGTATATGTTTTCTCTACTTTAACCATTCACTTAATGAAAGGCATCAAGGATTTTTATAGTGTTTGACTATTATGAACAAAACTACTGTACGTATCGCTTTCAGTGGGAATGCAAATTGTCATTATCCTGTATAAGTGCCCCAGAGTGTAACTGATAGAATGAATTATGTCCAGTTTTTGGAGGAAAGGGTTCCTTTATTAAATTTTAATAAGATATATATATATATATATATATATTTTAAAATGACATAAAATCTTAAAGACATATCCAAAAATCTCTAATACTGTAATATGATGCCAAATCCATTTTAAGACTAAAATATAAAAACTAATACATCATTTATTAGTATATAAAATAAAGATATGATATAGTTTAGTCAGCAGGGTTCTTACCTTTCAAACTTGAAGACCCGAGTTCAGTCTCCAGGATCCATATGACAAAGTAGGGTATGGTGGCATGTACTTCTAATCCCAGCCTTGGAAAGGTTGAGGCAGGTGACAGGTGGATTCCAGAGTCAGCAAGTCAGTTTCTTGGAAAGTTCCAGGTCATTGAGATATTTTTTTCTCAAACAAAACAAAATAAAAAAGGTGGAAGATATTTGAGAAATGACACACAATGTTGTCCTCTGACCTTTATATACCAGTCACAAATATTTAATGTACATATGAAGACACAAGAATACACACATGTACACACACAAGATTTAAGAAATAGAATAATACATAAAAAGGAACATCAAAAATTCAAAATATGGAAAAGTACAAAATTTTAGATTACACCATTTTCTCAGTCATTTTGGCTTCTTATCTTCATCAACAGTCTATTTTACTATCATTTGAAAATAGCTTATAATCAAAATATGTTTTTGTAAGTTTCATGTTAATGACAAAGCAAAAACTCTAAAGTAAAACAAACAGTAAGCTGAAATACACTACTAGGGAAAACTTGCTTAACCACAATTCCTCCCAGATTCTCTCCACCTACTTATCCATACAACTTGATATTCTCTCTCTCTCTCTCTCTCTCTCTCTCTCTCTCTCTCTCTCTCTCTCTCTCTCTCTCTCTCGTTCTGTCTTCCTCTCCCACAAAAAAAAAAAAAAAAAAATCAAACCAACCAAACAAAAAAGACAAAAAGATACCAAAACAAATCAAAAAAGCACACACAAAAATCATGGAGTCTTGTTTTGTGTTGGCCAACCACTCTTGTGCATGGAGCCTACCCTGTAGTGCGATTGATACACCTAGTGTTATTCCATTCTGCTTCTCCCTTTCCCAGAAGCTATCAATGGCAAACAGCTCCTTGGTTGGAAGTGGGACTTTCTGCTTACTTCTTCTCAAGCTGGGATTTTGTCTGCCTTGACCTTGTGCTGGTCTTGGACAAGCTGTCATATTCTCTGTGATTTCACATGTGAATCAGCCTTGTTGTATACAAAAAAAACCTACTTTCCTTGGAGTCATCCACCACCTCTGGTTCTTCTTTCAATCCATCTCCTCTTCTACATAGATCCATGAGCCTTGAGGATGACATCCCACATAGGACTGAGTGCACATTGTCCAGTTGTGGGTCTCTATGTTAATTCCCATACACTGATAGAAGCTGCTTCTCTAATCAGGGTTGAGCAACACACTAATCTACTGATATAGCAATATGTCACTAGGAGTCACTTTTTTTGTCATATTCCTTTAGCAGAATAACAATATTAGGTATTCCCTCAGAGCCCAGCACCTATCTAGTCCTAGTTGTTGACTATTTTATCAGTCTCAGGTATGGGTTTCTACTCATAGAGTGGGCCTCAAATCCAATCGAAAAGTGGTTGAATACTCTTAAACCATTTGCGCCATTATTTAACAAGGATATTTTACAGGCAGGTTTCTAGTGTAGGTTGTATGTTTTTGCAGCTAGTGATATTGATAATGACTTTCTCCTCTAGTAGTGTGCAAGAGTACCTTCCAGAACCTGAATGTCAGTCAGTAGAGATGAAGTTTCCAGCTGAGCACCAGCTTGATTTTCTCTATGTTCTATGACATAAGTAAGTGTTGTCTTTAATGACAGGGCCTTACTATCAGATTATGGAGAGTAATTGATAGAAATATTGATTGGCAACATTGCCAATATTGGCAATAGCCTGGCTTGTTTGGGGTTATGGTCTATAGGACTCTTTTGCCTAATAATTCAACAAAATGTAACCTATTTCTGGCAGTGGAGGTTTTACTTGGTGGCATAATATATCTAGTTGGGGCATTGCCTCCCCCATTTTATGGTAATGCCATGTAAATTCCATATATATATAAAGTTTTACAGTAATAGGTTTTCTATATGGCTTTTCAAAACACTTTTAGTATTAATTATCTCTTCCTAAATCTCATCCTTTACCCTGCACTCCAATCCCACTCTCCATTTAATCTTCCTATTGTATCTTCCCCTTCATCACTTTATAATATTATATTCATTTTCCTTTCCTTGGAAGATCCCCTCCTTTCCCCCTCGTCCTTTATTATTATAAATGAAACACACATATCTAAAGCTTAAAAACTAATGTCCGCATAGAAGAGAAAACATACAATACTTGTCTTTGGAGGTCTGAGTTATGTTTCTAGCTCTATTCATTTACCTACAAATTTTATCACTTCATTCTTCATAATGGCTAAATAATAATTCCATTACATATAAGTACTACATTTTCATTATCCATCTAGGCTGTTTCTAATTTCTGGCTATAATGAATAGAGCAACAATGAACATGGGTGAGCACATATCTCTGTAGCAATATGGAGAGTCTTTAAGATATTTTGTCAAGAGTGGCATAACCAGTTCTTGTGGTAACTTAATTTTAAGCTTTTTGGGGAACAGCCACTGATTTCCAGTGGCTGTGTAAGTTTATGCTCCCACCCCACCAGCAAAGAAAAAGTAGTCTATTTCCCCCACTCCATCTCAAGCACCTATTGTCAATTGTTTTATTGATCTCAGACAGTCTGACTAGGGTAAGAAGACATTACAATTCAAAGCAGATTTAATTTCTATTTCCCTGATGGCTAAGGGTGCTGAACATTTTAAGTGTTTCTCAGTCCATTTGCATTTCTTTTGAGAACTCTCTAACCTGTTTATTTCTACATTCCATTTTTTTTTTGTTATTTTCTTGATGCCTAGTGTTATTTTTTTCCTTTTATTGAAAAGATTCTCTTCTTACATGATATATCCTGATTATGGCTTTCCTTCCCTCTACTTCCCCAAGTTCCTACCCACCTCCCTTCCTATGCAGATCCTCTCCTTTTCTGTCTCTTATTAGGAAAAGAACAAGTTTATAGCTAAGATATAACAACCAAGCATAACAAAATAAAACATAATATGATAAAAACAAAAACCACCACAATGAAGTTGAACAAGGCAAACAAACAGAAAGAAAAGAACCCAAGAGAAGGTGCAAGAGTAAGAAACCCACTTACTCTCACACTCAGGCATCCCATAAAAACACTCAACTGGAAGCCATACTAAATACACAGAAGACCTGGTGCAGACCGGTGCAGGCCTGTGCATGCTACTTCAGTCTCTGTGAGTTCATACAAGCCTTGCTCATGTTAATTTAGAGGGCCTTGTTTTCTTGGTGTCCTTCATCCCCTCTGGCTCTCACACTCTTTGAACCTCTTCTTCTTCAGGGTTCCTTGAGCTCTGGGGGCGGGCAGGGATTTGATGTCGACATCCCCTATAGGGCTAAGTGTTCTAAGGTTTCTCACTCTCTCTGTAATGTCTTACTGTGGGTCTCTGTATTTGTTTCCATTTGCTGCAGGAAGAAGCTTCTCTGATGTTGGTTGAACAAAGCACTGATCTACAAATGTAACAGTGCCATTAGGAGTCATGTTATCACTATGGTTTTTGGGTTTGCTTGTTTGTTTTTAAGAGCAGTAGATTTTGTTTTACCCTAGGTCCCCAGCCTATCTAGTCTCAGGTCACCCAAGCAGTGTTGAGTATGGGTTCTATCTTGTTGAGTGGGGCTGTCAGTTATTCGTAGGTCACGCCCCATAAGCCTTATCCTGCCATTGTCCTAGCACATCTTGCAGATACGACACCACTGTAGACCAAAGAGGTTGCAGCTGGCTTGGTGTTTATGCTTCTCTTTTGGTAGGATGAAGAGTACCTTCCTTCGCCAAAGATGTTGTAATGTAGGGGTGAAGGCTCTATGGAGGCACAAGCTCAACTTCTTCAGGTTCAGCGAGTTGTGGAAGTGCCACATTCAGCAAGTGGACCTTGCTATCAGTGTGTGGAGAGCAACCTATTGTTTGGGGGATTGTTTGGGGATTCCCATGGGACCTCTTTGGCCAACAATGCTTAGTTTTGTTTTGTTTTGTTTTGTTTTGACATTTCTGTATATTCTAGATTCTAATCCTCTGTCAGATGTATAAATAGTAAAGAATTTTTCTCATTCAATATGCTGCCGCATTACTTGAAAAAGATCCTTTGTCGTACAGAAGCTATTTTCAGCTTCTTGAGTTCTCATTTATTAATTGTTTGGTCTTAGTGCCTATGCTATTGGTATTCTGTTCAGAAAGTCTTTTCCTGTGCCAGTAAGTTTAAGTGAATTCACTATACCCTCTCTATTACATTCAGGGTATCTAGGCTTAGCTTGAGTACCTTGATTCATTTGGCACTTGGTTTTGAGCAGTTTAATAGATATGGTTCTATTTATTCTTCTACATGAAGCTATCCAATTTGACCAGAACTATTTGTTAAAGATATTGTTTTATTTTCCAGCGTGTTTCTTTAGTTTCTATATTGCAGAATACTTAAAGAAATATTGACATTCATTCTTTAAAAGTCTGCAAGCTATACAACTGACTAGGAGTTAACAACAAAAATATAAGAAAAAAATTTAAACTGGATAGTGGGAAAAATCCAGTTGTAAAAACAGATATAAACATTTGTCCAAGGAAGACATGCAAATACCTAACAGGTTTGTGAAAGTAATTTGGTATCTCTTATGAGATAAAATCATAATGAGAACCCTGGAGATGCAGCTCAGCAATGTAACAGTTTCTTTTCCCCTTAAAAAATGGCTGACAAATGCAATTTAAGGGAAGAAGGGTTTTATTCCAACTCACACTTCCTAGCCCTTCAGGATGGGGGAGTCATGGTAGTGGTACTTAAGACATCTTGCCACATTGTATCTACAGTCAAGAAGCAGAGGTGATAAATGCTCAGTGTTCATTATTAGATCCCCTTGTCCTTTTTCTGCAGCCTGAGACCCCAGCCCATGGAATGCTACTGCACCCAGCCTGAGGAATGGTAGGGTCTCTCTACCTCAATTAACCTAATCAATAACATTCTTCACAAGCATGCTAAGCGGCTAATCCCTCTCAGGCATGCCTGTTTTCCTAGAGGATTCTCAGTTGGACAAGATAACAATTAATATAAATTATCACTGATATAGTGTTCTCACTCAGCCAGCATGTGCAAGAGGTCTAACATCAACACTGAACATCAACAAGCAAACAAATAAGCAAAACAAACCAACAATGATATATCATCTCACCTGCAGTATTAACAGTTATTATTTTTTAAAAAACGATGACAAGCCTTTGCAAGAGTGCATGGTGAGGGGGTCTGGTGGTTGGTGATACAGCTAAGTAGATAAATCACTTGCCCCACAAGGGTGTGGTTGGTGATACAGCTAAGTAGATAAACCACTTGTAAGAGGAACAGAGTTCAGGCCCCCAGAAACCGCATCAATGCTGGGTGGGCATGGTAGTATTGGAAGGCAGAAAAAAGGGAACCCCAGGGCAAGCTGGCCAATGAGATTTGCCTTATCAGCAAGCCTGGTTTTACTTGAGAGACTCTGCCCCACAAATGAGGTGGAAGAGTAAGGGGTTTGATTCCTGATGTCAGCCTCCGGCCTCCATATGCATTTGCATTCATCCCACACACATACAAACATGAAAATGGAGAGGAGATTCTGAGGGACTCCTGCCGTTTGATACCACAGAATTAGAAGTTACTGGAAATAGGCTGGACCCAGATAGACAAGTAATGTGGGAGCCTATTGGATTGTAGAATTGTAGTGATTTTGAGTAGCATGGCGGTTACCAGAGGCTGGGGAGATTTGGAGCAGAGACACATAAGGACTAACTCATCAATGGGTACTAAGTGATTAGTTACAGTAAGAAGTTTTGATGTTCTGCTGTACAACAAAGGAAGTATCAACGCTGACAATGTATTACTTATTTAAAAAAATAACTACAAGACTTTAGATTTTTCTACATAAAGAAATACTGTTTGAGGTAATAAATGCATCCTGACATGAATGACACTATATATACATATACATATACACATACATATACATATACATATATGTGTGTGTATATCAAAACAGTACATTTCCACCAAACAAATACATTTTTATGTGTCCATTTAAAAATGAAATCAATCTTTATTATAAATATCTATCAGAACACTAAATTGCACCAGCCTAGTTAATTTAATATTGAGTCAAAAAGCTCATAAATAACTGGTGCTCTGAATTAAGTGAACAGCCATTCAGTGTTATCTGCAAAAACATTTCAGAAATGACTCATCTTTAGCTGCTGTTACTCTGTAGCAGATGGTATCTGCATATGGTTTGAAGATAGGCTTAGCAGCAGTGCCCATGGCATTAACTAACTGTGTTATGCACTAGCGTAATCCATAAGACACTACTTGGAAATCTCCACTAAATCTCCACTATCAGTTTCCCTTTCTTGATAACACAGAGGGAAGGAGAACCAGAAAGCTATTCGGCTGAACAGCTATTAGCATCATATCTCACTGGAAACTAAACTCCATCTTCAATGGGGTCCTCCTTCACATTTGTCAGTTCAAATGCAACTTCAGAGAAGACAGGCACTGTGGATCCATTTTCTATCTGACTGAATGACAAGTATGTGGCTTTGAGGTTCCTTGGGGAGTTGCAGCTTCCTAACACGTTACAGCCAATCTTGATGGTGGCTATACCTTTTGCCTTGACCAAGATCACTTTTAGTTACTGTATCTGTGGTCTTTGTATCCATCTAGTTTCTAGCAGCACTGTGATCCCCTTACATTGAAGTTATCTGGCTATCCACCCTGTGATTTAGACGGTACATTTTTTGGAGGCAGGTACTGTCTTATTAATTTGTTCCTCTGTGCAGACCCTTGGGGATCAGCACAATGATAACATAAGTACCCAACAAATATGTGCACGTATAGCTTCCTAACAAATGGACACAGTGTTTTCTAGAGTATCTGCACCACTTTCCATTACCAGCACCGAAGTGAGTCACCCAGTTGTTCTGTATGCTCAGCGGAGTCTGGTATTGCTGCTATTTTTCATTTTAATTATTTTTGTGACGACATAGTGATATTTCACTGGGGTTTTAATTTTCTTGTCCCTCATGACTAATGATGTTAAACACCTTTTCATGTGATTATTTGTCATTCGTACCATTTCACAGGCTTGTTTGTGTATCCTCTCTGTTGACATATTTTCTCATGTCTTTTGCTAATCTGATCATTTGTTTTACCATTGAGGGATTTGAATATTCTTTATATATCCTCGATAATACTCCTTTGAGGGATTTGCAATTTAAATTTTTAATAAGACCTTTCAAAGGGAAAACCATTAAAGTTGAAGAAGTTTGACATATCAGTTTTTTCTTTTACAAATCATCCTTTGTTTTCAAGACTAAGAATATTTTATCTAGCTCCAGATTCTAAATGTTTCCCTGGTTTTTACTGAAATGTTTTATAGTTTGATCTTTAACTTTTATGGAAAGTGGTATTAGGGCAATGTTTCTTAATTGTCTTTGGTGTATGATCATCACTCTCCCTAGAAGCGTGTGTTGAGGATGTCTTTCTTCCATGAAACTGTGTTTGTACTTTACACTATATGCCAACCTCAAACCAACTGGGCAGGAGGCTGAAGAGATAGCCCAGAGGTTAAGGGTGCATACTGCTCTTGCAAAGGACCTGAGTTTGCTTCCCAGCATTCACATCAGGTGGCTCACAACTGCTTGAATGTCCAGCTCCAGGGAAATCTGATACCTCCAGCCTACATTTGAGTGTACATAACACACACACACACACACACACACACACACACGCACGCACGCACGCACACACACGTACATGCACACGCACATGCACACACATGCACGCATGCACATATGCACGCACAATTTAAAAATATTTTAATAAAGAAAAAATGGAGCGTATTTGTATTGATCTACTTCTGTGTTTTCTATTCTACTTCATTGATCAAGGTGTCTATCTGTCTGCCTGCATCGTTTGGTCATGAATGCTGCCTAAATAAGAGATTTCCTTACTTTGCCCTTGTTCAGACATTATGTACCTATGTGTATGCACATGTGCGTGTGTTTTTGCACACATGTACTCCTGTGTGTAATGTTGGGCTTTGAGTATGCTAGGTAACCACCCTACTGCTGAACTATACCCACAATCCCTGACTACTTTAATTATATATGTTTTTTTTTTCCTCCAGAGGAAGCACACTAATCATTTCCACCTTTACTAAGGGTCCTGCTGGAATTGTAGCACAAATAAGTGCTACACAGAAATGCTACCGCACTTAGTCTTCCAAGCCAAACTATATCTGTTTGTTGAGATCTTTGATTTCTGTCATTAGTGTTCTGTGGTTTTCATGGTACAAATGCCATCCATGTCTTATGAGAGTTTCCCAAATCTCTCTTTTGGTGCGATTGTAAATTATGTTTCACTGTTAATTTTTTTTTTTCTTTTGTGGAGCTGAGGATCAAACCCAGGGCCTTGCGCTTCCTATGCAAGCACTCTACCACTGAGCTAAATCCCCAACCCCGCACTTTTAATTTGGATGTCTAAATATTTTTGAAGAATTATACAAGTTCACTGTCATTTTTCTGAGAAAACTCAACTTGCTCTGATTTCATGTCCCTGGCAACATTCGCTGCTACCAGGAAAATTCTGGTTCTACCTGGGTTTGACATCTTCTGTTTCCTGAGTGCTTGAAATCAACACTAAGGGCAGAAGCTTATTTTGGGGTGACCACCCAAGTGGAGATTCAAAAGCTGTCTGCAGTCATGTAAGTGGTGACGTAGCAGAAGGCTCAAAGACTATCCATTGAGAAATGCTGACAAAAAAAATTAGGAGCAGAAGGGGGAGAGGTCAACAGTGACAGTGATGACAAGGAAGGACAGCAGAGTGAAACACAGACTCTGTTCCACAGAATGAGTGGACTCCCTAACGGTCCTTCCTCCAACTACAGTTGCTTCCTCTGGAAGTAGAACTTAGAACTTAGATACATGAATTCTCAAAGAAAGGAATTTACTCCGCTAGAATTAGAAATCTGACACTAACTGAACCCTCCTACACACACACACACACACACACACACACACACACACACACACAACTTCATAACACATTCCCTGTTTTTTCCTCTATAATACATTCCCTATGTTTATAGCTTTGTGCATTCCAGGTTTTGGATTAAGGTCTTTGACTCACTTTGAATTTATCCTTACACGTGGTAAGATGATGGATCAAATTGCATTCTTTTATACATAGATATCCAGTTCTTCTGGCACCATATGTAGAATGGGATGTGATTTTTCCAATGTATGTTTTTGGCAACCTTGTCAAAACTTAGGTTAGCACAGGTGTGTAGCTTTGTTCGGATGTTCTAGTTTATCCCATTGCTGTACATGTCTGCTTCTGTGCCAGGGACATTGTGTGTGTCACTGTGTCTCTATACCATATTTTGGGGTGAGAGACTGTGATATTGGAAGTGTTTGTTATGGTAATGAATACCTCAGCTATTCTCTCTTTCTGTGTGTGGCAGGGGATGCAATAAAACATGTGACATGAATTCAAAAGGGAAGCTATAGAGGGATATTATAGGGTGCAAGAGGGGATCCAGAGAATGGGGGAGCAGAGAGGAAGAGAATCAGTAAAAACAAATTTTGCTTGAAAATGCCAAAATAAAACCTTATGTTGTGTATGCCAATTAAGTTTTTAAAAAAGAATATATATATATAAAACTTTTTTATTTGTTCTTCCATAGCATTTGAGTTAATGCATGGTCTTTTCTATTTACTATTAGATGCACTTTGAAATTAGACCCAAGACCGAGAAAACACAGGAGGTTCATATTCTGTGTGACAAAGACCAATTCAAGCTATTATGAATGTGTGAGAATGCTAATTAAATATAGTTTTTTTGTGGCTTTTAAATAAGTAACCTCTCAGGAGCAGTTCTAAGTTCCCAGAATTGAGCAGCCAGCACGGAGCCCCTGATGCTCACTTCTTTCAAGTACCAGACTTACCAGTTATTAACATCATGAACTGGAACAGTATCTTCACCACTGATAAGGCAAGACTAGAATGTTATCACAAGATTCCACAGCTCACATTACTATTTTTTCCTTGTGCTGTACACAGTCTATGGGTTTTGCTAAATATGCAAAGGCAATAATCTACTATTAGAGTATTGTGCAGAATAAATTTTAAAAGGAAGTATTTTAAAAGGACTTATGCAAAATACTTCATTCTACTTTAATCCTAATGGTTTATATACATCTAAGATAAAGAATTATACAGTCCATATTTATCACATTTCAATATATGGTTGCCATAGTAATACATGTAAATAATCTTTTTGCATAAACTATCAGAAGATAATTGTCTTAGTTGGTGTTCTATTGCTGTGAAGAGAAACCATAACCATAGAAACTCTTACAAAGAAAAGTATTTAACTGAGGCTTGCTTACAGTTTTAGAGATTTAGTCTGTTGTCATCATGGCAGCAGGGGGCAGGGGAGAGCATGATGGCATGCAGGTGGACATGACACTGGAGAAATGGCTCTGAGTTCTACATGTGTAGCCACCGGCAGCAGGAAGAGAGAGACTCTAGGCTTGAAACAGACTTTTTAAAACCTCAAAGCCCACCCACCTTTCTTCCAACAAAGCTACAAACACCTCCTAATCTTTTCGGATAGTGCCACTTCCTGGTGACCAAGTAATCAAATCTGTGAGCCTATGGGGGCCAGTCTCAGGCAAACCACCACAATATTTTTAAATGTTCCCTGTGATGAAACATTACTCTCTGAACCAGTTAAAAGTGCCCACGCAAATAAAGTCATGCAAGTCCCAGAAGGTAAAAGCACCATCACAGTCATATTGGTAATATTTTATCTAATTGTACATGAAGGCTACAGAAAGCACATAACTCAGTATTATTCTTTGGTAGAATTTATAAGCTCAGCACAATGACTGTTTCACTGAAGAGTTTTGGAAGTATATAGAGAAGTATGCTCAGTAGATTTTATTTCCACACAATCAGGCTGCTGGCAAAGTCCTTGAGAGAACTCTAATAAACCTTGTGGTGAGCTTAGAGTTAGATATATTGTGCCTGCAATCAATGCTATTAAGATACAGTTTTGATAAGCTATCTCAGATATTATCAACTATGGACTAAACTATGCTTTACTCTTTGGAATGGGAATAATTATAACAACATAGTATTATGTTGACTTTGGCCATGATGTCATGAACTCGAACAATATTATTCCTCCCAGCACTGATCAACAGCCACAGGCACAAAACAATAATGTATTTTGCTAAGCACCTATTATGAGTGAGATGCTATGCACACCAGTAGATACATATCCATGTATCTAAAGACCTTTTGTTCTATTTAAGTTGGAAAGACATGCTATTTTTAGGTATTTGTGATGGAACACAGGATGCAGGGTCAGTATTAGGAGGCTAAGAAAGGCCTCCTGGGTAACCAACAATCTGAGTGTTAAATGGTAAGTGGAGTCCTTCAGGACAGGCAAAGAGAGAGCATCCAAGGTGTAGGAAACAGTATGTATGGAAGATTTTAGGCAGAGAACTGTGGTAACTGGATACACCCTCGCCATTGTTCAGCTTACTACAATGCTGGAGGCTGAGACGCAAGAAATAAGAATGGTACCATAAGTGGAGATAAGAACGAGGCTAGCCCGTCCTTAAGCTGTTTGGATGGACATGGAAAGAGAAATGGGCTTTTTTAAGGGGAAAATCTGCATGACATTTTATTTCTGGAATATGCAAAGCGGAAAGAGAAGGGAAGCATCCCAGGGAAGTGTTGTGATCAAACAGACTAGTAAGCCAATAGTAAGTGGCCAGATGCAATAAAAATACATTGTATTCATGTGTGGAATTATCAGGTAATACAAGGAATAAATGAAAATATGTTTAAAAAGAACAACCATAGGGAGGGGGAAGAGGAAGACTCGTATGTTGTCATTAACAAAGGGAGTATAGGTGAGGGATGTCAGAGTGAGCCCTTAAAGGCAAAGGGATACATTTGGCTTTGGACAGGCTTGATGATGTAGAAATATCCAACAGATAACTAGCAGTCAGATCAACTCACTTTGCATCTTAACAGAGTCTTCTCTAGTAATATTTGTCTTTAAATCATTAGATTCTAGCCTGAATCCATACAACAACAGAAAGGGGGAGTCAAGATGATCCTTAGGTATTAAATTAGCAAACGGTGGCTTGGGAGTCACAGCGACTCAACTGAACAGGAGACTGTCTCTAAATACTGCAAGTCAGAAAGAAGTAATATACAATTAGCCATGTATGTGTGAATATATACATTTATACATATATATATGAATTTAAATTGTGTGTGTGAGTGTGTGAGTGTGTGAGTGTGTGTGTGTGTGTGTGTGTGTGTGTGTATGTGTGTGGATGAAGTTCCACAAAAATAAAATTTAGTGAAAGGTTCAAGCTACCATCATCCTGCAAAAAAAAAAAAAATCTGAGAATTCAACATACATGGCAGATGCAGGAATTTCCCTCCCTCCGTTTTTTAAATAAATGAAATAACAAAAAAATAAAAGGAGAATTAAATGTACAGCCAAACTTCTAAGAAAGAAAAACATTTGCCAAGACTGAGGTCAAAACGCAAAATTCAAGTGAAGACTGAAAATGAAACATGATTTATCAGTAGGGGTACTGTCACTAAGACTGAGAAAGAGGCAGACACTGAGATGTTCTCTGGAGGAAGTGAGATCGAAGTCATGCATATCAGGCTGTTATTAATAGAGCTTTCTGCATGAACCTAGTACCACCCACCACAAAAGCCAGCATTACAAATATTTACTCAACAGTTATTATCCTAAATGACTCATAAGTAATTATAATCACAAACCTATAATGTATGCAAATGAGAGCTCCATATACAAACTACCAGAGAAGCCCTGAAGCTCAAAGCGAGAAATCAGTATGCAAATAGGTCTTGCTTCTTAAAAATGTGTATGTTCCCAGGACAAAGGCGACTCTGCCTCTAAAGACACTTTCCTAGCTCATTGTACAGGAGACTCCAAAGCAAACCCCCTTCACTGCAGAGCATCCCTGAAAGAACACAAAAACACAGGGAGGCAGCATCACCACTGTGGTGGAATCAGGAAAAGAAAATCATGAGATTATTCTTAGGAGCAATTCAGAAGTAAATTCTTAATTGTTTTGAGAAGCTGGACTGAGAGAACAAGGAAGCTGTAGACTTGAAGGCCATGTGCTTTAAGGATGAGATAGTTTTAATTATGCTTACATGCTAACAAGAACAAAAAGTTATGAGGAAGGCTAAATTCATTTGAAAAGTTTGGGGGTGGGTGGGTAGGTCGGTGTTCAAATATCTCTGAGGAGGAAATAGTGTGTAAGTAGAGACATTAGCTTTAAAGAGCAAGAGAACTTTGCAAAGAGATGAACATAGATAAGGATAAGTTGATGGGGGTAAAAAGAGAAATAGAGCTCTCCAATATCATAACACTATCACACCAAATTCTAATGCCCCATTGGTGAGATATGTTATATTTTCTAATCTTAGAGAGACTAAAAATTATCAAGCATACAAAGAAGCATTAAGGCAAACCTTTAATGAGAAAATGAAGCAATAGAAACAGATACAGAATTGAAAGCAGTAATCATTAAGGAGTCGAGTTTAAACATCTATTGGAAATCTAGTTCCTATACTTGAGAAATAGAGGAGAGGAGAACGTGACCATAATAAGAAGAAACATGAGAGATTAAGTTAACAAAGATATAACATGTTATCTGCATGGTTTTGATAGTAGATGATAGGAGACAAAAACCAATTATCCTAAAAATACAATAATAGCAACTATTCAAAATAAAAGAGAAAATAATAGGAAATAGTGAGTATAGCAAGCTATGAGATACCATCAGAGTCTGACATGTGTGCAACTAGGAAATAGTGGTTGAAAATATTCAAGCTTGGTGCAAAGAATAAACCTGCATATAGGACACTAAGCTATAAATTATCCTGGCAACCAAATGCTGAGCATAACATAGAGAAAAATAGTTATAGCCAAGTACATTATAATCAAGTTGCTTAAACCCAGAGATAAAGATAAAACATTGGCTGTAGCTACAAAAAGGGAGAGAACGGTGGGGTGTGGGGGATTTACTACACACAGAAGCCTAAGATATGAATGGTGGCCCACTTCTTTGTACAAATAATGCCAGCTAGAAGACAGTGAATTCTCCTACATTGTTTACAGAACAAAAATCAGTCAACTTGAAATATTATCAAGTGGAAATCATGTTTTAAAAATAGGACAAAATAAAGAATGTATTTAGGTATGCTAAAGATAAAAAAATTGTTAGCAGGATATCTGTCGAAAGGAAAGCTGTGAAAACTGAAGTCCTTCGGGTCCAATGAAAATATTGCAAGATGAGAAACCTGAAAGTATAGAAAGGATGAGGTGCACCAGAAATGGAACACACACAATTACTATGTTTTTGCCGTATGGTGAAACTCTCCAGATAATGACTGGCTACTGAAAACAAACACAACACTAGCTATCCTTAAGTGCAGAGCATGTGCAAAATGAACTTAGTGACTGCAGTGGTCCAGAGTAGGGAGGAAAGGCTCACAGACTGCTGTTGAGTGCTTGTATGACAGTGTCTTCCTCCTTGAGATCATGCTAGGAATACATCCCAATATATCAAACCCAAGTTGTTCAATAAACACAAAAACTATACTTGTAAGCTGATTTTTTTATGTATAAAATCCTAACTAATACTCCAGGCTGGAGAGATGACTTAGAGGGTAATAGTTTGGTGAAAGACTGTATCTTAAAAAAATAAAAATAAATACGATGGAAAGCAGTTGGAGAAGATGATTGATGTTGACATCTGTCCAACACATGTATATGAACATATGTACATGTGTGCACACACACATGAACACACACACACTCACAAAATACTTAGACAGAAAGAGAAAGATTAGTATGAAAAAATTAATTAAAAAATATAGCAAGATAGTAGTTTAAACCCACCTCTGTTGGTAAGTACCTTAAATGGTAAAGGTCATTTTATATAAACACACAAGTATGATCCCTATTAAAAAAAAAACTCATTGAACTATGAAGATATAGAGAGATAGAAATTAAAGACAAATTAATAGAAATACATAATAAATTATAGACCTCAGAATTTATTGATTCTCAAAATCTACAAGCCTCTACAGAGAACCAAAGAGCTAAGATTATGAGAGAAGACTTAGAAATCATCCTTGACAATCAGTCTAAACAGGAAATCAGGGAGCTCAGTAGCTTCTGTGTGTGTGTGTGTGTGTGTGTGTGTGTGTGTGTGTGTGTGTGTAACTGTGTATGAGTGTTTTGCCTACATGTATGTGTGAGCACCATGTGAGTGGTTTGGTGCCCGTGGAGTTTAGAAGAAAGCATCAGATCCCCTCAAAAGAGAGTTAAGGATGGTTATGAGCCACCAGGAGAGTGCTGGGAATTGAGCCTATGTTCCTGTAGGAACAACTAACACTCTTACCCACTGAGCCATCCCTTTTTTTTTCCAAGCCAAATTGTATTCAACTTTACTATAGATACTTTTCATATACAACTGCCAATTATTTCAGGCAGGATGTGGGCAGGTAATCATTAATAGTGCACAGGAACTTCCAAACTTCCTTCTTGCATAGACCACAAAAATCAGAAAGCCAATGGAAAACCCTATAAAGTCTTCATTTGATGCTATGAAGCGGTGGGGGCAGGGGGGTGGCACTTAGCATACAGTTTGACACTTCACATTATGACTTTCAGAAATGAAGATTGCAGAATTATCAAACTGAAAAGATTCTATTTTAGAACAGGAACTGCTGCTCTTTTGAGGACACTCAATGATGTCACTGCAAAGTTCATATCTCCCAGGAGACTAGAAAACCAGTTTTAGGGGATTAGCTCCCAACAGGTCTCTGGTTTTAAGGAAATTAAGTCTATGTTGATGTCGGAGGGGGAAGAGGATACAGAAATAAATTCAAAATGTTTTCCACACCACACGGCATCTTGTGCCATGGTGGCCACGCATGGCAACACCAAGAAGTCTCTCCTGAGAGTCAAGGGGAGTCTTTCAAACTTATCAGGGAAAGATGTTTTCTCCTCATCAATCCAACTTTTGGAGACACTTTGTTAGTGACACATGTTCTCTCCCACACTAAACAATCAAGTGCTCTGTGTGCTGATAACATAGCTTTAAAAAAAGTAAAATAAAAGTCTGCATTTTTATAAAACTTGATAAAGAATAGTATTTCAAACTATATAGTCATCAGAAGTGTGTACCCTTTTGATAATCTGGTGAATGAACCATCTCTCGAACCCTGCAACCTCTCCTTTTTAAGAATGAGTTTCATTATCAATAATAATGGAAAAGCAGGAAACACTCTTGAAGCAGAGTAACCACAGAGATCTTAAAAATGTTAGTTCTCTCACCAAGGGAAAGCAAAATGCATTACCAAAAGCCAAAACATGCTTAAGAAAGTGATTATTTAAACAACAACAGCAAAAGCCACCCTTAAATATAGCACAATTTGGAGCAACTGTGTGTAGGAGTAGAACACAATTCAGTATAAATAACTGCTGTTCTTAATGGCTCACAGGCCAGAGTATTAGAATCATAAAGAAAATAAACACTTTGTAAATTTCCACTTTTATTAGAGATGAGCATTTTCATGGTAATAATTTAAATAGCACATATTGGTTTTCAAGCCTTGGGTTATTTGCAGCAGTAAATAGATTTAATTTAGTTAAACAGAAAGATATGTTATTCACCATTGATAATGTCAGAAGGGATAGAAACAGAAAAGAAGATGCTGGTCATAAAAAGCAATACAATTTCATTTTTATAACAGCAGAAGTACACTACAGAGAAAATAAGTCATCCATGTGTCAGTAATTAATAGTGTTGGTGAAAAGTTCAATCCCCCTTCTATAGCACAAATGCAATTCAGTTGATTGTAGATCCATCAAAAAATCCACAAGTGTCTTCTTCCAGGAGAGAATAGAAGAACAGAGCAGAATGGGAACTTTACCAATGTTAAGTGTCTTTGTGTAATTTTTCACAAAAGCTATACTTCACCTTCGTTTTTTTGGTTAACAACATAAGGAAACACTTCATAACGTACTTTTTATTTCCTTTCTACAAGGTCTTTGTTGTTCTCCATATAAACTGTCAGGACCTTTTTAATTCTTTCTGATTTTGTTCTGGGAAATTAGTTGTTTATGATTCACTATACAAATATGTGAAGAAATAGATATACTAACATAAATAATACAGATTATACACATAGAGATAGAAAGATGATAAATTGATTGATAAATAGATTATAGATGGTAGATGACAAAATATTGGCTGACTTTTAGTCACAAACATCAAGAAATGAAACATGTTATTTTGTTGGTTGACTTAAAAAAGTTATACTCCAATTTTATGCATAGTACTAAGTTGGTTGCCATTTCTTGAATCATAAAACCCCAACCATTAAATGTTGCCACTAGTGAAAACTGGTTGGATCAGTTGAAATAGCAGCTTATTTGTAACCATTAGTTTTGTCTTTTTCACATTTGCATATTTTTTGATCATTTGACAGATTCGTATATTTGAATAGTGAACGTCAGTCATTTTCACCACTTATCTCCTCCTGTCACTGATGACAGCCTTCTTAACAGGTCACCATTTTACTTCTGGGTCTTTGTGTTGTTGTTGAATTAGTTTCTTGCCTGAGCATGGGTGTGAGTCACGTCCCAGAGGAAGGGCAACTTACCAGTGGCTATAGCAATGAAGAAAATGACACCTACTCCCCAACAACCAGTAATTGACAATAGTCCTCAGGGAAGGGTGGGACCACAGAGTCAACACCTTTTATAGGCATCCATGTAAAATATTAATTTCTCATTAAAAATTATTGCATATAGAATTATTTATAAAATAGTTTCTCAAGATAGCTTTTATTATGAATGCTGTATTTTCAAAAAATACCTACAGTAGAGGAAGTTGTTTTGGGATTCAAGGTCCTCTCCATCATGATCTTAATAAATTTTCAATTTTACATTCCTTTTCAGGCTTGCAGGAATCATTTTTCATGGCCACAATGAGGCCATTTGTATCTGTCTACTACCATATGCTCATTCAAAGTCATATTGAATATTAGTGGTATTCAGGTCACTAGAACCATAGTTTGCAAAGAGGTGTAAAATACAGTTGCATTGTGGGATATACAACAAAGGGGATTTATTCAAAAGCAGTGCATGGCAAAGCCCACAATGATCAAAAGTATAATGGAGAAGCAGAAATTTAAGCTGAAGGAAAATGGGTGTTTTAGTCACATCAGCTAACCTAACACTGTGTCTCAAGTGAAAAAGTTATACAGCACATAATTTTTCCTTAGAAATAGTGTAACTCCATATAGAGTGGACTGTAGGAGTCTTCTGAAAAAGAGTAAAAACTGAAAGCATTAGACAATGAGTTTCAGTTCCTGTACTAAGTTGAGCTTTGACCTGAAGCCTTCCTGAAGACAGCATTTGCTCAGGGACCATTGCCTCTCAAAGCACAGTGCTCACTCACACTGCTCCTGCACTCCATCACACTGACCGGCTTTGCCAAGAAGTGCACACTACCCTCTTCTGATTTAGAACTTCCCAGGTGTAACAGGAAACTTAAAAGGTCTTATTAATAAAACTCAAACCCGAGGCCAATTATTGGGGTGAATTCTGGAAGATCAGAGAAGCAGAACAAGCCACAGCTATCTCACCTCGTTAGTTCCTCAGGTGATCTTGTTTCCTCAGGCTGGAAGCTTCTGAGTCTTCATATCAATGGCTCTCAGCTGGACTGTGTTGCTCCAAAGCCCGAAAACTTCTCCAGCCAAATGCTTAACTAACTAAATGCTTAACTCCCTAGTTCCTGGCCCTCACGCCTTATATACCTTTCTCTTTCTGCCCCCACTCCCTGGGGTTAAAGGTTGTGTTTCTGGGATTAAAGGCGTGGGTCACCATGCTTAGCTGTTTCTAAAGTGGCCTTGAACACATAGAGATCCACCTGGCTCTGCCTCCCAAGTGCTGGGATTAAAGGCGTGTGCTACCACCGCCCAACTTCTGTTAGGGCTTACTCTTCCTATTTTCTAGCCACCATTTTTGGCTTTGTTCTAGTGGCTGTCTGTTCTCTGACTCCAGATATGTTTATTTCAGGGAACACACAATATTTCAGGGAACACAATACCCACCACACCCAGGTGTGCATGTGCAAATGCATTTTCAACATATAGGGAGGACTGAGTGGTAAACTTCTTTGCACCAAATGAAGTGTCTAGATAATTTGTCTTTTAGATAAAAGATGATTACCTGGCCGGGCAGTGGTGGCACACGCCTTTAATCCCAGCACTCGGGAGGCAGAGCCAGGTGGATCTCTATGAGTTTGAGGCCAGCCTGGTCTCCATAGTGAGTTCCAGGAAAGGCACAAAGCTACACAGAGAAACCCTGTCTCAAAACCACCCCCCCAAAAAAAGATGATTAACTATTAACACACTGATCCAATTAATATTAATGACAAGTTGCTGATAATGAGCAATCCAACAGATATCTCTATTAATAACTCATTTTAAAACACAGTGAAAGTTACTCATTAATGCTTCTTAAATTATTGTCAGTTGCTTGACACTAAATAGACACAGCTACCAAAGAACTGGTAGAGGAAGTTATCCTCTCATCCAGTTCTTTTTAACAAATTATGAAGTTTTAAACCAAAACCTAGTAGACATTCTTGGCAATCATATAGGGTTGTTTTGACAAGTTGTTATGTCAACGATAAAGATTTAGGAATTATAAACTAAAAAAAAAAAAAAGTTAAAATTTTCAAGAGTGAGTTATAATTCATATATATAATTATACACATGGGATATAGTCTTCCTTTATGTGCTGGGTATGTGAAAGACAGATGACAATATTTTATTCCATAAGATGTTAGTATGATACCTTATTCCTGGATAATCGTTTTATAAAAGTGAGTGTCATGAGCCTGGGGGGTACCATGTTGTCTCTAATTATAATTTAGGGATCTCTGCATCAGAGACCTGAACATTTAAGACTTACATTTGTCATGTGTGTTGCTCCTACTTCTGAAATGGAGCAAGTGATGACTAAATAATCTTCACCCTTTAGGAAATGTTGGCAGCCTTTGGGCTGTGAGATAACTTGGGAACATACAGTACAGTGGGTAGCACCAAGGCTCAAGAAAATATACTCTTCCTGAAGTGCAGGTCAAATGCCTACTGCCTGTTAAGGAAGTGAAGATGTTCTGAGAGAGTGTCTCTGGTTGCCAAATGGTCCGAAAGGACTGTGGAATAGTATTCCCTACAATTACAAAATAGTAATCAAATAATAAGCGAACGATTTGACATAGTCTCCCATCATCTGGTTACAAGCAGACAGATGGAACAGGATATGCTGGTTGAAATGTGTTCAAAACAGCTAAAAGCGTTTACAACCTGCCAAGAAGTTCACTTAAATTTACTTGTTTACTATGCACTTTACCTGATGGGAAAAGCCTGTGCACTTGTTGAGAAGATAAAATTCGTAGTCAAAGAATGGCCTCCAAACGATTGATAGGAAATTGGGAGCATTTTCCTCTGGGTTCTAAACAAGAATTATTCATGTGTCTTCCTCATGGCAGAGTATGCAGTCTCCCTTTGACTCTGAGGACATCCAAATGAAAATCAACTAGAGTTAACACAGAAGTGAGCCTCCCCATAAATAAAGAAGATAATAACAACAATAATAAACCACTCATATGTGTTATTTGCCTAAAAGAAAGCCTGAAAAGACAAGAGAGAAAAAAAAGGTCATAGGAAACTAAAGAGGCTGATCATCCTTAGACGGCAGACTGGGTGATGTAATGATCCCAAGAATCTACCATGAACATGCAGGGTACAACAGAATCCTTTTATAATTCTTTATAGCTTTGCCAAGTACAAAATCATTTAAGTAATCTTTTACAAATTTGTTTTATGATCTCTAATTACGTGTGTGTGTGTGTGTGTGTGTGTGTGTGTGTGTGTTGGTGTGTGTGTGTATGGTGTATGTGTGTTTGCATGGTGTCCAGAAAAGGGCATCTGATACCCTGGAGCTACCTGACATGGGTACTGGGAACCAGTTTCCCAGTCTCTGTAAGGGCATATGTTCAGCACTGAGCCATCTCTCCAGCCCCAATTTAAGTAACCTTTATTTCTGGGGATACAAAAAGTAACCCAGAGTCCTGTTAGATGGAAAGCAGAGGAAACAGCCTCTTGGGGGGACTCTGCTCTTTCCATCTTGCACACCAGTTAGCATCGCTCTATAAGAGAGGCTTAAAATCTTGTACTCAATGCCTAAAGACAACACGATATTTGGAAACTCTCTCTACATGGGCTCGATTAGGAAAGTGCAGCTCTGGGCCTCTGGATATCCATCCCCATGCAGACACTCATTTTCCCACAGTAGAAGAAGCAAGGTCACCCACTGTGCCAGTTCCCACGGGAGAGTTTGGCAGAGGCCAGAGAGAGGACACAGTGGAATGTGATTATGCTGTTACCAGGGTGAAGGGCCTCAAGTCAAAATGAAAGCCGGGCACCTGCTGGGTTTCATTTAGTCACCCAAGAAGGGCTTATTTGTATTTCTTTCCAGTGTTGACCCAGGTTAACCAAAGTGACAGCCTTCTTAAAAATCCAAGACTTTAATTTTACCATCATAATTCCTTTGTTATTATTAATGTGATCAGTTTTATTGTTATAATCTAATGTGAACAACAGCAACGCTACTGGCAAAAGTCCCCAAACCATATTTGACTATAGTTATAAAGTTGGTTCCCACTCAGTAACTTAGGAAATTAAAAACACTAAATCTACGATTTTCTCCACCGGGACCTAATCCAGTCCAATTTAGAAGTTGAGGATTTATAAAGGCTTTTCTGAAAGAAATGGGGAAATGTCAGCTACAATTTCTTGCTAGAGTTGAACTGAATCTATTAACCTTGCCCAGAGAATATAATGTTACAGTTATCTCATTTACAATGTTATTGTATATGATTTATGGCCACAGTATCAAACCTCAAACTAGGTTTTGTAGTTTTAAGTTAAATTTACATGTCTGTAATATGAATGGTTTTTTTCTTATTCAGATAAAAAGATATTAAAAAGTGATTTATAACATTTCAGTTGGGTGGGAATATACAGTATGACTTAGTCTACTGAGGGGGAAAACATTAGTTAGACAGCTATTATGAATATGTATGCTCACACTGCTTAATGCTTCCTGCCTTTTAATGTATGCCTGGTTATCAGCCTAGACATCTTTAGAATTACATTATACTTAGACTACAATGGGACACAAATCTATATGAAAATCATATTTGAAAGAACAACCAAAGGGACAAGGGGAAAATATATCTTCCATGCATTTCACCTTAGATCTTAAATGTTAAACCTGAATCAGGCACCTGGCTTGACCTAACTCCATGTACCATAATAGATTTCACTATGTCACACAAAAACACTCTGACAATGTCACCATTATTGAAACCCAAGAGAGTCTGCTTTGCCATGAACTGTGGAAGCCTGAGATTGGGAGTGTTGTGTTGCATTGGAAATGGTTGTTAGGATGGTGCTTCAAAGACACCATGACCTACGGCTGCTACTCATCATTAGCAGAGTTAGCATATTTAGCAATACCCTGGCTAGACAATACACTATGCCAGTGTGCTGGACAGTGTAACAGAAAGAAGTGCTATCCTTTGTGTCCTCTACACCAATCATGTGACGGTCTCAAGTACTTTTAAATTATACAACATAAAATGAGGTTCAAAATTTGAGTGCAATTTGAAACAAAAGCTCTGCCTCTGAAGCTCAGTCCATTGACAATGAGTACATATCTTTGCTGTGGGGAGAGTTGTTGTATATTCAGCATCTCAAATGAATCTTATTTTGAATCATTAACAATAAATGATGTACTCTGTGTGGTCATATTTGGACCTTGAGAGCCTGTTTGGAGGATCAAATGGGGGTGCAACCACCCATGTAATCTCTACTGAAGCAGGCACCCCACTACCATGAAAGGTCATCCCTTTCCACAGAGCACTCAGCTTCTGGAAGGACACAATGGGACAATTAGGAAGGAAGGAGACACCCAACTAGTCAGACCAACCAGCCTTGTCAACAGTGGCAGTCAATCGGATGCCAGACATGAAGCCAAAGTAACGATTTCCAACAAAAGAGGCATCAGTTTTTCTCAGGTATGAGACAAACCCAGCAACTCTGTGCATCACTGGGAAATGGTGCTGCCTTTTGTCTCTCAGTTCTGAAATCCTTGGCATTGCTAGAGTCACAATGGAAATGATCCAGCCATCTTGTCATACTCGGGGTCAACTCAGAAGTACCCACAAAATCGCCCCCATTTTACAGATGCAGCTGAGAAGGGAGATGGAAGGCATGAGCTCAGAGCATGCAAACTATGAGTAGACTAGGATAAGAACACTCACTAACACCACTCTTGGATATTATACTTGTATATCACCAATGCCTTGAAGGAAAGGACTACTCTTTTTAACTAAAAGTAACACTTCTGACAATATTGAGTGGGTATGAGATAACATGTAAAATGGTGATTGCTTTATTGTTTAAAATCTACAGATTTTAATTTAAGTCAATACATACAGCTGCCTATAGATTTGTAAGTATCATCCTTCCCAGTTGGTTGTTCTCATCGTATTTTATACCTTTTTCTAAAGCACACATTTCTTGACATGACTGTTAAACATCTCCTTCCTCCCTGCTCATGTTCATCTGGTTTCTGTTTACACAGTCCTGCATTGTTCATTTGGCATCAATTCACCTGAGCTTCATGTAAACAGTGTAGCAGAGTGGCATTTCTTAACTTGCTTTAGCATCATCCTTTAGTGAAGGACACAGTGAGATAATAGTCACTGCAAGGACTGCAATATGTTATTTTAGTGTTCCTATCATGTTTATTTTTATCATATCTCCCTTTTAATTTATCTCTAAGTCTGTTGATGGTAACTTCTTACCATTTATTATATCCTCCTCTTATTGATTCAGAAGTTTAGCCATGGCTTGTTTTTTCTTTTCATTTAATTTGTGGGTTTTTTCCTCCCTCCCTCCCTCCCTCCCTCCCTCTCCCTTTCTTTCTTTCTTTCTTTCTTTCTTTCTTTCTTTCTTTCTTTCTTTCTTTCTTTCTTTCTTTTTTAGTGTCTTATATGGCAATATGAACTATGTACTCTATTACCATGTTAATTTTCTTTCTTAACTAAAAAGCCAGATCTGAACATTGAAACTCCTAGATTCCCTTGGAGGTAGGGGTGGTGTATAAGATGCAAAGAGAGACCAATGGGTTCTGTAAGTATCTTTGAAAGGAACCAGGTTAGTTGGGAATGATGCTGTCTGTCCTTCTTCATCCTGATGCCTCCTGTGATGTCTGAGCCCTGAAAACCATCCTGAAGCATGGGGTAAGTATGTAAATACTCACACACTAAGGATGGCAGAGCCGAAGGATGGAGAACATCTGGGTGCTAAAGATGGAGTGCAATTTGTCAGGGCAGTCTTGGAAAGCGCTGGACTTCTGTGTAAAAGAGAAGATGAGAAAGACTGATTTGTTTAATGAACAGAGGGCTCTCAGAAGTATGTGCGATGGCTTGTTTCACACTTCTCATTGGCTAAGTTTTTATTGCTCCAAGTGACACTGCTTGTGCTATTGATTTTCTTTCCTTACAAAATTCTTCATCTTCCCTGGATCTTCCCCCAACCAAATACTGTACAATAACTATCACTCAGCTCCTTTGTGCCCTCATTACCAACTTTTCAACTTGCTTGTATCCATTCTTCTTTCTATATCCTTCCATATCTTTCTGAGATAATCTGGGAATCTTTCAAAGTTTTCTTATGGAAGCTTTATTTACAGAAGGTTGTTTAAAATGGGTATCATTCAGTTATCAAAGACCAAAACTGCTTCTTTCCTCTTCCCCTTCTTCTTCCTCAACATGTGATCACATTTCTATTCTAAAGGGGCTTATCCTTTTATTGCTTGCTGTTTTCAGATAGAATGGTTGAGCAATAAGCCTTGACATCTTGCATGGCCACAAGTAATTTCTCTTCATTCTGATAGATTTGTGATTGATTGCAATTTAAATCTGAAGCTCTTGGATTTCAGTTCCCATTTCTCAATGTCCACAGAGGCTTGCCACTGCCTTCCAGGTTGAGTGCTATAAATGGCATTTAATGTCCTTTGTTCACTTTTAAAACCCCTGTTGTTTGTACTATTGCTTATCATTTCTTGTTTTTAAGTGATTTTAGATTTAGTATCTTTATGTATCTCTATATAATACCAACTTAGAATTTTAAAGATGTTTCCATCTGCATTATCTCTTATCATCTATCTGTTTTAACAACTCTCCTTTCATGTGATGATTTTTTTCCAAATACATAATTTTGAAAACTTTTCCTTGGTTTACCTATAATCCTCAGGTGTACACTCATATTTCTGTGTTGGTACATAGAAGCTGAAACTGAGCTCTACCTACACTGCTTAGATTGCAGAACAGTGGATCCAGGGGAAAATAAGCAGAGGGATATTAGATATTTTATTCTGGACCATATATTGGCAACACAATCTATGTTTTCTTCCTGATTTCTGATATTTTACTCATTGGATAGGCATTTTGCTGGTACTGCTCATTTATAGAACAGGGTTAGAGTGGCTGGGATCTGGTTACTATGCATTTAAACTCGTGGTTGATCAATTTTTGCTCCAGTATCTGACCCACACTTCCTGTAATATCTGGGTTCCAGGCCTCTCCTTTGCAAATCTCTCCAGAGGAGAATGCTTTATATCTTCTTCAGATAATATTCACTTTCTTTGTTGGAATTAGGGCAAAAGTTATTATGCTCTCTAGAAATAGGGAATTTGTTAACTAAACTCAAATTTAGATTATTCAATAGGATTTGTGGTTACTTTGTTTTGATTTGGTAAAATTTCTCATTTGTTACTTGGAAACACATGATGTATTTATGACATATTTTATTCAAAATATGCATGTTAGGGATTATGAGTTTCATAGATAGGGCTTAAATGATTTACAAAGGTGTACTGTATCACAATGTAGGTCAATAATTAGTATGTTTCATCCTGAGTAATGTCTTAATTGAAAATTTAGATAAGTCAAGTGAAATTAAATTTTCTAAGTAGTAACACAAAGATAATTCTTTTTTAAGTTTCTTTCTACTTATTCTGTGTCTTTCACACCATGCATCTCAATCCCATTCATTTCTCCATCCCCTCATATCTGCCCTCTACCCCTGCAACCTCCTCCACAAAATAAAATAAAATTTAAGAGGAAAAAAAAGGGAAAAATCAATCTCATCATGGAAGCCGCAGTGTGACACAGTGAGTCATTCAGTAAACCCTTTAATCCATAGATCTTTACTTGCAAGTATTCATTGCAAAGAGTCATTGGTCTGGTTCGAAGCTTTGGTTTCTATTACACTATCGAGTCTGGGCCATCACTGGGACTCCTCTTGGATATCCTTTTGTTGCCTTGTGTCGTGGAGATCTTGCAGCTTTGGGTCTGCAGGTCCAGTCCTTTCACATGCTCCAGCAGATCATGGATAGGGTGGGTGTTGGGTGGGCCATTTCATAACCCAGGTTCTGGGCCTGGCTAGTTTCAGGGTTAGTTAGCCCTCCAGCTCTCCCTCATCTTGACCACCAGGGTGAACTCTTCAACATTGCCCTGGCTAGTTCACCCCTTGCAGCAATGGGCAAGGGCAGAGCCAGGTCTGCTTTCACTCTCTTAAGGTTGGCTCTCCCACTCCTACACCATCAGGGCCAGCTCTATTGTGCTGCTCAGGCAAGGGACAGCTGCAGGGGCCACTACTCCAAGTGCTACAGCAATGAGGGGTAGGGACAGCTCTCCCGTTCATATGGCCTCAGGGCCAGCTCTCCCATCCATCACAGGTGGCCGGAGGGATAGAGACATCTTCCTCCACTCACATAACCATATGGCAGATGAGGGGTGGGACCAGATTTTCCCAGCTCACATTCTGGGGCCTGTTTACCAGCACCCCAGTCTGTAGATAAGGGGGAGGGTCATCTTCCTCACCCGCCATAGGTGATAGGGGCAAGGGAGGGAGGGCATCTTTCCCTTGCCCTCACCACCACATGGCAGTCAAGGGGGATATGGCCAATTATCCCACTCTCACACCCTCAGGGCCAGCTCACCAGCACCTCTGCCCACAGGGTCAGCTCTACTGTGCTGCCCAGGTGAGGAGCAGGGTGTGCTTCCTTGAGTGCTGCAGCTGGTAAGAGGGGTGGGGGTCGCAGGTGGCCAGGGGTGACAGACAAGTAGTGGGGACAGCTCTCTCATGCTCACAACTTCAGGGCTGGCTCACCCACACCTCTGCCTGTAATAGGCTTCACTCTACTGATGAGGAGGCAGGGCCTGCTTTTCTAGTGAAGACAACAATTCATTAAACTAAACTAGCCAATACACACAATGGAGTTTTATTTAGCCATTAAGAAGAATAAAATTGTGTCATTTCTCAAGAAAATGAATGCAATCAGAGATTATCATATTAAGCAACAGAATAAATATGGGTCAGAAAGATAAATATCACATTTTCTGTCGTGTGTAGAATTGTATTTTACATGGGCATGCACACATGTTCATGCACACATGTGCATACACCATGAAAAGCAGAAGGAGGAGTCCTTAAAAAAGGAAAGAAGATGAGTGGAAAGCAGTATAGCAGAGTACAGGGGGAGAGAATCAGTCAAAGCCTATGCTATACCGAAGCAAAGGGGTCATAGTAAAACTTATCTCTTTGTAGGATGAAAAAGTTTACAAAGCATACAAATACAAAGATGAAAGCATGAGATCTGACCAAGATTAAATTAAATCAGTAACATCAAAATGTCTAGTAAGAACTGATATGACCATCCTGTTCCCTCATGTTTTCATCCCCCCCCCCCTCCTCTCTATGCCCCCCCATCTCCAGTTTACTCATGGAGATCTCCTCTATTTCCCCTTCCCAGGGTGATCCATACATCCCTCTTAGGATCCTCCTTGTTTCCTAGCTCCTCTGGAGCTGTGGGTTGCAGTCTGGTTATCCTTTGCTTTATATCTAGTATCCACTTATGAGTGAGTACACACCATGTTTGTCTTTCTGAGTCTGAGCTAACTCACTCAGGATGATATTTTCTAGTTCCATCCATTTGCCTACAAATTTCCTGATGTCGTTGTTTCCTACAGCTGAGTAGTACTCTATTGTATATATGAACCACATTTTCTTTATCCATTCTTCAGCTGAGGGGCATCTAGGTTGTTTCCAGGTTCTGGCTATTATGAATAATGCTGCTATGAACATAGTTGAGCAAGAGCTGGGGGAGGTATGGAGTGGGAGAGCAATGAAAGAGATATCTTGATAGAGGGAGACATTAGGAGAAAAACCTGGTACTATTAGGGAAATTCCCAGGAATTCACAAAGATGACCCCAGATTAGACTACTAGCAATAGTGGTGAGGGTGCCTGAACTGGCCTACCCCGGTAATCAGATTGGTGAATATCCTATCATCATAGAGCCTGCATCTAGTAACTAATGAAAGCAGATGCAGAGATCCACAACCAAGCACTAGGCCAAGCTCTGGAAGTTCCATTGAAGAGAGAGATTATAAGAGCAATGGAGGGTCAAGATCATGATGGGGAAATCTACAGAGACAACTGAACCAAACTCATAGGAACTCACAAACTTTAGACTGACAGCTGTGGAGCCTGCATGAGACTGGACTAGATTCTCTGCTTAAGGGAGACAATTGTGTAGTTGGGTCTGTTTGAGGGGCCCCTGGCAGTGTGATCAGGATCTATCCCTGGTGTATGAGCTGGCTTTCTGGATCCCATTACCTGTGGTCAGATATATTGCTCAGCCTTGATGCAGGAGGGGAGGGTCTTGATCCTGCCTCAACTGAATGTACCAGGCTTTCCTGTTCCCCCCACGGGAGGAGTTACTCTTCTGGAGGAGAGGATGGAGGAGGAGAGAACGTTGGGAGGTGGGAGGAGGGATGAGGGAGGATCTGTGGTTGATATGTAAAAATGAATAAAAAAATTTTAATGGCAAAAAGTAAAATGGAATTATAATTAAAAACTGATATAAATGAAAAATAGATATGCTTCAATAAACATCAGTGAGCCCAAGAAGAATCACAAAGAAAAGCAGTAAATATCTTATGCAAAACTGAGAGCCTCAACATGAGTGGCATACTCACAACTGTTACCTCTCCTTGATGAAATGATCCCTTTATTAATATGTAGTGACTTACTTTATCTCATTTTGGGTTGAAGTCTGTTTTATCAGTTAAGAGAGTACCATGCTGCCTTGTTTATGGTTTCCATTCACTTGATGGCCTGATTTCCATCCTTTGACAGTGAGTTTGGGGATGCTTTTACCAGTGAGGTGTGTTTCATGAAAAGACAGCTGGGTCTCATTTTTAATCCAGTCAGCATGTGTATGTCTTTTAGCTGGTCATTTGAGGCTATTTGAACTTAAGGTTAATATTCAGGGACTGGAGGTTTTGTTGATTATCCTAGTTGGTGATTGGTAACTCTTTTCTTCCTTCTCTGTGGGTGTTAGGAGTTGCCTGACTCAGTCGATTGGACATGATTGATTCCTACACTGGACATGATGTGATGGACTTGTCCTGACTCTCCTTTGTTCATTATTTTTCCTTATGCAGTGTATTCATTTCCATTTCTCAAAGATGAAGCAATCTTTATTCTCCCTCTGTGAATCATATTCCTTTAAATAGTTTCTGGCTTGGTGTTAATTTCCTTAACTTGTACTTCCCTTTAAATGTTATTATTTCTCCATCAAGCAAGAAAACTAGGCCAGAGAATTTATTGGACACATAAGATTGAGCAAAGTATGTAATTCTTTCATCAGGACCCCATAAAGAGGAGAACACCTAATACTGTGACCTGTCATCTGACCATCTTGTGAGTGCCAAGTGGCCATAGACAACTTCCAACCACCCCAGATCTTGAACTCTATTCAGTCCCCATTGTTCACATGGCCTACTCAAATTGCCATTTGCTCATTCGCTTGTTGGACCCCCTAGATCTGCTGTTCATCTGTCTACTGGCTTATTCTCATTGTCTTAGTCCTGACCTTTGTTTCTTCTCACTATTGTAGCCCTACATTGACCCTGTAGCCTGACTTTACAACAGCCATAACACATTCTTCAGCAGAGGCCTCCAACTCACTTTAGTTCCTGATCTTATCAGTGCAGACTCTGCCTGCATTTCTAACAGCTTCCCTCCTCCTAATGACTTTAGAAACCTGTTGAACAGGTAGCCTCTTAGTCCTTACAGACAGTCAATAATGGACTGTGTTTACCTAGGTCGGGGATATCAAGGAACGTAGATTCTGTGGGAAACTGAAGCCACTGAAACTGCCATGCTTTATGAATGTGTTGTTACTCAAAAACTTGACATTGGAGAAAGCTTGTTCATCTGAGTTTCTGACAAAGCCACATAACATACATGTCATCCTCTTTTACATGTAAAGGGGCTAAGAAGAACCTAACAGTTTGTACAAGAAATAGTGGTACAAAGGCAGCTTCCCATAAACAAAACAAGCCAACAAAAATCCCACCCAAGTCGAAAAAATACATCTCTAGACTCTTCTACAGCTGTTCTAAAGTTTGAACTTCTTTGTTGTTTGCAATGGTAGGTATCAAGCACAGGGTCTTATTTATGCAGCATAGGCAAGCACACTACCACTGAGCCCCAACTCTGCCCCTTAACGAAGTGATTAAATGCCACTGTTTACTACATTTTACTTTATTATTATTGTATTGGTGTTTTGTTTTTCTTTACTTTTCATTGTCATTATTGATTGTTTGTTTTTGAGACCACATCTCTTCCAGATGCCATGTTGGCCATGTTGGTCTTAATCCTGTTGCCTCAGCCTCCTGGTTGCTTAGATGATCTGTGTACATCACCACACCTGATTTACAGCAACAATTCTTTAATACAATTGTGCCACTTGGTTTCTTTGCCAACTTGACACAGGCAAAGGTCATCTTGGAAGTGAGCACTTCATTTGAGAAAACGTCTCCATCAGACTGGCCTATAGGCAAGCCTATGGGACTTATTCTTGATGGATGATTGGTATGGATGAGGCCAACAGGTGGTTCTGGGCTTTACAAGAAAATCACCTGGGCAAGTGATGGAGCGCAAGCCAGTAAGTAGCATTCCTCCATGGCTTTTCCTTCAGTCCCTGCCTTGAGTTGCTTCCCTGATTCCCCTTCATGACAGATTACAACTATAAGATAAAATAAACCATCCCCCCCAAGTTGCTTTTGCTTATAATATTTATTACAGGAACAAAGACCTAAAGCAATAATTTTACCTTGTAGACTTTCAGTAAAATAACTATAAACAATATAAATTGACATATAATTTAACTCATAATAAAATATATTGGCTGGTTTTGTTAAGTTGACAAATGTCTAGACATTTCTGGGAAGAGTGAATCTTAACTGAGAAAATACCTATATCATATTGATCTATAAGCAAGCCTGTGGTGCATTTTCTTGATTGATGTTTGATGTGAGAGATCCAGCCCACTGTGAGCAGGGCCACCCCTGAGCAGGTAATCCAAGGCTCTATAAAAAATTAGGCTTAGCAAACCACGAGGAGCAAACCAAGAAGCAGCATTCCCCCATGCCCTCTGCTTCAGTTCCTGCCTTAAATTTCCTGCTCTGGCTCCCTTTGATGATAGTCTGTGATATGGAAGTGCAAGCCATATATAAACCCTTTCCTTCCCAAATTACTATTGATTGTGGTGTTTTATCATAGCAATAAAAAAAAACTTCCTAACTAAAACATCAGTCATTTTCAATATGCAAAAAGAAAGATAAAAGGAGAGGAGGATGATGGAGAGAGGGAAATAAAGAAGAATCAAGACAAATTATGTCCAAGAAGGCTAGAGAGTCAGCTTAGAGGTCAAGAGCATTTGTTTCTCTTGCAGAGGACCCTGGTTTGATTCCCAGTACCCACATGGCAGCTCACAACTACTGTAACTCCAGTGACATCCTTCCTGGCATTCACAGTCCTTAGGCACACACATGGTATATATCCATACATACAGGCAAAACATTCATCCATATAAAATAACAAAATTACCCTAAAAATAAAGAAGAAATTATGTCCAGATCATTTATGATTTTCTTTTTTCATATATACTAACCATTTTCAACCTGTCTACCTACATTTTTATTCTGAAATAATTGTTTTTAAAAAGAAAATCGCCTCTCCCTTTCTGGTTGCTTTTTCTAGAAATAAAGATTCAGTATTTCTAATTCCTGCAAATGTAACACTAAGCAAGTCATAAGGCTGCATTATTTAAGGGCATTCCTCTATGCTATAGTGAACAGAGTAAACAAATGAGAAGGATAAAATGCAAAAGTGCAATATACTCAGTTTTGGCGTTGCTAACCTATGTATGGGCATGGAGTCAGCACAGCCATGTATGCTGAAATAGATCATAATGGTGTGATGAATGAGAAGTAACTTAGATACAGGAGAGGGTTGGAAGACACATGAAATCTTAAATATTCATAGATAACAAATTTCTCTTCCCGGTGCTAGTAATGGGGTACCTATTGTGACACCATTAACCACGGGGACACACATTTTGATCCTGTGTGACCTTTGCCACAGAGACTGGTATAAAAACCACAGCTATGCAGCGATACAGCAGTAATATTCAGCTATTGACCGGGCAAATTTGCCCTTTTGTCTCTCTAATCAATCAAGCGTATGATAGGTCAGGAGGTCTTATACCTCTTGAGTGCCGCTTTCTATTGCAAACTCTGGCACTTGCATCCCCACTATCAGCCAAGCAGGATGACGTGGCATACAGAGACAACAAGAGAGAAATGGGAGCCAGGGGAACCAGTAAAGTGCGCCGTACGCACTACCATTAGAAGTGTAAACATGTAGCAAAACTTCCCCTGTGGTTCCTGCTATATTTTGAAAATTGATTAAACAAGATCTATGATTTGAGCATCTTTGCTCAGTGACACTGTCCTGCAATCCTAGGGGTCAGATTCTATGTCAGCCACCACAGCAGGTGATCTCTTAACTGCGGTGGATGCCCAGGTTGCCCAATTGTCCCAGGAAGTTAACAAACTCAGACTGTAGTTTAGGGCATGATTGACAATTGCTGATTGGATTTAGACCAAAAGGCTGAATCTGTTTTATGTCCTTTATGTCCTGATAATACAAAAGACTCACAGTGAAGCCTGGAAGGAAATCAGACTTGATTGACCTAAGCACATCTTGTCAGTTTTATGTAGTATGAATCTTAAAAGGTCTTATTAATAAAAACAAACCCAGAGCCAGGTATTGGGGTGAACGCAGGAAGATCAGAGAAACAGAACCAGCCACAGCTAACCTCACCTCGCCAGTTCCTCAGCTGATCTCGTTTCCTCAAACTGGAAGCCTCTGTGTCCTCATCAGAATGGATCTCAGCTGAACTGCTGCTCAAAAGCCTAAAAGCTTAACCAGCTCTAGTTCCTGGTCTTCATGCCTTAAAAGCCTTTCTGCTTTCTGCCATCACTTCCTGGGATTAAAGGCATGAGTCACCATGCCTGGTTGTTTCCAGTGTGGCTTTGAACTCACAGAGATCCAGATAGATCTTTGCCTTCAGAATGCTAGGATTAAAGGTGTGTGTTTCACCATTTTTTTTTTGCCTCTATATCTAGTGGCTGTTCTGTTCTCTGACCCCAGATAAGTTTATTAGGGTGCATAATATATTGGGTAACACAATATCACCATAGTTTTAAAAGAGATTTGGGGACTTGTTATCAGGTGGATGACTTTAAATCATTCCAAATAAACTAACAGCAGGGAGCACACCCATATATGTGCAGTCATCCACATGAGCATACACCAGGAACAACAAAAGTTTTCTTAATGCAAAGACAAGAATTGAACACAACATTGAATTTTGAGGTAGAAAACTTCACTAACCTGTGGCTTACAGAAATTTCAACTAACTTGGCCAGTCTTTGCTTCTGATTATCCCTGCCTCCTGGATAGAATTTTGATTAGATACACTTTTATCCCCTTCAGTTTACATGACTGAAAAGACAAAACTATGAGCCCATTCTACCTTTTCTAAATAGACATGTTTCTCCAGCAATAGAAAGTGTTGAGAGGTATCCTGTCTTTCGGCAAAAATTTCCGTAATCTGTCCTAGTAGAATTTAATAAAACAGCCAATCTCTTCTTTGTACAGAATGTCTATTAATAACAAACATATGAGTCTTATACTATATTTCTTTTTTCCCTTTCATGAAATTTTCCTTAGTAAGATTTTTGTATATTCATAGAATTGAGTTTTGAGATGTTAAATATCCAAAATAAAATGTAACTTATCTTTGAAATTCACAGGAGAATGGTGATACTAACTGGAGATAACTTGAGGAATTTCATGCCATATTTAAAAAATGTCATATAAAGGAGGAAGTTCAATAAAACTGACTGAGGGCTAAACTAGACATAATTGTTACATGGGATGCATAGAGCAACTAAAATTTACCAGAACCAAGTATCTCCAGGCAAAGGGCCTCGTGAAAAACTGTTGAGATGACAGTTAAAAATGGCGACGGTGGTAGGACATGGCTCAGCCAGCAAAGTGCTTGTCAAACATTCATGGAGACCTGAGATAGATCCCCAGAACACAGCTTTTAAAAAGTCCAGTGTGGTGGCATGCCCTTGTAATCCTGGCACTGGGAAGATGGAGACAGGCAGACCCCGTGGGCCTCACTGGCCAGTCAGTCTAGATTGTGTGGCCATCACTAGGTCAATGAGAGACCTAGATGTCTCAAAAATAAAACAGACTGCATCTTGAGGCTGACAACTGAGGCTAACCTCTGGCTTCCACATGCATGAACATGTATACACAAGCATTCACACAAAACGATGATGTACTAACAAGGATGGGTTATCTGGCAAAACTACAAAGTTTCTGAGCATGAGAACGTCGGTACTTCACTAAACACGAGTCCAACCATCAATGCCCTTTAGTTTCCTTATGTATCATTTGTTCAGCTTAGCATGGGGGTGCTATTTTATGAAGGTTCTTCTGGATAGATAGGCTAAAGAAATCTCATACTTATTATCATTTATTAGTAGTCCAAAAAAAAGAAAGAGAGAGAGCATTTATGAAAAAATATTCAGAGGTTGTAGGAAGATGGATGGAGTCTGAATGGATGGAAAAATTAGAAAACACTAAATATCTAAGCTTTCATGGTGGGGGTATCCACATGGGTTTAGGCTTGTTTCTCTGGGCTGCAGGGAAATCTCTGACAGAGCCATCACTAGCTGTTCCTGGTCCTTGAGTTTTTCCATTTCCACTTCAATACCTTCACATAAACGTTACACCAAGTGTAATTCTAATCAGGAAATAGCACTCATACTTAATTCTTTGTCAGTGAAACCTCTCCCCGCTCCAGGAATAACCAATTCACATCATATTCCACAACATACAATGATCAAAAAGTTCATAATCAAACCAGAGGAGATTGGTCGAAAGGATCAGTGGACATAACATGGGGTACTATAGCAGGGTAGTTGATTTGTGGGGAAAATTGATGGGCTGTGTTATTTGTTTTGTTTCTCCCTATGAATCTCAGCTTGATAGAAGCACACAGATCTCACACAGGAGGAGATAAATGTGTTCAAATGGCCATATTTATACCATCATCTGATTGTTCTTTATAGAATTTTTCCTATATCTCTCTTTCCACAGTCTCTCTAGATTTGGGGGTTTTGTTTGTTTTGTTTTGTGTTTTTTTGAGACAAGGTGTCTATGCATAACTCTGGCTGTTCGGGAACTCGCTCTGTAGACCAGGCTGGCCTCAGACTCAAAGATTCACCTGCTTCTGCCTCCTGAGTCCTGGGATTAGAGTCGCCACCACTGCCAGCCAGTCATCTCTCTAGATTTTTAATAGGACACCTTGAACTTTAACCATCCCATCCTAAATGACTTCAAACTAAGGTACATGCACAACCGCTGTGGAGTCTTAGCTCCTATCTTTAATGGAGCAGCAGTCTATGAAACACAAATTAAAATGGGCAAGGTAGGGAATAGCTTGGCAACCTCTGACTCTACTTGGCTTGGGTTATGTACACACCCATCTTCTAACAAAGCACTTGGCAGCCTGAGACCTTTGACAAAACATATGCACATGTACTCCTCTCTGAACAATGCACCTAGCAACCTGTTAGCAATCTAGGACCTCTAACGTCTGAGTGGAGCTACATACACACCCCACTCCAAACAAAGAAATATGTTTCTCTTCCCCTTCCCAGCCATCAAACTTAAACGGCTCCTAATCATTCATGCCCCAACTGTCAGAGAACTGTTGGGAGAGGGACACTTGGAGTTATTTAGGAGTGAATGTGTTCCCTGGTAGACTGACCATACTTTATGCTTCAGAGGAAGAACACAAGTCCAAGAATATGTGGATATGTGGTCAGTATAAACTTGACTCCATGTATTAAAAATAAGAGAACACAAAGTTGGGTGGGTAAGGAAGGGGAGGTGGGTCTCAGGGGAGTCAGGGACATAGGTGAATATGATCAAACTATATTGTCTGAGATTGTCGGAGAACTATAAAAGTAAGGAAGAAAATAATAATAAACCAAGTTTATTAAACACACACATATAATATAATATGAAAATAAATATATTCCCTAAAATCTTTTCTGAAAGGAAAGGAGCTTTCAACCTGTGAAAATATATGGAAGATGTCTATTATTAAGCAGAATAGAAGGAGAAAGACTGCATAGCATATTATTCCAATTTTATGACATTCTGGAAAAGGTAGTTCTTTGCATGTAGAGAAGGAAAACATTAACTTTCTCTGTAATTTGCAGGTATGGGATAACAATTTTTTTTTTCAAATAACTAATGCCTGAAAGATAGTGCAAAATCACACATGGGTCAAAGGTTAATTTAAAAAACGAAATAGACCCGTGGATAATAACAAAACAGCATGTGAAAGGTTCTTTGAGGATTAGGAAAATGGCTCAGCTGGTGAAGTGCCTGCCATGTAAGAGTAAGGACCTGAACTTGGGACACCAGCTCCTATAAAATCCAGAAACATCTATTACCCCAGCAATGGAGGGGTGCAGACAGCAAATCCCCAGAGTTCATTGGCTGGTCATCCTGTACAAGCCCAAGTTCAGTGAGAGACCCTTTTTTGACAAGTAAGGTAAAGAACAATTGACTAAGGTACCTGATGTTGAACTTTGGCTTCCACATACATGTATACACATACAAACATGAACATGAACATATTTCACACATTCCCTACACACAAAAATCCATTGAATTTAAATGTTGCTTGCCTTGTTTAGCTTTATTAATTTTGTTTATCCAAGCCACAAAGATTTGATGTGGTGTGTGTGTGTGTTATTGTGTTCCCCAAAATATTGTGCACCCTAATAAACTTATCTGGGTCAGAGGACAGAACAGCCACAATATTAAACATAGAGGTTAGGAATCGGTAGCACACGCCTTTAATCCTAGCATTACAGAGGCAGAGATCTATCTGGATCTCTGTGAGTTCAAGGCCACACTGGAAACAGCCAGGCATGGTAACTCATGCCTTTAATCCCAGGAAGTGATGGCAGAAAGCAGAAAGGCTTTTAAGGCATGAAGACCAGGAACTAGAGCTGGTTAAGCTTTTAGGCTTTTATCAGCAGTTCAGCTGAGATTTATTCTGGATGAGGACTCAGATACTTCCAGTCTGAGGAAACAGGATCAGCTGAGGAATTGGCAAGATAAGGTGGCTGTGGCTTGTTCTGCTTCTCTGATCTTTCAGCATTCACCCCAATAACTGGCACCGGGTTTGATTTTATTAATAAGACCGTTTAAGATTTGTGCTACATGTGTGTGTGTGATGTACATTTTCATATGTGGACATGTGCATGTGGGTGCTTCCATATGTGTGGAGATCAAAAGTCAACATCAAATGTCTTACACAAAAACTTATTTTATGAGAATGCCTTACTTTATGATTCTAGGTTTCTCACTGACCCCAGAGTTCACAAATTCAGCTAGATTGACTAATAAGTCCAGGGATTTGCCATGATTTTGCCAACCAAGGGATGGGGTTACGGGCACAGAAACCCACATCTGGCTTTCATGTGCATGATTAGAGCCTGAACTTCGGTCATTCTCTTACATAGAAGGCATTCTACTGAATGAGTCATCTCTCCAGCTCCAGATTTCAGTTTTGAAAAGCAAAAGACTCATGTCTTGGGGCTTAAGAGATGTCTCAGTGATGAAGCTCACTGGCTGCTCTTCTAGAGGACCCAGGTTCAAATCCTAAAATGGCAGCTCACAGCAGTCTGTAATTCCACTCCCAGGGGATCAGATACTCTCCCTTGGCCCCCTCAGAAACAGGCACACATACTGCACAGATACACATGCAGGAAAAAAGATCAAGCCATACACATAAAAAAAATATTTGAAAGATTAATATTGTCTGAAGAAGAACCAGATACATAATATGAAAATTTTTTACATACAGTTTACTTTGTAAAGATAATGGCAAGGAGGGAGGGAGGGAGGGAGAGAGAGAGAGAGAGAGATCAGGAGAGAGAAGAGTTAAAAGTAACCTTTTCTTATCCTAAAATTAATAATTTTATCAACATCTGAGGGGGGGGAAATGATTACAATATGAAGCCTTAAGACACTGAGCATTTATGAGCTGTTGGGCAACCTTCTCTAGAACATTGGCTGCTCACCCTGGAGTGGGTTATCAGGCTCCTAGTAGGAAGACACTGAAAAATGTTCTCCAGTGGCAGGAACATTCCAGAATTTCACAAGTTTTAGGAAGGATGTAAAACACTTTGTAATTAGCACAGTATTTTTGTTTCAAAAAAAATGTCATTTGGAATACATGAGAAAGAAGGGTGGACACACACACCTTTTTTAAACACAAAAGACTCCACTGATCACATTGGTAAACTCATGATTTTAAAACCCATTTTTGGGAAAGTAAATGATTTTACTATTAGAAGAAATATTAGTAATTATATGGAAATGAGGTGTGCAAGGGATTAGCAGTGCTTAAATGTCTGACAGGAAGAGCTAGTTTATTGTCTATGAATACTCATTTTATAAAATGGAAAATGATATTTCTTTTCTCCTGATTTTAATAGCCTTGCAAAGCAAGTTACCAGGTGCTGAGTTCATGACAGTCACTCTTAAAATCTCGTTTGTGAAAAATCATTACGTAGAACTGTAATTATCTCCTCCAGGTGGCTAAGTTAGTTGAGTATATTGCTCTGTAGGATTCAGAAGATGTTATGTGAATTTCTCATGACACACTGAAAAGTGAGAAAGAAATCTGACTTAGACTTCAAATGCTTTCATAAATTAAAACTGAGTTATTTCCATTCTTGTGTTCTCAAAACTAAACTTTTCCTCTCTGGCAGGAAAGATATATTGTCTTGCAATAAAGTAGCTGGTACACATTATCCTCACTTTTATAGCCACATTTAGGCCTTATAAATTCCATTTCTGAAAAAAAAAAAAAAAAGATTTCCATGGACCTAAAGCCAGTTACAATGGATGTAAAATCTCACATAATTAAAAGAGGCTCTGAAATCTACAATTACAGTTGGAAGCTTGGACACTCACCTTTCAGTAATCATTTAATGAGTAAATAGTAAATCAGGAAGAATATAAAACTGAAAATACACCATTTACCAAAACTATTCAACTGGAATCATAAAATATGGCATGAGACTAGAAAGGAATATATATTCTTTTCAATGGGACATTGAACAGTTATCAAGATGCATCCTAAAGCATAGGCTTGCTTAAAAGAGGCAAGAAAACAAACCTTGATAATTTATAAGAATGAATATCATGCCATTTCTGCTCTCTCGTGTTAATGGAATTGAACCAGAAGTGATAAAGTAATAAAAAAATATGAAAACACATGAATATTGAACAACCCATAACCAAGAAAGAAGCTGCAAGATCAATTAGAAGATACTGAAAGAAAATGAAAACACAATCTGCATGTTCTGTGGGGTGTAGTTAAAGCAGCGCTTGGGAGGAAATGTGGAGTACTCAACACTAACTCAAAAAGTGCAAATAGAAAAATAAATCTAATTACACAGGAGGAAGAAAGAAATAAGGGTATAGATGACAACCAAGAATCTGAAAATGTTAAACTATTGAAAAATAAAAATGTAGTTTCTGAAAAGAAAATTATAAAGAAACTAAATAAAAATTAATGGATAAATTCCTGCAATACAGAAAAGATAACCAAAGAATAGGAATGATAAGGGCTAAACATTCATATCAGGACAAAAGGAGCAAGTATCAGTGAAGGCCTCAGACAATGAAAAGCATGGGTAGAACTGGGGCCACCGTTCCTATCCACGCACACCAGACATCTTAGACAATGATCTAATTATTCTGGAGCCCTAGAGTGTTGTGCCTAAACAATTACATAGATAGCAAAGACAGGACTTATAGGCTAAACTTTACTTTCACTGGCAAATTCTTCAAAGTATTTAAGAATTAGAAATTCCACACTCTCCTTCAAAGAGTTATCAAATGTATCTTCATGTTTGCAGGACTCATCATGAAGTAATCATTGCAGCTGCAGAGCGCCGGATAGGTCAACTCTCTAGAGTGACAGGAACACGCCGGGGTGTGAACGTTGCCAAGCACGTGCTCAGACCATTGCAAGGTGCCTGAATTTTATTAACTTCATTCCTATGCACGAAATCTTGGAATCTAATTCTGTAAAATTAAACACTATTGTCTTGTGTCACAACAAACTCAATACATAAATAATTTATGACTTTTTTCAAAATCTGTATGTCTTTACTCATTCTTTTTTAAATGTTTCTTCTTTTATTTTATTGAAAAAATTCAAACTACATTTTGATCATGTATTTTTCCTCCCCAAATTGCTCTCAGATCTTCCTCACTTCCCTACCCAACATTTTTATGTTCCTCTTCTCTTTCTTTCATAAGCAAAGAAACAAAAACAAAATACTTTAACTGAATAGAATTCTCTCATTTGCATCTCTCCCCCCTTCCTTCAGCCCCACCCGGCTACCATTCCTCAAATCCCTCCCACAGCCTCCTCACACCCTCGAAGTGACCACCCCCACTTTTTCTTTATTACTGTTATGTACATATATGTTTGTGTATTTACATATGTGCATTCGCAAACATATATAAATGCAAACTGCTGAATCTCTTTTTGTTAGGTGTTTATGGGTTTTAGGCTGACCACTCTGCAGTGGACGATCACTCAAAAGGTGCATCCACAGAAGAGGTTAATCATTTTCCCAGCAGCCATTAACTGCCTGCATTTCTTTGTCTAGGGGAGGGAGCCCACCACCACCCGCCATGACCATTTTTTACATGTCCACTGCTACTGTCTTTGTTCTGGCCTAGTCTATATTGCCATTTCTAGGAGAAACTATTTCACAGCAGACTTCCTGGTATTCTGATTCTCACAGTCTCTCTGCCTCCTCTTTCAAAGCATTCCCTGAGTCAGAGATGCAGGAGCTATGATGAGGATGTACCCATTGGACCTGAGCTCCCCACAATTCATTCTCTGCACTGCGTCAAGTTTAGGTTTCTGTGCTTGTCTCAATTTTCTGGAAAGACGGGTTTCTTTGATGAAGGATGGTGGCTCCGTTTATCTGTGAGCTGAAGGGTAAGATTTAGAATGTAGTAAGGAATTATGATGGCCTAGCAAAGTGACAGGAGTAGATTCTTTTCTATGACTCGTGAGCTCACTAACCCTGGATATATGGCTAAGTCTCCGGTACCAAGCATGATTTCCCTCCTGTTTAATGGGACCAAAGTCCAGTTAACAGCTTTTGGTTGCTACTGACAGTTAATTCCCAATTATTGCGGCTTTATGTATATCTTGCATGTGGGTAATTGTCATGGTTCATTGGTATTTCAGCTGAGTGGGCCTGTTTAATGGCTTCCCTCCCACAGCATCATGAACAGTATTTTCTGGAGCCATGGAATCTAGACTTCAGAAAACATGCTTTTGTATCAGATTCAGCTGGAATTATCCAGGCCCTTCTCCTAAGTGTATGGTCTTCTCAGCAAATAGGGGCCCACCCTCAATCCCTGAGAGGCAACCAAGGACTACCTCTATAATTTATGTTGTTTGGGGGTCATTTGGTCACCCTGGATAACCATTCAAAAGGCAGTTTCTCATGGCTGGAACCTGGAACATGTGTTTGTGTTTGTGTGTGTGTATGTGTGTGTGTGTGTGCGTGTGTGTGTTATTAACAAAATTATGCCACTTGGGCTGACAATGTTCCCACAGGAGCCAATGATTATCTAAGAAAAAAGCAGCACTACACCTGAGAAACCCCATTATGAATTGTTCGTCAGGGTTGTCCAAAGAACTCCCAAAACAATATAGGCTATTGCCCTTACCCTTGGTTGCCACCCAAGGTTGACTCCCTGCTGCCTTTAGGCACAGATTGTTCAAGATGTCCAATACTTTCAATGCCTCTAAGTAGAACTCAGAATCAGTAAATTACCTTGGCTGCGGTCACTGAGAAACCCTTTTACACTTCATACTGGTAATTCATCCTCACACCACATTTTTTTTAAACTGTAGAAAGAACTACTTTGCTTCTGCTTCTAGTGAATAGTGATAAATCACAATCATTTGAGACAAATGAGTTCACATAGACCTCACCTCTTCAGGTAGACAAATCAGGAGAGATAGAATAAAGACTTAATATCCAAGCAACTCCCCATGCTCAGACTCACTGCAATCTAGATAACAGCCATAACAATCCCACCCTTTTTCTTTCTCAAACACAGCTTTCAGCTTCTTCCAGAGCAAAACAACAGTGGCTCACACTCACACACACAATAGCTCTCTTTGCTTGAGTTATTCTATCTTTTTACACTACCTTGCTGACCAGTGCCCATTTCCCCACATTTACTGAGTAAGCTATTGTTCTCCCTCAGCTTAGACAGATATGCTCTCCTTTTGAATGTAACAGATTTCTTCTTTGATCAATACCAACCAATATTTCAAGGTTACCTATCCCATAATTCCTCTGTTTCCTTCAGAACAGTTGTCAAACCCCATATAGTATTTTGATTTTGTATTTTTATTCTCTCTTCCTAGAATGTAAATATCAGGTAGGCAAAAATCATGTCTGCCTGGAAATTCCATTGTATCTCTAGTATGTAACACAATATTGGATTCACAGAGAACTCTAACTATGCCTTGCATTGTCAAACTCGGTGCTGTTTTCATGTGTTAATGCTGTGAAACTCATAGCAGATTTTAATAAAACTAAAGCTAACAAGCCCATCTTAAAGAAAATACAAGGAACCAAAAACATTACTCTGGATATGTGATTTCTTATAAACCCATATAATGAGGATAATGTATCCTAGGTGAGAAAAGTAAGCTGCAGGGAAATGAGCTATGCTTTTGAAAGTTTAGCTGCTAATGGCAGAGTTGAACTTTAATCCCATTTCTACCTGATTCTGAACTCGAATCTTCAGAGTGTGCCATGCTGCCCCAGGGTAAGCACTTTTGATTTGCAGATAGTTCCAGATAATCTTTATAAACCTTGCAATTAAAATTCTCTGAACTCTAGTGAGCCCCTCTGCCATTTCTCCACATGCTGTAATGCCAGGTAGGAAACAAGGGATTCCTGCCAGGAATATTGCAGTCATGTTATCTGTGTTTCCATTTCCTTGTCACAAAACTGTCCAGAATTATGATTATATATCGCTTTGCTTAAAGACATCTCATCTCCATAAATCTTAGTCCTGAATTACTGGAGTATAATCAATTTGAAGATGTCACATTTAATACATATGAAATGGGTGCTTTCCTGGATTTCTGAGTCACTGAAATTGAGTGGGATACCTGTTTTTAATATTTTTGGAAAGAATGCATGACCAGAAAAAGCATAACCATGGCCTATAATAACAGGATGGGATTTAAGCTGTTCTGCAGTCAGCATGTTTAATGTTTAGAGTCAGAAGTCAAGGTCCAAAGCAGTTCTGCAGCTGGCACAATGCCAAGCAGTTTACTAATGGCATAGCCAGCTTCATGCACATCACTTTAGACTATAGCATAAACACTGTGAGTTCCTGGGCTTTCTAGTCACAGAGTTAGTGGCTTGGCAATCAGTTTCTAGATCCCAATGTGTTCAGAGATTCCCAAAGTAAATGCAGAAAGAAAAGAGTATTACCTTTTATGAAATAATATATAACCATTAGAGTATCCTGGGAAAGGGCAAGCCCAGTGACAGGAAGAATTCCTGACTGCATCCTTTTCTTGCAGGCTGTACAAGCTACCTGTGCAGATTCACCTGCCCATAATGGAACTCAGCAGTACAAAAGGTAATGAAAACAGCTCAACGGACTGACAACACACTTTTTAAAATAAGACAAAAACTAATTAAAATTTCCAAGAAGCAAATAACAAGAACAGCTGTTTGTCTTTCCATGATTTGAATATCTAATCTTGCATAAAGAAGAGCAGATAAATGAAGGTCTCTGGTGTCACTGTTGCCTATAAAACATCACATTTTCCTTACTACAAATGTCATCATATAAAAAGGCAGATGTCTGTTTACTGTAGACGTCTGTGATTCCTTCACCATGTTCACTGGGGCTACAGGCTACATAGGAGTCTTCTCCTTCCAAATTTTCATTTTGTATTTTATGCACCTCCACTATTGCATGTCATCAAGGGTTCCATTCAACAGAATTCTCAAATTCTGAAAATATGATGAAATCATCGTTGTCCTATGCAAAGCAATGTAGCAATTAAAAGCAGTTTGGTTAATTAAGATGGAAAATAGAATCACAGTCTCCAAGACTCTTATCCAGTCTAGATGAGGATGAGGAGCAAATGGAAGGGAAAGTATACTAACATTTATGAAACAGAGGGAAAACAGCTAAAAGGAAAATGAATGTGATGCTGAGCAGATTTTATAACTGCCTTAGATATTGTGAAAAAAGAAAACATTACTACGCTCATCCAGTGAACTATCAACTCAGGGCATGTAGAGGAATCTATAAACTCCCAAACACATCTTTATAAAGCATTTAAGAGAGTAAAGAGAGTAAGTTTTATAAAGAGAGTAAGTTACGCCCCCAAACAACACATAGTAGTATTTGATTTAAAGGCAGCATAGTTAGAAAGGGCTGACTGTGCTATAGAAAACAATCTATTCTAAAGTCAGGGCCAACATAGAGAGGGAGTGGTACCCGAGACCTGAGATGGGTACAATGTGATGGGAATATTTAAAACGTATATAACATGAAAGCCTGGGTTAGAAATTACCCACACCATTGCAGATACTAGATGACTAGAGACTATAGACACACTTCTCCATGCCTTCTTAAGTTGACAAGTTACCTCCCTTCATAAATTCTTGAGTCAGATGCTTGCATAAATGGGGAAAGATAATTACTGCTTTGGAAATAATTAACATATTTACCCAAAGTACTGAATATCCCAGGCAATATGGATGCCTCAAAGAGATTATATAAGACCAGAAACCTGCCTGCTACAATCTTGGCAGAGACCAGAGACTGCTCCTTTTACTAAAGAAAGTGGGCTGGTACCAGGTATTGTTTAAACAGAAAATGATCCCCATAGGCTGACATGCTGAACTCCTAATGGAAACTTTGGTAGGACCTATTAGGAGAAATTAAGTCTCTATTTGTGTCTGTTTCCTATCTATCTACCTTGAAACAAAAAGCTTTCTGTGCCACACAGAACTGTTACCATGATATACTGCCTCAACATGAGCAAAGAGTAAGAGAGTCAAGAACTGTGGAATGAATTCTCAAATATCAGTCTTGAAGTTGTTCTCTCAGATAGTTTGGCCTGGGCTGTATATCTACAAAAGTAGCCAACACACACACACACACACATACAAAAACAAAAAACAAAAACAAAAACAAAACAAAAACAAAAACAAAACACCATTATCACTAAAGATAGCTCAAAGGCAACTGTCTGCTGTAGCCCAAGGTAGATGAAAACAAGAAGTCTGATCAGGAAGCTCACTGCTCTGGTAGAGTTTTAAATTAGCAAAAGTCAGTGTTGAGATTAAATAACAGAATAAAATAGATGTGATTTTCTCAAGCAATAGCACAGCAGCAGTCAAGGACTCTAAGTTGAGACCTGTGACAACAGATAGCATTTCTAGGAGGTGTTGCTGACTTATACAACTGTCAAAGAACTGTACATCAGAAGGCTTTATTTGTCAGTGGTACAGAATCATGATCCCTCATCAACCCAGATTTGAGTTGGGCCATCCATTCCACCTAGTGAGACCCTGGACAAAGGACTCTGTTCACCTGTTTGGGACTTTGACCCATAGAAATTTTGTAATGCTTTAACAGAAAACAAATACATTCAGCCAGTGCATACTTGATTCAACAATCAAGAGTTGACTTCACTGGTTTTTAGTAAAGACCAGAAGTAAGAGAAAGCCTGGGAGCTGGTCCAGGCTCTGATGTTACCCATCTGTTTATCTCAACCATGTGATACAGCCAATTAAATGGTACTGGGAAGAAGATATGGGAGAATTAGGGAGAGAAAGCATGATCAAAATATACTGTATAATTTTTTTCAATGAAGCAAGTGTGGAAAATCTGAACTATGTACTGTGATCATTAAGCAGTCCCCTCAAAGGGATGAAGCCCTTTCAGAATATAGGGGAAGACTGTAACCTCTGCAGCAGAAGATACTTGCTGTCTGAATAATAGTTTGTGTTACACTTTTGAGTCTCAAAAGAGACTGTCCAATCAAAGGATATTAAATCACTTTTAAGACCAGAATTGTCAAGTGAGTTGAGTATTATTATTCCCCATGTGACACTGTCAAGTAAATTCAGTCAAAATATTAGTAAGAACTTCGTGGAAATACTATGATTTAAGATTATATCTAAACAGACACAGATAATTTCTACAAATGGATGGATCAAAAGATAATATCTACTTTTTCTACACTGAGGCGTCTTCTTTGGTTCACAAGGCCTTACAAGAGAAACTCAAGGTTGATGCAACATATCATTTTACAGCTTTGCTTCAGAAATAACACTGAAGGACAGTAAAGGTCAAGGTTAAAAGAGTAGAAATTCTTCCAACAAGACTTCAATTAGCACATGGGCAGGACTTGCTTATAAACATAAATGTGAAGCTGTATCAGTCACAGCCTAAGACTGGAATAGTAAGACAGATGCTGACCCTTCAGGAGTGAAGTTGGCTTACTTTTCAGATGAGTGATCAAGATCAACATGGTGACTGAAAATCGGGGGCATCAACCTTGGGTGGGAGAGGCAGGATATGATGCATACTTCCTACAGCCCTGGGACTAACTTAAGCAGGTGGGACGATTATATGTTTTAATGTACTTCCTTTCTATGTCATTCTGTATACTGTGGTCATCTGTTCCTACCAGGTGTCAGGAGAAGAATATACACTGTGGAGTATGAGTGAAACAAATGTACTCTTGATGCCATGCCCACATCTCTCCAGCCCATCTCTGGGTTTACTACAGAAGATCATTTCCTACCTGCTATTCCTCGGTTGATACTTGTCTCTGCATGGAGACCTTCTCTAGTGTCACAGCAATTTTTTCAATTCAAGTATGTGGCAACACAAAATTTTAGGAGATACAGTGTCCCCGGTGGCACCACTCAACCCATGAGGGATGAGTTAACAAATAGATACCTCCATGTGGCAAACATTGGCGAGATTATTCCTATGTGCTCCCTGGCTCCCCAGAGCATTTTCAGTTGTCATAGAAGCAACTTCCCAAGAACCTTGATACCCTGATACTGACACATGCCCTGGAAAACAGCATATTCTTGAACTTGTTGACCATTAGGTGTGTCTCTGTAAGTTTTTCCTAAATGATGGGATTATTCTATTCACATGACATGTACATGACACATTATTTATTATAAACTCTAACTGTCTGCAAAAGATATAATGCTTGGCATATTTGTATTTTATTTACATGCTCAACAACAAACCCTTGAGGCTTTTGACTTGGTTCATTTAATGTTTTGGGTTTTTTTTAATATTGACCAAGGAACTTTACAGACTATATGGTAAAATCTACTGAAAACAACAAACAAACAACAAAAAATGGAGAAATAAGTCTGACAATATTTTTCCTCCTCAGGAAAAAATAATTCTAAGATATATGAACAGAAGTGTGGTATGTATATAAATTTATGATCTCTAGATGGATAAAAAGCCCCTAGGTTTATAATTGGAGCAGACATTGATAACAAAACTAATAAATGTATAAAGAGAAAAGGGGTTTGGGGGGTTCAGAGTTTTGGAAGCTCTGGTCTAAGAATGACTAGCCTCTGCTAAGCCAGCACATTGAGTCAGTCATGGCTGTGGAGCTGAACAAATCTGCTTCCATCAAAAGCCATGGAGAGAGAAAAAGGAGAGACTACGGCTACATAACCTACTTTGAAAGCATATCCCCAACAAGCTATGACTTCCTAACATCCCTATTGTGGAAGAATCTTTTTGTACACTGTGAAGATGTGTCTTTGCCAAGGCACCTTCTGGTTGGTTTAATAAGGAGATGAGTGACCAATAACTAGGCAGGAAGGGGTTAGGTGGGACTTGTGGGCAGAGAGAAAGAAAGGGGAGATGAATCTAAGCACAAGAGAGATCCCAGAGGACATGGAGAGGAAACAGGTGGTGCAAGATGGGAGAGAGGTAAAAAGCTATAAGGCAAATATGGATTAATATAAATGGGTTAATTTAAGTTGTAAGAGCTAGTGGGACAAGCCTAAGCTGTAGGCCAAGCTTTCATAATTAATAATAAGTCTCAGTGTCATTTTTTGTGAGCTGTCAGCCCAAAGAAAAATCCATCTACACAGCTCATTTACTACAGATTCTCCCATTCTCCAATAATGCCACCTTGAGTCCATGGGTTCAGGGGAGACAATTAACATCCAAACCCCAGCAGCATCTGTTAAAAGAACAGCAATTTTCAGAGGAGTAACAAGACACACAGGCAGAATTTTAAGATTCTGTAGGCAGCACACACAGTGGGGTCACCAATGGAGATAGAGATGCTGTAATAAAGCTTGTTCCTATCATCTCTTAGTGCCATCTCAAGGCTGATGAGGATTGACACCTGTATTCAGTAGTCAACCTTTGCTTTCCCTGAAGATGAGGATGGATTACAGAACTTTTTTCTCTGTTAATCTGTCGCACCCGCCTCGACCAGCAAGGAAGACGCGACACCGGGATCCTTCTCATCACAGTTTATTCAGACCTTTGATTAGTTGCATTGTGTCTCTCTCCCCTGGGGCAAGCCTCTCCCAGCACCTAAGTAGGGCTGGGCTGCCAACCCCAAGCAGCCACGTGGGCACTGTCCACAGGTTCACGCATATGCCAGCAACACACGAATCCAGCCATAGCCAAATAAGGAGCTGTTTACCATAAAGAGTGTTTGCCATCGGGAAGGCAGAGGTTAGAAGCCAGAGCCATCTTTAGGGTGCAGCTACACGCGGCTCTCTACATTAATCTATATCCTATGTTTAACAATAAAAGGAGGGCAGAGAGTTCTCCTGAATCTGGTGCCTTTTAATTTTCTTTAGCACTGTAGACCTTCAGATTTTTGGAGAGACACCTTTTGATCCTACAATAGTCGATAGTACCTCTATGATGTAAATTTATTGCCTGGGTGAAATGAGGCCTTACCCCTTTCAATGGTCCTTTCAAATCTCATTGGCTTGCTAATATGAACCTTTTTTCAAACAAAAGCATTTAAAAAATATATTTGGAATAGGAAGTGGGATTTTTACCACATGCCAACTGACTTGAGTCTTCCGAATCATACTTTTCTTGTGTAAATCAAAGAAAGGCAATTTGGAAATACAAGATGGAACAAAAAGAACATTTAGAATTATGGTGGTCAAAAGACCACCACAAAAAATAAACAGTGGAGAGATACATACAAAAACCAAGCTTCCATTAAAAGTAAATAACAGGCTTGTAGTATAAAGTTTTACAAGAAGCCATACCCACCCTCCAGTATTCCAGCCTAGGCATTTGACATTCAGATATTAGATTCATCACTCACAAGATATATAATATTAAATTATGCACTATTCTTTAAAATGGGGACAATAATATATTCAACTAATAGTGTCAATATGATGATGAAATAGTTTATTCATTTTAAGACCATTAAAATGTTATGCAAATACTAAAAGTTATTATTTTAGAAGATCCATCTTTAGGCATAGAAAAAAAATAACCATTTGTTTAAAAATCATCATAATATAAAACTGACATTCTGAATATCCCTTTTCAATTATCCCAGCATTCCTAAGAACGAAGAGCTGTTCTAAGATCTTAGCAAAATGTGTGCTCTACAACACCATTGTTAGGTATACATTTGTCTGTTCAACCTAAAACAGTGGATCTTAACTTGGGGATCACAAACAACCCTTTCACAGGGGTCACCTAAAGCAATTGGAAAACACAGATGTTTACTTTATAATTCATTACAGTAGCAAAATTACAGTTATGAAGTAGCAAGGAAATTAATTTTATGGTTGAGGTCATCACAACATGAGGAACTGTATTAAAGGGTCACAGCATTAGGAAGTTTGAGGACCACTGACCTAGAATCACACTTTTGCCACCATGCATTAGCCAGTAGGTAATAGAGAATGCATTTGGAGGAAAAAGAAAAACACAGAATGAACCGAGCATGAAGGGAAAATAACCCATCTGAACAAAGAGTAATATGTGGCCTTTATCTGAAAATGATTTCATGTCTAGAGGGCCTTTCCCATTAAATAAAATGCAGCTGTATTTTACATTTTTATTTTATTGGACACTATATGCTAATAACCTATTAAACCAGAAAGGTGCAAGGAAAGAAAAATCACCCAAAACTCAAATAAAATGGAATATAACAAAGCAGCCAGGTTCGCTCTACCTTTTAGAAACCTAGAAGGCGACCTCATCTGCTCAGAGAAAACCTTGCCCCTTTCCTGATTAGAGGCAATCAGAATACGGCAGCTGACAATCTTGTCTAATTTAAAAACTATCACATCAGATGATAACTGTTAATAACTACCAATATAACCCAGCATGAAAAGGAAGGTCAAATGCTACAGTCTGAATAGTAAATAAGGCAAAGAATAGGATTAGCTTTTAACAGAGAAAATTTTGTTTGCCTTAAAAAAAAAAAAAAATCACTTTAAAAATGTGTTGCCAAACCACACAGCAGGCTGCAGTTTTGTCTTCTAGGGTTCAATAACATGATCTTCCAGTCCTTGTTAGGTATCTCTTCTTCCAGGTTATAATGCTGTTGAGCTTGGTACACTACTGTCTATCATTATAAAATCAATCCTGAAACAATTGCTTTCATCTAATCAAAGAATTTTCCAGAACAGACTGAGACTTTCACAATGGTTAAATTACCTAACACTGGTAACTTTTGCATAATAAAAAAGAACTGCTCCACAAGATTGAACTCATACCTGGCACCATTATCTTGGCCAAGAACCTGCGGCTAGTCAGGTCATAGGCCTTAGGAGCCTATAGTTGTAGGTCTACTACAACTATTCTGCTAAATGAACACAGTATTAAACCTGCTCTTAAGGATTTATTGTTATCCCAAAGATTAATGCATCTCTCAACCCTCATCAGGGAAGTATCTGTTTTCAGTAGGCATAGATTAACCCAGAGACCCACAGCTGGTCAATGTGCTTGGGGGTCATTGCAGAAGTGGGGGCAGAGAGAGTGTAAGAGCTAGTGACAAGGATGACTATAAGGAAATAGTGTCTTCTGGACATAGCAGGGCAGCTTCACATGTCCCCCTCCAGGACATGGACACCTCCCTTATCCTGTGTACTTATGCTGTATATACCATCTACTCATTGGTCACTGAGGAGCCATTTCAATATTGTCAGACAGGATTGGTTAGCCTTAGGAAGACTGACCAAAGGGCCCCCATTCAGGCCTTAATAAACAATAGGTAGGAGAGGAGTGGATGACTCTAGCTCAGCTGGCAAGCCCCTTTCCTAGAAGTGCCCCTGGGAGAGGGACAGGGAAAGAGCGATGGATAGCCCTACCTGCTGGGTTCCTCTGCTGTCTTCCTGAAGCATGTACTTCTGAGAGTTCAGTGGTTAAAGTGCTTACTGTAAAAGTATGAGGACCCAAGCTTGGATTCTTAGCACCCACGTAAAGAGCAGTGTGTGGCAGCATGTCTCTACAATTCCAGTTCTTAGGAACTGGAGGATCTAGGGGCTCATTGTAGCCAGTGAGCTGAAACAGGATGTTACAGGTTCAGTGAGACATCCCTTCTAGAAGTAAGAAGGGGGTAAAGAGGATGAGAGCAACAGCAGGAGACATCCAATGTGAACTTCCTGCCTCAGTGTACACATCTGCACACACATGTACATATAAACACAAAACAATATATTTCTGCTTCCTTGCTTGGTGAAAACTACTGACTGCTTGCTCTCCCATGCCTTGTCTGAATTCTCATCTTTCAAGAACAGAAGAACCAAGACTGCTGCTCATATCAAGAGTACAAAGACCAGGGGAAGCAGGACCTGTCACCATGACAATGAAAAGTCAATCATTAAGGGGTCACAGTGCTTATATCCAAGCAACCCTTAGGTACCTGTGAGGCACTGTGTTTCAAAGCTGCCAGCTCATGTCTTTATCTCCTTCTGTAGGCACTGCATGTCACACCATCACCAAAAAAGATGCATACACCTCAACAAGATGTTCTGAAAACAACTATATTTTCATTGCTTTTATAGCACAAGGTCATGTAGTTCAATTTATTGTTGTTCTGAATCTTTTACCCTGCCCAATTTACTAACTAAATCTCACCATGAATATGTATGTGCATGGACGGGTATGGGTGCATATAGGATTTGGTGTCTAGAGCATCAAGCATTCAATAGAAGCTTTAAATGGATCCCAGCAGATAAGGGAGGGGCTTGTACTCTAAAAAGGTCCATAACCTTGACTGAAAATGGAATCATATAGCTGTAAGAAAAACATGATAAGGCCTTAATTTACCCACAAACATTCACATCTGAGATGAAATTATCTATCACCTATCATCCATATCCTTTCCTATAGAAGATCTTTATAAAATAGACTCAAAAATTTTATGTGACAAGATTCTGTAATTCACTCAGGCACTGTGCAGATGTGAGAGATTATCATTCTTACATTAAGGATTAAGAGAATTCAATGTCTCCACTAGGAAATAGAGTCCAAATGTTCTCTGCTTCCTTCTAGCAGTTCTTACTCATTTCCACCACAAATCCCCTCTTATGATTTTTAATCTTTGCATCTGGTTATACAAACAGGAATAGATAATGAATAACAGAATGTTTGACTCAAGAAAGAATCCCTAACTTATCGCTCTAACTTCATAAATGGCATTGCTAAGAACATCTGGGGCCATTAGCTCAAATCTCTCTAAGGTACAGAGAGTCGTCATAAATTCTTACTTATCAGTAGAGTAAGGCATTCTTGGGTCTGCAAAGACAAACTATGCACACATGGTGAGTAGCAGTAGCTAGCAGGCCATGCAAGGAAGAGTCAGGGTGGGCAGATTGGGTTAATTTAGAGAATGCAAGGCCCCTGAAAGCTGGTCACTGCTTCTAGAAATGGGAGGGAATCAATTCTTTCTTGAAACAAATGAAGACCTCCAGATATTAAGACATCACTGCATAGACTCCTGTTTGGGTAGACAGAAAAGACTTGGATCTTATGAAGTAACTCTGTTCTTTGTGCCCACAAAGTGCCTGACCACCACATGCACTGAGGCAATTTTATTTGCCCCACAGAATTGTGAACATGATATTTGGATTCATCCTCGTGGCCCTCTCAACTTTCTGAGAACTTCAGAATGGAGGTTATCTTTGGAAGGCTTGGATTATGGATGCAGGGTGGCAGGACATTGATGTAAGCAGAAATGGTGCTTCTTCTCCCCCATCCTTAACCCTCAGAGCTGAGTACTGAACCCAGGGTCTTGCTCTTGCTGGGCAAATGCCCTACCACTGAGCTAAGTCTCCATGAATGCCTGACTGAGATTCTAGGAGAGTCAGGTTGTGCACCATCTGTCAGGTCCTTCTCTCCTTAGCTGAATGTACCCATTAGAGAGAGCTCCTTGTTATGTAGCTTACTATTCTCGACCCTTTATATTGTTCCCTATGAATTCTTTCAAGGTCTCTAGGGTAGTTTGAATATAATTGGCCCCCCATAAGCTCATAAGGAGTGGCACTATTAGGAGGTGTGACTTTGTTGGAGTGTGTGTTGCCTTGTTAAAAGAAGTGTGTCACTGTGGGGGCAGACTTTGAGATTTCCTATGCTCAGGATACTACCCAGTGTCTCCATCAACATCCTGTTACCTACAAGATGTAGGACTCTCAAGTATTACTCCAGCACCATGTCTGCCTCCATGCTGTCATGCCCACCACCATGATGATAATGGACTAAACCTCTGAAACTGTAAGTGAGCCACCCCAATGAAATATTTCCTTTATAAGAGTTGCCATGGTCATGGCATCTCTTTACAGCAATAGAAACCCTAACTAAGACAGTCTCTATGTTTGATAAAGTCCATGCTTGCTAGACTCCTAGCGGTTCTACAGTGACACATAGTAAGCACCTCTTTCTCCTGAATCAAGTATCTATTCTGAAAAGACAGTTTGTCAGATATTAATCACACATCATCAGCCTCTAGAGTGGGTCAGATCAGAAGTTTGTCTAACTTGTGGGTTGCAAACCTTTGAGGGTTACATATCAGATATTTACATTATGATTCATAAAAGTAGCAAAATTACTGTTATGAAGTAGCAATGAAATAATTCTATGCTGGGGGGGGCGGTCACCACAGCCTGAGGAACTGTATTCAAGGGTTGCAGCATTAGGAAAGATGAGAACCACTGGTCTAAGAGATGGACTCTAGTGCTGTGTTGCATATGACTCCGTTCTCAGAAAACAGAAACCACAAATCTGTGAGAAACACTTCACAGAAATAAACTCTGAACACACATAAGAGCAGGGTGTGAACAGCAAAGAGGGAACAAAATGATGGTGTCAGGAAGGAAGCCACTCCACAAAGCCATTACCATGTGTATTGCCATTGAAGGCACAATGATTGAAGTGATTGTGTTAATGTAAGATTACTAAATAATGCGCCCCATAAAAGGAAGGCATTGCATTGGCCATAAAAATGTGTATAACTGCAAAAGAATTCATACTTATTTAATGATACTTTAGAACTGGGTGGTAATTAAAATGAAGTAGGAATTTTTAAAAGCCAAATCCAAGCACACCAGTATATAAATTGGAGCATTTTCTTTGTTTTCCAAGCACATAACAAAGTAAGTTTTACACAGAGGTTTGGTGTTTTTTTTTTCTCCCCACCCCCTGCCTTTTTTTTAAGTCCACTGGGAACAGCATAATTTTGACTCCTCAGTATTTCCACTTCTAATTGCTGGGAGGGTTCATTATCAGCTGTCTGAAGTGCAATACATCAACCTTGCAAGGCTGAGCTACAAAAGACATTCACACATCTGATGGGCTGCTGTGCTAAATACGTCTTAATTTGTGCTGCATCTGCTGTTTCCTGGTTTGGTTGGAATGCAGTGAACGCTGCAGACATTAGAGAAGCTTCCTGGATTATTCTTTTTGTAAAAATTCACGTTTTTTTTTTTTTAAATGGCTATCTTCCATCATTATTCAATTGAGCCTTAGAATGCTATCAACTCAGTTTTTTATACGTGCACATATAAAAAAAGGCATGCATTTGAATATGTAGATGTGTATTAGTATAAATGCACATCTATTTGCATTATGTCAAGCCAAATATTCAGTTCAACCACATGAAGCAAAACAAACCTCCTTCAGCCATAACCGGATGCATAAAGATGCCCGTGCAAGCTTACAGCTCTGGCGTGGATACAAGTACTCTCTACATCACTGGGGTCTGGTTTCAGTTTGCTTACTATGCCAAAGATGTCAGCAAGGTTGGCACTCTCGGTTCTGCCTTAACTAAGCCAAATTTGAAGTCAGAAACATATGCACTTCGGCACGATCCAGGATAAACCAGCCTCAATATCAAGGAAGTTTATATCTGAATTGGAAAAGGGAACAGGCCTCTCTCTGGGGCCTGTGTCTCCCTGAACCTTTTCATTAAAACAGCAGCATGGAAAACAGGGGCAAAGCCAGCCTCCAGGGTCTGTGGCTGGCATAGTCGCACAAGTGCCTCATGCTCAGAAAGGCCCTGGGCATAGAAGCACCGAGGGGTGTGGTTAGGACAGCAATGGATTTGCTCATATATTTAATTTGCCAACCATATTATGTTCAAGGTCATTAAAATTTACCACTTGAAGACAGGCAGGATAAAGAAAAGGAAAAACTTAGGAAGAAACACAAATGGTATCTCCTTTGAATTTGTGTTGCTTTAAGGGAAGGTGTAGAAAGCAGCCATTTCTGAATATGATTCACTATTTTTAAGCACATAGCTTTTTTTTTTTTTTTTTGAGTGAAACTGATCAAAAGAATCACACATTTTTGACCCAGACTTTGGAATCACCAGCAAAAGTGACACCCAAAGTTATCTACAATCCCAAAAATTAATATAAATAGAGTGTTTTTGAGTTTTGTACCACATAATGCTGTTATACATACACACACACACACACACACACACACACACACACACACACAACATACTTTAAGGGAACCTCATTAACAAGCATGAGTTTGGTGCAAAGCAGTGTGCAGTCACAGAGGGCAGCCCACTTTTGTGGGCTGCAGGGAGGCAGGGCTGCTGCCTGACTTCTGTCTGCCCTGCCCCTTACCTAGAGGGATCAGTACCTCTATTTACATGATGTCAATCACACTCCTGTGCTGTTTTCCCAAGGACATGCAGAAGTGATTAGTGAGGCCGACATTATGACTGGTGGAGTCACAGACAAATCAGGGCTTCCGTTATGGAGTATGTTGAATCAATAAGGCATCCTGCTCAACCAGGGCTGAGAAAAAACACCTCATAAAGTCACAGCATTTGTAAAGGTTAATCAATTCAGCTAATTGTAAATGCTCTCAATTGTCAGTCCCTAAGCAGCCCCTTCTCTTTGTAGCTAGTAATTCACTGTGGGATGTGCAGCTCGAAAAGGCAGTAGAGGGAGAGGGGGAAGGAGGCAAATTTCTCATTACTCTCTCCATGTTGTGCTCTGTTGGTGTCTGGGAATGTCAATATATTTACCACAGGGAGATAGCCTTTTTTACTCTGCTAGCACCATGTTGCCCCCTTCATTCTATACAAAACAAAGTAAAGAACCTAATTATCTTGGGTCTAGGCAGATGGAAAGGAAATCAGAGTATCGATTTGGGGGGCAATGTCTTATGGCAGTGCAGATGACTAGTAGGATGGGCAGAGAAAGGGATGGTCTCTCATTGACAACAGCAAGGCAGCGACATCTTATTCACTGCCCAGATATGACTCAGATAAGGAGACCCCCTTCTTCCCTTCACCTCCCCGGCTAAACCTCAACCCCCACCCCTGGGCCAAATCTCCAGAGCAAAGTCACTGTTGTGGGCAGGAGAGTTAAGGGTGACTGTGAAGATCAGAGATACAGAAACAAATCACGTCAGGCACGACTGGAAAATGTCTAGCCTGAAATTGCTCTAGTCTCCGGCAGTGAAGGAAGGCAACCTCGTTGAGGGAAGTGGGGATGACTTGCTCTGGAGCCTCACAAGAGGGCCACCACATTTCTAGTTCATGGATGATGGTTCTGAGGCCAAAAAATGCCATTCATTACAAAAGTTCTAGGGAAAATTCTAGAAAGCAGTGACAAGGGGTAAGGGATAAATTATCATAAGCAAAGTCTATGTCTCCTCTGCCTTTTACTTTGTGTATGTATTTGGTGCTGTTTTGGAAGTTTTATTTTCCTATAACAATTGTAATCTATCTCTCATATTTAGGAAATATAGCAAGACAGGGTATATTCAAGAAATATTTGTATGAGCCAACAACAGAGGTAAGAACTATTTCAAATGTCTCCATGCAGGGATAGCATTTATAGCAAAATATGTAATAACAACCTGCATTCACATATTGGGGCTTAGAATTCCATGCTATGTATTATTTCCCACACTGAAACACAACCTGCCACAACAAACCAGCAATTTCCTTTTATTTCATTCACACCTTAGTGAAATGTAAATGTCTCTTCTGTAGCTGTATAGCTGTAAACAGGGAGGAAAAACTTGAAACTATAAAAAAGAATCCCTAAATACTACGATTCCAAAGCTTTCAGTGACTTAATCCAAGAAAGAGTGTGCTCACATTTCACATATCCCCATTTGGTGTAATTGATCTAATTCAGTCTGAGGCCTTGCTCCTATCAAACTATGGTATCTTGTAGGTATATTAGGGAGAGTGCTTATACCAGCCAAGTGACTTGGCCTAAGCAGACATCCGGGGTGAGTTGAAAAAGAAAAGGAAAAACAATCCCAGAGAAAAGATAGAAACCAGGTGACAGCCATACATCACAAGGTACTTTGTTCCTCTGGCACTGTGGGATGACAGGAAGATGTCTAGAATCAAACTGACTAGTGTACTGTATCAACAATGGTGTCAGAAAACAGCATCAGCGGTCCTCTGGGGAAGAGCCTTTCAAGGGTTTCCGAGAGGAATTCCATCCTTAACACAGACAAGTTCATTCATACTGAGTACATTGAAAGCATACCATACATACCCCTGATAATAGAAACTAACTATACTGCAATGTCCAGCTTCCTTACCTGTTGTAAGGCTGTGGGGGAAGACCGCTTCACCACTACCTCTCTGTCCTAGTTAGAGTTTCTATTGCTGTGATGGAATTTTATGACCAAAGCAGCTCGGGGAGGAAAGGGTTGGTTTGACTTACACTTCCACATCACTGTTCACCTTGAAGGAAGTCAGGACAGGAACTCAAGCAGGGCAGGAACCTGGAGGCAGGCACTGATGCAGAGGACATGGAGGAGTACTGCTTACTGGCTTGCTCTCATTGCTTTATCAGTCTGCTTTTCTATAAAATTCAGGGCTATTGGCTCAAGGATGGCCCCACCTACAATGGCCTGAGCCCTCTGCCATCAAACACTAATTAAGAAAATGTCCTACAGACTTGCCTACAGCCTGATCTTATGGAGACATTTTCTCAATTGTGGGTCCTTCCTCTCAGATGACTCTAGCTGGTGTCAAGTTGACATAAAACTAGCCAGCATAGCTTCCTTCTCCATCCTACATCTCTTCCTTTCTCTGTCACACAGTCCACCTTCCCAAGAATGCCTCCTCCCTATGGATTGTGAGACAAATGTCCTGACATCCCTAATGATGCTGAGAACTGAGAACAGAGACCTCTGATTGTGATTACTCTTTCATCTTTTAAAGTTTCAAGAAGTATACATAATGTGAATAATGAGCAATGTTAACAAAAATGCCATCTCTTGGGGCCGATTACACCCTTTCATTGACTGATTGTTCCTGAGTCCATGGTACCTTTGACCCAGACACACTCACTCAGAGCCCACACCCTTTATACACAATGCGATTTTCCTTACAGAGGATACATTTTCCTCTCGGTTTAATCATTTCTTGAGGTTATCCTAGGGTGTTCCTCAACTTGCTTCTAAATTAAAACACTTATTAAAAAACTTTGAAGCACTCTCACAATTTTCAATCACTGTGCACACAGCAATTTAAAATTATGGGAGCAGTTTTATAAGCACTTGAATTTGGAGGTGATCAGAGACCTGAAAATGTGCAATATAGAGTAATTTAAAATTATTAGAGTACTTCACATTTTTTTATAAGCTCTTCAGCTGGGAAGAGACTGGGTTCTAACATCTGAGCTTCTAAGGTGCAAAGTGAAGTACTTCTCAGCCCCAGATGACACACTCTATTAAATGAGACCACCTTAATCATTCTTAAGTCATGTACAGTGGGCATGTCTGGATCTCCAAATTCACTTTTAAATTAAAAAGATTTTTCACTTCCAACCTACAAAAGTCACTTACATGATAAAACAGCATTTTACCCTTTCAATTTGGGACACTAAATTGTCATTCTGCATGGAGAATCCCTTATCTTCAGTTAAAACAAATATCAGAATATTTAAAATATGTATTTAAATAAATATATTTAATAAAAGATATTATTAAAAACTATGCCAAGAAACTTTAGCACCTACTCGTATTTGAAAATATTCCAACTTTCAAGTAAGCAATAGTAAGTCATGTTTTGAAATGTAACACTTCTTTATCTAAAACAATGTTAAACCAATCAGCATTCTTTCTTAAGTGCACCTTTCTTAGCACTTGTGAAAACAGAATGAACTCTACTCTTTTCTGAAGACATCATCGACCTGAAAAACATGGAACCAGCAAGGTTCTCCTATCTCTCCTTGAATTCAGGCAAAGGAGAATAGGACCAAAGTATGGTTTGCACCTCCTCCATCTGCCTTCACTGAATGTGCATTGGGCACATGGGGCCTTAGATCAGTTTTTGTGACTCATTTGGTCTTGTGAAACTTTATTCTTTTCATTACAAAATTACAGGGAAGAATTCTGGTCTGGATCGATCCTATCAAACAAGATTATCTACCCATCAAAGGGGCTTTTAATCCCCATGTAGAATAAATCCATTTTTAGCATACATTTAGTATGTTTGCGTAAGAGATGTATGATTTTAAAACTTCTTTGGGTCATTCTCTGAGTTCCAGGACAGGCTCCAAAATTACACAGGGAAACCCTGTCTTGAAAAAAAAAAAAAAGTGACTAACTTGATGCTTCTTTGTTCTTTGATGATACTTTGAATTCTTGGAGAACTAGTCCTTAACTAGTTCATAACACACAAATACCTGGAGAGTTCCCTGATATTAGTTTGCCATCACAAAAGGTTCGCCTGAGGTGTCTGCCATAGTTCTCACTGGGGAATGTGCTGTTGAATTCTGAAGTCCTTCAGCATTGTGCCAGAGCTACCTCACCTCTCGCTATTTATGCTGCCTGCAAATTGCTGTGATGCCTTTGGTGTTTGCTCTTGTAGAAACTTCTTCCAAAGAGATATATGTAAGGATGTCCAGTCCAATCCTCGAGGACTGTCATGAGGTCATTTCTAATTTCATTTCAAAGAGGAGACATTGAACAAGATTGTAAAATTGAGAAATGACTACTAAAGAAGAAACTGAATTAGCATTTGGTTTATAAAGTCACTGAGGGTACAGTACACTCACTGCCCAAACTCTCTCTGAATCTCTCTGCAGAGGCACTCAATGTTTCCATGAAGAAACAATAAGGTTTTCCATTTTAAAATATTGATGCAGGATCTGGAGAGATGGCTCAGTGGTTGAGATCATTTTCTGTTCAGTCATAAGGACTAGAACACCCATATCAGGCAGCTTGCAAAATCCTGTAACTTGAGCCACAAGGGATCCTATGCCCTTTTTTGGCCTACAAAGACACCTCTACACACACACACACGCACACACACACGCACACACACACATACACACACACACACACACACCCCACATGTGTACATTACACTCTCACACATACACAAAGATACACATGTGTGCATGCACACAAACAAATAAAATAAGTCCTTAAAATATATGCATATGTTGAATTCTGGGTTACAACTTCTGCTAAATTGTTCCTGAAATTAACCTGACAAACACAGGTTTGAGTTCTAACTAGTGCGTCAAAAGCAGCAGGTGTTTCACAATCCCACCCTCTAGATAGCAGCATTTTTAATTCAGTGAAGTTTGTGTCTCTCTGTACCTGCTGTTCACAGCACCTTAGTTTTTATGCTATTGCCAAAAAAGCCAACTGAGAAAAGAGACTAAAGGAACGTTGTCCCAGTAATATTTAAACAGGTTGTATACAGTTGATGGAGTCCATCACTTAGCTATAACACCGTAAGTATATAGAGTTACCGGAGCTATTCCATGGCAGTAGTGCAAAACCCTTTACAAATTCATGTCTGAAAACAAAATGGACTTTCCAAGAAAACAATCTCACCTCCTATTTTTTGCAGAAGACCTGAATTAAGTTCCCAGCACCCAACGATCTATAACTCCAGCTTCAAAAGATCCAGTGCCCTCTGAGAACCTCCACGGACACCAGGCCTGCATATGGTGCACAAACACACATGTGCATAAAGTACTTGGAAAATAAACAAATCTAAAATTTTTAAAAATAAAAAAATTCTTTCAAAATTTCTAAATAAATAATCAGTAAGTGGAAGATATAAAGGAATGGTAAATAAGTATTGTCTGGGCTGAAGGGAAAAAAATCAGTATATAAATAGTAGAAGAACTCATAAAGGCATTTCTAATGATTCATGCATATTAGAAACAGAAATGTTGTAAGAGAGAGCCAAGTCAATTTTTCTTATGGTACATGGGGTGATATTAGACTCTAAACAAAACTCTGCTCAAGGAGTAGGTAAAAAAGTAAGTCAGACAATCATAAGACAGTAGATTTGAGAATCATCGTGGATATTTCAAACTCTGTGGCTATTAGATAGAAAACAAAAGTGACTGTGTAAGAATAATATCAGGGCAGAATTTCTATGCAATGATAATTGCATACATGCTAGGACTATGCAAACATAATGAAGCATGACATGCTTCAGATATTTTTCAAGGGTTAGGTTAAGCTCTGGGTTGTCACTAGGCTTTTCTGCAGTAATCGCTGCCTTCAGGATCCCTGAATAAAGGGCGAGAGAAGCAATTATACATGATGCCAATCTGTGAGTCTCCTGTGGACAGCATTGACTTTAATACTGAAACCATGGAGATAACACTAGAATAAACCTTTTGCATAGCCACTGTAAAGATTAGTGTGTACATTTCAGATAAAAAATGGTTTCATTCCTTTGCATTTTCATACAGTGGTACATATGCCCACTCACATGTGTGTGTTTGACATTATTTTCTCTAAAAGCCTTGGTAAACAAAATTTCATTAACACTCTGGTCACTTTTAAGTAAATCTTTACTTAATGATATGAAATGCCCTGTAGTTCCTATTGCTTGCTGCATGAGATAATCCATTTAAGCAAGAGAACGTATTTTGTCAGATTGTGTGAGCCTGACAATTTTTTTTTTTTTTAACCAAAGTAAGCCTTTGAGACTTGAATTCCATTTGGCTTTCTGGTTCAAAGGAAACATGCTTAGAAGCCATATTTGAAAGGCTCATGAGGGGTCTTGCACATCAAATAGCTCTCAGAAAACAGCACTGTGATGAATTAAGTGTAAATTAATTAGAAACATACACATTGTTTCTCCCTGGCTATCCACATGGGTTTCAAAGTTGGAGAAGGAATGTTTGACAAAATATGTTTGGAGTTTTCATGACCCAGAAGCAAAATAAAGAGTTCAAGATGTTTGTAGAACAAAGCCATTTGTTTCATTACCGTGATTTTTTTTTTTTCAAGTAAATGCCTAATGATCTTCTGGTAAAGAATATTGGGGCTCATGCAGTTACTTCATTTGAACTCATCAAGGGTATCTAAAGGAGATTATTCCTGTGAAAAGAAACTGATTAAATGACTATAAATTAATTCTAGTCTTGTAGTGCTTTTGAAAGGGGGAAACATAGATGAAATGGAGATTAAAACATGCTCAGCACAAATCTACCCTGTAATAAAAATTGGAAGCCCCGAGGAGCTGTGGATCCTTGCCTTGTGTAACATTTCAATGAAGCTCCCTGGATACCACTGCCATATTAATTTGGTTCAGGTAACCAAGGTGTGTACCTCCACAAATATATGTATCCAATTCCAAGGGATTTTAACCAGTCAAAGGCATGGAAGTAAAAATGTGCGCAGTAAATGATCTCCTACTGTGAAACCATCTCTAGAGAAAGTACTTTAAAGTGTTACTATTAATATTAGCAAATGTTTATCATACACCAACTGATTATATGGTTTTAAAGATGTACACCGTTAGAATTCCTACAGTTTATATCTTCACATTTAGATGGGATGAAAGACATGAAAGACAGTGATGGAAGAGGAAAGGAGGGAAGGAGGGAGGAAGACAAGGAAGGAGAGAGGAGGCAGGGAGAAGGGAGGGAGACAAGAAAAGAAGGAGGGAATTAAACTGGAAAGGAAAATGAGGGTGAGAACAGAAACTCGGTGTAAAATACTCCATTTAGGGGGTGGGGAAATAGTTCAATTAGTAAGTTCTTGCTGTAGCAGGTGTGAAGGTCCAAGTTAAGTCCCCCAAACAAATGTCAATTTCCAGCAGATCCCCAGGGCCTGCCAGCCAGCTGGCCTGTCTGTCCTAGGTGGCTGTAACTGTCAACTTGGTACAGCTAGAATCACCTGGAAAGAGGCATCCCTGAGTCATCAACTTCATGGAGCAGGTCTGAGAAGAGCTGTTTTGATTGCTCAGTGGATGGAGGAAAGGCCACTGAGGGAGGTGACATTTCCTGGGCTGTATACAAAAAGCTAGCTAAAAATGAGCCAGGAATCAACACAGAAAGCAGCATCCATTCTTCCACAGTTCTTCTCTGGAGTTCCTGACCCAACTCCCCTCAGTGATGGATTGTGACCTGCGAGTGTAAGCCAAAAAGAAACAATAAGAAAACAAAACCTTCTTTCTCCAAGATGCTTTTAATCGTAGCAACTGAGATCAAACTTATGAAACTTCCATCACGAACTCCAAAACACACACACACACACACACACACACACACACACACACACACACACACACGCGTGCGCATGCACACTCATGAACACACACACATATACACATACACGTACACACACATATGCATGCACACTCACGCACACACACATACACACCACATACATAAAACATTTTAAAAACTACATTTCTTGCATCTTGTTAAAGGACTTACTTTTTGACAAAGTAAAACGAGACCGTCTCATTTAAGAGAGGACAAGGGTGACAGAGATGAAAGTCGTTTGGGGACAGTCCCTGAAGAATGCAGCAGACGCAACAAGGAGGAACCAAGTTCAGCTACTTCAGCGTGTCACATGTGTGGCATAATGTGAGACGCGGTTGATTCATAGTTCCAAGTTCCTATGCAAAGTGTGTTTTTAGCCCTATTTTCTACTCAGGGTTCTGAAAAACTCAGAGCTTTCTTTCTCTTAAGAATATCGAATTGTGAAGAATGCTGATGATGGTCCTCTACAAAAACTACATGGTCGTAACTTTAACTAATTGATAGGCTTGGACCTGCCTCAACTGAATGGACCAGGCTCTGCTGACTCCCCAGGGGAGACCTTACCTTGGAGGGGTTGGGTATGGGGAGTGGGTTGGGGGTGGGAAGGCTGGGGGGTGGGAGGAGGGAGGACAGGGGCATCCGTGGTTGATATGTAAAACAAATAGAAAATCTCTTAATAAAAATAAATTTTAAAAAATGATTCATAAGGGCTGCTCAAGAGAAGAGTCGCCATGAAGCTGGGTGAGCTCTTTGGAATAAGATCGTGCCCTGAGCCACTTGCAGAGAAAAGACTCCCATGTCACTCGCTTTTAATCTGCCCTCGGAGACCGATCTTCAAGTACCGTTTCTTCACACAACACATTTGCCTTGCTGTGTCCCTGGGGAGACAAGGCTGCTCAGACGTGTTTTAAGATGTCGTATCAGTTCCATATTGTGTCAGCATGTTCACACCTCTATTCCCTTTGCATTTCGTGGCTCTGAAGGGAAATTTGGAAGGGAAAGAGACAACAACAAATGCAATGAATAGGAAAAAAAAATGAAGTGTTTGTTTTCCTGGGTCCTAGAAGCAGGGTGTACTCAAGAGGATCTGTTCCACCATACAGCCTGCCTCCTAAAATGATTCACAGCCAGATATTTTTCAAGAAGTATTTGTCTACAAAGATTACTGCTCAGCGGGAGATGGATAAGGAAGATTTCCATTTGAGATGCAAATTCAGAAGGGCATTAAATTGAACCATTTCTCAGGCTTTTCATCATAAACTATCGCTTTCATTTGCTAAAAAAAATTTTTTCTGTGCTGCTAAACATTTCTCAAAGTTACACTGACTCTTCAAACCTAAGAATTTTTTTTAAAAATTAGGGGCTGGAGAGATGGCTCCGTGGATAATATCCCTGACTGTGCAAGCATGAAGACCTAACACATTTTTAAAAAGTCAAGCACTGGGGCTGCAGAGGTGACTCAGTGGTTAAGAGTGCCCATTGCTTTTTCAGGGGACCAGAGTTTGATTCCCAGCACCCCACACCAGGCTGTTCTCAACTGACTGTAACTCCAGGTCCAAGGGGACACCTTGGACCTCTGCTGGAACTTGCATTCATGTACATGCACACACACATACAATTAAAACCTGGACACAGCTTCACATTCTCCTGTAGATCTAACATTGTGAGGAGTGAAGACAGGGGAATAGCTGGGCACACAGGCCACCAGCATGGCTGTTAATTTCTCTCCAGTCTAACTATTGATTCACTAAGAGAACCTCTCTCAAGGGAAAAGGCAGAGAGGGACAGAACAGAACACCAGACATATTCCTCTGGCCCCCACACACTTATGCACATGTATATACACCCCCTCATGTACATGCACAAATACTACACATGTACATCACAGACAGATAGGAAAACACACAAGTACACACACACACACACACACACACACACACACACACACACACCATAAAATCAATTCTCAATTTTCTTTTTTTTTTAAATATAAGATCTTTATTGGCAGATAATTCACGTGGTATACAATTTTCCTGTTTGCACAATTTGATAGACTTTAGTCCAGCATCCTCATAGGCCCATGACACCATTACCATTTCCTGTTTTAGAACATCACTGTCTTCAATTTCTTTCCTTCCTTCCTTTTTTTTTTTTTTTTTTGAATGCCAAATGCCATTTATTGAAGGAGGAAGGAGGTTTTAAATACAGGCTTACAGCACAATGGGAGAACCCTGGAGGGCAGAAGTTTGCTGCTGATGTTTTACAATCTTGCATCTAAGCTGTTAACGCCCAATATGCTGGATACACAGACAAGGAGCTTTCCTTAAGCATTCAGGAGGGTGGAATCTCACAGGGAATTAGCATGGGGAGGATATCAAGGTCAAGGTCAGCAAGCAAGGCAACAGTTACCCAAAACGGGGGCCAGGGACCTACAGGTCCTCCCCTTTTACTAAAAAATTAGCTTCTGACTTAGGTTGCATGGGACAACATCAATAGGTCACCTTACCCATCATGGAGACACCTGTCCAGGCCACACAGGTGCTCTGTCTTAGGTTGATGAGTACTCCCCAGGAATTACCTGTCTCTGAATACTCATTATCATACATACAGGCTCAATCATGTGAGAGCTGCAGAGTTAACTGCTGCCAAAGATCTCTAAGTGGCGCTGGGCTTGCAATCTGTGTGTTCAAGACAGAAAAGACCAACAGTAGTCTTAATCCACCCATAGCCGGTAGGCTAAAGGCAACTGAGCCATTCCCTTCCTTAACGAGCTTTACTGCAAATTGGAATCCTTGTAAGATGGTATCCCAAAAGCAAATGGAACTTGAGTTTGTAAATTTATAACTTTCAAAGCCAATCGAAATGTATATAACTATTGATTAAAATTTGTCATGCCCAATAGAATGAAAAATTAGTTAACTGTGGTAGCTACTTTTGCTGCCAGGGTCTCCACTGTGCTAGTTGTAGTAACCAATTATGAAATGGCAATCCCAGAAACAGTAGTAGCAGTGGTCGTCACTATTATAACAGCAACAATGGCAGCAGTGATGTCAAATTCTCTTCTGGAGCATGTGGGCATCCACTGGTATGGACAGAACTCTAGGAACACAAACTGCCAGAGGCCCATTTTTCTTGATCCAACCATGACTTAAGCTGGCAGCCCTGCAAAAGAACAACTAAGAATCATAAAGAAAAAAACAGGCAACTCACAAGGAGCAGAACTAATGGCCTCATAATAGCTACATTCAGGCTTGCAAATTTTAAGGTATCTTCAAAGGGGGCTAAATGAATTTCAGGAGACCAAAAAATGTTGTACAGAGCCACTCCCGAGAAGTAGGTACTACTCCAGCTTGAATAGGATTGTGAAAATTAAAATGGTTAGCTGGCATGCTACTGTTAATAAATGGAGGTCAGTGTTCTTCAGTGTTATCCTTAATCTCCAAGGTGTCTGGGTGACACATTCTCAAACATACTTGAAAAAGCAGTTACCATACATTACCTCCTGAAGAATTCTCAATTTTCTAACTGAAATATTTTGTATTTTCAAGGACATTCCTCCAGTAGGAAGAGGTAAGCACTTCCAACATAGATCAAAATAATGCTCAAAGAATCTAAACATAATTTAGAATGACTATAGTGACACTCCAGAAAAGACATGCTCCACCCAGGACTATAGTGGTGCTCCACACAGGACTATAGTGGTACTCCACACAGGACTATAGTCATGCTCCACACAGGACTATAGTGGTCCTCCACACAGGACTATAGTGGTGCTTCACACAGGACTATAGTGATGTTCCACATGGGGCTATTGTAGTGCTACACACAGGACTATAGTGGTCTTCCACACAGGACTATAGTGGTGCTCCATACAGGACTATAGTGGTGCTCCACACAGGACTATAGTGATGTTCCACATGGGGCTATAGTAGTGATACACACAGGACTATAGTGGTGCTCCAAACAGGACTATAGTGATCCTCCACACTGGGCTATAGTGGTGCTCCACACAGGATCTGAAAATAAACACTCAGAACAGGAAGCCCAATTTTTCCAGCTCCTTGTTAAGGACAAAAATATAACCTGGCTCGGTAGTTTCAAACTTCATTCTCAAAAGCTCTTTGCCTTTTAAAAATTAAGATCCCCAGGTCCGAATGATATTGTTATACCTATAGATCTGGATACTTCTCAACCCTCACCAGAGAAACTTCTTCTTTCAATGATGGTAATTACCAAGGAGACCCACACCTGGATAATGTGCAAATACTGAGAAACCATGGATAACTCTGTCTTAATTGGAATGTCTTCGTTAAACCCCTTCCCACGAGGCACTGTGATCAATGTGGAAGAGGAAGCAGAAAGATTGTAAGAACCAGAGGTGGTGAATGACTCCAAGTAGACAGTCAGTGTCATCCAGACATGTCGGGGCACATATAAACTCACAGATACTCTAGACAGCACATACAAGACCTCCACAAAGCTCAAACCAGACAAAATCCCAGCAAGGGGACAGGAAAGTGGGGACAAAGTTGCACCCTTAGTTAAGGAGCTATTGTCAATGGATACCTGCTGGAAAAGACAAAATCAGTTTTCTCCAATGATGTGTCACTGGGTATGTTAACCACATCCTGGGCGGACCTCATGCTAAGAAGTAGTTGGCCAGTGCCAATCTGACTGCTACATGTCATGTGTTCTCATTTGTCATGGTTCAGTGTTTCATGTCTTCTTTGTTTTCATTTTGTCTTCTAGGGTTTTTGTTTTGTTTTTTGAGAGAGGAAAAGAAAACATGAAGTTGTATAGGTGGGTGGATGGAGGAGGGTCTGGGAGGATGTGGAGAGAAAAGAACAGGATCAAATTATTTTTATGAAAATAATAAATAATAATAATACTTAATATCAGCCAGGTGTGGTGGCGCACGCCTTTAATCCCAGCACTGGGGAGGCAGAGGCACATGGATCTCTGTGAGTTCAAGGCCAGCCAAAGCTACACAGTGAGACACTGTCTCAAAACATCAGCAACAACAACAAAAGAGCCTTAAAACCCTCAGAACATTTTTGCTTGCGAGGACCCTATATACTGAGGTGCACTGTAGTAGACACTGAAAATAAGGTGGTTTGTATCTTCACAAAACTTTATTGAGCAAGGTGATAAGCTTTCTACTTTGCAACTCAAGGAACTTTTAAGAAGACGACTGGATTGTCATGTATCTGTCCTCTCTGAAGCCACATGTCCTGTGGCCTCCAAGAAATGTTATTGTAGAACCAGAGAAAAAGTTAACATGTACTATTAGGAGAAAGATGTACCTTGTCGACATCTTGGAAGGTGTCAGGAACCCAAAGGGGTGCCCAGGCTACACTCTAAGAGCTAGTCAACTATAAAATATTATGTGTCACTCAAAGGCACATACACATATATACACACACTTGTGTGTATTTGCACTCACATATATTGGTATGCTATAAATAGATATGCCCTGCTGAGGTTAGTAGTTCACTAAACTATAAGTAGCCTATTTCACAGTGCTAGTTCAACTTTCTACATTTAATTGTTCATTTCTTTCAAGTATATGAAGTTGGCAATAGGCAGCAGCACACCGTAGGTGAAAAAGATAAACAGATCATACGCTAGACAGAAACTAAAGGAGATGCTGTCCTCACCACCCATGCTCTATGTCCTCATCGTGGAGTGGATGGAGTAAGCAGCTTCTTGTCTCACAGATAAGAGGAATGGGTGTGCAGACAGAGTGGTAGGTGGCTCATCCAGGTGCCATAGCTAAACTGTGGCAGTGTTGGACCAGCTCGGGCCCCAGCTGCTCTGGAATTCTTACTATGTCAACTCACAGAACCAAAACACAGAGCTGAAAAACCTAACCTCACTCAGTTAGGACTGAGTGCTGCCTGATTAGTTTCTTTGTTATTCTTCAGGCAGCCAAGTAGGTGTTTGAATATGTACGTGGAGTTCCATTTTATTTTGCTACAGGTTCTCTTTCAACATTTTAAAGGTTTAAGTACATTGTGTGGTCTTAATCTTTCTTGCATGTAAGAGGTGTATGAAAATATTGTGAAGGGCTAGCAATATCTCAATGCCATTCTTAAAATCTCATCATGTTCAGTGAATATGTAATAGTACTTCCTATTACATAAGACTGCTTAACTCTGGTGCTCAGTTATGCTGTAGAGAATGCTGCAGAATAAAGCTTTAATCCATGTCCAGACATAGATTTTCAGATGTCTTATTGAAGGACCTCTAGATAAAAATCATATTAATAATTTTCAGAACCTGGACACTACCTGTATTTAAGGTATGAATACAAAGGTTTATTTTTTTTTCCTTCAGAGTTTCAAAGTGCACTGGCTTTTCTAAAAGGTCAACTATCCTATAAAGGAGGAATGTAGCTACTTTTTTCCAAAAGTTTACAAAGAATGGCTCTTCTCTTGTTTCAGAAAATCATGTGGAATGGCTATGATTGCACAGCAGCCTATGCTCATAGCTGACATGTGCATACTGATACACAGTGACACTCTGGCACATCGGTGAACATCTCATTACTTCAGATCTCCTAGCACATTGACACATATGCCTTTACCTCCATATTGACACATTCCTTTGATTATAAATAACGTTGCCTCTCCCTCCTCCAATATTACAATGTTTCTTCTCAGTACGTATGGCATGTGTGTTAAGGAGTAAGTACGTAGGTTTATATAATGTAGTTTTCTTTGTAGAACAGTAAAGGACCTTCCCAGGATCATATAATTTAAATCTAGTGCTGTAGCTGATAAAAATCAAGAAACCTTGGATTGCTATCTCCCAAAAATAAAATTATTTTCTTCCCTCAAATGTTTAGAGTCATTATTCATAGACCATCCAATTACAATCCTTTCTGGAAAATGATGGTCCCTCCATTTGTGTGAATCGGCTATAGGGTTTGGCATGTAAAGCTGAGTCTCTTGGGGTGTTGCTTTTAGTTTTTGTCTTTGTTTTGATGTGAATGGCATCTCAGGTGGAAGTCTTATTGGTTTCCCAAATTTATACAGCATTTACCACTATCAAAATACCACTATCAGTTCCCCAGCATGCTCACCACTGGAACCACCACATGAATGCATACATCCTCTCCATCTGTCCTGCTTTTAACTGGAGGAGTGGTATGACTGAAGCATTATGGATTAGATTAGGAAAGCTAGAGCTTTGACTGCTGACCAAATGCTTCTTCGAATATCCTTCCTAGCAATTTGTCTCATAGGTTTGATTTGTTTGTTTTTTTTTTTTTTAAATCAGTGTTCTTTCCAAACATGAAAGCTCTTCATTTGCAATTAAATACTGAAAATTTAGTTTTATTGACAAACATGTTCCATTCAACAAAATTAAATATGAGTGATTGGAAGTTTGAAAATCCAAATGACGCTTTGGTAAGGTGTCCCAAACAGTAGACACTGACAATGCAAATATTGCTGCTTATGCAGTTTTCATTGGCTGCTTTCCTGAGCCAGACAAGTAAGTTCTGACATATTTTTCAAGCTCTCCAGAGTCAAGACGTATATTTGAAAATTGAAAATAAAAAAATGACTTTTTATACCCACACCACTTCTTCACCTCTGGAAGATGCTGCCTTTTTAAAACTTACTATGTGAAGACATTGAATCAATACAACCTTCATGCCTGAGTACAGGATTGGTTAATTATATGAAGGGGGAAAAATAAAATGCTGGGAATAGCGTTTACTTCTCCAGCTCCATTAGCTTTGCAACAATGGTTCATTAACAGCATTCACCACTCATGAGAAGTAAGTCCTGTACTGATGATAACAATTGATTACTTTGCTTAGTTTCCTGGTATCACACTCTACAATAAACCCAAACACAGAGGTCCTGGAACTCTGGATTATACCACATCTTTAAAAAGGATTATATCTAATGACCTAACTCAAGTGACGTTTTTCTCTTTACAATATTGAAGATTTAAAAATACAATGAAGTGGATTACTCTCATTTTAGCTGTGTTTTAGTAAATGATCTATAAACATCTCAAATTATTAATAAAATGGCACACATTCATTTTCATTTCAACTTGGGCTAATATCCTTTTACAATAAACTATAATGCATAGCAGATTAAAAAACATGATATGTATCATGTACATCTGTATTCTGGACTTCAACCTTTAGGTGCTAACAAATACTTTGAATGAATACACTGCTCTTGTCCTAGTCAAACACTATGTTCTGCTTTCAATTTTTAAGCAGTAAAACAGATCGATCAATGATATCTTAAAATACGTTTTTAAGGTGAATATACACAACAATGTCAATAGCTAATCCATCTGACCATCTCTGTCAATATAGTGTAAAAAATAAAATCTCAGGGGAGTAAGTTCGGGGCCCTGAATCCAAGTCTTATCTCATCCATTTTCTCATTAGGTCATGTTGGCCATTGCTTTTCATATTTTAGCTTGTCTATTTTGACAGTGATTAATGATATATATCCTACTTCAAATGGTATTTTGAATATAATAAGAAAACTCAGACAGTTTTCAACACACAAAATGATGATGAATAGACAGAACACGTGCTTTCTGCTTTCTGGAATTCTGAAACAATCTGTGTACTTATAACTAAGTAGCCAGGATAGCATGAACCCATGTAGAACATTGTAAACAAATTAAAGTCACTTTACATCACTCTCTTGACCTTAAAGAATAGTCTGTGTGGTTCTCTAGAGTACAGCAAGTCCCATATTCAAAGTTATTATATTTGCTCTGCCACAGCAAGGACCAAAAGAATAGATATCTTCTACCAAGTACTGGGATTGTATTAAAATGTCCTCTGTAATACTATGGCTAGACTATAGTTTTATTTATTAGGGATTACAGGCAAATATAAAGTTTTCAACCATATAAATATGATATAATCATTAATCAGCATCATGGCTTTGAATACTAATTGCACAGGTATTCCTCAGATATGGCCATCTAGGCCTAGCCTTCATGTAGCCTTCCAGACAGTTACTTTCTAGTGTGTTCTCTGCTTCACAGATGGTATGTCCAGCTTCAAATACATCCATTTCACACTTCAATGCCCTTGTTAGAAATTTTTCCTTACTTTCTATGTACAAAGGCTTTATGAAATGTTCTTTAAAATGTAGATAACCCTTTAAGAGAAGTAAAAATCAATTCAGAGGCTTCACTAATTCCTAAGTGGTCTGAATGCAGATATAAAAATGGACTTGTGTTGAAACTCAAACTATCTCCAAAAAATCAAGTCTTAAAAAGGGCAACATAATTGTAAAAAAATATACTCATAACCATTCATCACAACTTGCATACCAAATATAAACCCTAATACTTGAAAGACAAAACAAAACTTGTTTTCAAACAAGTGATGTAATCTGGTAACAAACAAAACAAAACAAAACAAAAACCCAGCTTCACTCTCCACAGAGAGACAGTTATGTTCCACATCTGCAAAGGGCAAACTGTGTGACAGGGAAAGATGTCATTAACACCTGGACTAGTTCTTGCCCCTCTTAACAGCGTGCATTGAATCACATGACTGAATGATTTATTTTTAATATAAAACTGAGTGGCTTAAACCTAATCCTCACATTCACATTCACAAGTAACAAATACAGTTTCATGAGCAAAAAAAAAGCAACATATTCTTAACAGTAGATTGGAAGCTAAGTCAGCTGTGGGCACTGAAGAAAAGGAGGAAGTTATACACTGAAATCTCCCACTGTGGCCCAGGCTCTAAGCCACAGTGGCATAGAATTTCATGTTGGTTTTTGTTAACTTACGTTCTATAACTACAGAACTATCAGGAGTGAAATATTTATGTTAGTATGTATTTGAAATGATAGGAAAATTAACAGATTCATTAAAACTTTATTTATTTGAAGAAAAGAGTAAAGTTAAAAAAAGTAATATATTACTTGAACAAATAAGACAATATTGGTCTGTAAATAATAAAACTGTGTATGATTTTTATAAAAGCATACATTGTAGACTCTGGCATGAGATAACTAAATTCAAATGGGAGTTTATTTTAAAACTACACAGCATTGCAATCTAAGGTGTGTGGTGGTTTATACTGATTGTCAGATAGACAGGACCTAGATTCACCTGGGAGAGGAATTTCCCATCTCAAAGAAGTGGCATGCTCAGGAAGTCTTTATTCTTCAAGAAACCTCTTGCCATGAACACTTGCACACCTGACTTCTTCAGACCATGACAAAGTGAAATGCATAGGAAATTGTAATGGGGAATTTCCACAGACAAATTACAAATTCAGATAACCACAATCTTATGTCTGTGACACTCTGGAAAATGATGACAAAGCCAAATGTCTTATACACAAAAAGTCCAATTATACACATAGATTTTGTAGACCAGAGACATGTTGATGCAATCTAGGAAATCCTAGGACATAGGTCATTTATCCAGGTGACAGTCACCATTACGACCAACGTGATATGCAGCGCGAATCTTAGTGTTCTGATGCTGAAGCGGCAGGCCTTCTGAGACACGCTTATTTCCCTCTTAAATCTTTTTCCAACTTCAAATACTGTGTTTTCAAGCCACAGAGACTAGAGATGTCTGAAGAGGAACATCACTAATTAGAAACAAAGATCAGAGTGGTAATTGACCCTTTTCCCAATAGTATCATGTAGACAGATGATGCTAATGCTGAGATACAACACTGACATCACCCCAAAGGTACTCTCTGAGCAAGAAGGCTTTGCTCTATGAAACAGCATTCAAAAGCATCTCCTGAACAAAGAGGTCTTGTTCCATGGAAGACTATGACAGCCAAAATACAAACCTTCAGAGTCTCCCTTCAGGTCAATCTCCATGTTCCTGTGCCTTGCCCAGATTCCCAGTCATTACAGATCACCAGCTCTTTCCTATATATTATTAGAAAAACTAAAAATGTGGACTCCTCCTGATTCTTGCATTTAATTTATGAAAAACTGGTTACAACTCATTTAATTAAAAGCATTTAACTGGTGCCAACTATAAGCCAGACAGTGTCTCACGCTAGGGAGGTAATAATATTAGGAAGCACAGAAAAGCTTCTGAACAATACATAGGCCTTCCCAGTGTTGGTAGTTTTAGGTCGGGAAATGGATGAACAAATGTTGCCATGCATATACAGTGTGGAACAATCCAAGTCCTAGTTGCGAATACTGTGCTGGTAGAGGAAGAACTTCGGGAGGAAGGTGACCTTCAGTACAGGTCTTAAAGAGGCCTAGTCACTGAAAGCAGAAACAAAGGCTACAGAGAAAACAAGGCATAAGGTGGTTTTAAATTAAATGAAATTAGATCCACTGGCAGAAGGCTGATTACATAAAGCCTATAAGCTACTTTAGGCATTTCCATCTTCAAGGGAAAAGCCACAGAAGGAGACAGACGTCATTAGATTTGCATTTGAGTAAGATCACTGGGTTCTCAAGAAGCACCCACCCAGGTTGGAGAAGCCCTAAAATTGAACAGTTACAGAAAACCACATGGGGACTGTTTGCCCTCTCCCAGACAGGCTTTCCATTCGATTTAATTATGCAAATCAATAACTTTTTTTTTAATATCAAGTTTCATATGATGCAGTTTCTTATTATTAGGCAGCCTCACATCGGAGATGGGATTTCTCTTATGTAACCCAAGGCTTCCAAATGACTTAAGAGCGCATGCCCTGGGCAGCCCTCTTCCAGTCTCCTGGATGGACATAGCGCAGGCTGAAGTGTGTGCCTCTATTCCACTGCTCACCTAGTCACCTTCAAAAAATGGTATTTTAACAACAACAAAAAGTAATGTTTCACTAATGTGTGTCTTTTTGTCATTGTTTTGTTTTGTTTTTTGAGAAAGGGTTTGCAAAGTGCAAAGCCCTGGCTGTCCTGGAACTTGCTCTGTAGACTACAGGCTGGCCTCAGCTCCCAAAGATATACCTGCCTCTGCCTCTCAAGTACTGGGATTAAAGGCTTGCATCACCACCGTCCAGCTTAAAGTATGTCTTTTTCTACCCTAACTTCGAAAGCTTCCAGGGAGCATGGTATGTGAGAATTGCTTTTTGCTGGCACACGTCATGTATGAGGATGAAACTCTTAACCCCTCTCACCAGCAACTTTCACCTTTATTGGATAATTCTCCACTTAATGTCACCTCTTTACTCTGAAAGCAGAGTGTTTCCGAAAAATATCGGTCAGCACCTACCCTTGTCCCAGTTCCCATTGAACTGTCTATCTTCATGCTAGATTTTAAAATCTGCCACCAACCTCCTGTCATTGTAAAGGAAACATTGTCAAAGATCCTACAATGTCAGAGCTCATGTTAAATATCTGGGGGGAAATTAGACATTATTTCAATTCCAGCTCTTCAGATTTACTTCTTTCTGATATTACACAAAACCATTATTAATATGCTACGAAATGAGTGTCTCCAGGATTCTTAGTAAGAGCCCTTTAAGGGGTAATCTTTCTGAAGCCCTCTTCAGAAAGAAGCTGAGCATTTGCTATATGAAACCAATGAAATTCACAAACGCTGCTACAGAGCAGCAGAGCGACTACTCCAGCATTTTCCCCTAAAGTACCTTAGCTTTAGATGATTATGGAAGTCTTATGTTTTAAACTTCCTGCCAACAATGTGGCTTTTAGCTGCCTTGGACTGAGGACAAATTGTATTATAATGTATGTTGACAGTTTAATAACACAGGTTACCATCTTTGGTGTACTTTATGATGTAATACATCCCAGTGGGTGTCTCTGGAGAATCAGGCTATGATTTCCAAAGCACAGAAAAGTCAATAAACTAAAATGGCCCGAGTAAGATTTCTGCCTTCTGTATATTTTGGACGTTTTCCTAAAAATTAAATGGGTGTTACCCTTCAAAAATATTTTCCTGGCATGACTTTTTCTGTTTTTCTTCTCAAGCTATAGATTGTAAGAGTGGACTGGTACAATTCTTATTAAATTGTGTGTTAAAAATGGAAAAAGTCTTCCTTAATACAATAAACAGGTATTTTTTTTCAGGTCCCAGAGGTAAAGTTTCTGTACTATAAAAAGCTATAATTGTGGTTTTCAAAAAGCTCATTAAATATTTAGATCTTTTAGAGCTCAAGTGTTTTCTGTCGAGTTTAAAACACATTTAGACTAATTATTTCTAATGTTTTGACCATTGTATAAATACATGTAGGATTAAGCAGCTAACAACATAAAATAAAGTAGTAAGTCTTATGAACAGAATTTCTGTAATTACTGCTGGATTTTCCTTTCACCAAGATATTGTCAATGAAAACAAAATAGCAATACACTATATTTTTTAAGGCAACGTAAGACATCATTACTAAATGAGCTGGTTCTACACACACACAGCACTTTAAATGATCTTGTTTCCCATTTGTTTACATCTATATGACCATAAATAAAAGGAAAGATTCCAGTTCTCAAGCACAATAAAGCCAGGAGGATCCTAGGATGGACAATTGCCTGGAACTTTAATGATTGATGGAAAAGAAAACATACTACAATATCCTAAAAGAAACAATCTTCCCAGCTCAGTTTATACAAAGACTCAGTATTTTGTTATCTACCCCTAAAGTAAAATAGATTTTAGAAGAAATGTTCATAAATCACCATGTTTTATAAGTACTAGCCTTCACTACTCCTCTCTCTCTCTCTCTCTCTCTCTCTCTCTCTCTCTCTCTCTCTCTAATTACTTATTTACTTTTATTGTATGTGTATTGGTGTTTTGTCTGCATGTATGTCTGTGTGAGGGCATCAGACTCCCTAGAACTGGAGTTACAGACAGTTGTGAGCTGCCATATAGGTGCTGGAAATTGAACCCAGATCCTCTGGAAGAACATCCAGTGCTCTTGACCACCGAGTCATCTTTCCAGCCCCTAGATTTAGTTCTCCTTCTCTTCAAAGAAAAAGAAAAAAACTACAAAAATACATAAAGCAACTTTCTTATCCTAAAAGAAACAGCAATATTATTAAATACTCTCTATGTTGTGCACTGTATATAATATTTTTGACTCCCAAATGACCATTATGCCAAATTTCCTTCTAAATATTTATGCTTCTAACCATGGACCTGGGCTGCCCTCAGTCTTTGTCAGAGATGCTTCTTCTTGCCATGGACATCAGTCAATGAAGAGATGTACAATTGACCAAAGTGTAAAAAATAAGAGACCCAGCCCTACACGGGGCATCTTTATGAGTCCCACCACCACCAAAGCAGGGGGAACACTGCAAAAGAGGTGGAAAAGAATCTAAGAGCCAGAAGATGGGGAGAAGTCTCATGAAATGTTGCCTTCTGGACATGTCATAGCTGTCACACTCGTGAACTCACAGCACCTGGGGCTGTCTGCTTAAGAGTGAGGCAGAAAAAAATCCCAATGTTGATGGAGAAGATGATCTCCAGGCCCCACCCCATTCTGAGGAATGGTGAGCAGTGTTCCTCAGAATTGCTGGGAAGGAATTCTGACCCTCTCAGTAAAGAAAGAGGGTCAGTACAGGGACAAATAGCCAAACTAATGGAAGCACATGAATTATGAACCAAAAGCTGTGGAGCCCCAATTGGATCAGGCCTTCTAGATAAGTGAGACAACTGAATAGCTTGAACTGTTTGGGAGGCCCCCAGGCAGTGGGACCCGGACCTATCCTTAGTGCATGAGCTGGCTGTTTGGAACCTTGGGCTTACACAGGGACACTTTGCTCAGCCTGGAAGGAGGGGAGTGGACCTGCCTGTACTGAATCCACCAGGTTTAAAGGAATCCCCAGGGGAGTCTTGGCCCTGGAGGAGATGGGAATGGAGGGGAGGGGCTGGGGGTAAGGTGGGGGAGGGGAGGGGCTTTTGGAAAGGTGGGGGCGGGGGCTGGAGGGGGAGAACAGGGGAACCCATGGCTGATGTGTAAAATTAAAACACAAATATAATTAATAAATAAAGGAGAAAAAATAAAAATAAAAATAAAGAAAGAGGGTCAGGAAAATGCCTACTTGAGGTCATAAACAAAGAGGTAAGTCTGGCAAAGAGCTGACGGAAACAGTGCTCTACCCCAGGCATCCAGGTTTCAGAAGATGGCTCAGGCAGACTTCCCCACTTGCAGGCCATTGATTTTGACAACCCATCTATTGTTGTTTCATTGAAAATTACCACAAACTGAGAAATACTACATGAATTTAATTTGTGTTTATTGCTTAAAAACTATAATATGTGCTTATTTGGGAAATTCATATTAAAATTCATTTATGAGCACTCATTCTGAATGGAAACCATGTCCTCATTTCCCAACAACTCAACATCGCTGCTCTGGAAATCCTATAATGTTGCAAACACCTCACTTTTATCGTTATTACTATGCTTTCAAGTAACAGGTCAGAGACAAACTGTCTGCATACTCACAGCAAACATATATAAAATGAGTGCATCAAGGTTTGCTGAAGCCCCTGAAAACTGAGCACTCATGATGTACGAACTGAACTGGTGTCTTGGATATGAGGCTCAAATCAATGGGGAAAGAGTTACTGCCCTTGAATTCTGGCCCACGCCCATGTTAGATCGGGTTCCAATGCCATTGTTGCTTTTTCTAATTTTTTGGCCCACAGTTCGTGTGCGTTCCTTCTCCCCAGGGGCTTCGCCAACCAGGCCTAGTTGGAAGAGCTCCCAGCCAAGAGCAAAGGTCTGAGGAGTATTGAAGTGGTTTTCTTTTTAATCACTTATGAAAACAGAGGTACAGCCAATCACCAGCCATGCAATTTTCTCCAAATCACTGGGTCTCTAAATTCCCTAAAGAAAGCCAGAGTCAGCTCTTTCCCAACAATGTGGTATTTTGAGCTTTCTCTCAGGCTTGGGGAACCTTAGAGCCTTGGGGAGAAGAGGAAGACAGGAAAAAAAATAGTGCTTGAACACATTAAAAAAGCGCAGAACTTAGCAACACTGTTATGCTTGGGCAGGGCATATGGTTGTATGTCGCTACTCTGTTCTTGCTTTATTTCCTGGTTGATGAAGCAAAGCACACCCTCCAGTCCTTTCTCTCATCATCCTCTGATTTTTCTTCCACGGGGTTTGCAATCAGAAAGTGTTCCACAAAAATCTAAATTAGGAACAGAAAAGATTAAGCTAAATTTGATTGCATTTGTCCTTACCACAATTCGATTAACTAGCATTTGAATAAACACTCTCCAGGCACTTGCAAAGTTAAGGAGGCCAAGACACACTGAAGGAGGTGATGTTCTTCCAGATCACTAGAAACTGGGTATCATTTTGTCAGATCCCTGAAAAACATGAAAAAGGAAAACAACAAAAGATTGTGTGAGCGACCACAAATGATTGCTTACTGTATGCATGTAACTCTCAAGATTTTAGTCCATACCCATCTTAACTATCCCATCCTTGCTTGAAGAAACAAAACAGTCTGTAAGGCCAGACATGTTTTGCAGATTGATTCCCCTCTCGGGAATATCAGCAGATCATTCAGTGCAGGCTCAGAGCCAGCCACAGTGAAGCCACTTTAACCCCAAGATGTGGAAGCTATCTCTTTTCCTCTGAGGCTTGCCCCCAAGTATTGAGCACACAGAGAGACCCCACAGGGCACACCAGGCTTTGCCTTTACACCTCAGTGCAACACCACAGTTGGTAGCAACTTCACTACAGCTATGGGTCTTTGGGTTTGCACATATCCCTGCTCACTTCTTGACATATCTCAGTTTCTTCCCCTTTTGCTCTGTCTCCAAATTCCAAATCCACATCTGCCTACTCCACACATCTTTCCCCAAAGTTGGACTAGAACCAATTCCACAGACCTATTTTTATGTCCCTTTCTAAATGAAGCCTCTGGGTTACAGCCTCAGGTCACATCGTGAGGTTCTGAAGATATCCTGAGAAATTTTCAACTCAATTGCATATCTCAACTTAGAATCCATCCTACAACTTTATCAATATACAAAATCTAGCTGACTATTTGTAAGTAAGTATACAAAATGTCATCTGCAACATTCGCAATCCTTAGGAATCTTTTAAAGAAATGTTGCACGTATAATTCAAAAACACGTGTTTGACCTTATATAATGAAAGATGTGGAATTAGAGGAAATCTATATTCTAACCTTTCCTATTCATCAAGACAGGATTTCTGTTCAGTAAAAGAAGTTGATGCAATTGTTAATGAGAAAGCCAAAGCACCCCACCAGTAACTTATGTGTCCATTCCAACGTTTTTATTTTTGATGCTTTATTTGTACTTCTATTCTCTAGAGACCCAGAAAACAAGAAAATTCCAGAAAACAGGAACAGTATGACACATAGGAGTTTTCCTAATAGGTGATTCAAATGAATTGATACTATCTTCTGAATGGAAACAAAATGCACGTTCATCTAGCTAAGCCTTAGCTGATGGTTGAGTGATTTCAGGAGAAATGCAATCTTCAATGGAAGAAGAGGAGCCAGTCATTATATCAATGGCATTAGTCAACTGAATAGTGAGGGCCAGACTGTGAGGCTGTGACAATTTCTTTGCTCACAGTGGCTATGAGAAAAATGAGAAACTGATTGAATCACAATCACAAGAGCCATTGTAAAGTCTTAAATATATAATTGGCAGGGTTCCTGTAAGTTAAAAATGCTAATCTCTAGTACACATCAGCTCTGGCTTGTCTTGTCTTGTTAGGTAAACAAAATGTGTCTTGCCTGTCATTGCCATAAAATATTAATGCACTGGAAGTCTCTAAACCATGCTAAGCATAAGGCCTATTATCACACTTAAGAGCAAAGCAATCTAATAAATCGCTGGCTGTATAAAAACTAAGTCAGCTGGCAGAGGCAGTAATCTCCCCAAGGGATAGTAAGAGCCTCATCTTCCACTACAGCAGCTGCAGTTGCAGAGAAATGATGCTTCTCCTGTTCAGTAAAAATGAATTTGTGCTGAATTCTGTTATTTAAACTCTAATGGAATCATTAGGATTGTCCATACATTGTGAGTAATAGAAAAATTAACTAAGAAAACCATCCACGGTGCTGTCCTAGGGCAAGCAGAGTGTTTTCATTAGGTATATTTTTAATGAGCTAAATATGATAGGAAATCAAGCTGCCTATTTCAAATACATTCTCTGAAAGAGCTTGAACACTGCCTCATGCATTAATCACCATCCATAAATGTTAAGCACTGGGCTTATATGCCTAATTGAAAGTCATTCACTTGCTCAGCCCTGGCATGAGGTCCTCCAGGCAGTAAATAAACACAAAAGCAATCCTGCTGCTATACATTTTAGAAACAACCCTAAAGTCATTGTTGGGCTGCTATTTTATGCAACACCTAAGCAATCTCTGAAAACTATAAGAATAAGATGTATCCTTTGGAGTGAGGGGGGTAAATGATGGGCAAGGATCAGGAGAAAGAGAGCTTAGGGTAGCAGGAAGTCCTAGCTGGATCAGGATCAGAGTGGGAGAACAAGGAAATAGATATCATGATAAATGAAGACACCATGGGAATAAGAAGAAGCAGAGTGCTAGAGAAGTCCCCAGGAATCCACAAAGATGACTCCACTATAGACTACTGTCAATGGTCAAGAGAGTGCCTGAGTTGACCTACTCTGGTGATCTGATGACCAAACACCCTAACTGTCATGATAGAACCTCATCCAGTGACTGATGGAAGCAGATGCAGAGTTCACAATCATGTCCCAGGCAGAGCTCCAGGAGTCCAATCGATGAGAGGAGGGATTCTATGAGCAAGAGATATGGAGACCATGATTGTAAAAAGTAGAGACAAATAACCAAACTAGTGGAAACACATGAACTGTGGACCAATAGCTGAGGAACCCCCATGGTACTGGACTAGGCCTTCTGGATAAGTGAGACAGTTGTTTAGCTTGAACTATTTAGGGGGGCCCCAGGCAGTGAGACTGGGACCTGTCCTTAGGGCATGAGCTGGCTTTTTGGAACCTAGTGCCTATGGTGAGACACTTTGCTTAGCCTTGGTGCAGGGAGAAGGGGCTTGGACCTGCTTCAACTGAATGTACCAGGCTCTGCAGACTCCCCAGGGGAGACCTTGCCATGGAGGAGGTGGGAATGGAGGGTGGGTTGGGGGGGAAGGCTGGGGGTGGGAGGAAGGAGGACAGGGGAATCCATGGTTGATATGTAAAACAAATAGAAAAATCTCTTAATAAAAAAATAAAGATATATATTTTTCTACCCACCCCCCCAACATGCACTGAATTAATTAAATCAGTATTCTTCTAATAATAGAGAGAAGATGGGCAGATTCACGTTTGAAAATACAAAAAGCAGTCATGTGTATGCCTTTAACCTCAACACTTAGAAGGCAGATGGGGCAGGAGGATCTCTGGGAGTTTTAAGCAACCTGGTCCACATAGAGAGTTTCAGGCCAGCCAGAGCTATAAAGTATGATTTCATCTGAAAAAAAAGAACAAAACAAAACTACAGTAACAAGTTATTTCATTTATTTTTCACAATAATTCAGTGATGTAAGTACTTGTCAAAAGTGAAGAAAGAACTAACTTCCTCATGATCAAGCAACATGTACCACCAGGACCTAAGCCCCAGGAAACAAACATTGAATTGCATTTTTTTTCTACAGAAATCTGCAAGGGATTTATAGTACTTATTGTGACTGTTACCCAAAGATAGTAACCTAAGGGGATATGACGCACAAATGGTGTCCCTCCCATAGAACATCCAGTAACAAAACAGTGAGAATCCATATATGTGAAAATGTGAAATTTTAAAATCTTCCCTTAATTAGCAGTGATATTAGAAAGTGAAAATATATTAAAATCAAAATGAGGACAAACACATTTTTTGATGCATCATGGATTAGAGGCTTAAAATTTACACACATCACACACACACACACACACACACACACACACACACACTCAATTTGTATATACATACAAATAGGGGAGCCTCAGTTAAGGAACACATTCCTTACATAATGTTTATGATGATGACATTGTCCATAAGGCCACATAACTTTCTCTATATTAACAGTCATTTCAGGGTCATAAAGCTAAGCAAAGTTGTCATTATAAGTGAATCTGCATTCTTTCATTCCTTAGGAAGAACTGAATCATGGAGCTCTTCAATCCTGTGAAAGGAGATCTGGAAGTCACATTTATGCAATGGCACTGGTTTACCTCTCTGAATGCCTCACCTGCTCAGCCAACAAGTATGCACTGAGGTTCTATTCAGCGCAGCATGAATAGTTACAAAAGCAATTAAAATTCAGCATCTGGCTGTCCTCAAAGTGTCCACACATCTTTAAGAAATGAGAAAACATAACGTAGTGCACTCACATTGATGACAGAGATGATATATGCAGTGATGGGTAGGACATAAAAGATGTATTTCTTAAAGTTCTGAAATCTAATCTAATCAAGACCCCCAAATTCTGTTTGCCACTGATATCAGGAAAGGTGTCATTGGTCGTATGAGTTCCCTTCACTCTCATTTTCTTGGTCCCAGGAAAAGATCAGAGAACCTTGAACTTCAGCAGATAGTGCTCTCTTGACATTACAGTTATTCCATCATACTCTGTCAATAAATCATTGTCTGACAATTCCATCCTTCATCCTTCTCATCTGACCTTTGTTGAGGCTTCTGGCAGCTAATATACTCACTGATCAAACCCCAAATCTCTTAAATGAGGGTAATACATGTAAATGAGTTCACGCTGTGCCTCCCTCACCCCCGAAATCAACACCACTTGCTTGGTCTCATCATTTCTCCTCTATTGAGAATAGCCATCAGTACGAATAACTGCTCTCTCCCTACCCTTGAACGAGACCCAGTATTTCCCACTTGACCAATCCCTTTGCTAGTTGAGTATAATGGCTCAGAGAAGTGGCTCAGAGAGCCAGACTTCAAACTCTAAACCAGTGAACACCCGTTGACGTATTCTGAGAGGTGAAAATGCCAACCCAAGAATGTTGAACTGTTGTCCTTTCTCTAAGAATAAAGCTAATACTTTTATAGTCAGACCATGAACAGTGTGATTCATTCCGTGTGCTCCATGCTTTTAAACTAGCAGCACCTCTCTTTGTTACACCTGTAACACCCATGCTCAGGGGATGCGGACAAATTGTATCCTATGACTTTTAACTGTGCTGTGCCTTTCCATATTCTCCCTTCCGTGACAGCACATACTTCCTCGCTTACACTAAAAACACTGAGTGTTCATAGTTGGGTGTGTATCTCACCACTTCCGTGAATTAATTTCAAACATTTCTAAGCCTAGTAACCTGTTACTCTTCTTTGCCATCAATCTGGAATACTCATGTCCTTAAAAACATCAGGGAAATGTTGCATATATAACACTGCAGATGTGTGTAGATTAACTGAGGCTCTATCTGATTACTTTCCCACCTCACCCATAGATTATTATCTCCTCAATGACAGGTATTATTCTAGTTATACCTGTGTCCCTGATAACATAAAGTGTCAGTGCTGGAACACACAGGAAGAGACTAGGACAATAGAGAAGAGATGGTAAAACAAAGATAGCTAAAATTAACTCTACAAGTGGACCTATGAATGTTGATCATTAATTCAAGCAATATAATTCGGGGGGGTGTGTTCTCAATAGGAATTCTTGAGTGATGTCAAAACCTATCACCAGGCTAAAAGCATTATTTAAATATAAAGGGTTCTCATGGGTTAAATCTAGATATCAGCAGGTACTTGTTGCAAAAATGTGCCAGCCAGAAACTTCGAGATCAGAACAGGAAGGGCCTTTGCTCTCAAAGTAAGAGCATTATCTTTGCATTTATAGTAATTATAATCTACATTTATAATCCACATTTACCCTTATAATAATAAATTGTACTGGCATCAATCATTAACAGTAATGATCATTACTATTACAGACAGCCATTATCTGAAAATGTAAAATGTTAGGAACTCTGAAACTTTTTGAGTACTCATATCATGACACAAGTGGAAATGTTTACATCTGACCAACCTCATGTGAGCGATCTCAGTCAAATCACAAACTTACTGAAAGTGGGTAAAATTATCCTTAGGCTATTATAATGGAACATAAATAACTTCATGCTTAGATTTTTGGCCCCATTCCCTTATAATAACTCACTGTGCGTGTTCAAATATTCCAGAAGACAAACTAACAAAAGCCAAAACATCCTGCTCCCAGGAATTCTTACAGAGAGTCATCTATGCTATCAATGACAGCAGTAAAGAAGTTATCTCCAAAGTCCTGACACACCTTTCTTTGCATCTTAACAAACAGAATGAGTCAAATAAGACAGCTCATTCCAATATACTGATGATGATGATGATGATGATGATGATGATGATGGGATGCACAGTGATGTGCAGATGGGATACAATACATTCCTTCAGTGCCCTAAAAATAACTCTAGTCTAAACACCAGGATTCCATTTGCCAGCATTGGCAAGAGACATTGACAATCATATCAGTTGTTCTCTTCCTTACTGTCTGGTCTTTGAAAAGTGTCAGAGCATCCTTAATAATAAACACAATAGGGTCATATAACCACTCCTAGATTTCAATGTCAATTAAACTACATTTTAAAATTTATTACTTATCTATTTATTGAGAATTCCTGCCTCTGCTCCCTTCCATGTGCCCCTACCTTCTTTTCAAATTTACAGTTTTATTCCTTAATTATTATTGCAATTGAGTTGTCTTGACTTCTTTAGATCAATATTGATATATTTTATAGGTCTGTGTACATTGTTACACAAATCAAGCAAGAAAGACATGGAAATAGATGTTTCATAGACAACCAATTCTACCTACAACCAGATTTTAAAAGAGTACTGCCCCTAAGATTATAGTGAGGAAACCAAGGGGTGGGAAGAATAAAAGAGGTTGTAAGAATATGGAGATTACAAAAGTCAACAATACATAAAATTTTATAGTGGTTAAAATACTTATACAAGGGCAAGATGTTTTAGGATATGTAACTATCTAAATGTGTCAGTACTAAGGAAAAATTTAAGAACTTAGATAAAAATAATGCATAATGACAAAGTAGACAGATAAGAATTCCATACTGAGATATGTTAGCAAGAAAGAACACTGAATAAAAATAAAAATTCCCTGAGGGATGAGGGAGGCAAATCCAATTACACAAGAGTTAGAATCGCATTGACAGCAAAATTCTCAAGGATAATATTCTATTTAAGAAGACTATGGGTTATTTTAGCACTGAAAGAAAAGCACACTAAACCAAAATTCTTTTTGTATCTAAATATCTTATTTAACTCTGATTATAAAGTAGAAACCCTATAAGGCACATAAGGCTTCTAAAATCTTATCATGCAGAAACTCCTTTGACATGTTCTCCAACAACTGAAGAACACATAAAGAAAATGTATTGCAAACACATGAGAATTAAGGGCAAGTAAATATCTTGGGAAAATATTTCATTGATTAAAAAAAGCAAAGGCCATACTAAAAAAAAGAGAGAGATTTAAAAAGGAGTGAATATATATAACAACTCAGAATTAAACTTCAATATCATGAATAGTGATTCCTTACTAGAAATTCAACTAGAATTTATTCAACTAGAAATTATAGATAATGATATGCTTAAAGTCACCAGAAAGAAAAATCTAAGCTTTAGTGTATATTTGCATAAAGAGCAAGTACTTCTCAAACCAGCTGAAGAAATCTCACTACATCCAGTGAAATGTTACAAAAATAGTAATAGAAACAAAGAACTCAAAATTTTAAAAAACACAATGTCAGTGGGAAATTTCGACTTAGTGTAGGAAATGTTAAAATGGCCATGGTCATTTATCAAAAGACGCTTTGGTAGATTTTATTTTAATATTCAGAGTATTGAAAGGAAAACACATGAAATACAAAAAAGAAAAAGATGAGGAATATACTAGACAAAACCAAAGAAACCCAGAATTAGGTACAAAAATTAAAAGTAAAAACGATCATGAGAATAAAGATACCATTAATTATTGTCTATAATTGCTATAAATTTGTGCATAGTGTCATGGAAGATCTAGTACAGATACTAGCAGTATAGGAACTCAGTCAACAATGATAGAAAATGATTATTAACAATTAATGAAAAACCAAACAGATTCAATAAGACAAGTGTGTTTCACATAGACTAAGGAAAAAGGCACTAATGAATATCAAGAGATTACATATTTTCTTCAACAAATATTATAAAATTTAGTACTATTAACCTCATACAACATCACAAAGTTCAATAAATTTCTAAGAATCAGCTAGACATTGTGTTGCACATATATAACCTTGGAAGATTGAAGTTGGTAGATCATGATTTCAAGGTCAAGCTTGGTTATACAGCAAGACCTTGTCTCAGCAAAAAAAAAAATTCTTATCCTCAGTATCATACAGTTTTCATCTATAAAGCAATAAAATTACATATCAACAATAAAGATATATTAATAAAATACTACCTGTAAAGAAATACTTCCCAATAACCTTAGGATCATTTAAGAAATGGAATTTAAAAGGAAATGATACAAGTCTCAGACCAGATAGAAGTAGTTCTATGTGTCTACATCTGATCACACAACAGGAGTATCTTCCTCCTAGTGCTACAAGAGGAATATAGTTCATGTTATTCAAAAAGGCTTAAGGGAGACCAAGATCTGGGAACAGGCAGGAACTGGAATATTTAATAAAGAAATCCATACCAGGAAGTGTTAACTAAAAGCACCTGCTCACAAACAGCTAACAACTTATGGAGAAGACTTTCAAGCCTAGAGGGGAAATGAACTCATCTCTGAAATAACAGAAGAGACTTCTACAAAGAATGACTCATTTTAGCACAGGTCACTTCTCCTGTCTTGACTCTCAAAGTGTCTGAAGTCTCTATTTTAAAAAATCAGCTTATGAAAATGAGGGTTGATTCAGAAAAGTGATTTCCACTGAAAAAATATTTTCATACATATGGTCAAATGTATAATTTAATTACCCACAGTTCTATTCTACTCCTGAGTAACTTCTCTATGCTACAAAGAAAGAACACTTTTGTTTGTTAACAACATATGTGTGTGTATGTAGTATATATGTACAAATATCCATGTATATGTGTACATATGTATATATAGAGAGAGATTTCTGATTAATTACCCCCACCTTTTCTATAATCTTCTTCCCATCCCTATTATCCCTCCTATGAATTCTTTTTAAACCCCACTGAATTTAACCAGGATCATTTGTGTAACCATAGGTTTGAAACTATCCATGGCAGCCTGGTGGTCTCCCCAGTGGGTATACAACTGAAGATGAAGTTCCTCCCCTCGAATCCATGACTGTGCAATAATAGTTCAGTAGGGAGGCATAGGCCCCATGATCACCTCCCTGGTCCATAATTGACTATCTGCAACAGCTATGAAGTCATGGCTGCATTGGCTGTAATCAGAAAACAGCATTTCATATGTCTTCTTATCTTTCAGCTCTTGTGTTCTTTCCATTCCCTTTTCTACAATGAGTTTTAGAATGGTGATGTAAATGTCCTATTTAGGACTCAACACCTAACCATCACTTAATTCTCAGCATCTTAAGCAGCCATGACTCTCAGCATCCATCACTTTTCATTGCAATGAGAAGTTTCTCTGATTAAGCCTGGGAGTAACATTTATCTGTGGAGTGAGAAGGGAGATCATGCCCTTAGATGAGAATGACCATTTCTTTGCATCGATAAATGCTAGAAACTATTTGTCACAATATTAACTATGAATTGTTAATCCTGTTATCCGCAATGACAACTCATTAGGAAAACCATGCAGGAGATGAAGGCTTTCAAGGTCAAGTCTTTTTTAGGGCAATTCCTCAGTGGTATAAATATGAGCATTTTAGAGTATCCTTCCCTGACATATGGAAAAGAAAGTGCAACAAATAATGGATATAGAGTGGCTATTTCCAGTCATCTCTTCCTCTATTTAATCACTTATATTCTATATAGCAGATATAGTATTGTCCTGATGAAGAGCATGGACACTAGAATCAGTCTGAACTGTTCAGAGTCGATCTCTGCAACATAACAGGCAAGAAACTCTAAGCAGTCAGCTCCATGTCCGTACACTTTTAACCTTCAAGCCACCTCTTCAGCCCCATGAAGGCATTATTTCTAGGACTATAGATTGGAACCAACTGGGAAGAGAAAACCACAATTGCCAATTGCCTGGATCAGGTTGACCTGCGAGCATGCATGTGGAACATTGTCTTGATTTCTGGTTGATCTACGGAGACCCAGCTCACTGTGGGTGGTACCATGCCTCAGCAAGTGAGACTGGCCTATAAAGCAAGCTAGCTGAGCATGAGCCAGGGAGCAACCCAGAAAGCATTAAGAAACATTTCTTTATGGTTTCTGCCTTGAATTCCTGTCTTGGTTACCCTCAATGATAGACTATAACCTATAATCCAAATTCATCCTTTATGCTGCCAATTCACTTTTGACCATAATGTTTATCACAACAGCAGGAAAAATAAAGTATGATAGAGGTCAAAGGAGCCTCCACTCTCTTTGGTATCTCAATTCTTCTTTCCAGTCCCTTTATATCAAAAGTCACACACACACACACACACACACACACACACACACACACACACACCCCTAATGCATTATTGAAATTTGTGTGTTGTTCAACAAAAACACTTAAATATGTTACTGTTTCAAGTCTGGCATAAAAGCAAAGGACTTTTGTGTGAGGCATGGTAGCACAAACCTATAATCCAAAACTTGTGAAACCATAATAGGAAGACTGCTTCAAGTTCAAGTCTAGCCTGTGCTACAGTCTTAGAACAAAAAATAGAATTCCCACAATCCTAAGCATCTTAAATTAGCTCAAAGAAGCTAAATCACTCAGTTCACATTATATGTCTAACAAGTTGTTATACAAAAAAAGAGATACCTTTTAATTTCTGATCTTTAAAAAAATAAAATAAAAGTAATTATTTTGGTGAGATTGGCTGCAACCTAGAATAAGTTTTCCAATGAAGTGGGAAAAAAAAAAAGTTGAGAGTGTTAAAGGAAAACCATACAGAACAGTGAGAAATTTCCACAGTGTGAGGGAAAATGCTTCCCGTATTCCCAGAAGCTGCAGCTGAAAGCTGAATGGGCCTTTTCAATCTCCAGCCACTATGATTTTCTGAAACGATTCTGAGAGGAGATGAAAAGAGTGGGTTTTCTTTCCATGTTGAGCTTCTATTAGTCCCTTGAGGAAATGAGAGTTCTGTAGAAAGTGTGAGCTCTCTAAGTGTTACTGAAATGACCTTGCTTAATTTCCCCCTGAACAGGGTATCTAATAATAGCAACATCTTCTAATAGTAGCCAAGCTACAAAGTTACACATGTTAGACCCATTTGCCTCTGCTCCGCCAGCAGAACCCTTCAATGTCCTCGTCTTTTCCCAGTATACCAGCCTCCATAGTCTATATTTGCTCTTAAATATTTGATTTCACATGTTCTCTTCACCCTGATACAAAGCTTCAATGCAAAACTGAAGAGATTGCAAGGGGAGAGGGCCAGGGCTGCCACCTTACCATAAGCAATGCCACTGAACTGCAGACCTGCCTTGCTTTTTAGCACTCAATGAGACAGCTCCATGATAAGGTTCTCTGAAGTGTTGTGCCATCATGAGTGATAGAAGCTGCTGCAATAAGTTTTCCCACAGCTAACCCAAAAGATTAAAGTATACATAGGATTTTCAGGCAAACATTGTTTGTAAAAAGCCGAAAAACCAAAAGCGTGACAGAACCTTCTTTTGAATGAATGCCTGTTTCAAACTCTTCCATTGAGGAAGTAGGACGTGGTGGAAAGACGTGCTCCCAGCAGCTAGTTTACAAGAAGTGGGGTCAGTGATGGGGCTGGAGAGCCCGACTGTCCCATGCCAACTTGCACCTCATCTACAATGTCATTGGCTGGCTTTTCTATAGTGAAGATTGAAGATGGTGGGATGTATGTGATGAATCAGCAGTTCCCAATTAGAACAGCAACATGAATTGCAGTCTTTTGGAAACATTATGGAAAGCAAACGGAAAAGTGACTAACAGACTTTGTTCTGCACCAATTATGGGGCGGGGGTTTGTGTTGGGAGCCAAATTTCCAAAGTAAGGCATAATGGGCTTGCCAGCAAAGCTGTTCACACCCCCACGGAGACCACAAAACCCTGCAGCTGTAATTTCAGAAACACACATGTGTATGAATCAAGCAATTGAACACCTAACTATCCATCTGAGGTGGTGTGCCTGGGTTTTTCACAGGTGCCTGAGGCACTTACAATATTTGGCTTTGGAAACAGGGTTTAGTTTAATTGACAGGATATTATCAAATCCAATATGACTTGGACAGACAAACCTCAACATACGAGGGTGACACACAGCATCAGGTACCACCTGTGAGCGGTCCACAGAGTGTGATGCAAGGTCCTTGCAGCTGGCTGGATTTTAAAACGCAGGAGACAAAAATCCAAATGCTGTCTGAATTTAAATTCATGAAGTATTTTTCCAGAGCACCAATGGAGCAACATCCTTTTCACGCATTATTGCTATTTGCTGATGAGCGATGGGGTGGGGGATGAATTGAGTATTATTTCATTTTATATAGAACTGCTTTCAGAGCGAATGAGAGGGCGCTTCGTGTCTATTATCCAGACAAGCACACAGAGCCGTGGCTTTGTGTTCCAGCTGGCTGGCATCCCAGCAGACATCATCCACAAAGCATCAAGCCAGCTGCCCAGGAAAGCAAGACTCCTGGTGACAGAAGATCAGCCCACAGGCCGAGTACCTGGGCTCCAATTCTTCCCGAAGAGATCCACACTAGTGGGACTTTAGCACAGAAGTGGTCACTCTGAACTCTCGACAAATTATAAAAGTGGTGAATTATATTATACTAGTGCTGAATCAGTAATTACCTCTCCAAATTCTGCAGCAATGCAACACATCCATTTCAATTTAAATTGCCAGTCTCTCATCACCTATTAAGGAATGTATAGATTTGGAGTTTTGTTTTTGTTTGTTTGTTTGTTTTGGGTTTGGGGGGGGTTGTTGTTGTTTGTTTGTTTTTTCAAGACAGGGTTTCTCTGTGTAGCTTTGCACCTTTCCTGGAACTCACTTTGTAGACCAGGCTGGCCTCGAACTCAAAGAGATCTGCCTGCCTCTGCCTCCTGGGTGCTGGGATTAAAGGCATGTGCCACCACTGCCTGGCAGATTTGGAGTTTTCATACACACACACACACACACACACACACACACACACACACACACACACGCGCATGTGCCTGTACCCAGGCCAGCAAATGAACAGTTCCAAAACTCTCTAGCCAACATTAAGATGCTCCACTGTTAGCCGGGCAGTGGTGGCGCATGCCTTTAATCCCAGCACTCGGGAGGCAGTGAGTTTGAGGCCAGCCTGGGCTACTAAATGAATTCCAGGAAAGGCACAAAGCTGCACAGAGAAACCCTGTCTCGAAAAACCAAAAAAAAAAAAAAAAAAAAAAAAAAAAAAGATTCTCCGCTGTCCATGCCACTCCTGTTCCTTCCAAAGGCTGGAAGGATAATGATGACAAACAACGATGGATGTCCTAAATGTCCTCTAAACAATTCTCCATCACCAGTCCGTGCATCTGGTCCAAATTCTACTCCTGAACATAAATAGAGTCAGAGGCCCTTGGAAATTAAAAGGAGTGTGGTATGGTATCTACAGTTAAAAACAATCTTATAATAAAGTATCCCAGAAGAATGGTTTTGAAGCAAAAGCTCAGAGGCAGCAAAAGAACTCTCGGTAAGATTTTTACCCATAGTGCCTTGTGCAAAATCTCTTCAGTCTATTCAGCTCAAATTTCCAGCAAGTCTTGTTTTTAAAAAAAAAAAATGATTATCAAAGAAACTCATTGTATTTGCATGTAATAGTAACCAAAAATAACATTTCAAAGTGACAGCAACAAAATGTAGCTCTTCTAATGACTTACAGACTACTAGTGTTATTAAAAACTCCACTCAGAGTTCTGCCATACCTCTTTTGGCTTTGTTATCAAGAAAGCTGAAAACATGCAGAGTGTTTATAGCCTATCAAAGACCCATTGGTTTATAAAACGTAATCTACCTATAAAAACAGAAAGGGAATCTGAAATGTATGGTGTCTAAACTACTGCCCTGAACCCTAGGGAAGGCCTAGAATAAAAAGCTATAGGTGTCTTTCCCATTGAGCAAACATACTAAATTCCCAATTGATTAACAGTTTTAAAAATAACTTGGCTCTAGTGTAGAAGATAAAGAATAACAACAACCACTGGCTGCACCTTTTTCTACATCTGTGCACACTGGGGAGGGGGTACAGTAAACCAGTGCCATCAAACTTACTACCCATTAAGACTCTGTCCCTTTCTCCTTGCTTTCATTTATTGAGACATCATCTTACTTTATAACACAGGCTGGCCTCAAAGTCATAATTCTCCTGCTTCAGACTTCCCAGTTCTGGAATTTCAAGTAGATACTACTCCATCCAGCTTCTATTACTTTCACATATGATAGGAATGTCATAAAAGTTTTCTTGGTAAAAATGATATAAAAATGATAATTGTAATTAAGTAACTCACAAAAGTAATAATGAAGTGGTAAAATTATACATATAGTGATATAACTGCAACACTATTGTGAATTAATTTTAAAATTATTATATATTACAAATTTATTTAACTTCAACTTGATTTACTTTAAAATAATATATTAGTATAAAATCAAGGTTCCTCCTATTAACAATATAACTATATTTAAATTAATATTCTAAAACTTTCCTCAAAATCTGAGGGAAAAAGACAAGGAGTTCATTCATACTAATCAATTTCTTAAATATTTTGTGGTAGAAGAACAGGTTTAAAAAAAAGTAATTCTCTAAAGAAAACATGACATTATTTCAATTCTTTTTTTTTACATTGTTTATTCATTTTACATACCAACCACACATCCCCCCTTATCCCTCCTCCTGCTCCCCTAACCCCAACTTCCTCCCCCTGACCCACCCCCACCATCCTCTCCTCCAAAAGAGTAAGTTCTCTCATGGGGGGACAGCCAAGCCTGGTACCTTCAGCTGAGGCAGGACCAAGCCCCTCCCTGCATCAATGCTGAGCAAGGTATCAGACCATAGGTAATGGAAACCAGAAAGCCAGCTCATGCACCAAGGATAGGTCCTGATCACACTGCCAGTGGCCCCTCAAACAGACCCAGCTACACAACTATCTCCCTTATGCAGAGACTGTAGTCTGGTTCCACGCAGGTTCCACAGCTGTCAATCTAAAGTTCGTGAGTTCCTATGAGCTTGGTTCAGTTGTCTATGTAGATTTCCCCATCATGATCTTGACTCCCTTTGCTTATATAATCCTTCTTCCCTCTCTTCAACTGGACTCCTAGAGCTTGGCCTGGTGTTTGGTTGTGGATCTCTGCATCTGTTTTCATCAGCTACTGGATGAAGGCTCTATGACAGTTAGGGTATTCACCAATCTGATTACCACTATAGAAGACCAGTCCACCCATACTAATCTCACTTCCTCATTGTCTTCTGGTTTCTCTACCACTCAGGTGTATTTCAGAAGGTATATGAAACAAGATGAACATGAAGAGATTAATGCCATCATGATGCTTTGGGTTGTATTGAAGTGTGAGAAAGGAATTCAGTGAGTAGATGCCTTTCTCATATACAGGCCCACTCATCACCTCAAGGGAATTCATTCAACATTTATTAAACAATTACTTCAATTCATCTGGAGTTAATGAATCTGAAACACAATCAAAATTCACGTGAATGAAGGCATTCTATGGGCTCTTTAAGGGACCAGGAAACACAGTGTTTAAAAACAATGCAATTGCATTCTGAGAAAATGATGAGAAGTACAGAGTTGTAAAACGCATAAACTACAGCTGGACAAGTTGGTCTGGACAAGCAATTGGTTATTTATTATTTCTCAGCTATTTCTGATATGGTAGTATCAACAAGTCATCCAGCATGTTGTGATTCTGATGTTCAGCCCAGTCAAAAATAGGTTCATCTGAGGGAGACATGATGATCCCTGATCTTTCTGTGGCTCCTCTGATTTGGGGGCTCTACACCAAAGTGCAATCATTTTGTGATCATAATTCCCACTAACAATACATATTTTGTGGAGATACAGAAGAAAAGAAAGACAGAAACACTGGTATTGTTTTAAACTCCATCTTCTCATGAAATTTAAGTCCTATTTTAAAAATAAACTAAATAAATACACTGCCCTGTATTCATACAAAATGCAAAGGTCATGAGAATATCTTCACACATATGTAAGAGTATAAATTACTTACATACACATACATTTAAAAACAAGGAGCCAGAAACAAGAATGTGTGCATATGATTCTGCTCATATAAGCCCAAGATCAAAACTGTGTTCTAGTTTTAAGGGCAAGGATCACATTTACCAACTGGACATAGTGGCACATGATTGTAACCCCAGCACCAAGAGAGTAAGGCAGGAGGACTGGGAGGTCTAGGCTTGCCTGAGCTATACAGCAAGAATTTGTCTTGAAAAAAGAGAAAAAGAAAAAGGTAATACCCTATTAAGTACTTGACAGGGTGTAGGTGTCAGCGGTGGGTGGGTGGTTGCAAAGAAGAGAGAAGAAGCGGACTTCTGGTGTCTTAACGACACTGTTTCTTGGTCACTTCACATTGAGTGTTTACTTAGAAGAGGGACATTCATATTTTTGTGTGCTTTCCTACACCCAGCTTTTCCAGCATTTCAAAGCTTATATTTCAAAGACTCTCTAATGGAGTCAAAATATGTGGTTGGACTTTGAATCACAGATGACTGTTAATACCCCTTATATAAAAACAACCACAAATGTTATGGAAATATTAAGGACCTTCCACATATGAATAGAAGATGATCCAGAGGGATGAAAGAAAGTTACAAACTTCAGTTTCATTTGTAGTCACTCAGCCAGGTGGAGAAACCGGACAGCTCTATAGGGAGTTGGGGGTGGGGTGCTTCAGAAGGACAGCACTGAAGGGTCTGGGCATAGGGAAGATAACTAGAAACACCCAGCCTATCCTATGGGTTGGACAGAGGTGCATTTGGGAGCTTTCTTTACTTGGGTCTACAATGGAAACTTGTTATGAACCAAGTATTGCACATGTTGAAACAATTGTTATATAGATTACTGCTTGTCTTTTCTTGCTGCACACGGTACTTCGACACCTCGTACCAGTTCCTACTGATATGACAGCAGGTTGGACTCCTGAGATGGTTGTTTAATAAACCTGTCGACCTCTGAATAAACAAGAGCTGAAATACCAGAAAAATAAAACCCACAGGAATCAGGAGACCCCTGTCAGTAATAATGCCATGTGTACATGATACTTTCTCTCTAATTAAAAGATACAGATTCAGATTTACTGGTTGGGTTTTGTTGTTGTTTTGTTTTGTTTTTTGTTTTTTAAGCAAGCCCACCTGTTTGGGGTCTGTAAAAATCCATCTTCCTAACAAGACAGACAGACACAAAAGCAAAGGATAGGAAATGGAAAACCAAGAAGGCAGCAGTCAGACACAGGCAGAGATAGCTGTACTCATAAGTGACCAAGTATCATCAAGTCAACCTAGGAAGAGAAAACAGTCACTACATATTAATATAGGTAACAATTCACCAAGACGATATGATTGTAAGTGTATATGCACTAGATGTCGGAGCATCCAATTTCATGAAACACTGTTAGACATAAACAACAGATAGGTTGAGATACAACAATTGTGGGTGACTCTAATGTCTTATTCTCATTAACAGAGATCATCTAGGTTAAAAATTGAAATAAATTTCAGAGATAAACATACCACAGATCAAAGAGAATTAAAAGAAATCTATATAATGCTACGTCTAACAGCAGTGGAGTACACACATTATCTACACAGTACATGAAACTTTTTCTAAAAACAAGTCATATGTTAGGCCATAAATCAAATCTCTCAAAACATAAAAAAAAAATTAAATAACTTCTTGTATCTTATCATGTCACAGTGGGATAAAACTTTAAATCAATAGAGCCAAAATCTACAAAAACTGTACAAATACATGAACAATGAATGAAAAATCTCGAATGACCAGTGGGTCACAGAAGAAAGCAGGGAAGAAATTAAATATTCCTAGAATCAAATGAAGATGTCAGCATAACTTATCAGAACATCAAAGGAAATTCTAAAGCAATTTTTAAAGCTGTGTGTGCTTCCATTAAAAAAAAAAATCAAAGATATTTCAATGACTTGCTGATATGCACAAAAGTCTTATAAAAATATGAACAGGTCAAATCCAAAGTCAGCGTGTGAAAGGGAAGAATAATTATCACAGAATAAATGAATAAAATGATGATTGAAAGAATAATACAAAGAAAAAATGAAATAAAGTATTGGTTCTTTGAAAAGATTACTAAGGTTGGACAATGTCCTCACTAATTAAATCAAGAGAGAAGATCTAAATTAATAAAACTGGAGGTGAAAGGTGACATGACAACAGATACCAGTAAAATCCAGAAAATTATGAAATTTTATATTCCTAAAAATCTAGAAAAAATGGATAAATTCCTAAATATATATGACCTCCCAAAGCTGAATTAATATTATATAAACAACTCCTACAGGTCTGTGATGAGTTTTGAGATGGGAGCATTAGCAACTAGTTAAGTAACAAAGAACAGATTCAGATTCACTGTCACATCCTAGCAAATCTTTTACAAACAAGTACACATGGCCCTAGAACTGCTGCATAAAAACAGAAAGGGAAGGAAATCCACCAAACTCATTCTATGAAGCCACTACCACGCTGATCCCCAAGCCAGGTAAGGACACTCACACAAAAGGAAAGATTGCTGTAGATGAATATCCCCTATGAACATCTATGCAAAAAGTCTAAATAAAATATTTGCAAACTGAATTCAGCAATACTTAAATACATCGCAGTCACTTTCATTCCAGAGATGAAGGAATAGTTCAGCCCATATGAAGCAATAAATGTAATACAGCATCTAAATATACTCAGAGACAGAAATCACATGATCATCCCATCGATAAATAGAAAAGGGCTTTGACAGAGTTCAAAAGCCCTTCATAACAAAAGCCCCCTGAAAAACTAGTACTAAAAGGACCATACTTAACATAATAACAGCTATATTGAGAAACCTATAGCTAACAGTACATGAGAGAGGAAAAGGCTGAAAGCATGCCTATAAAAATCAGGAGGAAGATTGAGAATATTAACTAGAAAAAGATGAGAGATGCACAATAAAGACATAAAGGGAGTATAAATGGGAAAGAAGGTAAATCATTGTTATTTACAGATAATATAATTCTATAATTAAAAAGATGCTAACAAAAATTTCATCCTAATCAGCAGGTTATAAAATAAACATGCAAAAGGCTAACTTCTCTAAAAACTGATAATGAATTAAGTGAACAAGAAATCAGGAAAAAAATCCCACTCATAATAAAACAAGTGAAATACCTAAAAATAAAACTAACTATGGAGTTGAAAGAGCTCTTCAATGAGAATTTTATAATACTGAGGAAATAAAATAAAGAGTTAAAACAAAACCCTCTAGAAGATGGAAACATCTCCCTTGTTCATAGATTTAAAAAAATTAATATTGGGGAAACAGCTATCTTACAAAAAAAATCTATAGATTCAATGCAAACCCCATCAAGATCCCAATGACCTTATTCACGAACTAGAAAGAAAAACCAATTCACAAAAACATCTTGGAAGTACAAATGGTAGATCAAGCTACATGAAAGAGATAAGCACTGGATAGCGTCCAGCTGTACACATCCACAGATCCTGGTTCACCAGTCTTTGTTAAAGATGGTATCTTCACATCTGCTATTGCAATTTGGAGGCGATCTGAAAGAGGAGGAAGGTCAAGGGTAGAAAGCAAGAAAACTGAAAGCCACCCACCTTCAAAAATTAATGTCCAGTGATGATGATGTTGGTGTTCTTAGAGGAAGCAGGCACTTTTCATCATGGAACTGAACCCACGCTGGTCTGAGAATAAGCTTCTCAGTTAGAGGATGGGACTCCATGTCTACTTCCCTTTGTCAGTGCTGGGACCCAGTCTAGCTTGCAGCTGTGCAGATCATGTGTGTGCTGTCACAGTCTCTGTCAGTTAATATATGCATCTATCCTGTTGCATTTGGAAGACTTTGTTTCTTTGAAGCCATCCATCACCTCTGGCATGGACAATCTTCCTACCTCCTCTTCTGCATAGATCCCTGAGCCCTGAGGGGAAGAGCTTAACAAAGACATCCCTCTTAGGACTGAGTCCAAAGTCTCCCACTCTCTACACTTTGTCCAGTTGTGGGTGTTTGTGTCAAATCTCCAGCTACAGTACAAAGAAGCTTCTCTGGTATGGGTTGAGATTCTATGTGTGTAGCAGTCTGTCATTCAGAGTCATTTTTATTGCTACGTTTCTTCGGCAGAATAGTAGGTTTTTTTCCTCTAGATTCATGGCCTACCTAGTCTCAGGTTCTTGAACACTTAAGCAGTATCAGTTATGAGTTCCATGTCCTGATGGGCTTTATCCAATCAGAAAATAGTTGGTTATTTCCATAATATCTGTACTACAACTATCCCTTGCAGACAGGTCACTGGTGGTGGGTCACAAGGTTTGTGGCTGAGTGGTACTGATGGTTTCTCCTCTGGTAGCATACAGGGTACCATCCAGCACCATGAATGCCAGTCAATAGGGGGGAAGCTTCTGGATGTGCATCAGCTCTACTTCTCCGTGTTCAATGGAGTAGGTGTTGAAATCAGCAATAGAGTCTTACCACCAGCTTGTAGAGCAACCAATGGCTTTGGCAACAACCTTTAGTATTTGGGGCAGGGGAGTAGGTGGGTTATGGGACACCTTTGGCCAAACAACTCAACAAAATGTAACCCACTCCTAGCAGTAAAGGTTTTACTTACTGGCATAGGATGTCCTACTGGGGCATTGTCACACTTATGATTTGGTGAATCCCTTTAGATTCCTTTCATACATGTATATATTTTAGGAAGACTCTATGGTAGTAGGTTTTTCAAATAGCCTTTGGTGTTAGTTATCTCTCCCTGTTTATCTTGTGTATCTTTCTTTCCCATTCCCCTCCATTTAATCCATCACTGGATTGTCATTGAGTACATCAACCACAATCCCAGACAGGTCCCCATGCCCAGGAGCAGTTTGACAATTCAAACCAAATTTTATTGTGAACTATTGTTTTTTAGTTTTGAATTTTGTTTGTTTGGGGGGATTTTATGAAGTTGGGGATTTGGGGGGAGGTTTGGTTTGGGTTTTTTTGTTTGTTTGTTTTTGTTTTGTTTTGTTTTTGTTTTTCGAGACAGGGTTTCTCTGTATAGCTTTGCGCCTTTCCTGGGACTCACTTGGTAGCCCAGGCTGGCCTTGAACTCACAGTGAGGCAGAGCCAGGGGTTTTCTTTTGAAAGATAAAAAGAACATAAAGTTGGGTGGGGAGTGAGGTGGGGAGAATCTGGGGGAAGTTGAGGGAAGGGAAAACATTTTCAAAATAAATTATATGAAAAAATTAGAGTAAGAAAAAGGGAAAAAATAGAAGAGAAAAGAAGGAAGGAAGGAAGGAAGGAAGGAAGGAAGGAAGGAAGGAAGGAAGAAAGAAAGAAAGAAAGAAAGAAAGAAAGAAAGAAAGAAAGAAAGAAAGAAAGAAAGAAAGAAAGAAGAAAGAAAGAAATCTCCTGCGCCAAACTCCTAAGTGCTAAAACGACATTCTGGCCTTACGTCTTACATTTGAAATTCCTATATGAAGAAGCACTCCAAAAAACATGGTTCAGGCTAATGAAGTGGACACAACACAGTGCAGTAGCTTCATAAAACCCAAAAGAATGGACGCTTCTCCAGGAACTCCTGTGCTGGGGTAAGAGAACCTGACGCCATGGTGCCAGAGGAGAGATGAGAGAAACTGTTTCCCAAGAAAACCTGGACTATTTCCTCACAAGGAAACCTGGACAAGCACATGTTTGGGTCTTTGCTTCTGCTTCTAAATGAATTGTAAGTCTGATATGAGCAAGGCAGAGGGAAGTTGGGAAATGCTCTCTTCACAGTAATGGCTGAAACTCTAAACAAACCTTTCTCTAATTCCTGTCTGTCCCCAGGGTTTTTTGGGGAAAGTTGCAAAGAGCAGACCAGATGGTGATGATAACAGTGCCTTTGCGCCCTCCTTAAGTTCCCTTGGTCATTATTCCTTTTAGAAATGGGTGAAAGGGGGCATCTACGTCTAAAATCCTCCATATTTCTGCCTTTCCAGATTCCCAGTATAGACTCAGCAGGACTGGGGTGCCTGCATGACCATACCCCACACAACCTTCCCAGGATAAGCTGTCTTTCCACCTCTGGTAATGAGGAAAAGTCCACAACTATGGGCTTCCTAAACATCTATCAATATGTATTTATATGAATATATATGTTGAATGGGGGAAATGTACCCCCAAATGCACAGAAATTTGAAAACAAAGAGGAACGTTCTACCTCTTTTTTTCATTTCACAGACTAGTGAGATATAGTATCTTAGTATCTAGCCATCAAAACAGTGATTATGTTTGCTGAGTGACCTACTGTGCCATTTCCTAGCCTGTCATGAAGCAAGTACACAGCACGAGGACTCATTAAGTTGTATTCTTTTTTCCATCTGTGTCTTGCCTTTCACTATCCTCACCCTTTGGACTTGCTCATCATCATTAATAAGAAATATTGATCTTTTCCCCAAGCTCTGAGCTTTAGAGGAATTAAATAAAACCACCAGACAACTTGAAGACTCAGTTGAGATGATGAACAATTAATCTGAAATGGGAACCTATTCACTTTCTTATGGTGGTTCCTCAGTGGTATGATCTCACTCAATTATCAACAGAGAAGGGGGCAAGGCAGGACTATTTGGTTAATTTGGGATTAGGATTTTATGCAAAGCATGAATGAATCTTTGTCACATTTTAACCTGTTATCCTTGGTATTTCAGGCATAACTTTTTGGCCTGGATCCTTTCTCCCTGTTCTTTCACTTGGGTGCAAGTGTCAATGGAGATCGGTTACAAACACAACTGTCATAGCTACATCTTACCCACACAACACATTATTTTAGCAGAAACAGGAATATACAAGAGGAAAAAGAAGTACCACTGACCTGGCTGCCACTTCATGGAACCCTGGGAAGAGATCAATCAGGGAGGTGTCTTAGTAAGGAGCATAAAACACCATTAGGAAGAAGTCTACTAATGCAAGGGGTGGCATGATTTTAGAGGGAGATGCTTCTCTCTATCCACTTGAAAGAAAAGTAACAATTGAGGGCACTTAAGGAGGATATGAGGACATGTTACCAGAACCCGAGGTCCACTGTTTGCAGCTTTACCCAGATATTCAAACCTTTCTGGTTTCTCTTGTTTTGCCTAATGTCTTAGGGTTTCTGTTGCTGTAATGAAACCCCATGACTAAAAATCAAGTTGGGGAAGAAAAGGGTTTATTTGGCTTGTACTTCAGCATTACTATTCATCACTGAAGGAATTCAGGATAGGAACTCCAACAGGACAGGATCCCTGGAGACAGGAACTGATGCAGAGGCTGTGGAGAAGTGCTGCTTACTTGCTTGCTTCCCATGGCTTGCTCAACCCACCTTCTTATAGAGCCCAGGTACCACCAGCCCAGGGATGGCACCATGCACCAGGGGCTGGACCCTCCCCTATTGATAAATACATGAGAAAATGCCTCATGGCTGGATCTCATGGAGGCATTTCCTCAACTGAGGCTCCTTCCTCTGATGACTCTAGCTTGTGTCAAGTTGCCATACAAAACCAGGCAGTGCACAGAGGATACATTTGAACATCAGCATGTGCATATTGTGGTGGTGTACTGAACTCTCAACACTTAAGTTACCTTCTAATTGCAAGAAGAATTTTGCGATATGGATCAGGATTTGCAAATATGAAACAGCCGCTACAATCCATAATTGCTTCTATGCAACAAAGAGAACCCAAGTGCTGACAATGGGAGAAACAGTGAAGAAGTGTTCTATATATTTTAATTAAACTAGCATTTACTGAGTATCCCTTATAGACCACATAAAATGAATAGCATTTAGTACATAAAAGGAAACTACGACTTAACTTCTAGGTGTATGAGGAAGAGCACTGTGAAAAAGAGAACATAAAAGGCTTTGATAGAAAAAGCATCTAATTCTGGGACTTGTAAGAAATGATGAATACATAAGGTTTGGAGGACAATTAGATGCTAGGCAGGCAAAGGAGAGAACAGTAGTATGTCAAAGTGACCTTGGATATGTGTTCACCATGCTACTTGCTAAGGAGTTAAATATTCAAGGGGGGGAAAGCCTTATACATCACTCTTAAAACCTCATTCTTTTTACCTGCTTTGCTCTTCAAAACAAAGAGGCTAAAGCAATATATATATATATATATTGAGTTATACAGTATAAGAATGCACTGCCATACAGCTAAAAGAAAATAAATTTGAGCCTCTTAAAAATTTGAAATGGGGTTTACATTTAAATAAATACATTAATATCCTACTGGGGCTGCTTGCCAAAGATGTGCAGGATTTTCCCCAGGTATACTTATTTGCAGCTCAAGTTATTTAGGTGGTTAAATGTATGCCTGGAACCTCATGGGGAGATATAAAAGACAGAGAGAAGCAGGAGTGACAGAAAGCAAATGATTTTCATTTATTTACATATTCTAAAAGGATTTGCTTCAGGATTCTTACCACGCTATCAGCACTAGGCTCCGTTTCTCCCTTAAAAGAATGAGGTCTCCTTCTGTGTTAAACAATAACATAAGCCAACCTGCTGGGAAAGGCAGCAAGGCTTTTCCCACAATGCACCTGAAAGTTTCACCTGCCCCCTCCATACTTTGGTCCAGTTAATGACAGAAGATACAAAGAGAACCAGCTATAAAGAATCTTCTATTTCCAAAAGCTGATGTTTAGAGCATGTTATGTACAGACAACTTAGTGTGATTTATTTTCTTTTCTTCCTCTTCTTTTTTTTTGGGGGGGGGTCTGTTGTTTTTTGCACATTTTCACTTTTCTTCACATTGAGTCTAAAAGACAAATCACTATCAAACAACACTGTCATTGCAGTTTCCAGTTTCCATTATATTTGATGCATATTGCTAGTGAATCTTTGAAGTACCTAATCTGGAAAAAGTGATGATGGTTAGTGGATATAGGCTCCCCCGGACAGGGTGGAGGGACACGGTGTATACTACATTCCTACAATCCCAAGTTCTGTACTTTCACAATCAAAGTCACATGACTAGCCTTTTGCAGTTTCCTTTGAGTTCATTACGAAGTTCTTTCCACTATTGCACACACTAAATACTGCATCATTTGGTCAGTAGAGCATGGGACTCTCATTCTCAGGGTCATGAGTTCAAGCCCCACATTGGGTGCCATATGTAGTCAGACTTTGCTTTGTGGGACCACCAGCCCACAAATAATTACATAGAGACTTACTATTAATTATGAAAGCTTGGCCTTTAGCTTGGGCTTGTTTCCAACTAGCTCTTATAACTTAATTAACCCATATTTTGTAATCTACATCCTGCCATATGGAGCTTTACCTTTCCTCAGTACAATACATCTCAAGTCTACTGGCAAAATCTATGCACCTAAATTCCTCCTCTCAGTTCCTATCACTGCCCAGGACTCCAACCTATAGTCTCCTGTCTATTTATTGGCCATTCAACTTTTTATTAAACCAATCAGAAAGTACCTTAGGCAGAGATGTATCTTTACAGTGTACAAAATAATTAGCCAACACAACTCTCTGTTTTGGTCATCAAACAAACAAATGTCCACAGGCTTCTTCCAGTGCTTAAAATCTCCCAGGCTTGTTGCCCTCATCTCTTCTCTCCCCACTTCCAGGAATGTTCCATTGAACATTGAGAATATAACAGAAATCCTTAAGCACCCTACATGTATCTGTAACTCCTCTGAATGTTCACAATTACTTCTTGCAAAATCTAGCTCATCTGTAAGGACAGTGCCTCCCATTCACCCTTTCAGCTATTTACTGTTTCCAAAAAGCTTTGCATTATTGATCTTGGGAATAAAGTGGTCTTCCTCCTTGCTTCTGTTTCTAACCTCAGGCTACTCTCCTCACCAGAGTAAAACCCACTGTCAGGCTCTGAACACTATTCTTCTGATAACCTTAAGGCCACTCTTCCCATTATTTGGAGAGGCCATCTCCTCAACATCAGCACCCCCTCCTTCTCACATAGCTGTAGTCCCAATGTTACTTGCTTTGTGATATTTTTTATTAGGTCCACAGTACATTCTCAAGGTTATTCCAGTTTAGGTAATAAATCACTTTGCCCACAATTATTGGTGTTTCCTAAAACAAATAGATGCTCCTTCCAACCACAGACTACTAGTCCTTTATATTTTTGTATCTAATGACATTGTATCACATCCTAGATCTTTGTAACTACCAAATATTAACCCCTCTCGTCTCAAACTGTCATTTCGATTTTTCCATTCTCCTATTTTTCCAAGTCATACTCATAGTCTCTCTAATCAAAGCAATCATTCCTGCCTAAGAGTTACAGCTCCTGCTATCTAATCTTTTTCTCTCACTTCCTATGCATTTATCCCTCTGCACATGCAACTTAAACTACCTCCCCAGACATGAAAACCTATCCACTGAATTACCTTCAATTTTTTGTTTCTCCTGTTTTTACTCTTACTGTCTTGAGTAAACAACAACTTTAGGTAAGTTTATAATTTCTACCTCCTCTATACCTGCAACCACCTACTTCAATTAGATAAGAAACACACACACACACACACACACACACACACACACACACACACACACACCACAACTCTATTGTAAGTAGGCTGACTAAACTAAGTGCAAACTTATAAGCACTTCAAATAGGCCATTACACTACAGAGCAACTTGAGTATATTTCCCAAGACCATTCACTCTTCCACTCACCTAGGTGGTTCCATTTACTACTTGATGCTTTGGGTATCTTTTTTTTATTGCTTCATGTCAAATTTAGATCCCATTTCACTAAGAGAAGGAGTAATCAAAAATAAGACAAATTCTTCCAGGACACCTATCCACCCCTTGCATTTTAGTTACTATCTTCCATCTTTGTTAATTGCACAGGATCTTTCAAAGGGCCATTTCATTCATTGATACATTAGACCTCATCTAGTCTTCTAGAAGACAAAAGGCAGATGGACATAAATGTCTTAAGAACTAGGTGAGGCCTTCAGAATGTGATGTAAAACACCACAGACCTCTTTTCAAACATTAGAGAAATATACAAAATTGAGGATCCAACTATGTCTACTGGAGATGGTCTGAACACAAAAATCTATGTCGTGTAACTCATAACCTGAATAGTAGGACACAGCAGCTACTTTATTGGTTTCTTATTTCATATATGGTCCCTTTTCTTATTAGGTGCAACTAGAGATTTGGTTTGTGAAACTTAGCAGATTTGTTTTGCCATCTATGATAACTTGTCTTCTTTGCTTTTAAAAGTGACACTGTTAAATTAACTTTTAACTAAAATGCTCCTTGATCTTTGTCATGCCCTGGATATTCAATTTTTGTCAAAATCATACAGCCCATATAAGTCACAGTTTTTTCCCCAGTATGTCCACAGTGGAGAAGATAACCAGCATGGCTCTTGGCACAGATGCCTATGATTTCATCCCCTGTATAATTATTAATACCTTAATGACAGTGGTAGGAGAAACATAATACATCAGAGAGCAGTTCTCACTCCCTCAAATAACAAAGTGGGAGAAAAACATTTCAATGGTGTTTAAAAAACTAAAGTATTAAAATCATGTATCATTTGATTTTCAAAAAATAAAAGAACACACTACCAGTAGTTGTCCAATTAATGCTAACATATCAAGGAAGTAAATTTCACGAAGTTGGTAGGAAGAAATTTAATCTCTTTCAATTGAGGATAGAAGAAACATTAATACTTTATTTTCTCTAAAGATTCTTTCTTAATATAATATTTTACTTATTTGTTGAGAATTTCATGTATGAATTAAATAAATGGGTTGGGGATTTAGCTCAGTGGTAGAGCCCTCACCTAGCAAGTGCAAGGCCCTGGGTTCGATCCTCAGCTCCAATGAATAAATAAATAAATAAATAAATAAATAAATAAATAAATAAATAAATAATAGAAATTTTGATCTTATACATCCTCCACTACTCCCCTCCAATTTCTTTCAGGTCTCCCCATGTACATTACCCTCCTAGGTTCATTCCATTTGTGTGTGTGTGTGTGTGTGTGTGTGTGTGTGTGTGTGTATCCCACAGAACTCAATTAGTGCTGCCCATATGTGAATGAGTACAGAGCCATCCATTAGAACATTGCCAATTACCAGAGTTCACAACCCTGAAGAAGACTGAAACTCTTTCCCCAACTGCCAATAGGTCCTAAGCTAAGGGTGGAGCCTCATAGACACTTCCCCCATCCATGATGGAATTTTTTATCATACAAACAGATGTTTTGGTAAATGTAATTATACACCAAATATAATGTACAAATTAATATATCATAAACCTTAGAAAGCAACTGTTAAAACAAGCCCCCTAATACTGAAACATAATTTTGTTCCTTTTCATAAATACATGTAGAAACTTGACTTCATGATAACTAAAGAATGAATATACTATAAACTTAATATTTTAAGATTTAATTTCACTTTCAACTATATTAATATGTGTATGAATATCTATACATGAGTTCGGGTACCCATGGAGGCCAGAAATATCAGATCCCTATGGGGCTACAGGCAGTTGTATTCTGCCTGGAATGGATGCTAGGAAATGATCTCAGGTCCTCTGAAAGAACAGTACATGCTCTTAACTGCTGAGACCCCTCCATCCTTTAAATTTAAATTTTATTGTAAAGGGTGTGCAAACAATCTCTCAAGCTTTTCCTTACCAAGAATAATGGGGCTTACATTTTCAAAACACTGTGTCCATAATTTCAATAAATGTTTTCATTAAGAACTCAAGAAATGTATGGCCAAAGAGTTAAGTGGAATTTTAATCATGATGTACAATATTATATGAGGGGTTTTTTTTAATTTCATTTAAAAAAAAAACCTACACCTAACAATCTCTTTGAAAGTGAAGACAGTTGCCCAGGGTCCAATCCCCAATCAGAACAAAGACCTCCTTCATCTATCAGTGAGAATTGTTATGTGTTACTATATATTTCAAACTCAACCTGATCTAAAATGGATTTTTCTTACTTCTTGGATATGAAGTTTGAGAATTAATTCTCACACAAATTTCTTGCACCTCTCTTCCTAGAAATTACATAAGTTCCTTTGCTTTTCAGCCCTTCCCTTCTTTCCAGTTTTGATTTTAAAATTGGGCCCCTGGGTCCTGCCAGGGTCTAACTCTTTCCATATACCTGCTTATTAGAAGGGAGTTATATTATCTTCAAGCCAGAGGAGACTCTCCTCTCCTCAGTGAACTAGGAGTAGATGTGGGCTTAAACAATCAATGAAGGCTCACGAGAGATGAATATCCTTCAATATCCTAATTGATCCTACTATATTGATGAGAACTACTCTTAATTAATACCCTAACAAATATAGAACAGGTCTAGTGAGACTACGGTCTCAATAAGAATGTATTATAGCAATATCACGCATTTTTAATTTTATTGTTTTTATTTTTAATATATTTTAATTAAAACAGATGTCAATTTCCCCTCTCCCTTTCTTTCCTCCAGCCCCTTCCAAATATGCTCCCTCCAACACACTCATGACCCCCACCTTCAATTTATACCCCCTTCGCTTGTGGCTATTATTATTACATACTGACATATATGCCCATATGTGTATGTATGTATAAGTATACACAAATGTATAAATACAACCCGCTGAGTCCACTTTTGCTGTTTGTGTGTATTTGGTTTCAGGACTAACCACTTTGTGTTGGATAACCAATAAGGGGGCTCATCCCTAAGAAATGCTAATTCTCCCTCCCCGTCAGTCATTCATCACTTATAGTTCCTTCTCTAGAGATGGGATCAACAGTAATTTCCCTTTTCCCTGTTAGCATGTCTATTGATAGTGTGGTCAGTGTTCCAGCTTGTTTATGGAGTCATTTGTTGGAGAGATTGTTTCACAGCAGACTTCCTGGTTCTCTGGCTCTTACAATCTTTCCATCCCCTCTTCTGTGATACTCCCTAAGCCATGAATGCAGGAACTGTGGTGTAGATGTATCCACTGGGGCTGGGATCCCCACAATTAACTGATTTCTGCATAGTGTCAAGCTGTGGTTTTCTCCAATGGTCTCAATTTGGTATAAAGAGAAGCTTCTTTGAGGAGGGGGTGCTAGCAATCAGTGGATATAAGGATAAGATTTAGGATATAGTAAGGAATTGTGCTGGGCTAGCAAAGTAATAGTGGGTTCTTTTCTAATGTTCATGACCTCACTAGTCCTAGGAAGGTTGGCTCGATTTCTATTACCAATCATAATTTCCCTCCTGTTGAGTGTGCCTTAAGTCCAACTAGACTTGTAATTACCACCAACCTGTGAGTGCCACATATTACACCTTTGCAGATATTGTGACAGGCTGTCCATTGCTATGGATCATTGGCATTGTAGCTAGATGTGACTATTAAATGCTTTCCTCCTCTAGCAGCTTGCATAGTATTTTCTGGTACCACAAAAGCTAGACCACAGGAAGGGGGCTTTCAGATTAGCCCAAGCTTGAATAATCTCAATAGATGCAGAAAAAGCCTTTGACAAAAACCAATGAGCTTTCGTGATAAACATTCTGGAGAGTGTAAGACTGAAGGGAACAAGCCCCAACACAATAAAGACTCTATATGACAAACCCACAACTAAGAGTATCCTAAATGAAGAAAACCTCAAAGCAAACCAGTTAAAATCAGGAACAAGACAGAGCTGTCTGCTTTCCAATACAGTGCTGGAAGCACTAGCCAGAGCCATAAGACAAGAGAGGAAACGACAGGGTTACATACAGGAAAAGAAGAGATCAAATTATCCCTATTTGCTGATGATATGGTATCATCCATAGAGATGCCAAAAATTCCACTAGAAAACTTGTAGAAACAATCAACAGTTTCAGCAAAGTGCTAGGGCACAAAAATCAACTCACAAAAGTCAGAAGCCTTTCTACACATGTGGGGGTAGCCCATTTTCAGGTTCCTCGTGGCTTTACCCAGCAGGTTCGCATAGAGAGGATGATTAGGACCACGGCCTGAGTGCAGGTGTCTGAAATGGTCTGCACTTGGCTGTGCTGGGGGAGGAGGTCTTTTGCTCCAGCCCTTGGCATCTCTATAAATACCCTGAGGCAGAGACAGTCAGGGCCCTTTGGAAAAGGTTCCAGGCCCTCTCGAGGCTATCCTTTATTTTCTATCTGTTTATCTCCGCACTATAAATCCTTCGATCTCATATTTCCTGCTGCTCACACTCAAGAAAACTCTGGGGAGCTGTGGGGTTGGTGGGTAAACGCCCCACATACACACCAACAGCAAGCACACTGAAAAGGAGATCCTAAATACATGTCTGTCCATTTACAGCAGCCTCAAGGAAAATGAAATATTTTGGAATAAACTTAACCAAGGAGGTGAATGACTTCTACCAGGACAATTACAAATCTTTGCTGAAAATGATTGCAAAAGATACTCTATGTTCATGGATAGGCAGAATTAATAGTGTGAAAATGGCCATCCTACCAAAAGTGATTCACAGATTCAATGCAATCCCCATCAAAAGACCCACAGCATTCTTCAAAGGAATAGAAAAAAAAACTAAAATTAATATGGAACTATAAAAGACTCTATATAGGCAAAGCAAGCATGAGGTAAAATATTTTTCATCTAAAATATGGACAAATGTATTAATTACATTAGAAAAGAATAAGCTCAATAGAAAAAATAGACAAAACCTTATAACCAGGTAATTCAGAGGGAAAAGCTCCATATTTAATAAAGCGTATAAAGATATTTAGCCCTTTAGAAACAGTGGGTATTATTTCTACCTATTACTTTGCATCAATTAAAATACTCTGAAGAACATTGGCACTCTCACATTACTTTCACAATAATAAAGTATTTTCAACATTTTGAAAGCAGTACAAAATATCTATTGAAGTTAAAATGTGCAAACTTCCTACAACTCTTCCTCCAGAGATCATCCTTAATGAAACAATGATTGATACATGCAAGGGAATAGAAGCTAAGCTATATATTACTGAAGTGTTTGTAAGAGAAATAAGAGAAAAGTAATATCATTCTTGCATAGAAAGATTACTAAATATATTTCAAAACCTTTCTTTGGTTGTATTAAATGGGGAGCATGCCATCGAATAAAAAATATCAAGCTCCAAAGAGTGCATAGAATTTTACAATATGCACATTAAAGCTATATAAGTCACACAACTTAATTCACAGTGATCCAGGTGACAGCTTGATAAACTCTCTGTGGAGCCGATAAAATCTTTTTTTAAGTGAAGATAATGGGATAATATATAGTGGAAAAAGTGTACTCAAACATATTTCTACTTTTTCAGTGTTTTGTTTTGTTTTTTTAAGACAGGGTCTCTCTGTGTAGCCCTGGCTGTTCTGGAAGTCACTCTGTAGCCCAGGCTGGCCTTGAGATTACAGAGATCTGCCTGCCTCTGCCTCCCAAGTGCTGGGATTAAAGGCATGCACCACCACTGCCTGGCTCTTTTTTTTAGTATTTTTTGAGGTATCATATTCATCCACAATCAATATTTAAAGTTGTGTTAAATATAAAGATGCCTTTCTCGCTGACTAAATTGTAAAAAAAAAAAAAAAAACAAAAACCACTGAACAATTTTAATAGAGCCACATAATTACTTCCCTAAATAATAGCTCTCTTAATTCTCAAATTAAAAGACAAAGGCTAGGTGACTGGATTTGAAGAAAGAAAGAAAGAAAGAAAGAAAGAAAGAAAGAAAGAAAGAAAGAAAGAAAGAAAGGAAAAAGAAAACATACAATTGCTTGCCATCAGCAATAAACAACCCTCACTAGTAAAGAAATTTAAAGGCTGAATGTGAAAAGACAGTCTCAGCATAACCAGCAAAAGACAGTTGAGAATAGGCAGGGGCAGCTATAATATACCTGACAAAGGAGACTTCAGACAGTTATTCACAAGAGATACATAAGGTCACTATATGTAAATAAAGGTAATAACCATCTTGAAGAGATAACAAATTTAAATGCATATGCTTCAGTTGTTGGACACCCACTTGATCAAACAAATACTACTGAACACTAAAAAGCATGCAGATTGGAATATAGTATTAGCAGGTGAGTTCAATACCAGCTATCAAAAACAAATAGATCATACAGAGAGAGAAAAAAAAGACAATAAACTTCAGAATTTCACTTTAACATATCTGGTAGTATGAATGTAATTGGCTCCCATAAAGTGGCATTATTAAGAGGTGTGGCTTTGTTGGAGTAGGTATGGTCTTTTTGGAGGAAGTATGTCACTATGGAGGAGGGTCTTGAAGTCTCTTTTGATCAAACTTTGTCGCGACCTCCTCGACCAGCAAGGATGACGCAACACCAGAGCTCTTCTTTAAGCAGTTTATTCAGGACCTTGTTAACAGCGATGACTCTCTCTCTCTGGCAAGCCTCTCCCAGCCCTTAAGTAGGTCTGGGCTACCAACCCCAGACAGCCACTTGGGCACTATCCATAGGTCCACGCATGTGCAAGTGGCACACAAATCCAGCCATAGCCAAATAAGGAGCTGTTTATCACAAAGAGCACTCACTGTCAGGAAGGCAGAGGGCAGAAGCCAGCGCCATCTTTAGGGTGCGGCTACACGCAGCTCTCTACAAAACTTCACTCATTGTGATACTCAGACCATTTCCTGTTGCCTGTGTGTCAAGATGTAGGACTCTCAGTTCCTTCTCCAGCACCATGTCTGCCTATACTTCACCATGTCACACCATCATGATAATGGACTAAACCTCTGAAAATATAAGCCACCCCAATTAAATGTTTTTCCTTTATGAGAGTTGTCATGGTCATGGTGTCTCTTCAGAATAATAGAAACTCTAAGAAAGAAGTTAGTACCAGGAACTGGGATATTGCTGCGAGAGGTCTGACCTTTTGTTTGAAGAAATAAGGACTTTGGGACTGTAAATTAGAAAAGTAGTTGAATGCTTTAAGTGATGCTTAATAGGCCAAACTAATAGGAACATGGAAGACAGTGGTGCTGAATGTGATTTGAACTGTGGACTCCTGCCTCAAGAGGTTTGAGAGGAGAAGAATTTTAATAGATCTCTGAGTGGGAGGCTATCCTAGTCTACAGATCCAGTTTCAGGACAGCAAAGCTTAGGAAGTGAAGGAAACTATCAAAAACAGAAAACTGGTGAAGATGTTCCAGCCTCAACAAGCAGCAGAATTTAGCAGCTTTGGCCACATGGTTCTGGCTTTAAGAATAGAAGAAAGGAGTAATGGAATTTGCCTCTGTGACTAAGGAGAGCTGTTGAGGCCAAGCATGTGTCAGGAATGTCCCTGAATGGAGAACAAGAGAGGCTGGCAGAAGCTGTGAAGGAGAAGCCTGGATTGGCTTGAAGACTCCAAGATGTTGAAGATGCCAGAGCCATGGGATAACTTCCAAGAAAAACTGCCAACAGGAAGTGGAACCAGCCCAAGAGGAAAAAGTATGTTACAGTCAACAAAACTGAAAATAAGTTGGAAATCCAAAATATTTTGATGTCAGACATGGAGATGCAGCGTTTGTTGTTTGTCCAGCTGGTTTTTGGTCTTGCTTTAGTCCAATATTTCCTTAATATGCTCCCTTCCCTAGGGTTTGGAATGGTAATGTATTTCCTGTGCCATTATATGTTGGAAGTTTGTGATCTGGTTTTTGTTTTTGGTGTTTTGTTTTTTGGTTTTTTTTTGGGGGGGGGTGGTTATAGGGGATTACAATTAAAAGACTATATGAGTCTCAGAAGAGATTTTGAACTTTGGACTTTTAAACATTGTTGAAACTGTGATAGACTATGAGAACTTTTGAAGTTGGACTAAATGTACTTTGTAGTGTGGTATTGTTACAAGGTTATGGGGGACAGGGAGTGGAATGTGGTAATTTGATTGTAATTGTCCCACATAACTTCATAGAGAGTGGCATTATTAGGAGGCATGGCTTTATTGGAGTAGGTGTGGCCTTGTTGGAGGAAGTGTGTCACTGTGAGGGTGGGCTTTTAAGTTTCCTTTGCTCAAGCTTTGCTCAGTGTGACACTTAGACCATTTCCTGTTGCCTGTGGGTCAAGATATAGGATCTTCAACTCCAGTACCGTGTCTGCTTCAGGCCACCATGTCACACCATGATTATAATGTAAGCCACCCCAATTAAATGTTTTTCCTTTATAAGAGTGGCCATGTCATGGAGTATCTTCACAACAACAGAAATCCTAAATAAGACACCACAGATAAAATGGACTTATAGATGCACAGAATATTCCATCCAAATGAAAAAGGAATGTAATTCTCAGGAGTCTTTGGGACATTCTCTAAAACAGGCTACATTTTAGGACACAAACCAAGTCTTAAAAAACTGAATAATTTACTGTGTCCTGCAAGACCATAGTACAGGAAAAACTGAAATCAATAGCAAGAGAAATTACAGAAACTGAAAATACCTGAGCACTGTATTATACAATGATGACAACATATGGCAAACATACACTTGACATTATACTGAAATGATTGAATGCTGTTGTTTGTTGTTTTTTATGCTTACCCTTTTGACTCTTTACTTTTGGGGGGGGGGGCCACCACCCAGCACCCAAATCAACTCACACATGAAGGCTTGTTCTTAGTTATAAACTCCTGGCCTCAGCTTGGCTTGTTTCTTGCCAGCTATTCTTGACTTTAAATTATCCCATCTACCTTTTGCCTTTGGGCTTTTACCTTTCTCTATTTCTGTATACCTTTCATTATTTCTTACTCTGTGACTTGCTGTGTAGCTGTGTGGCTGCGTGGCTGGCCCCTGGTGTCCTCCTCTCCTTGTTTTCTTGCTCTTTATTCTTCTCCTACCAAATTTCTCCTATTTATTCTCTCTGCCTGCCAGCCCCACTTATCCTTTCTCCTGCCTCACTATTGACCATTCAGCTCTTTATTAGACTATCAGGTGTTTTAGACAGGCACAGTAACACAGCTTCACAAAGTTAAACAAATGCAGCATAAACAAAAATAACACACCTTAAAATAATATTCTACAACAGAACATAGCTACCAATGGCTTACTCTCTAAGAACTTAACTTTTACATTTTTGTTTTGTTTTGTTTGTCGAGACACAGTTTCTCTGTGTAGCTTTGCACCTTTCCTGGAACTCACTCTGTAGACCAGGCTGGCCTCAGACTCAAAGAGATCCACCTGGCTCTGCTTCCCAAGTGCTGGGATTAAAGGCATGCGCCACCACCACCCGGCAACTTTTACATTTTTTAATATATTAGAAAAATATATTTATGATGAATTTTATGCCAAATTTTTTAAAGATTTTTTTAGTTATTAAAATATGATGTCTTCTCCCTTCAATTTCTTCCCTATAACACCTCCTATCTTCCCTCTCCATACTCCCTTTCAAATTCATGCCTCTTGGATTTTATTTATTTGCCTTTGATGATGATGATGATGATGATGATGATGATGATGCATATGCTTATGTATAAATACATTCTGTTGAGTCTGTTTGGCATAGTTTGTATATATATAATTTCAGAGCTGACCACTTAGTATTGGATGACCAATTTGAGGGTTCTTCCATAGAGATTAATTCTCTTCTCTTAGCAGCCACTGGTTGCCTTTAGTTCTTTGTCTAGGGATGGGGTGTTGTTAGATTTTCCCCTTTCATGATAGTATTACTATTGGTGTTGTCATCATTTGGGTCTTGTTTAGGCAGCCACATTGTTGTGGTATAGTGGGTGTAGCTTCCTTGTAAATTTCTACGAGACACGGGCTCAAGCCTTATAATCTTTCCTCCCCTGCTTTAGCAATATTCCCTGAGCCTTCAGTGTAGGAGTTGTGCTGTAGATATATCCACATGGTAGGAGTGCTACAGGATCAGTTGATACCTGCATTTTGACCGGTTTGTGGGTTTCTGCAATGGTCTCCATCTGCTGCAATAAAGCTTCTTTGATGAGGAGTGAGAGCTACACGTATCTGTAGATACAAAGATAAGCATTGAAAATGCAGTTAGTAGTTATGTTGGTCTAATAAAGTGGCTATGGCAGGTTCTTTGCTAAGATCCATGATCACTATGGGGTAGTTGTAGCAGCAGCAAGTATGATTTCCTTCCTGTTGAGCAGGTCTTAAATCTAGTTAGAGAGCTACTGCCAAGATATGAGTTTCACTCTAGCACCATTAGGGTTATCATGACATGCTATTTGTAATTGTGGTTCACAGGGTTTTAGTAGGACTGATGACTGCTTTCTCCTCTGGCAGTTCACATAGCATCCTCTGCTGCTATGAGAACTGGGCTTCAGGGAGGAGGCATTCAGGTTAAGTCCAGCTTGGATCCTCTTAGTTATGTTTGAATGCTGTGGGATGTAGTTCTGTACACTGTGAATATGCGTTGCTCTCATTGGTTGATAAATAAAACACTGATTGGCCAGTAGCCAGACAGGAAGTATAGGCGAGATAAGCAGACAAGGAGAATTATGGGAAGAGGAAGGCTGAGTCAGAAGATGCCAGCCCGCCATCCAGGGAGCAGCATGTAATGACACAGGTAAAGACATGGAACATGTGGTGACATATAGATTAATAGAAATGGGTTAGTTTAAGTGTAAGAGCTAGTCAGTAGGAAGCCTGACCTAATGGCTGAGCAATTTTAATTAATATAAGCCTCTGTGTGTTTACTTGGGTCCACGGGGCTGTGGGAGCCCAGCAGGACCAGAAAAACTTTCAGCTACATTTGAAGTACATGGTGTCTCCAGCTATAGAGACTTACCTTCAACCTCTGGAAGACAACCAAGTGCAACAGCAATGGCCTATACTGTTAGAGGAGTCTCTTGGACCCTCCTGAGCAACAACATGAAAGGTGTTTTGCTTGCCTTGTGCTAGGGATTTTGTTAGATGGTCTATGGCTCTTGGGGGAGCACTGTAAGAACAAGTAGAATAACTTCATTTAAGATATATGTATAAGATGTAAATTTATGTGTATGATACATGTGTATATGACATATGTATATGTATTTGTGTGTGTGTGTATCTACACACATATATAAAGTGTAATTTTAGGTAAATATAAAATAACATAATTCCTTAAGGGTCTTCAAACATCCATTGTGTTAGTTAATCCTACTCCCTCCTTTTCCTTCTGTATTTACCTACCTCTCCTCTCCCCAATTGAAAACCTCTCCACATTTTCCAATTCCCTGCTTCATAGTAATTGTAGCCTGCTATTCCCATCTCTAAGGCTCCCTCTACCCCATGGTCCATGTTGACGTTGCTGGTTCCCATGGTTACCCCAGGTTGTATTCCTACATCTGAAGATTTGTAACTGGGAATGACAGAAAATGGTGAGCACACAGCATTTGTCTTTGTGGGTGTGAGTTACCTCACTCAAAATGATCTTTTCTAGTTCCACCCATTATGCTACCCAAGTAATGTCCCAAGATGGAATAAACCATACTGCAAAGTTCATCATAACCAAAGCTGAGAGGTGCCCAGCCACCTCAACAAAAATTAGCAGTCTTCTACTTCCCATTAAAACATCTGAACACGCTAGACATGGTTTCCAGTAAAAATTCTACCGCCACTTTTGAGTTCATGATTGAAATATTTATAGTGATCTGCTACGACTATGAAATGCATGTAACCATTTCAATGGCCTCCTGTAGAGTATCCCAATTTTATAATAAATAAATAAACTGTTCTAAACATGAAGTATAATCCAAAGCTTCTATTTGCTGCCATCGGTCCCAATAGATGTACTTGAACAAAACCCCACAAAAATACTGCTCCTCTAGAGTTAACAGGAATTACCTAAAATGTTCAAGTAGTAAATCATTTTATGCTTTGCAGATAATATGATCCATATCACATCTACTCAATTCTGCCACTGTAGCACAAAAACAACTATAAATGATACCTAAATGAATATGACTGTGCTTCCAAAAATACATTCATAAACACTAAAATTGAATTTCCCATTATTTGCATATGCTAAGAAGTAGAATTCTCACCAGTCATGGAAAAATAGGTGAGTGCAGAATTTTGACCTAAATTTTAGAAGACAAAGAACTACTTCCATTTATCTTCTAACAAAAGGAATGTGTTTAACTTGTCTAAAATTAATGGCCCTTTTGTGGACCAATTCATAAGTGACTGATTAAAATGAAATGAATGTTGCTTCAAACACATGCTCTGAGATTAAATTTATTTGTTAAGTTGGGATAATTATGATGTTTCCCCCCACAGATCTCCATGATGAATTCTCCAGCCTGATCCTGGAGGCTGAGGCCTAGTGCTTGGTCAGTTGGCATGGAGGGGGACTAAAGGGTAGGAACTTTGGGACAGGTACCTGATTACTAAGAGTTCAATAATGATAGATTAGTAATAGCTTACAATTCTCTTATCCTGTTTACAAGTGCCCTCCTACTGTGAAAACAGATGTCTGTAGCCACAGCCAGCCTGTTTTTCCTATTCCCACACCCCTGGCAAGGACCATCTTAACAGTGAGAGATGAAAATGAACTCTTAATTTGTGTGATTCTCCCAATTATTGTTCTAGTGTCATCATCAGATATCTCCTAACAATAATGTGGCTGCTCATGCTGTCTATTTTCATTGTTTTAGGCTGGAAATACTAACATAGGATTAGAAGTATTCACTCAGGCAGCTTATCCTGAGATCATCCTGGAAATACATCTCAAAAGCAGAAGCCTCCTATTGTGTTTGAAAAGATTCTCAGGCTGAACACAGCCCCTGAAGCTCTGAAGATTCAGCAGGAGGAAGATGGGAGTACTCACTGAGGGGGTGGGGAGGACCCCCTTAAGCATGTGACAGTTCCAATCCATTCTCTCCATGTGGTTACCCATGTGGCTGCTATGCAAGCCCACCTAGAATCATGTGTACATCTGGGGATGAGTGCCCAGTAGTGATCCTCAAGCCTTTGCTTGAGTGAGCTCTCCACTTAAGAGTCTGGAAGGGATTAGGTGATCAGGTGAGGCATCATTTGGTAATCAGGTCATTCTCCAAACAACAAAATTGTGACTCAGAAGAATGACTTTTAAAGAGAAAAAATGGGAGAGAGGCATTTTCTTTGCGCTGGCATTTTTAAACCTGCTTCTACCTTAACAATTATTAAAACAGCAGTAAACTCCCATCTATTTAAGAGTTTTAAAAATGCATGTTGTGTCCAGGCTTCCTAGGCAGACATTGGCAAGAATTTCAGATGCGTTATTGGTTGGTTGTTGTCAATAAAAATCTCAGCTGTCTTTGGAGGATCATTTTAGACTGTGGGAAACTGCACTGAACTGACTAATGAACCATTTGTGGTAGAAGCTAGATGCTGCCAGACTTGGATGTTCATTAACGCTTTACAATGTCTCTGTCTACCTGACCTCATCTGTGAGTCTTCTTCCCACAGTCCTCCCAAATGGGGGATGGAGAATTTCGGTCATGTTTCATTATCAAATGTGCTTCTGATGTATTTCCTGCATTGTGTATATTTTTTTTTCTTGTACACACAAGACAAATGCTTTTAGCCTGCAAGGGGAACCAGGCACTCTCAGAGTAACGGACCCATTTAGCAGTGCTTGGCTTCCTGTGCCTGTCAGTGGCAAGTGACATTTAGCACAGGCTTTATCTCAGTTGTGGTAATTACTGGGCTGACATGAGCGCTCATACACACTGCAGATTGTTTTCAGCAGATGCAACCAAGCAACCTTGCTTTTTCTAGTGTAGTTTATCTGGCTTTTGAAATGTGACATTCCAAATACACACACACACACACACACACACACACACACACACACACACACACACACCACGAGAGGGCATAATGCCATTTTTATAAAAACAGTCACCCTTTGTTGCTCTGACTATATTAATTTAGTTTATGGCATGGGATGATGGCATGGAATATCTTCATTGTATGCCGCTTCTTCATTACAAGCTATTATTATAACCCATTAAAGAGAATGCCATTGTTAGAGTAATGTACCTCTGTTAAACATCACATGCTAATTTAATGATATAATTAATGCACTTGTATTTGCCATTTGTTTTCCTCAAATACCAATTGTGTGACTGGTGGGATAAGATAGTTTAAATGTTTATTTGTATTTATATTTTTAGTAATGTATAACGTATGTGAGGGTTATTTGTATGTGAGTACAGGTGCCCGCAGAGACCAGAAATGTTGGATCTTCTGGCACTGGCATTCCAACTGGCTGTGAGACACCAGACTTGGGTGCTAGGAATTGAACTCAGACCCTGTGTGAGAGCAGCACTCATCCCTAACTGCTGAACTATCTCTGCATGTGCCTGCAATGATTGTCTTTTAAAATGTCTGAGAGGGGTATATTTTTTTAATGAAAGAATGTGGAATTAAAAGAAAATATTTTCATTTGTGAAGTAAGTCACAATGACAAGCGCTTAAATATTTATATCAGCTCTATTCTAGTGGCAGAGCAACTTTGCTGAGTTAAACTTTATTGAACACCATTTATAGTATTCGTCCTTAATACTCAAACATTTTCAAGTAAAGAAAAAGATATGCTGGCCTTTCGATAGTTCCCCTTTTTTTGTTTTTGTTGTTTGTTTTTTGTTTTGTTTTGTTTTTCAAGACAGGGGTCCTCTGTGTAGCTTTGCGTCTTTCCTGGATCTCGCTTTGTAGACAGGCTGGCCTCGAACTCACAGAAATTCGCCTGCCTCTGCCTCCCGAGTGCTGGGATTAAAGGCGTGTGCCACCACCATTTTAATTGACATACGCATATTCCCAGACTCCAAGATTAGTCTGGTCAGTTAGCCATTACATTATACAGGAACACATTGGGCAGAACTGTAATTCAAAAGATGCCAGTTAGATTATCTTTGCTGTGAGCTATAATTATTTAAATGTTCACATTTTCAGTTAGCTTAATAGAGGGCTGTTCATGATGTTCAAAGTACAGAGACAAGATGAAAAATTGCTGTGAACAAAAACGCTCCACTGTACATTGTGAAGTGTATGCAGGCTTCAAGCCAGTGGTGCTCAGCAAAGTGAAGGGCCGGGGACCATACATTAGAAAGCATGGGTCAGATCAAGATAAAGTAGTTAAATGAGACCTTAGCTGGGTGGGAGAGGATGGTCCAGTTCTGCTGCTATGCAAGACAAAGAGTGGAGAAAGAGGGGACTCTTGGACACGCTACTTAAAAACATTTTTCTACAATGGTAAAAGAAAAAAAAAGATTTTTAAAAATCTTAGAAGTATATCCAAGAGCTTTAAATGTTACAGTTAATTTTGGATAAGTTGAGGTTGGGTCCAATTATAATTATGCAAAATGAAGCTTTTTTTTTTTTAAGTAGAATTTTCATAGGAAATTTAAGTACAAGGCAAGGGATGGGGTGCCATCATGCACATTAAACCTGAGCAAGGTATGAACTTACCGAAAAAATCACTAAGGATTTCCTAGCCTGCCCTCAAGTTCTGTCAGAGAAATAAATGTGTTATAAGAAAGTCTCTGCCACCTGATCTGCTATGCAAGGATGTAAAAAGAGAACTACTGACAGCCGCACATAATCCCTTTCCTGCATTATGAAGGAAGCTGTCATTTAACGGAAGTCACCTACATTACTTAAGGCACTTTAAGTGGAAGCTACCTTTTAAGTATGCATTTACTCATAATGCCATTTTTAAATGACAGAATGTTGACTGAATTAAAATCCAATTCACTTGACAGATTCTGCCTCCCTCTTACAAAATTCCTCCAGAGCAAGGTTATTTTCAATTCTTGTAGCAAATGATAATTGACCTCCTGGTTAGAATGGATGCTTGCTTGCCTCTCTGTCACAATACACATGTTGATTAGCATGCCTGCAGAGAGGGAAATAACATTTGTATTGCTTCTTTTAGTGTTTTCTCTAAAGAAAACCAGATGGGCCAGGCAAGGAAGGAAAAGACTTATAGTAACAGGGAACTAGAAGTTCAGATGTAGCTGTCATGGTATCCCTTCCCAGTCTTGAAATTCTTCATTATGGAAAGCCTTTGATATTTGTCCCTGACCCCCTGCTACACACACACCCATTCAATGGTTAGCACATAATCCTGTTGGTCTATCTACAATCTTTACAGGGAAGTCTTGATATCACTTTAAAAGGGCTATTCACTGGAGTTTAATCTCGGAAAATCTCCTAACAAGCGTTTCCCATATAAAATATCCACCCTCTTTGAAAAGCAAATTCCAGGCTTGGGGGGGAAAATCATCCTAATAACAGAGCTGCAAAGGGAATCTTTCCATTTGTTCTTTATAGACCACAAGAGAGAGGCAAACCACGCTGTAAGTATCCTTCCAATGAGATGAAAGGAAGCAGATTGTCAGCACTTGGGCTCACAGCCGACAGCAGGCCACTGACAAATGAGATCAACACAACCTCTAGTCTGGGGTTCAAGAGACCCCCATCTTGCAGCCCATCACTTAGAGCTCATAATGTTTGAGTGGCTTTTCTCTTTGAACAAAATAAAACCTGCAGATTGTTAAAGAGAATGAAAGTTCAGTTTAAAGCAATGGGGTGGAAGTAAGGGTAGACGGGAATTGATGGGAACCAAATGTCTTCCATCTGGTTCTGGTTCTGCATAGAGTGCACAGAAGGCCATATTAAAAAAAAAATAGTAATCTGACTCATACAATTCTGCACAAATCCAAATACATGCACGTAATAAAAATACTAATGGAATGAGACCTACCTCTGCTTTTGACAACACTGTGGGATTCAGTATCAATTCACATTTACCGATGATTACGAGGTTTGCAATTTATTATGCTGTTTTTCCTACATTTGGGGATGTGGCACATGATTGGTAGGAAGCAACATCCCTTCCTGTCTCAGGAACTAAAAGGACTATGAACATTTAGCACTGCTTCTAACGATAATATCATTTTCTAATATGTACACGCTTAGTGATGATTATTTTCACATATGAAAGGACAGCTGGATTCTTCTACAAGGAACAAAGCATTGTCATCCATTAACAAAGCACTATGCGACATCTGAGTTCTCCTTTCTGAACCTGCATTTTTACCTAAATGCTTGGGATGCCAACACTCTTGTGAGATGGTTTTACAGATAATCTTACTAAAAACAAATGACAAGCCTTCCACCACTGTGGCTCCAATAAGATAAATTGAGGAAGCAGGACCATTTTTTTCATGCACACTGAGCACAGTATCATTTGTCTTTCTCTAGAAAATGCATGGAGAAAGAAATGAATCCAGTTGAAACATGAACCAAGTGAATAATTCAAGGCCTATAAGCCAAACTGCAGAGTGCATATGAGCCACCCAGACATTGATATATTTAGTTAACTCTGAGATGTATGTCAATCAGTAAGAGGATCTACAGATTTTGACAGAGCACTATCTCCTTCCAAAGAGGGATTCAGAGTTCTGCAGAGATGTATCTTGTAGACAAGAGGCCAAGGTTCTACGCTAAATGCTATATGTTCAGGATTCTAAGCATTTAAACATGTCACTGGACCCCTTAGGCAGAATTAATCACTCCCTAATATTTGCTTTCCTAGCAATTTTACACCTGTCAATTAAGACACTTTCCAGCCTAATTATAACTATTAACTTGTCGTTTTCCCTTGTGTGACTGTGAGCATGTGGAGGCTACTTACTTTCCAAAGTCTTTCCAACGTTGCACACTATATTTACAGCACAGTGGCACTTGTAAGCTCTTCCTCTATTGTCTATGTCCATTTCCAGACACTGCTCTGAGAGTCGGCCTCCAAAAGACCCCAAACCCATACCTAGTGAGTGCACGGCACAGAGGGGCCATGCCAGAGCAATCCCCCGGAGTGGCATTGCCGAGGTCACATCCCATGCTCTCATAGAAGGCAATGGTTTTCAGGAAAGAAGGAATGGTTTTAGTAAGTGTATCTTCCATACCTTGTACTGAGCAAGGTGAGTCCAGAAGAACTTTTCATTACACTCTGTATTTTAATAGTTAGTATTAGCTCAAAAGAAATAAGCAGGGTTATCAGAATTTATGAGATAGTTTCATACCTTTACCAAAGAAACAAATTATTTAATAAACAAACAACAAATAAAAATGTCAGAGCCATAGAATGAGAAAATTAATCATCAACATCACCTGCTTAATAGGCTGAGGGAAGTCATTAGAGAGTCTGTAGATAGAAGTCAAGAAATAACCCAGCCTTTGTGATACAGTGATAGTACAACCAGGAAGACAGTCTTCCTGGTTGTACTATCCAAGCACCATGACTAGAAAAATGTAAAGGCTTAAAATAAGCCGGCCAAAACTATAGTGACAGGCTGAGTTGTAAAGAGGAAGACCAAGCAGCCTTCTCCCGTGGCTTTCAGCTTCCCATCCCCATCACTCCAGAGGTGCATCCTGACTGAGCCCAGATGCAGAGACAGGGCTCACCTGACCTCTGTAAACTATGAAGACACTGTCATACATGAGGACTTAAAAGTACACACACACACACACACACACACACACACACACACACACACACACAGAAATATACATACATACATACGCAGAAATATACACACATACACAGACATACACACACTTACACATACATACAGATATACACACATATATAGACACATATACAGACATACACATAAAAACACACAGACACACATGGGGGCATGCTGCTCTGTAATTCAAAGTTGGAATCAGAATGATTCTTCTGTGCCTTTCTAAATTAACAAAAACAACATGGAGTGACATGTTCTCCTGCTATTATTTTATGTGTATGAGTGTTCTGCCTACTTGTAGGCACATATACCATATGCATGCCTCTGGTTCCCACAGAGGTCATATAGGGAATCAGAACCCCAAGGACTGGAGTTAAAGATGGTTGTGAACCACCATACGAGTGCTAGGATTTATATCTGGGTCCTCTTTCAAGAGCAACAAACGCACTTAACCCCTGAGCCAACTCTCCAGCTCATCAGATGGGGTCTTATGCATCAAGGAAATAGAGGGAAAAGACTGTAGGACATGATAAAAACTTCTAAAATTCTCCAACAGCAGTGTCTTAGCAGAGAAGAATGTAATAATGTATATTGCTCACCTGTCCACATCCAACTGAAGGACAAAATCACATGGAGAGTGTTTGGGGAGGACCTCAGAAAAATCGCACAGGAATCTCCATTGTACCAAGGATGAGCTGAAGAAAGAACCCAGGAATACAGAGTCAGTGTGGAATCACGAAGCAGACTGAGGAGAAACGTCAGAACAAGAGACTTGGAAAGGAGAACCAGCTGATGCAGTGGCAGGGCCATAAAACATAATAGATTTTTTTTAAATGGAAATTGGAAGATCTAATTTTAAGTGTTTTCCACTACTCGACCATGCCCCTTCGCCTCCACAGCCTTTCCCCCTGTTCCGCCTGTGTTGCTTTCCACATCTTTGAATGCAGCTGATCATCATTATTCATAGGCTCCGAATCTGAAATTCACATGCTTGCCGAAATACATTTGTAACACCAAAATCATTACGAGAGGCATTTCCAGCCAATGGCAGACATGCTCGGGGACCAGTGAACAATTTGCCTTGCCCGAAGCGAGTCCTCCCTGCAGAGGATGAGCAAGGCAATGCTCTGCCTTCCTGCTCCCACTCTCATGCAGCAAATAAGCACCCTTATCCTCTACGAGTGATGTGGTTTCTGCACACCTGTGGTTTTTCCTGGTTGTTCCACTGCTTAAAAATCTGCTGTTTATGACCTCCGGGCACAGAGCCCAAGTGCTGGCTCATGTCCCTAATCACATAAGGCTATGCTCTGCACCACAGATAAAAATGTCATTCAGGCGTGAGTTCCTATGCTGCTGGCCATGAGCTCAGTGTTAATGAATAAAAAAAACACAGGCTTCCAAAAAGCGTCCTTCAGCAAATGCACATGAAACCAGGGAATTTAAATTTTACTATAAGTTCATGGAAACCCACTCCTATAACTCTTCTAGAACCTGAAATTCTGTATTTGCTAAGTTGGTATTCAAAGTGACTTTGAAATGTCTGGAATAAAAAACATCAACTGGTCAGGCGGCAGCAGCGGCAGCGGCGGCCCACGCCTTTAATCCCAGCACTGGGGAGGCAGAGGCAGGCAGATCTCTGTGAGTTCGAGGCCAGCCTGGTCTACAGAGCGAGATCCAGGAAAGGCGCAAAGCTACACAGAGGAAAGAAACCACACACACACACACACACACACACACAAAGCATCAATTGTCTAGGTAGAGAGGGCTTAGGAGTAGCATCCATCTTTGAAGGGAGACATGGGTATAGATTTGCATAAAGGGTGGATTCACTTTCTGCATTGCATTGATAAAGCCAAGGCTTCTGCTCCTAGGTGGTGAGGCAAGGTTGAAGAATACCAGTTCCATATGATGTAGACACTCCTAACCAGAGCACGAGTCTGACGGGCAGTCATGTCACACCTCTGTGTGCTCAAATGCTCTCTTGGGTACAATACTGTCTTCATCTGGAAGATAAACATATGCCATCTATCCATCTTGAGGGAATGCTGGCAGCCAAAGGTAACAATATATAAATGTGGTGAGAATGTTTTAAAAAAAAAATAGTAATTGCGCTAACATGAACTTCTTAATTACTGTGGATAGGATAAAATATTTTTCAAGTAAAATAGCTCATAATGTGTTATACACACTTGGCCACTGTATGCTCTATATTCCAAAAATCAGTATGTAATTTTTAAAAACAGGTCATCATTTTTACTCTTAAATGCCAGCATTTTAATACCAGTTGCCAAGCATGATGGAATAACCATTTCTGTGAAGTTCTCTGGAAACAGAATGGGTGGTTATGCAGCTGGCTTTCCTGTCACTCCAAACAGAAAGTGGCCAAAATTGAAACAGAAAGACTATGATATGTAAGTGAAACTTCAACATCTGACCAATCCTGCTCCAAATGTGCATTAAATTATCATGGTTTTTTTTTTCTCTTAAATTTGAACCACAACCAAGACTCTCTGTAAAAGAAACCAACAAAATAATATGTTATGATACTATTAAATGGAGGACATTGCCCATTGAATACCATTTAGCTTGGATCCGCGGTAATGCTATTAATTTCTCCCTTTTTAATGCACACTTTAGCTTGACCATGACCCATACCAGGGACTATCAGTCACACCCCAGGGACCAGACATTAACAGCGTGTGCTACGAGTGGTTTATTTTACAATTGCTGTGAAGTAAAAGCTGATGGAAATGAGCCGCTGGTGAATTACTCACCAGCAAAAACAACAATATTTGTATCACTACTGGAAAACACCCTCCCAAAAGGGGAATGCAGCCAGGGCATGCTTGCTCTCGTCTCTCAGAAGCCCAGCTAAGAGAGGGAATCAAGCTGGGGGCGGGGGAACAAGTCTACAGTTGTTTATTGCATAAAAGAGAGGATATTTTAGAAGCTGAGATCCAGTCCCACAGCTAATTAAACCAGAGCTCACATGTACACGCGCGCGCACACACGGAGGAGGGGTGCCCGTACAAATAAAGCAATAAAATAAAATATTATTCCCAAATAAACCACAGTTCATCAGGTCTTTCCTCTCATAAAATAAACAGAAATATGCCTTCAATCTTCTGATGTAGGTAATATTTCCAGAACTATACAGAGGGAGAAAATTAAAATCTCACAGCAGGGTTTTCACAGCAACAATTTACCCTTTTATTAATTTAAGAACATTGCTTCTTTCTACATGTGTCTTCTCTACTAAATGTGGCCAATATCAGAATTATTTATAGCCTCATGGAAGATACACAAATCCCCCTCAGATATTGCACTACACTTGTGAAAGTGTATACTACAGAGCTAGGGAGATGGCTCAGTCACTGCACAAACAGGAGGAGCTACGATTAGGTCCTCAGGACACGTGTAAAAGCTAGGTGGGTTTTTTGTTTTGTTTTTTGTTTGTTTGTTTGTTTGTTTCTTTTTTTACAGTGATGCACATCAGTAATACCAGCCCTGGGACTTACTGGCCAGTTAGACAATTCTAATTAATGAACTTTGGGATCAGTGAAGACCTTATTTAGAAAAAAAAAAAAAAAAAAAGATCTGGAGAATCATGAAAGATGCCTGACATCAATCTCTGGCCTCTACACGTGCACACATGGGCAAATGCACCTGCATACATACATGCATATTACACACACACACACACACACACACACACACACACACACACACACTGTAATAACTAACTCAGTAGAATGCATAAACAAAGGCCTTGTCTGCGCTGAGAAGATGCACTTGATTAATTTAAATGCAGCATTCAAATATAATTTCAATTACTCCAAGTTCCTTGTCCTAAACTGGATTTAATCTGTTAACCTCTCACCTTCCTACCAAGGGAGTAGAAGCTAGCAACAGAGGTGAAAGAAAATAAGGTTTTCGAGAATCAGATGGCACAGTGGTATGCACTAAAAGCCAGCAGACCCAATAATTATCCTGCTTCCAGGTCTACACGCCCACGTTTGTCTGTGATTAACTGTTTCCTACAGCAGTAGCTTCTTTTACAGAAAAGTTTGACCTTTTGCTTAAGTCCAATCTAACAAGAGAAAATCATTATTCATTTCTCTCCCACTCAAAGTCTAGATGCATATTTGAAAATGTTATTTACTGTCTGGCCATTCGTCTTTAATGCTGAGCAGCTCCCACTAGAGGAGACAGCTGGCTGCATCGACCTATCCTTCACTGCCCCCAAGGCCACGCATATCTAATTCAAGGATATCAGATAATGGTATGTGGCATGATTTACATGTAGAGAATTCAGAATTCATTGTGAGCCTATTTATAACTACAGCACCGTCGATAGAGAAGATGATTTAATAGCGCTTCTAAGGGTGTTCTGACAAGAGGCATTAATATTACAACCTTTTCCCAGAGTGCTGCAAACAGTGGCGTGGAGATACAGCTTGCCTGAGTTATTTTTCACTGGCGACCCTCTTTGTGTTCATTAGCACTTACAATTCTAGGGTTGAGAAGCCACTGTTTTAACTCTAATTTGTATGTAATGAGCATATTCCATGCACGGAGACTCTCCTTCATTAATGAAGCTGGGGGAAAAAAAAAAAAAGAGGCTGGCAAGTCTGACGAAAAAGGACAGCCCATCTCACAGAAACATACCAAGTCCAGTTTTTCAGGCAGTATTTGAAGACTGAGGATCTGCTGTCTAGACAGTCAAGGTGGATAATAAAGATTATGTAATACCTTTCAAAAGAGTTAGGGCAAGCTGTGCTTTCTGCCAATACAGCTCCCTTCAATAATTCTAACTCTAATGGATGAGGCTGCCTCTGGGTGTATACAGGCAGGTCGGGACTGCCAACGACCACAGAGTCATCTAACAATTTATCTTGAGTCATGAGGATTAAGCACACATCTGAAGATGAAGTTTAATGAAGCGTGTTACCAAAGAACTCTTTTTCTGTTAATAACACACCTGATTTGTAACAGAAGGAACAACTCAGAACCTTTTCAATTTGAAATGTAAAAATCCTACTTCAAGTGAAACCTGAAATCATAGTCAAGGACTTCTCTAAAACACCCAGTCCAGGATTAAACATAGGGTTCAAGGAATTAACATGTCAGAATCATGGAAGGTACTTTTGCAATGTAAAATAAGGATACATGTATCCTATTTTGTGAAAATAAATTACTTTATGATGCTCAGAAAACATGTCATGCTTAACATTATAAAGGCCACATGATCCAATGAGGTAGCTCACCACTGTATCTACTCTCAACCAAAGTCTGGAGAAGAGTTTGACAGACACTGTTAATTAGGATGATTATTTTTGCCTCATCTATTCAGTGTGTTTATTTTGATAGGTTCTATTTTTCTTATAACTTATATGACAATAAAATTTTGAAGTACAATGCCAACTCTTTTAGCATTTATTTGCAAAGAAGTGTATCATAGTCTCAACCTAGCACTGGCATATTCTATTAACTCTGGGGACATACTTCTTATCTGCATTCACTCCTCATTACTATTTAGACCCTAGACATACATTCGTCATTTTTTTCTAAATGAATACATGAGAACATAAAGGCTGTACATATTAATGGAGTGTCATGTAACATGTGAGTGTGATATGTGTTGTATGTGTATATTTTATATATATATATATATATATATATATATATATATATATATATAAATTATGTTAAACTTGCTCTAATATTTTGCAACAATCTTTTAAAAAAACCCTTCCAGCTATTGAAATATACAGTATATTGCTGTGATCTATGTTCACCCTGTTATATAACAACACGTCTGACCATCTTCCTTCTAGCTAAATATACCATTCCCTGACCTACCATTCCCCATACTTCTCTGCTGTTCCAAACTACCATTTAGCTCTCAAATTTTGAGAAGTTCAACTGTTATTTATTTTACCCATGAATGAGGGCACACAATGCTCATCTTTCTGTGTCTGGCTTTATTTCAGTTAACACAATCTTCAGTTTAACATCATAATCTTCAATAACATCTACAACAATGTAGTATCTTTTATCTAAAAAATATTAAATATTATATAGCCATTCAGTTGCACACCAAGTATCTATAAGAATGGCTATTCCCACCAAAGGATTAAACAAAGCTTAGCTTAGAATGAAACTGCCTTATATTATTTCTTCGAGCATTAAACAAAAGAAGGGGTGGAGAGGTGCTAATAGCAAGGTTTCACATAAACTAGCTTATAGCCTTGTGTGTGCACAAAGTGTCCGAACACTTACTGACTCTAATTTAGTAATTCTCAAGTAATCGGGGAAAGATGAACACAGGGAGACTTAGCAAAATGTGAGGAAACTGGGTTATTTACACAACTTGCAGAGGGGGCTCTGTGGGCTGTCATAATTGTGGGTGATAAGTTTATACTAGTCTTTAGTAGGAAGATTCTGGGAATTACTCAAACTATCCAACGAACACAAAGCATCCTCCATAGTAACTAACCAACTCAAAATGCCAAGTGAGTACCAGACTGAGATACTCTTTTCTAATTACATGTACAATAACAATTGAACATATACCCTGATGTCTAATTGACTCTTAAAACATATGAAATTGCATCTCTAAGCAGTCTGTCAATCTTAGTTATTATTTTTTTAAGTGAGCACCAAGAATAAACTGCTGCTAGATATATCCTTTTTATTGAAAAACCATTTTTATAAGATGCATTTTGATCATGTTTCCCCCTCCCCCCATTCCTCCCAGATCGTTGCCCCACCTTGCTACCTACCCAACTTTGTTAATTTTTTTTCTTATTCATTCTCTCTCTCTCTCTCTCTCTCTCTCTCTCTCTCTCTCTCTCTCTCTCTCTCTCTCTCTCTCTCCACACAACACACACTCATTAAAAGAGCAAGAAACATTTAAAAATAAAATCACAAAACTGGAAATAAATAAGCAAAAAGACAAAAAAAAATACTCAAAGAAAAATGAGGTGGTTTTTTTTTTTTTTTTTTGGTTTGGTTTGGTTTGGTTTTTGGTTTTTCGAGACAGGGTTTCTCTATGTAGCTTTGCGCCTTTCCTGGATCTCACACTGTAGACCAGGCTGGCCTCGAACTCACAAAGATCCACCTGCCTCTGCCTCCCGAGTGCTGGGATTAAAGGCGTGTGCCACCACCGCCCAGAAGGTTTTTTTTTTTTTTTAAGTCTACAAAGATACCATTGAGTTCATCATGTGTTGGTCAACTACTCCTGGCCACGAGGCCTGTCCTGAAGTATATTAATATACTAAATGAGATTCCATTGGGAAATATAATTTTTCCTTTGTTAGTGAATATCAATTGCCAATATATTTTTGGTTAGGGATGGGAGCCCGTATCCACTTTCCCCTCTCAGTCCTGGGAACATCCCCCCCCCCCCCCAATCTGGCTTAAACCTGTGCAGGCCTTTTGGATGCTATCAAAGTCTCTGTGAGTTCATATGTGCATCAGTCCCATTGTGTCTGAAAGTCTCTATTTCCTTGGAGTCATCCATCATCTCTGGCTCTTATGATCTTTCCCCCTCCTCTTCCTCATAGAGCCCTGAGCCTGGAAGGGTAGGAATTGATGAATACATCCCATATAGGACTAAATGTTCCAGTCTCTCACTCTCTGCACATTTTCTAGTTTTGAGACTTTGTATTAAATCCCCATTTATTGTAAGAAGAAACTTCTCTGATGAGGGCTGAGTGAGACACTAATCACTGTGTAATAGCAGTATGTTGTATATTATTCAGAGTCATTTTATTGCTATGCTCATTTTAGCACAATAATAGTAGTAGGTTTTTCCCTGAGTCTATGACTAATTTCAGGCTCTTGGCCATTTTTGCAATGTCAGGTATGGATTCCATCCCATGGAATGGGCCTTAAATCCAATCTGAAAGTATTTGGTGACTTCTATAACATTTGTGCCACTATGCATCAATATATCTTTCAGGCAGGTCACTGTTGTAGGTCATAGAATTTGTAGTGGGGAGATACTGGTGATTACCTTTCTCCTCTGGTAGCCTGCAGAATATCTTCTAGTACCATAAATGCTAGTCAGTAAAAGGTGAGGTGTCTGGTTAGGCACCACCTCAACTTCTCTGTGTTTGATGATATACATATTTGATCAGGTTATAGAGAATAGCCACTAGCATTAGCAAAAGCCTGTGATATTTGAGGATTTAATGGTGCCCTATTTGGCCAATGGCTCAACAAGATTTAATCCATTTCTAGCAGTGGAAGTTTTACTTGGTGGCATAAGATGTCTATACAGTTGAGGCATTGTCATACCTACTATTTGGTGCTTCTAGAATAGTAAGTTTCCATGTCACTTTTCAAATGACCTTTCTTAAGTAGACTACCCCCCCCCCAGAAAATCATAACAAAAGAGCCTGCCTATAGTTCAAGAGGGAAAAGATGCATAAATTCTCTAGTTAAGTGGCCAAGAACTGAGTCCATAATTCATATATTTAAATTCAAAATTATAATTTAGAATAAACAGCTCATGACCGGAATATAAAGTTAAAAAGGGCAACCAGAAAAGATCTCTTTCTCCCACCCTTGCCCTAACCACTTCAGGTCCCAGACAAGTTTCTTGGGCAACTTTCTAAGATACTCTGTGGACTTCTAAGGATAGTCCTAAAGAAGCAAACCTGCATGCAGGTGATTAAAGCATATTCATACATAAATGACAGCATATGATATATATTATACTGAACCTTGGCTTTATATCTAAAAACATATCTTTGGAGATGGATTAAAGCTGATTCATCATTTTAAATTGGTACATGGTATTCTACAGTATGAACATGAGCATTTAAACCCAGTTTCTTGTTAAATGCATTTAAATTGTTTTAAATCTTTCATCATCAGCATTTATGTGTGTAACTCTCCCTTTACGGTTATAACTGTATTTCTATGTAGAAGCAGCAGCTCTCATAAAAAGACACACTTTTTTTTATTTTAACTAAGTGCTATTAAACTGATGACCAGGTGTGTGTGTGTGTGTGTGTGTGTGTGTGTGTGTCCACTTATCAGGTGATTACAACCATTTCAACACTATGGGTTGACAAGCTCTTTATAAACTTGCTGTGTAAGAATTTTTCTTTCCTAATTTATACTTTAATATTATAAATGACTATAACTAATACTTCATATGTTTGCATATACCTTACAGACTGAGAGTTCTCTTCTTGATCATAATATTTGACCATTTTTCAATTACACTTTTATTTTTTGGATTTTTGTTTGTTTGTTTTTGTTTTTCAAGACAGGGTTTCTCTGTATAGCCCTGGCTGTCCTGGAACTCACTATGTAGACCAGGCTGGCCTCAAACTCAGAGATCTGCCTGCATCTGCCTCCCAGATTCTGGGATTAAAGGCATGTGCCACCACTGCCCAGCTGTTTTTTTAAGAGTATTAATCAAATTTTCCTTTGTAATGTACATTACAAAATGCTTTCCCCTATGACTATGTTTGTGTTTTTACTTGAAAATTTTATGCATGTGCATACTATACCTTGATCATATCTATGTCTCACTCCCTCCAACCTTTCCCTGCAAATCCCTCATCATATCTCCCTCCCAACTTCATGCCTTTGTTATGTAATGTTTTTAATAATTTATTTTTAAGCCACTGAATCCAATTTGTGTTGCCCATGTGCTCGACAATGTGGGGTCATCTACTAGGACATAAGGAACTAACAGTTGCCACATTCCAAAAGAAAAGTTATTCTTCCTTCCCCAGAAACCATCAATTGCCAATGATTCTCCAATTAGGGGCAGGGCTTCATAATCCCCTCCTTCCTACATGCAAGAATTGTAATTGGCTTGATCTTGTATAGGTCTTGTGTAGTTAACCACTGCTACTATGAGTTTGCACGGGCTATAGCCACATCATGCCTGGAGGAAAGCAAGTCACATTCCTCTCCACCCTCCAGCTCTTACCCTTGTTTCATCCCCTCTTCCACAATGTTCCCTGAGCCTTGGGGAGAGCGACTATGTATAGATAGATGCCTCATCTATGACTGAACATTCACAGTTGCTTATTTTAAGCACTTTAAATACTAATGTATCTCTTCATTAACCACTCTCAACTACAGTAAGAATCTTTTCTGACAAAAATTGGGAGCAGTATATATTTATGAATACAAACATACACATTTGTAAGACAGTTTGACATTAACCCTTTAGGAAAAATAACATCAGCGGGTTCTCCCAAAGGGCCTATGATATCAGGCATGAATTCCCTCCTGTGGAGGGAGCCTCAAATCCAATCAAGAGAGCGGTTAGTTACACCCTTAAACAATGTTGCCACCAGTGCACCAGTGGGCACTCTTGCCTGGTAGCCTACTATTGGAACATGCAGGGTTTCACACCAGGTAAAACCACTGAAGTCTTTTCTTCTCCAGCAGCCTGCAAGTACCTTCTAACACTTATAAAAGCTAGCTATCTGGCAGAGTTTCCTCTTCAGTTCAAGATGTATTTCTCTGTTTTCTATAACTAAAGTGTGATATGTCTTCAGCATAGGGTCTTACCACCTAATTATGATAGCTAACAAAGTATAATGGCAATAGCCTGTGTTGCTATGGGTCCCTCTGACCAATAACACTTCGGAAAGTAACCACAGCCTGGCACTGAGATATTCACTTGATAACAACCCATCTTCTGTAAGTAGTATAATTCACTAATGTGAGCTATTTTTGTTTTGTGTGTGTGTGTGTGTGTGTGTGTGTGTATATATATATATATATATATATACATTTAATTTGATTGCATACTTTAATAGTGAATTATCTTGTAGAATATTTTATGTTGCCCTTATAACAAAATCTTTTATAGGACTTTCTATTAAACTCAGAATTAGATTTTAAGATCATATAATGTTTTCTTCTATGATTATCATTTTCATTCTATTTAATCCTTCTGAGACTTATCTTAGTTTGATAGCCCTGCATCTGTTTTTCCCCCAGATGACTGCCTAGTTATACTGTCAACATGCAATGTTTTCCCTGGTGAGTTTCAATCCTGTCTAATGTTTTCATTGCTTGGATCTATTTCTGGGCATCTCATTCTATTCCACACAGCCTTTGTCTCTACTTAGACCAGCACTATATTGTTCCAATTATTATAGAATATTTTTGGTGTCCACTGGAAAGAAGGCACTTCTTTACGTACATATCCATATAATCAGTACAAAAAGTTAGTTTATTATATATGGAAAAATGATGAATACAAATGCAAACACCCATTGTTCTTTAGGTTAGTAAATTGCATTTCCGTGAAACTTCTCCCAGAATACTGGGAAACTAGCATGTCAAACCTATGAATGCATACTAGTAGTAATACTCACTCTTTCCTAAGTAAACCTAAAGAATGAGTGGAAAATGGTGATAGGAAAACACTTGATCAAAATGGAAATCTATTTTGTGGTGCCTTTCTGTGAATGATTCTTTTAAAACAACTCAAAAAGATGTACCTACTTGTCAACGTGAGGAGGTTTGTATAACAGAGATTTATAACAGTGAGGGCACTATTGCAAGCAGAAGTATATGAATGTCAAATCTGGTCCAATGCACACATGTGATTTGGACACTGAGTAAAACCTATGAGGACAGATATTCAGCCCAATCACTCTTTTCTTTCTACAGTGTGTCTAAACTAGAAAATTTGCTCTAGTCAAATTTTTGTGATCTCCACATCATTTCATATAAATAAGCACATTTGAGAATCAATGGAAGTATGTATACAGAAACAATCACCTAATTAGCCAAATAGGATTATTATGGACTCAACTGTGTTGTGTAATATTGCTACATAATATGCCAAGGTTGAAGATGTAATTCCTGCTGAATTACTTCTCTGTGATCATTATGGTGTTTTATAAAAGTAATGCAGTCTACATAAGGATCTCTGTGAGTTTGAAACCAACTATGTCTATATAGAGAGCCATGGTTTCATAATAAGACTCTGTCTCAAGGGGAAAAAAAGCTATATAAGTAATATTAATGACCCTACTGATTAAATGTAATTTAAGAACTATCTCTCTGGCCATGGAAACAGGTAGATTAACTGTAGATCTTCATTTCTACCTACAAACCTCCAAATCCACCCTCCACCAATCCCTCTTCCCATTTCATCCATAGCTCTGTAGCAGAACACTTGCTGAGGCCTCTTTTCCCACCCCATCCCCCATCCCCATCTTTAGGGAATCACACAAATCTTCCCCTTCTAACTTCCCTCACTCTACTTTATGCCAGCCCTTAACTCCAGCAGTCATTCCCTGGGAACCTACAGGCCAATCCACCCAGTGAATCAGGTAGGCTAACTGAAGATCTTCATCTCTTCCTGGTAACCCTACCAAAGTGGGCCCTAAGAAATGTAACATGGCTGAAGCACAAGAAAAAGACTTTAAAATATCTGTCTTGAATATGCTCAAGAGCTGTAGAGAGAATATAGAAGAATCTATTAATGAAATCTATGAAAATACAAACAGTGGAATGAAATGAAGAAAACTCTTCAAGACATGAAAGTGGAAAAAGAATTGATAAAAATAAATAAATAAAAAGAACAAACTGAGAGAAACCTGGAAATGAAGAATATAGGACCAGGAATAGAAACCTCAGAGATAAACGTCACCAACTGAATATAAGAGATGGAAGAGAGATTGTAGGACATTGAAGACAAGATAGAAGAAATGGATATCTTGATCAAAATGAATGTTAAACATAAGTAAACCCAGATACAAAACATCCAGGAAATCTGGATCACTATGAAAGAACAGACCTATGCATACTAGAAATAGAGGAGGCAGGAGAAATCCAGGTAAAAGTCATAGAAAGTATTTTCAACAAAATCATAGAAGATAAATTCCCTAATCTAATGAAGGAGATGCCTATCAAGGTATAAGATGCACACAAAACACCAAACAAACAGGGCCAGAAAAGAAATTCCCATGGAACATAATCAATACACTAAATGTATAGAACAAAGAAAGAATATTAACAATGCAAGGGGAAAAGACTGAGTAAAATAATAAAGGCAGACCTAATGGAAAAACATCCAATTTTTCAATGGAGACTCAAAAAGTCACAGGGGCCTGGACATATGTTCTACAAACTCTAAGAGACCACAGATGCCAGCCCAGACTACTACACCCAGCAAAATATTCAATTACCATAGATGAAGAAAAAAATACACTCCATGATAAAACCAAATTTAAGCAGTATCTGTCTACAAATCCAAACTACAGAAGACACTAGGAAGAAAATATCAACCTAAAGAGTTTAACCCCACCCAAGAAAAACACAAATTTCAGATCAGCAAATCAAAAGAGAGAGAAAAACCCTACACCACCACAACAAAATAATCAACAAGCAGTGATCGTTGATAATGTTCAACATTAATGGTTCCAATTCCCCCAATAAAAAGTCATAGCCTAACAGAATAGATGCAAAAATCAGATCCATCTTTCTACTGCATCCAAGAATCACACCTTAACATCAAGGATAAACATGACCTCAGAGTAAAAGAATGGAAAAACATATTCTGAGCAAATGGACCTAAGAAGCAACACTTCAAAGCTAACCCAAAATCATAGGATTGACGGAGAAGAGCACTATATACTCATCAAAGGAAAAGTCCAGCAAGAGGAAGTCGAATCTATCCTCCAAATACAAGGAGATCCAAGTTTATAAAAGAAACACTACTCCTTTCTCCAGTTCCTCCTGGGGGTTCCATATGGTATCTCAAATATCTCTAAAGACATCTGGAGCCCTCTCCATGCAGCCATGCTACTGTGACAGCCACCCTGGGTGCCAGCCAGTCACTCCAACTACTTCCAGCTATTCTCCAAATCCCTTGCTGTTTTCCAAGCCATGCCTTTATTTGATATTGTTCTGGTCACTTGGCTCAGCCTCCCTCCTACTGTATCAGATATGGTTTCTTCCATCACAGTTTCTGGTCAGTGTTTCTTTCCAGGGAAGGGTCTGAACTCTCAACATTTCAGAGCTATGGGAATACCTTATTATTGGACACCCACACTAGAGCTGGATCCTCAGCAATGGTTTCAGAGTTCAATGTCCTCTCCTTATACTTAGTTTCAGCCTTTCTCTTTCCCAAGATCCAAACATATTTGTATGGAGTTGATCCAAAGACAAGATAGTTCAATGCAACAGGATTGTCCTCAAGGCCGCTTTATGGTTCCAGTAAAGAAAGGCCACTGTATCCATCTTACCATACCACATTCTTCTTCCCTAAGAATATGTTCTCATCTGCAAAGGACATCTATGTGGCTCTCCAATTAATCAGCATGTTTCCTCCCAAGATTTTTGAACCCTAGCACAGAGAACAGAAATTATCTCACTGGAAGAAGAAACTCCCTTGCTTTTCACAAGTGTCCATACATGACCAGATATGATAAAAACTCCCACACAAATAGAAAGCAAGTAGGTTCTCATTTGTCAAATATGATAAAAAGAAAATATGGTGAAAGATAGGGAGGATACAAACCATGCTACAAACATTTTCTCTGTTTGCAATGGGATTTTACATGTGTAAATTCCTGACATAGTGGACTTCAGCCAGGTATCCACTTCCAAGAGGAAAAGCAGCAAAGGATATAGTAAAAGGGGCTACAGTGGCACAACCCGGCTAGAGAGATAGCTCAGTGAGTTAAGTATCTGCAGAACAACCATGAGGACCTGAGCTCAGATCCCCAGCACGCATATAGAAACAAGCTCAGTGCATCTGTAATTGCAGCATGCAGGAGCAGAAACATACAGATTACCAGAGCTTTCTGGCCATAAAGTCTCACCAAGTTGTCAAGCTCCACATTCATTGAAGAGACTTTGTCTCACGTGTAGTCAAGAGCAACAAACACCCAACATCTACCTCTGGCTTTCACATCCAGTCTCACACATGTGTATACACATAGACCACATACACATATAACAAAGGGCCTGAGGATGAACTTTCTTAGTGGCATTCTAGCTGTCAATAACATCTCCCAAAATATGAGTGAAAGAATTCTCGTTGAGTATATGTATCATTATCAGTAGTCACACAAGAAAGATATAATTAGTATTGCAAAATCACCCCATGACTGTAGTTGTAAGTTTTCTCTGGTCCCACCCAGCTCCTGCAGCCCCACAGTCCTATAGCCTCTCTCTGTAGTTGGAATGTCCCACCTAACATTATTCTGCCTCACCATTGGCCAAACAACTTTACTTATCAACCAATCAGAGCAACACACATTCACAGCATACAGAATGACACTGCACATTGACTGGACATGCAGGACCCATAGAAAGGTGACCACTGAACTTTGCAAGATGAGATGGTCCTTCTGGTTCCTGCTTCACAGAGGAGACTGCCAGATATTCTACAGGACACAAGGAGAAATGACTAAAAACCTCTAGACCTATTGGCTAAAGATGGATGCCCTGATATTGCAGAGGAACTCTGGATGACTGTTGAGGCAGGCAGCTGTCTCTGTCATTTCCAGAGTTTTGAAAGTTGCTTACAATGCATTTCCTGTTTACTTAGGTAATATTTTATCCTCCTGGGGTCTTTGATGCAGTTGAAGGCTATATAGTTATATTTTTCCTTGGTTATGATAAAGGATAAATTAGATATGAAACTTTAGACTCACAAATATAGGATAGATGTTAGAATATTTTCTTTAATTTGCCAAATACAAATAGACTAGATACTATAAGTATAATTTTTGCTTGATAACTATTCTATTATATGTAATTTTACTATGTTAAAGTTAAAACCTTACTTTTTGATTAGACAGAAAAGGGGGAGTGCTGTGGAATGTTGTTCTGTATTCTATGGATGTGTGTTGCTCTGATTGGTTGATAAATAAAGCTGTTTGACCAATGGTGAGGCCAAAGAGAAAGAGGAAGGAAAAAGGCAGAGCTCAGAAGACACTGTTAGCCACTGCCAGAAGCAGCAAGATGTAAAGTACCGGTAAGCCACAAGCCACGTGACAAAGTATAGATTTATAGAAATTGATTAATTTAAGATGTAAGAGCTAGCTAGCAAGAAGCCTGAGCCATTAGGTCATATAGTTTGAAAGTAATATAAGCCTCAGTGTGTTTATTTGGGTCTAAGTAGCTGCAGGACCAGGCAGGACACAGGAAAATTTTCAGCTACACATGACCATGTCAAGACAGCTCAACTGGAGTTACTAATGTTTCTAAAACAGATGGTCAGGATAGAGTGGTGGGCTCAGCAGAATTCATGTGATGTGTGAACTATAACCCTTGTAGGTATAGATCCCACTACCATCTATTTACAGAATTTGATTAGTGAATAAATTCACATACTAGAAATATGGTCAAGGCATAAATAGTTCATTTTTTTCTCTAGGCCTGGGATTAAGCCCAGAGTACCACATGCTTTGGGAGGCCTAGGTCACTAAGCTCTATCTCCTGACTTGGAGTTTGTTCTTTATTAACACAGGAAACAGAAGGTGTGATGACTCATCTCTTTAATCTCAGCAGTGAAGAGGCAGAAGCAAGCAGATCTCTGTGAGTTCAAGGCTAGCCTGGTCTACAAAGCAAGTTCCAGGCCAGCTCAGGATATGTACAAGATTCTGTCTCAAAAACAATGACAACACACAGGAAGCAGGGATAGGGAAAAGGTTCAGTTGGTAAAGTCCCTGACACATCAGCAAGAGGAACCAGAATTCAGATCCCCAGAACCCATATAAACAGCCAGATACAAACAAACAAATGAACACACCAATGGGAGGCATAATTTGGTTAAGGGGCAAACAACAGAGAAAGTAAAAACAAGCTCAATGTGATGATCTATACTGTGAGTCCCATTTCTCAGTTGTCTTTTGCTTATTATTGCTGCATGTTATTGCTGTTGAAAACATGCTAAATGAATCATGATGCATATTGGTTCATGCTCTGCCAACACTCCTAAGGATATTGATCACTGCAATATCATGGGACTATTGCCTAGAGCTTCTTCTACTTTATGGCTATTCATATGTGTATACTGCACCAAAGCTGATAAACTGAAGGAATTCCCACCCCCCACTAACAGTCATCACAGAACTAGCCTTGCTCTCATAGTTAAATTCATCTATTAGTCCTCTATCACACATCCAAGCATGCTTGCTGCCCTTGCACTACCGTACCACAAAGAATTACTCTGGAATAATTTAGCAAGAGAAAATGAGGAAAGATAATTTTGGATAGTGAAAAAATGTACACTAAATTCCCTGGAGTAAGAGACTCCAAGATATGTAACTTAGGTAGCAATGCAGAGAAAAACTGGAAGGGTGAAACTCTGGAGGACAGAATGTCATTTGTAAGAGACATTGTAAAAATTTTGGAAAAGAGTAGCAATGGGTAGAGGGGTAAGAAAACAGGGAAAGAGGGGAGGAGCTGAAGACGGTGATATTCACTCTTTTGCTGCTGCGATAAGACACTATGACCAAAAACAACTTAAATGAGAGAGAGTCTTGGCAGCACACATGATAGCAAGCAGCAGACATGCTGGCAGAAGCAGAAAGCTGAGCAATCATCACATGAAACAGAGAGAATGAACTGGGAGTTGGGTGGATGATGAACTCGCACATCTCACCTTCGGGAATGATCCTCCTCCAGTGAGGCTGCACTGCCTCCCCAAATAGCACCACCAACTGAAGACCGAGCGTGGAAATATCTAAGCTTGCAGAGGACAGTTCTCGTTCAAACAACCACAAAGCTAATTCTCAGCTTTCAGCTTCAGCTCCAAGGACACAATGCAGAAAATGCTGAAGGTAAGAGGGTGGCAACAGTACACACAATGGAATAAGGTATGTGTACATCGTCCAAGTGAGCGGATTTCCTCCCTCCTGGTAGCAGGTAAAGTAGAAGGGATGCTGTGGTTGAGATGTGGGCTTTTGGGTTTGCACATTTGGCCTCCAGATGATGGGGCTGTGGGAGAGGTTATGGGACCTTGAGGAGGTAGAGCATTACTGGAGGAAATACATCACTGAGGGGGTGGGCCTTCAAGCTTTATAACATGGCCTCACTTCCTGCCCACTCTGCTTCCACACTGCCGATGTAATGAGATGGGTTGTGTGTTCTTACGTTCCTGTTGCCATGCCTTCTCCTCCACAGTCAACTCTAAGTCCTCTGTAAGGAAAATAAACTCTCCCTTACATTGCCTTTGTTGGGGTCTTTTAATACAGCAACAGAAATGAAATTACCACAGATAGCAGACTGAAATGAAATTTCAGATCATTGACAAGTAACTATATAATATATGTACACCATGCTTACTACTGAGGATCTGCTCTACCACTATAACTATTGGAACCAAGACAGTTTGATCAAACAGATGTATATATGCCATTGGAACAGAATGGGGAACCCAGAAATAGCCCACACAACTCTGTCCAATAGATGTTGGGTGAGAAAGAAAGAAAGCCAGTAGATGAGGACACTATTCTACGTGTAAAACACAAGTCTACTCAAGGAGAACCCACCATGAAAATTGTCAGGATAAAGGATTGGGGAGCTCATAGCACATCATTTAAAAAAAAAAAAAACTAGCCATAAAAGAAAATCACAAATTAGACTACATCAAAATTTAAAACCTTGACCCTATCAAAGGCCAAGTGCAGTGGTTGAAAGTATAAGCTATCAAGTAGCAACAACATCTTAATAAATGTCTCTTGAGATAGGGCACATGCCAAGTGTCGTGGTTTGAATGAAAGATGTCCTTCACCTGTTCATGAATTTGAACACTTGGTCACCAAGTTGGTGGTGATGTTTGGAGAGGTTATGGCAGAAGTGAAGCCTTGTTAAAGGAAGTACTTCACTGCAAGGAGGGAAGACTTTGAGAAGTTAGACTCTATCTATCTATCTATCTATCTATCTATCTATCTATCTATCTATCTATCTCTGTCTCTGTCTCTATCTCTATCTCTATCTCTCATATTGTAGATAGAAAATGGGTCCTGCAGCCATGTAATTGATGCCTTCTGCCATGATGGACTCTAATCCTCTGGTGTTCATAAACCAAAATAAACCCCAATCCTACCTTAAGTTGATTTGGGTCCTGATATTTCATCATAACAACATAAAAGTAACTAATACAGCAATAATAGATTTTTTTGAATCTGAAAATTTCACAATAGTAAAGCAAGCAACCTGATGGCAGAACCAGACAATTAATGGAATGGCATTCATACTAGAGAAGTAAAACCTTATAGCCACCTAAGAACCTGAACACGACAGTCCATCCAGACAGATGTTTGAAATACCTAAAAACCAGAAACCACAAGGATGCTCTTCCATGGGTAAATGCTTAAATAATACACATCACAGGAAGGAATATTTACTCAGAACAAAGGGGAAAGCTACTGATACATGAAGCAGCATGAATGGAACTTAAGGATGTGATGTCGAGTAAACAAACTGAAGTGGTGTCAGATAACATTTCATTTGTGAAGGAATCCATCACATTATAAAATCATAGTAATGGAGGGAAGATAAGTTGCCAAATGCTAGAGAAGGTATCTGTGACTTAAGGGAGTCAGTGTCACAGTGTGCCTTTGTGGGGACGTGCTTCAGTTGGTAGAGTGCTTGCCTAGTATATACTAATCCCCAGGGTGGCCTCCCAGCCAGAGAGGACATAAAGGTCCCTAAAACAGTGTAGGCCTTTGCTATTGCTCTTGTTGGCCTATAAGAATTAGATAGTAAATCCCAATGGCTGAAGACACAGCACACTTTGGTTACAGAATATAGAGACATCAAACTGAAAATATAGAGATACCAAACTAAACAGTGAGCAACAAACTATGACCCTGTGGCTGGCTTTCATAGTTCTGGGAAGTGCTATTAAGTACAGTGTAGATAAGGGGGGAATCATCAGTGGTCTCACCCACTGGTGTACCTTTGCACAATCACCAACATGCCAAGCAAGATGTGCCCACTAGTACAGTAGTGGCATCCTGTTATGAGGGTAACAGCGCCCTTTCTGATTGAATGTGAGGCTCAACTCCACGGAAGAGAATTCATGCTTTTTACTGTCAACCTGGTCAAAAGCCCATGACTCTAGGGGTGACCTTACAACTGTTATTCTACTAAATTAACACACTATCAGACTGCCTTCTAAGTATTTTTGCTTATGTCCACACGGATGACCTCTGCTCTCATCCTTGCCAGAGAAGCAGTGGGCAGCTATGGTTACTTGTACAAGATCAAGCCCATTGACACACCAGCATGGATTTTGGAAGAACTCATAGAGCTCCACCCCCTCCCTGAATAGACATTTTCAGTTAGTGGCTACTGAAGGAGAGAAAGCCATTTTTCTTCTGTAGATATTACAATTATTTGACCCAAAGAGATAATGTTCTTATTCATGAGTCTGATAAAAATAATTCGCTGCTGGACAGAATGGTACATGCTTATTGAACTTGTGTAAACTTATAACCCCCAAAAGAAATATCTTATGAATAATTTTTCTTTCTTCTCTGTGCTTCATTAGTGTGGAATATTTAAATATTTATATATACATATGAGAATTTTTAAAGCAAAATCATTTTATATGGAAATTATATTAAAAGTAAGTAGGCTGAAAAGCCAGGAGTCACTTGTTTTTAAGGTAAATATTTAACACTAAGTGCTGACAAATAGCACTTAGATGTGAAGTCAAGCTTATTGACATTCACCTTATGTGAGACACATCACCCACCTACATTTCTGACATGCAATCTAGAACTTGTGATTGGTGGGAACCAAATGCTCTCCAGGAAAACAAAAGCTATCTTTGCTTGAAGCATTTAAATTTCATGAAATTACTGTTTAAAAGTTGACAGTATTTTCCTGAAAAGAAGAATGACAATAAACTTGAATAACTAGGACCAAGGTAGATGTTCTGGTTGTCATGTGTTTGTTTTAAATGTGTTTCCTGAATGCAGGTTTCATAACCAGGGCCAAATGTAACACAGCAAGAGATATACATACGTGAAAATTCACACGTAAGTTGCAGATAGATACAGTAAGCTATTAATGATTTTTAATCCCAGAAAAGAGAGAGAGATTGGGGGAGGTATCCTGAAGGAAATCTTATTTTTGTCATATAGAGGTCTCTATCATTTTGGATTTTCAAATCTCTAACAAACATTTGTGTTTAGTTTGCATAATTAAATGGATACATGTTCAAAAATTAAATGGTATTTTAAAGAAACTATTCGATATATTTGTGAGTCTTATCTTACAGTGTTACAATGACTGCTGTGGTTTGAGTATCGTTTCTCCTCCGGGGTTTTATGTGTTTTATCTTGACACTCTGTGGACTTTTTAGAGAAGGGGTCTAGTGGAAGGTTATTAGGTCATTGAAGGTGCTGCCCTCCATAGGTAATTGTCACAGGGCCTCAAATTGTCATGACAAGTGTTATAAGGAAACTGTCATGGTTAATTTTGTCACCTTGACAATCTAGAAATTAACTGGGAAAGGAATCTCCCTGAAGATCATCCATATTAACCTGTCTGTGGAGGCTTGTTGTGAATACCTTAATGTAACCACTCTTTCTTGGCAGAGGCTAAGCTGAGCACTGGTGTGCATGTATTTCTCTCTCTCTCTCTCTCTCTCTCTCTCTCTCTCTCTCTCTCTCTCTCTCTCTCTCTCTCTCTTCTGTTCTTGGTTATGGATAACTAACTGATTCAAGTCCCTGCTATCTTGACTCCCCTTCAGTGATGGACCAAACCCTTAAATTGTAAGCCAAATAAATGCTTAATGCTTACTCCTTCAAAATGCCATTGTTGGGGTATTTTGTCACAGCACCAGGAAAAGAAGCCAATAAAGAATTGAAATCCTAAATTTCTCTCTGGCCTTGACTTCTTCCTACACACACTGCTGCTGTTATAACGCCATGCCTTTCTTCTTTTTAGTATTGTTAGCTCTTTGAGAATTTTTGTATAAGGTGTTTTGATCTTGTTCATGCCCTTTCCCAACTCTTCCCAGATCTACCCTCCTTACCTCTTCCTCCAACTTGGTGTTTTTCTGTTTTGCTTTGTTTTCTGATCAAGATCAATTTGTACTTCCCAAATATTCTTAGTGTCTCTTACAATGAGACATGGTTGACTAATCAGGGCCCGCACTCTTAGAGAAAGCAGACTCTTCCTTTTTAAGCTGATAACAATTGCCAATAGGTTCGCAGCTGTAGGAGGGATTCTCTGCCCAACTCACTTCTCTGTGCTTGGCTTTGGATAGATGCTGCCATCACCACTGTGAGTTCATATGAGCAGCTACCCTGCTGGGTCCAAGAGTGCTGTTTCCTTACAGTCTTTACACTCTTTCTACCCCTTCTTCTGCAATGATCCCTAAGCCTTGGTAGGAAGGAGAGGAGAGTATGGTTACATTTAGGACTGATCATTCTCCAGTGTTTTGTTCTCTGCACATTTGACAGTTGTGGATCTCTATACTAAACGAATCACCATATGTTGCAAATAGAAGCTTCTATCATGAGGGTTGAGAGATTCATTATCTACAGGTATAATTATAAGTCATTAGGAGTTAGTTCAATACTATGTCCTTTTAGTAAAATAATAGTAGTAGATTCTACCCTAGGGCCTATGACCTACCTGTCTAGTCACAGGTTTCATGGCCCAATAACAGTGCCAAATGTAGGTTTCAATTTGTGGAGTGAGAGTTAAATCCAATCAGAAAGCGGTTGGTTACTCCCATAATGTTCATGACACTATTGCATCAGTGAGCCAATCATTATTATAGCTTGCAGGGTTCACAGCTAGGTAATATTAAGGACTACTTTTCTTCTCTGCATTGCATCTTCCAGCACTATAAAAGCTAGCCAGTTGGGATGAAGCTTCCTTTCAGGTCAGTACAAATTTGATTTCCCCATATTCTATGATTCAAGTGTGTGGTGCCTTCAAGAATAGGTTTTTAAGGGCTATGCCATTCAAGCTCTAGAACTCTGAGCTAAATAAGCCAACTTTCCTTGTAAAATTAGCCCATCATGGGTACTTTGTTATACTAATGCCAAAAGATTACAATTCATTCTCTAAACTATGCACTGCAGATTAAAGGCAATCAAAAGCCTTATAAAAAGGTTTTCTTCTTATAAAAAGTGGACTCTTTTCCTATCTTACTAAACAGGCTGCCCCGTGGATTGGTACAAATTTTGCCATCCTCTCTAAGCTCTTAGCAAAACAATGAAAATGCGGTGATAAAGCTGAAAGCATTGGAGGGCTTCAATCAGGCTTGTATTTTAGCTTTTGGTCAACTGTTGGAGTAAAGTGAGACTGGAGAGACTTAGAATTAAACTGAAAAGGTTTGGGAAACATGATTTTCTGCATTCTCCTCACTCTCCTGGTGGAACAGGGGTTTGGGGAAATGTGATGATATTTTGTTTGTGCTCTAACAAATAAAACTTGCCTGGAGATCAGAGTGTGGAACTAGCCACTAGAGGCCAGGCAGTGGTGGCACACACCTTTAATCCCAGCACTTGGCATCTCACGCCTTTGGCCCCAGTACTTGGGAGGCATATGCCTTTAATCTGAGCACTTGGGAGGAGGAAACAGGAAGTGATCTGGCTGGGAAGAAAGAGGAAGTGATAAGGCAGTGTGGAGACAAGAACTTGGTTCTTTCAGTCTGAGGATTCAGTAGAGGTAAGAAGTCTTTCTAATGGCTGCTGCTGTGCTTCTCAGGTCTTTCAACTTTCACCCTGATATCTGATTCCAGGCTTTTATTATGAAGACCAATTAGAATTTGTGCCACAGGGAGGAAATTATAAAGTAGCTCTTGGTCACCTGTAACTCCAATACCCTCTTCTGACCTCCACAGGCATCTGCATGTGTGTAAGTTACACATATGAACACATGCATGCACATGCATATATAGACATAAAAATTAAAAGGAAATCATTAAAGAAAGAGCATCTTCCCTCTATATCTTATGTACATATAACACTGAACAAATAAGCTTTTAAATGGACTGAGGAATTTAATAACAAACCTGTCATTTGTCAACATTTTAAAGGATGGATAGCAGTGCACACTTTTCAGAACTAATATTTGTTATGAAAAATTAGGATATTCTTTGTATTAAATTTTAATGACATTATTCCACAAAATTTAGGGGTTAGTTGAAGTAGCTGAAACTAAGTTAAATATTAATTATGTCATTTGAAATCTTTTTCTGTTTCAATTAGTTCACTTGTAGTGTTGGGGGGGATGGGAAAAAGCTTAGTTTCTCTGAGGAAAATCCTTATTCATCCAAGAATATATTAAGGCAGACACTTTTCTTCATGTGTTTAGTTCATGGTCAAATCCCCAACTGGTCAGGGTTTTATTTTATTCACCCCTACACAACACAAGTGCTTGATGAACCTAAAAAACAAGACTTTTTCAGACTGAGAAAAATCACGACATTAAGATGTTGTTTAACCACATAGCTAGGGAAATTTTCCTTGCTTTCCCTTGGCCTTTCCACACACTCTGCTGGTCCAACCAAACAAGAGGATAGAAAGGCCTTTTCCGTGTTGATGTGAGAAAATTCACGACTCTCAGTGGCTGTGATAACACATCAGGTGGAACTGCAAGGGAAGCAAAACATAGGACAGAGACGGAGCAAACTGTGTTTCAGACCGTTGCAGGGACATGAATTTAAACTTCACCTAAGCAAGCCTTAAAAAGTCATCATGTGGGTCTCAATAGGCTGGTGTGCTTATGAAATGTAACATGCAGCAGAAGCATGACAAAAGATACAAAGAACAGCACCACACATGATGCAAGCAGACAGCCCAGCACAGCACACCCCTTGCATGGTCCTAAGACATCAGGAAATCTGATAACTGAAGTATGGGCCACAGTGGTGTACTTGCTGGAGTGGTCTGGGAAGCTCAATGTCAGCTACTCACAGGCATGCTGAACAGCCATTCCTAGCATAAATGTCTGCTCTGGCATGTGTGCCCTGTGTAGGTGATGAAGTTAAACCTTTTGTTCCATTCTGGGTATTTTTTTTCCCCCTCACCGAAATCAATTCATTACTCCAAACACTTCCAGCCACAGCAAGCCTGAGCTGGCATGTTGATATGCTAATGGAATACCAGGCTTTGCAGAGTTCTCTTCCTATGCCAACCTACAGGTGCCTGGATTGCTTCATCTCTGCTAAATCCGACATTTGTGTGGTTTCGGGGTCAGGGAGAATTACAGAAAGGGGAATTTGCAAGATAAGCTTTACTCTTTACAGTCACTAGCTATTTACGATATTCACTTTTACCCAACAGTCACACATGCCTTTCAGATATGATTCTCAGAGAAAACAAAACACAGTAAATGCGGGGGTGTGTATATTTAGCTATAGAAACCCTGCAGCCACTTTTGCAGAATATTTGTAAAAACAATCTTACGGATAAAATTTCTTCATAATTGGAACAATGACTAATTTATTACATCTCTTAAATTTCTCTTTTCATCATCTTTTACTTACATCAGAACTCACCCTCCCCTGCTCTCATTGTATGGACAAAGGGGTCATAACAACAGTAACATTTCAGGCACTTCAAGAAAGTGCGTATCTTACCCCTTTCAAAATTTCCCCAAGTAGCTGACTGATTTGAGATACCACCATGAATGAGTTGCCTCATTTAACATTCATTCCCTGCTAAAATGTAAAGTTTAAAATAAGTATCAACTAAGCATCTTAAATTTAATATAAACAAGTTTATTAAAATGGATCCTCAAGAGCAAGAGAAAAGTAGAGCACAGAAGAGATGTGTGTAAAATATTGCACATTGTATCACACCACTGAGGCAATCCCAATGATAGTGTGGTACCCAGGAACCTGCTCTTGGCTTTCCACAGGGGGAGTTTCATTAGGCACTTCCTGGTAAACAGGAAGACAAACAGGACCAGTGTAAATGATGTTCACCTCAAATGCAGTGTTAATTAATCTGCCCTTAAGGTGACCTGCCAGGAAACAACTACTCAGCATCTCATATATAACGGGGTGTCCACGTGCTTAAAATTATGGGATGTACATCCCTCTCATATGCAAGTCATCCCACTCTAAAGCAGTCTATATGTCAATCAAGGTAAGGTCCTATCCCATTCCTACTTCTGAGGATTGGTTCTTCTTTCGCCTAAACTCATAAAAGGAGCCTAATGCCCCCACCAAAAAACCCTCAGAGCTCATGAACCACATGCCTCATGGACCTCTGCTCCCATTCTGCGGCATGTGCTCTATGCTTTCCTTCTCACTGTCGGTAAACCTATCCTTTTAGTACTACTACTATTGTGTGTGTCCTGTCCAATTCATTGTTGAAGACACAAAGAACAGATCATTGCAACCACTGATGCCTGGAGCCCTGGGAGAGGAGAAGAATATTATATATGGATAAGTCATAATATCACATAAGTTCTCAGGTTGTGGGCAGTTTTTCTATGATCAAAAATGCTCTTTGTTCTTACACTGTAATGATATTTATAATCAGATTATGAATGTCCCTAAAGATTCTGCAGGCTTCAGGATTGGGTTAGTAGACTCTCCTAGAATTCAACAGGAGAGCTCTTGCTCTGAAGATATCTATTTATGTATTTGTCTATCTATCTTCTATTATCTTACATATGCATATGTATATAAACACACACACACACACATACACACACACACACACACACACACACACACACACATTTCTATCCTTCAGTGTTTTGAAAACATCAAAGCACACACCCAGCAATGCCAGTGAACTGTGATCATACACACAAGACCTACAAAATGCAAGTTTAAAATTCCCCTTCCAACATCCTCAAACACAGCAATAGTTAAGTATTCAGATTTATTTTAGGAATTTCAAGATATAATACAGTACAGACGCCAGATGCAGACACTGTTACCAGTGGGCTCTGGAGTGAGACTTATTATGTTTTATTTCTACAATAAATACAGTAACATTTGCACAAATTTTGATTTACAAATGTAAAACTGATGGTAAATACCCCCACAAGGGTTCAATTTATATTTTTCCACAAAATAAGTTTGCAGCAATTCTAGCTGTTTTTTGATTTAGGGCTCAAAAGCAAAGGAGATTTGACTATAAATGTTTCATTTTCAGTCTTACACTGGGATGATTGACAGTTGCTGCAGAGGTATTTTCTCTAGCAAAAGTTCCTGGTTTATAACACATGTGTCAAAAGTTTCCATTTGGAGAGGAAGTAGTATGAACAGATGATGTATAAGTGAGTAGTGTCTCTCTTGGGACGCCAGGATATGCCACCCCTAGAAGTATTCCCTCGTCATCTCTCAAGACTGCTATTTGGAGACACTGCAGGCAGATTTAATTCTGTAAGGATGTCCTTTTGCAATTGAAATTTACAAGTTTAATGGAAATCTAGTGAAGCAAATGCCAAGCAGTTGTAAACAGGCTGTATTGTCCTATAGTTCCCCTTCTGACTAGAAAAGATCCTTTCCAATGAAGATGAAATAGGAGGTCTTGTACTTCACCCAGTCAGAGATTACCAAAGGTGGCTTTTCCCCCAAACACTTCACTGTGTGGCAAAACAGCCCAGGCAGCTGTGCACATGCCTTCCATTTGCTCTGGCCACCTCACTTTCTCCCAGAAGCCCAAGCCCCTCCCTATCTCTTTCTTCAGCTGTACAATCTGCAGTCTGTGACTCCTCCCGGTCTTCATATTTACAGTATGCCTCCTATATTCCCACATGTTAATACACTGCTATGTGTTGTCCCATTAATCCAGGTGGTTTTGGTTTACTTCATAAACTAAAATCCTCACAGCACCAGAAGGGAAGGGGTATCTTAAATCTTCTCTCCATCTTAAGTTACAGTCCTGGACCCCTACACTTGCCAAAGCCCAAGTGACAGGCTGGGAGACCAGCTTCCTCCTGCTGCTCCCCTCTTGTCAATCACTTAGGGAGAGCAGCACTGATGAGTTTGGATCCCACCATCACTCAAGTGTGGTGTGGAAAGGAAATTAGAGATGCCACTGGCTTGCTCCCCTCTCCCAGCACACTAATTGCTTTCAAGATCCTGCCTCTCCACACCGAGCTGTAGGTTTGCTCTTCCCAGCTGTCTACAGACATCATCTTTTTAACACAGAACCTTAGGAAGAGAATTAGAATGTTGCCCATGCTCCCTTCCATTCAACCTTCTACTCAGCACAATTATTCCGTTTCATCTGATTAACAGTGGGGTTGTGCTTTTCAAACTTCCTGCACATCTCCAGCCCTGCATCCTTAATTTCCTTCTTGATGCTTCTGCGTAGATAATGCACTCTCATTTCAAACAGAATGGGAGCTTTGGAAAATTGGCTTCCCTCCAGTCTTCTCTCTTCCACTGCCAAGTAGACTCAAAACCCTAGAGGCATCTATAACTCTGATACTTAATTTGCCACCATTACAGAGGCTGTGAATAAGGTCTGCCAGCTCTTTGCACAGAATGACACACCTCCTTTCTCTTCCAGACAGTTCTTAAACTCAAACCCTCCCAGGCTCATCCCTAATCTACTGTGGTGCTCTTGAAAGACTGAAGATGTAATAAACCCAAGCCAGGCATGGTAGAAGATGATGTGTTTACAGAAGCATCTTCCCTAGTTTATCCTTGCTGCTCTTACAAAGTATGGTACTAGCAAGTACTAGGAAAAACATGGACCTTTCATTTGTTATAAATCCTCACTTGTTTTTCCTTTTCTACCTTTCGATCCCATACCATGACTTCTGTACAGATGTTACTTTACTCTACTGCTCTCAATTCACTGCACTAACCTGTCAGCACCCCCAACGCCTCTTCCAGTCACATTGACTGAGATGTGACTTCATTCATTCAAAGTCTACCTTTATCGTTTGTCTAGGAAGGTTTAACCTAGGGCTACAATAATTACAGAATAAATTTCTGAGCATCCTCAAATATCTACTGTCCCTTTTTCCTTCCATAACAATAATTAAATTGAGTATGCATGAGATTAATTATTTCTACAGAGAAAGCTCTGTGTTCTGAGTTCTGACATTAGCAAACCACACCCAAATTTAGTATACAAACTGAAACTGAGCTTAGGTGTATATGTTGTAATAAATATCCAAGTTTCGCTCATGGAAATCCACCTGAGCAACTTAAGCACAAATAAAGCAAACACTACATATAGACAGCTGTGTGGTTTCTCTGCTTTGCTCCTGGGTTTGGTGCATAGAAGAAGCTCTCCTTCTAATGCAGCTGGGTAGGGCTCTGTGAACCACTTCTCGTTCTGAGTGTTGTCCATTCATGTATCATTCTTTGCACAGTTAAACTCTTTCCGTTTTAACTCGTCTAAAGCACTTAACAACCAGAACTCCTGTATTTCTGTGGGGCATAGGAAGACCCAAAAGAAAGACTACCGATGTCATTAGCAGGTAGGTTGGACCAGTGGCATATGACTGACTGTGAATAGGTCATCCTCTGGGCTGCATAAGTTAGGAAAGGTGCAACTTATTTAGGGACATGTGGGTGAGAATAAAAACCATTAAAGCATCACTCTCATACTCTCTGTTCTAATGGAACAACACAGCAAGAACTGTCTACAAAACTGATGCTTTTGCAGAATGGTATAGCCATAAGAACTTACATAAGAGAAATAAATTCTATGTTGTTTAACATAGGTATCCTCATAGAATTGTATACTTCCACCACAGTAGCCAAATCTATAGCCCAACATTCTTACATAAGTATCTGTATTTTGCAACTTCTGATAGACAAATAGAATTGTTAGATACCATGATATTTATACACATCTTCTTCATCCAATCTGAAGGGAGACCATGACTGCAGTATACGTGTCCTCTGGATTTGACATAACCATTGGTATTATGAGACAGAGCAGCTCTGGTGGCCTAAAGAGGACTGTGGCCCACAGGTATAGCAATGAAATAAGCAGAATGATACAGATGATAATTTGCTCTAACATAATGGTAATGAATCTTTTAAAATATATTTTATATTGTTATTAATTTTTTAGATATTGGATATTTAGATTTGGTATTTTGACTGAGCATGCCTGGTGCCCTTGGAGGTATCTGATCCCCCAGGACTGGGGTTACAGACAGCTGTGAACCACCATGTGAGTGCTGAGAATCAAACCCAGGTCCTCTGAAAGAATAACCAGTGCTTTTAACCACTAAGCTATCTCCCCATCCCAGCAATGAAAATCTGCACATGTTTTTTTTATATCAGTCTCTTCCCTGATCCAATCACTCTGTACTGAGCAAAACAGTGGCTTTTCAAGTTGTGTTCTGCCCTGGGAAAGTCTCTTTTAAAAGCAGATTTTGGTTGCATTTTGAGGATGGAGGATGACTCTGAACTGAGTGGACATATGAAAAGCAGCATCTGTCTGGCACCACTCATGTGAGGCAGACTGATAAATGACTTATTCCTCAAAGTAGAAAGGGACTGTAGGAACACATCAGTGTATTACAATCCTATCAGGAAAAGCAGGCCTGAGAACTTATAAAGCACATCAGACCAAGGAAAGGGCTCCTCATCTAGACTCTGTAAAGAGTTAGAGTGTGCCAAGGGACTAACAGGCATTGAATTCCCAACTTGTCTTCCAGGAATTTCAGCTCAGCTAAATACCAGTATTGGCACAGCCTACTCTAATTGCTATTGCCTGTATTCACCCATCTAGACTGCTCATCCATCCAGGTGCTTATTCATTCATCTGGACTCAGTCCTACCCATTCTCATTTGTCCCTACAGTTGGACTCAGCTCTGCAGATCAACCTGAGCCTGGAGCTGCAACAGCCTTACCAGAAGGTCTCTGGCTGGTTTTATCCCCACAACACTAGATAAATATTTACATCATTTTATCAATTTCCCTGCTTCACAGGCCTTGAAACTCCTTGCCTACTTTAGCTTTTACAGCCATTCTTTAACCTAAGCAGACAGACAGAAAGATATATAGCTGATAGATGATGATGATGATAGATAGATGATAGATAGATAGATAGATGAAAAATGATAGAGATCTATTTACTATATATGTACTGAATAAGCTAAACAGTAATTAAGATTAAGATTAGAATAAAAGAACCTGTGTTCATGTTGGGTTATCAAGGAAAGCAGGACCACCTGGAAAATTGTTTTCAATGAAACCAGCCTAGTATGTGAGATTTTTGATATTCAAGAAATTCCGCCATCTTGGGAAAACACAAGCATATTTATGTATGTTTCTACCATAGCACATTCATGATAATTTCCTTGTAGAAGGACAAGTCATAAGACCCTCACTTGAGTTTCCTAGTGTCAGGCTTCAGATGACTCTGTAAGAGATGGAAGGTTGGCTAGGGATAGAGACTTTTCAGTGGTATAACTCCCTTGAGTCTCTTGTGTTCCCTGAAGTAACCCAAATAAGTTCATTGCCAAGCTGGACCTTGAGGAGTCTTTCTTTTGTCCTTTTTATATACAACTACCTCCAATACAAACCCTCCTATACATACACAACTATACATATTCACTATTTGAATAATGAATAAACACAACAAACCATTTCATATAGCATGTTTACAAGATTCAAAAATCCTCTAAATTCCAAAAATATTTAAAAGAATTTTTCTTGAAAAAAATCTGAAACTGTCTAACTCTTCCCTGACACATTACACAAAAAAATACATATAATTTAATTTGTGTTTATGAATAAGAAAAAAATTATTAATATTTATTTTACATTATTTTATCTCATTAACAACTAAAAAATGAGTTCTCAAATATGAGTATAGGAAGCCTTGTGAAAGATGTTTATAATTCTTCTTATTCTCTAGTTTATTGAAAATACAATAAACAAATAAAAATTGTATTTATGATGAGCAACAGGTTTTAGATAGACAGACAGATAGATAGATAGATAGATAGACAGACAGACAGATAGATAGATAGATAGATAAACAGATAGATGGATGATAGATAGATGGACAGATAGATGATAGATAAACAGATGGGTGGATAGACAGATGACAGATGGATGGATAGATAGATAGATAGATAGATAGATAGATAGATGATAGATAAACAGATGGATGGATAGAGAAAGAGAGATGATAGATAAACAGATGGATGGATAGATAGATGGACAGATAGATGATAGATAAACAGATGGGTAGATAGACAGATGATAGATGAATAGATAGATGATAGATAGATGACAGAGAGAGAGAAAGAAAGAGACAGATAGATGGATAACAAATCTGTTTTAGTGTTGGAGCCATGATATTTTGATTCTTATAGCATATGGTGAACATAGACATGAAAAATTCCCAGTACAATACTAGAAAGCTGAACTCAACAGTATATGAAAATAGTCATCCCCCATAACCAAATAAGATTTATCTCTATAATGGGAAGATATTTCAACAGACATAAATTCACAAATGGGATACACAATATCAGCAGAACAAAGACTAGAAATCCCATTATCATCTCAGTAAATACAAAACATATATTTGGCAAATTTAATATTCCATCAGTGCATTATGTACAAGGAATGTAACAATGATACAATGTTAAAGTAACAATGCTAGTGACAGACCCACAGCTAGTATAGTAAACAAAAATAAAAATGGAATCTTTTCCTCTAAGACTAAGAACTAGACTAGCCTCTCTTATAACATCTATTCAAAACAGTAAGATCAATTAGGCAAGAAAAATATATAAAATTCTTCAAAATTGGAGAGAAATAAGTAGACATATCTGTTGAGTTTTGCCCAACTATGCATGTCTGAGAAATGTGGGATCTGAGGACCTGAAAGAATGAAGTGGACCATGGTCTAATGCTGTAAACAACCTTATTTCAGTTTCAGGGAACTTTTATACACAAATATAACAAAGGAAGCAATGATTTTGTTTGAGTTCAGAAAAACATGATCAAAAACATGTAAATAAATGTCAGTAAGAACATACCAAATATTAATGGAGCAGGCCTTTCCAGAACTTTCTCAGAACAGACCAATTTAAACACAATTGCCTGGCAGGTACCATAGATTATATCTGAGAAAGCACAAAACCAAGGTAGAAGGCCACATCAAGGTCCAGGTACACTGAGGATAGCACTCAGCATAGCCTTTCACCAGATTCGGTAGCTGTGATCTGACATTCAGCAAGAGTGAACATGTCTTATAAATTGAATATAAATGTTTAACACAGGAAGCATGGAATCATGTTCAAGAAGATTCCAGGGAACTAAACGCACCTGAGGTAAAGGCCCTCTGCCTTTTTTCCTGGAGCCTCTCCCATAGTTCCCCCAAAGCATTGTTCACTATGCATCATTTTTTGACCATGTTCCAACACTTATCTTTGACTATATTATTCTTTTATAACTCAGTGCAGTTAAAATAATGAAATTTAGATAAATAATCATACATATCATTTCTATATACCAACAATGACCTATGAGGGGGAAATCAAAATTCCATTAACAACAGCATAAAAATATAAAGTAAAATAAAATGAGATAAATTCATTAAAGGAGATGACAGATATGCATAATTAAAACTACAAGACATTGATGAGAGAAAAATGTAAGTCACAAATGGAAAAGCTGTCCTGAGTTAGTTGATTAGAAGGATGATTATTGCAAATATCACCATGCTATTTGAAATCATCTACAGACTTAAAACAGGCTCTACTACATTTCCAATGGCAAATTTTCAATGGTATTAACTCAGTCCTATAGTTTGTACACAACCACAAAATTTCAAATAGCTAAAACAATGTCAAGCAAAAGGGCACAGGTGGTATTGAAGGAAGAAAAGGGAAGGGGAGAAATTACATAATTATATTTTAATTAAAAATTTTTTAAATATTAAGAAAAAAGACTAAGTGGAAGGTAGCATACTACTTAATTTCAAAACACAACACGACACCTTTTAAATACATGTATGGGTGATGCCTATTTAGCTCATCATGTTGAGAGCACTTGCTCTGTGGGAGTATATAGGAATACTCTACACTGTTGAGCGGTATGAACAATATTTTCTTTTGTGCTGTTAGGCTGCCATTTCCTGCATGCCAATACTATATTTTTTCACAGGTCTTTACTTATGAGTTATACTGTTTCTGGTATTCTTCTGTGAACTTGAATATCAAGTATTTGGGCTTCCCACAGTTATGGGCATAAGAATTTGAAACCCTAAGATTACTGAATTCAGGGTTCTATTATATGCCCTGGGCACAAAGATCTCCAAGCCAACAGAGTCAACAATTATAAAGACAGCCACAAAAGTTTGTGGTTCATTAAAGGAGTGTTGCTTACACTTAAGCCACCTTGTGATGTGTCTATATATATTCTGCATATGGGAAACAGAATATACTTTGGTCAATGGTAATAATTATTGAATTGACTACCTAGGGTACAGGCTAGACTTTACAGGCTCAGGGTCAGCATCTTCTGTTAGGTGTATATTATGCAAGTCAAGCTAAACAAAAGCAAGCCCAGGTATTAAATCTACTGGTGACCCTGGGAATAAAAAGATTGGGAATTTGTAACAGATTATTGTGTAAGCCTAGTTTGCTATCAATGAAAGGCAGAACTCTACTGGGACAAATGAACACAAGCCCTGGAATGTCACTTTACAGCTAGTAGTCATGAGGGGGAAGCAACTTACAGGAACAACCATACACGACTTCCATCAGTTCTCTGCCTCCCTGTCATAGCTGGTGGCAAAACCTTCGTCTCATGGACTCATGGGACATTATATTGTTCTGGCCCTCTCATAACATCACATTAATAGGATTTACAGAACAGTAGGCAGGAGATACTCTAGTTATCTTGAGGTGACATCTGGGTGCCATAACCCAAGAGATAATTTTAAGGTCATGACAATACTTGCCATCTTAGTCTTACACACTTACCAATATACTAAAGTCCCTGAAGGTCTAGGAGCAATACACTTCACTGGCTATTTTATTGTCTATCCTACATTTCTACATCTATGTCAGAAATATGTGGAGCTATTGTCTGTTAGAAATCATATGTGAAGACTGGAGAGATGGTTCCGTGGGTACGATCACTTCCCATGAAATCATGAGGATCTGAGTTTGGATCCCAGGACCCACATAAAAACCCAGGGGTTTCAGGGATGGGTAGGCACATGGGCCTGTAACCCCATTGCTGACAGGCAGCTGTGGGAGGATTGCTGGGGCTTGCTGAGCACCAGCATAGCTCCAGAATCAGTACGAGACTGTCTCAAAGCTATAAGGGGGAAAATAGTAGAGCAGGCCATTCTCTTCTGGTCTCTAATCCCATGCACACAGGTACAAATCAGCACATACGGTACACTTACACACACATACAACACACAGACATGAGATCACACATGACTTATTAAACATGATGTACAACTTCCCCGCGTTAACCCAGAAGGCTGAACATGGAAAAGCCTAGAGCAGTCAACCTTTTTAGTGCTGCAAACTTTTGCTCAGGTTGTGGTGACCACCCCCCTCAACCATAAAATTATTTCATTTCTACTTCATAACTGTAGTTTTGTCTTGCTATTATTATGAATCATAATATAAATAGCTGATATGCAAGATATCTGATCTATGACCCCCAAAGGGTTGCAACCCTCAGGTTGAGAACTGCTGGCCTACAGCAAGGCAAAGCTACTTGGCATCAGAAGACCTGCTAGCTGTTTCTTAGGGCCATCAAGTTCCAATGTGCTCCAAGTCTCCACCTCAGGTGGGAATCCTGTGGAAAACCCAGTGGACAGCTAGAGGAACCACAGCTGTGGTGTCTGAGTTTTGAAGCCAAATTACACTCTTATCAGTAAACCTTTTACAAAATAACTGTGGGCCACTGTCTGTCCTACAGAGGTCAAGCACAGGCCATGGGCTGTGAGTGACTTAGCTTCTGGAGCTACTGGTGCCTTAATGCACAGAACTGAATGCCCAGGCTGCTCATATGCAAGAGAAGAGATATGTGTAAGATTGGGCAGTAGGAAAAGCAGGCCTGAAAACTTACTGAACCAGACCAAGGAAAGGGGTCCTCACCTAGATAAAGAGATGGGCACCCAACAAAGCAATAAGCTGGCCCCACCGACCTGTCACCTGACCATCCAGTATGGGGGAAGACCAAGTACACCCCATGAACCAAGGGATCCATGTCCCACCACGCCTGCCACAAACTGTCTTTTCCTCAGTTCATGTATAAGACCTTGGAGGAAACTCTCTGATTAGGAAGACAATCACTGAAAATATGTGTACAGAGGTACATTATTGAATGTTTACACCAGTGGGAGGTATATAGCTGCAATAATAGCCCCAATTAGGAGTACCCTAGTGATAGTGGGAAAGGAGCAATCCCAGAGGGCGGAGCTTATTTTAAAATCATTTGTTATTACAGATATAATTCCCATACATTTACATTCCATGATGTTAAGGTTGTAAAGTGGATATGTGCACAGTCAGCATCCAAAGAAAAGAGTGTGTCCATCCCTGTCGGCATTCCTCATGTTTTATAGTCCCTTCCCCCACACTCAACCCATCATCTCAGAGAACCAGTGATATGAGCATTACCAACTTAGATTACCTTTCCCCATTTCACTACTGCATATAAAGGAAATTCACTATACTTTCCATCCTGCCTATTTTATCTTGCTCCACATGTCTGTACAGTTCACTTACTTTGTAAATGAATCAGCAGTGCATTTGTGTTAGTCATATTTCATGCTACATACACACAGATGTCATAATGCATCGATCTGCCTGTTCGTTCCTATGAAACATATCATGAAATTCTTGAAAATTTACATTCAAATCATTTACTGACATGTGTTTTCATATGTCTCTGATAAATGCTTAGAGAAATAATTAGGCCAGAATCTAAGCATAGCTTTAACATAAGGGAAAGTAAAATTGGTGAGCTGATGTTCAAATACAGGTTTTAGCCCAATGATTCTGAAATATTAAATAAAATACATAGTTATATTTATTATTATAAATAAAGGATTTAGGGGAAAAAGATAAAAATTAGCCTAAAGTGTCAGAAGACTGATTCTTACTGGCTGATCATTCATTGCAAGACTCCCACTAAAGGGAACATTCCTAACAAACAAATGGATAAAAGTGGTCTCTTCCTACAAGCATTCCAGGGCTTACTAAAATGCTTAAAACTTGTCATCTATGTAGCATTTTAACATATGTAGATTCAGAACATGATACATACATGATAATAGCATAACTACAAAAAAAAAAAAAAACCCACAAGCTGTAGTGCCAGTCTGACCCTTTGTACAATTAAGCATGATTTTTAAGTAGTTAAACCCAATATTCTATTAATGTGTATGTGTGTGTGTGTGTGTGTGTGTGTGTGTGTGTGTACATGTGAGTGCATGTTTCTGTAGGGCTTCACATGTGTGAGCATGCATGCATTAGCCAGAGATCAAGACCTGCTGTCATACCTCTGGAGCTGTCTATTGTTTCCTGAGACAGGTTCTCATTGGCCAAGAGCTTACTCAGTAGGCTACCAGCAAGCAAGGGATCTGTTTTTGACTCCCCGGAGCAGTGGTTTCATGAATGCATCATCATGTCCACCTTTTTCAAATGGTTTTGAAGATCAAAATGAGGTCCTCATGCCTGCAGGGAAAGCATATTATCAATTGTGCTGCCTCCCAGTACCTGATATTCAATTTAAAATGGAAAATCAGACATGGTATTCTATTGAGACATTTCCCACTTTTAGCATTGGTGAATCAGAACTTCCATAATATTAGCATTTGTTTTCACATGAAAAGTAAATTTGCAACTTCAAGTTGCATTTTAGTTGCTTAGGAAAATAGTGAATATGCATATTAAGTTATAGTTGTAAATAGTAAATAACTTACTTTTCAACTACTGATTTTCCTAGACTATTTATATCATCAATGATTAACAATCTAAATATAAGCAGAATTTGCTTATTGTGTTAAAATAATTTTTAAAAAACAAAAAAAAAAATGCCTTTCCAACTTTTTACACAATGTAAGGAGTTATTTCCGTAGTTTAGATATTTTTCTGACTTCCTATCCTGTGATTCAAGCCTATAAAAACTTTTATTACTCTGAGCTGTCCTAGAGTATCATGCATGAAACACCTACCAGTTCTTTGTTCTGTAACAGAAACCCTCATATATATGCACAGTATTTACATAGTTGTGTCTGCTTTGCAAAGCAGTTTTTTGTTTGTTTGTTTGTTTGTTTGTTTGTTTGTTTGGTTTGGTTTGGGGTTTGGGTTTTTTGAGACAGGGTTTCTCTGTGTAGCTTTGCAACTTTCCTAGAACTCACTTTGGAGACCATGCTGGCCTCAAACTCACAAAGGTCCACCTGGCTCTGCCTCCCGAGTGCTGGGATTAAAGGCATGCACCACCACTGCCTGGCACAAAGCAGTTTTTTAACTAAGCAAATTATAATTTGGGGGAAGTAGGTTCTAAAGTACCAAAGCAATGCACTGGGTAATTCACACTCACTATTACTTAACAATACAAGGATTTACAAACATTGCCTCATACCTGAAACTCTTCATTGATAGCAGATCAATAAGAATGAATATTCCTTGATTCAACTCTACAAATAATAATTGGATTTAACCATTCAACAAACAACTCACCACTTTAAATATAGATAGGCTGTGATGAGAAGCTTACTTCAATATTAAAATTCTCAGTTGACTGTTATGGAGGACATATATTGTACATGATACAAATAGCAATACTATTTCAGGAATGGTTGGGTCATAGTAATCCTGTGCAGAAAAACCTATCAACCTGAGAAACATGTTTTTAAAAATCTGAGTTCTTGGATATTTTTTTCAACTAGTAGGTTAGTGTGCAGTGTTACCTTGTCTCTAACCTATGACTCTCAAGCTACATGCATCCTAGGATAAACGAATTCAGCCCACTGCATTTGTAGATGGTATCATCACATTACAATGTAAAATGTCTAGACTCCTCTGATGAGATTTCAAATGAAAGAAATGATTGATTTAGGCAAATCAGAATCTATCCATGAGTCAGGGTGGGAATGAAGTGGACTCTGAAGCAGCGAATCAAGTGAACTAGGTAAGTTCATCTGCTGGCCTTGATCACTTGACTCCAAACATGTTCTCTTTCTATCACACATTATTTTTAACCTCCTGGTATGTCCCCATGTGCAATGGCCCACAGAGGGAAACATTAACAAATTGTCTCAGGCTAAGTATTTGTTTTCATGTTTCAGAACGTTATTTCGAGCTACCTTTGGGGATACAATCCAATATTCTTTCCAGGAAGTGTCTGAACCAAGGTTCCAGTGAATTTGCAACAGTTCTTTGTGCAGATCCCTTTCCCAGAATTTATCAAACATGCACTCAGAACATGGAGTCATTCTGAAAACTGGTCTGCATATATTAACTTTCTAGTTGTTTACTATATAAATTTTAAAAGAGCTTGGGTTTTTTCTTGTCAAAAGTAGACATAATTACTGGGGAAAATATAGAAGATGTTATCCTAACTGTGGCCACTTGCCAGACTTAATAAGTGATTCAACAGTCTCCATTTTCTCTGCAAAACTTGTGTCCAGGAGATAGAGAGAAGATGCAGAATCCTGTGTGGCTGAGGAGCCCATCCCAGGTATCTGTAGCATTTCTTCTCCTGGGTTGATTTGTATGCCAGAATGGCTACCAGGATACAGATAAGATTATTTATTCATAAGCCTGCTTATGCCATTTGTACCTATTAATATGTTTATAAAAAGTAATTAAATGTCACGTAAACTACAAAAATATGAGTGTGAAAGAAAAGACAGCTATTGAGTCTGTAAAAGTAATTTGGATTCTTTGGAAAGACTTGATAAAGGTAATGAAATTTGCTGTTGAATTGGGTATGGGTATAATAAATTTTAACCATAATTCTCTGGACTCAAACCATTTTCAAATATCTTTAAAAACCCTTGCTGAAGAATCCAAAATTGTCAGAAGGGGGATTATAAAAAATTAAATTAAAGCAAAGCATTCAAAAAATGCACTTCAAAGAGCTTGAAAATAATCAACACCAATGAGAGGGCTCAGCCAGTAAAGGTGCTTGCAGCCAAGCTCAGCAACCTGAGTTCGATCCCTGGGGCACACATTATAAAATGAAAGAACTTATTCCCTCAAATTATCATCTAATCTCCATACACCTGCATACCCCCCACATACATACATACACACACAAAAATGAAATAATCAAGGAATGAATGAGTAAATATAAATAAAAAATATCAGGCAAACAAAAGAAAATGAGTGACCGTTTATTTACTGGTTGAAAGTTTAAATAAAATACTCAAAGTATAAAAATATTCTCTTTACTTTTTATTTGACAGTGTTTAAATTAACTGGTAAACTAACTAGTCATAATCATGCTTAACAGTCATCCCTAATTCTGCAGCAACCGTGTTAATCTGGGAGTTTAACAGTAAGACAAATGTGCTCTCCTCATTTCCCTTCTGTCTATTTTGCATGGTCCAGGCTTAGTGGGTACTATGTGTGCAAAAGTTTAGCTCTCTTATATATTGACAACATAACAGCATTTTTAACATATGCCAGTCAAATTTTATTCTAAAATATTTTTCAAAATTTATTTTACTTATATAATGTCTCATTATAATAAAATATTTTATATCCATTTAGTGTCCAACTCAGGATAATTTTTACTACTTTTATAAACTTATAGTTTAAAAAAGTTTAATCCAGATATAAAACAAAACTACTATCCTAAAAAAGCTCCCTCATGTCTCCTTTCTAGTCCATTTCCCTCACTGATCCCTCATGGGCATCAACTTATGATTTTTATAACCAAAGGATACCATTACTTACATGTAGATTCCATGTAAGTTGAGTCATGTAATGTATACTTTTTTTGTGTCTTGCTTCTTTGGCTCAATCTGATATTTTAATAATTCATTCATGTTTTTGATCATCCATAGTATCTTTTTATCAAATAGCATTTCATCATATTAATATGCTACAGTTCCTTTAACATAACCCTGTAGATGATACTCAGACAGTTTTCAGATTTTTAAGATGCTATGAACCTTCTGTACAAGTCCTTCTGTGGATGTACATTTCTAGGTCCTTAGATGAACACATACTTCATTTTCTAAGAATCTACCTATTTCTCAAGTGCCCACATGATTTCATATCCAGCCTGTAACATGAATCTTAAAAGATGTTATAATAAAAATCCCAGAGCCAGACATTGGGGTGAAAGCTGAATGATCAGAGAAGCAGAACAGACAGCTACTACTTCTTACCTCTATGAAATCCTCAGCCTCAAGAGAGCGAGTTCCTGTTTCTTCACACCTTATATACCTTTCTGGGTTCTGCCATATTACTTTCTGGGATTAAAGGTGTGTGCCACCACTGCCTAACCTCTATGTCTGATTTAGTGGCTGGCTCTGTCCTCTGATCCCAAGGTAAGCTTTGTTGTGGTACACACTATATTACCACACCAGCCAGCATGGTAAGAGTTCCAGTCACTTCAGGACCCCCTAACATTGAATATTCTCAGTACTTTTTGTTTTACTCACAGCGGGAGGTGTGAAATCATCTCCCGGCTTTTATTTGTACCCCACAGATAAGGACTGAAGACCATCCTTTCTTGATGTTCTCTGGATATTCTTTCAATTGTTGAGTGTATTCTATGGTACATACATGCTATATGTACCTTTTCTGTTAACCTACTCAGCTTTCCTGCCTCATCTAATTCTGATCTAATGCTCCCATCTTCTTCCAGAGAAGCAACTCCACATTGTCTTTAGTAAAATATCACTTGGTTTTTCTCAAGGTCTTCCCTATTTCCCTTTTACTCGCTTATCTTTCTTGTGTGTGTGTGTGTGTGTGTGTGTGTGTGTGTGTGTGTGTGTGTGTGTGTGTGTGTGTGTGTGTGTGTGTATGTATGTGTATGTCTCCTTCCCAGGACAAACTGGATAAATGAGCATCATAAATTTAGCTACTTGCAGAAATACAGAAAAGGGTTCTTTTTGGTTCTCGGTTTTGAGTCATATTTACTTTATTTTATTTTAAAGAAATTTTCTACCCACCCTACATACCACCCACAGATCCCACCTCCTCCCTCCTCTCAGCCCTCCCTCCCAAGCCACCACCCATCACCACATTCCCCAAATCAAGGTCTCCCATGGGGAGTCAGCAGAGCCAGGCACACCGAGCCTAGGCAGGTCCAAGCCCCTCCCCACTGCACCAAGTCTGCACAAGGTGCCACACCACGGGCACTGGGCTCCCAAAAGCCTGCCCATGAATCAGGAATGGATCCTAATCCCCCCAACCTGGGTGTCCCCCAAACAGTTCAAGCTAAACAACTGTCTCCCATATCTAGAGGGCCTAGTCCAGTCCCAGGGGGGCTCCACAGCCACTAGTCCACAGTTTTCCACCAGTGTGGCCAGTCATCTCTGCAAGTCTTCCCATCATGACATCCCCTGCCTGCAGAATCCCTCCTCTTTCCCATTGACTGGATTCCCGGAGCTTAGCCTGGCACCTGGCTGCAGATCCCTGCATCGACCTCCACCACTCACTGGATAAATGCTCTATGATGAGAGTTAGGGTATTCACTAGACCGGTCACCAGAGTAGACTAGTCCAGGCACCCCCTTGATCACTGCCAGCAGTCCAAGGTGGGGTCATCCCTGTGGATTCCTGAGAGCTTCGCGGGCACCCTGCCTCTTCCCACTCCCATGATATCTTCATCTATCACTGTATCTCCTTCCCTGCTATCCCACTCCATCCCCGCTCCAGCTCAACCCTCCCATTTCCCTATGTTCTCATCCCCCATTCCTTGCCCTCCACCCCCACCCCAAGCCCACTCATGCAGATCCCCTCCACTTCTACTTCACTGGGTGATCCCTGTGTCCCTCCCAGGGTCAGTGACCCCAAAAATTCACCAGGGAACTCCTACAGCTGATAAACTCCTTCAATAAGGTGACAGGATACAAGATTAACTCAAAAAAATCAATAGCCCTCCTATACACAAATGGTAAATGGGCTGAGAAAGAAATCAGAGAAACATCACCCTTTACAATAGCCACAATAATATAAAATACCTTGGGGTAACTCTAACTAAGCAAGTGAAAGACCTGTATGATATGAACTTTAAGTCTCTGAAGAAATAAATTGAAGAAGATATCAGAAAATGGAAGGCTATCCCATGTTCATGGATAGGTAGAATTAACACAGTAAAAATGGCACTCTTCTCAAAATCAATCTACATATTCAATGCAATTCCCATCAAAATCCCAACACAATTCTTCACAGACCTGGAAAGAACAATACTCAACTTCATATGGAAAACAAAAAAGCCCAGGATACCTAAAAGAATCCTGTACAATAAATCAACCTCTGGAAGCATCACCATCCCTGACTTCAAGCTCTACTATAGAACTACAGTAATAAAAACAGCTTGGTACTGGCATAAAAACCGACATGTGGACCAATGGAATCATATTTATTTTAAATCTTGGCAGAAAAAAACAGGTTTAGGAGTCTGACTATCTGTTACTGCTTTCTTACACATATTTAACGATGATACTTTAAGCAGTGGTTCTCAACCTTCTTAATGCTGCCACCTTTTAATACAGTTAGTTCCTCATGTTGTAGTGACCCTACAACCATAAAATTATATCATTGCTACTTCATAACTGTGATTTTGCTACTGTTGAATTGTAACGTAAATATCTGATAAGGATATTTGATATGTGACCCCCACACACATGGGGTTTGCAACCCATACATTGAGAACTACTGCTTTAAAGCGAAGCTTTGAAATACTGGTTACACCAGAAAGAAGCTGGTGTACTGATTCAAGCTGAAATCCTAAACCAAGACTCAGTCCATGGAGAACTCCAGATTTGGCATGCTTAGGGAATTAGTACAAGGGAACCAGAGGAAATTTCAAAAAATATTTCCCTACAAAAGAGTGGAACAAGGGGCATGCTGAGGAAATGGATATGTGATTACACCAGGGATGGCCAGTAAGGTATCTCAGCAAAGCAAGGGCATTTGCTTGCTGCCATGCCTGACCACCTAAGCTGGATGCCTGGGATTCACATGTGAATGGAGAGAACTAATTACTAAAAAGTACTCTCTAACCTCCTCCATGCTCATAGTGGCACACATGTGCACACATACACACAAGTAAATACGTTTTAAAAACTAAAACTTTGATTACAACAGAAATCTAAAGATCCTAAGTTTCCACTTCCTGTGCAGGCAGGTATAGGGTCTCAGATGTAAGGTTCCCCACCACTTTCTAACTGTGGCTAGCTTAAGCAGACATTTCAAAGAATAGAAAAACATCCAGAAGTAACTCATATTTTATTTCTATTCCCATAGATAATTTCTCCTCAAATACACATCCTTCAAATCCATCCAGTTTCTCCACTTCCACTGCTGTCATGGTCATTGACAAATCTTTTTTCACACAAACCACTACAGTGGCCTCGCATCTGGTCTCTCCATTTCTTCTGCTGCCCCATCCTAATCCATTTTGAGCATAACTGTCCAAAGTGTCTTAAGATATTGTTAAAATTATCAAATAAACAGAGAGAGAGAGAGAGAGAGAGAAAGAGAGAGAGAGAGAGCACTTTACCACCCTTCCAGAAGTTCTGTGGCACTCAAGACAAAATGCAGACTCCTTGCTGTCACATCTAGTGTATAAGAAGACCAATCAAACGAGACACGTATAGGGTATTAACTCAGAACTCTCCATAGCAAAGGAGCAGCCATAGCTTGTGTTTGGCAGGCACACAAAGAAAGGCAGGCAGAGAAGAGCAACGTTGACAGTGGAAAAAGAAGTGGGTATCAGGTACCCGCTGATAAGTGGCTGTTGGGACAGTGAGGCTGAAAGCAGGCTAGCTGAAAGAGGGTGTCCTGTATGACTGGTAAGCAGTACACGTTTGCGCTTACATTGAAAAAAAAAAAAAAAAAAAAAAAAAAAAAAAAAAAAAACATGGAAACTGTCTGCTTGTTGACCAAACTCTAGCTATGGTGCACCAACTGCTGCCAGTTCCTGTCCAGCTTCCAGGGTTTTCATTAGAAATAACAATCTGCACCTTTGGAAGTTCCTTGTCTCATAACGTCCTGTCAGGGCAGTTTTTGTGTTGTTGGTTGTTATCTTTTTTAATTTTTTATTTTTTGTTTTACCCTACATGTCCTTTGCACATATGCTGTGGGATGTTTTGGACGCTGTGAATATGTGTTGCTCTGATTGGTTGATAAATACGGTGGCTTCTGGTTTTGTGTTTTTATGGGATTCCTGAGTGTGCAAACAAGTGGATCTCTGCATCTGTATCTGTTTCTTGGGCTCTTCTCCTTCTGTTTGTTTGTCTTGTCCTATTCCAGTATCTCTGTTTCTGTTTTCTCCTATTTAACTATTTTAGTTTATTATTATCCCTTAGATGCCTGTTTGTTTTCTAAGGGGAGACAAAAAGGGACTGGGTCTGGATGGGAGGGGAGGTAGGGAGAAACTGGAGAAGTAGAGGAAAGGAAACCATAATCAGGATATACTATATGAAAAAAAATCTATTTTCAATAAAAGAAAAAAAAAAAGAAGTAGCAATCTTACTTTTACAATGTTGACTTATTGCAGGTTGGTTCCCAAGCTGTGATTATGAGTCAGTGACAGACTGCCATGAGTCTAATCTCATGTATGATTAGCCATGGTCTACTGATATATGTACTGTCCCCAAAGCCTGTCTCATGAACTCCCTGTCCTCTCCCATGTGCTCACAGCTCATGGTTAAGGGAGCTTCCAGTCAATCTCATTAGAACTGCGCCTCAGTCATGCCTCCCACCACTAGTCTATGCCTGCAGGCATGACTAAGCCTTCTCAACCCTCCTATTTTAGCATAAACATCATCTGTATAGATGGCCTTTCTTCAGTGACTGTACCTCAGCTCAGGGGCACACCGCCATGTTAGTGAATATCAGTAGTTCTTTATTTTCATCATCTTGCTTATAATGTTTTTATTATGTTTGTCTATTTGTCTCTATTAATCTCTGCTCTACTGGATATAGATTTGGAGAGACTAGGTACCACAAAGCCTTCCTGTTTCCAGTAACTAACAAAGTTCTGAGCATAGAGTGTGCCTTCAGTAGAAATCTGGGGCATACATACTTGGTCTATCATCCTCATTATTTTTTATAATGTGTGTGTGTGTGTACCCATGTACACATGTGCATATTCATCTGGTGGTCAGAGGTTAACTTCACGATTCATTCCTCAAGAACTGTCCACATTGTTTCTTGAGCCAGAGTCTCTCAGTGGGACTTGGGGTTCACCAATTGTATTAGGCTGGCTGACCCCCAAACTCCAAAGAGCAACATGTTTCCACCTTAGCACTGAGATCATAAGTGCATGGACCATGCCTCCATGTTTTCTGTGGCTTCTAGAGATCATACTTAAGTGTTGGTGCCTGCATGACAAACACTTCCCCTTCTGGGTCATCTCCCATATCCATCATTCTCATTCTTCATCTTATTTAAAGATTATTAAATGAGAAAGTTTCATATCTGTTATAAAGTTTTACAAAAAGAAATAGTATTGTGGCTTTCTTCAACAAAGTTCCTCTGGAACTCTTTCTGAGATTAATGGGAATCACTTGCAAGTATTTACTGTGTATTGAATAAACCCTTGCTATGGCAAGGGAAAAAATTAAAATTGATACAGTGAATGCAACTGTTAAATATGATCTAACTATTAAGCTGATATTTTAAGTTGGAAGAATTCTTTATGTAATGGATAGATCGTTATTTTTAATTTTTTCTCTCTACTCCAAACAGTGAGTGTCAGAATTATAGTTCAAGTCTACAGTGCATTTTGAATTTATCCTCTGATTTATTTTTCTCAATAAATTAATCTAAGATTTAAATGGAAATCAAAGTATAGTAACAGCAAAGACAAAAACACCTACAAAGAACAAAAAGCACAATAAAGTTTATTTCTTACCCATTACAGTCTAACAGATTATAAATGCCAACAACACACCAGACAATGGTTAATTATATAGAGAATTATTTTGCAGGTTTATGGTTTAAGTTTGTTTTCTTTAACAGTTCAAAAAGGTATTTTCCAGAACTGCACATTCCCCTTGAGTGTCAGCATAGAACCTTACCTTCCCACTTCATCTGTATTTACAAATGAAAAGATTGTTTTAATTGTTTGGACAAGAACCAAACAGAAGTACATCTAATCATAGTACATAACATTAGAAACTCAAAGACCCTTTCCCTAAATTGTACTGTCACAGCAAACTCTCACTCCAAAAGATGATGAAAAAACAGATTCTCCCCTTCCATATAAATATCAATTAGGATGAAGTCCTTTCCTCAGCTCAGAAGCCCTAACACTGATTGATGGACAACAAACAGACACACTGAAAATGAGGATGCTGTACAAATGTGTTCTCATCATTTCTTTAGCCATCTAGGACCAACTGTGAACACACAGGAAGGGGTCAAATATCCTTGCCATTATCCAATTGACCCAAGTGTCAAGAAATCAAAACGTCTTTGTAGTCTTTGGAAGGAATGGGGATTAGGGATGGGAGGGGTGAAAGCTGCTCCCTTTTTCTTGACACCTTTTAAAACCAGACAATCCATTTAATGTTGCATACATTATTCTAAAATGGTAATTAGCCTGAAATATATGATAAACACATGTTAATGAGATAAGGCAACAAGGGCAAAAAACTCCACTTTCATAACGCAATCATAAGAGTTTTAAGTATAGACGGGGAAATTATCATAAGTGTCAAGGCTCACAAAATATAATAAAAAGGATTGATGTGTTTTATGCAGGCTAAATCACTGATGGCAAATTATTATCTACACAAGTCTCCCAGCTGACAGAAAAGCAACCCCACCACATAACAGCAACTTTTATACAACATTGCCATTTAATTTTACATTTTTCTATCCTTGTACACTGAACTCATAAATCAAAAATTTCCCCATGTGTGATAAGAATACTAAAATTTTCAAATGAGAGAGAAAAATGTTAATACAATATGTATAGAAAGGGAAAAATTAGAAAAAAATATTGATTACTTCTGCAAATACTGCCTTCCTTTCTCTCAGGAGTGAATACTGATGTCTCCATTATTAAGTTTATAATGAAAATATACTATAAAATCTAAGTTTTCAAAGGCAAATCTTAAAAACAGAATTTAGGCTTAGGTTTGTATTAAGATATTTAAAGAAAAATATAATTCAATGTCATTGAAGCTTCCCCAGGAGATGTCATCAAAATAAACTCAAAGGACTAGAAGATGGAATTAAACCAAGCAAGCAAAGGGAAATACGTACGAACAGAACCACAAGCAGGCTAAAGGGTTAAATTTTTAAAAAAGAGATTTGTTTCATTTTTAGTTATGCATATAGTGTGCAGTTAGGGGATGTGGTAGTCTGAATGTAATTGGCTCCCATAATCTTATAGGGAATGGTACTATTAGAAGGTGTGGCTTTGTTGGAGTGGGTAAGACCTAGTTGGAGGAAGTTCGCCACTGTGAGGGCTGACTTTGAGGTTTCCTATGCTCAGGATACCACCCAGTGTCGCAATTGACTTCCAGCTGCCTTCAAGATGTAGGACTCTCAGCTACAGCTACAGCACCATGTCTGCCTGCACTCTGCCATGTCCCAGCATGATAATGAACTGAACCTCTGAACCATAAGCAAGCCACCCCAATTAATATCTTCCTTTATAAGAGTTGCTGGGATGTGGGGATGCGAGGTGGCTTGGGAAAGAGAGCAGGGGGTGGGAGGCAGGAGGAGGTGGGAGGGGTCTGTGGATAATATGTGGAGTGAGTATAAAATTTCTTAATAAAGAAAAAAATTTTTTTAATGTGAGAAATAGGAAAGAAAGAGTTGCTATGGTCATGGTGTCTCTTCACAGCAGTAGAAACCCTAACTAAGATAGGGGCTATGTGCAAATGTATATGCAGGTGCCAGTGGAGTCCAGAAGAAGGCACCAGATGCCTTAGAACTAGAATTATAGGCCATTGTGAATCTGCTGTGGGTGCTGGGAACTGACCTGTGGTCCTCTGCAAGATCAGTACCAATTCTTAAGTTCTGAGCCATCTCTCCAGTCCCAAGTTAAATTTCTTCTGAAGACAGAAACTGAGGAAAAAGCATGTTGACTGTTGAAAAGAGATTGAAGTAAAGACTCTGTTTTAGCAGAAGCTCTAAAAAGGGTAGGATTCAATCTTTATTGCTCATCTCTGAAGAACCTAGGAATAGCTGCAGAAATGAGAAAGAGACTAAGGATGGCAACTATATACCATGTCAACCCACTTTCCTATGTTACCTACACATAGGCAACCCATGGTGATAATTCTTAGTCCAAGCAACTACATCAAACAAACCATCTCCTGACAGATTACATAACCCAACTGGGAACACTATGGCTGGTTGACTGTTCACCGCTCTAGTTGATGGCATTAACCTGGTAGAGTGGGGCCTAAAACTGAGGCAGACTAAAGTTTCATGCAACAGCCAACTTTATTCAGAGCATCAGACAATTTATACTCTGAGGATTAAGAAGAGTCACCTGAATAAAGTGTGCAATCACAAGACAATCTGCACGCAACAAAAACATGTTTTTCCATAGAGGCCTCTGAATAACAACAGTTAGAGTCAACTCACTCCTATCCACCACAGCTGGGAGGAGCTCAAAAACAGGTTCCAAGAACACAGGTTTCCATGTTTTGAAAAAGCTGAGGTCACAAGACTCTTGTTTTCTTGGAGTTTTTTGACAAGCACTCAGTCCATTTTTTAACTGTGTTCTGACAGTTATCCAAGTTTTGGCTCTACACTATATTTTTATAGGAGAGAAAAAAGAATAGGGAAGGAAGAGAAAGATCTAAAATCACCGAGATCCATAAATCTTTGGACTAGGGGAGCTAACTAGGTGCCAGACAGATTCAACAAGAGCAAGCATGCATTTTACTTTTAGTATAAAAACTGATAAGTAGAAGCTAGGAAGGTGGTTCAGCAATTAAGAACAGATAACACCCTTCCACAACACCTGAGTTTGGTTCCCAGCACCCACACCAGGTGGCTCACACCGGTCTGTAGCTCCTCCATCCCAGGAAAAAAATGTACCAAAGAAGAACAAATCCAAGAAGAAAGTATCCAATCTCCAATCTTTAGTCTTTAATAACTTACTTAGCACAAGGACGGTGATCAGTCCACAGCATCTTGTGCAGAATTCTGGGGTCATCTGTCAGGTGGTGTTTAGAGAATATTGCTTCCAAGCGCTAGAAGATTTAGGCTGATAGGAAGTTTTCAAGCAAAGATCAAGAATTTAAATTTAAGGTGTTTTAAATGTCAGGGATTCAAGGGTAAAGATACTGGAGATCCAAAAAGGATTTAAGGAGATTTGGGGGAAGAGATTATATGCGCACAGACATTGCCTTCACACATAAAGCTTTCTAGACAAGCCAACACCCCTTTATTCTTGACCCTTGCTTTCTGAGTGCCATGTGGTAAGCAGCGTTCCTTGGACATACAATCCCACTGTCATGTTCTTCCTTCCATCAGAAACAATAGAATCACACTACCGTGGACTGAAGCCTTGAGGCAAAATAAATCTTTCCCCCTTTGACATGATTTTCTCAAGTATTTGTAGTAGCAATGGAAAGCCAATGTGTAAGACATTTATTTTCTCCTCACACTAGGAAATGGGAGGCCATTATCTATGCCAGGAAAAAAAATACATAGTCCTATGCACACTCATAGTCTATAAGACATCGTATACAGATTCTGGTGGTGTGAAAGGTAAGTCATTTGACCCTTGAAAACTACAAACATTCTGTATTAGCATCTTTTCTCATTGCTGTGACCAAAGACTTTACAGAAGCAGCTTCATGGAAGATTGTTTAGCTCAGGCAACCTTAACGGGGGTACAGTGGTTTAAGTGCAAATGACCCCCCCAGAGGCTCATATGTTTAAATGCTTGGTCCCCAGTTTGTAGAACTGTTCAGGGATGATTAGTAGATGTAGCCTTGTTGGAGCAGATGCGTTACTGGTGTTGGGCTTTAAAGTTTCAAAAACCCATACCAAGCCCAGTGGCTCGTTCCCTCTCTCTCTCTCTCTCTCTCTCTCTCTCTCTCTCTCTCTCTCTCTCTCTCTCTCTCTCTCTCTCTCTCTCTCTCTCTCTCTCTCTCTCTCTCTCTCTCTCTCTCTCTCCCCCCCCCATGTGTGTCTGTATGTGTGGCTGAAACTTGCAGATCATGTGAGTTCTTAGCTACTGTGCCGGTGCCATGCCTGCCTGCCACCATGTTTCCCTCCATGATGAAAATGAACTCACCCTCTGAAACTGTAAGAAAGTCCCCAATTAAATGATTTCTTTTCAAAGTTGCTTTGGTCATGATGTCTCTTCACGGAAAGAAACAGAACAGTAACTAATATAGAAGTTGGTAGCAGGTAATAGAGGATTGCTGTGACTGGCTTGACCATGCTGTTGTTAGGAAGAATACAGAAGACTTTGGGGTCTTTGGACTAGAAAACTGGTTGGACATTTTAAGTACGGCTTAATGGGCCATGCTTGTAGAAGGATTGAAGACAGTATGCTGAGGGTGGTATGGACTGTGGAGGCCCAGCTCAAGAGCTTTCAGAGGGGAACAATACTGAAGACCATTCTTGTCATATTTTGGCAAAGAACGTGGCTGCTCTATGCTTTTGTCCAAAGAATACTCTTGAAGCTAAATTGATGAGTTTTATCATAAGGTCTTTGGCAAAGAAGATTTCAAGACAGCCTAGTATTGACTTTGTCATGTGGTTATTAGTGGTCACTCTTACTACAGATCTACAGTGAAAATGAACAAACAGAGCAAAGAGAAATACTAAATGTACAGTTTGCAGAGAAAATGTTGAAATCAGGACTTAATACTAAAAGAGATGAGAAGTTTTAGTGAAAGCCTGATGCTAAGTGGAATAAAGGGGGTGGTAACCTCAGGGCAAGACCTCACCCAGCTAATCCCACCACCTGTGAAAAGAAAAGGGCTGAGAGATTTATTAGTCTTAAACAACAGAAAAATCTTCTGCAAATGTAATTCAAGGAGGGGGTCAGCTTCCAGCCCCACTAAGTAAAACCTGGTAGCTTCAGCAACAAGGTTGTGGGATGGAGGACATGAAAATAAAGTCAGCACTTGTGGACTCTTTTTCCACGGTTAAGAAAAGCCAGTGAGGCCAGGTTTGTGGCAAGGGAGTCCCTGCATGGAGGCCCAGAGAGGTCACTGTGTAAAGGTGAATCCTGGATTGTGTTGGAAACCACAAGATGTTGGAGATGCCAGAGGCGTCGAATACCTGCCAAGGAGAGCTGCAGACAGGGTGTGGAACCAACCCAAGAGAGAGAAGTGTGCTACAGACAGCAAAGAAAGAAGGAGAACACCCATCTAAATCCTTTGACATCCTACACATAGATACAGAAGTGTGCCCTGCTGGGCTTCATTCTTGCTTTGGTCCAGTATACCCTTACTATGCGCTTTTTCTGTTGGAACAAGGTTCAAGAATGGAGTTCTGCAAGGGAAATTCTGAGTGCTTATAAGAAAACTCCAAGAAAGTAAGACAAGAGTCCTGTGACCTCATTTTCTGGAAAACTCAGAATTATTCTTGAAATGTGCGTCCATGCTTGTCCCAGGTGTAGTGGACAGAAGTGAGTTTACATTTTTAGATTTTTAGATTTTTCATTACAACAGCAATTATTGTTTGTTTATCTGCTTACAGGGAAAAAATGTGATTTTGCCATGTGCAGCTTGTCCTTATGATTACAAACAGCTTGAACTCACAAGAACTTTACTCGGTGACCTTTCTGAACTCTCAGGGTTTAAATTGTCTGATGTTCTGAATAAAGTTGGCTATTGCATCATACTTTTGTCAGCCTCATTTTAGGCTCCATTCTCCCAAGTTCCACTGCCAACTCGAGCAGTAAACATCTTTCCTCCCTTTTGGAAAGGTAATGTATATTCTGTGCCATGGTATGTTGGAAGTATGTGATCTGTTTTTTCATTTTAGAGATAATAATGGTTAAGAGATTAATTTCAGTCTCAGAAGAGATTTGGACTTAAGGTTTATAAAAAATGTTGAGACTGTGAAAGACTATGGGGACTTTTGAAGTTGGACTGAATGCATTTTGCATTATGATCTGGCTGGCTACAGTGGTCAAGGATTAGAATATAGTAGTTTGAATGGGAATGGTTCCCATAGGCTCATATGTTTGAATGCCTGGTCTTCAGTTAGTGGAACTGTTTGAGAAGGATTACTAGGTGTGGCTTTGTTGGAGTAGGCATGGCCTCCTTGGAGAAGGTGTGTCACTGGTGGTGGACTTTGAAGTTTCAAAAGCCCACACAATGGGTTCAATCTCTTGCTCTCTCTATCTCTGCAACTTGCAGATCGTGTGAGCTCTTAGCTACTGCTCCAGTGTTATGCTGGCATGCTGCCACACTCCCCACACTCCCAGAGAGTATGATTATGGACTAACACTCAGAAACTGTAAACAGAGTCCTAATTAAATGCTTTCTTTTTAAAGTTTCATTGGTCATGGTCTCTCTTCGCAGCAATAGAACAGTAACTAAGACAAGAGGCTATAGCCTACCAGGGAAGAGAAGGCATGGTAGCAAGATGAGCTACTCTCCATGATGATAGGAGTGTAGGCTGCTTCTTCATACCTGGGTGCATCAAGAAGCAGAGAAAAGATCAGACTGGAAGTGATACCAGGCTGTAATCTGCAAGACCAAGCCCTCAGGGATACAGTTTTTCCAACTAGGCCCTAAAGCTTCTAAAGATTTTCAAGCTGCCCAAATAACACCATCACCTGGGAACCAAATATTCAAATACGTGCTCCTAGGGGGAAACATTTCATATACAAACTGTACTGTTCTTTTACATGTTAGGAAAGGCCATGAGTTGGGATCATTTAGGAAAGAGACACTCCTAGTATTTCCCCAATTTATACAGAAGAATTTTGCATAAGCAAACTATATAAATGCTGCCTGTCATCAACTATCATAACCAAACTATAAAACATTTTTAAATTGAGGGTACAAAACAATGCAAAAAACAATAACCCTGATTCTATAAAAATAATGTTATAACTAACAATTGAAAGAGGCAGATAGAGAATGATGTAGAAAACATTGATAGAGATAAAACAACAATAAGACATTAAAGTAAATTACTGAAATTAATAAAATAACAAATTTGATATTTAAAACTACATAGTTACCAAGAAATTAACTGAAAATTATAATGAATTTGAGGATTCGATTGAAGGATTGTCTAGGTAAGATTAACTGATGTGGGGAAAAGTACCACAACTGTGGGCAGCCTCATTGGATAAGCTGGGCTCCTGCACTGAAAAAAAAAAAGAAGAAGAAGAAGAATTCAAGCTGAGCTCAGGCATTCATCCCTCTGCTTCCTGACTGTGGATACCATGTGACCAACCGGCTGCCTCAAACTCCTGCTGCTGGGGTGCACCAGACTCTCAAACTGTGAACCAATTAAATCTTCCCTTCCTTAAGCTGATTTTGTGGGACATTTCATCACAGTAACAAAAAAAAGTTATTAAGATAGAATAGAAATGATATAATATTGAGAAATTGAGAAAGTATAAAAAGTATGTTATTTATAATTACATGCTATATCTGTATAAAAATAAAGATACAAGTAGTTAATCACGAGGCTCCTGGTTTTATTTCCTAGCTACTGCATCTGATGTCTCTTTTGCACAGCCTAACAGATGTTTGGTTTCACCTTTGCTTACAGCTCTGCCAATCATGATCATTTTGTGTGGTCTTTATCTCGCAGTATGGTTCCATAGGTCAAATCTGTGCTCCCTCTGGTAGCTTTTCATCTATGCCCCAGAATTCTCTGACACCACTATGAAGTGATCTCATACACAGTGTCTGAAAACCAACTGGGGGATATGGAAGTCAAGAGTCAAATGCATCTCCATGCCAAACTTAGAACAGATCATTTTGAGCATCCTATACACTAATGATAGGATCTGTAATTGCCCACAGTGAGACCAATTCAACAGTGCCCCTTTATAAATCTTTACCTTTTCATTCTCCCTACTCTTTCCCCTCGCTATAGGAACACTTTCCAAATAAACTATTTTCTGCATGTCTTCATCTCGGAAACTACTCACAAGGAAAATCAGATGAAGACATCTCTTCTGCATCCTTCAGTTTGGGGGCATTGGTATATATGCACACATCAATTTCCTTTTTTAACATCTTCTGAATATTCACATTATTTACCACAGATTATACAATCCTTTCACAATTATTACATGTAAAACCAAGTCTTAATTTCTCTTTCCTCGATCAACAACTGTGACTATACAATAGACATTCAGAGTGTAGTTAAAATGATTTCTCATGGCAAAGAAAATCCTACATTAAGAAGCACAACAGAGAATAACAGTGATCCTACACAATTCTAGAAAACAGAGTGTCAAACTGATAAACACAAAGACAAGAAAGAGAATTTGAAACTGACAACATTCCCCTGATGATTGAGCCCAAATCCCCTTCCCTCTTTTTACAAAACAGTGCAATAATGTTTGCTTCTCAGAAAACTGAAATGAGTTTTTAATGATTTTCAAGTCCTTCTTGAGGGCTTTACCACTGAGATTTCACAGTATATCATAGATTTAAACTAGTCACAGATCTCAAAAGACTGGAGCAAAAAGGAAGTGCCCTGGGCAAGGAGTCAGAAGCTGCTATTCCTTGATCCTCCTCTGCCTCTTACTTTTTTTTGTTTTACCTTTCAGGCAAGGATGGCTTTAATTTCCTTGCATCTAAAAACAGTGGTGGATTCTGCCAAACTTCAGGGGTTATTACTAAGGTTAATAATCCAACATGCATAGAAACTCTTAGAGAATTATGAAGCACAGTGGAAAATCAGGGTACTATTCCACCATGTAAAAGCAGACAGCTGCAGTCACTGAATGACTGAGAAGTGTCTATTCAGAAAACATCAACTGAGGACATCTTTAAAGATGAGTCCCCATGAGCGATGCTCAGCTGGTCTAAGGCAAGGTTTGTAAAATGCTTGTCCAAGGGAAGCCCGCGAGAATACATTGCATGCCATCTATTTTTTTTTTTAAGTACGAGTCACTTAGCAGCACTTAAAGATCAGGGAAAATTAACCTTGAGAAGTCAGACTCACAGATAATTAATGTAAAAATTAAATGTAGTCACATGGCCTGGTATGTGGGACGGTCATTATTTCCCAGAGTACAGTACTGTTTTTTCCTCGGTGACGGGGCATGGACCCTGTTATCTGTCACAGCCCCATTGCACCCCTGGACTACTTTACCTGTTTAGACTGTCACATGGACCTCTGTGGTGTATAGAGCTAGGTTGATAGACTCCCTAATAACAAAAAGGGAAACATTGAAAGTAGGATTGCTGAACTAACGAAGAGAGAAGTAAGACAGTGTTCCTAAAACTATGGTTGGAGGCTAATGCTAGGAGAGAGTGGAAGAACAGAGAAATCCCCATGCTTAATAAAATGCTAAGGCCAATTACTACAGTAACTGTTATAATGCTTTCCCTGCTGGGCCGAGACCTGATGGAACCCCGCACTCCATGCAGCTCCTACGGAAGCCACCTTTCTCAGTACCTTTTTCTATTCTGGCACTGAAAAGAGCCCTTCAATTTTTTACTGGGGATATGGCCATGAAAAAAAAAAAAAAAAACCTTATTTTTCAATTTTACTTGCATTAAGGAATATCATGAGACTGAGTACTAGCCAATGGGATTTGAACATGTGTACTTCATCTCACATGAATCACTGTAATAAAATACCTGACACAGGCTATATATGAAGTAAGACACATATTTTTTTGGCTCACGGTTCTGGAGGTTCAAGCACAACATTATATAATCTCTTTTGTGTCAGTACCTAGTGAGGGATGCACATAAGGTTGGGAGTATATGGTGGAGTGAACGGTAAGATCACAAGCTGAGAACAGAGTATGTATGTTCGTGTGAGAGAGACAGAGGAAGAGAGAGAAAGAATGAAAGGTTGGGAGACATAGAAACAGACATAGTTGAGGTTCCACAGTCTCTTACAAGGTATAAACAGAATAATGATGGGCTTCCTACTAATTCCCACCCGACAATGGCCCACAGCACAATACTGCCACCTTGGTGACCAGGCATTTATATATGGGCCTGTGGTGGCTAGATATCCAACTCACAGCAGAGGGGAAGTGATAAGTATGACTCTGAAGACATAGCTTTGGAAGGAAGGACTATATCCCATGCCCCTTCTGTGCCTTCACTCTAATGCCTGTGTTGTGGACGCAAGAGCAAGTTGTGTTGAGTGCCACCAATAAAGCTAACAAAGCAGGAAGGATGGGGTCACAATATAGAAAGAGTGGGTGCCTTGATGACCCACTGAGGAATAGGGAGAATGCCAAAATCAGACCATTCCCCAATGATAAGATCTTTATAAATCAAGAGAAATACATTTTCCTAATTTCTAGGTAATTGTGAATAAGAGGATCTCTTACATACAGCCAAATATCTGCCCTAAATAATCTTTCAGAAGATTTCACTAAAGACTGGCTCCACCATAGGCTTGACTTAGGAACTGTCTTATTTATTTTCTGTTGCTGTGATGGCCTAACCCTGACCATAGCAACTTAAGGGAGAAAGAGTTGGCATCAGTTCACAATTCGACGTACAGTGGTACAGTCCGTTATAGCAGGAAAGTCAAGGCAGCAAGAGTTTGAAGTATCTGGTTGCATCACGTCCCCAATAAAGAAAGAGGAATGAATGCATGCATGCTGCTATAGTCAGATGCCTCTCTCCAAGATTCCAGCCAGGGAATGGTGCAACCCACAGTAGACAGTTCTTCTCCCTTTCAACTAATGCAATTAGGATAATTTCCCACAGGAATTCCCAGAAACCCATCTTCTAGATGATTCATAATTCTTTCAAGTTGTACAATATGAATGTGTATAAATAAAAGGACACCAATTCATAACAGAAAGAAACATCTTACTTAACACTGGGGACTTACATTCACTAGAATAGTCTCAGGATAAGAATTTTGTCCATAAAGTGGTAATGTCCCCCATGTAGCAACATTTTTTTTATTTAGCCTACCTTTTGAGCTCTATATTCAATTATAAATTTTGTGACTTTAAAAACAAAAGAGAGCATCCTATCCCTGGGTACATAGAATGGCACCTAATCTCTTATATTTGTTCTTGAAGATAATACTATGGTGCCTTTCAAGAGACAACACTTAAAGTGATAAATTGAAGTTCATTGCATCTTGTTAATTTGTTTTTCAAGGACAATGAAAACTGATACATTAAATTATTCATTAAATACATCTTTATGCACTTTCTATCTATATTACTCCTTGGAATGTAATCATTTTAATTATTAAAAATATTCCTGAGAAGTTCATAGTAATTATTATTACTCTGCCATCATTATATAGAATGGGAATTAAAGTTCAGTAAATAGAGGATGATAATCATGCACTTTATAATATTGAAACTACAATGGTCTGCTAATGGTAATCAGCTGAAACATCCCTGCAGGCTATCATTGCTTTTCTATTGCTTTGGAGCACTCCATGGAAAAATACATGATGAGGCAAGGTGATGGTTGGGACATAGCCTAGATTGCCTTTGTACTGGCTAGGTTTATGTCAACTTGACACAAGCTAGGGTCATCAGAAAGGAGGGAGCCTCAATTGAGAAAATGCTTTCATAAGATCCAACTGTAAAACATTTTCTTAATTATCAATCAATGAGAGAGGGCCAAGCCCATTGTGGGTGGTGCCATCCCTGGGTTCAATAAAAAAAAAAAGCAGGCTGAGCAAGCCAGGGGAAACAAGGCAGTAAGCAGCACCCCTCCATGGCCTCTGCATCAGCTCCCAACTCTAGTCTCCTGCTCTGTTTGAGTTCCTGTCCTGACTTCCTTTGATGATGAACAGTGAGTGATATGGAAATTTAAGCCAAATAAAAACTTTCCTCCTCCACTTACCTTTTGGTCATGGTGTTTCATTGCTGCAATAGAAACCCTGACTAAGACAGCCTTTAACCTTGAAAATTTGTGTTCTTTTTTTTTTTTCACTTTCTTATTAGCTCACTTATCAGATCATTCAATCTACTCCAACACAACTACTTCACAGACACTCACTCTGCCTGAACATTCTGAACACAGTGGAGAGCTAACAGGATCAGACTAGAAAATGCAAATGAGAGACCTGACTGCATAAGAGATGCTCTGGGTTTGATGTTCTCACAAAGGAAACCAAAGTGGATCCAAGTTTTTCATTGCTCCTGGCCTGCTAAGACATAAAACAAGCAAATTCCTAATAGAAGGCTTCCCGGGACTGAAAGTGATTCATCTGATGACAAATCCCTGTGTCTTTTTTTTTTCAGAAACCAATGTTAAATAGAACACAGAACACTAAATCTTAACAGTTAGTGATGCTAAGATTTTTTTCAAGCTATCTTGTCATACTAGCCTGGCTTATACAAATTTATTTTCACACCAGTGTTCTGGAAATTTTAATTCAAACAAGAATTTACATGCCTCAGTACAGAAAGTGTTTAGATGATAAATATATTTACATTATGTTTACCAAAACACATATATGCTGAAAACAAAATCCAATTATACAGAAAAAAAGAATTTTGAAACAGAGAATTTTGTATAAAATATATGGCAGTTGATTCATCATCATCATCATCATAATAATAATAAACATATTTTTCTATCTTTTTTCCATCTAGTTTCCTAACTCTTCAAAATATGCTTTGTAAACCTTTACTTTCATCTAGGGTCTTAGTTACTCTTCTATTGCTGTGAAGAGACACCACGGCCAAGGTAACCCTTATCAAAAAAGCATTTAATTGGGGCCTTGCTTACAATTTCAGAGGGTTAGTCCATGAGCATCATGGCATGGAGTATGCTGGCATGGCACTACAACAGTAGCTGAGAGCTTTACATCCTGACCCACAGGCAGCAGGAAGAGAAAGAGAGCAACACTGAGCCTGGCATGGGTTTTTGAAACCTCAAAGCATAGCCCCACACACACACCTCTTCCAACAAAACCACACCTCTTAATCCTTCCCAAACAGTTCCACTACCAGGGAACTAAGCATTCAAGTATATGAGTTTATTGGGCCCATTATCATTCAAACCACAACATCTAGCCAATTTGATTTTTCAAAACTAACTCATACCTCCTTTCAAATGATGAAAGAAAGGGTTTGGTGCTTGCCATCAAGACTGATGACCGAGTTCCATCCCCAGAACAGGTCCTATGTGGCAGAAGAAGAAAAATGAACCCTGGAGGATATTCTTGGCCTCCACTTGTATGCACATGAGCACACAGAAACACAAATAAGTGAATACAATGTAAAATATTATTTTAAGATGAGAAAAAACTAGTACAGTATATTGTGTTACTCCTCCTTGGTTGCATGTTACAGTTCTAGTCTGTCTACAGAAGAGATACCAGCTAGACAAACTTTCTTACAAACATACAAAATTGAGTGGACTGTAAGTCTTCAGAGTTTGTCCTCCCTAAAAGAAGTTAACAGGCAGTTAAATGATATAAATGGATGCGGAAGAACTGGTCACTTAGAAAGAAATACTGACAATGGGTAATCAAGGCTATCTATGGATGATGCTGATGTTTCTATTCAGAGAACAGGGGATATAGAGACTGAACACTAAAGAAACCATTATCCCTCTGTGATTCATGGAGCAGCATTGCCCTCCTGTTTACGGTTACCTGGTATTCCCTGTCACCCAAACAGGCATATTCAGAATCCTGCTCATTGTCCTCTCTATTCCTCACCTCTGAGGCAGCATTTTGGTATTCTCTTTAATGTTAGTATGCTCTCTCAGACAGGAGCTTTGGAAATAATTATTTCTGACATTGAATGGGCCTTAGTTCAGAAGATTTCAAAGGGGAAACACGTCAGGAAAATGCATCTTTGTGTGTCTTCCAGTGACAGCCAAACCTTCTCTTAATTTCCCCTTAGGTCATAGCAACCTTGAGAACAAGAGCAATGTCTTCCCCACTTACAGCAGATCCCTTGGGTAACAGCATGATGTCACCCTCTTAGTGCATGCATTCCTTTTATTAGGAATTTCCTCAGGATCTTGACTCACCACCACCACCACCGCCAGTATTATAATCATTTCTGTCCTTGATGCTGAGAGATAAATTTTATTTTAAAGCTTCTTCTAAATGACTTTTAGAGAAAATGTAGACTAACCAAAGCACAAATAATAGATGCAATACTATGCAGAATGGTCCAATCTCTTTTCTTCGTTACTCTCAATAAAATTTTACATATTTTATGCCTTCTTCAAAAGGCAGGGGAAAAAAGAGGGGGTGAACACCAGTCTGAAGATTGCAGCAAATTATGCATCTTACGTTTGTGTGACATAACTCTGTGAACCCAAGAGAAGTGAATCTTATAAGTACTACTCTAAGTCTGTTAGGGATCTATTTAAGTATATATCTAGCAAATATAAAAGTATATTTGTATATATAAAATTTTATTTGAGTATATATAAATACATGAAGTATATATATATACCTATATATACTTCAACAGTGTATCTATTATAAACGTATATTTATATATGTAATTTTCTGTTGCTATAATATACAATCAATAAGTATAATCTTATACTATTTCCTTTGAGTCCACTCTACCACTGGATTGCTCCTGGGTTTTCCATCTATACAGAACCATCAGTGTGGATTTCTTGGTTTGTTTTTGTTTTGTTTGCCAGCCCAATAGATCTTGCCCTTCAACTCAAAGTCAACATGAAGATGCCACCCTCTAGAACCAGGTGGCCCTTGATACTCTGGCAGAACTCAAGGGAGAACATGTGCTATTACTGGAATATAGGGCTGTGTTTATATATCTAACAACTAGGTAATGTGTCCTCGGTTTTCCAAGATTTATACACCTACATTAAAGTGATGTGAGATTCTGCCTCAGATTTTAGTGGTTTATTGAGATGACAATTTTCAGACACCTTGGGATAAGAACAAAGCCTTCTGTGTGTGCTATTTATTTTAGGATTAGTAATAACAACCTACTATATGTGTGTTGCTAATGTGGTTCAATCTACCATGTAATAAAAACCTCTCTTCCAGATTTCAACAGATTGAAAACCCAGTGTCTAATCTCATACCTCCCCATTGTAAGGAGTCTGTCCTTAATTACGTCATCAGCCTGCAACGGGGCGGCCCAGCATAAAAAGCGGGTGGGCCCTCTGTGCATCCCTTTTCTCTTTCTGCTCTCTTCCCTCCACACCGTCTCTCTGGTTCTCTGATTCGTTCTCTCTCTCTCTCTCTCTCTCTCTCTCTCTCTCTCCCAATAAAGCTCTAAAAGATAACTATGGTGCACTGACTCTTCCGTCCAGCACTCTCCTCCGTCGGCATAGCCACTGCGGGCAGTGGCCAGCCACGAGCAGCGACAATTTAACCAACACCCATGCCCCTATTACATCAGGCAAGCCAAGAATTCTGATGCCTGGGCAAGCAGGGTTTGTGTCTCTGTTTAGCACTTAAGACATGTCACAAAATGGATCTTCAACCAACATCAACCTTGAGTTTAAGGGATTGAAGACAGGATGGAAAGACTAAGAAAATTAGGGAGACATGGAAAGGAAGCACAAATTGTACTCTGGGTCCAGTTGTAATCTTTCACCAGTTCAGAGTTAAAAATCACAGAACAACTAACAAAATTTGCTATGAAGACTGTGCACACAGAGACAACAATCCTTTGTTATGGAGATATTTCTGATAATAATGTCAAAATAGTAATGAGCCTTTTTTAAGGGATCAGCATACATGATCTTTGGGTTTCACCTTGGCCCACGCCCAGCTATTAGTGAGTCCTTTCTGACATCTCACAGACAAGATTATGAATCGGGTCAATGGTCAAAATACAGTTGACTTATTTGTAAACTATGTACGATCATGGTTACTTTGACCACTTTGACCTATTTCTATCTTGTCACTCTGAAATCCTATTAGTTTACCTTAGAAGCCATTCTATGATCTCGTTTTTTAAAGATGGGGGGGGGGGTTCTTTGTAAACTTGTTCAACAATATAACCTTAGAGACCACCCACCAAAATCATCTATGCAGCCATTGGGAAGGTGCAGAATTTGACTCTCATAAGGAGTCTTTACCATGTATTGAATATATACTGTTCTGTTCTCTTAGGTGTCTGTCCTGCCATCTGTCTCTAACCATGCTTTGACCCATATTAAAACTTTTTTTTTTTTTTGAGCTGAGGATCGAACCCTGGGCCTTGCGCTTGCTAGGCAAGCACTCTACCACTGAGCTAAATCCCCAACCCTTAAAACTATTTTTAAAACTTCACTTTTATTTATGTGTGTGTGTGTGTGTGTGTGTGTCTGTGTGTATGTGTGTGTGCACGTGCATGTGCGCCAAATCATGTATGGCTGCCAAAAGAGGCCGGAAGAGGCTATCATATCCACTAGAGCTGGAGTTACAAGGTGGTTCTGATCCACCCAACATAGAAGCTGTAAACTGTACTCAGAATGTCTGCAAGAACAGCAAGTCCTCTTAAATGCTGAGCCTTCTCTCTAGCACCTAAATGTATTTCTTAATAAACATTGAATTTGCTTCATAAGAGAGAGGAGAGAGACTGCAGGCGAGGGACATTGAGATCATGATGGGAGGATGTTCAGAGATGACTGGCCACACTAGTGGAAGCCTATGAACTGTGGACTGGTGGCTGTGGAGCCCCCATGGGACTGGATTAGGCCCTCTGGACATGGAAGATGGTTGTTTGGCTCAAACTGTTTGGGGGACACCCAGGCAGGTGGATCGGGATCTGTCTCTGGTCTATGGGCAGGCTTCTGGAATCTGGTGCCTGTGGTGTGACACCTTGCACAGCTGTGGTGCAGTGGGAAGGGGCTTCGACCTGCCTAGGCTCAGTGCGCCAGGCTCTGCTGACCTTGGGGGATGTGGGGATGTGGGGTGGCTTGGGGAAGAGGGCTGGAAGGTGGGAGGAGGGAGGAGGAGGGGTCTGTGGATAGTATGTGGCATGAGTAGAAAATTTCTTAATAAAGAAAAATGAAAAAAAATTAAAAATACAAAAAATAAATAAAAATTATAAAATTTTCTTAAAAAGTGAACATAAATGACCACTATGAAAATTACCAAACAGTGATGAGAAAAAACTGAAAGGAGAATAAAATAAAATAAAATAAAAATGCACAGTGAATCACATAAAATATGATGAGAAGAAAACCCAGGGAGCATGTCTTCCAGATAATGTTCTGGGCAAAGACTTTTCTTTTTTAATTTATCCCAAAAGGACAGGCATAGAAACAAAACTGACAACTGGTATTAGAGGAAACTACGTGCTTATGAACAGCAAAAGAAGCCAAATGATGAACAGACAACCTAAAAAAAAAAACAGAGGAAAGTATTTGCAAATAATCTGTATGGCATGAGACTAATTTTTAGAATATGTAACGAACTCAAACAATTCAACATCAAAAATATTAGAGATGATTCTACTTGAAAATGGGCAAATGCCCTGAACAAACACTTCTCAAGAGAAGATATGCAGAGGCCAAGAAGAAATGATAATTGCTCAGTGTCAATTATCATTAGGAAACTGCCAGTCAGAACCACAGCAATGAGAGATCATCTAACCCCAGTTAAAAATAGCTACTACCAAAGAGATCCTTCTTTTTAATGCTGGTGAGAGCACAGAAGGCCACAAGTGAGAATGTAAACTAAGGAGAGCGGTAGACCTAGGACTGACCTGTGAATTGAGCAAGTAGTGGGCTACTGGTCATGTATCCAGAAGAAATGAAGCCATTATACCAAAGAACTACCTGTATTTGAAATTTTCGTTGCAGTATTAGTCACAACAGGTAAGATGTAGAATCAACTAGGTATCCGAGAGAGTGTGCATGGATAAGAGAAATGCACATGAGGATTTTTTTTATTGTCATGAAAATACTTAAATTCTGTCATTTGTAACAATATTGCTAGAACTGGGGGCGGGTAATTATGTTGAATGAAATACATCAAACACAGAAAGACGAATGCTACATTTTCTCACTGCCATGTGGAGGCCACAACAACAACCTCAGAGCAGTAGAGACTGTAGTAATGCCAGGGCTTGTTGGCAGTGTAGCCCAGTAGTTGGGTAATGGTGCAGATGGAGTAACTTCTGTTCTATAGCCTAGTGGAGTAATTATGGTAGATGCAATTAAGTATATATTTAAAAATAATAAACAGTGTTCCCAACATGAAGAAATGACAAATGTCTGAGGTGATAAACATGTCAAGTGCCCTGATCTAATCATTATACATTGTACACATGCACTGGAATGCAACACTGTACCCATAAACATGTACAAATACTATGTGTCTATTAACAATAAAAAGTACATTTACGTTTCCTTTAGAAGAATCTCATCTTGGAAGAGATTGATATAGTAGATCTAATTAATATAAATAAAATGTATTAAGTTGGGAAAATATGCAAATATCATTTGAATATCATAGAGGTATAAAACAATTTAAAAACCCTCTTGAAATCATAAGGATGAGATGAATGAATAGACTGAAGTTGTAATTTGGTTAAACAGGAGAAGATAAAACTGAGACTATATCATGAATATGCTGCTCTAAATTGCCTAGGCAATAACTGTCTTGCCTCATTAAAGACATTGAGTAGGAATAGCCAATATAATGATGAAGTCATCTTTAAGAAGATAGAAATAATACAAAGTTCAACTGGCTTCTCCTTAGGAGAAAATCTGGGAGAGTCCAGAAAGTGTCTGTACGATGACCAAGGATACACCAAAAAAAGAAATTCCAGATAACCACTGTAAGCAATTATACTAAGCATATATGCCGAGGAACTTGGGTCTCACAAAAGTAAATCTACTTTTCAAAGACTGCTGTCCATGCGATAATTGGGTACAGCAAGATGAAACAGCAATATATCATTAAGTGCAGACAGTGGTACCTCTGCATTTGCAGCATCACATCCCCAGCTAAACAGTGGCTCTTAGGTCAGAACACCCTCAGAGCAGGACCCAGGCCTACTCTCCACATCAGGTAGAATTGCTGAAGTATTCCCATCAACCTCTGACACCATCACTTTTACTGATTGATCTCGTTTAGCGTCACATCTCTGTGCAGTACCACTTAACCCATGTTGCAGATGAGGCGGGGCTCTGCTAGATTAAATGATTGCTCCAAGAACACACATGGCCACTGAGTGTGAAGTCTGGGATTGAAATCCAGACTTTCTAGGCACACCCTCAATGTTAGGATGATTTTACTCTTCCTACCCTTGTGGTACTTTTGTGGTAGGGGACGTTTTACAGTGCTTGGATATTTCATCTTAACAAGTTACAAAGGGACCTGGCTATCCCATAATGTCCATGACTTGGGGCTGCTGTTCTCGGAATTCCCATAGTTCATATCACACAGCCTCTGACAGAGACTTTCTTGGTCCTCTTGATATTAGTATAATGACATGATGTGGCTTATTTCTACTCTGTGTGGAAGCCTTGAAAGTGGAAGCCTTACCTATGTCCTCAGCCCCCGACAAGCATTTGATAAGGGCTTTTATTCATTTGCTAAACCCAATTTGAGTGTTCAAAAACATATTGGCTGCTTTTATTTCCACCAAATGTTGCTCTAATTGTTATAATAAAAACAAAACTTGACACTTCAATCATTTATCATGAACTGTGCTTCTTAAAAGCACTTTTGTATAATGTTATGTTTTGTCTTTTTTTTTTTTTTCCTTCAGCTCAACATGGCCTGAAACCCTCCTGCCTTGGGCTCAAGTGATGTGATTACAAGTGTGAGCCATTGCACCTAGCTCTCGATGGTAACTGTCCATGGGAGTCCTCTGGGAAAGTTTTCAACCACCATTGATAGTGGAACTCTTTCTGTTGACAAACTGTACCCTCCCTATGCTTCTTTTGCTCCTCCCAACTCTGAGGATTCATTTCTAAACTCCAGCCCCCTAATTCCAAGACCAAGTTGATGTTTGCTTATTTTATAAATAGGTACTGCCTAAAAACTAAAAAAGAAAAAAGAGCTAATGATAATTGTAAAGGCTCAACTATTTGAGGTTCTTCCTAAGCTACTGAATAGAATCCCCCAAACCAGACATCAGCTCAGACAAAATGAAAGCTGTTTCCTTCCTATCTAAAAGTCCAGAGCAAGAAGACCAAATGTGAGTAGGGGTCCCATGACCTATCATACTCCCTACACAGTTCCAGGTTGTTCTATTTATGATTTCCCAATTAGTGGTAAGGAGACAGGAAATCAAAAGTAAGTCATTTTAATCTGCACACAGTGACACAGAAATTGTAAACATTTCTTCAGATGGCCATTTTATTGGCCCAAACTTAATTGTATCACCATGTGAGATGTACCAATGTCACCTACACCTGGGTAGGCATACTCACAACAAACAGTCTGGGTTTTGTTTCTAAAGACAATGTTGCTACTAGATAGTAATAGTAAATCTCCATCAGGGCCAGAAGGACTGTATCCATCTTTTAGTAAGAGAGGGTATAAGGACTGTTTTGTGGATGGTAATACTATCCCAGTGAGGCATCCTGTGTGTTTCCCATTTAGGAAGTTTTTCTTCTTCACAAAATAAAGAAGCTGAGTTTTCAAGGCTAAATATAATGTACTACCAAAGTTGTACTAGATAAGCATGGTCTTCTTTTCAGGCTCTTGTGAGTTTGTTTACTGTGTTGCTTTCTTTGGAATCCTCTAGGAGATCATAGTCAAAGTGAGGCACTAACCCAAGAAACAAAGAAGATGGTCGTGATCTAGGTGTCAAAGGCATCACTACTTGGAAGCCAGAGTTTCAAGACTGTCAACCAAGACTATTACATACCAGACTCAGATAGCAAGCAAATCAGACTGAAGCATGTCTGTGATCTCTGGGAGAAGTTTCTTCCAAAAAATTAAACTGAGGGGATGCTAGTATGTTTGAAGATACAAGAAGGAACACCAAAGTTGGAATGTTTACTTTGTGATGAGTACACACAGGAAGAAAAAAAAACTTACAAAGGATTGTAGAATTATTCACAATGTGAAAGAATAATAAACATAGAAAATGCTTTGGATCTGTGGTGCACTGACATTCTAATAAATGTGAGCTTTTACTATTGACCCAAAAGAATGATGAGAATAACACATGGGGCTGGAGAGAAAGCTCAGCAGTGGGACAGGGCATTGCTTTCCCAGGAGACTAGAGGTGAGCTCTCAGCATCCACATCAAGGACTCACAGTCACCTCTATCTCCAGCTCCAGGAAGATCCAGCGTCTCTGGCTTCTTTGAGCACCTGCGTTTACATGAACATACCACACACAGACACATGCATAATTTAAAAGCAATACAATTAAATATCTATTAAAGAAAAATACAGATTATATAACAGAAAAAATGAGGGAGCTAGAGCTATAGGTAAATAATGGGGGTCAAGTGAAACTAGGTGGCAGGCTCATCTTACACAGTAGGAATTAAATAGCCTAAAATTTGCAACATGCACATTCTATTTAGTGTTCATAAGTTTCTATGTTAATAAGTGGTAATTGATAGTGATGGTTGATACCAGACTTTGGGGGCACAGCCTATGCTGTCTTCAGCCACCTGTCGTTGATAAGCCCATTTAAAGAGCTAAATGAATGATGAAAAGCAGATGGATTTATTCAATGTGTCTGCATTGGAAAGAGAGACAAGGGGATCCAATGTGAAACCCCTAAACACATCACTGGGGTCCTGATACAAGAGGTTTTAAATGGAAGGCAAGAGACATTCATAACTGACCCCTGTGCACCAGTTCCAGTTCTAAACCTCTCTTGCAAGGTGAGTCTCTCCTGCAAGGTCACCTGAAAGCTGTAAATTGGCTGGGCAGTGGTGGTGTACACCTTTAATCCCAGCACTCAGGAGGCAGAGCCAGGCGGATCTCTGTGAGTTCGAGGCCAGCCTGGGCTACAAAGCAATACCCAGGACAGGCACCAAAACAACACAGAGAAACGCTGTCTCAAAAAAACAAAAGAAGAAGAAGAAGAAGAAGAAGAAGAAGAAGAAGAAGAAGAAGAAGAAGAAGAAGAAGAGAAAGAAAGAAAGAAAGAAAGAAAGAAAGAAAGAAAGAAAGAAAGAAAGAAAGAAAGGAAGAAAGGAAAAAAGAAAGAAAGGAAAAAAGAAAGAAAGGAAAAAAGAAAGAAGTTCTGGGTCAGAGATGAAACCCAAATTCCATCTTTAGTCAAAGAAGTATATATCCCTGAATAGTACTCAGCAAAGCCTTGCCACCTCCACCTTTTAAAATCATACTTTAAATCCTAAGGTGGGAAGGGAAATTATAAAGCATCTTTTCTAATCTCACTAGGGAAATAAGAGGTGGGTCCACAGCTGAGCATAAGGGAAGGCTCCTTCCTTGACGGCTTCCAAGCTTCTAATATCTGTCTACCTCACATTTTCCCATGCCAAAGTACATAAAATCACCAAATTTTAAAATGACTAATCAAATTTTTATGTCTCCCTCCTACATTTATGTTATAAATCCTTAACCCTGTTGAAGGAGAGTACCAGTCACCAGACTCCCTGGGTCCTTTCTTTGGTTATGTTTTTCTCCCCAGTCATTCTTTCCTGTAGTCACCTTGGATACCAGAAATGACAAGACTAATCAATTAAGGCACAGTGTGCTAGTGCATGTCTTTAACACCAGCACTTGGGAGGCAGAGGCAGGTAGATTTCTGTAGGTTGGAGGTGAGCCTGGTCTATATGTCAAGTTCCATGACAGACAGGGATACATGGAAAGACCCAGTCTCAAAAAGAAAAAAAAAAAAGACTAATAAATATGTTTACTACAAGAGACCAAAATCATCTCAAGCCCACAGTGACACTGTGAGCTTCACATGACACATGCCACCATAGCAAGTTTCCTCCTCAAATCAGGGCATGACCATGACGGAAACTGGGGATGCACCCCAGAGCAAGAGTACTCACTCATCCCCGGAAGTAGACTGCTCTCCTTCAGGGATGACAGTGATTGTCACTTCCCTAAAACCATTTGCAGAACCACAAGGACAGTACTCATCAGCCAGAACACCAGTGACCAACATCACATGCTGTGGCAGCTATGCAAACCCAACCCCCTCCTTTGTTTCTCTTTTCCACACATCAAAACTCCTCACAGCCCCTTGAAGACAGACTTGGGGTAACTGAAATTCCTTGTCTGATTTTCCTGTCACGGTCATACTGATTAAATACACTTTTCTACCGCCATTCATTCCTTAGATTGACATACGGCGACAAGTATTCAAGCCTGCTCCACTGAGGGGAGACTTGTGGGAGGGGACTAGGTCCTCAGGAGTGGGCCTAGTGTTCTTCTCAAAGAGGTCTGTTTCTGTGTGAGGATAGAGTGGGTGCACACCCTTGCCAAAGAGGTCTATTACTACATGAAAATAAAGACTATGACAGGGATGAAAGGGCGCTATCTGAACAAATCACATGTATTTTTTCCTTGTTTTTTCATCCTAACCAAAGCTTCTTCTCCCTCCCCTCTTCCAAATACTCTCCCTCCCCTCCCGACTCCTCTGCCCCAGCTACAGTTTCTCTTCTGATACAGGCGGGCATCCCGGGGATATCAACCAGCCATGGTACATCAAGTTGCAGTGAGACCAGATACCCCCTCTTCCACCAAGGTTGGATGAGGCAATCCAGCGGGAAGAATGGATCCCAAAATCAGGCAACAGAGTCAGAGACAACCCTGGCTGTCACTGCCAGGAGTCCTACACAAAGACTATGTTTCACAATTGTAACATATGTGCAGAGGGCCTAGGTCAGTCCCATGAAGGCTCCCTGATTGTTGGTTCAGGCTCTGTGAGCCCCTATGAGTGCAGGTTAGTTAGTTCCATGGGTTTTCTTGGGGGTATCTTATCTGGACAAATCACATGTATTATTTTAATTAAAGAAAAAGAAAACAGGCCCTCATGGGTGGACTGCTGTCTGGAAGGTCCTTCTGGAGGAGATGGTCCTGTGGAACCAGATACCATTACTGAATAGGGCCAGTGGTAGGCCAGCCAGCCTGCCCCCTAACATGGCAGTCACTGCAGCTGCAGTGCATGCTGCTTGTCCTGCTCGGAGATGAAGAGCAAGAGACAGTGCTGCTGCCTGCAGGCTACAGGCACAAAGGTCCAGCCCAGTGAACCTTGGGACTGACATTGAGGGCAGGGAGCTGTGCAGCCACCTGGAGCTTGCGTGGAACCTGCCCCTCGATAGATACCCTGCCTAGCAGTTCACCCTGACTCTGGGCAACAGCAGGATATGCAAGACTAGTCTCGGAATGGTCCAATATCTATGGTGTGTCATGTAGCCTGAATCTTAAAAGGTCTCATTAATAAAAACAAACCCAGAGACAGGTATTGGGGTAAACACTGAAAGATCAGAGAAATAGAACAAGCCACATCCAACCTCACCTTGCCAGTTCCTCAGCTAATCTTGTTTCCTCAAACTGAAAGCCTCTGAGTCCTCACCCGAATGGATCTCAGCTGAACTGCAGCTAAAAGCTAAAAGCTTAAAAAGGCTCTAGTTCCTGGTCCTCAACCCTTAAATACCTTTCTGCTTCCTGGGATTAAAGGCATGTGTCACCATGCCTGGCTGTTTCCAGTGTGGCTTTGAACTGACAGAGATCCATAGGGATTTCTGCCTCCAGAATGCTAGGATTAAAGGCATGTGCTACCACTGCCTAAACCTATGTTTAATATAGTGGCTGTTCTGTTCTCTGACCCCCAGATAAGTTTACTGGGGTGCACAATATATCAACTACAGTGTCAGAAACCAGAAACCTTAAACCAGGCCGATGATTCCTTGCAATTAATATTTGCATATAAAGCTGTTTGGGCAAATATTTATATATATATATATATAGTGAGACATATTGCAGTTTCCAATGCCACTACAATGAATGAATATTCAATGGAGAGGTAGGAAAGATGGAGGATTGGAGCAGTGTATGTGCAGTGGAGAGAGGCAGAACTGGAAATATAATGGCAGTGACAGATGTGAAAGAAGGCTTCAGTTGCAGGGGAATATGTTCTTGCTGAGTAGGTTCACCCACCCCCCCCCCCCCCCCACTCCTAAACATGCTACCCAGATACACAATTGCCCTGGCTCTGAGCAAGAACAGAATGTTGGAGATGAGCAATGGTTCATTTTCTGGACTGGGCTTCCTCAAAAGACCTCTGTGATCCATGCTGCCCACAGAGGTCATGTTGAAATCCATGGTCCCTGCTGCTGTCCCAGGTTGTATTGAAACTTGGGGTTCATGTAGATGTCTGTAGTCCATGCTACTAAGGAGACCATGTTAGTATTCATGACCCACATCACCACCAAAGACCAGGCAAATATCCATGGTCTGTGCTGCCCTCTAAAGCCATGTTGATGTCCATGGGCCATTCTGCCACCAGAGGCCGCCATATTAGTGTCCATGGTCTGCCAGAGGCTATTAAGAATATACAGACAGGTGGTGGTGGTGCACACTTTTAATCCCAACACTGGGGAGGCAGAGGCAGGTGGATCTCTGTGAGTTTGAGGCCAGCCTGGTCTACAAAGTGAGTTCCAGGAAAGGCGCAAAACTACACAGAGAACCCCTGTCTTGAAAAACCAAAATATGATAGATAGATAGATAGATAGATAGATAGATAGATAGATAGATAGATAGATAGATAGATAGATAGATAGAGATAGATAGATAGATAGATAGATAGATAGATAGATAGATAGCAGATGGCAATTGATGCTTCAGGTGTCAACCTACCAGATGAATAACTTTATAATGGAGGAATCTTGTTAAGCAAGGCTTATGAGACCACAGACTCTGAAAATTGATTGCTTCTGTCTGTAGTTTTTCTCATGTACCACTACATTTCTTCCCTAAAAGCTATGGGTATTTTCCCAACTCATAATTTCATTTCATTTACTGGACACACATATAGCTGTGGGTGATTTAAAAAAAAAAAAAAGATGATTTCTGTTTAAGCTGTATAATTCTGATGAATAGAAATAATGCTAGGATTTTTTCCTTACTCAGATTAACACGGGGAAATGGCAATATTCTCAGCTACAAAGTCAGCTTTTTCAAATCCAAAATAGACTAGTTGCCCCTGGAGATGAATTGCACAAAGGCAGGTTCCCATATGCCTGATTGTTGAACCAAAGTCAGGCTGATAATATTAAGACATAAACTCCCTGCAGCAATTGGCTTTCTGCACATACTCCTAACCTCAACATTCAGCCAACTAACTGTTTATTGTTTAAGTCCTGAATTTCAATGTCACTCTCTGTCTGGGAACCCTGACCAGTCAGAGCTACATGCCTGCTTTACTCACTATGTTTGGTCAGCACAACCTCCCCAGCCTGAAAGAAACTGTGTGACTTATTATGTGTTATAAAATGGGTCGGACCCTGTATATGTGTCCAGAGTTTGGCTGTTGAAGGTGGTGTGGTGTGGGTGCAGAGAAAGCTGTATAGAGGAGACAGAGATGTATATGTAGAGCAAAACTGTGTGTGTAGAGGAGAGTGAGAGAGTAAGAGAGAGAGAGTAAGTGAATGATGTAGTAGTGTGTGAAGGAGTGTAGCAGAGGAGAGAAGAAATGTGTATAGAAGAGAAGAGTGAGTGAGTGATGTAGAAGAGAGTTGTAGAGAGATAGGCAGGGCAATAGATGGGTAGTTTGAGAGAGCTGTATGAGAGAACTGAGAGAGAGCTGTGTGAGAAAGAGAGAGGAGTGTGGATAGCGGAAAGAGCTATGTAGATCAGTAGAAGTATGTGGGAAATGTAGCTGTAACAGAGATTTTCAGAGGGAGATTTTTTTAAGATGAAATAAAAGAAAAAATTACCATCAGAAAAATGTGTTTCTTTATTGCCCCTCAGATAGAAAAAGTCTAGTCCTCTCCACATTTGCAGATATTTTTCCCATACCCTGGGTGCAGTCTTGGAGCAGACTCTCCCAAAGGCCACCAATAATAACCCGTGTTCTCCTTGAGGCCATGTTGATGTCTGTGATATGTGCTGACACTGGAGGCCATGTGGATCTCTGTTGTCCATGCTCCCGCTGACTGTAAAAGGTGAGGAAGCTACTTTTGCAGTGGTATTGATGACTGCAGAAGCATAGTTGAGAAAAAGAATCACAAAAGGCTTCTACAATAACACCTACCTCCACTTCACCTCACCCCAAAAATGTAACAGCCTAGACAGGAAGCCATTGAAGAGAACTCTTTAAAAATGTGATAAGGATGCTGAAGTGTACCTCTTCCCAAGTGATGGTTTCTGGTGGGGGTGGAGAAGGACTCAGTTATCTTTAAGGGGCTGGTCACCAGGAGTTTGATCATGCTCCGGTGAGTATATGAGCAACACAAATTGGACTTTTAGGGGGTGTTGGATGATTTGTATGTTTGTTTCTTTGTTTTCAGGGGTCACAAGGGCAGGGGCAGACCTAGGAGGACTGGGAAGTGAGTATGATCAGGGTGCATTATATGAAATTCCCAAATAATCAATACAAATATTGTTGGGAAAAAATGGCAATTCATATTTTTACCTTCCTTATAAATGTCAGTGGTAAGATACTGACATTTTGACACTTTCAGAAAGAGTTCTCAAAAATAGTGACTCAAATTTGTTCTCTCAGGGTAAAGGAGACAGTCTTTAAAAGGGGAAAAATAAATATGTACTCAAAGAATTTTTGAGCTATATAGAAAGCATTTTGAAAATAGATGTCCAGAGACAAAACAGACCTATCACTTTGCTGCCAAAACTAAGTAAACTTGTCACCTACTTTTAAAAATTCATATCTATATTTTTAGAAAGACAAAAATATAATTTTCAAGTCTGTTTTAAAATCATTGAAATTTTTAGTTCTTTATTAGAGTGACATACAATACACAAGGCAAAGGAGGTACCTTAACCTTAAGTTAATGTAACAAGGAAGCATGTGCCTGCTTGCCTACTGATGTCACAGACACAGAGATGAGTCAAAATTAATTACAACAACAAAATATTGTTGAATATGTGAAGAACGGCTAGAATCCATGAGCAGCATCAAGTATACACTCTATGTATCTGAATCTACTTATCTTCATAGATATGCTTTTCAACCAAAATTTTTGAAATCAGTGAAGTATATTCAATCAGGTTTTGTTCACTAGTAACTTGATACATAATCACAATAAATGTTTATTTCATTAATAATAAAATTAAAATATGACTAACATGATTGTCTATTGTGTACATCTATTTTCTTTTTGTACATTTTATAATAAATACCTTAGCATTCTAAATGCTCAGAATCTTTTTGAGATTACTTTTCTAAGTCATGGGAAAACACTGGAATAGAAACTTTAAAAAAAATAAAAAAACAGGTCTCAACTGAAAAAGTAGATTTCTTATCCCCTTTATGCATAAAAGCACTAGATTGTATTTAATCAGATTTATTTTTAAAAATCATGTGCTTCTCTTCACCAAATATTATGGAGGAAATTTGCATACTCTACTAGCTCTGCTATGAATTGTTTTATTTTAACTATCTGGGTATAAATCCAAAAACAGAAGCTGTTCATTTTTACACAAAGACAAAAAGCCCTGTCTTTGACTGAATCCATATTAAGCCCAGCAAACATTTACTTCTATTCCCCCCAATGCATCTTAAAATCCTTAAGCCAGCCATCTGAATTAGAATGGAGAAGATAGATCTTCGAAAATGTCAAGACACAGTACAGTGAAGTAAATATGATCTCCATCACGAATGGCAGTTTATGGACCATGATCTTATGGGGAAACAAAACCTCAGCAGTCAGAGGAATGAACTCTCCAAAGAGGAGGGCAAGTGAATATCTTAGTCCCCATCCTTCCCCTGCTACACAGCCTCCAGTGTGTTCCTTTCCTTCTGATTACTCAGTCACTGGCCTCACTCATTGACACAGCCATCAACAAAGCCATCTTCCAAAGGATGGACGCTCCACCTCCACCACAGGATGGCCAGCCAAAGGGCTCTGTTCAGCTATTTTCCCACAGAGCAGTTAGCAGAGAGCGCTGGGGAGAAAGGGATTCCTTCCTCTCATCTGTAGAGAATCAGCCTCCTCACTAAAGCATAAATTTTGATTACCCAAATTATTTTAGCTTTCAGAGCCACAAGGGTGATTAGCGGTAATAAAAATCACTCAGACTTATGAAAAAATTTTAAGATTCCAACCACAGTATTTAAGGAACTGGCCTCATAGCACATTATCCACCCGCTATGTAATTTTCTTTCTGTCAGTGTGGTCCTCTTTATTTTTTTTTTCAGAAGTTCAAATGAAGTACAAAGGGATATGAAGAGCCTCAACAGTGCTGAAATAGGGAGAAGGGTTTTGCTTTATTTCCTGCCCAGAGCTTTGGTCAACACAGGACAAATCTATAGTTCACCTTTGTTCCCACACCTCCCATGGTAATTCCTCTACTGGTCCCTCGGCGTGAGGACCTAGCTGAGCGCTAAACCGCTGCTCTCTACAAAGGAGAGGATGTGAAGGCTTACACCCCAGCTAGCTCGGGACTTCCTAATCATTGATGACTCTAGAGGGGCAGCATCTTTCAGGGACCCGTCCTCACCATCTAAGGAACCTCCTAGGAGCTTTCCTCCTAGGAAGATTTTTAATGTAGCATTTTTGATATGCTGATTTTTTAAAGTTGCTCACTTCTAACATCTAACCCTTCACAGAATCAGCAGATAAAGTTACCGTTTTGAGGAAACATCACATATTTCTCAAAGAATGTCTATTGGTGTGTCACTGACACAGCAGCACTCCTGTGGATCTGTCTCTGTCTCTGGAAAGGGAAGAGCGGTTTTCAAAGAGCCCAGGGAGGTACAGAAACACAAAAGGTGCTGGGCAGCGCCTATGAAATTGTGTGTCTATGACACCATTTTTTTCACACATTCAGAAAGTGAACATTTAGGGAACAAAATACCTCCCAACATTCTGACTTGTGTAATTACATGAATTATTCTTCCCCTTATTTCTTCCCCCAAAATATCTTTCCATCCACCGGTTTGCTTATTTTATAATCAAATTATTTTTAACATGTAGAGTACTAAGGAAGAATTTTTCTCCAATTATAACTGGCTTAAAGCATTTATTACCTGGATTTTTTTTTTTTAATTTTTGTCCAGAATGAGCCTCTTCTCTCCTCGAGGTAAGTTTGTGAGAGACACACACATCAGCATCATATGAGGGTTTTTTTTTTTTTTTCTGATTAGACATAGTGCAAATCACTTGCAGTTAGAGTTACCAAATCATCATTTTGCTTGAATATCTCTTTTCTTGGACATTCAATCAAACTTTGTACGTGGTAAAACAAGATATGGCAAAGAATACCACTATTGCCTTGAATATTTTCTTTGGTAGGACATTAGGGAATTCATAATTAAATAATTCCTACATTTTATATTGTCACAAAAATATCATGGATGCATGTATGACACAAAAGTATAGAAAAACTATCTGGGGAACAAAGGGGTTAATAAGAAGGGAAGAGGACGGACAGAAAAAAAAAGGGGTGTAGGGGTACACTCAGTGTACAAAATATACTCAATATAAAATTTAAAATAGAGTAAAAATATAAATCTATTGTTAAGCCAAACTTCAGCTGCTTAATATTTATGTCCTCACACTGCACAGAACAAGTAAATGATGCTATTGTGTTTTCTTCAATTAAATATGTTAGAAATTTTCCAAGAAAGGTGAATTCAGGACAGAAGAAGAACAGGGAACTACCTGTGGTCACCTATGTCACACCCATGGGGGACAAAGGGATAAGGAAGGTTGGTTTGGTTGAGAAAACCCTGAAAATAACATTTCAGAGTTGTTCTGCTGCTTTCAGGAAAGAAAAAGCAGGGGGGAAAATGCCATGGATTCAACAGCTGAATTTGAAAAGCAGTTTACCAGTTGTTACAGTAAATATATTCAAAGTGAATCATATAACCACTAATTAGGTTTGAATCACTCAAGTGTACATTTGCTGTGACAACAGTTTTCCCTTCACAGATCATCCCTCTATTTATAAACGAGCTGAAAATTAACATTTCCTGCTTTTGTCAAGCTGAAGCATCCTTCAATAGCTCTCGGCAAACATCTGAAGGATTCTTGCATCCTGAGATCATCTGGTCCCCTGTTCTCAAGTGCTGCCTCTTCTTCAGAACTGGGTGAGACATGCTGAAGAAAGTGACTGCAGATTCTTGGTAAAATGGCAACAAGAACCCAACAGAACTCCCCGGCACGGGAGAGATCAGAGGTTGCCTTTCACAGCAGATGGGAATCAACAGAAATTGACAGTGGAGGTTTTCTTCTGTTTTGCACATGACTAACCACAAGTAAAGCCTAAGCCCCAGGGATATAAAAGGCAGGATTGTGGAGCTGTGTTTGTTATACAGTGATTATTAGCAGATCCAGATTTAAACAGATGTTTTTCCTGCTAATTAAAATCGCTTCCTGAGGAACATAGTTTTAAGAGCATGGACTGTCCCCAAACCAAACAGAGTCTAAGGCCCACTCATATTCACAAGTGAAGGAGAACCCATGTACGGTGTAAATACCAGTATAGCATTTCTTAACCTAACTTCACTCATGCTGCAATGCACAGCTCTCAGCAAGGGGGTGGTGGCTTTCTCTGTGCACTCAGAGTCAAAGACAAGAACGAAACAGGAATGGCTTTGTTCCACGGTGAATTTGATGTTCTCTTCTCTGAATACACTTGTGCTGTTCAGGGCGCTAAACTTCACTACACTTTAAAAAGTATCCTAAGGTCTGTAGTTCACTTTAGTCCCTGGAGGATTAACTAAGGTCCTGATTTATAGAACTTGGTCCATGTTAGGTAGAGGACACACACAGGTGACTCTGCAAATGCCAACTACATGTCATGTGACCATTTCCTACTTTTTTTTTTAGCAACTTCCTAGCTCCAACGTTACTCTCATCTCTTCTCCCAAACTTTCTTTCACTTCTTCCCATTAGCATTTTCAGCCTTTGTTGTCTCGCCCTGAAAACACTCTGTGGCTGCTAATTCCACAAGTTAAATTCTTGACTATGAGTGATCCCCAAGTTCCGTCAAAATGAATGATTTCTTAGCTCAAGTCTTAAGAAAAAGATGTTGCAACCATTCCAACCACTCTAACAGTTCACCTTGTGAAACGCTTTGGATCTTTCCATTGAGCCTCTACGGCTCCTTGTACGTGGAGACTGGTATGCCTGGCTTCATCTTTCACTGTCAACATGGCGCTCCTGCTTCAAAGATTTGTCCAAGTGACATTCCTTGAGCCGTCCCTACTATACTTTATATGAAAATCGATATACTTCTGTCTTAGGAGCAGTCCTGTCCCAGTTAGAAGGTTTGTCATTTGTGATAAGACTCTGAAGGCTCTGGAGCAAAGAGGTAAAAGGGAAAGATCCATGCCTAGCTAGCCCACTCAACTAGTCCAGTCACACCAATCGATGGGCTGGTTAACACTGCCATTAAAACACCCTCACAGCTAGTGCCTCCCCAAGGCCTTTCACACTTTGTAGTTCCAAGTCTACTCTCCTACTGCCATGAGTATTTTCAGAGCGCTTTCCCATTTTTAACTGTGTAGGAGGCCAAGACCCATTGCTTGTTCAATGTTTAGCAAATATGTGTTGGGACTGGCTAAGTTTATGAACTTTATATATTGAATACAAAAGAGCATTTTATCTCAAAATGTATACAAAGAAATCTGGAGGGTTAAGAAAAGTAACAGGTAAGAGAGTGTTCTTCAGTTCTAGCTTGTATACCATTGAGTGTATAACTTTGAGGGTATTTTCCACTATGCAAATAAAATCAATAGCAATATGAAGCTTACCCAATGATTCACAAGCCTTCTGTAAAAGGAAAGACAACTGTATACATCAGAGTATTTTGAAAACTCCATCTCCATGTTGGGTAATAATTAAAACACTCGAATGGAAAACATGGCATTCTATAAAGTGCTAAGATAACTGTTTACTCTTCAAAGGTTAGAAATATGTAAGGCTAAGAAGGGAAAAGCTAGTATACAACTTAACTGTCACCATGGAAGTCTGCACTACAGAAAAATCAGTGGGCAGATGTTTTGCATTTTTATAGAAAACATGGAAGGAAAAAATAGGATAATATTCAAAGATAAAGGCTGGGTTCTTGGTGAACATAAGGCATATTTCTCATTAAGAATGATTCCAATGTGTGGAACAAGCTTCCAAGAGAAGAAACCCCATCAAGAGAAATTATTCTAAATGGACTTGACCATCAATCACTATGACAAAATATAAGCAATAGCATGGCTCATCAAAGAACTGAAATTGCTGAAAAATTGTCTTTGGCTACCAAAGCTATAGAAGAATAAGGATGAAGCTTTATGTTGTTGGAAAGTCAAAGTAATAGTTTACAGAGAAAACAGCAATCTGCTGTAAGAATTAAGCCCCCAAGCACTCACAACCTGGAATTCTAGACCCTCAGGACTTCTCATTTATTGAAGAGATGAGCTGTCATGTTCCTTGGCTTGAATCCAGAGCTGTATCTGTTTGGAAAAGCAGATTGTCTGTGAAACAATAGTTGTTCTTACAGCACAGTTTAGACGGTCAACTGCAGCTAATGTGCTGTAGCAGAGAGCTATCTAAGACAACCAGTATCTCAGGCTTTAATCATGCTTATTTCAAGGAAGAATCTTTCCAAACCATGGGTCCAAGATAAGGCTTTCATCAAGTACTGCACAGAGGAGTACTAAGAAAATACAGTTTTGTACAATAAAGACTGCTCTCTACAGCTGAATATTTTAGCACAGAAACTTAAGCCCATTAACCCAAGAAAGGCTGCCTTTCTATAGAAACTGTGCATGACAATTCTTCTATCCAACCAGCCCTCTGTCTATGTCATGGACCTTATGTCAGGCATTCATTTGAAAATCAGTTATTACACTTAGAGGCACGGCAAGCTCTTAACTTGAGGCAGTTATCATAGAAACATGTGACTTGTTTCAAGAGTGTGCTGTGTTAGATGACAAAACTAGGATGCACCCAAACCCCCTCAGTGGTTTTATGGACTGATGCGAGCCCACCACCGCATACGCATTTCTCCCCAGTAAGATGGTGTTTGTGTTACTGGATGAAAACTGGGGGGGGGGGGGGGATGGAGGTGGAAGAAAGGGGAAGTGAGAGAGAGAGGAAGAGCAAGTGGAGTGATGTTCCCTTGCTGCTGGAGGCTAGAGACATCTTGTTTTAGAATCAGTTTAATGTGTGTGTGTGTGTGTGTGTACATGGGTGTGTAATGTGCAGTGTGTGTGTCCTTCCATACAGTACCATTAAATATTACACATTAAAATGTGTAACACCATCAAATACATGTTGGTTTGTGCCACTATTACCTGCCTCGAGAGGGCGCTCTTCCTAGACATGGGTGTAGTTAGAATTTCCTGCCTGGCCCAGTCAGGACAAATCTCTCTTACCTGCCAGTCCCACAGTCGCTCAGACCCAACCAAGAAAGCACACAGAAACTTACATTGTTTAGAAACTGCATGGCTGTGGCAGGCTTCTTGTTATCTAGTTCTTCTATCTTAAATTAACCCATTTCTGTTAGTCTATAATTTGTCACATGGCTCGTGGCTTACCAGTGTCTTTACATGTTCCTTTTCATGGCGGCGGCTGGCAGTGTCTCCCCCCAGCCTTCTACTTCCCAGAATTCTCTTCTCTCTTGTCCCGCCTATACTTCCTGCCTGGCCACTGGCCAATCAGAACTTTATTTACACAGAGCAATATCCACAGCACTTCCCCTTTTCTTTTTTTTTTAAAGGAAGGTTTTAACTTTTACATAGTACAATTACATATAACAAAACAATTATCTAGCAAGAATTACAGTTTCAATATTAAAGAAGATATCCTATCTATCTTATATTTGTGAGTCTAAGGTTTTATATCTAACTTATCTTGTATCATAACTGAAGAAATTAAGCCTGCCACAGCCATGCAGTTTCTAAACAATGTAAGTTTCTGTGTGCTTTCTTGGTTGGGTCTGAGCGACTGTGGGACTGGCAGGTAAGAGAGATTTGTCCTGACTGGGCCAGGCAGGAAATTCTAACTACACATGGGTATGTGGTACTAATGACAGTGAATCATAAATAGAATTAAAGTGAAATCATTCTCTAGAAATGGATTCTGTTCTGTTCAGTTTCCGTGGGGCATGTAGTTAAGATTGACTGGCTCATGACTGGACCCAACATCAAAGTACAAAGACATTTTTAATGTCTGTCAAGAGTTAAAACCTCGGCAACACTTGAATAATCAAGAAATGTTATGACCACTTAACACAGATGGAGGACATCAGAAACCTGCTTTCCCAGCACACATCCTGAACTTTCACTATAGGTGATGGCTGCACTCAGTGGTGTACTGGGTAATACTTCCCAGCTGGCTCTTGCAGCCCAGTACAGGCCTGCTGACACACACCAATTTCTTAAGAACAAATGCATTCAGCTTTTATTCCTTTCCTCCAGTTTGCTATTATTGAAAAAAGCCAAGGTCTCTCGGTAATGTATTCAACGAGAATATTTCAGGCTTTGATGACCAATAAACTGTAAATTAGTTATAAATAAGAAATGATGTCCAACAACAAAGTTAAACAATAGCCCTCAAATTTAAATTCTCTCATCAACCCAGGGGAGTGAGTCTGAGTTCAGCGCGCAACCTCTCCAAATCTGCTGTTCATATCATTGTGCTAGACTTCACACTCCGCCTGCTTCTCCTCCTCCAGGCCAGTTAAAGAATCCACACAGAGCGCACCCAACGTTCATGACATATATGGAGCACAGAAAACATACACTCTATCAGCCATCTGTATTCTTCCTGAAAAAAAGATACTCACAGTAACCAACATCCTAAAGGTATATGTAAGATTGAAGTCACTTCTAGAGTTATTTGTAGTGGCACTTGAAGTTTATTTTCAAAAGTACAGGTACATTTAATTCAAAATTAATAAGACCATTCTTATTAGTCATTAAATTTTCATATAATTGGATATGTTTATAAGTTATGCAATGGACTCATGTAGAACTTACAGCAATTAAGGTTTAACAAATGGAATTTCAAATAATCACTTATAAAAATGTATTATTGAATTTGAGGCCTGCTATTTTTAAATCAATCTGTAATTTGTATTTACTAGAGACCACACAGGAAATTATATGTTTTGTGAGTATTTAAATGAATAGAATTGATTTTAGAAATGGATGACAAAAGATGGGCCGTCTGCTCAGAGACAGCGTTCTGCTGCAAGGAAGCCACAATGTAATTAGGAGATTATACTGACACAGAGGTTATTAGTTAGTGATGGCGAGCGAGTCACCTCCCTATCCTGAAACCACTGATGGTAAATGGCAGGCCTCGCCCAGGATTGTCAAAGAGGCCAGTGTATAATTGGCAGCACTCATAATATCTGGGTGACTTAATTTGATCGGCAAGTGATTTATGGGTTTTTTTCTTCCTCTGTGATTTTTCAAGGGAAGAAGCAACTTTCCATTTTTAAATAAAACCATTGGTTATTCAAATAGATAAACTGCCAATTCTTAAAGATACATTGGTTATCTTATTTATAGTTTTCTCCAGATGCATAATGTGCCTGAAGCATGACTGGGATAGATTTACTAAATATTTCTTTATAGACAAACAAATGAACAAAGCGAGGAAATGATACAAATCATCTTCAGGTTAATTCAGAATTTGCTAAGAGTGTGTGTGTTTCTGCTGGATGCCCTTTACCTTCCTGTACAAGACTTCTGTAACTTGGAATTTCATCTTCGTGTTATACTGCAGTGAACCCGGCCTCTGTCACTACCTGCTAGCCAGGACCAGGAACAGCAGACACTGTGTAAACACCAAGGAAAGAAAGGACCTTCTTATCTGGGTAGGGCATTTAGCGGTGACCATCAGAGCTCAACTTGAAGACCCTATGCCCATTTCTGTAAGAAACTCCTATTTGATAATATAGTTGATTATCTGTTCTACAGACTGAACTAAAGCAAGATTCTCAGCTGTCCTTTGTATAGGAGAAGTCTTTAAGTATGGAATATTCTCTCTCGCCCACTCACTCTCTGTTCTTCCTCCTCCCTCCACTTTACCTCCCCTCCTTTCTGTGTTTCTGTTACTTTGGTTTGTTGTTGTTGTTGTTTTGTTTTTTGGTTTTTGGTTTTTTGTTTGTTTGTTTGTTTTTTAAGCCAGAGAACAGTAGAAACCTCTTAAATGCAAACTCGTATCTTTTACACTAAATTTTCCTCTTCCTTCCCAAAGGAAAAACAATTACAAACTGAACATTGAGGAGCCTGTCACTTAAATATAAGACTAATACGACACAAAGAAACAGTAGCGGTTAACCATGAAAGGCCTATTATTTTTCTAGCATAGTTTTTACTATCTATCACTAACCCTCACCATATGGAAGTGCAAGCCCTACTTCAATAATTTGCTCAAGATAACCTAGACAATAGGGGCCACAACCAAGAATCTGACTCCAAGTCTATGAGAACACAGCAAGATTTCTTAGCGTTGGCCCTACTGACAATTTGAACCAAATTATTTTTGGTGGTGGGGGATATTCTGTGCTATTACCACTACATGTTACCAGCACCCACCTGCCAACTGAGATCATCAAAATCGTCTCCTGACATCACTAAACATCACTAAGGTAGATCTCGCTCACCAGCGTTTGAGTTTTCTGATTGCCCTCCCTGGCATCTGTTCCCTTGCTTATGTTTTCTGACGTGTAGCTAGCCACACCGAGCAGTAAAATAACCTGACCTCTTTATAAGATCCCAGATCTGATGACTGCTATTAACAGATAAATTTCTTCATCTTTGATACTGAGTGGCAGAGTGACAGGGTTGAGTACGTCAGTTCATAGTAATATCCATCTTAACATCCAACTGAAACTTGACCACAGCCAACTCCTGGCTGCCTCCTCTAAATACGAGCACATCTCTAGAGTGGAACCACATTTCTTTGGAGTAAATAAACTTTGCACATTACCTTTCAATGTCAGGGAAACTTTTCCTTCTGATCATGATAATGTAAATATAGCTGATGTGGATTTACATTTTTAAAAACCCTCTAGAAACACAAAGTATGTGCAGCAACTTTTCTCAGAAAAATGGACAGTACAAAACTGACTCAGACTGCTGCCCAGCTACACTCCAAGATGTCTTAGCTGTGCACATAAAAGTTAGGGCAGGCACAGGGTGGTAGAGAGCTGAGACCTAAGTCACTAGTTCAGGTCTGCCAAGACAGCTGGGTGTGTGTAGCAGAATAAAGAGGAAAACAGAGGGGAAAGAATGAATCAATGGTCACAGAAGTCCATGTGGGGGTTGCATTGGGTCCATGGCTGAGAACTGACTTGTGAGTATGAAAAATAAACTCCATGTTGCCTACAATATAGCTGCTTCTGGGGAGCAGGGTGGAATGGAGACTCTGGTGAGGCAGTTGCCTGAAATGTCAGTGTTCTAGACCTGCCAAGGAGCAAAAGCATCAAAGTGCAATATCCATCATGCAGCTGAGAACCCCCAAAAGGCTACATCTTACAACTTAGGACGATAAACTTATTCACAGACCAAAATTAGGGATTTGAGACAAAACTGAAATAAAATTGTAACTAGGGTCATGGGACTGAGAGGACTCATTATCCCTGTCCACTCTCTCCCCAAGAAAAGGAGACAAAAAATAATCATTAATGGACAACACAGCCATCTGGGCAAGGGAAGGAAATCTTAAATGCATAAATCTTTACCAAGAATATTCAAAATGCAAAAAAAAAAAAACTGAACAAAATTAGGGTATCAGACAAATGCAAAGCACAACTTAAAAATTAGTTTTTTAGATAATAAATTGCACAGAATTTTGACAGCTACACTACCCACTGTGTCTCACATACAATGTAGGAAATATACTCACCATCCCACATATTTCTGCAGACTCCTTTCCAATCAAATAATTTCCCCAATTCCATGCAAACATTTCTGATTTTTTTAAATCATAGGTTAGTATTGTTTCATACTTAATGAACTGAATCATCTAACACGTACTTTTTGCCATGTGTTTAGATGTTCTAAGAATGATTTGATTTTTTTTTTAAGATTTAAACAGATGTCTTAGCAGTTAAGAGCACTTGTTGCTCTACAGAGGACACAGTTCACTTCCAAGTACTCACACAGTAATTTACAATCATCTGCAACTCCAGTTCCAGGAGATTTGAGACCATATTCTGACCTTTGTGGGCACCAGGCAAGTGCAAGACGCCTATGCCTAAGTGCAGGCAAAACATTTGTATGCCCAAAATAATTAAACAAGCAAAAATATTCACGAATTTTGTTGCACATCAACCTTACTTCATTGCTGTATGTTTCTGTCTATGTGTGCTTGTTTGATATATGTTAATTACTATTTGGGTTGTATCCAGTTTTTGCCTATAATGAACAAACGAATCTTTTGTCTACAGCTTTTCATACACAGCATTTATTGAGATCTGTTCCTCCTATTGCTAATCTTCAGGACGATTTCATAAAGGAATGTTTCTCTTAGTTGAAGTCCCTTTCTCTATCAATTGTAGATGATTGTGTTGTTTCTGTTCTAAATGTAATTGTGTGTGGAATAACACTGACTGATGTGCATATTTTGAGCTAACTCTCCATCCTTGGAATGAAACCCGCTTGGCCATGGTGCATGCGATCTTCTGGGGGTGTGTTCTTGAATATGGTCTGCAGGAATTTCGTTGAAAACTTTTGTATGTATAATCACTGAGGAAATAGATCTGTAGGATTCTTTTTCCTTGCGTACTTAGAGATTTTTTTTCTGTATGGGGCAATGCTGGCCTCCTTGGAGTAAGATTTCAACCCTGCAGCGCCCTTTGTGTTTCAGGGAGCAGTTTGAAGAGCGGCAGTGTTAGCTCGTATTTAAAGGTTTCACGGTATTTGGCAGTGAGCCCATCTAGTCCTGGACTGGGGAAGAAATTTTATAATTGTTTCAGCCTTGCCAGTTGCTATAGATCTGTCTAAGTTGTTTACATCTTCTTGATTTCATTTTGTTAGGTCACGTGTTTCTAGGAAAATTCCACTTGTAACTTATACTATCCATTTCTTCATCTACATTTTTCAGTTTTTTAGAAGGTCTGCAAAGCACTCCCTCATGATTCTCTGTATCTCAGCATCATCTGGAGTAAACTCTCTCTCCCCTTTTTTTTTTCATCTCTAATTTTATTAATTTGGATCATTCTCTTTGTTTGATTAGCTTGGCTAGAAGTTTGTCAACCATCTTTATTTTGTTTTAAAGAACCAACTCTTTCTTTAAAAGAACTGAATGCATTGTTCCTTTGGGCTCTGTTCCAAGTCTCTACTCTTGACCATCATTATTTCTTGCCATATGCTATTCTGAGATTTGGATTGGTCTTCTCTCAATAGGCCCTTGAGATACATCATTAAGTAATTGACTTGAAATCCTTCTGGTTTTTATTGGACGCACTCACAGCTATAAACTTTCCTCTTAGAATCTCTTTAGCTGAATCTCAAAAGTTCTGGTAAGTTGTGTTTTCATTTTCATTTGACTATAAGAAATTTATAATTTCCTTACTAATTTATCTAATTCAAGAGTGTGTTATTTAGTACCTGTGTACTTTGTAGTTTCTGTGATTTCTCTTGCTATTGATTTCTAATTTTATGCCACCATGATCTGATAAAAAAAATACAAGGGGTTATTTTTATTATTTTGCATTTGAGTGAGACCTGATTTGTGCCTTACACTAATCTAATTTATAGAAGGCTCTCTGGGATGCCAAGAAGAATATGCATTCTGTTACTACTGGATGGAATGCTCTGTATGTATCTAAGTCCATTTGATCTATGATGTAGTTTAATGCTGAGATTTCATTGTTAATAGACATAAGAATGGAATAGAGAAATCACCTACTATTGTTATCTATTAGTGTCCTCTTATGTTTGTAAGTGTACATTATACAAAAGAAATTAGAAGCCTCAATGTTTGGTGCATATATACATATAATTGTTATATTTTCCTTAAGGAATTGTTCCTTTTCTAATATGGAATGATTTTATCTTTTCTGGCAACTACTGATTTAACATCTACTTTGTCAGTATTTGAATGGATACAACCAACTCAGTTTCTGCTCCCTTGGGCCCTTGATAATTTGACAGTCAGTCTATGAGTGTCTTTGCTAATAAAGTGTGGTTCTTGGAGGTGACATAGTTGGATTTATTGTTGTTGTACGCCAATCAGTTAGTCTGAAGATATCTGCATATGTATACTTAAAGTTATTATTGAGAGATATGTATGGATTCTGTAATTGTTTTCTCTTTCTGGTTCACTGGATTATTATTTGTCCTTTACACCCTCTCCTACTAGTGTCAGGGGTTTACAAGCTAATTGTGTTAGACATAGTTAGTTCCTTCCTAGCTTTCCTTTGTGACATTTTTCTTCTCTTGCAGTCTGTTCTCTAGTCTCACAATTGAGATTATTTGAGATTTTTTTCTTCTCTGCACTCATTTAGCAGCTTCTACAATGGTGGCTTAGGGATCATGGACTGCCTTCGTTTACATGTGTGTTGAAATGTCCTTATTTACCCATCCATTCTAACAGATAGCTTTGTTGGGTATAGCATTCTCTATTGCCAGTTACTTTCAGGAATTGAAATATATCATTCAATGATACCAAAGCTTTGAGGGTTGTTGATGAATGATATGATGTATTCTGATGCTTCTGCCTTTGTGAGTTGGCATATTCCCTTACATAACTTAATATTGTTTCGTTGCTTTGAGTTTTTGACATCTTGACTATAAATATGCCATGGGGAGGTTCTTTGCTACTCTTGTCTATTTGGAGTTCTAAATGCCTTCTGTGTTTGAATGTCTGTTTCTTTTTCTAGGTTTGGAGGAATGTTTTACTAAGATTTCATTGACTAGACTGCCGACATTTTTGGTAGTTATCTCAGTTCCTTCTTCTGCCTGTGAATTCTTAGGTTTGATATATTGATCATATCCAGAGTTCTTGGACATTGTGTTTTTGCAGATTTTCCCCCCATTGGTGTCTGAATGCAGCATTTCATTAGCCTTGTGCTCCATCCTCAATACTCTTTCTTCTGCTTGGCTAATTGTATTGATATTGTGTCTCACAATGTTTACTTGATTTCATTTTTTAATTTTGATTTTATATATTGCACATAGAGGTATAGGGAAGATGGGGCAGCAAGTATGCCCTTGTGTGCCTGTGGAGGTCAGCAAACTATTTACAAGAGTCATTCCTTCCACTGCAAGTGCCAGGGGCTGAACACAGCTGATCTTCTTTGGTGGCAAGTATCTTCATCTGCAGAGTCATCTCCAAGCCCTTCTGTGATTTTTCTATTTCTAATATTGCTATTCATTTTTGAAATTCCAGTTTTCTTGATTTTTCTTCCATGATGTCAATTTTTCTCAGCCTTGTTGCTTGTGTTCTCATCCTTCATGCTCACCTTTTCCTATATGTTGCCAACTTTCCTCTCAAGGTCCTGGATTGAATATATCTGCCTATCTGTGTGTCTTTTTGAAATCATCATATGATTTTGACTCACTTTAGTGTGTTTGTGTTTAGTATGTAAGGCAGGATCTTTTGGAAAATTCATGTTGCTTTCTTGGTTGTTTTATTTGGGGGGGGTCTTTCATATTTTGTTGTGTTTTTTCTTGTGTTTCTTGAATTTCTGTATCATAATTTAAAACGTCTTTGAGTTGGGGTGGGGGGGTAAGGAGGAATAGAGAACATCTCATTGAATAGTCCACATTTGAAAGTTCACACCCAGTACTACTCAGTGAGTAAAAAGCATCTCACCAAATCATGTAAGATGTAGAAATGAACTTACAATTAATTATATAACATAGATACTTCAGCAATGACTATGAAACTGAAAATGTACTGCTGTCCAATGTGCTGTGGAGCTTAAAATGTATTTAGGGTAAGTATTAAGAATGAATAAAAGAGAGGAAAGCAAGAAATGAAGGGGAAAACTGGATGAGAAGCAAGCTAAGCAACCATACGAAGGAAGAGATACGGAAAGAAGGTTGGGGACAGAAAGAAAACAAAGAGCAGGCAGTCAGAAAAATAAAGAGATTAAGTAGAAAACAGATTTCCTGGGGGCTCCACAGATTGCCAGAGGTTAAGGAACTGACTGCTCTCCCAGAGGACCCAGGTTCAGTTCCCACAGGGCAGCTCACAACTGTCTGTAACTCCACTTCTGGGGGAACCACGTCCCTCTTATGACCTCTGCATGCACCAGGCACCAGTAACGGAAAAGTTCAAAAACAAAAGTAGACAAACATAAGAAGCAAGATCCAGATTTAAAAACATAGGAGCATTAAAATTAGATAAAGTCAAATAGCACAAAGTAAAGGGGAAAGGAAGAAACATGAATTAAATATATTAATGTATGAATAAAAATAAGAAAATAAGAAACAAAAATTAAGTACACTAAAGGTGGGTACATGTCTTCCTATGCACTTCTTTGGCACCTGCATCTCGTCAGTGTTGAGACCTTGCTCCCCATAACCGCCTCCCTGTGCTGTCCATCCCCCAAACACTGTGACAGGGCAGAGTGAGGCTCCCAATCTGTGACTGTTTCCTGATCTCAGGCTGGCAAGATAGTTCAGAATCAACAATGGATTCTCTCTCAAAATGAACCCCACCACTGGCTTCTGAGTCATTTAATGGAAAACAACTGAGATTTATTTCCACAACTGACCTTCTCATCAGATAAATCATTGTCACTAAAACCCACAAGACTTATAAGGGAAGATGGCTGTTCCTAAGGGTAAAACTGCTGGACTTTCATGAGCTTCTCTTCTAGAAGCATCTGCTCCCTTCTCCCTACCAGGAAACTCTTGCCTAAGTCGGGTTCACTTATTTCTGTTCATTTCTGTCTTTCTCTCTTTGCTCTTTCAGTATCCCTTCACTTCATGAATTTCTAAGGCTCTTCTTCCATCTCTCCTTTGAGATAAAGTGTGTGTGTGTGTGTGTGTGTGTGTGTGTGTGTGTGTGTAAAGACTGACTTTCTCCTTCACCACTTTATACTAAAACAGCCTCTAGAACAGTGGTTCTTGACTTTCCTAATGCTGGGAACTGTATGAGACAGGGTTTCTCTGTGTATCTTTGTCCCTTCCCTGGATCTCGCTCAGTAGACCAGGCTGGCCTCAAACTCACAGAGATCCACCTGCCTCTGCCTCCCAAGTGCTGGGATTAAAGGCGTGTGCCACCACCGCCTGGCCCATAAAATGATTTTCATTGCTACTTCATAATTATAAATTTGCTGTTATGAATCATAATGTAAATATTTTTGGAGTCAGAGGGTTGCCAAGGGGTCACAACCCACAGGTTGAGAACCACTGCTCTAGAACATCTTCTTACCCAGAACTCTAAAGCATAAATATTAAAATATTTGATGCACTCAACATCATTAGCAATAATACATGACTGAGAGATAGTAACTGAAAAACACAATGAAATACTGTAACACCTGCAGAAGAATAGCAAAAACGTAAAAGGCTAATAGCACCAAACACTGACAAGGACTGCAGATAGTGAGAATTGTCATGTGTCACTGGTAGGAGTCGAAAATGGAATAACCATTTTGGAAAATGGTTTGGAAGTTTCTGATACAGTTAAACATAGACTGACGAGACAAAAATTGCAGATATTAAAAATAAAAACCTATTTCTACCAGAAGATGTCTTCAAGAACCAGCACCGAGACATCTTCAGTCGATGGCCAAAGCTGGAAACTACACCACTGTCACCAAAAGAAAGAAGGATCTCCAAACTGCTGGATATTTAGATCAGGGAGCAGTACTCTTCAATAGTGAAAGTGGACTAAATATGCAAATAACATCACAAAGAAGTAAAAAACAAAATGGTATGCTAACCAAAGAGAAGCCACATAGGAGCATATACTTCTTGAATCCATTGCTGTACATTTGAAGAACAAGAAAAATGTATAATGGGGAGTATTAGAAAAGCCACTGGTTTGAGAAACTACAGAAAGGCAAAAGAAAGCCTGAGGTGGTGGGAATTGTTTACTATTTTGATAGAACTCATAAAATTCATCATTAAGATTTATTTTACCACAGCTAGGGATATATCTCAGTGGTAGAACACCTGTCTGGCACAAGAGAACACTCTGACTTCTATCCTCAACACTGCCCCCCCCAAAAAAAAACAATGCATACATAGATTTCACTAATTTAAAAAAAAAAAACACAAAACGTTCTGAATGGGGAAAAGCTACTTACAGTAGTAGTACTCAGGTAGAACTACAGGACAGCAGTTATCCAGACACAGACCTGTGACTTGACAAAGGCTACTGGAGTACTGATGAGGTCTTGTATCTTGACCTGGGCTCTGGATGTGCTGATGGGACTGCTTGATGGGTTATCATCTCCACTTATGCTATGTGCATTTATTTAAAGGACGGCAGGTTAGCATAATTAGCATTTTTTTTTAAATTTTGACTCGGGGAGCCACAAAGGTCTCTCATGAATTCCTAAGCAGACATTCACATACTGCGTCTCCTACCGACACAATGGATGACAGGGAGCCGTTCACCGCACCCCCTGACCGTGCATACTCATCTCCAAGCAGAGAAGCTTTACCCTCTTCCTGTGATGGCATGCTTTGACTGGAGCATTCACAGAGAAGAAATCATTTCAATTGAATCTGCCCAGTTGCTTTGTGATTAAAGATGACAGGGAAGCAATGGCAAGCATCGCTGGAGAAATCACGGCCATGCTCTCTGTCACATTATAACACAGTGGGACTGGCGATCACCTGGGAGTGTCACATTTGTAATTTCAGGAAGTCAGATGCTGTGTATAGGATAGCATCCACCTGCATCTCTCTAACTTGTCTTTTTAATCCACTGCCTGTTTGTATATATTCAAACCTGAAGAGCTGCATGTTATTAAATGCCATACGCATAAGTTCAGTGTGACCGTAAAGGATCAGAAATTTCCAGTATCTTGAGTCGGAGATCCTATTTTAACAATACTCAGATGGCCTTGGAGATATACCTTAAGTATTTTGACAGATGTGCCAATATTTTACTACATATATAGGCCTTATTCCTGAGGAAGCTATCACCCAGTGAAAGGCCACAAATTCAAGTATGTGTCAGTAAAGGCCCTTCAGTTGCAATCTGTAGAAACTCACTCTGGCTAGCCTAAGCAAATAAATAATTGCTCCACATGGATCATGGGATCATTTACTGGATTTAGATGAAGAAGGGCACAAAAGCACATGACTGGAACTGCTGTAAGTGTGCAGTGATGCTGGCTTGGCCTCACCTCACATGTTTCTGCATCAGTTTTTTCTAGTCATTGCTTCGGGAAGCAAAGACAGGTATAAAGTGACAGCATATTCCCTACAGGAGTTGGCTGACTCATGGGACACCTCCTGATACCAAGGTGCACAAAAAATCTGAAGTGTGAAGCAGGTAGACACTCATGCTGTAAGCAGTGGGACATGAGTCAACGGTGGAGTCTTACCCTGTCTTACCCTAAACTTGATAGAATCTGGTCCCTTGAAAGTTCAAACCCTTAGGACAGAACTGAGCAGGAGAACACCGTTTTAGGTAGGCTTTCTCCTATTCTTGCTGTGGACTATGCTTTTGTTGTTTGAAACCCAGTCCCAAAGTAAACATCCTAACCACAATTCCTTGTACTGTTAGGGAAAAGTTCTGTACAGGGTCCTTAGCAGCTAGCATGGGTAAACTGCAAAGCCCCTGAAGCACAGTTCAAATCCTAGGGTAGAACATGGGGTCTAGGACCTGGTTTGGCCTGTGCTCACCTCTGTATGGTAGGGGATGAGGACCTGATGAGTGTTATTTTCCTAGACTTCCAATTTTTTTTAACATTTTCTCATTGAAAATAGATTTATTTCCTCACACAATACATTAGTTTCTTCTCCTTCTACTCCTCCCAGTCACCCCCACCACCTCTCCTCCCATCTGGATCCACTCCCTTTCAGTCTCTCATTAGGAAACAGACAGGCTTCCAAAGGGTAATAATAAAATAAAACAAATGTAATGAGATAAAAACAAAAACTAACACAACAAAATTGGACAAAGCAAACAAGCAGAAGGAAAAGAGCCTAAAGAGAAGGCACAGGAATCCCAGAGGCCCGCTCATTCGCACACAGGAATCTCACAAAAACGTTAAACTTGAAATCAATAATAAACGTGCAGAGGACCTGGTGCAGACCTGTGCATGCTGCCTCAGTTTCTGTGAGTTTTTATGAGGTTTAACTGTGTTGATGTAGAGAGCCTTGTTTTCTTGGTGTCCTCCATCTCCTCTGACTCTTCCACTCTTTCCACCTCCTCTTCTACAGGGTTCCCTGAACCCTGAGAGGAGGAATTTGATGGAGACATCTCCTTTAGGGCTGAATGTTCCAAGGTCTCTCATTCTCTGTGTAATTTCGGACTATGGGTCTCCATATCCCTATCTGCTGCAGGAGGAAGCTTCTCTGATGATGGCTGAACAAGACATTGCCCTATGGGTAAAGCAGAATATCATGAGAAGTCACTTTCTCACTCTGTGTAGTTTCTGTTTCTTCTTCCTCTTCCTCCAACTCTTCTTCTTCTCTTTTTATACCATTATTATCTGGTTTTACCCTAAGTCTCTAGGCATCTAGTCTCTGGTTCTCGGTCACCCAAGCAGTGTCAAGTATGGGTTCCATCTTGTGGAGTGGGCCTTAAGTCAAATCAAACAGTGGTTAGTTACCCCCACAAGATTTGTGCCAGCGTTGCACTAGCTTCCAGGCAGGACACCATTGTAGATCAAAGGGCTTGTGGCTGGGTTGGTGTTTACAATTCTCTTTTGTAGTATGCAGAGTACCTTTTTGTACCAAAGATGTTAGCATGTAGGGATGAATTCTAATTCTAAGAGGGAAAGGAAGGAAGGAAGGAAGGAAGGAAGGAAGGAAGGGAGGGAGGGAGGGAGGGACGAGGGAAGGAAAATAATTATATATTTTTGTGTCCAAAGGACTATATTATGAGCCCAAGAAGCTTCCTTAAATAAAGTGAGATAAAAACTATAAGCCTAAATTAATAATTTATGACATCATATTTATATATTTCTTAGTTTATAAAATGTTTGAAATTATGATTTGCTTTCACTTTGGGTAATTAATTTAAAATGAAGTATGTGTGTGAAGATAGTTAAAGATTCACATCCCACTCATTCCTTTAAAAAGATTGACATAACCTCAATGCCAGAGGAGTCACAACTTCTACATAGATGCTGCAAGAAGAACATTCCACCCTAATCATACTAATTACAACTAAACATCCAGGTCAAAATATAAAAGCTAAGCGCTGATCATTATTATTAAAAGAGTATAAATAATAGAGAAAAATAACTGCAGATTGACTAGGGACCTCTAGTCTAAAGACAATTGTGTATAAGGTTGTCTCAGCAAACAACAGATCAGATACGCAATGGTCTCCCATAAGATTATTATAACCTGGCCCCAGAACTCCCATCTGGACCAGAGGTGAGTGCCTGGGGTTATAGTCAGAGAGGCAACCGCCCCTGGGTCCCACCCCTGGGCACCATCCTGGGAGGACCTGCCCAACTTGGCCCCAGTTTCTGGCCAATCTGCAGGCCCTGTGGGAAGGCTACCCTTTTCCAAGACTGCAGCCAGACCCTGCAGTCTCCACACCCTGCCCCCACACCCATTGCCCGAGACCCCAGCCACTTCCTGAGACTCAGAGACCAGCCCACAGCTCCCATCCACTCCGGAACTCCCATATGGACCAGAGAGACCCTCCGGTGGACACTACAACCTCAATGCCTTGCCCCCACACCCATCTGCTGGAGACCCCAGCTACTTCCAGAGACTTAGAGACCAGAGTCCAGCATTCCATCCTGCCCCGGAACTCCCATCTGGACCAGAGAGCCCCCAGCTCCCATCTGCCCCAGAACTCCCATCTGGACAAGAGGAGCTCCCATTTGGACAAGATAAGGAGACCCCAGGGACTTCCCGAGACTCAGAGTCCAGCCCCCTAGCTCCTATCCAGCCAGCACTCTCATCTGGACCAGAGCTCCCATCCGGCCCAGAGCTTCCATCTGGACCAGAGAAAGGCTCCCTAAATCTGTCAGCTCTGTCTGGACCAAGTACACTGATAAGACCAAGAATGAACCCACGAGGAGATAGGCAGACGCCAAGGCAGAAGTACATACAACAAAAAGGCAGAAGTACATACAACAAAATAAAGAGCAATACAGCATCACCAGAACCTAGCCCTTCTCCAACAGCTAGACCTGAACTTCACGGAATGGAAGAAGAAGAAGAAAACAACCTTATAAGTAACATCATGAAGAGGCTAGAGCCTTATATAGAAGAAATCAAAAATAAATGGAGGAACAGACAAACAAAAAATGGGAAGAATGCTATAAAAAAAACTAGAGGAAAGGACAATTAAAGCAGAAGAAAACAATAAGTACCTGAAAGAAAATCATGAAAAAGCAAGGGAAACAGTCCAAGACCTGAAGAGGGAAATAGAAAAAATGAAGAAGACACTAGCAGAAGGAATGCTGGAAATAGAAAATCTGAGTAAACAAACATGAACTGCAGATGCAAGTATAACCAACAGAATGCAAGAGATGGAAGACAGGATCTCTGGTGTTGAAGATACGTTAGAAGAAATAGATTCATCAATCAAAGAAAACACTAAAACCAACAAAGTCATGACCCAAAATGTCCAAGATATTTGGGACACCATGAAAAGACCAAACCTACAAATAATAGGGATAGCGGAAGGAGAAGAATACCAACTCAAAGGCACAGAAAATATATTTAACAAGATCATAGAAGAAAATTTTCCCACCTTAAAGAACAAAATGCCTATGAAGATACAAGAAGCCTATAGAACACCAAAAAGACTAGACCCCCCAAAAAAGTCCCCTCACCACATAATAATTAAACAACTAAACGTACAGAATAAAGAAAGAATATTAAGGACAGCAAAGGAAAAAGGCCAAGTGATTTATAAAGGCAAACCCATCAGAATAACACCCGATTTCTCAATGGAGACTTTGAAAGCCAGAAGGACCTGGAGAGATATAATGCAGACACTAAGAGACCATGGATGCCAGCCTAGACTAATATACCCAGCAAAACTTTCAGTCATCATAGATGGAGTGAACAAGACCTTCCAAGACAAAACCAGATTTAAACAACACTTATCCACAAACCCAGCCCTATAGAAAGCACTAGAAGGAAAATTCGAACCTAAGGAAGGCAGATACACCCATGAAAACACAGGCAATAGATAACACCACAGCAGTAAACCCCAAAGAAGAAAAGTACACACACACTACCACCAAAAAATAAAAATAACAACAGGAACGAACAATCACTGGTCACTAATAACCCTTAATATCAATGGACTTAATTCACCTATAAAAAGACACAGACTAACAGAATGGACATGAAAACAGGACCCATCTGTCTGCTGCATACAAGAAACACACCTCAAATTGAAAGACAGATACCTCCTAAGAATAAAAGGCTGGGAAAAGACTTTCCAATCAAATGGTCTTAAGAAGCAAGCTGGTATAGCCATCCTAATATCCAGCAAAATAGACTTTAAACTAAAATCAATCAAAAGAGATGATGAAGGACATTACATACTCATCGCAGGAAAGATCTACCAAGATGAAGTCTCAATTCTGAACATTTATGCCCCCAACACAAGGGCACCCACATATGTAAAAGAAACATTACTAAAGCTTAAATCACATATAAAACCCCACACTTTAATAGTGGGAGATTTCAACACCCCACTTTCACCTCTGGACAGATCGACCAAATTGAAACTTAACAGAGAAATAAAGGACTTAACTGATGTTATGACTCAAATGGACTTAATCGATATCTACAGAACATTTCACCCAAACAAAAAAGAATATACTTTCTCAGCACACCATAGAACTTTCTCTAAAATCGACCACATACTTGGCCACAAAGCAAATCTCAACAGATACAAAATAATTGGAATAACCTCCTGTGTTCTATTGGACCACCATGGTTTAAAGTTAGATTTCAACAACAGAAAAAACAACAGAAATCCTACAATCTCATGGAAACTGAATAATGTTCAACTGAATCACCAATGGATTAAGGAAGAAATAAAGAAAGAAATTAAAGACTTCCTAGAGATCAATGAAAATGAATACACCACATACCCAAACTTATGGGACACTATGAAAGCAGTGCTAAGAGTGAAATTTATAGCACTAAATGCCCACATAAAGAAGCTGGAGAAATCTCACGCTAGTGACTTGACAGCACACCTGAAAGCCCTTGAACAGGAAGAAGCAAAGTCTCCCAGGAGGAACAGACGCCAGGAAATTATCAAATTGAGAGCTGAAATCAATAAAATAGAAATAAAGAGAACAATATAAAGGATTAATGAAACAAAGAGTTGGTTCTTTGAGAAGATCAACAAGATAGACAAGCCCTTATCCAAACTAACCAAAAGACAGAGCGAGAGCATCCAAATTAACAAAATCAGAAATGAAAAAGGGGACATAACAACAGACAATGAGGAAATCCAGAGAATCATGAGGTCATACTTCAAAAACCTCTACTCCACAAAACTGGAAAATCTAAAAGAAATGGATAATTTTCTGGATAGATACCACATATCTAAGTTAAATCAAGACCAGATAAACCATTTAAATAGTCCAATAACCCCTAAGGAAAAAGAATCAATCATTAAAAGTCCCCCAACCAAAAACAGCCCAGGACCAGATGGTTTCACTGCAGAATTCTACCAGATCTTCAAAGAAGACTTAATACTAATACTCTTTAAATTGTTCCACACAATGGAAGTAGAAGGAATATTACCAAACTCCTTCTATGAGGCTACAATTACCTTGATTCCTAAACCAAACAAAGATGCAACAAAGAAAGAGAACTACAGACCGATCTCCCTCATGAACATTGATGCAAAAATACTCAATAAAATACTGGCAAACAGACTCCATGCATACATCAAAACAATTATCCACCATAATCAAGTAGGCTTCATCCCATGTATACAAGGGTGGTTCAACATACGAAAGTCTGTCCAATGTAATATACCATATGAACAAACTCAAAGAAAAAAACCACATGTTCATCTCACTAGAAGCAGAAAAGGCATTTGACAAAATCCAGCACCCCTTCATGATAAAGGTCTTGGAGCGATCAGGAATACAGAGAGCATACCTAAACATAATAAAGGCAATCTACAGCAAGCCAACAGCCAACATCAAATTAAATGAAGAGAAACTCAAAGCAATACCACTAAAATCAGGAACAAGGCAAGGCTATCCCCTCTCCCCATACTTATTCAATATAGTACTTGAAGTTCTAGCCAGAGCTATAAGACAACATAAAGAGATTAAGGGGATACAAATTGGAAAGGAAGAAGTCAAGCTTTCCCTATTTGCAGATGACATGATAGTATACATGAGTCACCCCAAAAATTCAACCAAGGAACTGATACAGCTAATAAAAACCTTCAGCAACATAGCAGGATACAAGATCAACTCAAAAAAATCAGTAGCCCTCCTATATACAATAGTCAAACAGGCTGAGAAGGAAATCAGAGATACATCACCCTTTACAATAGCCACAAATGATATAAAATATCTTGGGGTTACTCTAACTAAGCATGTGAAGGACCTATATGACAAGAACTTTAAGTCCCTGAAGAGGGTGTCAGAAAATGGAAAGATCTCCCATGCTCATGGATAGGCAGGATTAACATAGTAAAAATGGCAATTTTACCAAAAGCAATCTACAGATTCAACGCAATTCCCATCAAATTACCAACACAATTCTTCACAGATCTGGAAAGAATAATACTCAACTTCATATGGAAAAACAAAAAACCCAGGATAGCCAAAAGAATCCTGTACAATAAAACAACCTCTGGAGGCATCACGATCCCTGACCTCAAGCTCTACTATAGAGCTACCATAATAAAAACAGCTTGGTACTGGCGTAAAAACCGACATGTGGACCAATGGAATCAAATTGAAGACCCTGACATTAACCTGCACACCTTTGAACATATGATTTTTGACAAAGAAGCAAAAATGTACAATGGAAAAAAAGAAAGCATCTTCAAAAATGGTGCTGGCATAACTGAATGTCAATGTGTAGAAGGCTGCAAATAGATCCATATCTGTTACCATGCACAAAACTTAAGTCCAAGTGGATCAAATACCTCAACCTAAATCCAGTTACTCTGAACCTGATAGAAGAGAAAGTAGGAAGTACTCTTGAACACATTGGCACCGGAGATCACTTTCTAAATATAACACCAGTAGCAGAGACACTGAGAGAAACAATCAATCAATGGAACCTGTTGAAGCTGAGAAGCTTTTGTAGAGCAAAGGACATGGTCAACAAGACAAAGCGACAGCCTACAGAATGGGAAAAGGTCTTTTCCAACCCCACATCTGACAGAGGGCTGATATCCAGAATATATAAAGAACTCACGAAATTAGACATCAAAATGCCCAACAGTCCAATTAAGAAATGGGCTATAGAACTGAATAGAGAATTCTCCACAGAGGAAGTTCAAATGGCTGAAAGACATTTAAGGAATTGCTCAACATCCCTAATTATCCAGGAAATGCAAATCAAAACGACTCTGTGATACCACCTTACACCTGTCAGAGTGGCTAAGATCAAAAACACAGAAGACAGCTTATGCTGGAGAGGATGTGGAGCAAGGGGAACTCTCCTCCATTGCTGGTAGGAATGCAAGTTTGTACAACCACTTTCAAAATCAATATGGCGCTTCCTTAGAAAATTGAGAATCCATCTCCCCCAAGACCCAGCTATAGCACTCTTGGGCATATACCCAAGGAATGCTCAATCATACCACAAGTGCATTTGCTCAGCTATGTTCATATCAGCATTGTTTTTAATAGCCAGAACCTGGAAACAACCTAGATGCCCTTCAACTGAAGAATGGATAAAGAAAATATGGTACATATACACAATGGAGTACTACTCAGCAGAGAAAAACAATGACATCATGAGGTTTGCAGGCAAATAGATGGATCTAGAAAAAGTCATCCTGAGTGAGGTAACCCAGACTCAGAAGGACAAACATGGTATATACTCACTCATAGGAGGATAGTAGATGTAAAACAAAGATGACTAGACTGCTACACAGCTCCAGTGAGGCTACCTAGAAAACAGGACCCTAGGGAAGACACAGGGATCACCCAATGACAGAGAAATGGGTGAGATCTACATGAACAACCTGGACGACAGTGGGAGTAATGAAGGGCAAGATTTGAGGGAAAGAAAGCTTAGGGGAGCAGGAGATCCCAGCTGGATCAAGAACAGAAAGGGAGAACAAGGAATAACAGACCATGATAAATGAAGACCACATGAGAACAGGAATATGCAGAGTGCTGGAGAGGTCCCCTTAAATCCACAATGATACATCCTCTGTAGACTGCTGGCAATGGTTGAGAGAAAGCCTAATCTGACCTAGTGTGGTGATCAGATGGCCAAACACCCTAACAGTCGAACTGGAACTCTCATCCAATAACTGATGGAAATGGATGCAGAGATCCTCAGCCAGGCCCCAGGTGGAGTTCCAGGTGTCCAATTGTCAAGAAAGAGGAAGGACTGTAAGAGCGTGAATTGTTGAGCCCAAGATTCAAATAAGCAAGATTCGAAAAAGCCAATCAAATGGAAGCACATGAATTATGAACCAAAGGCTGTGGAGCCCCCAGCAGGAGCAGGCCCTCTGGATAAGTGAGACAACTGAATAGCTTGAACTGTTTGGGAGGCATCCAGGCTGTGGGACCGGGACCTGTCCTAAGTGCATAAGCTGGTTGTTTGGAACCTTGGGCTTATACAGGGACGCTTTGCTCAGCATGGAAGGAGGGGACTGGACCTGCCTGTACTGAATCCACCAGGTTTAAATGAATCCCCAGGGGTGTCTTGCTCCTGGAGGAGATGGGATTGGAGGGGAGGGGCTGGGGGGAAGGTGCGGTTAGGGCAGGAGGCGGGAGGACAGGGGAACCCATGGCTGATATGTAGAATTAAAACACAAATATAATAATACAAAAAAGATTATTATTACCTGACAAATCCCTCTCACCTAGTGACACTGGCCATTGGAACATCATCATTCAATGACTAAATGTCAGCAATGCCAGAGCAAATCTCTGCCAGCCTACACAGTACACATAATTATAGGCTTCACATACAGCACAACACTAAGTGACTACAGCATTGGTTTATATATTTGTAATGCTAGACTTTTTGCCATTATTTCAGATTGGACCACTGCTTATATTTTTTTAACTGTCTACTGCAAAACAGTACATTGTGTTGCACCAACAGCAGCTTCATACATCTCCTGTTTACCTTTCTTGATGTCTTTGGGAGACCACTTCAAGTTGTTGGCTTACACCTTGTAGTCTGTGGAAGTATCTGCCATGACATACACACAAGGACAGAATTGCCTAGCAGTGCATCTCTCAGAATATATTCCCATTGTTATATGATATATCAACTGTATTTGAAGACAATAACTGGAAAAAAACCTCCCTAATTAACCAAATGAAATATAAATCTTCAAAAGAAATAAACCATTTCAAATGAAATAAACACAAAGAAACACTTACTCTGCTGTGTTGTAACCAAAAAATCTGAAGATGGAAAATTTAGAAAATAGTCTTCAAAACAGAACAGAAGCAGCATGTCATTGACAAGCTATAACAATGCAAATTCCAAAGGCTTTCTCATTCAAAACGATGTTTCACCAAAAGAAATGAAATGATCCTGTGCAAGACTTCATTTACCATCGGGCTGCAGTCTCAGTGAACAGCAGCAGTCTTGTGGATGCTCTACTTTGACAGGAGTATCTCTTGCCTCTTTTTCTATTATTTCTAACATTTTCTGTGTTTATCTGGATGTTACAAACATGTGTAACCCATTTACAAACATATGACACCCAGACTGACTGTATTCTAAAATCTCCCAAACACCTGAAATACAATAACAGAGTCATAGGCTCCCCAAAATTACCCCCTGCTAACACCTTTGCATAAAGTGTTACACTTATATAAACTCCTATGTTCCAAGTCTATGGTTCATTTAAGAGACATTTGTTTAGAGGTCAGAATATAATTCAAGTCCTGTTCACATCAGGGTGACTGGCAAGCCATGCTTCCTTGTGTTGACTTTCATTAGAAATGTTTCTTGGGCTTTCATACATATTTGCTGTATTACTTAGGAGTATTAGATCATTCTCTGGATAGGAAGAACAAGTACAGCAGCAGTAACATAGACATATGCTGTGACGTATTTTGTATGGAGATAAAACAGGAAGGGTCTATATATAAAAGAGAAGAAAGATTACACAACCATCAAAGATTCATGAAGTACCCAAGAGTTTCTGTTTCCTGATCTGAAGGAGTTCATGCCTGAAAGGCTCAGCTCTTCCCATTTTGTGGCATCCACCCCTTTCCTACTTTAATAACTGCCCCTGTTCATTAGTGTATCTGAATTAGAGCATAAACTGGAAGACACACATCTACATCAGGTTACATTTTGTCCATGATTGAAGAGATGAGTATGAGAAAGTCATGTTGCAAGAAGAGTAATGATTTCCAGAGTCTGGGTATGGCATGGTTGCCGATGGAAAAGGCAGGCATCTGGAACAGTCCCCCCACCACCACCACCACCAAGAAACTGACTCAGTTCAGAGATTTAAAGTGTGCATCTGTATGGTTAGTATGCTCCTGGCTGCATATTGGTCCTCATTCCAACACCATCTTCGGTAGACAGTGATTGTGCGTATCCAGGGGCATAAAGGGCATAGCCCTCTGTAGTGACTTGCATGCTTGTTTGAGACTTGTTTTGTCTTAATCACTCATGTGTCTACTTTTATTAAGTAGTTCTTTATTCCTTTCCTCATTTTTCCTATTGGATTATTTTCTCTTAGGAATTAGTAACATTTTTATTTTTATACTATTGAAAATACCTTCTCTGACTTGTTGCTTACCTTTGTGCTTTTTATTTTATAATGCAATGAGGTTTGGGGGGATTTTTTGCCTTAAATGTGTTGTTCTTTTACTTTACAGTTTACAACTTATATAGCATGAATGTCTTTATAAAGATGTCATAAAACTAAAATGAATAAATAAATAAAATGTACATTTTTTACAAAAGCCTTTGCTACTCTGACATAAGTTCTCCACCAATAGTACACTGAAAATTATTAAGCTGGGGATCGTAGACAGTCTATCATTGTGAAATAAATTAAAATGGACTTCCCAGCAGCCTGAAAGGCCCTGAGACATGCAGATACAGTTCTTTGATAGTGCGTGCTATGATGGCAGTGGGTTGTGCTGGAGAATTTATTGCTATATGTATGAGAAAGACGTGGGACAAAGACAGGAAGAGAGACGTCTCTGCAGAGTTGGAAGGTATCTTTTTCAGCCCTGGTTGTCATTACTGCCTGGGTGCCAGAGACAACGAGGAGGAAGTCAGAGCTGTCACTTAGATACTGAAGCAAGTGTCGCAATTTGTCACCCCAGGCATTGAGCACTACGCTTCTTGGCTGACTTATTCCATGATAATTTGTTCTTTCAATGAGCATTTATTACATGCCTATTGTTGAAAGTAACTGAACTGAAAATTTAAATTAATATTCAATTTGTTTTAAATTAAGTATTACTTTTGTACAATTTTGTGTTATTGAAAAGGCTTCAAATCATTAGGGATTTTTAAGTTGAAGGCTTAAAAAAAAGCAAAAAGGCACATTTAAATTGAACAATTGCTTTCTGAGTAAACTAATCGTAATTGACATAAGCAGGTTACTTAATCTTTTCTTCTTGGGTTTAACTTTAAAAATGAAAATTTTGTGTTGTGCTCTCCAACCCTGCTACTATAGAATACTAGATTTCAATTTACTTATGTCAACTAAAAACCCCTGAAGAAGTCATACCTGTGACTGCAGGCTTACTAATTAGAACTTGGTGAATATGGAGAGCCACAGATGAAGAGCCAAAATTACCTTGGACTATCTTTAGTCCCCTTAACAGCCATTTAACACTGGCCTCTATGGCTAACACTCTATGATTATCAAGTAAGTCCTTTGGAGTATGTAAATTCAGCAGACCACTAACTTCTACCCACCCACCCAATAACTAAGGATAATTAAGCCAGCATTTGTAGTCCAGAACACACTTCCTAGCTTTGCTATAACCCACCTACCTGATGCCCCAACCTTGTATTTAGTAATGCATTGGATTTTTCTGTTGTGTTTTATGAGAATTTTTGTGGGTTTTTTTACTTTTTAACTTGCTTTTGTTCTGTGACTAATAAATACCTTATTCCCTTTGGGGCAGGAACTCTATTTCATATTGATACTTATTAATATGCATTAGCCCCAGCCTCAACATAAAGTCATAAGTTTAAATACTCAAGGTTTAATTTCTGGAACACATACTCAACAATTTGGAATTTGGAATATTATCTTCAGTAAAAATGCATCAATTAATTAGAATTCTTTTACTAACCTTTAAATTATGTTTGCTATGCCATTAAATCTATGAGCAATTTGGATTCAAATCCAAGTTTTCTCAGATCATTGCCATTCAAAGAATTCCACAACTAATCCGAAGTACTATCAACAGCACTGCCATTTTGGGGCATGCTTGATGTAGGAACTCTAAAATTCCTAACCATTAAAAAAAAACAAAAACAACAACAACAACAAAAAAAAAAAAAACAGTTTAACCACAACTTTTTTCTGTTTGATTTTCTCTCGTGTTTTTAAAGATTTTGCTGCGGAGGGATGGGAATGGAGGAAGAATAGAAGAAAGAAGAGAAGCGGGGGAGAGACAGGAAGACATACATCAACACATTGTAATTAACACCACTGCTTGATAAAACCGTATTTCCAATCTTAGTATTTTGGGTCAATGCGTGTCATCACAATCTGCAGACCAAAACCACAGCCCATGGAATCATGTCACTATCTTACTGTTCCATCACTACAAGAAAACACCATGACCAAGGCGGCTCTCATAAAAGAAAGCATTTAACTGGGGCTTGCTTGCAGTTTCAGAGGTGCTAGAGGAGAAGCTGAGTGTTCTGTATCCGGATCTGAAGACAGCAGGAAGAGAGAGAGCCACAGGGCCTGGCTTGGGCCCTTGAAACCTCAAAGCCCACTCCCCAGTGGCACACATCCTCCAATGAGGCCACACTTCCTAATCCCTCTCAAGTAGCACCACGGTTGCACACATATAATATAAACCTTCTGGAAGTTCCCTCACAGATATAACTCAAATTGTCTCCTAGGTTATTCTAACTTCTCTTAGGTGGATAATAAAGTCACTGCATCATTAGATATTATAATCAAAACAGCATGGTCCTACCTTTAAAAATAGTTACATAAACCCACAAAATAGCACAGAAGTGAACCCAGTTGTTCACTGTCAATAGAGTTTCAACAAAGGTTCCAAGAATACACAGTAGGAAAAATGCACAATCTCACCAATAAATCATGTTGCAAAACTTTGAATCCCCCTACAGAAGAATGAAAGTATGTCTTTGTTTCACATCATGTGGATAAAAAGAGAGCTCACAATGAATAGAAAACGTAAACTTAGCACCTGAAACTATAATGTCACTAGAAGAAAGGAGTGAAAAATCCTTATAGCATGGGCCTGGACAGTAACTTCTTGGCTAGGACTCCCAAAAAACAGGCAACTAACCCAAAAGTAGATAAGTAGGATTGTGTCAAACTAAAAAGTTGTACAGAGGAGGGAGCAGAGTATAGACAACCCACACACTAAGAGATAAGGTGTCAAATATCCAAAACATGTAAGAAACTCAACTCTAGGGCAAAAAAAATTACCCAATTGAAAAAGAAGACAATGATCTGATTTCTCTGATCATTATGGAAATGCAAATTAAAACTATAATAAACCACACATCTGTTACAATGGCTGTTACCAAAGATTGTTTAAATTCTTGATTGAGAAATAAGACAAGTTTACAAAGGATTGTTTCTATTGTTAACAAGGGACATGAAACAACAAATGAGAAATCTGGATAAATCCTATCGCTTAAAACAATTTCCCCAAGGCTAATCCCCTAGTCCTGGCTGTACTGTGATTCTACCTGATACTAACACTGAGCTCAGTAAACAACATGCAAGGCCTTAATCATCCTTACAGAGTCAGTAAATCTAAAAGCGCTTTTAGAACAAAGAAGTTATTTTAAAAACTTCCTAAAAGCAAACACATTTTCCTGCCATAAGCACTTGGTTTGAAAAAAAAAATCTAAGAGGCCAAATGGAAACAAAGTGCTGACATAGATGAATCTCTCCAACTGAGAAATGCATGAAAATTAGATCCACCATTGACACAAGACTAATTGTTACAACAGGTGTTTCTAGAAAGATTAATACCGAGTGTCCCCCCACTAGATCTGTCATTCTTTAAACACCATCAAGTACTGAATGCTCCTGGGAACAGCCAGGAGAAAGGATACCTGAGATGACTTCTCAGCTCAGTAGCCCCATGAGTTTTCATCCCAAACACACAGAGACCACGTTGAGAAATCTTAATGGCCTCTTTCTCCCCCCAAAATTATGCAGGTGCTTTTTAGTGATTTCTAATCATCTGTTTACTAAAATGGACTCAGAAATGTCAGTTCAAATAAGCTTGAAAGGGAAAAAAATCATTTCTCTGGGTTGAAAAGGGCAGAAGCAATGCAGCCTCCATTGAGGATTCAAATCAGAGGCCAGTGATGGCATCACAGCATGGCTCCCCTCCAGCTCCCAGCTTTTCCTCTACTGAGTAGCCTTCTGCTGCTGGCTTCATATCATGGCCTTTGGCAGCTCTAGGACCATAATCTCTAGAGAGTCTCCCCGCCTGGATGGGCTAGCTTGGCTGCAACATAGAACCCTGACCGTGACTGCCAGAGACAGACCACTCTGAAGAGAGTAGAGCTCCACAGGCCTGTGGCACATGCTGGCCCTCTCTTGAAATGAGACCGGTACCTCTACTACAAAATTTGTTATTTTCAGCCAAGTGCATTTCCACTAATACAGGTTTTCACACAAGACACTATAGAAAACAAAGACAAAGCGTGCAGAACAGAGCTGTATTATTTTCTTTACCATAAATTGGCACTCAGACCCAACTGAAGGTCTCAAATGTTGGCCTCTTTTGTGTTGTAAAACCAGTTTTCCTACCAAAGCTATATAGGTCAGGAGCTTGGTAAGAAAAATGTTGAGTTAAATTCATGAATTAAATACTGTATATAAAAAAAATGGCAGAATATGTCCCACTAAGAGCATAAAGGCAAAGAAAATCAGCTTCTGTAATCTAAAATTATGAAATTATGTATGCTAAACTCTCAACTATTTACCTTAGCAAGTTTTGATACTAACACTGGATGGGGAGGTGGGTGACTTGTAAGGATGTACTGAGATATAAGATAAACAGAGAATCAAACAACTCCCATAATAAACATTTGATGTCCTAAAAGGAATTCAATGCTGTTTGCTATTGCTTGGGATCTCCTCCAGGAACTGACTAAATACAAAGAAAAGCCGTGAAACTAAGATTCTAGGAAAGAGAAACTTGTTGCCAAGGAGACCAAAGTTCCAAAGTCAAAGGTCATGGCCACAGTAATATATCTCCTGGCACAGTTACTATATATGTAATGTAAATTACAAGTACATGTCTCCTAAGATTGGTAGGACATCACAAATTAAAGAAACCCCAAGCATATAAGAGATCTGACTTAGTCTTTAATCCCCCATCCACACAGCACAAAAAGGAAGTTGCTCAAGCTGGGTTTTCAGAATGCACATGCAACTTGCGTGAAACCCATGGAAGCATGGGGATGAGAGGTCTCCACATCATCAGCGTATGTGCTGATAGAGGAGATTGGAAGAAAGACTTGATTCCACAGAACAAAGCTAGACACTACTGTATGTGGTGCAGAATGCCAGTACATGACCAGGAATCTTATGTCTTGCAGGTTTCTGCCACATGCTAGTAAGTCCTATGCACTACTGCCCTGTTCCCAGAAACCTCTTCCCCGTGTTTACACTGTTCCTTCTCCTCTAGCTCATCCAAGTTGGAAGTAGAGAAACTTCCAGAGTGAATACAAGGAGACTCTGAATCTAGATGAGAGACTCAGCAACCCAGCCACAAAGCAGCGTCATGACAATTGACAGTTTGAGGTGTCCCAACTGAGGGGAGAAAAACGCAGTCCTGGCCAGTGTGACCACTGTGTGTTGCTTTTCACTTACCTGAGAGTAAATATAAATTACACTTATCTGAGAAAGTGCTACATTTGGACATTGAATAAAAGTATAAATTCGATCTAACATCTGAATAAAACTGCAACATCTATCACAAACTTTCCTCGCCATTTAAAAGCATTAGCGTTTGAATATTGATCCTCAGTTTGCTCAGTTACCCAAGTAAATGAGGACTTTCTGTTCCTATTTGTGGTTGTTAGTTCAAAACCCAGGATCAAACCAGTCAGCTAATTGTCTCTAAGCCAGTGATTGATTTAGAGATGAGACCAATCCCTCACTGTCTCTAGCAGAATGAAGAAGAGCATGTATGCTGACTATCCAATGAAAAGGTGTTTTCTCTCCCACTGAACAGAAACAGGAAGGAAATAAAAGGACAGCAGAATAAAAGACAGGAAGGCACACCAATCCCTGGTGTCCTCGCTCAGCCTGTGGAACAAGTGGTCTGGGAAGCCTTGCTTCCTCTGCACTTCTGGTTAGGTAAGTTTTTTTTTCCAGAGCTGAGGACCGAACCCAGGGCCTTGCGCTCGCTAGGCAAGCACTCTACCACTGAGCTAAATCCCCAACACCAAGATTTTTTTTTAACTCACTGCTTAAAACGGGTTTTCTTTTATTTGCAGCTGGAGACACCCTGACTGATAGCTTAGTATTAGCAATTAATGAGCCAGAAAGAATGCAAGTTTCTCTAACAGTAGTCTAAACACTTTAGGAGTCCAGCTTTTCTCTGGAAACAAAACATTTAGAGGTAGACACAGCCCAAAGATGACACAGTAACACATAGCCCAGGCTTCTTGCACTTTACCCTCCTGTGAAATTCTTTTCACCTTGTTGGCACCAGTTCGTGGCATCTACGCATCGATCATCAAGAGGAATGAATAGTCAATGGTCAATGATAATCTTCCTCACTAAAAGAGCCTTCTTGTAACTACCATACAACAATCCAAAAATACATTGCATTAGTCAGGACTATAGTTTCTGAATATGAACCCTTTCACATTACCAAAACAGTCAGAATTGTCTTCATGGGTATCAAGAGAAAAAAGATACTCAGTGGCAGTACACAAACTATCTCTCTGCCACAATCCTACATTTATGCCTCCAGCTCAGATCTTTCCTTTGATCCCTCAACTTATACACCAAACACACAATTCAAACTCTTGTGTTTATCAAATATCAGAATCTCCAACAGAATACATATGCAAAATACCAGCATATATAAAATATTGAATTTTATATATACACACACAAGCTAGTGTTTGCCACACAAAATCTGACCCTCTGTGATAATTAGTTTAATGTCATTTTGACTGGGTCACATGGTACCCAGACATTTGATGACTCATTATTCTAGGTGTACATGAGAACGTCTGGGAAAGAGATCAAACCATGGCAGAATGAGTAGATTTCCCTCCCTAATGTGGGGAGACATTACCCATTTAGTTAAAACTTTGTGAGAGGAATCTCACCATTGCCTGCCTTTTTGAACAGGGGAATCACTCTTGTTTTATTTTATAGTGGAATTTATGTACCAGCATACAGTTGGGTCTTTAGCTTGTCAAATGCAGCTCTTGTGATGAAGAACACAATACTGTATATGAATAGTATAGTGTACATCAGCACTGTATTCTCTGGAGAATCCTGCCTACTACCATCTCCCCCAATCATCCTATCATCTTTACCCATCGCCCCCTAGCCATGCCAGTCTTCTATGTCTCTCACACACCCCTGTACTATCTGCAATGCCTATCTCTAGCTTTTGCATGCGGCTGGTTGATTCTGATTATTTAATTCTCTGCCTGGCCTTGTCCATTCCCTCCAGTCGATCTCTCATCATTAACCACATCCCTTCATAACAGTTAATTACAATCTATAATGCCAATCTGTGTGTTTTTTATTCACCACCGTCTCAATTCTCAATGTTGCATCAGAGCAAAGAATGACTCTTTTGAGCCAATTTATACATCTATGACTGAGCTCAAGAATACCACAGAATTCACACTAAGAAGTTTGCTGAAGCATCTACTCGTTCATTCAACAAATACAAAAGTCCACAGGAAACTATGGAAACACTTTGGATTGAAAGAGCCATGGTGACCCCCTCTATGGAGTTTGCCCTCTAGGACAGAAGATACGAGGTAAAAAAAACAGTATTTTAGAAAGCAAAGTCATTTTTCAGAAATAGGGCCCACTGGACATCTGCTCAGAGTACTTTTTCTCCTTCTCAGGATTTAGTCAAGGGCTGGATGCCAAGAAAACACCAGGAAGTTCAGCATGTACCATTCACTCCAAATGTGCCCACAGAGCTTGTGAGTCTCTGGGGTGTGAACTTGTGAATCATGTTTCCAAGGTAACTGATTGAGGTATCAGTTACCCTGACACATACACTACACAAAAGGCTAGTATCATCTATGGACCACTGGGGCTAAATGCCTATTGGCTACATTAATGAACAGATGGAAAAACACACAGCGATCACAGCAATCAAACTGCAGAGTCATGATTTCGATTCTGCCAAGACCAAAAGTCAACAAAATGAGATATGATGCACTGATTACAAATGCCAAAATGTTCAACCAATAGGAAGCTAAAGTTATCTTGAGAACAGAAAAATAAAATACATGGGATGCCAACTCAGATTACTACTTGTCAACAAAGCTCATTGGCTGTTGGCTGAGGAAACACTAAGAACAAATGGTGTGCTATCCTAAATTGTCACACGCACCCCTTGCCAAAGCTATCTGTGCATACCCATTCACAAGAAAGAAAGAAAAAAGAAAAAGAAAGAGGGAGGAAGGGAGGGAAGAAGGAAGGAAGGAAGGAAGGAAGGGGAAAATCTGGCTAAACAACCAAGAAAGTGAAATACATGATGAAAACTTTAATACACTAAGGAAAGAAATAGAGGAAGATGCTAGAAGATGGAAAGACCTCTCATGTTCATTGATTAGAAGAATTAAAATTGTGAAAATGGCTGTCCTTTCAAAATCAACCTACATGTTGACTATAATGTCCATCAAAATTCCAACTCCATTCTTCACAAAATTAGGAAAAACAACGCTAAAATTCATATGAATACAAAAAAGACCCAGGATATTTTTTTTTAAATCCTGAGCAGTAAGAATAATGCAAAGAACATCACCACACCTTATATAGTCATAATGGAGCCATTGTGATAAAGCTGTGTGTGTGTGTGTGTGTGTGTGTGTGTGTGTGTGTGTGTGTGTGTGTGTGTACGCGCCCACTGAGGCCAAAAGAAGGCATCAGGTACCCCAGATCTAGAGTTACCAGCAGCTGTAAGCCTTCCATCACAGGTGAACTTGGATCTTCTGCAAAAGGATATATACTCTTAACTTCTAAGCCATCACTTCAGCATCAAAAGAAATTTGTCAGAGTGACAATTCTGCTGGTTCTCTTGGTTGTCATGGTGGTTTTGTGCCTATATCCTCATGTCAAAGCATGCCAAACTGTTTACTTATACCATTTTCTGTGAATTGTATTTAATTGCATCTCAAAGATACATTTAAAAAAAAAAAAAAAAAGGAACTTCTGCAACAAGCCCTCCCTGAAGCCCACTATCTAGAGTCATCCTGCAAAAACACGGAAACACACTTAACACAAAGCAGCAGCATTAGTGCTAATGTGAGTTAAGCAAAGACACGCTTGCTGACATTATCTGGTTAGTATGTGTGTCACACACACACACACACACACACACACACACACACACACACACACACACACCGTGTGGGTCACAGACCTCATGGATCTCAACCATTGCAGGTTTTGCATTAAATACATATTTAAAATCAGTACATCATTAAATCATCACCACCGAATGCTACCTTGTTCTGCAGCTCTCTTTATTGCTACTGAAAGTATAAACTGCAAATCAGAAGATCTGCATCTGTGCCGTCTTGCAAGGGGTTTCCTAAACAGTCACACTGTCACTCTTGTAGCTGGAGGAGGATGAAGAATGGACAAAGGCTGGCAGCTTTGCTCCATGACTGTGTGTGGTTAGAGACTGTGTCATTTAAAAAAAAAAGCAGGGAGTGCAAGAGAGAGGAGAGATGGCTCAGGCAGAGAGCCCAGTGTGCAAGCAGCAAAACATGAACTCAAATCCCCAACACCCCCATGAAAAGACTGGGGCTTTTCTGTATCCCTGCCCCTTTGCCAAGGGGGTACATGCAGATGGACAGATTCCTAGAGCTCATTCCTGGCCAGCCTAGTAGAATGGGTGAGCTACACATACTGGGAGAGATTTCATCTCAAAAACTGAAGTGAAGAGTCATCAGAGAAGACTTACAACCTTGATCTCTGGCTTCCACACTTGGGCACACATAGGTACATGCATATACGCTTCCACACATGGGCACACACAGGTGCATGCACATGGACTTCCACACACAGGCACACACAGGTGCATGCACATAGACTTACACACACAGGCACAGGCACATAGACTTACACACACGGGCACATGCACATAGATTTCCATACATAGGTGCGTGCACATAGATTTCCACACACAGGTGCATGCATGTAGACTTCCGCACACGGACACACACAGGTGCATGTACATAGGTGTATCTTCTCACTTTAAGTTTTGCTATTTCTGCTGTGGGGGCAGAAAAGTATGTGCCTTTCCCCATACTCAAGGCTCACAACCTTCACTTCTGTAACAAAATGCCAATTAACAAAGAAAAACAGCAAACCTATTTATCTAAGGTCTTATTGTTTGGTTTTGGGGGAAGTTGTTATTCTGGTTTGGTTTAGCTCAGTTTTAGTTTTATTTTTATCTGTTTATTTAGAAACAGGATCTTCCTCTGTAGCCCAGGCTGACCTCAAATTCATGGCAATTCTCCTGCCTCAACCTGCCACATGCTGGGATTAAAGGAAAGAGCCACCACATCAGACTTGATCTAAATATTACCTGGTACAAGAGTACTCAGAAATAAAGATCCAAAGGCCTGGGGAGCATGTCTATTATGTTTGAATTCAGTGAAGAATAGGCATCTGTAGAAGAGGATAATGGTCCAAAAGGCCAATAGCAATGGGGGCACAAAGACCTGCAGGACCTTTCTGTTCCTGTCCTGTGTGGCCTCCAGGTGAAACGGTTCTTTCCATGTCTGGAGGGAGGGTCCTATTGCTGTCTATGTTTCAACTTTACCAGCTAGGCTCACAATCAGAAAGTCAATGATGTCTTTATTGGAAGCTCCTACACAGAACAGAGTGCAAGGGTTGGAGTAATGGCCAGTTTCTATGACCTGACTTAGAGAAGAGCAGTTGGTAGTTTCTATAACTTGCTTTAGCAGGAGCAAGGGGTCAGAGCAAAGCAAGGCAGAGAAGGTCAAAGCAGCTTTGTGGTCCAGTGCCTTCCAGTGTAAAGCTCTAGGGACATCCAAGGGCAATACCCCCTCCACACACACGTGCACACACACACATGCATACATGCACATATACACATTTGCAAAGATGCACACACATGCTTACACACACACACACACACACACACACACACACACACACACACACACACACGAGACAAAGCCTACCCAGGATACCCTTGAACTTGTGGTCCTCTTGCTTCCAAAGGGATCACATTCTAAGCACCAAAACTGCTTGGACTTTTTATTATGCAATACAGTTTAACTAACCTGAAAGTCAATGCTTGGAGACTGAGGAAATATGGGAGGATTCAAAACTGTTGCAATAAGAAAAGATTCTTCCTAAGGAACTGGAAAGGACTACATGCCCTCCCCCACCCTGAGACAAGGCAATGTGCCTGCAAAGGTTGCTTTCCCAGTGATTAAGAGTCTATACAATTAAAAACTTTTAAGTGGTTGATTGAAGGATAATGCAGCAGATTTTATTCAGCCTCGTGTACCTCGGGGGACTCTGAGATCTCCTTTATTACTTTTACTGCATGTGCGCATTTTCCTTTAGAAATAAAAATTAAACCTTTACACAATTGCTTCCAACGGCATTTTCCTTCATGCTAATAATGGTTTTCATGAAACATCTGTAGCAAATTTAAATGCTCCTTTTTTATATTCACAGTTATCAAGAAACCAATGTAAAATATGAATATACATAGGGATAAATAAACATATGTTGCTAACCATCCACCTTGAATGGCAAGCAGCTCTCTGCTTGCCTGTCTGTTTGCCTCAGGGTGATTATCATTGTCAAGAACATTCAGGAATATGTGGGGGGATGGAGGTTAACTTCAAAAAGACATTTCCCCTCTCTTTTTATACTCAGCTCCTTATGATAATAGAAATAATTGGGAATTAAGATATATTTGCTGTAACTCTTGCATTCTTTAAGAGTCCAGTTTCCTTTTACAGGTATTGGCATAGAAGATAAGAATTATGGGATTGAGAACTGTTTGGCGGTCATAATCCAACAGTAGCCCTGACAGCAATGTAGTGGTTCCACTTAACACAGCTCTCCAAAAAGTGGACAGTGCACACCCATGTCCTCATCTGGGGTCATGTGCCATAGTTGAAATAGACTTGCTCACAGCTTCATCATTAGAGAGTGACAGCCTCAGACCTAAGTGAGGTCTTTAGAAGAAAATCCCACACTCTCTTACAAGATAGAAAAATGGCAGGATATTAGATTAATGCAATCTAACACAATGTCAATATGCATGGAAAAAATAAACTTGATGTATCTCTGTGGATTGGCTTTTAAAAACCTACCCCTTCAAGGGGTATTTTTATGCCTCAGTGGGACTTAATTTCTCCAAATTATCCAGGGATAAGTTGTCCTTTCCTCTGTCTCCACAAATGATAATGTTAACCGCTCCTCATTTTGGTCACTATTCTACTCAGTGTTCCATGTAGATGTGTAGACAGCACCTGGATATTCAGAGCTTGAGTAAGAATATAAAGATGTAGAAAGGCCTAGATGGGAAATCACCTGCTTCAACTTTTCAAGGAATGACACACACAAAGTTATCTACACAGTTCTACAACTTGAAAGTCCTTACCCTCTTTACTGAACTTTCTTATCCAGCAAGCCACAGGTCATCTTCTATCCTTGCTCAATGATAGGCTCATTGTTCACACGCACCCCTTGGACATTTTCCCATTCAATAAAGATATTGTTCTTTATGGTTTGGTTCTTCTTTAAACTGTATTCATTGAAGCTACTTCAATGTTAATTAACTTTCTGAAATACAATGTTACCCATTTGTGTATGTATACATATAACCCCAAATTTTGCAGTTTGGGGAACTCACTCTATTGTTACAAAGAAACAAAGATTGAGAAGCTGAAGGTTAAACTTCCCAGCAGTGCACAGAAACAATGCCCCTAACAACAGGGCAACTTGGAGACACTTCCCCAAAATAAAGAAGTAAAGGTGAAAAGACATGAAGCTCTGGCACCTTCATATCTTTCTGTTTAGATTTCATCCCATCCTTTGAAGACTAAGCCCACCTAGACCACATATGGAAAGAATAAGAAGAGAAAACTTCCGTAGTGAGAAATTGGAAAGCATTACTTCTGAGGGAGAAAAAGAATAAACCACTATTCCGCTCAGTGTTTCTACCCCATGAAAAACAGCCCAAGCACACACTTCGTTTGCTCTGGACATTTTCAAATTCTGTTCACAGACCCTCTTTGGGATCTGCTTGATGTTTGGAACAAATATCCAATGTGACCCTCTCTGCTCTCAGAAAGGAAGTTCTTGGCTCCTGAAAACATATGGGTTCATGAGTTTTCATTTATGTTTTCCTTACCTATAATATTGATTTATTAAAAGTTTTCTTATCTGAAGAGATTTCCTTCTAATGATATTAAGTCCTGGTAGTCCCATCAAAATCCAACAAATATTTTGAGCACCTACTATATATAAGGTATTATATTGGGCTTCTATATGTAGTAAGATAACAATAAGTCAAATAACAAAATTTCTGCATTAAAGAACTTCAAAATTATATAATGCAGGATTTGGGGAAAATTAAATACTGTTAAATATACAAATATTATATCTAAAAGGTTACAACCATGGATCAAACAATGATACTGTCTTTTTAGTAATAAAGCTGTGCAAGTTTCCTTGGCTGATAGCTGGTCACACATTGAGGTGGGAGGCTGGGCTAGGAGCCCTGACCCCTAGAAAATACAACATTTAGCATTCTACCATGTTGGAACTCAGAAAAACTAACCAAAACTACAGCACGTTGTCCTGCGCAGAATTTTGAACTGCAGTAGACTGCACAGCCTTTCTTGCCCCTCTCTTCTCCAGACTTCCTACCTCCCTGAAGGGAGTCACAGAAACCAGAACTCTCCTTCACCAAGGCAGGAGCTCTTCCCGGAGAAAGCAGACCATGAGACCTCAGAAGATTCCTTGTCTGGTGACTTTTGTCATTACTATGACCAAATGCCTGACACCAAGCAATACTTTTGCTTAATGTTTAAGAGGGCACACAGTCCACCACGGCAAGGAAGTCATGGCAGCCGATGCAAAAAGCAGATAGTCACACTGAACCCAGGAAACAGAGAATGAAGTATGGCTAGAAACACCTCAAGGCCCAGCCCTAGTGACCCACTTCTTCCAACAGGGCTACAGTTTCCCTAACTTTCCAAACCATTATCACCTGGGAACCAAGTGTCCAGACCCATGAGCCTACAGGACATTTCACATGCAAACAGCATCAGTTACTGCTTTCTTTTGTCTTTGTCCTTAAGCTCCTCATTCCAGAATGGTCTAGTACCATATCTAAGGGGAAGAAATGTCACTCAGACAAGCCAAGAAGAATGTGAACAAACAGGTCTTGGTCGGTTTCTCTCTCAAATGTCATGACTGGCCAAAATGTCAAGAATGAGCAAGTGGTAAGTGTGAAGTACTCATCTGTAGTTGGAGTTTTCCTGCCTGGCCCATAGTCAGGACAAATCTCTCTCACCCGCCAGTCCCACAGTCGCTCAGACCCAACCAAGAAAGCACACAGAAACTTATATTGCTTACAAACTGTATGGCAGTGGCAGGCTGCTTGTTATCTACCTTTTCTATCTTAAATTAACCCATTTCTGTTAGTTTATACTTTGCCACATGGCTTGTGGCTTACCAGTGTCTTTACATGTTGCTTCTCAAGGCGGCAGCTGGCGGTGTCTCTCCAGCCTTTTACTTCCCAGAATTTTCTTCTCTCTTGTCCTGCCTATAATTCCTGCCTGGCCACTGGCCAATCAGAACTTTATTTACACAGAGCGATATCCACAGCACTTCCCCTTTTCTTTTTTTTTTTTAAGGAAGGTTTTAACTTTTACATAGTACAATTACATATAACAAAACAATTATCAAGCAAGAATTACAGTTATAATATTAAAGAAGATATCCTATCTTATATTTATGAGTCTAAGGTTTTATATCTAACATATCTTTTATCATAACTGAGGAAATTATAACTATCTAGTCTTCAACCACATCAAAGACCTCAGAAGGATATAATATTACCTGAGAACAGGGAGAAGGATGCAAGCATTTTTTGTGAGCCTTGCAAGAGTAGACAGAGACAGCTGGCAGCCTGGACAGTCACCTAATGTTCCTTTGTAAAGTTGGGGCATTTGTCTTCAGCCCACAGGGCTAGAGTCTCTTGGTCACTTCTCTCAGTGTCCTGTAGATTGTCTGGCAGTTTCCTCTGCGAAGCAGGAACCTGAAGGACCATTTTGTTAAGCAAAGTTCAGTGGTCACCTTTCTATGGGTCCTGTATGTCCAGTTGATCGAGCAGTCCAGGCAAGAACAGTTTCTTGCCCAAATGGCTATTTTGCCAAGGTGAAGATAAGATATGAAGTGTCTTTAATGCCCATCCTCCTCTCTGAAGTAAATCGGTGCTGCCAGGAGCAGACATGTCTCACTGTTCAGAAAGTCTAAATTTTAAAAGTATTTTAAATGCCATATTCTGTAGGTCTTTGATGTATTTGAAGATTACCTATCTATCTGAAATATGTCTATGTATATCTAGAAGACTAAACTAACATGGCTATGAGTATGATTATCATAGATGACTAATTATTAATCTATTTTTAATTATCCATTTCAATTTAAAATGAGCTATACAAACATAATACCTTAAACACGATTAGAAATATACACACAGTATAACAAAATTAACTAAGTTTGTATCAATAGACTAAAATCTAAACCAATGTTAAACATTTTAAACAAGTTGTTGCTCTTTAGAAGTAAGTTCCCTAATCTAAGCTTTCATCCTATTATATCTATATCATATTCCCCTTTCTTCTTTAGAAAGAGATCTCATTTATAATCAACCTGCTTTAAAGAAAAATGTTTTTTCTCTGTCCCACACCAGAGGGCTCTTCTGATTTGGGACACAAGAATCTCTTAACCTTTTTTTTTAGTAACATGTCTGGGTTTAGAGAAGGAGTGAGCCAATTCCATCTCCAAAGCCAGGTGGATAATTTTGGGAATGTGGGCGTAGTTTTTCTTACTACTTTCTGCTGGAGGGGGGCGCTGTATCTTATGGGGACACAAAGAAAATTTTAGGATTATGGAGTAGTCCATTAGGGTGAACCTCTGAGCCAGTTGCCTTGAAACCATTTTGGATGTTGGATCATCTGGGCCATGGTGTCATCGGAGACCTTTCAGGTGGTCTTGGCTGATCAAACCTGATGTATCTTAATCTGGAACAAATCCACAGCCTCTGGCTTTCTGTGGAAACAAAAGCAGAGACTCCTTTCTAAAGCAACATATCCTTATATCCAAATTTTGAAGTCAAGGTACCTTTAAAATTTACATATTTGTTTAACTCAACAGCTTTTATGATCAAATCTTTTTCTGTGGTTAAAAATCCCAAAGACAACATAAACCAGATTCTCTGTGTAATATCCATCTTTGTAAGACTGAAACGCCGCTGTGGCTGCTGGCTCCGCCCACCTCAGCTTCCCAACATGGCGGTGGTACAGTTTACCGCCAGCTCTGGGTCTGGAGCCATGTGTACCATCAACTCTCAGAAGCAGTTCTATCAAAGTAGTGCATAGCCCAGAAACTTTTTTTTTTTTTAAACTAGCAAAGGCTAAATCTACCACGCAGCAGAGTAAAGTGCCGCTTGTAGACTCCTCATTCTCGCCACACTGTAGGTCAGACGCACACGCCAGGAACCCGCCATAGTAGCTCAAACCGGCAGGCTGCCGCTACCTTGAGAAAAACAATTAGGAAGCTGTTTTTAGCTCCATTTTAGAATCTTTTTTCTCAGGTTTTAGGTGGAAATTCTTGCCCCACGTTGGGCGCCATTTGTAGTTGGAGTTTTCCTGCCTGGCCCATAGTCAGGACAAATCTCTCTCACCCGCCAGTCCCACAGTTGCTCAGACCCAACCAAGAAAGCACACAGAAACTTATATTGCTTACAAACTGTATGGCAGTGGCAGGCTGCTTGTTATCTACCTTTTCTATCTTAAATTAACCCATTTCTGTTAGTTTATACTTTGCCACATGGCTTGTGGCTTACCAGTGTCTTTACATGTTGCTTCTCAAGGCGGCGGCTGGGGTGTCTCTCCAGCCTTTTACTTCCCAGAATTTTCTTCTCTCTTGTCCCGCCTATAATTCCTGCCTGGCCACTGGCCAATCAGAACTTTATTTACACAGAGCGATATCCACAGCACTCATCCCTGAATAGGACTTGCTATGTCACCCCTCTGAAGCTCGGGGAACACAGGTGGAAAGGGTAACAGAAAGAATGTAAGAGCCAGAGGATGGGGAGATGAGCAGCAAAAAGGTGTCTTCTTGGTGGATATGGCATAGCTGTTAGACTCAAGGACTTACGATAGAGGTCATTATCTGCATGAAGCCAGCACAAGAGGGAGCCTGTGAATACTGCACTATGGGTGGGGAAGGGAGCTATGAGACTTCATCTCTCCCTGAGGACTACAGGCAGTTAATGCTTATTGGGTGAGGGGTACCATTTTCTTTCGTGGTGTGGTCACTGGTAAGTTGCCCATGCTCCCGTAAATTACCCTCACCCAGGCGTAGGCAAGAAAGAAATTAACCTCAGCAGGCCAAACACACAAAGAAGACACAAAAGGAGGGAAGCTTGTGGAGAAGGAGGGGTCCAAGTCCCTTCAGTAGCTCAGGATGCTTCTTGAACTTATGTCATCATCCCTTTGTGTCTGATGTTGTGTGGAGACTCTCTTGCGTGTATAACTAAATGTGACCTTTTCTCATTAATCTGTCAAGTTTCTAGTCCAGCTAAAGAACCAAGAATTGGGAAGGGAAGCCATTTCGTTCTCTTACAGCTTTGTATAATTTTATGTTCTTGATGAACCAATGATGTTTTAGAGTTACTTACGGGGACATGGGAGATTTATGGGCAGCTACACCACTGAAGAAAAAAAGAGCTATTTGCTGTCTATGTATCTTCAAGGACAGAAAGAGCCTCCGTATATATAACAACTATTGCCTTAATGGAAGGAATTGTTTCCTACCTCAGGCTTCATATTCTTGTTAGAGTCTGTAATGTGACCAGACAGAGTTATGTATTAAAAAGGTAATATGAACACCTTGTGGTCATGAGCTTTTACTTCCTTGCCTAAGCAGGGCGTTAGATCTACAATGCCAATATAGCACATAAGCAGCATTAGACCATGCCAGTCCTTTGCAATCACTCAATTCACTGAAAGAAGCAATTTGTGTCCAAGTCATACAGCTTAGATTTATTTACACCAATTGAACCATTGAGTGTCATTTCATGTCCCAGCCTTGTTCTGATGATGGCACATAATTCAGGAACGCTGAATTGGAAGAGTCATCTCCTGGGAGTAGTTCACAAGAACCAGGATAACATGCACCTGCTTTGTCAATTTCCATTTAAGCAGAATTAGAGGTTACCTTACCAGATGCTCTGAGCACTAGCAATGAATGAGCGTTTTTCCCTCTGTGGATATTATAATAAATTCAGAAAAGGTCCGGTTCTGACACCTAAAGGTCAGCCACTTTACCTCGCTGACAATACACTATTAGCAGTCATTTTCCTGGCTCTTCTTCAGGCTTGGAGCAGGGAGCCTTGTGCTCTGTTTTATGGCCTTGTCGTGGCGTTTTCCAATTTGAGCTGGAGCCCGTTTGATGTGTGGAAGCGCTGCAATATTTCCTACAAAGTGTAACAGTGGCTATTCCTGGATTCCATGCATTCAGGGGCTCACCACACACTGAGGTGTTGTATTCATAACCAGCTACTAGACAATTGGCAGTATTCTCAGTCTTACAGACTAGGATTGTATCTTCATCATCTTCCTCAAAACGCTGCCCTGCCTGGGGTTTCCCAACATGCCCCTGCTTCCCATACTCTTCACATGTTCAGTCCAACCCTAATGCATATATTTGAGCCAGATTTTTTTTTTTTGAGCTGAGGATCGAACCCAGGGCCTTGCGCTTGCTAGGCAAGTGCTCTACCACTGAGCTAAATCCCCAACCCAGAGCCAGATTTTTTTTTTAAGCGCCATTAACATTCCATCTTTAGACTTTTTCTGAGTCATTCTTACAACAAAAAAAAAAGCAATAGAAAATTCCAAACTCCTGAAGATATTCCAAAGCAAACTTATGTAAATAATATTTATATAAACTTAAAATTAAGGCTCAAATAAATAGGTAATGAGTTAGCTTAAGAGATAATGCTCAACTTGTTTATTCTAAAGAATAATGGAGAAATGAGGCGGGTAAGGACAAAAGACAGGGAGAGAAGAGATATTTTGGATTAATCTCCTGGGATGGGAGAGGTGATTTCAACAGAGGGGACAGACCTCTGTGAGGTTAAATCTGAGATAGGCAGGCTTTAAGCACCCCTGTGGATAAACTCTCCATCACAGAGCTAAGCATCTATTTACTAGACTATATTAAAATGACATAGAAGTTTGGAGAGATGGCTCCGGAGTTCAGGGCATTCAATACTCTCCTCCAGAGGGCCTGAGGTCAGTTACCTGTCCTCACACACACAGACACACGTAGAGATGCACACACACACACTTGATTTAAAACAAAACTACTCATGAGGCTGGAGAGATGATTTGGCAGTTAAAAGTACTCACTGCTCTTCCACAGAACCCAGGTCCAACCCCAGAATCCACATGGTGGTTGACAATAGTCCATAATTCCATTTCCCGGGAATCCATGTCCCTCTTCTGGCCTCTGTGGACACTGTTCTCACATGTTGCAGATACATAGAAGAGAAAAACTCATACACTTAAACTAAAATAAAGATGAATTTAAAAATAAATAAAAAGATAAGTTTCTTAAAGGATATTATCTAAAAGACACTGTCATTTTAGATGTCTTATTTAGGCTTTGGGACCGCCAGGCAATATTCATCTTGGTTGGGAAACAGGTCAGAATTCCACCGTTATTTAAAATGGCAGAACTCTCTGGAATGCCTCAAATAGGCAGGGCACATTCAAGCATTCAAGGCCCAGGGCTCTTGCTCAGCCTTTAAACCAGAGGGCAGTGTGCAAAGAGGTGGCACCTGTGAATTGTCACACATGGAAGACTGACTGAGTCAAGGAAATAATGCAGCACACAGGTGTGGAACAGGCCTGACTCACAGGGAACAGCAGCAGTGCCCTCACTGGACACCCTCTGTGGCACTAGCTTCCACGTGGTGTTCACTTCTCTCCATACAGCCTCCCAAGTGGTTTTTGAAGTTTTAAAGCTACTGTGGTTGTCCCAGTCTGTGTAGTGGGTGTATTCCACAGCTTCTGGTTGATGTCTGAAACCATGAATAATACCAAATCTGATCTGTTCTGCAGATGTCCCTGACAAACTTCGATCCCTTGTCTGTGCACGAAAACAGATTAACAACAATAATAAAATTAAACAATCATAACAAAAATATGGTAATAACTGTCATGTGACTAACATTTTGCTCCCAAACATCTTGTTGACTGTAGGGAATGAAATATAAAAAAGAAATCATTACGTAGAACTACTGTACTGGCTGATCACTTCTATCAAGTTGTGTAAGTGGCAGACTCTATTAATTTAGTGTAGGAATTTCACATATCTATGGATATAGCAATACATATTTGTATGCATAGATAGAGAAATATATATATATATATATATATATATATATATATATATATATATATATATATAATTTCTGATTTAAGCAGAAAAAGAAAATTTGATAAAAATATACAGTAGTCTCTCATCATCTGGTTTATCATTGGGCAATTTTACCTAACCTTGAAAAATTACAGTCTGTAAAAATTAAACAGAAAATTCCAGAACTGTTGTGGAATATTATTTTAAGGTGTGTTACTTCTGTTTATGTTGCATGTGCTTAACTCTGTGAAGCTGTGTTACTGTGACTACGTAAAACACCTGATGATCTGACAAAGAACTGGCCAATAGCGAGGCAGGAGAAAGGATAGGCAGGGCTGGCAGGCAGAGAGAACACATAAAGGGAGAAATCTGAAAAGGGAGATTGAGAAGGAGCCAGAGAAGGAGGGGGACTTCAGGGTCCAGCCACCCAGCTACACAGCAAGCCATGGAGTAAGAGTAAGAATTACAGAAATAAGAGAATGGGAAAAGCCCAGAGACAAAAGGTAGAGAGGATAATTTAAGTTAAGGAAAGTTGACAAGAAACACTAAGGCCAGGCATTCATAATTAAGAATAAGCCTCCATGTTTGATTTATTTGGGAGCTGAATGGCCTGTCCCCCAAAAATAAAAAATAATAATAATAAAACAGCAACATACAACTAATGAATTCATCTTAAACTGCACACTGCATTGGTTAATTTTCTCAGCACTGTGACCAAATGCCGGACAAATAGCAACGTAAGGTCCACTTCACCCTTCTCAAAATAGTGCAGTCAGCTGGGGGCCGAGTGTTTTATATGAACCCACATTTGACATCTAAACTGTGACGTTCCACCTCTAATGCCCATTGACTCATGCCTTATCCTGATGCGAAACGTACTTTGTTCCCCTTCAACCTCTGCTATAGTACTACATGTCAGTGCTGTCTAAAATTCTAAAGTCTCTCAGACCTGATGCAATCTCTCTTACCTGTGAGCTCCTGTAACATATTTTTGAGAAAAAGAAAAATTTTAAGTTAATGTACGTCCAGTATCTGAAAGCACAGAGTAAGCATTCCCATCCTCAAAGAATAGGATGGGGAACCCGGTAAATAAAGATCAGCTGAAAACTAACTGCAGCTCTGTGTTGAGAATCTGGAGCTCAGTATAGCATAAGCTGGGCTCAAGTAGCCCTCCCCACACCATATCCCTCTAGTCCTGCTGCCTATGGCCCGTGACCTCTCTTGGGCCAGTTCCACTCAGCTCTTGTAGCCTTCTTTGACTGACACCACGTTTCTGGCATCTGCAATATCAGCGGTCTCTGCCGCAACCTAAGGCTTCAGCTTCACAGCCAACATCTTGATGGACTAAGGAGCAAAGATGGAGCAGTAGTCAGGACCAAGTTCTAACACTCAAGACCCTCCTCCAGCCAGACCCCACCTCCCAATGTTCCAGCACCACCAGCTGTAGACCAGGCATTCGAACACATCAGGCTGTTGTGGACATTTTACCCCCGAGCCTCAATACACACCATATTGAGTAGCATAACACCATTTCACACTGTCCCCATCCGCCCCAGGACATTATCGCTTTTATCTAATATACATGTGCTATATCCATCCACCCGTTCCCTACTTAATAGCCGATCTCACCTATCATATAGACTGTCACGGCTTCATGGTGCTTGCAAATAATCCTTATTCCATTCCACAATGGTCCCAAAGCACAAGCATATCATTTTAGTTTTTGACTGACATTTATATTACTTCTCATTTCCTTGTGTGTAATATTTATAAATTGAACTTTATCTCAAGTATTTAAGTATAGGACAACATCTAGTATATGCAGAGCTCAGGACCATCCATAGTTTCAGGCCTCCACTTGGGGTCTTGGAACATAATCTCTATGGATAAGGGATGTGATGCACTGCCATTATCTTTTTCAAATCCATTGCTTTAGCAGTGAGGAAATGATATTCGGATGAGTTAGGAGACCACTGTGGCCCATTATCTAACAGAGCAGAGCAGGGATTAAATGTCATTTAGTTCAATGTCCTTTCCATCATGCGACATGTACTGATTATTTTGAGTATTATTTCTACTATAGAGTGACAATATTTTTTCTTTGTTTTAAGAAAAGATCATTCTGGATTATATCTGGTTACTTGAGGGTCTCATAATTTATTAGGTCTAAGGTGGACAGACGACCACAGAAGAGAAACAGCTCAAAGACTAGCACATAAAGATACAATCAGTTCATGCTAAAGCATCCTTGGGGAAACTGCACTTCATTACAGAAACATCCTTTTGAATAGCATTACACAGTTGCATTTCCCACTCAGACCCTCAGACCTCTAATAAAACCCAGTTCATCAATGTGCATACATAGCACTAGGCTATTTTTTTTTTAGCCCTGAACTCTACAAAGAAAAGGATTGCTTTAGAAGACCTGAAGTTAGTTTTCAGTGATGACTACATATTACATGATTAAGCAGAGTAACTCATAGCAGAGCTTCTCATCCAGTTGTGAGTGGCAACCGCTGGTTCCTCGTGTTTTACAAATCATTACAGTTGAGCCTCTGTTTGGATCAGTTTGAAACCGATTTCTTTTAGAACTGTTCAAGCACTGTTGATGGTCTTCTGTACATGAAGGCTATTGGTGAAGTTTTTAAGGACACTCCATGTAGTTAAAAGGAAAATTTATTTTGTGGGGTTACTTACAAGTGAAGGGATAGGTGCAGGGTCTGGGAAAGGTGTAGCACAGTCCGGCGGTATTCTCTGCAGAACTCTGCTTGGTCTACCTCCAGCGTCCAGAGACCAGGAACCAAGAGAGCCAGCCCATCCGGATCTCCGGTCTCCAGGGTCCTCTCTCGGCCCCGCCTTGTAGGCGTGACAGTTACCGAAGCCTCAGTGGAGGTTGGAACTTCCAGATCAAAGCTGGAATGGCTACCCACTATAGAAGACATTTGCTAACCTGGCTTCATGTCACCCTCATATATCAGACATATGCTTTTCTTTCTTTCTAAAGTAAACCATCATGGCCTACACCCAACAACTGCTCTCACAGTAGGATGTTTGTACTCCAGTGGAATTCCTCAGACTCACTTATCTTCAACAGTGTGTCACATCTGGCACTGATGTAGCACATCTCTTCCTAAAATGGCTTCACTAACTTGAGCATTTTGTGTTCTCTCTAATTGAATCCTTAATTTTTTTCAACTTTACCTTCAGGCATGATGTGACGATAGGAAATCTTTTAGAGTCCTTCTTTGACAAGTTGCCTACCTTGCCATCCAATGCACAACTGAGGTGGTTTTAGTGAGAATGGACCCCATAAAAATCATATAAAACCTTTTAATACTTGCTCCCCACCAGGTTGGTAGAATCATTTGTGAAGGATGAGGAAGGACAGCCTTCTTGAGAAGGTGTGTCATTAGGGGTTTGAAGTTTCAAAGGACTCCAACTACTCGAACATGCTGTCTGCCTCCTGCGCACGTGGATTCTATGAGTTCTCAGCTGTTGTTCCAGAGATGAGTTGCTATCCTTCACTCTTTCCTCATAAGCCCCAAGGAGTTATAAGCCAAATGAAACTCTTTCTTTGATCATAGTGTCTTATTATAGCAATAGAAAATAAACTAACAGAAGTTAGTACAAGGGGATAGACTATTACTACAACAGACCTGACCATGTTGTATTTGGGAAGAATGTGGACAACTTTGGGACTCTGGACCAGAAAAGTTGTTGAATGCTGTAATAATCAGAACTTTATGGGCCATCTGAGTAGGCACTCAAAAAACAATAGTGCTGACAAGTATGGACTATGGAGGCCCCGCTCAAAAGACAGCAGAAGGAACACCAGTAACTGGGCTAGAGACCATTCTTGGGATGTTGTGCCTGAGAATTTACTTGAAGCTAAATTGAAAAGCAAAGGACTAACCTCTTGGTGGAGGAGATTTTAGAACAGCCTAGTATTGGCTCTGGCCTGTGGTTATTAGCAATCACTCTTATGCAGGTCTGCAATGAAAAAGAGCAAGTGGGACAAAAGGAAATACAAACTTTACAGTTTGAGGGTAAAAAGTGTTATGATGTATTGTGTGAGGGACCCCAGCTGGCCAGAACAGGGTATCCCACGCATGCAGGAAAACAGGGTGGCATGCTGGGCAGATGCAGCGATGAGTCCAACATGCCATTCGGGCATGACGGCGGCAGTGACAGGTAGATATTGGCAACTCAGACGCTGCATCTGCAGGGAAATAAGTTTATTATAATAGAGAGATAAAGCAAAAGATAGGAAAGGAGAGAAAAGAGGGCTCGAGGGTGCACACCTCGTGGGAGGAAAAGCAGAAGAGAGAGAAGAAGTGGGGGGGGTTCCTAAAATGGGGCTTTTACATCAGGACACAGGGTGGCACCAGGGGACGGGTCAGAATATTAACAAAGAGCACCCAAAAATGTAATGTTGGAACTCAGGCTTATGCTGAAAAAGATTGAGAGATGAAGGAGAAGCTTGATCCAAATTAGAATAAGGAAGAGGTGCCCTTGGGCAAGACCCTACCAAACTAAACTTCCAACTTATGAAACAAAGGGGCCTAGAGGATTTTCTGCTTCTAAAAAGTAACAACAAGAGTCAGATCTGCAGGCGGCCGGTGGTGGCGCACGGCTTTAATCCCAATACTCAGGAGGCAGAGGCAGGTGGATCTTTGTGAGTTTGAGGCCAGCCTGGTCTACAGAGTGAGATCTAGGAAAGGCTCCAAAGCTACACAGAGAAACCCTGTCTTGAAAAACCAACAAACAAAAAGTCAGATCTGCAAACGCAATTCAAAGGGACCAGGTCTCATCCAAACATGCAGCCAAACTCGGCACTGTTGTTCACATGGTACTAGCTTTAGAGTCATGAAGGATACATGAGTAACGGAGTGGTGGGATCTTCTCCCCTGGTGAAAGAAAGCCACTGGAGCCAGGTGTTTGGCAGACGAGCCTCTATATGGAGGCCCAAAGAGCCCATTGTGTGAAGCTGAGAAAGCAAAGCCTGACTTGAGTTGGAGACCTCAAGATTTGTTAGAGACACCAGAGCCATGAGGTATCTGGCAAGGAGAGCTACAGACAGGGAGAGGAACCAGCCCAAGAGAGAAAAGTGTGCTTCAGGAAGCAAAACAGGGAAGGGTAAGCCAGTGAAACCTCCTGACATCAGACTTGAATGTACAGGCTTTGGAGTTTGCGTTCCAAGTTTTGACTTAACATTGGTGGAACATTTCCTCATTATGCACCAAGTTCTCCTTCTGGAACAGTAGTGCCATTATATGTTGGAAATATGTAGTTTGCTTTTTTGACTTACAAAGGGTTACACTTAAGAGATTGCCTTGAGTCCCAGAAGAGATTTTGAGCTTTAGGTTTGTTTGTTTGTTTGTAATATTCAGACTGGAAATGATGGGGTCTCCTGAAGTTGGACTAGGTACATGTCACATTACAATGTGACCATAAGCCTATGGGGACCAGATGGTCGAGTGCGGCAGTTAGAATGAGAATGGCCTCTATTGGCCCATATGTTTAAAATACTTGTCTCCACTCAATTGGTGGAACTTTTTGGGAAGGATTAGGAGTTGTGTCATTAGGGGTGGGCTTTGAAGATTTAAAAGACTCAGGCCATTCCAAGTATTGTCTCTGCCTCCTGCTTGTGGGTCTGATATGAGGTCTCAGCTACTGTTCTATGTTTTCACTCTACCATCATAGAATAGATTCCAACCCTCTGGGATGGTGACCCGAATTAAACTCGTTCTTTTATAAATTGGCTATGATGTCTTACGACAGCAGCAGAAAACAGAGAAAACAAGACAACCAATGTGGTGGGGGACAACTAATAGGAAAAGATGGGGATTTCCCTGAATGTGCCCTCAGCCCACTACAGTATACACATTTATGTGCACATATGCACACACACACACACACACACACACACACACACACACACACACACACTGTGGAATATTATTTTAACTAGGCAAAGATGTGTTGCATTTGTTTATGCTGCATTTGTTTAATGGTGTAAGGATGGATGTTTAATTATATAAAGATTTGTTTCATCTTGTCTGCCTAAAGCACCTGATTCATCTCATAAAAAACTGAATAGCCAATAGCTAAGCAGAGAAAGGATAGGCAGGGCTGGCATGAAGAGAGAATATATAGGAGGAGAAATCTAGGCTTGAGAGAAAGAGGAACAAGAGAACAAAGAGAAGGAGAAGAGGAGGGAGACATCCAGGGCCAGAAGCCAGGCAGCCACTAGCCAGCCAGCAGACACAGAAGCAGTGACGGTAAGACAGACAGAAGTAAGAAAAGTAAAAAGCCCTGGGGCAAAAGGTAGATAAAGAAAAACAGGTTAATTTAAGTTAAAAGAGCTAGCCAGAAGCATGTCTGAGCTAAGCCAAGCATTCAAAACTAATAATAAGTTTCTGTATCATGACTTAGGAGCTGGTTGGTGGGACAAAAGGAAAAGCCTGGTGTACACATGCACACACACACACACACACACACACACACACACACACACACACACGCCAGCTCACATCTACTACCAAGTGGCTTGCAAATCCAAAGCAGGAAGCCTATTTAATGCCACCTCTCCTCTCCCCAGGTTCTCTTTAAACTACTGTAGCCAAAAGATTTCCTGGGTCCCACCAGGTCCCACAGCCACTCCATCCCAAGTAAACACACAGAAGTTTATATTATTCACAAACTGTATGGCCTATGGGTCAGGCTTCTTGTTAGCTAGATCTTATAACAATTCAACCCATTCCTATTCATCTATATATTGCCACATGGCTTGTGGTGTTACTGGTCTGCTGGCATCTCATTGCTCCTTCGGCAGCCTGTGTGCTGGTGTCTCCCCGATTTTGCCTTTCTCCTTCCTGGGTCTCTGCTTGGATTTCCCCACCTGCCCCTAAGCTGCCTTGCCGTAGGCCAAAGCAGCTTCTTTATTGGCCAATGGAAGCGACACATATTCACAGCATACAGAAAGACATCCCGCAGCACTCTACCTGTTCTTAGATATAAGGGAGTCTGTTATATCTTAAGAAAGCCAATACTAATGACTCTTCTCTTCCAAGATAAGGCTTAACTCACAATTCATTTCTAACCCTTTTAAATTGCTTCAAATTGTAATGCTATAGAGAACCCATTGTATGGGTACAAAACTGCAAATAATCTTTAAAAGACAACCAACCATACCTTTGGTTTTATAATACATTATTTTTATAAAACCAAATTACAGTACTTATATATAACTTTAGCCAATACTAACATTTCTTTATATCCCCTAAGCCTAAACACTAATTGAAGAGACCTGGATATGAGCCAGAATCATGCTGAGCCATAGAAGAAAGCCACAAGGAAATTTTAAAGAACTAACAATAACCTACTGAGCATTAATCCCACAGGGGCCAGCTCTGAACCACCATTTGTTCCAGCCTGTGGTCCAGCCAATCTGGTTTCTCCTACTTACATGAACTTAGCTAAACTTGCTTGTGGTAGAGCCTAAAAGAAAAAGAAAATGTGTGTGTGTGTGTGTGTGTGTGTGTGTGTGTGTGTGTGTGTGTGTGAGAGAGAGAGAGAGAGAGAGAGAGAGAGAGAGAGAGAGAGAGAGAGAGTTCTTTTCATACTGTATTTTTAAGTCTTTCAAAGTGATGAGAAAGACTAAGTGTTTTAGCAGCCATGGTTCTTACCCTGTGAGTAGCCCACTTTCTGTCTGTCTGTCTGTCTTCAACAGAAGCCGAGGGTCCAAGTGTTTAAAGTCTGGAAGGTAGCAGTAGGTTTGGAGAAGGCAAAACCTTGTTCACAGCAGGATCTTGAAAATGCCAAAACACTGTCTGTGGTCGCCTCTTGTGACGGCAGCCCTTCAGCTATTTGCTCAGTTTCTACAAAATTGGTGATGAATGAGGTTTTCCAAGGGCTTTTACACACGGCTCTGTCATTTCACTGGGGCTCACTGAGTACTTTAAACAGATGAAGACAAAGAAAGCCAGCCGTATAATTCAGTGTCTGATTGCTTTCCCACATGTCAGTCCTGAAAAGCACAATTCTCCCTTGAGCAGCTTCAAGTGGCTGCCTGGTGGAATCTGGGGAAGGCTGACAAAATGTGGGATGTTCTTTCAACACAAGGAAAGCAGCGTCAAGATGGACCATGGACTACCGCTCTCTGTACCTGGCAGTCCATGCATCACAGCACGCAGCATACATCTGATGGGATGCAGGGAGAGACATGCAGAGTCTTCTCCATCCTTTTCCAAGTTATCATTAGTACCTGGAGGACATGAGCTGCTCCATATGTTCTGAGGTGTTAACTGGAATCATAGCCCTTAAATAATAGGTTATTGCTTTTAAAATGATTTTGAGTGAGCACTTCCAAAAATGATTTTAAAAGATACAGTGAGGAAAGAATAGATGGGATTTGCTCTCTGAAACACCCTTTCTATTGCCTAAGGAAAAAAAAGTTGCCCTGACTTTTTTCCAGCATGTGCACCCAGGTGCATGTGTGCACTTGCCCATGGATGTCAAGAGGTCAATGTGGAGCATCCTATTCAATCACTCTCCACACTATATTTATGAGGAAGGGTCTCTCATTGAACCTGGAACTCATCTGTTGGCTAGACTGCCTGACCAGAATTCAAGGAGTTCACCTGTCTCCAACCCTCAGCACTAGGGTTACAGGCATGTGCCACCAGGCCTTGATGTTTACATGGGCATTGAGGATCTGAACTCAGGTCCTTGCGTTTGTGCACCAAACACTGTGCCCTCTAACCTATCTCCCAAACCTCTCCACTTATTTTAATGTGGCAACATTTTCAAGACAGAATGAGAACAGTAGTACATGGAATCAATCTCTAGGCTATGCCTTTGGAGGCCAGGTAAGAAAACCCAGTCACAGTAGAGGGCGTGGCATAGGCGACAGAGAACAGAATTTAACCTTGGGATATAGTTTAGTGCTGGTGGTGCGGGAGAGGAAAGGGTTGGGTTGCAACTCCACCTCCAAGGTTCTACTTAGTTTCCGATACATCACCTCCTGGTGCTTCGTCAACTTCCCATGAGGGTGATTTTTGCTTGTGCAGCACTTCTAAAGAGTTAGTTTAAGAGGCTTTAAGTAACCCACGCCTGGTAGAAACTCTCCCTTGGACTCCAGGCACAGTCCATTCCATGCTGCTAAATAACAACAGCTCACAGGAAAATTATGCATAATCAATAGTCTGTCCACTGATTCAAATACCCCCGGGGTCCGTTTCTGCAGTTTATCGTACATATATTCTAGGCACATGAATGGTGGTGGCTATGGATTCCTGCACAGCTGTTTTGCTCCTATTGGGGCATGATTATTTTCAAGTGCTTGGCAAGAGCAGATGTTTTAAGAGCATGTTAAGTACATGTCTTTCTTCAACTGATGCTTTTATATTTACATAAACAGAACATTGATAGCCTACTGTCCTCTTGATCCTGGAGGGTAGGGTAGAAACTACTGCCATCAGTTTGCCTAGACATCAATAAGCACAGACATTCCCTTCTGTCCCCCTCCCGACGAGCACCACTGATTGCTCTCCTTCTTCTCTTTCTCTGGCAGTGGCACTTCCCTCCACTCTCTCTCAGATCCCCACCCCCACCCAGCCCCTACTATTCCATTGTTCCAACATGACTTTCCATACAAAGTCTTTGTAAGCTGGAGCAGGCTGACTGTGCAATGCCCTGTACAGAATGTCATTTTCTCTGCTGGACTCGTGCCTGCTCCAAATCGCTGAACTGAGAGAACAGCTTATTCCCTCCAAGTCAAGACGCACTCCTGCTTGAACTAGCTGCAAAGTCACTTCCATGTTGTTAGTACGAAGATCTGTCTGTTACCATGTTCAATAACATTCTGCCACACAGTCCTCAGAAGAGGCTGTGGATCTTGTCATTTTCACATAAGCACAAAGTATGGGGCTCTAAAGGAACGTTCCTCCTAGCCAAAGTACATGATGGGCAGCCTTTTGAGTACGGAACACAGATGGGGTTATTAGAGTGTTAGGTGATTCACCAGTGTAAGTCTGTAGATGCAGAAGAGTATTTTAGTGGTGCTTGTTCCCTGGGGTTTATAAAGTGAATGTCGTTGTTGTTGTTGTCCTTTGTGGTGGGGTGTATGTTTGTTTGTTTTAGATTAATGCAGTCATACAAGCGAGTTTAGGATTCTTCTAAATTCAGAATATTTGGAGGTGCTAACTAAAATAAGAGATTGATTTCCTTTTTCAATGTTTCTCTGCCCAAATAAACACAACCTTCCCCTCTAGATTCAGTGCTCAGACTCAGTACAACCCCCTGCTTCTCCTGCCAATTCAGAGCTGCAGAATTTCTTTCCAAGTGGCTGTTACGCATCCATCTCAGCTCACCACCAATCACCCAATCAGCACTTTGCTATGAGTATGGGACATCGGAGGGAAATGACTATTATTTGGTAAGGGATAAATTCCTATGCAGATTGTTCACTAAAGGAAATTTGGGCAGAAGACAGCACACAGAGAGCTAAAAAAACACTCTTTTTCTGGACATAAAATGAACTCACTGAATTTGAATATCCATAGAAAGAATCACACTTAGCCTTCTGCTTATTTTCTACACTCCTGTTTAACTGGGAGAAGACATTGGTCCTTCTCAGGTCAAAGCAAATGTGAGACACACACATCCTGTAACAGATGTTAAGTGGAACTTCTTTGCAGTTGTAGAATTCCAGCATAAATATGAACACAAAGGACAGTGGGTGGTAAGAAACTATCATCTATAGAGAGATGTTGGATTATTCTCCTAACACTTATCAATGGTGACAGGACAGCCCATCAGTGTCCAGTCCCCCTGCCTCTAGCCTACATAAGAGAAAGCTAGAGATTAATTAAGGTGTTATTTAAAGGATGTGGGTAGAGTCATAGAAAGTTGGGTATGGTGCCCTCCCTTCTGCCACTTAATGGGAGCACCATCTCTAGGAAAAAAGAATTCATCAGCGATCCTTGGACTTTCTGTAGGCAGGGAAAGCCCTTACAGACTGTTTCTTGCTAAATTTATAAGCAGTCAGTCCTATGCAAATACTAGTACAGAATGCAAGAAAATTCTTGAGGGGAAATTAGTACAGATCTCTAAAAAGTTGAGGGAAATTCACTCAGCAAAGGCCTATGTCAGCTCCATGGCTGTAAAAGGCATGAAATGGGCGTCTGTTCCAGGTAAATGACAAACGAACAAAAATTACAGGGCAAAGAAGTAGGGCAGCATTTACTCAAACATGATGATGTGTGTGTGCTGTTTCCTGTGGTCAGAGGACACTCGAAATGGCAGCAAGGAAGAAAATGCCTTGAAAGGTCCACAGTAAACAAGCTCACTGCTGAAAAGAGCTTTCTCTGGCAGGAAGAGCCTGTGAACATCTCTGGGGCAGGAAGGGTCATAACCATCTGCAAGCCAGGAAGAGACCCACACTGTCTGGACTCTTTTTCCCAGACGTCCAGCCTCCAGAGGGGTTAGAAAGTAAGCTTCTATTGTTCAGGCTGCTAAGTCCCAGTCTGTAACTGGAAGACGCAAATTCATAGAGATTCTGAGGTTGTAGCTAGGGCATGTGCATTGACTCACCTGAGAAAAGAGCTAAACAAGAGGATGGAGAGGTGGACACTGAACCCTGGTACAAGCAGGAAGAATCAATGGCCAGGTAATAGCAGCAGCCCCATCATTCTTTGTCCTTCTAAGTTCATTCTTCCCACCGCACTGACCCTGCTGGGAGCAAGGGCCTGAGAACCCAAGGAGAGAAATGCAGGAGCAGCCCAGAGTGACGACAGAAGCCACAACTGGACAGCAAAGGCATCTGGAATCTGTAAGTTGAGTAGAAAATTGAAGTTTGCACAGAAACTAAATGGGTGTGGGGGGCGGTGTATGAAGGGGTGTGGGTACACTCTTGCCACAGGGCACATATGGCTGTCAGAGGACAGCCTTGAGCAATAGTAATCACTTTCTGTATCTTGTGTGAGAGGTGGCTCATCTGCTGCTGGGCACGCCATGCTAGCTAGTGTAGCAGGAATCTTAAAGAGTGTTATTAATAAAATCAAACTCAGGCCAGTTATTGGGGTGAATGCTGGAAGATCAGAGAAGCAGGACAAGCCACAGCTACCTCACCTCACCAGTTCTTCAGATGATCCTGTTTCCTCAGACTGGAAGCCTCTGAGTCCTCATTCAGAATGGATCTCAGCTGAACTGCTGCTCATAAGCCTAAAAGCTTAACCACCAAATGCTTCTAGTTTCTGGTCCTCACACCTTATATACCTTTCTGTTTTTTGCCATCACTCCCTGATATTAAAGGCTCACTTCTTGGTATTAAAGGTGTGTGTCACCATGCCTGGCTGTTTCCAATGTGGCCTTGAACTCACAGAGATCCAGAGGGATTTCTGCCTCTGGAATGCTAGAATTAAAGGTGTGAGTGCCACCATTTTCTAGCCCTTGTATCTAGTGGCTGTTCTGTCTCTGACCCCAGATAAGTTTATTAGGGTACAAAATATTTTGGGGAACACAATAACACTACAAGCTAGCCCTCTCACTTCCTCAGCTCCTCCTGCCTCCACCTCCCATCTTGTCATAGGAGAACAGGGATGGCATGTGCTACATGACTTTCCAGTGGTCTCTGGGACTCCAAACTCAAGTCCTCACACTTGTGCAGTGAGTGATTGACCCACTGAGCAGTGCCTAGATGCACTTTTGCCAGCCACTTTAAACTAGGGTGTTTTATAAATGAAAAGATCAGACAATTATAGATATCCCAGAGAGACACAAGACAGGAAACGAACTTTCTCTAAGAAAGTATGGTAGCAGAAGAGAGAGCCACTCTTGGTTAAACCAGATCAGCTCTGTAACAGTTATGCCAAAAACTATGTGGCTGAAAGGCACCGAGACAAAATACAAAATACTAAAGGTGCCAGCCGGCTCAGCTCCTGGGAGGGCTCACCTGCCTTGCAAATAACTGTTTCTTTCCATAGCCTCACATGGCATTGGGAAAAAGAAAACTTTCTGGCATCTCTTCCCATAAGCACATTAATCATGTCAATGCCCTACTTTTATGGTCTCATCTAAACTTATTATTTCCATAACATTCCTGTATCCACATATAGTCATGTCCGAGTTAGGGCTTGAACACATGATCTTGCAGGGGACAGTTCAGCTCATCGTAGTATCATTGCAAAAATAACTGAGAAAGACAGAGAATGAAAAGAGGGAAAAATGGATACTGGAAATCTATACCAACATATAAAATATTTCTCATCCAGAAATATACTGGGGTGGGGCGGGGGAGGAGTAAGTAAATGCATCCTATAAAATAATGCTAATGACAAGTAAGTGCAAAAGTGTGTCAGAAGAGAAATTCATTAGAAAAGCAAATCACAGGAAGAAACAAGCACAAAGCAAAAGCCTGGGCAGGATGTGCTAAGAAACTCTATCAGTGAGTGATTGCATGGGAAATCCATGGCTGACACATGGTAGAAAAAAAAAAAACAAACTTGAGTTTGAATGCTACATTGAAAATTCTGTAGGCAATCAAGCTTTTTAAATATATTTAAGTGTGTGAAAAAAAAATTAAATTGACTTGAAGAAAATTTACAAACAGTAAAACTAAACTATGCATTTATTTCACTATTAAGAACCCAAATTCTAGCCAAGCATTCAAGAAGAAATATCTTCCTAACTGGAAGAATAAAAGAAGAAACACCATGAAATATGTTGGCACTTATTTTAAAGTGATAGACAGTCTAGGTTTCTTCACAGAAAACTAACAGTAAGATGAAAATTCAGCAGAGTATAGTTCAAGATGACAGCCCATGACATGCCTTTCTTTGCCACTTCTCCATTGAAATTCACTAAATACCAGTTTAAAAGAACACAAGGAAGAGATGCCATAAGAAAGGAGAGACCATGTGGGACATCAATGGACCAGAGAGTTCTGCAGGTTTCATAAATAGGGTAGCTTGGTTTTTCACAGGCAGAGGAAGAACACTGTTTGGAGAAGATCAGAAGAGGCCTGTAACAAGAAGTACAATTCATGACAGTATATTCTAGAAGCAGTGAGGAAACAGAACAGCAAGGTCAGCTGCTGAAATACTGAAATGTAATGAGATGGATGGAAAACAAATTTGTATGGATCCACCAGAATGCAGAACAGGAAAGAAATTTAATCTGAGTAAAAAACCAGAGAGCTGCATAAAATTAATAGGGGTTAGCCAGATCAGATTAACAGATATCCTAAGAAAAGAAAACAGTGAGATGTCAAAGAAAGGATTCCACCAGGTGGTGGTGATGCACAGCTTTAATCCTAGCACTCAGGAGGCTGAGGCAGGCAGATCTCTGTAAGTTCAAGGCCAGCCTGGTCCAGGACAGCCAAGACTACACAGAAAAACTTTGTCTCAAAAAACCAAAAATAAATAAACACATGCATAAATAAAAAATAAAGGAAAGGATTCCATCTTTCCTTGATGAGCTGCCTGGGGGTATGGAACAGAATCAAAGTCAGAGGAACACAATCATAGCATGCTACAGGTTTTGACAGCATGATGATGATGATGATGATGATGATGATTATAAAGAATTCCTAGTGATACAAAGACTTTTTATTTTTAACTCAAAGGCATAAAACAGAAAACACAAGCCGGATGGTGGTGGTGCACGCCTTTAGTCCCAGCACTTGGAGGCAGAGCCAGGTGGGTCTCTGTGAGTTTGAGGCCAGCCTGATCTACAGAGAGAGATCCAGGACAGGCACCAAAACTACACAAAGAAATCCTGTCTTGAAGAAAAAAAAAAGAAAAGAAAAAGAAAAAATCAGAAAACACAGTGTGGCTAAAATTGCAGATCAGAATGTAAATGTTATAAACTTCAACAATATAAAGCAAAAACTAACCCGAAGGGAGATAGGAAAAGAAGGAGGCAGAGGAAATCATAGGAGGACTAATTTTCCATCTTACAGAAAAATCAAACCAATCAACTGAAGTAAAAGGAGAAAGGAACAGAGTCATTGACCTATTTTCTAAAATTATAAAGAAAACTAATTACAAAGCTAAAAATAATAACCTAGCCATCAACAAGTTAGACTAGAGCAGGAGCATATGGGTGAGTTAGGTAAACCTTTATCTTTCACTCTAAGAAGTAGACATTGCTTATGATCATTAAATCAAGAACAAATTTTATTTATTAAATAACTACCAGAAACACTTTAGAAATTGGCTAAAGGAGGTGTTGGTGGGCATGAGTGAGGGCATCAGCCAGCAGGACCTCTTGCCTCTTCAGAAGTCCTTTGTATCCTTGGTTTCTTCCACTGGGAATACCACATAATGGGTTATTCCATTTTCTGATGCTATGTCAAAAACCTGAGACAGCCAGCTTTCAAAGAAAGGATGCTTGTTTAGGCTCATAGTTTTGGGGGGTCTCCACCCACTGTCAGCTAGTCCTACTACTTTGGGGACTATGGCAAGGCACCAAACCACATCATGACAGAAGTCCATGAGATGCATGACCAGGGAACAGAAGAGACAGAGATGAGACTGGCAGACACCAGTCTCAGACACCTCAAGGACACCATGACGGGAACACCTTCATGAGACAAGGCACATTCCTGCTAGGCCCTCTACAGAAAACAGGTCTTTAATGCACGAGCCACTAGATGAAATTGAAGGTCCAAGCTGCAGTATTTGGATAACAGCAATACCAAAAGTTAAGTACATATTCATATACCAACTGTCTCCACTTTCCAAATGCTGACTGAGGCCAAAACCACAGCACGGTATGGAAAACAGACTTTGATCTGGCAAGAGACAGGCTGACAGGGGAATAGCAAAATCAACTCATGAAAATGGCTCACTGCATTCACCTCACATTCTGATGCTGATCCCTCTCCCTCAGTAAATCCTTTCCACAAATTGGACACAGTTATCCCTCCGCAATGTGTTCAAGACTATCAGATAGACACACAACAGAGACCTAGCAAGGACTACTCCACCGGCCCCAATACTTGGATAAAATTCAGTCTAAACTGAGCATGGTGGTACACTCCCTTAATTCTATCATTCAGAAGGCAGTGAGGTAAATCTCTGTGAGTTTAAGGCTAGCTTGGTCTACATTCGAAGTTCCAGGCCAGCCAGGACTGCAGGGTGAGACACTGCCCCCACTCCACCAAAAGAGAGAGAGAGAGAGAGAGAGAGAGAGAGAGAGAGAGAGAGAGAGAGAGAATTTAGTCTGGAAAAACAATGTGTATTCAAGGATCCCAAATATGGAACAAATTGTAAATTTAATCTTAATCATCCTTTCCAAATATGGACAAAAAACCCTAACAGGCTAAGACATTACTCTAAACACATCAGTCAACTAATTTTGTCTGCTAAAGACTAGGAAATGTATTGTTAAACTTTGTAAGCTAAGACTCTACCATAGTCAGTATAAAAAAGGAACAAACCAAAAACACTTTTCAAAACTCACAAGCTATAGTTGGCTTATCCCTGAACAAAAATATCAAAGACAATAAGACATAAGACATTTTCCAATTAATAAAATTATATCACATAATTTTAAACTTAAACTGCTTATGTTAATATCAAATAAGATACTATTGACATTTACTGTGTAATTCTTGATAGTCAAAGGACTTTTGACTAGAATCTGGTCAAATAAGATTTAAAGTACATCTATTCTGTGACAAATCATTCCCTTCAGAGACAAAATCAAGTCAAGCATTGAAGCCAGTTATTCCTGGTGAGGCCCTTTCTTGACAGCTAATATATTTGATTTCCCATGTCTCCATCAAAATGAGATCCCTAAGTAGCTTCAACTCTATATTCCATTGTTGCATTCTGAAAAGCACATTAAGGGACAAACCTGAGGCTGTCTCTCAACAGCAGGTGATGCTAACTTCCAATTTAAGTCATGGATTCCAAAGGATGCTTTGGTACTTCAAATAAGTGACTGCAGAAACATGAGTGTTAGCACTGAACATTGATGGCTTGTTGAAAAATGTCACTTTTAATTGCTATTGAATTGTATTTATTAAGCAATGTGGTACCCCTGAGGCCTCGCTGTCTATTCCACAAAGATTTTTTTCTTTTCTTTATTTCTTTCTCTTTTTTTAAATGAGTTGACAGTGTAGATTAAAAGAAAAATTCAAGAATCAAATGAACTTCTTCATTAAAATCCTAACTATATTTGTCAGCAAAATGCAAACATAAATAAAATCTTAGATAGCATTAGCAACATGATCAAAAAGAATAAAAGTCACAGTGATGGGAAAGCAGTGGACAGGTCACCCTAAAACAGAAAACCTCCCAAGCCCCTAAACCTTGACAGGTCACCCTAAAACAGAAAACCTCCCAACCCCCTAAACCTTGACAGGTCACCCTAAAACTGAAAACCTCCCAACCCCCTAAACCACCAAGACTGGATAAGATGGTCTTACCAAACACATGACTATAATTTCCATGAGCAGGGACAAAAGGAAGCAAGTAAAAAGCCACCTCCAACAAACCACAGTGGAGTCAAGAGCTAAAGAGATGAGCAAGAACAGTCCCTGGACTGGAGGGAGAAATCTGCTTTATTCAAAACCAACAAAAAGATCAATGTTGTATGATGCCAAAAAGCACATTCTGGGAGACGTTCGTTTGTTTGTTTTGTTTTGTTTTGTTTTGTGCTTTTAGCTTAACAGAGAATAAGAAGTACAATCCTGTACCCGCCATCACATCCCCAGGCACGTGCGAAGTGTGCACATAGCACAGGTGAGAAGTCTGCACAAGTTCTATAAGATCTTCACACATGATCAGTCCTTCCTCAGTCACTCCAGAGTTTCTCCAGGTGAAGACTGTCTCCAAATACTAATTAGACTCTCTCTCTCTCTCTCTCTCTCTCTCTCTCTCTCTCTCTCTCTCTCTTTGTGTGTATGCATCTAATCTAAATGCAAAGCTTTTTTGTTTAACAAATTCCTGCCCCAATCTTCATATACTTCATAATCACCATGAAAATGAGACATGATTCCATGTAAAATTATTATATTTTTATACTAAAACAGTATTAGCAATTACAAACTATTTCTTAAATTTCCACCTTTTAACTTAAAGACTGTATGCACCATTATTTAGCTAAACTGAAACACCCATTATAAGAAATAGAAAAAAAAACACTAGTATCAATGTCATCTGCTTTCCATGAGAAAACAAAAGAAGAAATGAGTCCAGAGGCATAGTCTAAAAGACTATTTAGTCCTCTTCCCTACTATTCTGCCTTTGAGAGGTCAGGTTCAGTAAATAAACTACCAGATGCATCCTATAAAGTTCCTAAAATTACCCATACTCTTCATATTTCTAGTCCCCTATTATGTAATCAAAATTACCTGTTCTCTTCATCCTAGTTAGGTACCTGGATAAAAAACTAAGAAATTATTTCCACCAAAATTTTTCTACCAAAGTTTTCCTTTGCAATGAAGGAAAACAGATGAACCCTTCTCAAACCCAAATGCATTTCATCAGGGTTTGAAAATCCTGTGACCAAGCAGAGGAGACAATAGTTGGTGATGAAGAGGCCCTACACATCTATAAAGACACATCATCTGTTGCTTTTCTATTTTATATATACAAAGACTAGAAATGTTCATTTGAATAGTCTAATCAGACACCATAGGTTTTGATGAAGGGCTTAAATATTGATCATCGAGAGGCCCGATGAGGTTTCTGGGATAAAAATGAGTCTGAGGGGGATCAACTCAGTCTGTAGAGATGGTAGTTTAGAATGCCAATGAATATCCTTCAAGCAATCATCCTTTGCAAAGTGTCAAAGCTCATTTACAAACCTACATGAGGTTGCCTGTTCTAAAAAACTACTAATTAAATGTCTTGTGGTTAACATGTTTAAGATAACAAGCAAGACTAACTGGCTGGTGAGGGAAAGAAGAAAGGTAACTTTTACATGTCTGCCCTTTTTCACATCACATGAAAAGCAGGAGAAAAAAAAAAAAACAGTGCTTCCCAAGGTCCTTCAAGAACCACTTTCATTTGATTGGCTAGCCCCTACCATAGAGTTTCTCATCCAAAATCTCTTGACAGGTAAAAGGAGCCTGCACATTTAGTTGATTCCTAATCAGTTTCCACAGAATTCCTTACATAGCTGGCAGATTATACTTATTTATGGTTCTCCATAATCATAGCAAACAAAATATTTTCACAAATATTATATTAAAATCAACAGTCTGCAAACCATGGTCATCCTCCTTCTGGGACCATCAGGACATGTGGTGGTTTGAATAAAAATGGCCCCCAGAGGCCCCTAGGGAGTGGCACTATTAGGAAGTCTGGCTTTGTTGGAGGAAGTGTGGCCTTGTGGGAGGAAATATGTCACTGGTGGTAGGCTTTGGGGTCTCAGATGCTCAAACCAGGTCCAGTGTAGCAGCCTCTTCCTGCTGCCTGTGTATCAAAATGTAAAACTCTCAGCTACTTCTCCAGCACCATGTCTGCCTACATACCTCCATGCTTCCCTCCATGACCATAATGGACTAAATTTCTGAAACTATAAGCTAGCCCCAATTAAATGTTTTCCTTTATAAGAATTGTCATGGTCATGGCATCTCTTCATAGCAATAGAAGGAGGCTACTAGATGTAAAACAAAGATGACTAGACTGCTACTCACAACTCCAGGGAGGCTACCTAGAAAACAGGACCCTAGGAAAGACACAGGGATTGCCCAATGACAGAGAAATGGATGAGATCTACATGAACAACCTGGACATGAGTGGGGATAATGAAGGGCAAGTTTCAAGGGGAAGAGAGCTTAGGGGAGCAGGAGATTCCAGCTGTATCAAGAACAGAAAGGGAGAACAAGGAATAACAGACCATGATAAATGATGACCACATGAGAATAGGAAGAAGCAAAGTGCTAGAGAGGTCCCCAGAAATTCATAAAGATACCTCTACTGTAGACTACTGGCAATGGTCGAGAGAAAGCCCGAACTAACCTAGTCTGGTGATCAGATGGCTAAACACCCTAACTGTCGTGCTGGAACTCTCATCCAATAACTGATGGAAGTGGATGCAGAGATCCTCGGCCAGGCCCCAGGTAGAGTGCCAGGGGTTCAATTGTCGAGAAAGAGGAGGGACTGTAAGAGCGTGAATTGTTGAGACCAAGATTGAAAAAAGCACAAGGACAAATAGCCAAACTAATGGAAGCACATGAATTATGAACCAAGGGCTGTGGAGCCCCCAGCTGGATCAGGCCCTCTGGATAAGTGAGACAACTGAATAGCTTGAACAGTTTGGGAGGCACCCAGGCAGTGGGACCCGGACCTGTCCTTAGTGAATGAACTGGCTGTTTGGAACCTGGGGCTCATGCAGGGACACTTTGCTCAGCCTGGGAGGAGGGGACTGGACCTGCCTGGACTGAATCTACCAGGTTGAGCTGAATCCCCAGGGAAGTCTTTGCCCTGGAGGAGATGGGAATGGGGGTTGGACTGGGGGAAAGGCGGGGGCAGGAGGGGGGGAGGACAGGGGAACCCATGGCTGATATGTAAAATTAAATTAAATTATTAAAAAAAAAAAACCAACAACAAAAAAAAAAAAGTCCTACCTAAGATAGGACGGCACTGGTGTCTTTTAGTGACAGCAGCAGCAAAAGGTAACAAATAAGAATGTGCATGAACAAGAGCTGGAGAAATGGCTCAGTGGTTACGAGCATTGGCTTCTCTTCCAGAGGACCCAAGTTTGGTTCCCAGCACCTACATGGTAGCTCACAACCATCTGTAACTACAGTTCCAAGGGATCCAGTTCCCTCTTCTGACCTCCATGATCGCCAAGTATGCATGTGGTATACATACATACATGCAGGTAAACATTTATAGGCATAAAATACATGTAAGAATTATTTTTTTAAAGAATGGGCAAGATTCTTAAACATTAGACTGAAAGCTTAGATGATCACTCTTTCCTAATTCTGTTTCTCAAAACAGTTACAAACAAAACAAAGTTACACAAAATAATATTATATGATTTCCAAGGCTATATGCATATCTGAAGATATGTACCTAACATTTCAGCATATAATACAGGGTGTTCAGGACTGAGAGCAGCTCTCCAGGGTGAAAACTGACTAATGAGTAAGCAAAGATCTCTGTACAATTATGAAAAACAATATCCTGTAAACTAAGGAACCCAATAATTTGAAATGAATTCTGTACCCATTCCTTAAGCAGAGGAAAAAGCAAAGAACAGAATCATTTTTAACCATTGAAGCAACTTTTTCAGGTAACTCGATTAAACTACCACTTGCCAATTAAGGTTCATCCTGGGCCAGAAATGATACCTTCCAGCTGCATCATTACCACCTCTACAATAACAGCCATCAGACCTACAGCTAACACCAAAATTATTACAGTCTATTTTTAAAGCTAGCTAATTTATATTTAATAAGGTGTTAATCGAGTGTTTGAAATATTTCCAGTCTTTGAGTCTAATTTGATGTATCTTCAAGAAGGTTGTAACACGAACTTAGATGGGAAACATAAGGGTCACACACATAAAATGTAGAAAGTACAATGTCTTTCAGATTTAGTTTTAATCCAATAAATAGCTTTTAATTGTCACCCTATGCTTAGTTCTGCAAAAGATATAAACAAGGGGAGGAGATTCCTGATCAGAACTGGGAAAGGGATAATCATTATGAAAGACTTTAAAGAAAGGATGGATTCACTTGAAGAAATCAGGAAAGCATTCCTAGAGGAAGCAAATGGTTCAGAAAAATGAACCTTGAGAGATGAATCTGATCTCAGTAGTTCAGTTCTTAAGTCTACAGAAACTCCGGGTAGTTAGAACCACATGAGCAAAGATATACCAGATATAGAGCAAAAAGGTATAAGCTCTGAATCCCATGATATAAAACATCATCCAATTTAGTAAAATTCTCACTGAAGTTAGCCACTCTGAGAAACACAAAAGTTTATACAAGAAAGAAAGAAAGAAAGAAAGAAAGAAAGAAGAGAGAGAGAGAGAGAAAGAGAGAGAGAGAGAAATAGAGGGGAGAATAAAATGATAACAGGACTGGAGAGATGACTCAACGGTTAAGAATGCTTGCTTCCAGAGGACCAAGTTCAATTCCCAGTATCCAAAATCAGGTGACTCACAACCACCTGTAACTCCAGTGCCAGGGTATCCAACTCCTGACCTTCATGGATGGATACACACACACACACACACACACACATATACACACACACACACACACACGTAATTTCAAAAAATAACACAATATATTTTAAAAAGTCAACAATAACACTAGACCATGAACAAAAGATATAGAAGTTCACAGAAGAAATGTCAGTAGGCCCAAGACATAACAAAAAAAAAAAAAAAAAATGCTTACCTACTGTTATTAAACAAGTGTAGGCTGAATCTACACTGTGGTACTCTTTCTCACAAATTCAAGAGACCAGAGCTCTAAAACTGATGGTTCATCTTACTGCTTGCAAGCCCCTGGCAAACGGTGCTGCAAGGAGCACCCTGTAACAGAACTCCTGTGGAAAGTAATTAGGGACTTTCTAGAACCCTTTGAAGCACCTATATGACTTTCCCTATGTATTTCTACCAGATAGCTCTGCTCTAATCATCAGACAATTTGGTATGTGTTCCCCAAAATATTGTGCACTCTAAAAAAGTTATCTGGGGTCAGAGAACAGAACAGCCACAATATTAAACATAGAGGTCAGGCAGTGGTAGCACACGCCTTTAATCCGAGCATTCCAGAGGCAGAGATCCGCTTGGATCTCTGTGAGTTCAAGGCTACACTGAGAAGAGCCAAGCATAGTGACTCACGCCTTTAATCCTAGGAAGTAATGTCAGGAAGCAGAAAGGTATTTAAGGCGTGAGGACCAGGAACTAGAGGCTGGTTAAGCTTTTAGGCTTTTGAGCAGCAGTTCAGCTGAGATTCATTTGGATGAGCACTCAGAGGCTTCCAGTCTGAGGAAACAGGATCAGCTGAGGAACTGGCAAGGTGGGGTGGCTGTGACTTGTTCTGCTTCTCTGATCTTCCAGATTTAACCCCAATACCCAACACTCCAGGTTTGTTTTTATTAATAAGACCACTTAAGATTCATGCTACAATGTGGGGACAGAGGACATGTTGAACACACACCAGAAGCATACAACCTGCCAGATCCATATGAGAAAAAAATCCAGCAGCGGAACATCTGTATTTCAAAATCAGTAACAAGAACAGGAAACTAAACACATGCTGATTTCCAAAGTGATCCAAAGGCACGGGCATTAGCTCAGGTGTGCTAACACCACCTGCACTATTTTCAATCTCTATATGGTAGAGACACACAGTGGATAGTGTATGATTCAGATGATGTACAGTTGTGGTGATATTGTGTTCCCCAAGATATTGTGTTCCCTAATAAACTTATCTGGGATCAGAGAACAGAACAGCCACCAGATAGACATAGAAGCTAGGCATGGTGGCACACACTTTTAATTCCAGGACTTGAGGTCTCATGTCTTGCTTAGAAAAGACACATGCCTTTAATCCCCGGAAGTAATGGCAGAAAGCAGAAAGGTATATAAGGCATGAGGACCAGGAACTAGAAGCTTTTTAAGCTTTTAGCTTTTGAGCAGCAATTCAACTGAGATCCATTCGGATGAGGACTCAGAAGCTTTCAGTCTGAGGAAACAGGCTGAGAAGTTGGCGAGGTGAGGTGAGCTGTGTGGCCTGTTCTGTCTCTCTGATCTTTCAGTGTTCACCCCAATACCTGGCTCTGGGTTTGTTTTTATTAATAAGGCTAAAAAGCAAATATATATTTGCTGTCTGCATTATAGCCACCATTCTTATTCCTACTGTTCCCTGGACAACAGAAAAAGAGCGTGGGATGTGAAGTTTAACCACAGTTACAATGGGAATAAGAAGGATGGCTACAATGCACACAGAAAATATCTAGAAAGTGATGCGGGGTTGCACACACACACACACACACACACACACACACACACACACACACACAAGGCCTGAGAAACAGAATGTGCGAGCGGACAGAACACACTACTGCTGACTCTGGTTCAGCCAAGGGGCTCTGGATGCATCAGGCATCTCTGCTTTACAAATGAGCAGCAAGCTGAAGGGAGGCCTGAAGCCAGGAGCAAACATGTGACCAGGCAGAGCCTGCAGTGCAAATCTGCCTCTGGTTACAGCAAGGAAGTAATTTATTACTGCAGGCTACAGGGGAAAGTTGGCACAGACATGCTCCACATGCCTCCTGTTGTGAACTAACTCCAGATGTGAGCGTGAATGGCTGAGCAACATCAAAATGTCACAAAAGCCCAAAGCATCTATTGAATAAATCTGTAGCACTTTTAAGGGCAAAGATTAGGGTAAGGACAGAATTCTGGGGTCTCCCCCCCACTGAAAAGATAAGCGCCTTCATTCTACACTAAGTACCTGAGACCAGAAAGTGTATCTTCTATTTATTCAACACATATTTATTGAGGCTCTGTCAGGCTCCATGCTAGGTGTTAGAGATAAAAACAACCAATGGTGCCCATTGAGCAGGGTTTGAAGAATTGGAAAAAGGGGGGCCTTACTTCCAGGTGAGGAGGGCCAGTCACACTTCCAGAGGTTTTTCATGAGACAACTCAGAAGCAGATGCTCAATGGACCCTCGTCAGGAGAGAAAAGCAGGAGGTAGTTCTGAGTAGTGAACAATTGGGACCAAAGCAATTGCAACTGGTCAAGCTGTAGTCAAGAAAATAATCATTCACCAGAAAACAGAACTGTGGCACAGAGATATGTGAAGAAGAAAACAAGTCTACACAAAGAGATAATGGGGAGAAGAACCCCATGGGAGGAACTCCGTGGGTGTGAAGCAGGTTCCCAGGGGCCAGGGAAGGACTGTGGGAGACCGCAGACACAACCCTGCCATCAGACCAGCAAGTCATCCTATCCTGAGCCTCATTCCAGCCCCCTCCCACACACACCCCTCCTTCATGGAATACACAACACAATTTTAACAGGCTAGCTGGGCCATACTCTGTGTTTACACTATTCCTTTTCCCCCTCCTTTATTCTTCTTGTTTTCCTTCTTCCTCTTCCAAGAACACAGGCAGGCACTCATGGTTTGCACATTTTCTGTGGCCCAGCATCTTGAGAAAGGGCCACTCCTTGTCACGTGATAGAACTTGTTTTGTGATTGATTATTAATCTCTTTTCACAGTGGGTCTATCCATGGATAGAAACTGTTGTTGCAAACAGTATTTTACTCTAGGAGGGGGACTGGTAATAAAGCCTGGTGGTGTCCTTGATAGTAGTCCAATAGAGTAAAATGACATTTCCACCCTGCTATACCCTAGTCCCCGGCGATAGCATCGTCAACAAATAGTACTAGGAAAACTAAATACCTACATGGACAAAAATGAAACTAGACCCTCATCTCCTACCTAAACAAAAACTACCCCAAATGGATCAAAGACCTTAATATAACACCTACAACTGCTTCAAGAAAAACATAGGGGGAATGTTCTGAAACATATAGGTATTTATGAGGACTATTTAAATAGGGATCTTCTGGCCATGCAGGAAATGGGGCCAACAAATGACAAATGGGACCTTGTGAAATTAAGAAACTGCTGCACAGCAAAGGAAACTGTAAATAAAAGGAAGAGGCAGCCTATAGGATGGAAGAAAACCTTTGCCAACTACACATCTACAGAGGACAAATATCTGGACTATACAAGGAACAGGAAGAAAGGAAGGAAGAGAGGGAGGGAGAGAAGGAGGGAGAGAGGGAGAAAGGAAGGAAGGAAGAAATGAAGGAAGGAAGGAAAGAAGGAAGGAAGGAAGGAAGGAAGGAAGGAAGGAAGGAAGGAAGAAAGGGAGGAGAAAAGAAAGAAAGAGATGGCCAATAAATATTTTTTAAATGCTCAATATCCTTAGGTATCTGAGAATTGCAAATAAAAACTATTGTTAGATTATATCTCATTCAGCATGCCTATCACCAAGAAAAGACAAGATAAAAAATGCTGGCAAGGATGTGAATAAAGGGAAACTCTTATTAAATGTAAACATGTCTGGCCATTACAGAAATCAATGTGGCGATGTCTCAGAAAACTAAAACATAGAGCTACACCACATGACTGAGCTATAGCACTCCTGGGCATATACCCAAATGACTCTGTATCCTACCACAGAGATGCTTGGACATCTTTGTTTATTGCCATTCAGTCACAATAGCAAGGAAATAGGATCAGCCTACATATCCATCATCACATGAGTGGCTAATGATAGCAAAATGGATGTATATATTAAAATTTCATTTCACTGTACAGAAAAATGAGGCTCAGAAAGACAAGCACAGCATGCCTTCTCTAATATGCAGATTTTAGCTTCTAATTTTCAGAGATGTAAATTTACATGGAAGTGAGTATTGTTAGAGCCTAGAAGACTATTCAGGGAACATGAGAGAAAGAAAAAGGACACGTTAAGGGCATAAATGGTAGTAGAACCCGTGTGGTATGAAATGAAGGGAAAGGCTCTAGAGAGAACCACTTGGAGTGGGAAGGCTCAAGAGAATTCCTGGCCACTCCCCCAGGTGCATAGCTGCACATGCGCTGTTCAGATGTTTAGTCATTCCAGAGTTTTAACCCCCATGTAATCCATGAGCTGCATGGTCGCATAATTTGCATTCAATGTGATCATGCAATCTATGTGCATGTATGGTGTAGCTCCATAAGTCCATATGTGCATGTGCAAGGGAATGCATAAAAAGCAGATCACAGACTCCTCCTCCTCCTTCTTCCCCACCCCCTCTCTCCCTGCACGTCTTCCACAGGCCTGCTCACACTCTCTTCTGTCCCTCCCTTCTAATAAAACTCTGATACTGGGTTTTGTCATGCCTCGTGGCTTTTCTCACACAGTAACAGCACCGCTTAATGAATAACATTGCGCCACCACATTAAAACCAACAAAGGGATGGGGAAGTTAAGAGATGGCTCAGCAATTAAGAGCCCTGGGTGCTCATCCAGAGGTCCTGTTTTCAATTCCCAGCACCCACGTGGCAGCTCACAACCATCTATAACTGTAGTTCCATGGATCCAATGCCCTCTGCTGATGTGCTGATATACATGCAGACAAAACACCCACATACCATATATGTGTGTGTGTGTATACAGTATGTGTGTATATGTATATGATGTATATATGTGTGCATATGTATTTGATATATATATAGTAAAAATAATTGTCATTGCTGTTAGCTGCCCACCAAGACTATACAGTAGCATTCTTTCTAGTTTGGGGACACCACATACTCTGGTCCCAGGATGTAGAGAAATCAAACTGGAACTGGGCTGAAGGCTTCCTCCCTACTTATTGACTAGCCCACATAGTTCTAGAGAAGCTGCAAAGGCTGCTTGGGAGAACTGTCACTGAGGGTCTCACTCAGCTGTGACCCCTGCATACAACTCTACCAACCAGCCTGGCAAGATATGCCCGGTGATGCAACAGTGGCTAGTCTGTTAAAGGGGTAACTAAACACTTTCTGATTGAAAGTATGGCCTGCTCCAGGGGAGGGAATTCATGTCTGCTACTGTGAACCCGGTCAAAATCCCACAGCTGGAGCACTCATAGATCTTAGTGGGAAAGCTACTGATGTTATACTGCTAAATGGACATGGTACACCCATCAAACTGCTTTCTAAATAATTGTGTTAATGACCATATATCAGTGTTGCCTTTCAATTTTTTTAGATAGGTTTCTTTTTGCAGAGGGCTGTAGTAATTGCTGAGACTCATAGCTGACCAAAATGATGAGAATAAGTGATTGCTAGATGTTCAACCATAAATGGGACTTTTTTGTTTATTCCAATAAACAAAACTGTTTATTGGAAACTACAACTTTTTTCATCCAATTGGGAGAACATATTTTTCTTACCATGGTCAAAATGGTGAAAGCAACAGACACTGAGGGTCCTAACCTCTTCTCCAAAGAGAGGCTCTGAAATTGGACCACCATAGTGTCTGGCAAAAATGGCAGAACTTAGGCATGAAGAAAATGTGAACCAAGGAGGGGAACCGTGGAACTCTGCAAAGCCATTTCCCTATGGTTAATCTGGACATGAAATCCGTGAGCTTTATTCTTTGACCTCCTTAAGGTGCCCCAGAGTAGCAAACATAGCTGCATCATTGTGTCCTGCTTCACTTTGAACAGTGGTTGCTTTGACAGGCAACTCTTGCTCTTGACAGCAGAAGGCAGAGCAGAGCTGCTGGCTGGTGTACGCCCTGCCCATTTTAGACTGACTATAACAACCTCGAACATAAACACAGAGCCACAAGTACAAACTTAGAGAGAAAGTTGACATCTGAAGAAGACAAATATGAAAAGAAAGCACCCATGTGAAAAACAGAGACGAGAGTTAGGATTTCGAAGAGACTGTAAGTCTTGAGGACCCCAGAATGAGGCCCACAGTTCTGACACACAGCTCAACACTTCTGGGTTCCCTTCCAGATTGCCTGTATCGATGTCAAGTATGTCCACTCTTTGTTTATTTCATTTCACAATTTCCTTGTCATCTAATTAATACTTTGAGATGAAACACAAAATTTCCTTATCAATTCATTTTGAAAATAAATTCTGACTTCTTTAACAGACACTTTCTATAGTTTATATTACAAAGAATGACAAGGGCAATTATCATTTAAAAAAAAACTGAGCAGAGCAAAGCTAGTATAATGAGCAGTACTACAATTCACTCACCCAGATGCTTGTTGATAGAGGGAGCAAATGAACCTACCTTTCTCTTCCGGAGAGCAAAGCAATTACGACTTATAAAGTAATATGGAGAAACTGTCATTTCATAGGAAACCGAGAGAATAGTAGGCAAGGAGAAACACAAAGGAGAATGATTCTGCACAAAAGATAATTTACTTTATCAAAACTTCCCATTGTTGGTAGAAAAGGAGTTGCCAGGAACGTCAGTAAGTACAGCAATATTTTTTGAGGAGAAAATAATTTTCACTTATTCACATTCAGAAAGTTGTTATCAGAAACACTATAATGAGAAGTCTTTCTCTGAAAGTAGAAAGCAATGAACCATGGGTAAAGGATGGGCAGAGGGATAATCCACACACATTCTAGAACACTTGCTTGCGCATAAAAAAAAAAAAAAAAAAAAAAAAAAAAAAAAAAAAAAAAAAAAAAAACGAGCAATCCGCACAAACACACTCAGGCTTAAAGTCTATAATTTAAAGAAGGGAGGGAAGGTGGGAGGGAGGGAAAAGGACAGGATTAGATTTAGAATAAACAATCAGGACCAAGTGAGAGGTGGCCACCCTCGTGGACTCCAAAGACTTTTAGGAGCACGGTATCAATGGCTCTATTACAGTGCTGGATGGGATGAACAGAGCAGGAAACTACCAGGTTCAGCTCCTGCTTGCAGCCCTGAAGCCCACACCCAGTACTAAATCCCTCCTATTGCTTCCTCTCTGACTTGGGAAGGATACCACTTACCTGTCAAAAATGCTGTGGGTTTCAGGCAATGACTGTAAGTGTTCTGAATTGAAGTATTAACTATTACAAGACAGGGCACAAGCTAGCATCAGGCTGACACAGGTTCCCAGCTCTGTTATCACAGACCATGTCACGTCACTCTCACAGACCATGTCACATCACTCTCCCGGGTATTAGATTGCCAAAGAAGCAGCCCAGGGATGTCTCTCTCTCCATTTCCCATACTAGGGAGAACTGTATTTTCCTACAGTGGGTGTGATAGTGATGGCACAGTGGATACAAAGAATGTGCACTCCTTAGGAAGGAGGAACAAGTATTGAATTTAAAAACCACTTTTAGGTCTTACATACAAATCCATTCACATCCCCTTCCACCTCTCTGCTGCCCACCCCCTTCAGACTCTCTCTCTCTCTCTCTCTCTCTCTCTCTCTCTCTCTCTCTCTCTCTCTCTCTCTCTCTCTCTCTCATGCTGTCTTACCTGCACACTTATTCTCAACCCTAGTTTCTTAATTTGAATATAAAAGAGAATGTCACATTTGTGCACAGGGCGTATTGCAGAACATTCCGTCATAGTGAGGAGCTTTGAGCCAACAGATTGTGATATGAACACACACTCATTTAGCTCAGTCACTTACCAGATGTTTGAATCCCCTCCAAAGCAGGGTCGGCTGCCTCCCATCCACTGTCCTAGTGGCCTGTTCTATTCATAAACTTTTAATTATTTCAAAGTTTCATTGGATACTAAATCAAAATCTGCCTCCACATAGCTTCTTCCCCGATTATAGTTCTGCACTTTGGAATCATGGAAATATCCCATCTCTGCCTTCATTTCCACCTCTTGAAGTATCTATTAGCAATCACCCGCCTCATCAAAACTCTACAATGACTAGGATGTCTTCAAAGTTTGGCAGTTAACCGCTCTGAGAAACTTTGCCAGGGTTCTTCAAAGTGTGGCCCAGCTTTGATAGCCCCAGGGGATTTTAAAAGACAGGATCTTGTTTCAAGAGTAAAATGTTCTTTACTGGAACATGTTCAGATAAAGTGAACTTAGGAGACGTGCAGAGAAGTTTCTAGATGGGTCGAGACGATAGGTAGAGGCTGAGTGAGAGTATCTCAAACGGCAGGAAGCAGAAAGTACACAGGGTGGAGCAGGGAAGCCATTGTGAGGCAAGAGAATTGCAGATTACATGTGTAATGGGCATGAATGTAAAGAAAGGCTATGGAGCACAGTGATGGTTTGAGTGCAGAAAAATAATCAGCAGAAGCAAAAGATGTCTTACCTATTTGGTGTTCTGTTATTTTCTGGGCCTTCTGGACACCATGACAGCCTTTACTTAGCCAAGCACTCATGGAGTGCTTATGAAGTGCCAGAAGTGGAACCAGAAACAGTATGAATAAATATATAAAATAAATATCTAGACTATTACTTTGTCTTGTTAGATGAAATTTCTAAACTGATCAGCAGTCACGACCTTTCAATGTTCAACTTCTTTCTATTTCCTCAGTTACATAAGGCAGCCATCTGTTTATGTGAATACATGGAATGGAGGGATGGCTGGGTAGACGGACAGTTTAACTTTCAGCTCTAAGTTCAGCAATTAGTATTGGGCCCCTGGTGTTGTGAAACAGAGTGGAGAATCCTGGTATGTTTCAATACTATAATTAAATATCTAAATCAGGCTAACTTTATAAGGAAAATAGGTTAATTAAGCTCACAATTTTAGACGCTAAGTATCCAAATAGCATTGTAAAGGTGCTCAAAAAAAAAAAACAAAAACAAAAACAACATCATTAGCTATGTCAGCTCTTTGTGGCTAATAGTGCTAGATGCGCATTAGGGAACAAGTAACACCAACACCAAACATGGAGGCAGAGTAACTGGAGTCCTATAAAGCCTTTTGAGTGCAGAAGCCCCAGTGACCTAGAAACTTGTCCCTCTAAGAGCCAACCCCTAAAATTCATAATGCCTCCACCCCAGGGACTACATTCCCAACCATAAATCTCGAGGATAAACCACAGCTCATGGGCAGGCAACTTGTTATACTCAAAGTAAGTACTCATAGACTTCTTACATGGCCTCTGTCCTAGCCCTCAGCCTTTGTTCTTTGTCACAGGAACCATGGAATTTGCTCAGTCTTCATGCTCCAAAAGAGGGGTGTAATGAACTTCTATCTCCTTTTGCCCTGTGTAACCACAGTCAGAAGTTTCCCACTCATCTTTCTTCAACTTAATCAAACTCTACTCTTAGTCTCCTTTTAATTAGTTTTCCTCCTTGTATATAAAAATGGGTGCTCTGGTTTTCCAATATAACGATTCAACACAAGAGCTATTGACTACATATGGTAACAAGATCCTGAGATCTCACAACAGGGAAGACATCTTTACTTCATTGTGCCCAAGAAGAATTAATGTTCTGATGCAGAGAAAGATGGGGATTTTTTTTGTCTCTTCTTGAACACATGTGAAACATTTAATTTGTTCTTTTTAAAATGACAAATCTGTTTACAGATCATGAAATCAATATGACAAAGCAGTTGCCAACCAAGAGAGCTGATTTCTAGAGCTGAAGAAATGGCTCAGTGGTTAGGAGCACATACAGCTCTTTTGGGAGACCCAAGTTCAGTTCCCAGCACCCATGTCAGGCAACTCATGACCTCCTGTAGCTCCAGCTCCATAGGAGTTGGTGCCCTCTTCTGGCCTCTGCAGGTATCTGCACTCACCTGCACAGACACATATGCACATTTTTTAAAGAGAAAGTTCTATATGTCCTCTGTAAAAACCAACTGAGGAAAAGGGCCAGTTCAGAGCTACATATTATTTAGCATGTTCCTTATGTCATCTCTACAGCTTTTTAAGTAATCTCAAAAAAATACATAAAAAGTAAACATTTCCTTAAATTATTCCTTTCCTTTTCCTTCTTGTCAAAGTGTTTAAAAACAAGTCTTATGCTTTCAGCAGATAAATAATCATCCTAAGAGACAAAAATACTCTTGACATTTTTACAGTAATAAGTTGTTAATGTAACTAACTGTAGCTGAAAGTAAATAGAATAATACACTTATCATGCAGGCTGAATAAAGGTTATATGTGTTTTGTGTTTTATTCTTAATCAAATGTTAAGTGTCCTGACAAACTTTTGACTAGACATAAGAACTCATGGGATCTATAATTCCCAGCAGAAGAGAAGCAATTGGCAAAGTCCTCTTCTCTGGATAAATCCCATATCAAGTAGACCGAGAAGTCAATAAGAAAAGAAGAAGAAAAAATATTACAATCTTTCTCTGGGGTAATGTCTGCAAAATGTCACCCTGGAAGGCCCAGAAACACAATTGCACCACAGCTGACTAGCATTGCAGAAGCACTATTACCTCAGCTGCCTGAGAATGAACAATCAAAGAGATAGATGGCCTGCTTTCCACAAAGACATCATTTCTTTCTCTGAGCTGCTACACACAGAACATGAAGAAAGAAGTGTGTGTGTGTGTGTGTGTGTGTGTGTGTGTGTGTGTGTGTGTTTACAATCACAGGCACCTGCCCCATTCATCTGAAGCTACTTCCTTAGAATTTTAAGTTGTGATCTCCAATTAAAATGAAACCAGGGACTGCTCACATTGAAAAATGTGAAAAGATGGAGTTGTGGCTTTCCTACTAAAATATTTACAGACTGAGGAATCTGCGGGAGGTGCTCTTGTTTTCAGAGGCCTTAGTTAGTAGTGATGAAATGCAAAGACCTTGTAAGCAGATAAGTTTCTCAGCATAGCTGTACCCTGACTTCCTTCCATAGAGGAGAAGTTTGCAAAACATATTTGCCTTTAAAAAAAAAAAAGAAAGAAAGAAACCTGTTCTTTATTAAAGGATATTCCATAGGTTTCCTTTAAAAACCAGACTCCCTGATGGGTTTGGAATGAGTGAAGTTGTTTTTGTTGTTGTTGCTGCTACTGCTGTTGCTGTTACCTATTTTTTTTAATTTTTTATGATTTTTTTCTTTTATTTTTATCTCATATATAATATCCCATCTGCAGTTTCATCTCCCTCCACTCTTCCTAGCACTCCTTCCCTCCAGCCTCCCCCTCTCCCAGATCCACTCCTCCTCTGTTTCCTTTAAAAAATAAATTAATTTTTTTAAAAAGCAGGCCTATCAGGAATATCAACCAAATACAGCATAACAAATTACAGTAAGACTAGGCATAAACCCCCATATCAAGGCTGGAAGAAGCAACCTAGCAGGAAGAAAAGGGTCCCAAGAGCAGGCAAAAGAGTCAGAGACACCTCTCACTTCCTCTGTGAGGAATCCCACAAGAACACCCAACTACACAACCATAACATATATGCATAGGACCTAGTTCAGACTCATACAGGGTCCGTGATTGCCGCTTCAGTCTCTATGAGCCCCTACCAGCTCTGGTTAGCTGGTTATGTGGGTCTTTAAAATATGAATTAACCATAATGCTCTTGAATGCATCTGCTGCCTAAAACAAGGCACACCCCTAAAAAGGGCAGGTCTGAGAATTGGTCCCCAGGAAACATGCACTTCAGGCTCTCCAGTAGGATGAAATAGGCTTCAGACTTGATGATTACTGGCTTGTATCAATTAATGTGGCATGAAGCAGGACTCTTGGAGTCTTCCATTTTCCTCCCACTTTTGATGGCTGCTCCCAGCCAGGCAGACCCACTATCTACCTCTTTAACTGTAAACAAAAGTTCCCGGAAAGAAACTACATACTTTACAGAGCCTACTGCAAAGCTGATTGATTAGTACTTCAAAGGCTGAGGAGAAGCTGGGAGATTACAAGTTCAGAGTGCAGTTACAGTTTATCTTGGGTTACCTGTACCCCATCCAGTGCCATTACTTGCCCACCTCCATGTCTGACCTAACACCCTGTGATTAAGAGATGGAATCTCTTGGAATGTATCAGCTTAACAAAAACCATTGTTTCCACCAACCAAAAGGCCAAGGGTTTCATCAGATAGAATCTGAGGCCTGGAGTTGAGATTCTTTACTTTCCTGTAACTTCCCACTTAACGTTTCCACAAATGTATTTGAACAGTGTCTTGATGTTCTCTTACTATAAAAGCTTTATAAAACTATGTCTACATTTGAACATGGAATTTGGGGTGACCTAAATCTGTGTTCCCAGGCCAGGGTCACTCATATTTGGATCCAGAATAAACTATCTTTTGAGATGAGGGCTATGTTTTTGCTTCCAAATAATTGACCCTGGAATAAAGGACCTCAAATAGAGAAAAATATGACCTGCCATTATCCCTGCTGTTATCCCTAGCCTCCTGTGATAGGCCATACAATCAGCTCCAACTCTGCATCCTGAGATCCTTCCCCTATTTTAGGTTCTTCCATATTGTCGTGCACCTCTCCACAGCCTCCTTTCCAAGCTTCTCCTTTTCCTTTGACCCCTACCTCAATTCATTCTGTCATCATGCTATCCTTGATATCAGCATCCGTATTAGACCAGCCTCTGTCACGCTCTTCCTGAATAGTGTTTGTCCAACATCTAACTGTTTGGGATTCTTGGCTTGGTATCAGTTTGTTTCTCTGTTGTTGGGATAAAACATTAACCAAAACACAGATGGGGGAGGAAAGGTTTACCGGTTTACGTTTCATACACTGGGGGAAGCCAGACAGGAACTCAAGGAAGGAACCTGGAAGCAAGAGCTGAATCAAAGACCACAGAGGAACATTGTTCACTGGCTTACTAACCACAGCTTCCTCAGCCTGCTTTTTCATCCCACCCAAGACCACTAGCCCATATGTGGCACCATGCACAGAGGGCCAGGCCCTCATACATGGATCGTGGAACAAGAAGATGCCCCACAGACATGCCCACAGGCCAATCTGGTGAAAACAGATGTGGTTCCCTGCTCCCAGGTGACTCTAGTTTGTTTCAAGTTGACAAATAAATAACAACCAACCAGCTGCCATCATCTGGATTCAGAGCTTATATAATGGTTTGTCCAGGATTGTGTACAGTTGCCTGAAGTCCCACACAGCACACTAAATAAATGAGTCTGGTCTCACATCCAGCTTTCTTATTTTTATCCTTTTCTCCATCAGTCTTTAAAAACACATTGCCAGCAACACTCCTCCAACGACTCTACTCTTCTGTCAACAACCATTCTTTGCTGAACTCTTTGTCTCTTTTCTGTGTCTAGATCTCTACTAACCAGTGCCCCAAAGTTGGCTGGTAATTCTCTTTTAATGGACAAACTCAGTGGCTTCCTCAAGCTCTAAGTTAGTTCTCTCAAATGAGCATTGCTGACCCATGCCCCTTCCTTGTCTCCTTCCAATTCCTTGTCTTGACTTCCCTGCCTTCCCCCACCTCTCTAGGCATTTCATCAATAGGATCACCTCCCTCCCCGTGCCAGCTCTTCCCTCTGACCTCCTTCTGTCTGTTAACCTTTCTCCACTGCAGAGTTCGAGGCTCTTTGCTCATTTACTCAGTGTCTCAGCTTCAGTGCAGGCTCTGTTGAACTCTAACTCTCTGGAACTCTAACTCTCTGGCCATTTCACTTTGCTTCCTGGCTAGTCTGTTTGGCACCACTACCTTTTTAAACAAGTCCTGCCTCGTGGCTTCAGTGTCAACAAAGCAAAGACAAACAAATAAACATCACTTCCTGCAGATTCACAAAACCCAATACAAAAGCCGTGACTTGCCTCTCAGGGACAATGGAGCTGGAGTCCTGTATGAAAATATCTGAGAATTCTCTACTTCACATACTGTCTGTGGGCCCTATCAGGGAGGTCAGAGGTGCCCAAGCGAAAACAGAGAAACAGACCCTTGCTTCTCATTTTGTCTCCACTCGTACATTTTTCTGCATGGATGAGCACCAGTGTGCTGTGAGCTGAACTCAAACCTCTCACCACATCAAGGGTCATTAGAAATAGGGGGCACACAATACAATGGACCCACATCTAGATGCCTTTTTAAAATACATAAAATGTTACTGATCAGTTACAAGGCTCAACAACCGGATCAAAAGGTTGAATCAGCAATAATTATACCTTCTGTTTCCAAGGAAAGATTAAAAAGGAGTTATTGAATCTTAAAATTTGAAAACATCAGCCAGTTTAAATTACTGTTATAGAAATTGCAATAGAATGCAGAGCATCAAAAAAAGAAAAAGAAAATCTGAGTGGTGGTGGTGCAAACCTTTAATGCCAGCCAGCACTGTAGAAGCAGAGGCAGGGGGATCTCTGAGTTCGAGGTCTGCCTGGTCTACAGAGTGAGTTCCAGGGCAGCCAGGACTACACAGATAAACCCTCTCTCAAAAACATCTGTCTTGAGCAAGAAGGCAGATACATGACATAGTTAGTATAACAAAAGCTGTATTTTCTTATGCTGAAGGTTATCATATAAGAGTCACACTCTAAATTCCTAACTATGGTCCTAAGTCTATCTCCCAAAGCTGCCTGCTCACCTGTGTGATGTATCTTGGCTGAAGGTCAGGTCCAGTCTCTAACAGAAGTCTCTGATTTGAGGGTCAGGATCCTGGGGGACATTCTCCAGTCACCGGGCAGATCAAGGTGGCATCTCTCCAGATGTGCAGAGCAGAGCATTGCTCTTGGTCTCTGCCTGTATTTTGTCCAATGGGCATCATGGTGTCTAGTACTGTGTCTGGTTATCTTGAGTGAGTGATGTTACTAAGTCCAGGTTGTCACGTGCAGCCTTGGGTGTTGTGAGGATCCTGACTAAGCTAATTTTACATGTCTAAAGGCATTTTTTTAAACTATGCTCATTATAACACCAAGAAAGAAAGGAAGGGAGGGAGGGAGGGAGGGAGGGATGGAGGGAGGGAGGGAGGGAGGAAAGAAGGAATTGAATTGTGTTTAAAAAAAACAATTGAGCCACAAGATGTTTTACCATTGTTTGAAATAAAACTCCAAAGCACACTAGACACCCACCAGCATGGGGTACCATAAACTGCAGGATATCCTCATGGTGAAATATGTTTCTGGCACTAAAATTGACATTTGGGGTACATTTTATAACATAAAAAGATTTTTAACAAGGGAGTAGAATATATTAGTTACTGTTCCATTATTCTGGTTTTAAAAAAAAATACCATGATCAAAGGCAATTAAAAAAAACAAAGAATTTACTCAGGCCTACAGTGCCAAAGTGAAAGTCCATAATGGACAGTGGGGAGGTAGAAAGAGCAGGAAGAGGCTGAAGACTATATCTTCAACCATGAATACAACACAGCCAGTGAACTGGAAGAGAGGCAAGGTTATGAACTCTGAAAGCCCACTCCCACTGACGTATGTTCTTCTGCAAAGCTGCACCTCCTAAAGATTCCATAACATCCCCAAACAGTGCCACTCACTGGGGTCAAGTGGCTGAGCCTATGGGGCATACTTCTCATGCAAACCAACACAGTACTGCCATGCATTGTGTATTTTATATGTGGGATATATACATACATAAATATTCTAGAAGACAAAACACTAAAAGTATAACCGTTATTTCATGGACTATGTACATCCAACTTCATGGGATTATAGAGAAGTATCTATATAGTTACTTTTTCTACAAAGAGCGTGTTTTTAATGCTGTCTTTAGTAAAAGGAGACAATGGAACCAGTTCTCTTTAAATTAGAAAATGAAGAAAAGATAAATAGAGATGTATAAAAACAAAAGGACTAATTAAAATTACAGCTGTAGAGCAAAACTGGGAATCCTATTTCAAAGGAAATATGATCCTAATGGTTTAAATAACATTCTCTAACTCTCCTACATCAGGATGTCAGCAAGAGTTCCATGGGAAATCAGAGTACACGTAGTCACATAGCGGTGAAAACAGAGAAAGGACCCAGGTGAAACCCACCCCAGAAAAGCAAACAGAAGACAGTTCCAGTGTGACCAAAATGAGTGTAGCTCCTGAGGAAACTGTTCCACAGACCTGGCTCCTTGTTGTGACCACTGTGACGTCTCCCCTGGGTGAGAGAGACTAGACTCTCATTTTACAGAGTATTAATACTTAGGTACAATGCCCCAACTTATCTAGCTGAACAAGAGTGGATCTCAGCACTAGACAACAGATTTTTCTTTTGCTGTTGTTGTTGACACATTTTCATGGTCTGGCCATAGAACCAGGGCCTCATAGATGCTAGGCAAGTGCTCTACTACTGAGCTATACTCCCAGCCCCCCGAAGCATGCTTAAAGGAAAGAAAGCTCAACGTGGTGTTGTTTCTGATAGCTACACCATTTCCTGGTGCTTTCAGCTGTCAGGCCTAATAAACAATCTTACCTTCTGTGGTGCCCTTGTGCCTTGTCATCCTGAATTCCGCCTTTGAACAATTAACTGTGAGGCAGGGGCACTGCCCTAGGCATTTTTCTAATGTGTTTATTTTCCGGGTGGATAGTCAAGATTCCACACCTTCTACTCATGGGTAACCCTATTGGTATGGCAGTGGCTTTGGACACACATTCAGCACCACCCGCCCCCATCCAGATGATCTGCTTGACCCCGCTACACACACACACACACACACACACACACACACACACACACAGTCCTTTCTCTTCTACTCTGCCATCCTGCTGTATTGGTGCAGTTCTTGAATTTAGCTACTGTCTACCCCAGTACTTTCACGGGTTTGATCACATGTACACATTGTTTGCCCTTAGAACAATGAAACAATAGTCGTAACAGTTTCCCCTTTCCATGGTATCAAATGAACCATGAGCTAAGTAGTAAGCTGTTCAGACACAGAACTGGAACCTGGTGCTTCTTTTCCAGGTTTCTACATCTTGTTGTCCAACCGATCTAGGAGCTCCGTGAAGTCAACCAGCTTTCGCTGTTCTGAGATCTTCTAAGTGAAAACCTTGGTAGGGAATCTCGGCAGTGTCCCATTGCCTCTCATGCATAGTGACTCTAGGCTGGCCACATAGGGGTACCAGAACCTTCCCAATGGAATGCTCAAACCCTTGCTTTTCTCCCTGGAGTATGATGGTCTTCTAACCTAAATGCATCGCCCAGATTCCACACAGGCCCTATTGAAGCCAGGAGGATGAAAGCAACTAGGGAGTCATTTCTTCTGGCTCTCAAGGTTAAGAAAGGTCCAGACTACTGCCAATGTCTAAGAGTGCCAGCACACTGGAAGTGGGAATGTAAAAATATGATTTCAAAATGGGGTAAGCTATTTTAAATATTTATGTTTCCAGAACTAATATCTGAAGCAATGCATTTTAAAAATTATGCTATCATATCAAATGCTCAAGATTTTCAAATATTCATTCAAAATTCCCCATTGGCCTGTTGTATAATGAATATATTCTTAGATTCTCCTCATGTGTTCCTGTGTCTGTATAGCCTAATTTGGAGATGATCTCAAAAGTCTGAACCTGAAGTCCTTGAATGAAAGCGAGAATAAGGTCACTTGGCCCTCCTAACACCCTCTCAGGAAATATGAGCCTGTACTCTGAGAAAATGAATGTATGGCACCTACGTCAGCACCCAAACACATAAAGTGCCAACTTCAATGGTAATTAGCTCTTGTTCCCATAACCCTACAAAACAAATATGTAAATCAAGCACCTTGTGTTGAAACATACATGTCCCAAGGTGATCTCTCCATCCAGTAACTTCTAATAATCATTGATATGTTAAATGTGAAGTTGATTGTACCACTTGATTAACAGCTGCTTACCTCTGTTTGTTCTTTGTTTTCACAAGTAACATTGAGAATTTAATTCCAAAGCAGAAATTCTTAACCTGGGATTATAAACCCATGCAGCAGTGGTTCTCAGCCTGAGGGTCACAACCCCTACTGAGTTACATATCAGATATTTGCATTATGATTTATAACAGTAGCAAAATTACAGTTATGAGATAGCAACAAAATAATTTGATGGTTGGGGGTCACCACAACATGAGGAGCTGTATTAAAGGGCCGCAGCACTAGGAAGGTAGAGAACCACTGCCCTAGAGGGATTAAGAATGTCATAAAATTCAACCTAAAATTGAGTATTTCTGCATGAATCTAGCTTCTCCTTAGCACAGCATCAAAAGCACTCACCAGATTTCCAAAAGTCCCCACATTCCCCAGATCAATGGTCATCTATACAGATAACCTCAGTGTCCTTCAGCTGCACACACAACCAGTCTCTCATGACACCAAAGTGCTTTATGATAAAGTGTGAGCCAAGAGTCATCCAAGGAGGAAGTGCATGCAATCTGCTTGGCCACCATGTTCAATTCCTGGGTCTACCTTAACAAATTGCTCAAACTAGAGAGCTTCAAACCACAGAAACATGACTACCAGTTCTAGATGCTACGCGTCTGAAATCAAACTGTTATCAGGGCCAACCTCCTTCCAAAGCCTCAGGGTGGAAGTGAAGAAGTGGGGAGCTCATTCTTCTCTCTTCCAGATTCTAGTAGCCACCAAGGACACCTTGTACTGTAGAAATAAAACTATTCTGTGTTTCTGTCTTCATATGACCACCTGCCTGTGTATGTTTGTATCCAAAGTGTACTCTTCCTACAAAAGTACCTGTCATGTTTCAGGCAGGAACTGTTTAAAAGGTTAATTGGGAGGCCATTAGCTAAGATGGCTTCCCCATGCTTCTGGTGTTCTATGTCAGTGAATGGAAACAACATATTGTGAGAGATAAAAATGAAACTTAGGTTTAACCAATCAGAAATGGCTGGTTGACCTCTTCTAGTGACCCAAAAGCCAAAGCCCCCCTTAACCTATGAGATACCACCTCTCTCTTGCTTTTCCTCACTCCCCTCAGTGCCTGTGATTTGGTGCTATCCAATTCATGGATGACTGTTCAAATACACTTTTTAAGATGTTAATGTGCCTAAGTTATGTTAATACATTGGAAAGCATGAAGAGCTGAGCTTCCCATTTTCTGCACAATTCACACAACGGCAGCAGAATGAAAATCATAAACAGGATCTAAAAAGATTATCTTTGAGCACGCCCACACTATTCCAATGTAATCTCATTGTGATGAACTCCACCAAGTCAGAACTTATTCTATGCTATTAGGAGTAAGGATGTTCACTCTTCTAAAGTGTGGGACAGAATTCACCCATAACAGGCTCTATTTTTCCATCTATCTCACTTATTTAAAAAAAAAAAAAATAAGAAACAATGAGCACACTGTGATTTTTTTTTATAGGCCTCCATCTTTACTCTTCACAAACCCTTTTCTACTGTGAAAACCCTGGCAAGCAGATCAGGTGACTTGTGTGGTAGGGCAGCTCATAAACACCAACTCAAAGACTAAACACAAGTTTCTGCCATCATAATATCATTCACATGCAGTTACTGACCAGACTAGCATAGTATACAAGGGACAAGTGTCATCTCAAGGGAAAAAGTGCTCATGTAATAATAGAGCGGTATCGGGCTGGATCAAGTTCTTAATTTGACACCTGCAGAGACATAATCACAAGAAGAACAGAACTAAAGCAAGCTTTCAAAAGAACCAAAAGTCTGAAAGTTGAGTTAAAGTCAAATGCTGGAAGTTCTGCAATTGGTTTGATTGTTTCTGTTTTTGTTTGGCTTATAACATTTTTGATTTCAATATTCTGCTCTTTGGTTATTACAGTTTCATACTAGAAAATGTGATTATGGAAAATATGTGACATGGTGCAATGACATAGTCTCCTTGAAAACATGAACAAATACGTGGATTATGAAAAAGTAAAGTGATCAAACACAGACATACCTCTGTGTTCATGTGTTTGTATGGACCACAGGTCAACTCTGGGGTGTGATTCTCCAGAGACATCAACTTTTTTTTTGAGGCAGAGTGTCTTCTGGGACCTAAGGCTCACCAGTTATACCAGGTTGGCTAGCCAGCAAACTCTGGGGATCAGCCCATCTCCACTTCCCCAGCACTGACACAAATGGCATTTCATGTGGGGGCTAGGATCAAACTCAGGTCCTCACGCTTGAGCAGCAAGCAATTTCTTGACTGAGCTATCTCCCTACCCTGCAAAAGACAGCCTTAAATGAACTCAACATTACTAATTAATTCGTGTTAGGACAACGTATCAAATAGCTCCACAAGCGTTAAAAAGTTCTCACAGCTACTCTTTTTTAAAGCCATTTGTGACTCATGTGCAAGACTCTGCCCTATTACAGTTACTTCCTAAACTTTTGCTTGCCCTTCCCAGATGTGCTGTGTGTGTCTTGCATGTGTGTGTGTGTGTGTGTGTGTGTGTGTGTGTGATTTTGTACTAAAGAGTTTCTCAACACATTAGAAGGTGTGCAGAGCTGAATTTCTCATTTTCTATATGATTTACATATGGATAGCAAAGTTAAACTCATCAATAAAATCTATACTTTAGTCATTGTACATCACTATAAAACAGAATAGACCAAACTCCAGAAATGTAGTATTTTCCAGGCTCAAAACTCTCTTCACTGCCATAGAGGAAAGGCTTTTTTTTTTTTTAAATCAATCGTATGACCAGTTTGCAATAAATTTTACTTAGAATTAGACATGACTTAATTTACCATGACTTCTGCATCTCCAGAAACCCAGTAGGAGCTTAGCTATTAAGATGAACTCAAGCATATAGCTCTTTTGTTAACCATTAATGGCCCCATTCCACCAAAATCTAATTCCCACAGCTGCCAACTACAGCACTTCACTTGTCTCTGGGATGTGAGTGCTACAGCCTGATGGAGTCATAAGCACTGTAACCCACCTTTCAGCTAACAACAGTCACACAGAATGGAGCCCATAGCCCTCCGACAGGCTGATCAAATGCACTGACCCAGTACAATGGCACCAAAAGATAGGTTGACAGATTACCAGACATATGCCGTACATGATCACTAAGAGGTATGAAAACAAACCAGTCTCCTCAAATCCTCTCAACCTATAAAACTAATTGTGGTGATATTTTATTTGTGCTCTAACAAATAAAGCTTGCCTGGAGATCAGAGTGCAGAGCTAGCCACTAGTTAACCATACAGGCCAGGCAGTGGTGGCACACACCTTTAATCCCAGCACTTGGGATCTCATGCTTTTGATCCAGTACTTGGGAAGCATATGTCTTTAATTCCAGCACTAGGGAGGAGGAAACAGGAAGTGATATGGCTGGGCAGAGAGAGGAAGTGATAAGGAGGGGCATAAACAGTCAACCCCCTTTCAGGCTGAGGAGTTGGCAAGGTAAGAGATGGCTGTGGCTTGCTCCTTTGTCTCTCTGATCTTTCAGCGTTTACCCCGATATCTGACTCTGGGTTTTCATTACTAGGACCAATTACAGTTCACACTACAACTAACCAAACACAAATACGATGACAAAGAAATTCTGCTCACATTCATTTGATGTCTTGTTTGTTGGAGATTTTTACAGGGATTATTATATTTGCTCATAACAAGATGGAAAATAGTGACTTACTGTAATCTACTTTGTAAATTAAATCCCTGAAGGTCAGCAGATTGAAATAACTTCAGCATCACACAATCATGACAGAGATTTGAACTCGTTCAACTCCAGACCTTACATATATGAACATGAAAGGATCTCATATACTTTGGGGGGAAAAAAACTCAAAAGAGCAGTAATATTCTTTTTATGAAATCTATTTGTGCACAAATGCCCACATCTATCTATTAAAGATTTAAGATGAAGTACTCAGAGGCATTTAGAAGGTCACTCTAGAGGATACAGTTACAAAAATGGTTCATTTTTTTGTACTATAATTTAACTTTTTCTGCAATTATTTTAGTAAATTGTTTTGACTGAATGAACTAGTTTTAGTTTAGTGAAAACAGAGTCAACATTATCAGAGGAGATGATACTAACAAAGTAGAAAAAGAGAAACACTGAAAGCCTAGAGGAAAAACTATGAGCTAACTACTAAATGTGACACTACCTCCGAGTTCCATAGCTACATTTAAAACGGATCATTGTATTGTCATAGTTCTTGGGCTGCTGTACAAAATACCACAAGCTGAGGAATTGGCTTCTTACAATAACAGAAATCTGTTTCCCCGCAGTTCTTGGGGTTGCAAAGTCCAAAATCAGGGCACTGGCAGACTCAGTGTCCAGCGAGGCCCCACTCCTTCATTCATACATGGTGTCATCACGGTGCTCTTGACAGTGGTCAGAGCAAGGCAGCATTCCAGGGACTCTTATGTAAGGTCACTAATGATTCATGACTTAGTTACACACACACATACACACACACACACACACACACACACACACACACACACACACACACAGAGAGGCTCCATTGTCTATTACCATGTTGCCATCACTTTGGGACTTGGGACTACCACCTATGAATTTTGAAGAGGTACAAATATTTGGGTTACTCCTATCTGTTGTAGAATGAAATATTCATGAAGTGACTCTATTAAATTCTTCAATAAGTGTCAACATTTTTACAACGCACAACCTAAAACATATTTATTATTAGACTAGTCATGCTAGAAATAGATTCTATTCATCATAACAAATTAGTAATATTTCTGAGCAAGAATGATCATGAACTCTGACCCCTCTTCTTCATATGCCAGGAAATCATATGTTCCCCTATCTGTATCTTCCTAAAGCACAGTACTGAGTCAGTCAGCATGCAAGAAAGGGGTTTGTAAATCTAAGAACAACCCCCAAGCTTCCCATGACCTGCTGAGTACAGGCTTTCTTCCTGAAACCTCTGTCCTTTTAACCTATTGAAATTCATATTATCATCATGTAGTATAACTCATTCCTATTTTAATAATTCTTTACATACCATTGTGTACATACAATAACTTACTAAAACATAATATGGAATTAAAAGTCAAGCACCCTGTATTTTTGTGTGCCGCTGACATGGTTACACTCATCTCTTTCTTTTCTTTATTAGCCTAGTGTTTAACAACCTGAGCCATCTTTCCAACCCAATGCTAATCTTTTATCCACGTGTGTACATCCATCCATATTTATGACTTGGGGAATGTTGGGGCTTGTTGTTTTGTTTTGTTTTGTTTTGCTCAGCTGTTGCCTCTCAGGGTGGGAATTTGGTGGCTCATCATTGGCCCATTGTGCTTTCTGTATGAGCTGTGAATGTATGGCACCTAGCTAGTGATCAGTAATTCATGAGAAAGGGTCAGAGGTTCAAGTCATTCAACAACTATCAATGGGGAAAAGTCAGAAAAGGAAGAATCAAGGATTCAGTCATTTGCAGGATCCAGTTGGTCACGTTAGCAAAGCGCAAACCTATACTACAAGGGATGTCTTGAAAGGGTAGGATCATGGCTCATACTACTGGACACGTGTATTAAGATCTCACTTCCCTCATTCATTAAAAAGAGAATCTATAAGATGTCAAGAACAACAAGTGAAAGTGAATGTGCACATACATTGGCAATGTCAAAATGAACTTGCTCTTCAAGAATGGTAAGTGTTGATGGGGAAGTGCTGTTTGGAGTCATCTTGGAAGGAAGGAGTGGTGTAGGGAGGATATCACGTGCGTTGCTACCCACCTGACAAGGTTTATTTTTATCTCCTTGAATAGGGACCATTTGATTGACTAGAAACACAATCTATCTCTGTCACCCAGTAATCTTTATACCTATTTACAAATATTGTACATTTCCCACTACTATGATCTGTGTGTCCCCACTCTAGACTGACCCAAACCATCTAAATCCTCTGTGTTATATTTTAAGGGAATGGACAGAGAAGCAAAGGCCTTGTGCATGCTAAGCAAGTGTCCCCTGCGGAGCTAGATCTACACCTCATGTTTTACTTTTTGAGATAGGATCTCACTTCGTTCCCCAGGCAGGGTTTGAACTTTTAATCCTCTTGCCTTTGCCCCCAAAGTAGCTAGGAACATAGGCCAGCACACCAAGTCTAGCTATGCTATTTTTTATTTCCAATTTAATATCTAAGCCATGGCCGCTAAGCCACAGGACATCCTGTCCTTGCCCGGATTTAATTAACAACTCTCCTTTCTTCAGCTCCCTAGACTGCTACACTAAGAAACTATGCTGAATTTAACAGCCTGTTCCTGAGGGTTGGGGAATTACAGAGGAATTATAACATATGCAATAAGCTTCTAGAGTCCTCAAGTGTTACTCGGCTGTTTGCGTCCACAGGAGTTTCTCCCTGACTGTTTTCCCCGCAGACCTCACACAGCAGTCTCCGGCCAAGCTCTTCCACTCCAGCTCTGCCAGTCATCAGCTCCTTTGCATCCTGTTTCAATCGGCTCCACAAATTCAGTCCCATCCAGAGAAAGCTGAAATGCAATGAGCGCTCTAAACCCTCTCTAGCAAGCCCCTTCCATTAAGGGCCGACATGCTTGTGGCCAAGGGACTTGACTTCCCTAAGTTAAAAGAGGCTTTGACGTGTTTTTCTAGGGAGTTCAGCCATTGAGTCTGGATTTCCAAGAAGTACATAACTAGCCGGAGCTTTGAAGTACTTCCTGAATGTGATTCCAGATTGAATTCCTAGACGGCACTCCATTCACTACACAAATACAGGAGGGGAGCCGAGTCAACTGTACGTTTCCTCATTGCTGAGCAATGCTACTCCTTCTCTTTTCCTGTGTTACCATATGCAACATCCATAAATTACATTCCAAAAACTATTCTAGTGTAGAGGCAAAATAGATTATTAACATATGTTATTTAATCACCAGTTTAGAACATATTTTCTCTATGAGCTTCAATCTATTTCTAGCAGCTACAATAACAGACTTCAGAACTTTCAGGTTTCATTTATATTTTTAATGGGGGGTGTGCACATGCAGAAGAGGGTACTGGATTCCCTAGAGCAGAGTTACAGTTGGTTGTGCGGCCATCTGACCTGGGTGATGAGAAACTAACAGAGGTTCTCTGAGAGCAGTCCATACTCTCAGCCCCTAAGGCTCTCTCAGCCCCACTTCAGATTGCCAGAGGTGGCATTGTGGGTGTGGATCTGAGTTCAGAGAGTACTCACTTCAATTTCCAGCTTCTTTTGTCACAGGACAAATGCCTGCATCAGGGACCCAGAGTAGGGTAGCTGAAAAAATAGAGGCAGTTTATAAGAGACAGCCCTCCTAAGAAAGAGAGAAGGCTGATTGATAAGGAAGGTGAAGACATCCACTCCGAAGTACACAGCCATGATGCTCATGACTCTTTATAGGCTGTTACATGGCACTCACCTCTCTAACTGAGGGGCATCTCCTGTGCATATGGTCCAGGTGGAAAGGGTTTCCAGTCCTCTGCCAAGTGGCCTCTTTCATATGTTAATACTGTGCTCCCCACTTCTCTCCCCCCCCCCCCCCTTGTGCTAGAAGTAGTGATGAGAAACAGGAGGAAAAAGAAATCTGGTCAGGATGTTTATGGCGTCAACCTCAAACACTGAACAGGTCCTCCTCTTTTCCTTGACGACTAGCTGTCTTCCTCAGGAGCCAGAGATGCCTTTGGCTCTACCAGCACTTACTTCCTAGCCACAGGCTGGAAATGGCAAAAATGGTTAGGAGTACTGGTCCATGGTCTAGTCTCTTCTTTCTAATCTGTCTTCTCCTTTTATATAGCAACCCAATGAACACAGCAGCCTGTAAGACATGTGTGATGGGGTACTTCCTTGGCCCTCGGTGGTGTGAATGAAACTCTAGTCTAACAGGCAAGATGGAGAGATACATGGACACTGCTTGGATGGGACAACTGGACTCACTAGCTTGCTTCTCCTCCTCCACCCCAACCACCACCACCATCACCATCACCACCACCACCACACCACCACCACCACCACCACCACCACCACCACCACCACATAACCACACCACACCACATACACACCCTGTGCCTCAACCCAATAAAATCTCTGTTTCCTCTCAACAGGGACCCTCCATGGTAACCCTTCCTTAGGACCTACTCCTGATTGTAGTCGTAAGTTTCTCCAGTCCCATCGGGGTCCGTAGTCCTGCAGCTGCTTATAAAATAATCACTTAGAAGCTTATATTAATTATAACTACTCGGCCATTAGCTCAGGCTTATTACTGACTAGCTCTTACACTTAAATTAACCCATAATTCTTATGTTTAGCCACGTGGCTTGGTACCTTTTCTCAGTTCTGCCTTGTCATCTTGTTTCCTCTGTGTCTGGCTGGAGACTCCTGACTGCCCTTCCTCTTCCCAGCATTCTGCTAATCTGCTCACCCTGACTATACTTCCTGCCTGGCTACTGGCCAATCAGCATTTTATTAAACCAGTGTACAAGAGCACTATCCCACAGCACCTGACAGCAGCTGTGAGGCCTGCCTCTTTTCTCCAAACCTCCACGTATAATAAAACTTGCTTCTAAAACAACCCTTCTGTTGAAATGTATTCCTCAAGTTCACAAGACAGAGGATCTAGAAGCCACTGGCCCTGGGGTGGCTTTGGTGGCTGTTGCCTGTCTGTCACTTTAGCCCCCTGAGTCGCTGGAGCTTAAAAGGGCTACATTAAACATAAAGGCTCTCTGCTCCCCGCTCTTCATATGTGCAGCTCATTTTAAAGTGTATTATGTAAGGTTCCAAAAATGGGATTTAAGATGTCCTGGATCAATGGTACATGAAGAACCAAAATACCCCCATTTCAAGCAAACCCCTCACCCCAGCTTGAAACAGGCCTGAGTTTCAAAATTCTCAGAGCTGCTGACATAGGTCCCAGGACAAAGTGAGGATGTTTGAAGAGCCATCTGGTAACAACTGATTAACCACAGAATGCCCCAATGCCGGAGGTAGTCTATAAAGTTTGACAAACAACCGGTTAAAACTACAAAGTAAGATAATACAGAAATACTAGAAAGCCCCTAAAACTTGAGCCAATCAGAATTGTACCCACACTAGCACCCCTAAATGATGTCAACTTATGGTTTTTGCCTTTAAAACCTGAGCTTGCAGAGGGGCAGGCACCTCCTCCAACCTCTACTGTGTTGGACAGCTTGACAAGGTCCCTGCCTCAGCTTGAACTGCTTCAATAAACTTTGCTTTTGCATTTCAATGAGTTTGTGTCTCTGGTGGTCTCTCTGCAGGGGTCTCGCGCCCAGGGCACAACAGTGTATCCCTATTATATGACAAAAATTATTCTAATTATTAAAATGGTAAAGGAACAAAATAATAATAATAAAGACAAATGCAGGGAGGGAAATCTGGTTTGTTTATCTATGTTGGGTCACTCTCTAGCTGCAGTCCTCTTTGATCTTGTAGCCTGTCCTGAAGAAGGTAAAAACAATGGCCATGATGCTATCTTACAAACAAAATAACAGGCGTCGAGAGAATAGGTGAACTGTCCCAGCTCAGAGAGCGGCAGGAAGCAGATTCAGGTATCGAAACTACATCCTCTAACTCAAAGATAAAAGGTCATTCCTTTCTACCTGCCATCTTCATGTCTAAAACACAGCTTTAACTTATAGTATAGGTATGACTAGCCATAGACCTCTAGACTACAGAACAAATATGATGCTTCTCTACTGTCGTGATGAAACACCATGACTGAGACAACTTAAAGGGAAAGAATTTATTTGGCCCTGGTGACGGATTTCCTCCAACAAGGCTTCATCACCTCACCAAACAGTACCACTGACTGGAGATCAGATGTTCAAATACTTGAGTCTGTGGAAGGATATTCTCATTCAAACCAGAACAGCCCCTGAACTTCAAACTCGTTACAAATCTAGAGTGCATCTTTAGCATTCCAGAGGAATTCTCTAGAACGCTAAGACCTACAAAAACAAATGTTAGTTATTATTGCCCTCCTTCTGCATTCAGGCCTTTGTGGGCCCCTGATCCCTCCAGCCTCTTCCTGCCTCACAGCACTTCCACCCTGAGTGGGGCTTGAGTTGCCTGGTTGATGCAGAGTTGAGGTTCCAGCCTCACTCAGGGAATTGTGACTGCTTCTTCGTCCTTCCCATTTAAGTCACCGCTGCAGAGGAAACAGGGAGGCCAGTGATTAAGCCCTCTAGCTATTAACTTCATAATCTGGCTACTAAATCCTTTTAACTGCCCTGAGCTTCAACTCAGGAACATCCTTATTTCCAGCTGGGCTATCATCCCAGGCCATTTCCCTTTCGAAATTGCTGCTACATTTCCCCCCACATGCCTGCCTATACAGGACCAGTTTGTAGTAAATCTACTTGCATACAGGGAACATCACACAGATAATGAATTTTACCAGTATCAGGTAATAACTGTCAATCATAGCTACTCCATTATCCTCACACTGGCTACATAAAATAAATTAACACATTTGCTGGTGTTCTCATAGATGGTGTTATTTTTATTATGGTTATTCTTGGACTACGTATGAGGAAAGGACAAGGAAGAGCATGTAATTTCTTCTTTTACAAATATATATACACGTGTGTGTGTGTGTGTGTGTGTGTGTGTGTGTGTGTGTGTGTGTGATTATATATTTGAAAAAAATCCTAGATCATTTGGGTCTTGCAGTTGAGAAAGAATCAAGTCTGAAAGAAGTTTGTGTTTAATGCTTCAGAAAACAATTTTCCCATAGAGTTTCCAGCAGAAGAACAAACTTCATTAGCTAGTCAGATATTGGAAGGCTTGGAGGTTGTTAACTATGGACCAGTCCCTCTGAATGAACCAGCTTGGGACCCTACTTCCTGTTGCTACTTCCTCTTGCTTCTTAACACATCAATTTTGAGAAATGGAGCCATAATGCTTCCTTCCCTCCTCCAGTTTCCATAGGAGAACATTGGAAATGCTCTTTAAGATTTAAGATAAGGTAAATGAAAGGGAAAAAGGTGGAGGCAGTGGCTTTGGTGGCCCCCTGAAGCCCCTCCCTTAGGACAGTCACTTACAGATCCTTACTTCTAAGTCTTCTTTTTCTTTTTTTCCTCCTGCTAGGTCCCTTTTTTAGTTAGCAGCTAAAATCCTAACACCCTGGGCCTTACTGTCTAAAACACACACACACACACACACACACACACACACACACACACACACACACTGCAATAGATGCAGACTTCCACTTCAGAGCCTGCCTCCTTTTCTGACCTGGGAGTCAGATAAAGCTAACTCTCAGCCTCTTAGCCAACCCCCTCGTTCTTGCAGATTTCAAGTTCTCCAGTTTGTCTCCTCTTTGAGTTGTTCGTTTTTGTTTTGTTTACTCTCCAAAAATGCTATCCCCAAGACTAACCCCATACCTGGCCTTCTGAGACCCTGCCCAGCTTGGGGACAGTGGGACCTAGTTCAGTTCTCCCTGTAGTCCCTGCTCCAGCCATCTTGGTAATCGCAACTCTGCTCAATATCCACTCAACCTCCTTCTCCACTCTTCAGCTCCACCAGCTTCCCAACATCCTCTTCATCCAGTCCGACATAAAGCCTTACTACTTTGTTTTCCTTTCTTAATATCTTGGATGGATTTCAGAGGGAATGACAAATTTCTATAGACTAAGGTGTAAATGGTAAGCAACAACGACACCCAATGGCTCCCATCATCGCTGGCCACCTGGAGCTTGCAGTAGTGAAGAGCATGCTTGCTACCCAGAAAACACGGCTGTGTGACTCTTTCTTCTTAACCCTAACACATTACCTTTTGTTGGTGGTGGTGTGGCGTTTTTTTGTGTTCGTTCAGGTTTTAGAGAAGTTAGTCTTCATATATATTGATTTTTCCAGACAAGGTTTTTGCTGTGTAGTTTTGGTGCCTGTCCTGGATCTCACTCTGTAGACCAGGCTGGCCTCGAACTCACAGAGATCCACCTGCCTCTGCCTCCGGGGTACTGGGATTAAAGGTGTGCATGACTGCCGCTCTGCTTCTAAATAATTTTTTAACAGACAAGTCTTAGTTGTATTTATGTGTTGAATTCCCAGCTTGACTATTCCTTACAGGAGGAATCTTACAAATAAGGGGGGAAAAAACCACTGCCATCACTGAAGTATGTCCCATACTGTACTATAGAAACTGAGACTTTCCAAACACATACCCAAGTGTGAGAAACAGCTGAATTAGCATTTGGGGTAGAGAATTTCAGCACGTTCATCCTTCATTCCTGGTAAGGGGACAAACTGGTCAGATGTCAGGAAGGTACAAGAAAATAAAAAGGAAACAAAATCACCACATTATTAACTATATATGGCACATCCAAAGATTTTAAAAAATAAAATCTACCGTTATAAGGAAAGCCTTGGGAAAAAAGGAAAGGGAATCTGGGGAGAGCTTTCTCTTTCTGCCTGACTGGAAGGGGAGCAGCTTTTCTCTTTGAAAAGCAGATAAAGGTTAAGCCCTTGGGGAACTCTCACTGATAATTCTCTTTCATGAGCCAGCACATCTTAAACACGTTTCCCCAGAGGAGTGGCATCACCGTTTCATTTCACGTTCAAGGTCATGAAAACGCTCCAAAAATAAGTTTGAAGCAGAAGCAAAGGGAAGGAGGGGGAAATGCATCTCTGACAACAAAATGATCTTGTGAACAGGCACTTTGTGCAGCAGCTCAAGGCTCTCCCAGCTTTGCAGAGAGTCCCAGAAGATGGGGCTGTTGAGTCTTCTCCTTCCCCTAAGGACCCAGCCTGTTTTTAATGGCTGTTCACTCAAAGGAAGAAAGAAGACACAATAAGAAGGAAGGACACGCACAGTAATCAGGGAAATTTGGGAAGAGCATGTAATATTCGAGGACATAATTCAAAGAAAAGTAAAACCTACTGTTTCTTGAGGGTTGCAGTCATGGCTCTTGGCAAGTCATGTCAGAGTCCATCTGAACAGTATTAGGGGTGCAGTAGAAACCATATTATCATGGTTTCAGAGGTGTGTCAGCTCACGGCTGTCTGGCTCCATTGTTATGAACCTGAGGTTAAGCTAAAACATCATGGCAGAAAGCTACAGCAAGGAAAGTTGCTCACCTCATTATAGACAGGAAGCAGAGAGAGGAGAGGGAAGGAGGGAAGAGGAGCTTAAGACAAGAAATAACCTTTAAAGGCATAGTCTCAACAGCCTAATGCCTCCAACGAGGCCCCAGTGAACTCATCGACGATTACCCTATTGATGAAAGCAGCATTCTCAGGGTTCAGTCACCTCTCAGCATCACCATCAGATAGGTACATAGCCTTCAACACATGAGGTTTTATTTTGAGGGACAAATCATATTCAAACTGTAATAAACACCAAGCCCTCTTTGATGAAGCCCTCTTTGATGACGTTAATCACCTCTCAGTGACTCACAACAAGCCCCATCTTTCCTTTCCCTGGCGCTTCATTGAGAAGCATTCCTCTGTCTACCCTGACATCTTCAGTGTTGTCTCAGAGGTTGTCCAAACCGCCTCCTGGCCCCTGGCAACTTCCAAACTTCAGGCCCATCTGCATCCCATTGCCAAGGCTAACTTGCAAAACTGCCGCTTATAAAAACAACCTGTCCCATTGACTATTTTTCTGGTTCTTTAACCAAATTACCTCGTTCCACTAGTTCTTTCTCACTAATGTAAAAGGGTACTTTGGCTTCTGTTTATTCTGATAATAAGAGTAGCAACAATAATGTCCTGTTCTATTAAGTATCCTGTCCCCTCCAGCTACTGAGGTGTGCGCCTCTTTTTCTTCAACCACTTGAAAGCCTACCCTCTGTAGTGGTTTTATTTCCTCGGCCTTACCTTCCACTTTCAGCCTATTGTATACTGGATTTATTCTCACTCCACTGCTGGACCTTACTCTGAGACTCCACCCACCACACTACCTCCATCCTGCTGCTGGTCAACACTGACAGCAGGGCTGGGGAGATGGCTCAGAGCATGAACAGCTTTCAGCAAAAGCATGAGGACCCTTTCACAGGGGTCACTTAAGATCATCAGAAAACACAGATATTTATATTACACTTCATAACAGTAACAAAATTAGTTATGAAGTAGCAATGAAAATAATTTCATGGTTCAGGGGTCATCACAATGTGAGGAGCTGTATTAAAGGGTCACAGTGTTAGGAAGGTTGAGACCACTGCTCTAGAAGCTAGTTGGCATACACAGTGGAGAACAATGAGAGACGCGGTCTTAAACATAGTAGAAGGCCAGACTGACACCTAAGGTTGTCCACTGACCTCCACACACGTATCATAGTAGCCACACCCAGGAATAAACACATATATGCTGTGTACACACAGAGATTCCTTGTAATAGCACAGATATCCTTCTCTGAAATGTTATTTCAGATTTAAACATATCCTAGGGGCAAGTTCCTTCCTCTAGCTTTTAAGATTATATTTTTGGTTTTTTTTTTTTATTTTCCTTCATTTCTGTATTTCTTCTGGATTCCTTCTTGCTGCCCCTCTGTTATGACTGGCATACAAAATCAGACAACACACACACACACACACACACACACACACACACACCTTAAAACATCCATGTGTGAAAGGCTTAGTCCCCAACGCAATACTCAAGGTAGCATTCAAGAGAAGCAATTGTATACTAAGACTCCACCCTAACCAGTGGGCTAATAATTTAATGGCAATGTTGAGAGGTGGTGGAAACTTCAAGAGGGATAGTTGGAGGCCGCTAGGAGCATGTTTTTGTGAGTTCTATCTTATCCCTCTTCTCCCCTCCCCTCTACTCTCTCTCTCTTTCTCTCTGCTTCCTCTTTACCATGAGATCATGAAATGAGCAGCCAGCCCTCTGTCACTCACTTCAGCCACTAAGATCTGCCTCAGTGCAGGCCCAGAAACAATAGTAATTAGCTCAAACTATGATCCCAACTAAGTTCTTCCTTGCTTATTGGGTACATTGTCACAACAATGAAATACACACACCACACACACACACACACACACCCTCTGAACTTAGTCCTCCCCAGATTCTATCTTGAGTGCCACTTGCAGCTTCCCTAGGACTCAACTCAACATAACCCTTGAGCATAGGAACCCTCAACAAATGCAGGGCTTTTCTTAACTTACTGGTGCTCCGAGCAGCTTTGTCAAACATTGCCCCAGGACTCCCAAATGTTAGTGAGGTACACTACCAGAGCCTAGAATCAACACCTTCTGCTATCTCACCAACTTGCAACACCTCACTTCTTTCCTGACATGACCCTTCCACCGTACACAATAGCCCCACTTTCCCAATTCTGCACTCTGCAGAGCTTCCTCTTCCTGCTACACTCTCTATCACTCCTACTAGACCTTCACAAGTCCTACCCACCCCCTATGCTCTAGTTCAAAGTATGGCTCTTTGCAAAGGCATACCTGGCCACGCACAAGAATATCTGAACATCCTTGGACTTCTCAACTCAGCTGCGGCTTACCTGAATGCATGCGTCCGTGGTCACTAGACTGCTTGTTGAGGATCTCTGTGTGAGGTAGAGTGACATCTGGGGTGTGAAGTAAGGGCAAGCACATGGGCAGAGAGGAGATTCTGGAACCACCATGGATATCATCTGTTGACAAATACAACCGCAGATATCTATTTGAGCTTCAATAAATATCTGGTAGAGACTGGTTTCCAACCACCAGTCCTTACTGCACCCATGCCATCATAAAGGTCGGAGTCCCAGAAATCACTACACACTACCCCAAGCCAGCCCTTGGATGTGACGTGACATTTATTCCCTGAGGACTTAGAACAGGGAACCAGCCAATGACCTCCCCTTGGAAACTAACCCAGGACCTAGCAGTTGAATGGATGAACAGCCGCATCGGGGTGTGAATAAACAAAATGCAGTTCTATACACTTAGCACCATGCTTCTCAATAAAAAGGAATGAGCTTTTGATACACACCATATCCACCTTGAAAACATTCTTATTGAATAAGCCTGACACCAAAGAACTATTGTGTGATTCCAGTTGCAGGGCTACTAGAGCAGGCAAATTCATGGAGACAGGTTACCAGGCAATGTGAAACAGAGGAAGGCGGAGTCACTGTTGAATAAGGATAAACTTTTTATCACAGATGGTGAAAATGTTTGGGATGCGAACAGCGGCAAGGAGCTCCTGGCTTGCCCTGCAAGGCTGACTCCCTGAGTTCAGTCTCAGAAACCCACAGTGGAAGGAGAGGAGAACCAAGAACTGAAAGTTGTTCTCGGACCTCCATATGCTTGCAGTAGGCATGTGCACACCTACCTTCATACATGCATAGCCTATACACACAGAGATGATGATGGTGAGGATGAGGATGAGGATGAATGACAAGAAAGAGAGAAGGAAAGAAGGAGGAGAGATTACGTCCTCTAATAAGCACATTCTAAAAAAAGCAAGCCCCAGCTGCCTGACAATCCTTGTCACATGCGCCTTTGAAGACTGCATACTGACAGATGACCCAAAGCAACTGAAAGGCACAAGGGCTCGGGCTCATTGGGACACCATTGCCTTCACTAGGCACTTCCTCCAAAAAACAAAATAGGCTAGACCCCGAAAATGCACTGGAGCATCCGGGCAGCCATACTTCTCTGGCGAGGGAGAAGGCTGGTCCCAGGAGGCTTTTTTCTCTTCCCAGTAGCACGTCTCCTTAAAAATGCTCCACCCTCTGGGTTTAGCTGCTCAATGATACAGCAGGAGTGAAATCAAATACTTTGCAGGACTGTTACACGACAGTGTCGCTTGAAAGATGTTTGACACGTGAAATGGTGTCTGACACCAAAGAGCCCCTCAAAACTGTCAGCTGTTAATATTTTAATACTTTCAATAATATATCTTATCAGCATTACATCTTCCAGAAATGGAGTTCAAAGAGATGTACTTTTAAACACTCTCAAGAAAATTGAAATCTCTTCTGATTGATAAGTTCCCAAGAACAAGAAATTATAAATTTAATAAAGACTTAACAATAGTCTATCGGGATGATTATATAACAAATAGCTGGCTGGCTTGGGCAGTCACAAAGAGGCAAGGATCTAAAGCAGTGTTTCTCACCCTTCCTAATGCTGCCATCCATTAATACAGCTCCTCATGTTGTGGTGACCCCCCCAAACCATAAGATTATTTTTGTTGCTACTTCATAACTCTAATTTTGCTACTCTTATGAATCATAATGTAAGTATCTAATAGGCAGGAAAGCTAATATTCAACCCCTGTGCGGGTCACAACCCACAGGTTCTAGAGAGAAAAATCTCAGCTAGTGAACTTGCAGATTCAGAGCAATGGACACTCCGAGCCCCCCAGGCTGTTGCCTGCCTCAGCATTTCTAAAGAGCAGATCAGCTGTGCCCCAGAACTAAGGATGGCACAAGCAAGTCTAATAACACCTAACAAATGCCACTGAAAATGAGGAGATGACCTTAATGCTGTCCTTGAGACTAAGCACTAAGACACTATGAGCTACTTTCTCATGCAAAGGAGTGGGGGACAGGCTCTCCTTCATATGAGCTCTCAGGACCAGGAATGTATGCCCTGCGGCTTTAAGCACAGATAATGACAGAAATTTAGAAGGGAGGGAATGATTAGGTCAGCAGGCCTGCTGCAGTATTCAAGAAAAGAACTGGAGGTAATTGGATCTTTAAAATGAGAAAACGGCCACAGGAAAAGTAGGTACTGTACTGCTCGGCTCCGTGCTAAGCATTCGATCTGAGAACGTCACAGAGGAGGTGAAGCTAAGCACATGAACTCAGACAAGAGTCCGTGTTAAGATTCGGTAAGATGGGGGAGGTCACATCTGTCAGCCAAGGGCTCTGAGCAGTGTGTGTGTGTGTGTGTGTCTGTGTGTGTGTGTGTGTGTGTGTGTGTGTGTGTGTGTGTGTGTCTCTCTCTCTCTCTCTCTCTCCCCAGGTTAGGTCTTACTGTGTCCATTTCTCTGGGCACTACCCCTACACTACATCTGTATCAAGTTCCAAGTCACAAGATATGACAAACAGAAAACCATATGGGCTGGAAGATGGCTTCATAGGTAAGAGTGCTCACCTAACAAGCCTGAGGACCTAAGCTCAAATCCCCATCACGTGCCACATTAAAACCCTGGTGTGCCACACATGCCAGTAACCCTAGTCCTGGGCAGGGCAGATCCAGGAGGATCACTTGGGGTTTGTTGTCCAGCCCATCTAGCAGAACAGTGAGCTCCAGGTTCAGTGAAAGCCGTGAGTCAAGAGAGTAAGGCAGAGTAATAAGGATACTTTACATCCTCCTCTGGCCTCCATACACATACTCGTGGGCACACAAGAAACAACGCACTGTACACCCGCCCTTCAATAAAAGAACCACTAGACATATAAAAGAACAAGAAGATTTATTCTCCAAAGGTCAATGGAAAGGCAAAAGCTGTTAAACAGAAGAGAAAAAAGGAAACACTTCTCTTTTCCCATCTAGAGGAAGAACAAAGAAGGTATGTCAAGTCCTTCGCTGTGTTGTTTGCTCACAGTGATAGGGCCCGTCATCATCTATGATGTAATCACATGATCATGGAGTTCTTCCCTACATCTACCCAATGTCCCAAATGTTCTCTAGACCTTGGAAGTAATTAAGGATAAAATGAGAGAAGAGCTGATGACATTTTCCTCAGCATATTCTATTGCATCTGTTTTCTTTATACAGGTGATAAAATGTCAACCTACCTCAGAGTGGTACCAAACAGAGTAACTTTCACAGACCAATGTTGGGAGCAGGTGTAAGACACTGAAAATGACATTATCTATTATTAAATTTGTTAGTCAGTTATTGTCTTATACACTATTTATATATACAAATGCATACATGTGCAAGCACATAGGTGCATGCATACAAAAGGTTCACAAGTTCCTGTGTTCTAAACTCTGTGTGTTCACTGATTGAGTTCTCATGACTCTTAATGAAACAGGCGCTACTAATGCTCATATTATATGCAATGAGGAAACAAAAGCAAGCAGCGAAACACGTGCAACAGACACTGAAAGCACATTTGTAAACCAGGTTCCAGAATCTTCTTTTCATTTTGCTTTGTTGAGATAAGGTCTCATGGAGCCCAGGCTGGCCTCAAACTCTCTAAGTAGCCAAAGATGACCTTTCACATCTCTGATCCTTCTACGTCCACCTCCTGAGTGCTGGGATTAGAAGCCTACACCACCACACCAGGTTCATTCAGTGCTAGGAATCAAAGCCAGGGCTTGGTTCACACTAGGCAAACCCCCTACCAACTGAATTACATTCCCAGCCCCCAGAATCTACATTCTTAACAGGAAAAACTACATAAAAAGAATGCATATCTATTCATAGATGAAGCACTTTGACCTAGGCATTTTCATATCTGTAACACACAATCAGCAAGCTTTCTATTATCCATTAGACACATTCAAACAATTGATTCAAATACCGAATGAAAAATGGAGCATGCTGCGGGAGACTAGTGTGAAAGCAAATTCATCCGCTGAGACTTGAACATATTTAACAGAAGGTTTCTTTTCTTCTTTTTTAAACTTCCTGTCTCAGATGCTTTTGGAGTTTTCATGGGCTGTGAAGACTCAAGGGAACAAATCAAAGACTATCCTTGTGGAAGTTCTAAATGCCTCGAGAACCAGCTGCTACACGTCCATAGGCATCTAGCCCCTCCCCAGCTTATTTAGAAAAGTGCAGCTGTGAAACGGATCTTAAGCTCAGACCTAAGCACACAATACTGATCAGAAGCAGGTGCTTTTACCAGTAACCTTTTCAAACAAACACACACCACCTCTCAAAAGCAAAATAATTGCACTCTGTCAAAACGTTGGAGGAACAATATTTAGGTTAGTGGGAAAGCTGGTATGAGGAACCTAAGAGTTCACTTCAAGCCGGCCCATCCTAGCAATCTCAAAGCAGCATTGACACCAGCCAGGACCTGGTATGGGGGCAGCCCGTGACGTCATGAGTGACAGGCATGAGGGGGTGGGACATGGGGTGAGTGCCAGGTGTGAGGGAGCGGTGGGGAGAGTGTTCTGACTTGTTTTGTTTTGTTTTGTTTTTAGATTTTACTTCATGTGTGTGAGCATTTTGCTTGTGCACCGCACGCATGCCTGATGGCCACAGAATCCTGAGGGCATCATATCCTCTGAAACTGGAGTTAGAACAGTTGTGAGCCTTCATGTGGGTGATGGGAACTGAAACTGGGTCCTTTGCAAGAACAAGGGCTCTTAACCATGAAACTGTCTCTATCCCCCCAGACCTGGTTTTTTTGAAGAAGAAGAAAAAAAAAAAAAGTGCATGTGTTAGAACCAGACAGTACTCTGGGTTTCCACTGACTACTATCGGAAATATTAAGATTGCATGCTAAAATACATTCAGACTCCAAAACTACCTTAGCATGTGTTTAATATCATTTCCTGAATCTATTTTCCTCACAGAGATATGGGAATTAGAAATTAGGCAAATGCCACATCTTTCTGAAGCACTTTTTTCCCCTGAGACAAGGTCTCCTGTATCTCAGGCTGGCCTTGAACTCACTTTGTAGCCAAGGATGGCTTTGAACTTGATCCTCCTGCCTCCACCTCCCCAGGGCTGTAATGACAGACATTTATTAAGACACCAAGCCCTGCCAGTGCTGAGGGTGGAACTTGGAGTGTCATGCTTGTTCAGTGAGCATTCTGCTGACTGAAGTCCCTCTGACGTCCTCAAGAGACTCTATGTTCACTGTCAGCAGGCTTCACTGGTTTTCTTAAACAAAACCAACAGGGGTGGGGGGGGGGGGGGGGGGGGGGTGGGAATCAGTACAAAAACAATTCCCAGCTTCTTTGAAACTTCAGGGTAACTGAAAAGCATACCCAAACCAGAAACACGTGGTTTTGAGCCAATGCAGATATCATATCATCTACTGTGAGTGTTTCATTTGATAACAATGTTTGATCACTGATTCCTGGCCATATTCATTCAACCAGAAAGCTCCAAGCCTTTGTTTAGTTATAGTCAACAGCCTGCTGCATATAAAACAGGTCTAATTCTTCTATCAAAATTAATAGCTCTTAAGCAATCAAGACCTGAGATAATATGAAAATATAAACACCTAAATGATATTTTTAAGTTCTGAAACTGCTACACTATTCTAATATCTTACACTGTACTGTATCTAACATATGGCACTTATAACTATGCTAGTTATATTTACCATGGTTTCTTTTCCTTTAGTGACACCAGGAGGCCCCAAGAAGAGGACATTTCTATAAAAGAGGTGACATATTTTCTGAAAGTGGTAGACATTGGTCTCCATCCCCAGCACACTGACCACTCAGCTTATTTAAATAATATATTGATTTTAAAAAAAACTGTATGTGCCTTGGAAAGCAGAAAATGCATTTAGTAAATCTATCCACCAACATAAAATGTGTGTATATGTTGACACAGAAGTGGTATGTAAACATATAAGTAAAGTGGCGTGTGTGTGCGTGTGTGTGTGTGTGTGTGTGTGTGTGTGTGTGTGTGTGGTGTGTGTGTGTGTGTGTGTGTGTGTGTGTGTGAGAGAGAGAGAGAGAGAGAGAGAGAGAGAGAGAGAGACCTCTTACGTACTCCATGCCCCCAGAGGTCAACATCAAATGTCTTCTTCAGTCTTTCTCTGCCTTAATTTTTGAAGCACCATTTCTCACTAACCCTGGAACTCACCAATTTGATCAGACTACCTGTCCAACAAGTCCCAGCATCCTCCTGTCTCTGCCTCCCCAGTGCTAGGATGACTGGCATTTACTGGCACACCAAACTTTCAAGTGGGTACGAATGTCCCCATGTCTGTAAAGTGAGCAGTTTCCCAGCTGAGCCATCTCCCAGGCTCTGCATGACTTTCTCAGCACATCATTTGAAACTTCTGTAGTGGGAACGTGTTAATTGGAATGTTTATTTTACTTGATAACTGCTCTCGGGAAAGTATGAATTATTGAACCTTATTGTAAAATATACACACGGAGTATGTGGTATTACTTTGGGATTTCACACATACACACACAAAAAAAAAAAATTCCCATAATCAGGACAATTTCCTTAATTCTTAATCATGCTTCCTGGGCTATGTTAATTTGAACCATTGCTGCTGTTAATTTGAACCATGAAGACTTCTGAAGAAAATTCACAACACTGGAGTTACAGATGGTCGTGAGCCACTATGGGGTTGCTGAGACTTGAGCCCATGTCCTCTGCAAGAGCAACAGGTGCTCCTAACCACTGAGCTATCTCTCCAGCCCTCTGCAGGACTCTTATAAACCTCACATTTTAGGATTACTGGCACAGATGAAGTTGATGGAATCACTCAATACCAAGGGGAAAATGTTTTCACTGGCTTGGAAAACCAAGATGATAATGGTGGTGCTGAATTCTAGATACCCAAATTGGACCATGTTGAAAATGCTACAAAGTGGTTTGCTTGAGGTATGTACAGTTTGCTGTTTTCATGTTCAAGTTACTTAATTCTAAGGTTTCATCTGAAATTTGTAAACGTCCTGTGTTTTCATAACCCCTTCTAAACAGGGCAGAGGGTCTCACTTATAGGAAGGAAACAGGTTTCAAATTCACTGTGTTGTGAATCATGAAAAGGAAGCTCTCCAAGGCAAAGACCCGGTAGAGGTGGGTGGGGGTGGTCATTCACAATTGATGCTAAAGGAAACCAAAGGCCAGATGAATGGTGGCTTTTTATATTGTGATGTTCTTATAGATTTTACAATTAGTCTGTTACATTTTAAAATGAGAATTTTCTTATTTTCCCTGGGCTTGATACTATGTAGTCATTTGAGAAGCTGTATAATACCAACAGACCCCTCAGAATCAATGCAAAACATGTTTCTATGTACATCCTCTATACTGCTAAGCTTATTGGTAAACATTTGATTTTTTTTAAGCCTTTAAAAATATGTGAAGATAGAGCTGGAGAGACAGCAGAACCCAGGTAAAAAAAAAAAAAATTCTGGATGTGGTGATGTCCTTGTGATCCCAGTGCCCAGGAGGCAGAGATGGGCAGATCTCTGAGCCTTTCTAGACAGCCAGCATAGCCTAGTTGGTGGACTCTAGGCTAGTGAGAATATATGTATATATATATGGAAGTGATTGTAACACGAAACTATAAACAGTCATTCAATAAAAAACACGAGAGCCAGGTATTGGGGTAAATTCTAAAAGATCAGAGAGACAGAACAAGCCACAGTGACCTCACCTGCCAGCTTCTCAGCCAATCCTGTTTCCTCAGACTGGAAGCCTCTGAGTCCTCATCCAAATGGATCTCAGCTGAACTGCTGCTAAAAGCCTAAAAGCTTAAAAGCCTCTAGTTCCTGGTCTTCACATCTTATATACTTTCCTGCTTCCTGTCATCACTTCCTGGGATTAAAGGCATGTTGTCTTTCCCAAGCAAAACATGAGATCTCAAGTGCTGGGATTAAAGGTGTGTGTCACCATGCTTGGCTGTTTCCAGTGTGGCTTTGAACTCACAGAGATCTGGATGGATCTCTGCCTCCTGAGAGATAGGATGAAAGGTGTGTGTGCCACCATTTTCTGGCCTCTATGTCTAATCTTGTCACTGTACTGTTCTTGGCCCTCAGATAAGTTTATTAGGGTACACAATAAATTAACCACAAGTGATGACACCCATGTTTGCCCTCTGGTCTCGATGTGTGTGTGGGGGGGTGGGTGTGGGTGTGTCCCTGCATACACATATACAACTAAAAAAAGGAAAGTTGGTTAATACTTCCAAGATTGTTTTCATCCCTATATTATTTCCTTTGATACTTGTACTATCCTAAAACACAATAGTCTTATCTTTATTTTCCTATTGAGGAAACTAAGCCTTAGTGCAATGAAATGACTTTCCTAAAAAAGCACACCTCTCTTTAGCCAGCAGAACCAGAATTTGGACCTTTGCTCTCACTGATGAGTCTCTGTGGCCATACCATCGCTTGGCCTGACCTCACCAAATCCTTAGCTGATTTTTCGCTATATAATATGGGTACATTTGAGAACTCAGCAGGCTATAACTCCAACTTACTGATTTACAATAATAACCTTACTGATTCAATAGCATGTCCAACCATTCAATATTGTGACGTGATATGGTCACCCAGAAAACTTCCTTATCATGTTACAAAAAAAAGAGCGGGGGGGGAATCTCATAGTGTTTGGAGTAAGTTTAACATTTTGTGTTGAGTTGCAGATATAGGTATCCTTGGCTGCATATAGCCTGTGAGCCTGAAAGCTAAGACGAAAGCCGAAATGAACAGAAAACTGTCGATGCTGTGCAGACATAAAGCTTTTTTCATAGCCTAAACTGAAATCTACGTCTCTTTCCTAGGAGACAGGTGCCATCCATTAGTCAGGAGATAATTATCACATATTATTTTGAAGACAAGTCACCATGTCCTATGAGCTTCAGATACAGTGTGTTTTCAACTATGAAAAAAAAGAATGTGACATGCAAGGAATGGAAAGAAATACAACATTGACATGAAGCAAGACCTCCCTCACCTGAAGATGACCACAAACAGGCTGTCTGCAGGAAGCCATTGACTACAGGCTGTATTTCACTTACTGGAAACGCTGGGACAGGCAGCATTTGAATTTGGGGTATTTTTCAGACTTTGAAATTCACAAACACATAATGAGGTATCTTGGGGATTGGAACCCAAGATTCAACATGAAATTCATTCATGCGTCCTATGTAGACTGCAAGTAACTTTATACAGTATATTCTGACCACCACTTGTCACAGGGCAGTATCAACCTCTTCACTTATGGCACTGTTTAGCACTCCAAAAGGTTTTTGGACTTTGGAGCATTTCACATTTTTGGTCTAGAGTTCACAGCCAACACCATGAAAGTTGAACCACAAAGTAACTGAAAATGTCTGGCAGAAAGTAGGGATAGCAGTCACCCAGAAATGCTCCTCCATCCTCCACAATAAGATTTTTCTCTTTAAACCCAGATGGGTCTATTGCCAAGGAAAAATGCAGACTCCCTGTTCAAAGGTGGCACAAGTTTCCAGAGAGTTACAACATGGCATTACCCATATCAGGGGCCCTCACACAGCTGATCCTAGGTGACTCCATTGGTCTCATATCCAACAGTTTGGCCCTAATCTCCCAACCTACATTCCTACAAACACACACAATGCCTGCTGGGTTAAGGACATTTTAATTCCCTTTTAATGCTGCTTCTGATATTTCTTTCGAGGTGAGTGTGTGTGTGTGTGTGTGTGTGTGTGTGTGTGTGTGTCCCTAGAACACTGGAGTGTGCATGAAGGCACACTTTTGCATATGTGGACATGCAGCCCTGTTTCTGTCCCCAATCCCCAAGGTTAGGATTGCAAGTGTGTCTCATGTCTGGTTTCTTATGTGGGTGCTGAGGGTCTCTGCAGCAAGCCCTTTACCAATCAAGTCGTCTCCAGCCTCTCTTTTGTGGGTTTTGTTTGGTTTAAGACAAGGTCTCTCTATGTAGTCTTAGCTGGTCTGGAACTCCCTATATAGACCAGGCTGCCCTTCAACTCACAGAGAACTGCCTCCCTCTGCTCCTGCTCCGTTGTGGGGGGTTTTGTTTTGTTTTGTTTTAACATGATTTCTTTATTCATTCTTTGGGAATTTCACACCATGCACCCCAATTCTGCTCATTTCCTGTTTTCCCCATATCTACCCCTCAATCCTACAGCATCCCCCCAAAAGAAAATTTTTTTAAAAAAAATCAAACTAAAACAAAACAAATAAACTAACAAAAAAAATAAAAAACAAAAACCCTCTTGGCTCTTCCATCTTTCCTGCCTCTCCAACACCTCTTCATTCATCCTAGTGGTGTTGGGAGCCTCGATGTATCACACAGTGTACCCTTTTGTCCTATCAGCTTCCATTGCAAATGTTCTTTGCAATGAGTCATTGGTTTGGTTCAAGGTCTCTGGTTTCTGGTACACCATCATCAATGGATCTTCACCATCCCGTGACTACCCAGAGTTGTGGAGATCCTTCAGGTATCATTCCACAGGACCAGTTCCCTCATGAGTTCCAGAAGGACCTAGATGGGGTAGATGTTAGGGTGGGCCAACCCAAGGACCAGCTGTGGGTCTGGGTAGAAGCCTAGCTGGTCAGTCCAGGCCACTGGGGCTGCCCCGCCCACCTCAGGCAAAGGGCAGAGCCAGCTCTTCTATGCCCATGCCATCAGGGCCAGTTCTCCCATGCCTGTGGTGAGGGATGGGGCCATTTCTCCCAAGTGCAGGGGGAGGGGTATCAGTTCTTTGCTGCAGTGTTCAGCCAGGGGCAGGGCCAGCTTTCCCAGGGAGAGTGAAGGGCAGCATGGCTCAGCATGGCCCTCTGAGAGATTTCATCAATCCACAAATGGATATCACCATTGTACCAGGTGGCAGTACAGGCCACTCAGATTGCCATGGTCCCAGCAGCAGCATGAGCCTCAAATACTAATATGGCCCCAGGTGGTGGCTCAGACCTTGGACATCCACATGGCCTTTGATAGTAACAGGAGCCTTGTACACCAACACAGACTCTGACGACAGTAGGGCCACATCCCTTTGTACTTTTTTGTGGGACACAACTGGGAAAGCATAGGCACCTCAGGAGTCCATGAGGTCCTCACTCAACAACTGTCCACCCAGCTCAGAAACCTCTCTCTGCCTTCAACAGTCAGTGTCGAAGACTCATTCTGACATCAGAAACCATGCTTAACACATTATTCAGAAGTTGGTGATGCAGCATTACTCCCTGAACAGAGATTTTTTTCAAACCAACCCCTTAACGACAAAAAAAAAAAAAAAAAAAAAAAAAACCTTCTTAAGGCCCAACTTAATTTACAGCCCAGTGGATTCACTAACCAGCCCAGTGCCTGCTTGCTTTCTCAACACTAAACACATTTCTAACCAAAGGTACTAGGGCAATATGGCTATTGATTCTCATCCGCTCCTGAGTTCAGAAAACGCCACAGCATGTACCTTCAAGTGCTCAGCACTCTCCGTGCTTCAAAAGCTCCCCACCAGTAGCACTGTGTGATCTTGGGCACAGTCTGTGCCTGGGAGAGAGATGTATTATTATCTGAGCTAGTGATGAGGGGATTCCAGCAAGAAAGGAACCAACTCAATGGAGAAAGGTTATACAGAAAAACTCCTGCCAGCAAACTCACCGTTTCCCTCCCCCTCATTTGAAATTCATGAAGATGGAGGGAGGCTTTTGTTTTCCACCAGCGAGATGCACCTTAATACACTCTTGCCAAAAGCAAGCTAACACGGGGTAATTGTTTTTCATCTAAATTGCATGTCCAACCTGCTTAGTCTTCAAAGAACATAGACGCTAAAGCTTTGATACTCAACTGCTGAGTGACAAAGGAGAGGCCACAGAGCCCACAGGCATGATGAGAATGTTTAATCACCATCTATCTGTCAGTGAGCCCTGGAACTTGGGGCAGTGGGGGAAGGGAAGGGGAGCAGGTTATTCCTAAGGTAGATAAAGCTCCACAATTCAATTCATTTGAGACCGTCTTTCTCTCTCTCTCTCTCTCTCTCTCTCTCTCTCTCTCTCTCTCTCTCTCTCTCTCTTTATTTAAGAGAGAAAAAAAGTGATTTCAAGGGAATTAAGATTCCCCAAGGTGTTTTTAATCTCTTTTCACTCCAGGGCCAGGTACCTCATGTAGCACTTTAAAGATTTCAAAAAGTGAAAGGAAATGCCTAGAACACAGAAAAAGAGATCTACAGCTACAGAAAGCATCTACCTTTGTTTAAGAAAAAAGTAAGTTTTTTTCTCTATGAGCTTCACATCTGGACCATCTCTAATCTTGATGACATCTAATCATTCTTAGAGACCTTTGCTCTGCATACACTACATCCAATACACAAAAAGAGGCAAAAACCATCAATATCTAATACTGCTTTATATCACACATCCCTGTGTCAATACATGAGTTCATTTAATTGCACCAAAGTGCAGAATTTGGGGGAGGTCTGTGTCATGCAAATGAAAACCATCCAAAGAAACAGGATGAGTTCATCTGCTCCCCGAGACCATCTTTCAGAGGTACAGATGCATAAAGGCTCCTCCCTGCTTTTTGTCATTGATTCCTGGGCTTTCACTGTGGAAGCACATGCCAAGACAAAAGATTTGATTCTCTTTATTGTGTTTGTTCTAGTTAATTTAATTCTTTTTGCCTGGTTTAAACTTCTATTTTCTAATTACATTCCTGAGCACCTCCAAGACTACAAACACCTTTGCCTGAACTTTGAAAATGTGGGTATAAGCTAAATTACACTGATGACTGTCAATAAATTGCATTACAGTCCTGTACCACTGAAACATCACAAGTTTTTTTACTCTGGGCAGCCTGACAACAGAGATGTTGCCCAGCATACCGCCAAGTGAGAGGAAGGAGGTCAGGGAAGCCACTACTGTGTGATGAGGGGATAATGACAGCTCCCGAGGGCAATGATGGAGGCCAGTCACCTAAACATGGGAGCCTCAGTGCTAGCTGTAGATGACAATCTGGGGATCATCTCTAATGTTATTCTTCCAGTGTTAAAATCTGTCACTTCAATCCCTATGCTTTCATTTGACAATATCATACGGGTATAGACTAAATTTAAATGTTTGGTTACTTTCATGCCTAAATTAACCTCTCTCATGCCCTCTCACTTGTCTACTGAAATCGTTTCCCCAACAAAGCCCCTCCTACTTTGATGTCTGTCCCCCACCCTATCTCCCCCCACTGAATATAAATAAGGCATCTCCCATGAACCTGAGTGCAGGGTTATACACTGAAACACGGGCAACTGAAGAAAATGACACCCCTTCCTCAGCACCCATTAACTACCCATAGTCCCTCAGTGATGAGGAAGGACTCATGAATCCCTCATGCATGATGAAATGATGATGATAGACTGAATCTTGTATGGATCTTGTGCAGATAACCACAGCTGCAAAGAGTCCATGGCATGTAGCCTTTTTTTTTTTTCCTAATCCCAGCCTCCAGTCCCAAATAACTGACACAGAGGCTTAATATTATTTATAAATGCTTGGCTAATAGCTCAGGCTTGTGACTAGCTAACTCTTACATTTAAATTAACCCATATTTCTTATCTGTGCTTTGCCATGTGGCTTGGTACAGTTGTGCCCGAGTCTTGAGACCCCCCAAGCAAGACCACCACAGAGCCAATATCTGATGCAAAACACACAGGGGTTTATTGATAACAAGCAAGCCCAGGCTTGGTCCATGTCCAACACTCTGATACAGCGAGTGGAGAAGGACGGCCCTGAGCTCTCAGAGTGAGGAGTTTTTAAAGGGAAAAACCACAAGCAGGGTAGTACAAGCCTTTGCATCATATGATTGGGTGAGGGTATGTAACCTTTGGATTTAGTGGTTGAGGGATACAGTTATCACTTTAGGGCAGGCCTGGACAAGTCCCAGGCTCTGTCCTTGAGCTGCCATGGAGGCTGGCTGGCCTCGCTCGTTCACATTGACCCATGCACGTAACTCTATGTTGGTAAGGGGTCCCAGACAATAAACAACTAGCTGAACTTTGAGCAGAGTATGTGCCAAGAGGGAGTTACTGCAAGAACTGTCTTTTGTTCATGGCCCTCCCAGAAACTGCTTGCTCAGGTCTCAGGAAACTGAGATTGAGGCCTGATCTCTGAGAGAAGACTGAGCAGCCTGCTATGGCGTGCAGTTGGTCCTTTCAGTACCTTTTCTCAGTACAGAGTGACCATCTTGCTCTCTCTGCATCTGCCAGTGCCTCTCAGACTCTGCCCTCCTTCTTCCCATCATTCTCAGTTTGGCTTCCTGTCTGGCTTCCAACCTGTCAGCTTTTTATAACCAATGAGAGTAATCCATAGTCACAGTGTACATAAGGATTATTCCATAGCCATGACAGGATCTCACATAGCCCTGGCTGGTCTTGAACTCATTATGTAGCCATAAAATGACCTTGAACTTCTGATCTTTCTGCCCTCTGTCTCCCAGATATTGGGATTACAGGCACGTGTTACTACCATTCCTGGTTCATACAGTCCTGTCTCTCAAACCCAGGGATTCATTTATGTTAGGCAAGCACTCTACCAACTGAGCCACATCTTCAGCTTCTACAAGTTCCTTCTACAGAGAGAATCCGTTTCTGTTTAAGAACTGCTGGGACTGCCTTCCTTTTATGGGTGGAAAATGCAGACAGAGCACCATGAAGGCCTCAGGCACACTTTGGGGAGTACAAGGTGGTGGAGAGCTGCCTGCCCACCCCAAAGAGCCACCACTGTACCACTTACATATTTTCACACCCAACTATGTGGTGACCACTTCTGGTATTTTGTGTTGCAGCTGAAGAAGAGCAAGTCATCAGGGGGAGATAGTGTACTGCCAGCAGGTGTTTTGAAGTAGTCGCTGTATGTGAAGAACTATGGCATCTGTACTACTACTATCACCGTGGCACACATAACGTGTACCACAAGTACTGGGGCCTGGCCAAGGCTGGCACCGTCACACAGTGCTCTCGAAACATGGTCCCCGGCACTGTGCTGGTGAGCCTTCCTCCATAAGAATTATGAAGATGGAAGAGACAGCAGTGGGCAAGTGTGGACAAATAGCTATCAAGTTCCATGACTCCAAGATCAAGTTCCCATTGCCCTACCCTGGACGCTTCACCACTGAGAAGCCCAATACCTTCTTCTAGACAGGGAGATCTACTGAATGAAACTCCAGAGTCAAAGAAGAAGAAAAAAAAAAAAAAAAGAGCCATGTGACCCCTCTGAAGTTAAGTTTGGTAAAGAACTATGCTTGTGAATAAAGCAGGTAGCCTGGCCCAAGTGGTGGCATTATGCTAGGATTTTGAATGTAAAACGTGACTTGCTGTTTATAGTCAGATTCTTATTTGTCTAGCTATAAATTGAAGAGAAAGATTTCACATATGAATACTCACCTCAGGCCCTCGACTCAATGGTTTTATTTATCTTTATATGTAATTTTTAGGTAGATCTTACTGTGGTTAAGACCAGAAGCCTTCCAAAGTAGCTAGGATGGCTTGTGTAGCTACCTTACCACCTCCACTTAGTCCTGAAAACACACTGAGAAATGTCACAGGAAACTTTGATGATGTTGCACCCATCAAGACCCATGGATCTTGCCAATGAACAACTCAGCTTGCATCAAATCAGGAAGTTGAGGCTCATGAGTGCCATTTCAAACAACTCAACACAAACAAAGTTTATTTGAGTAGCATAAATTTTGGTGAGGGACCCATAGCTTTGGGCACAGCTTGATGCAAATATGTCATGTTGCCAAGGCTCATCCCCTCCCTTTCCTACCTGTGGGCTCTTTTCCCTCAACTGTTTCCTGAATCCATAAGCAGCTTTTTTAATACAGTGGCAAAGATGACCCCTTGGAAGCTCTGGTTTTAACTGAAGGCCAAGCAAGAAAAGACCGTGTACCAACCACAAATTACAACCTCAAGGTCATAGTTTCTGGCGATCTTCATATCTAAATGGAGTGAACTAGGAGCCAAGCTAGTGTTGCCTAGTGATTAGGGAGCCAAAGTGAGGATTTCCAGCCATAGTGACCATAAGAGCACCATGGGACAAAGTATCCATTCAGTCTCCGCTATAATAAAATAGTTCATACTTTTAATGAGTGTAATTCCAAAATCCCTCTGTTTTGCCCAGTTTGCAGAAAGACGAACGTATTAGCGTGTGATAAGTACAAGAAAAGGAGAGTATTTGGAAACCCGATGCTGCAGATCCTACCCAGCGCTTCCAATCTCCTTTGAATCCTGTTAGAGCACCAATGCAATGAGATGCAGGCTAGCATAGTCCCCAGGCTCACTTCCCTTCAAGGGTTGAACTGTAATGGATCCATGTAACGTCACCTTTGCTGTCAGGACCCTGCGCAGAGTTTGTTTGTCTGCTTGTCTCTAAGTTTACTTGATCTATGTTCCCCCAACCAGGGCTATCTATGCCCCAGAACCCAGGGAGACACTGACCACCAAGCAAGTCAGACCCATCCTGCAAGTGATGAAAGCATTCAGTTTTGTAGACAGCAAGTAGGAAAGCTAGTAAGTAGGTCATTATCCTGACCACATCGACTTCTGCAGAAAAATCAGCAAAGCACACAGGAGGCAGCCCGGCCCAGCTTCAGAAGGAACCAAGTGTCCACGTATTGATCTTCTGTCCACCCGGGTCACAGGAATACCCGTGTACATTAAGTAAGGGAAGGACTAAAAATTACATTAATTCAAATGGCTAAATCAATATTTAACAACACAGTTAGTGGTAGTTGACCTTAAACGCACCCTTAATCAAACAAAGGTGAGCCGGGCCAGCCTCCAGCATATGCCATTCAGAAGTGAATTAATTCAGAAGTGATGCTGAGGAGTTCTGCCAATGCAGGTGCCTGGGCAGCTCACTCCAACTGCAAGAAGGTCATAGCTGCCCTCTTAACAAAGTCAGCTGGAATTTTCCTCATGTGGTGCCGGGTCTTCATCTGTCACCTCTCTCCTTGTCTCTGGACTTCAACGGCCTTGATCTCTGTATGCTTACAAGCCAGAAAAGGATTTCTGCAATGATTTCACCAGCAAATTATTAGTAAATTATCAGTGATAGCCCCGCACCCTCAAGCAGTGTCTTCATAAACAAGTGTAGATGTTACCCGTCGTCACCCAGCCTGCTGCTCCATAACACCTTTCACACAGGTTTGTACATAAGCATGTCGTCTGTACTGTGCTCATATTGAATATTACTGAGGTTAGTTCAGTTACATTAAAGTGAATGCAGAGAAGGGGGAAAAAATGAGGCAATCTCTTCAGGATGTCAGGGAAGCATTGCAGATGGGGTGTGCTCTCAGGCTCCCAGATGGGAGGCTGTTTGAAATTGCCTCGCTGCCCATAAAATACCTTAAGCTCAGCAGTGTTTTAGTTTTCACGACTAAGGAATTGATGGTAACTCCAAGAAAAAGGTCAGTGTAAGTATCTATTTCAATAGACTGTGGGGAGCAGCAGGCTCTGTGGAGTTCACCAAGAGCTCAGGAGAGTTTACAGGATTCAGTGACCTAAACATGCCAATGCCTCCAGTGCATTTCCTCTGCATCCCATTTTGATCATGAGAAAGGCTCTCCTGAAAGGCTTCCCTTTGATTTGTTATTGGGTTGTAGCTACTGTTCCTCTGCAGCCTTGCCTCTCTCAGGGCTGTCTGCTGGTTACCATGGTGATGGGGTTCAATGCATCCTAGGAGCTAAATCAGCACTCTGCCACATCCAAGCTGCTGGCAACAGAACTTCTGAGAATTGGGCAGCAAGTGTTAAGGTTGAATGTAAAAGCAATTGCTTGGAAATCTGATCATACACTTGAAGCTGATGGGAGACAGTCCATAGCAAAAGATCACAGTTTCTTTGTCATCCAGGTATGGAATAAATATCTGATCTCCCAGAGGGCTAACCATGAAAGCTCCAGGCAGGGAGAGAGAACTGGTAATACATCAGGCTCTTTAGCTAATACACAGACATAAAAGGAAGTTGTTTGTGACTTGAGATAGCCCCAAACAGCACAGTTTCTGGGAATTCCCTCTGCCCAGGGAATCCCACATACAAACCAGTAGGCCTGCTCTCCTCCTCACACAGCCTCAATCTAAATATTTACCGAGTTCGAGACACCCACACTGCAAATCACAGATGGCATGATGTTGGGTATGGAAAGTCTTTACACATTCTCCAATAAAAGCATTACAGCTAATAAGTTCCTTGAAAATTCTACAAATGCACAAACAATAAAATTATGAAAATGATCTCCATACACAATTGTACCAAAAGGAAAACTATTTTGAAATAGACGTAACAAAAGAAATAACAACAGAGGTGAGTCTGGGGAGATGGTTCAGTGTTTGTTAAAGTGCTTGTCACACAGCATGAGGACCAAAATTGGGATCCCCAAAACCCACATAAGGGCCAAGTACATATGGTAATTCCATCCTAGGAAGACAGAAACAGGGAATCCCCACAGGGAACTGGCTAACGAGACTAGTCATATCCCACATTGGTGATCTCTGGGCTTGAACAAGAGATTCATCTTCTCTAAATAAGGTGGAAGAGTGAGCAACCAAGGATGATTCCCAACATCAACCTCCAGCTCCCATCCATGCATACCAATACACATATGTGCCCATACATAGGCAAGCATGCCACACAAAAGGGGGCGGGTGAGAACAACAAGATCACTGAAGGAAACTAAAGGGTGCTACATGGGAGGATATCCACAGTCATATATAAGAAGGGTTAATGTCAAATTGAATGTCAGTTCTCCCAAGCTGATGAGTGCTGTGCCCACCAAAATCCTAGCTGCCTTTTAGAAAGAAATTGACAAGCTGATCTTAAAAACTATACGGAAATGCAAGGGACCCAAAAGAGCCTGAGCTAGAGATGCAGTTCAATTGGTAGGATGTTCTCCTACTATGTATGAGGCCCTGGGTTCAATTCTTACCACAGAAACTGGTATAGTGACAGAAAACTGTAATCTCAGCACTGGAGAGTTAGAGGTAGAAGAATCAAGAGTTCAAGGTTATCCTCGCCTGCATATCAGGTTCAAAGCTAGCCTGAGCTACGTGAGACCCTGCTTAAAAATAAATAAATAAATAAATAAATAAATAAATAAATAAATAAATAAATAAGAAAAATATTTATACTTTCAAATTACAAATAAACAGTACCAAAAAAGCTGCAATAATCAAGGAGGTGTAGTACCAAAATACTGACATTAGGACAGACATACAGACGTTACAGAATGACAGCTCAGAAGTAAATTCTTACTTTAGGGTTTATCGATATTTTTTAGAGAAGCTAAGTCAAATCAATGGGGTAAGTGTAGGCTCTTATTTCTTTTGAGGTAGGGGCAGTATCACTGTGTAGCCCTGACTGGCCTGGAACTGAAGACAAGGAGGCTGGCCTCACACACACTGCCTGTGCCTGCCTCCTGAACACTGGGATTAACGGTGGGCAGCACCATGCCCAGCAAGAACAGCCTTGTCAGTGGATCGTACTGGACCAAACAGACATCCATCTTATATTAAAAGTGAATTTGGACCCCTATTTTAAACATAGACAAAAATAATCCTAAGTAGTTCAAAGCCTAAACTAAGAATTTAAACTATACATTCTTAGGAGAAAATATCCTCCCCATCTCTCTGAATTGGGCAATGGTTTCTGTGAAATCATAATGAGAATGGAAAGGGGCAGAATAAGAGAAGATAAATTGGTTGCCCAAAGTAGGAACATTTATGCTTCAAAGGACCTCATTAAGAAGTGATCCAAGGAGCTGGAGAGATGGCTCAGAGGTCAGAAGCACTGGCTGTTCTTCCAGAGGTTCTGAGTTCAAATCCCAGCAAAAAAATATCCCAGCAACTACATGGTGGCTCACAACCATCTGTAGTGAGATCTGGTGCCCTCTTCCAGCCTGCAGGGATACATGCAGGCAGAACACGTAATAAATAAATCAAATAAATTTAATTTTTAAAAAGTGATCCAAGGAGCTGGAGAGATGGCTCAGTGGTTAAGAACACTGGCTGCTCTTCCAGAGGACTGGGGTTCAATTCCCAGCACCCCATGTGGCAGCTTACAACTATCTATAAAAGGGATCTGGCAGCCTCACACAGACATTCATGCAGGCAAAAGACCAATGCACACAAAGTTTTTTGTTTTTGTTTTTGTTTTTTTTTTTTTAAAGAAAGAAAGTGAAATAACAAGCTGGATGTAGTGACAAGTGTCTGTAACTCCAGAATTCAGAAGTCTGAAGCAGGAGGATGGCTAGTTTGAGATCAGCATGAGCTATGTATCAAGAGTCTATCTGAAAAAGGGAGAGCTGGAAATAAGTGAAAAGACAGCCTATAGATAGAATGGGAGAAAATATTTGCAATCACATGTCTAATAACTTGAATACTATAAAACTTTCCACACAGTGTAACACGAAGAAGACAAAACAGGTGAAAGATATAAATAGGAATTTCCTCAAAGATATGCAAATACTCAATAAAGACATAGCAAGAGGCTCGACATTGTTAGCTATGGGTGGGGGAGGGGGGCAAAAACCACAAGAATAGCCACAATCTAAAACAATAGCAAGTTTCATGGATCAAGTGGGGTAAGAGAAGCTTCATACATTGCCAGCAGGCCTGAAAAATACTGTAGTCAATTTGGACAACAGTTTGGCAATTTCTTAAAATGCTAACCATGCACTTAGCATGTGTTCCAGCAGCTCTACTTCTAGCAGAAGTGAATGTGTAAGACCATAAAAAAAAATTGTACACGAATGTCCATTGTAGTGTTATGTGCAAGTGCAAGGTAGAAATAGCACATGTCTGTGCAAGGTAGAAATAGCACATGTCTGCCTAATTGATGAACAGATAACCATAACTTGGCATATCCATATACTGGAATATTACTAGATAGGAAAGGATTGAACTTTAGTATGCTGCAATATAGGCAAACCTTTAAGACATCACACTAAATGAGACACTTCTAGAGTTTGGATCTGGAATAATCTCACTGGAAGGTGCTGGAAATGTTTAGTCATTCCAGGGCTTTATGTTCTATGTAATCTGTGCACTGCGTGGTCATGTAATTTGCACGCAATGTGATCATGCAATCTATGCCCACACATGGTGCAGTTCCAGAAGTCTATATGTGCATGTACAGGGGAATCCATAAAAAGCGGGTCACAGACTCCTCCCCTTCTCTCCCCACCCCCACTCCCTGCACATGTCTTCCACAGGCCTGATCACACTCTCTTCTGTCCCTTTGTTCTCCTAATAAAACTCTGGTAGTGGGTTTTGTCGTGCCTCGTGGCTTTTCTCACACAGTAACAGCACCGCTTAATGAATAACATTGCGCCGCCACATTAAAACCAACAGTATCTCAATGACGTCATTAAAGTCTAATGGACTTACAGTTACTCTTCAGTAACTACAGGGAACAAGATCAACTGGAAAATGCTAGTGCTGTTAGTTCTTCTCAGAGCACGCTGGGAATGCCAAGGGGGGAATTATTAAAGAAAGGTGTTTCTGCTTGTTTTCAACTCAAATATATTCAAATGCCAGAAACCACAAGGACTTCATTTCTGTTCAGCAGCTTAGAAATAGTTATTTTCTACCAACTTCTCATTTCTCTTGTACCTGAATAGTGTCCACATTTTTCTTTTATTTATTTTTTTTTGTTTTGTTTTTTGGGTTTTGTGTTTGTTTGTTTGTTTGTGACAGGATTTCTCGTGTAGTTTTGGAGCCTGTCCTGAATCTCTCTCTGTAGACCAGGCTGGCCTCGAACTCACAGAGATCCACCTGGCTCTGCCCCCCAAGTGCTGGGATTAAAGGTGTGCACCACCACCTTCAGACTTAATATCTACATCTTTAAGAAGAGAAACTGTTCCCTCTCTATTGACCTTTCAACACAAGATAATTGATGCATCTTTTGGGAGTCACTCAATCTAACTCGTTTAAAAGTGAGTTGTCAGTGACTTCTCTTGTAGTCATTTCCAAACAACAGCCTAACTTTGAGCAGGCTTCAATTTCAGAAAGAAACAATTAAACTGGAATACAAGTTTCTGAATCAAAAGACCTTTCTGTGTTGTCTTGCTGGGAGCATGAAAGTCCTTGTGCCCACATATCTCCCATGAAACCAAGAATGTTAAGCATGTAGGATTTTCCTTCCAAAGGGAAGGACTTATAATAAGTTTTTCCAGAAGGCTTGAAATTGGAGGTGATTAATAGCCTGGTGATCTGCATTATATGTTGGACCATGCCCTATCAAGCTCCCATAACCAGGACCAAAGGTGGTTTGTGATCTATATAACCTGGATATTACCTGTACATTCAAGGGCTCACCCAAGTTCCCACAATGAGGCCCAGAGATACCTAGTAGTCTCTATGACCCTTATATTATCTGTATAGCCAGGGGTTCCACAAAGCTCCCACAACCAGGACCAGAGGTGGCTAATAGCCCAAATGACTGAGACCAGACCAACTCCTTCTTTAGGCCCTTAAGCTAGTACAGGTAGCCTATTTCTAGAACTCACCTTCTTGGAAGACATGACATGTACTTTGAATTAAATTTCAATATAATTATTGCCTCTGTGCACTAGGAAGTGTGTTACACCAGGAAACATTTTCCAAATTATATTGTGTTTAAATATGCTGGCAATAAATCACCTGGCATCAGACGGTCTAGAAGTTTGATCCAGCCTAGCAGACTAAGTCAGGCTCAGTTGAGGCTTTCATTCTCACCTCTTAGTGGATCGTGTCTCTGTGACATCTGCAGGGACCCCTTATTGTCTAAATGAACTCTCATCTCACATCAGGAATCACAGGCTTGATTTCTTACAAGGTCCAAGCAAGGGGAGCTGGTGGAGTCTAAAAAAATAGGGAGCATGACCTGTATATGAAAGGGGAGGCTACTACTGGTCACAGCAGACAGTTACCCTGCAGAAGTGTCAGCCCAGAGCCATCGATTTAGTTTATAAGCTACCAATTCAGATATTTAAGTAAGAAACAACATTTAAAGAATGACAAATGTTATAAAGTACAAAAGTGATCAAAAGATACCTACAAATGCCAAAATCAACTATCTTTAATTTTGCATCTCTTGTATACACACACCACTGTTCTAGAAATAATTCATATACCTGTATCAATGCTAGTTCTTTTTCCTCCTCCTCCTCCTCCTCCTCCTCCTCCTCCTCCTTCTCCTCCTCCTCCTCCTTCTTTTTGGTTTTTTTGAGACAAGATTTTTCTGTGTGGCACTGGCAGTCCTGGAACTCACTTTGTAGACCAAGCTGGCCTGGAACTCACAGAGATCTGCCTGCCACTACCTGCCGAATGCTGGAATTAAAGGCATGTAGCACCATATCCTGCTTATTTTAGATCTTATTTTTAATATATGTATCCAGTATATATATGAAAACATATATTGGCATAAAAGTTCAAATAACATAGCTTTTAGTTTTTTATTCAGATCCTAAAAGAATAGTTGGAAGATATAAAGGTTAAAACAAAATAGAGACTGATAAGCAGTAACATGTCCATCATAGCATTAGTATTCATAATTAATAATTGTGGAAATGCCAAAATAGTTGTGATTAGTTGCATTTTATAAATCATAAAAACCAATGAATTTTATGGTACAAGAATATCATGCATTGCTGAATGAATAAAATCAGATACATAAACTCAATCTCTTTTTTTTTTTTTTTTTTTGAGCTGAGGATTGAACCCAGGGCCTTGTGCTTGCTAGGCAAGTGCTCTCCCACTGAGCTAAATCCCCAACCCCAATTTGTTCTCAATTACATGTACAGTTATATAGTTGTGTGTTGGGGATAATATGTGAGCAAGGGTGTGCACACAGGCCAGAGAAGGATGTCAAGTGTCTCTCTACTGTATTCTCTTGAGACAGGGTCTCTCCCTGAAACTGGAAGTTGTTATAGAATATTGTTTTAAGGTGTGTTACGTTTGTTAATGTTGCATTTGTTCAACTCTGTGAAGCTGTGTTACTATGCCTGCCTAAAGCACCTGATGGATGGGTTGGGGATTTAGCTCAGCGGTAGAGTGCCTGCCTAGCAAGCGCAAGGCCCTGGGTTCAATCCTCAGCTCAAAAAACAAACAAATAAACAAACAAACAAAAACCACCTGAATGGTCTACTAAAGAACTTAACAGCCAACAGCAAGGCAGGAGAAAGGATAGGCAGGGCTGGCAGGCAGAGAGGATAAATAGATGGAGAAATCTAGGAGGAGAGAAATCAAAGAAGTAACCAGAGAAGGAGGAGGACATCGGGACCAGCCACCCAGCTACACAGCAAGCCACAGAGTAAGAATAATACTTACAGAAGTAAGAGAACAGGAAAAGCTCAGAGGCCAAGGCAGACAGGACAATTTAAAGTTAAGGAAACCTGGCAAAAAAAACAAGCCAAGCTAAGGCCCAGCATTCATAATTAAGAATAAGCCTCTGTGAGTGAATTATTTGGGAGCTGAGTGGCAGGCCCCCAAAAGAGTGAAAAACCAACAACAACAGAAGTAGGCTGGTGGCAAGCAAGCCCTAGGGACCCTCCTGCCTCTGTCTCCCACTGCACTGGAATGACAAGCATCTGGCTTTTTATGTGAATGCTGGGGGTTTTGAATTTAGATTCTCATGTGTGCATAGCAAACACTCTTACCCACTGAGTCATCTCCCAGCTCCAATTACATACTTTTTAAAAAGTAGATGAAAGTTACATTAAATGTTGAAACATAGTCAAGGATTACTTATTGTAACCTTTTCCTAATTTATTTCCAGATTTCTTACAATTACAAGAACTAAAACTCAAAGACTACCACATTTTTTATCTTGCTAGTAATGATGTCTAAAATAATCAGAAATTATCATAATCATAATTTCACATTCATTAATAGACCTGGCTAACAGACAGTTGAAGAACTCATAAGGGTAATATGGTCATGTAAGTCATACACATAGACCATAGCCAGCATGTGAATTATGCATTTTTCCTTTATCACAATTATGTCAGTAACATAGTAACCCCTACTAGAACTTTTGTAAGGGAGGCCTTGGTCACTGGGAGTGGAAGTAGAAATAAGTTCATGCAAAATAAAAAAAAAAAAACAAAAAAAAAAAAACAGAATTTCACTAGAAAAACAGATCAAGGTCAGTAGGCCTCCAGAACCTTCAGCCTATAGCGTATTTTACAAACAAGACCCAACATTTGCCAAATAAACAGCCACCTCTGAAAGTCTGGTTATCCATTAAAAAAAAACAACAACAACAACACCGTGAGTGGCTATGTATAATCCAGAGGGTTATCATTTCACTTAACCAAGAAGTACCACTGTGATATGTAGCAGAATTGTTAGAAGGTCTTACTAATAAAATCAAACCCACAGCCAGGTATTGGGTTAAAGCTGGAAGATCAGAGAAGCACAACAAACCACAGCTTCCTCACCTCGCCAATTCCTCAGCTGATCCTGTTTCCTCAGACTGGAAGCCTCTGAGTCCTCATCCAAATAGATCTCAGCTAAACTGCTGCTCAAAAGCCTAAAAGCTTAACCAGCTCTACTTTCTGGTCCTCATGCCTTATATACCTTTCTGCTTTCTGCCATCACTTCCTGGGATTAAAGGCGTGAGTCACCATGCCTGGCTGTTTCCAGTGTGGCTTTAAACTCACAGAGATGTGGATGATCTCTGTCTCCCAAGTGATAGGATTAAAGGAATGTGTGCCACCATTTTCTGGCCTCTGTATCTAGTGGCTGTTCTGTTCTCTGACCCCAGATAAGTTTATTAGGGTCACACAATATTTGGGGGAACACAATATCACCACAGTGATATTCTAAATACAACTAAAAGTTACTAGCACCAAGAGACTTCAGCTTCTGCTAATGCTGCAGCATAAAGGCTAGTGGAGATTTTCCACAAAAAGCCAGATAATATTGTTTGCTTTGTAGGCCATATGGTCTCTGATATAACTACTCAGTTTTTTTAACCACAGAAACACGCTGTTGGGAAAAGGAAGAGCATGATTAGCAAGGGTGGGGATGGGACAAGGGAGGTAAGGGATGTGTGAGGATATGATCAAAATACAATGTGTACCTGAATGAAAATGTTGTAAGAAAATGCATTATGTATAAGTAATATATGCTAATAACATTTTTAAACCCTCAAAATATCTTTATACATGTATGCAACAATTATTACATATAAGGTTGTTTATATAACACAAAAAATCAAGCAAACAAACAAAAAAATCCCATGACTTATTCAAATAAACTACTTTATTTGAGATATTACTTATGCTAAAAAAATAAATAAGATGGACATTGCTGTATACTTATCATGCTGTATCTGCAGGAACAGGAGAGAGGCATCATGAATTTTATATGTGCACACACTTACTTCTGAGCACATTGCAGCCTCGTAGGCTTCCTAATTTACTAAAAACATTTTACTTCAATCTGTGTACCATAGCATTCACTTTCAAATCATGAATGCAAATAGGAACTTTTTCTTCAGTGCCAAGCTCTGTAGTTGAATCATATAATACCGTTCCCAACAAGGTCACCTAGTTCTTTCTTTCTTTTTTTTTTTTTTAAGTAACAGGGAAGTCCCAATAACTTTCATTCCACAGATGGAAAGAAAGCTGAGTGACAGCTAGAATTAATGGATTTCTATTTGCAGCACATGATGACACTTAGAAAATATTAATTTAACAAAGCCATTGGCAAAATTCTTCTGCTAGTGGAGCCAATAATATAGAAGCTGCTGATTGACTTTTCTATGGGTACCATAAAAAAAAGTTGCAATTGAAAAAGACCAAGATCAGTTCAGATGACTCATTTGATCTGGGAAAATTCTTCCTCCTTAGAGCAATAACAACATCACAGCTACACATACCTCCCAAAGCCACCAACTAGCAGGTCTCTGATTGTCTCTTGGTGGGTGAGACCTTCCGGTTTTCTAGTGGTCAGTGGTACCACTATGGCTCCTTGTGGCATTCACCACCCAGACAATATTAAGTTTCTGAAGAAAAGTTTAGTCTGTAGTTTTTTGTTACACCTATATTCCCATTCCCTGGAGCTCCTTGATGACTCAAGAGTTTGCTGCACAATTGCTCATGGCATTATCAGAGTACCACATGTAGATCTGTAGCATAAAAGGGACAACAAACAAACTCTCTGTCCAAGACCATCCAGAACCTCACCAAATGCACTTCCTGTCTTTCCAGCACCAGTTTCATGAACACCTGCTTCATAATTTCCTGCTGACTGACAGACTAGTCACTCAATGGTGTCCCAGATGAATTGCTGGTCACTGCCTGGCTTACTAGTGATGAAGTCAAAGGTGCAACAGTCCCAGATTCTTCTCCCACCAGCACCCAAAATAGCAAGCAAAACTGCTCCTTTGCTGTCACAAATAAGCAAGGACACTGCACTTTTAACAGGGAATTTGGCATGCTTCTCTCAAAGGGGAAACATAAGATATATAGTTAAGCTATTTGCATATTTCATATACCATTGGACAAGACCACAGAACTATCTGGAAACACAAAATAGAGGCTAAAATCTGAAAGCTAAAATGATAAAGAGAGATGTATGGTAAATACTAAATTTGATAGAATGCTGAGAGGTTAGGTCTGAAACAGGCCCATTTTGGAGGAAATGAGCACACATTCTCCCAAACTTAATAAGACTGCAAAGTCCCTATGCAGATCAAGAGCTGTGCAAGAACCATTCTACTTTGCACACGGTTCCTCTTCCTGCCTCGGTTTTACAATTGCAAAGTCAAAACCCTTTCTATTCTTCCTTCTTAGGTAGGTGACCACACAACCTAGTTCTCTCTGCACTGGCCAGTTTTGTGTGTCAACTTGACACAGGCTAGAGTCATCAGAGAGGAAGAAGCCTCAGTTGAGGAAATGCCTCCATGAGATCCAGCCATGAGGCATTTTCTCCATTAGTGATCCAATAGGGTTGGGCCCATCCCATGGTGGGTGGTGCATCCCTGGGCTGATGGTCCTGGGTTCTATAAGAAAGTAATCTAAGCAAACCAGGGGAAGCAAGCCAGTAAGCAGCACCCCCTCCATGGCCTCTGTATCAGTTCCTGCCTCCAGGTTCCTGCCCTGTTTGAGTTCCTGTCCTGACTTCCTTCAATGATGAACAGTGATGTAGAAGTATAAGCCAAATAAACCCTTTGCTCCCCAGCTTGCTTTTTGGTCATGGGGTTTCATCACAGCAACAGAAACCCTAAGACACTCTCCAAGCTGACTTGGCTGGGTGGAGCCCTTTAGAAAGCTTTCGTGAGGGCTGGAGAGATGGCTCAGCTGTTAAGAGCTCATACAGCTCTTGCAGAGGACTGGGATTCTGTTCCCAGCATCCTTGTCAGTCTACTCACAACCACCTACAACTTCAATTCCAGGAGATCCAATGCCCTCTTCTGGCTTCCTCAGGTACCATATGAATGGACACAAACATACCTCTACATACAGAATTGTAAATAAATGAATCTGAAAAGATTTTAAAGGTTTTCAACAAGGCCAAGTGGCAAGCCCCTTGAGTTCTTGGTCTTTGGTTCCTGTCTCAGAGTTTCTGTTGCTGTGAAGAGAGATACCATGACCTCAGCAACTCTTATAAAGGAAAAACATTTAATTGGGGTGGCTTACATTTTCAGAGGTTTAGTCCATTATCATTATGATGTGACACGGTGATGTGCAGGCAGACATGGTACTGAAACAGGAGCTGAGAGTCCTTATGTCCTGACTCATAGGCAACAGGAAGTAGTCTGAACCACTGGGCGTGGTTTGAGCATATATGAGACCTCAATGCCCGCCTCCACAGTGACACACTTCCTCCAACAAGGCCAGACCTACTCCAACAAAACCACACCTCCTAATAATGCCACTCCCTTTGGGGGCCATTGTCTTTCAAGCCACCACAGCTCCCCAACCCCCTTTCTCCTTACAGCTAATGACATCTGGAGGTATGGCCAACCATGAAGAATGAGGGAGTGTGGCTGCAAAGACACCTGAGTCCTCAATGGCACCATTGACATGCCTCCTCAGCCTGCTTCTCTTTGGACCATTGACAGTATACAAACCACAAAGAAACCAGCCCTTTTACATTCAGAAGGGCACAGCAGAGCCTGTTTCTGCCTGCTGTGAAGCAGCTTTGCTGACTGAAATGTGCCCCCAATCATTTTCAGCCAACATTTCCCTCCACTATGCTGCCAAACCTCTCCCATTCCAGACACGAAACTAACTATTCCTCAGTCAGAGCCAAGATGACTTTGTCAGAGCGAAATGGGTCATTTGAATGAAATATTTAGAAATGCACACCAACAAGTGTTCTCAATACACTCTCTCTCTTTTTGGTATTGACTCTTTTCTCCAGGCTGCCTGCTGTCCCAATCCATGTAGGTCAGCATCACCTTATTGAAAAGTACTTGGGAATACCGAAATCTGCTTTTCCTGAGGACATTTACCAGTGCTTGATAGGAAGCAGCCTGCACCTGCCTTTGCTTTCCTGGGATCAGAAGCTGTCTGAAATGCCTTCTGGAAGCTTCCTGTTTTCAGTGTTCTTCAAGGCTCCAAAACCCTTCTCTTGTTCCAAGTTGAAAAGTATTATTTCATTCTTCTCTTCATGGTTTTACATAAGTTGAGTCTCACATCCTCTGTTAAAACTTCTTAAAGTTTGAAAGAAAGAAAGGAAGGAAGGAAGGAAGGAAGGAAGGAAGGAAGGAAGGAAGGAAGGAAGGAAGAACGGAAGGAAGGAAGGAAGGAAGGAAGGAAGGAAGGAAGGAAGGAAAGAAAGAAAGAAAGAAAGAAAGAAAGAAAGAAAGAAAGAAAGAAAGAAAGAAAGCATTTCAATCTCCCCAAAAGAACTTTTTGCTTGCCTTAAAGTAGAGGTGCTTTTAAGTGAGATGAGCATAGGTCACTCTGAATTGCACATGGCCTGTGTTACGTTGTTCCCCAAGATGAACTTTTGTGAAGCATCTTGTGGACTATGTATTTGTGACCAAAATAAAGATGGTATGAAGCATTTTATGCAAGAACAATTTGCATTCCACTTTCCATGCTTAGGCAAATGTTATGAACACAGCTGAGCTTGGGCACTAAAGAGAGAAGTACCATCAGGCCTGAGAACCGGAGTATACCAGGTTTGTAACTTCTAAGCCATTTAGTTGGCCTGGACTGACCTGTTGCAATCCCCTTGATAATTTCTTGACTGACATTGGTCTTTCTTCCCCAACTAGACTGGGTTTCTCGGGGGCAGGAAGTGTGCCCTTTATCCATCATTTTGTCTCTTTAATGCATGGTAAGCTCCTGGGCACAGAGTTGGAACAGAATTGAATCTGAATGATTGACTGACACCTCACAACTTGATAGCTATTTTTGGAGAATAAGCCCTTCCAGTAATACGAAGGAGAGAAGGAGAGCGTGTCCTTGATTTCCGGTATTTGTAGGTACACATTTAATAAGACAACCTCTCAAGGGCATTTCTCTCCACTTGGAAAATCACTTGGAAAATATTTGGCACCTGTTTGGGGAATCCAAATTTGACTTGAAGGGAAAATGCTAATAAGTTCTCTCAGATTCTCTTTGTGGTTTTTCCTGGGCCTATTATGCTTGCCATTAAAAACAAAACTACCTCACATTTTTGCAATTGGCACCTGTGCATAGAATCAGCCCACGCCTCACCTTGACTCCACAGCCTCACTGTTAATCCCCACCACCCCTCACCTTGACTCACAGCCTCACTGTTAACCCACCACCACCCCTCACCTTGACCCACAGCCTCGATGTTAGCCCCCACCACCCCTCACCTTGACCCACAGCCTCACTGTTAACCCCTCCACCCCTCACCTTGACCCCACAGCTTCACTGTTAACCCCCACCACCCCTCACCTTGACCCCACAGCCTCACTGTTAACCCCACCACCCCTCACCTTGACCCCACAGCCTCACTGTTAACCTCCACCACCCCTCACCTTGACCCACAGCCTCGATGTTAGCCCCCACCACCCCTCACCTTGACCCACAGCCTCGATGTTAGCCCCCACCACCCTTCACCTTGACCCCACAGCCTCACTGTTAACCCCCACCACCCCTCACCTTGACCCCACAGCCTCACTGTTAACCCCCACCACCCCTCACCTTGACCCCACAGCCTCGATGTTAGCCCCCACCACCCCTCACCTTGACTCACAGCCTCGATGTTAGCCCCCACCACCCTTCACCTTGACCCCACAGCTTCACTGTTAACCCCCACCACCCCTCACCTTGACCCCACAGCCTCACTGTTAACCCCCACCACCCCTCACCTTGACCCCACAGCCTCACTGTTAACCCCCACCACCCCTCACCTTGACCCCACAGCCTCACTGTTAACCCCCACCACCCCTCACCTTGACCCCACAGCCTCACTGTTAACCCCCACCACCCCTCACCTTGACCCCACACCCTCACTGTTAACCCCCACCACCCCTCACCTTGACCCCACAGCCTCACTGTTAACCCCCACCACCCTTCACCTTGACCCCACAGCCTCACTGTTAACCCCCACCACCCCTCACCTTGACTCACAGCCTCGCTGTTAACCCCCACGTTTGATCTGCTACTATAACTATTTGTTTGCGCCAAATGCCAAGGTCTACAGTCCTGGACAATTCAGGTTTCCTGGACTCTGCCTCATTTTGCTTTTTATTCAGTTTGAACACGTCTCCCACATACTTCATCATCTGTCATTTTCCCAAATGGGATATGAGTTCATCTGCTCTTCAACCTCCTTGGTGTTTCAGCTTCTTAGGGCTTTTCTATGTAAAATGTTGAGGGACACTTCAAACAACTTGGAAAAAGAAAACACTGTGTCTTACAGGGCAAATGTGCCTGAGAGCACTAGCTCCTCCCATGCTCTCATGGAATCCGCATGGCAACCCACATTGCTACCCGCTTTTAGGAGGAGGGCAACATGCTGAATGGTAGCTGTGACTGGAGCTTTATACATAAAAGATGCTCAAATGGCTTGATTTGCCTGGGATGAACTTGTCTCAGTCAATCTTCTATTGCTGGGAAGAGACACCTTGACTAAAGCATCTCTTATAAAGGAAAACTTTAGTTTTGGTTTAGTTTTGGGGTTTTGGTTAGGTTTTTTTGTTTTGTTTTGTTTTTTGGTTTGGGGGGTTTTCTTTGTTTTTGTTTGTTTGTTTTTGGGAGGTGTTTTTTGAGACAGGTGTCTCTGAGTAGCCCTGGCTGTCCTGGAACTCATTCTGTAGACCAGGCTGGCCTTGAACTCACAGAGATCTGCCTGTCTCTGCCTCCTGAGTACTGGGATTAAAGGCATGTGCCGCCACCACCAGAGGCTGGCATACAGGTTCAGAGGTTTAGTCCATTATTGTCCTGGCAGGAAACATGGTGGCATGCAGGCAGACAGGGAACTGGAGAAAGAGCAAAGAGTTCCAGACCTGGATCAAGAGACAGCAGGAGGAGAGAGAGACACTGGGCCCGAGCTGAGCATCTGAAACCTCAAAGCCCACCTACAGGGGCACACTTCCTCCAGCAAGGCCACACCTCCCAATAGTGCCACCCTCTGTGAACCTATGGGGGCCATTTTCATTCATACCACCACACAGAGTCCTGAGAGGCTGAATTCCTACTACAAAAACTAGAGCAGTTACAAAAAAAAATGGTAAATAAATTATTCTATACACCTATGCTGTGGTAACTGGGTCTTGATCAAATCTCAGGATGCCTCCACTTCTGTGTGCCTCTGCCAACTGCAAGGTTTTCCCAGCACCCTTGGACCCAAAAGGGGATGTAGACATTCCTAGATACTGATAAACACCTTTAAGTTGTTGCCTAAAACACTAAAGGAAACTAACTCTCACTCTGAGCCCCCCAAAAATATTATTAAGATTTGTTTTATTTTACTTATATGCATGTGTATATAACCAACTAAAAGGCAGTTACTAGGCCCCAAAATCCAGTCTTCTGCAAAAGCAGCAAGCTCTCTTAACTGCTAAAGCATTTCTTCAGCCTGTGCACCAGAACCTTTATACTCCATATCCTGAACCCCTTGCAGGAGACAGATCTGGGTGGAAGCCTTTTTTTTTTTTTCACTTCCTGTCACAGGCCTGCTGCAGCACTCTCCAAGCTCCCCTAATCAGTGCAGCAGACTGATCACCCTAGAATTTACTGCCTCTTTTAAATCCCAACTTGCCTCATTTCAGGGCAGATCAGAGACACTCCATCATGGGAAGTCCCCTGCTGCCCATCTGTAGGTGACTCCAAGCTCACTAAGATGAAGCATAGTTCCTGATGGTGGACCCCTAGTCTACTCCTCACAGCAAAGGTGGGAGAGGGTAGCTTGGTGTTCCCATCACCAGGAACTTTCCTACCTCCATGCTCCAACTTGACCAAGCACCCCCACCCCAGGCCTCGCTTGGATCAGAGCGAGCTGGGGAGGGAGTCTAGGTGGAGTAGGAAGCGGTCATCCTAACATCTAGGCCTGATCTTGACTCAGTTGTCTCTGCAGATTTCCCTTGTCATGATTTTGACTACCCTTGCTCATAGTATCCCTCTTCACTCTCTTCAACTGAACTCCCAGAGCTCAGCATGGTACTTGGCTGTGGATCTCTACATCTGCTTCCATCAGTTACTGGATGAAGGAAGGCTCTATGATGACAGTTAAGGTATTCACCAATCTGATTACAGGGGAAGGCCTGTTCAGCACCCTCCCCACTGTTGCTAGGAGTCTTAGCTGGGATCATCCTTGTGGATTCTTGGAAATTTCCCTAGCACCAGGTTTCACCCTAACCCCAAAATGGCTCCCTCTATCAATATATCTCTTTCATTGCTCTTCCACTCCATCCCTCCTCCCCCAGCTCGACCATCCTGTTCCCTCATGTTCTCATCCCCATCCCCTCCCCTTTACCTCCCTCCCCCTCTACCCCCAGTTTACCCAGAAGATCTCATATATTTCCCCTTCCTAGGGAAATCCATGCATCCCTTTTAGGGTTCTCCTTGTTTCCTAGCTTGTCTGGAGCTGTGGGTTGTAGTCTAGTTATCCTTTCTTTATATCTAGTATCCACTTATGAGTGAGTACATAACATGTTTGTCTTTCTGAGTCTGGGTTACCTCACTTAGGATGATTTTTTTTCTAGTTCCATCCATTTGCCTGCAAATTTCATGATGTCATTTTTTTTTTTACAGCTGAGTAATACTCCACTGTGTATATGTACCACATTTTCTTTATCCATTCTTCAGTTGAGGAGCATCTAGGTTGTTTCCAGGTTCTGGCTATTACGAATAATGCTGCTATGAACATGGTTGAGCAAGTGGTCTTGTGGTATTATGATTGAGCTTCCTTTTGGTATATTCCCAAGAGTGGTACCATTAGGCCTTAAGGTAGGTTGATTCCCAGTTTTCTGAGATTTGCCATACTGATTTCCAAAGTGGCTGTACAAGTTTGCACTCCCACCAGCAGTGGAGGAGTGTTCCCCTTACTCCACCTCCTCTCCAACATAAGCTGTCATCAGTATTTTTTTATCTTAACCATTCTGACAAGTATAAGATGCTATCTTAGAGTCGTTTTGATTTGCATTTTCCTGATGACTAAGGATGTTAAGCAATTCCATTTGAGATTCTTCTGTTGAGAATCTCTCTTTAGCTCTAAAGCCCATTTTTAAATTGGATTGTTTGGTGTTTTGTTGTTTAGTTTCTTGAGTTCTTTATATATTTTAGAGATCATCCCTCTGTCAGATGTGGAGTTAGTGAAGATCTTTTCCCATTCTGTAGGCTGTCTTTTTGTCTTATTTACCATGTCCTTTGCTTTACAGAAGCTTCTCACTTTTAGGAGGTCCCATTTAGTAATTGTTGCTCTCAGTGACTGTGCTACTGGTGTTATATTTAGGAAGTAATCTTCTGTGCCAATGCATTCCAGACTACTTCCTACTTTCTCTTCAGGTTCAGTATAACTGGATTGATGTTGAGGTCTTTGATCCACTTGGACTTGAGTTTTGTACATGGCAATAGATATGAATCTATTTGCAATCTTCTACTATGTTGACATCCAGTTATGCCAGCACCATTTGTTGAAGATGCTTTCTTTTTCCATTGTACAGTTTGGGCTTCTTTGTCAAAAATCAGGTGTTCATAAGTGAGTAGATTAATGTCAGGGTCTCCAATTCAATTCCATTGGTCCACATGTCTGCTTTTATGCCAATACCAAGCTGCTTTTATTACTATAGATCTACAGTAGAGTTTGAAGTCAGGGATGGTGATGCCTCCAGAAGTTCCTTTATTGTACAGGATTGTTTTAGCTACCCTGGGATTTTTTTTTCCATATGAAGTTGAGTATTGTTCTTTTGAGGTCTGTGAAGAATTGTGTTGGGGTTTTGAGGGGGATTACATTGAATCTGTAGATTGCTTTTGGTAGGATTGCCATTTTTATTATGTTGATTCTACCTATCGAGGAGCATGGGAGAGCTTTCCATTTTCTACTACCTTCTTCAGTTTCTTCTTTTTTAAGATTTATTTATTTATTATATATACAGAAAAGAGTGCCAGATCTCATTACAGATGGTTGTGAGCCACCATGTGGTAGCTGGGAATTGAACTCAGGACCTCTGGAAGAGCAGTCGGTGCTTTTAACCTCTGAGCCATCTCTCCAGCTTCTTCAGTTTCTTTCTTCAAAGAATTAAAGTTCTTGTCATACAGGTCTTTCACTTGTTTGGTTAGAGTTGCCCCAAGATATTTTATGTTATTTGTGGCTATTGTAAAGAGTGATATTTCTCTGATTTCTTTCAGCTCATTTATCATTTGTGTGTACAAGGGCTACTGATTTTTTTTAATTAATCTTTTATCCTGCCACATTACTGAAGGTGTTTATCAGCTGTAGGAGTTCCCTGGTAGAATCTTTGCATACTCTCATATGTAGTTGGAGAGCTTCTCTCCAGGTTCCACCAAGCCCCCGCAGTCCCACAACCCACGTATAAAATAATCATACAGACACTTATATTATTTAAACTGCTTGGCCATTAGCTCAGGCCTACCATTGCTAGCTCTTACTTTTATATTTAGCCCATTTCTGTTAGTCTATACTTTGCCACGTGGCTTGTGGCTTACCGTTGTCTTTACATGTTGCTTCTCCTGGCAGCGGCTGGCAGTCTCTCCTCCCAGCCTTCCTGTTCCCTGCCTTCTCCTCTTCCTTGTCCCACCTACCCTATCCTTCCTGCCTGGCTACTGGCCAATCAGCACTTTATTTAAACAGAGTGATATCCACAGCACTCATATCACCTGCAAATAGGAAAAGTTTGACTTCTTCCTTTCTAATTTGTATCCCCTTGATCTTCTTTTGTTGTTCTGTTGCTCTAGCTAGAACTTCAAGTACTACATTGAATAGACACACAGAGAGTGGACAACCTTGTCTTGTTCCTGATTTTAGTGGAATCGTATTGAGTTTCTTGCCATTTAATTTGATGTTGGCTGTTGGCTTGCTGAAAATTGCCTTTATTATGTTTAAGTATGTTTCTTGTATCCCTGATCTCTCCAAGACTTTTATCAGAGGCTTTTTCAACATCTAATGAGATGATCATATTTTTTTCCTTTTAGTTTGTTTATATGGTGGGTTACATTGATAGATTTTCTTATATTGAACCATCACTGCATTTCTGGGATGAAGCCTACTTAATCATGGTGGATGATTTGTGTGTGTGTGTGTTCTTGGATTCAGTTTACCCATATTTTATTGAGTATTTTTGTATCAATGTCCATGTGGGAGATTGGTCTGTAATTCTCTATCTTTTTTGCATTTTTGTGTGGTTGGGTATCAGGGTAACTATAGCCTCATAAAAAGAATTTGGCAATGTTCCTACTGTTTATATTGTGTGGAATAATTCGAGAAGAATTGGCTATTACTAATACTTCTCTAAAATTCTGGTGGATTCTGCGCTGAAACCATCTTGCCCTGTGCTATTTTTGTTTGGGAGACTTTTAATGACTACTTCTATTTCCTTCGGGGCTATAGGTCTATTTAAATTGTTAATTCCTGTTATTTTTTTTGGTAGTAGTGTGTGTGTGTGTGTGTGTTTCCGTTCTTTGGGATTTGCTGCTGTGTGATTATATACTTCCTATGTTTTAGTGCGTGTATCTAACTTCTTTGGGTTGGAGTTTTCCTTCTAGTGCTTTCTATAGGGCTGGTTTTGTGGATAGATATTGTTTAAATCTGTTTTTGTCATTGAATATGTTGATTTCTCTGTCTATGGTGAATGAAAGTTTGGCTGGGTATAATAGTCTACATTGACATCAGTGGTCTCTTAGTGTCTGCATAATGTCTGTTCAGGACCTTCTGGCTTTCTGAGTCTCCATTGAGAAGTCAGATGTTATTCTGATGGGTCTGCCTTTATATGTTACTTGGCCTTTTTCCTTTGCAGCTGCTAATACTCTTTCTTTATTCTATATGTGGCAAGGGGACTTTTTTAGGGGATCCGGTCTATTTGATGTTCTGTAAGCTTCTTGTATCTTCATAGGAATTTCCTTCTTTAAATTCGGAAAGTTTTCTTCTATGATTTTGTTGAATATATTTTCTGTGCCTTTGAGCTGGTTTCTTCTTCTGCTATCCCTATTATTCTTAGGTTTGGTCTTTTCATGGTGTTCCAGATTTCCTGGATGTTTTGTGTTATGACTTTGTTGGCTTTAATGTTTTCTTTGACCAATGAATCTGTTTCCCCTATTGTGTCTTCAACACCAGAGATTCTCTATTCTATCTCTTGCATTCTGTTGGTTATGCTTGCTGTAGTTCCTTTACCCAGATTTTCCATTTCCAGAATTCCCTTGGTTTGTGTTTTCTGTATTTTTTCTATTTTAATTTTCAAGTCTTGAATTGTTTCCTTCACCTGTCTGATTGCTTTTTCTGGGTTTTCATGGCTTTCTTTAAAGGATTTATTGATTTCTTCCAAATATTTCTTTGTCTTTTCCTTGATTTCTTTAAGGGAATTTCTCATTTCCTCTTTAAAGGCCTCTATCATCTTCATAAAGTAATTTTTAAGGTTGTTTTCTTCTACTTCTTCTATGTTGAGATGTTCAGGTCTTGCTGTTGTAGAGCCAATAGGTTCTGGTGGTGCCATATTGCTCTGTATGTTGTGGAATGTATTCTTACACTGCTGACTACCCATCTCTTCCTCCAATCAGTGCAGGCGGTGTCAGTGCCTCCAGGGGGGCAGAGTAGCATTTGTAGATTACAGGGTCTGATGGGTCATGGTGGTGGAGCTTGAATGATCTGCCGGCAGGAGCCTTGCCTTAGACCTGCTAGTGGTGCTGTGATGGGGATGGGGGCACTGAGTCTTACATCTTAAAGAGTTGGAAGAGCTACAGGAAGCTCTCCATTGGAGAGCTGAGCTGACGTTGTGAACAATGGGGAATCTCTCACAGACTGTGCAGTAAGGAGAAATCAAATAGCCTAGGGCTGCAGTAGTGTTGTGTTAACTATGCCACTGGGAAGGAGATAGGTGCAGCCATGAATTCCGTGTCACTCAGGATAGATGGAAGGGTTGTACGGATAAAGAAGGCTGTGTCCAGAGAAGATTCTCCAACCAGGCATAGCCTCAGCTGTGTGTGTGTGTGTGTGTGTGTGTGTGTGTGTGTGTGTGTGTGTTAAAACTTCTCAAGGGTAAGAAAGTGACATCACCCTGTTGTCCTTTGGGGTGATATATCACTTTGAATACACACACACACACACACACACACACACACATACACACACACATACACACGCACACATACACACATCCTTGATTGGTGGCATTAAAGAGCATCATTTACTTATGAGTTAGTCCTGAAATATTGGTGTCAATTTCAATATATTGCTTATCCAATTTCAAATAATTTATGGAAAAATCTTTCAAGTCTGGAAATGTTGTGGCCTGAATATTCTAACATTTACTTTTTTAAAATTTATCTTGATCACAGTACATAGTAATTATTTTTCTCATACTACATTAAAAGTGGTAGTTTAAAATGTTGGACAGGAAGATGATATTTAATGAAGGGCATCTTTCCCCACACTGACATGGATGTTAAAATTTTTCTTTCTTTCTTTCTTTTTCAGATTCTAATATGATCTAATTACTCTAATTTAAAATCCTGGATGTGCATGTTTTATTCATGACTTCCTGCATGATTGGGAAAGTTTGTGCAGCTCTTCTGAAGCCCTAACTTTGGAAATAAAACAAATAATGAAGCTATCACATTTTCCAAATGCTCAGATAGACGAGACTTTTGAAAGATGGGATAATTGTGAATCAAGGCCTAATCAGCTGCTATAAAATGAGTTTTTAATTGTAACAGTTCCCCTGATATGCTGGAGTCCATCAAGGTTAAGAGTGACCTCACAGAAGCTCCATCTCAAAGATTAGAGATGTTTTTCTTTGGGATGATGTATCACATTTAGTATTCAGACTCTAAGTTGTTCTGCCTAGGAAAATACTCCTCAGAAACGTTTTACACCCACCCTGCATCCCATTTAAGAAATACAAAGTGCCACTTGTTTTCCTGACACCACAATGTATTGTTGATGCAATGGAATGCTGACCTCTAAATCAAAATATTCGACTGGCATGTCCAGTGGAAAAAACCCACACTATCTAAAGTTGTTTACAAATGTTCAAAGGGGTTGGTGCTCAAAGCATTGATCATTAGATTGCAGAATTCTGGACTAAAACAAGCAGTTTTGTTTCAAGTGGCTGAAGATAATAGAGATTTTCTAAGCTGGGGAAGAGCTTGCATGGGGCCCTGTGAGATGTCAGTATGTGATTCCGATTGAGGTCAAGTTCAAACAGATTTCCTTTTAGTGAGAATGAAGGAGACATGGTATAGACTGCTGCCCAAAGCTCCTGCCTCAAATGTAGACTCGCATGTGCATAGTCTAATTTCTGATAGCTAAATAAGACTAGAAGAACTGTTCCACTACAGTGCCAAAACAAGATAAGAACACTTTTTATTGCAACTCTATTGCCTCCATCTTTCCTTTGCATAAAAGAAACCAAACAAAATCTGTGTTCTGCTTAGAAATGAGCATTCGCACTATGGCCTCGGCAGAAGTTCTCTCTAAAATGACTTGAAGCCAATTCTAACGAGATTTTTAAACACAAACAGGGCTAAAGAGATGGTCCAGTGGGGATTTATTTGCTGCACAAGTGTGAAGACCTCAGTTTGAATCCCCAAAATCCACATAAGACTGGATCTGCTAGTGTGCTTCTGTAATCCAAGAGCTCCTATTACAAGATGGCAACAGAGACTGGAGACTCCAGGGATGCCCATAGGTGAGCTAGCCTGGCATACTGAAAAGTTAAGAAGAGACTCTGCTCCAAATAACTTAGATGCTGAGGACTAATACTCTGTGTTGACCTCTTACCAACACCACAGATGTCATGATATGTATGTGTACTGGAACACACACACACACACACACACACACACACACACACACACACGCACACACACACACCCTGCACACCCTCCATACACACCAAGAGAAAATTTTTTGAAACTTTCTGGTTCCTTAAAATACATGTGAGTATGTGCATTTTATACGCAATCAAACACAGAAGTAGGCACAGCCGTGTAGAACATGGTTCTGTTTCCGTGTCAGGTTTTCCTCCGTGGGACCCTAAATCGGGGTCACCTGTAGGACAGTTGTCATTAAAAGGCTGCCCCAGACTGGATTGCATGCGGTCTGATTGCATTCAGTAGCTTGGCATGTGTGTGCCGGTCTGTGTCACTTCATGAGCCTGCCTACAGCTTATCTTTTCTGCTCACATCAGAGTGGGCTTGACTTCCAGTGGAGAAGTGTGGGATTGTGCCTCCCTCCAGCCCCTCTGTCACGAGCTTAGAGTCAGCTCATAGAAAGATCACCCAAGCCTTACAGGGCATTTCCAAGGCAGAGCCAGCCCTTGGTGATTTAGCCCTTGAAAACTGCTATCTATGAGACTGACATCTCTTCGACAGGAGATAAATGACAGGAGAGCCAGTAGACTTTCTGGATATAAAAATAATAATGGCTGGCAATTATCGAACAATTGTGAATGGCCGGAGCCAAAGCTAAATGCTGCCTGAGCGTGTTTTAACCCAGCCTGTAACCATAGACAGCTAGAATAGCACACTGCCATTATTAACCCCACATTTGCAAATGTGGGAATCACAGCTCACTGTGGTTGTTTAACATAAGCTTCATTGATTGAGTGAAGACTTAAACTCTAAGGAATGGGACGATGGCTCTGGATATGGATGCCTGTGGCACAAACATGAGACACTGAGTTCAGATCTCTAGCACCCACATAGGAAGCCATGTGTAACTCCAATTCTGAGGGGTATGACTCCCTCTCCTGGCCTACAAGGGTCCAGGTATGCACGTGGTGCACATACATACATGCAGGCAAAACACCCATATCCATAAAGTAAAAACTAAAATTAAAACCAGAAAATACCATAAGTCCTTCCCTGGTACACACACACACACACACACACACACACACACACACACCCATACACTCATGCACACACATATACATGCACACACACACATACACACATGTATACACCACCACTGTCCTGGTTTCATTTCCATTCCTGTGGTAAAACACCCAGCCAAAAACCAACTTCAGGGAGAAAAGGCTTATTCAGCTTACAGTTCCAAGTTCCAGTCCATCATTGCAGAGAAGCTAAGGCAGGAATTCAAGGCCACTGGTCACATCACATCTAAGAGCAGAGAGAAGAAAGGCATGTATGAAGAACGCTTCATTAGCTTTTCACTTGTGTGTAGTTCAGGGACCAGTCCTTACAACAGTACCACCCCCAGTGGGCTGGGTCTTGCCACATCAACTAACTAATACCATTCCTCACAGACATGCCCACAGACTAGCCTAGTGTAGACAACCCGACACCCCTCACTGATATTCTTCCCCCCGTGACTCTAAGTTTGGGATGAGGGGCAGGGAGAAAGTTCAACTGTAAAGCCCACCTTCTGAGACACACATTTAAACCATGTGGACCCAGCTAAATCTCAACTAGAACACCCCCCACCCCGGGGTTGACATGCAAATTTCTAAAGCAATACCACCTCACTGGGACAAAAATAAATCAGGGGTGATATCACTGGCTTGTCATGACACCAAGCCCAGGATGGGTCCTGAGTGACCACCTGTGTAGGTCCTTCGTGCCCCTAAAACCATCAAAGCTGGCTGTTTATGTTACAGTTGCTATTTTAATGCAAGACCTTAATTTCTAACCATGAGGGATGAAGATTGACCTAAAACCTGACTGATGCTTTTTGCATGCCATTATTATTTGCCATACACCGAGTTCATGTCATAGTTTCTATGATAGACACTGAAAACACAGGTAGGGATTGATAAGGATATTGTAAAGCCAGTAACAATAATAGAATTAAAGATTGTAGTTAAGCCATATAGAGCACCTATGCAATTTTATAGATGTTGCTAAATGTATACACTGTACACACAGATATACCTATGTATACAACACTGAGCTAATGGTGGGGGATCACAATTACAAATGGACCAACATGCAAACAGAAGGCATCTGCTGCAAAAGGCCTGATTCTGCCCAATCTGTTGCAATGCTCTAAGAAAAACTGTAAGACTCACATTGCCATCAGCTCTAGCTTTCGTCAGCCTGTCAAGGATTCCTTTGCCACAAACACTGAATATAGCAGTAGTTTAAATTGATAAAAATCTGTGCCCTCCTGAAGTACACCCACTAAAAGATGAGAAAAAATTCATATTAAAATGGATACCTGAAGGGCAGTGGTGGCACACGCCTTTAATCCCAGCATTCGGGAGACAGAGCCAAGCGGATCTCTTTGAGTTCAAGGCCAGCTTGGGCTACAGAGTGAGTTCCAGGAAAGGCACAATGTTACACAGAGAAACCTTGTCTCGAAAAACCAAAATAACAATAATAATAATAATAATAATAATAATAATAATAATAATGAAGACCATTTTATATAACTAAAAGATATTTGTATGGCTGAATCAAAAACCTATCAGTCCATATACTCCATAAAATACACAATGGAGACTATTGCCTCTTGACACACTGGCTGAGTCTCATTAATTTAGTCAATAAATATTTACTAAGTACTCCCTATGAGCAAGGACAAGCATAGACACAGGGAAATACCAAATTCAGACAGGCTCCCTATTCTCAAGGCAGTTCCTAGAGGATTACCCATCATTAATATTACTGTATTTGCTCTTAACATTGAGCTCAACTGTTTGCTAATCCATCTACATTTCTGCAAAAAGAAAGAAGGGCCGCTCTCTCATTGGCCGTCAGAGAATCAAACCAGAACTATCTTGAGATTACTCCCACCAGAATAGCTATGGTCAACAAAACAAAAAAGAAAATCCTGTTATTCACAGGATAAGAACTAGAGCTAACGATCACTGTGTTAAGCAAAACAAGCCATACTCAGAAAGACACATCTTTTGTCTTCTCTCCTCAGAGGAATTAAGGAAAAAAGACATGGAGGCCATTAGAAAAGGTGCTATGGGGGTCTAGGAATGGGACAGCAAGAGAGGAGAAGGCTGAGTATGAGGAACGCAGAGGGGTTAACATAAAAGTCCCATGTATACGTGTATGAAGATGACATACTGAATGGAACCTACCATCTTGTATGATATACAGTAAAAAGACACAATAAAATAGAGGTTTCCAGATGATTTCTTTTCATATGCTGTTCACTACATGGTAAGAATTCAAAGAAGTTGTATTATTTCTAAAAAAAATAAATTAAATAAAATAAAATAAAATAAAAATAAATAAAAAAGGGAGGGGCTCAGCAGTTAAGAGTACTACTGGCTGCTCTTCCACAGGACCTAGGTTCCATTCTCAGCACTTACATGGTGCCTCATAACTGCCTATAACTTCAAATCCAGGGGATCCAAAGTCTTCTATCAGACACATATATGTAGTAATATTGTGTCCCCCAATATATTGTGCACTTTAATAAACTTATCTGGGGTCAGGGAACAGAACAGCCACTAGACAGACATAGAGGCCAGGAAATAGTGGCACTCACACCTTTAATCTTAGCATTCTGGAGGCAGAAATCCATCTGGATCTCTGAGTTCAAAGTCACACTGGAAACAGCCAGGCATGGTGACACACACCTTTAGTCCCAGGAAGTGATGGCAGAAAGCAGAAAGGTATGTAAGGCGTGAAAACCAGGAACTAGAGCTGGTTAAGCTTTTAGGCTTTTGAGCAGCAGTTCAGCTGAGATCCATTTGGATGAGGACTCAGAGGCTTCCAGTCTGAGGAAACAGGATCAGCTGAGGAATTGGCAAGGTGAGGAAGCTGTGGCTTGTTCTGATTCTCTGATCTTCCAGCATTCACCCCAATACCTGGCTTCAGGTTTGGTTTTATTTTTTTTAATTTTTTTTTTATTTTATTTTATTTTCAGGTTTGGTTTTATTAATAAGACCTTTTAAGATTAGTGCTACACATACATGGTGCACAGACATACATGGAGGCAGAACACCCATACACTTCAAATAATGAAAGTTTTTAAGTGTTTTTATATTTCAGTCTGAGATCTCTGAAGACCACACTAGTTCTCAACGATGTTTCAGATCTCCCTTTCACTTCCTGTGCATCTCCATTGCACTTCTGACTACAGAGAAGCAACTCACACATTTCCTGTTTCCACTATTTGATCTATCATGGGCTAAGGAAAGAAGACTTACATGGTCACTGTTTGGATCATCTTCAGCACTGATTAAAGAACACGATGTCATCATGTGCAGCAAAAGACAAGAACCTGGTGTGTGCAAGGCCAGCTGGGGTTGGAGGGAGACTTCTTAGCCTGCACTAGGCCTAGTGGGCATGAAGTTCCCCTTTGCCTCTGTGGCCCTCTCCTCCCCTATTTCACTATAATATAGAGCACTCCATTTCCCAGCCTTACACATGCTGTCTTAATCCAGATTCTATTGCTATGACAAATATGACAGGCTAGGTAATGTGTCATGACCATTGCTCACGACTCTGAAAAGTAGGAAGCGCATGAATTGAGGGGCTGTATCTGAGGAAGAAAAAATTATGCAGATAGACTTTCATGAAAAGTTGATATGCAAAATCCCATTCAGTGATACATACGTTGCCTGGTGATGCCTCTCCAGAAAAGGCTGTTGTGACCATTGGGGAAACACCATTGTCAGACAGGCTGACTGCTCCCTCAAGTGGGTAACTAGCAACGGGCCTTAGAAGGTTGTGCCTGGCCTCTGGTCGCTCCCTAGACCACCAGCTTTTGTTAGATGCTTCCGTTGCCATGAATTGAGTGGCTCCACCATCCTTTCAGATGGTTAGACATAGTAAGGAGAAAATAACTCACATGGGGAGAAACAGACCTAAAGGCAAAGCTCCAGAAGGAAACAAAACAAGCCATAGTCTGAAGAAGCTCCAAGTTGAGCACAGTAGAGGACATTTGTTTTTTTTGGGGGGGGGAGGGGAGGTTTCTGAGACAGGGTTTCTCTGTGTTGTTTTAGTGCCTGTCCTGGATCTCGCTCTGTAGACCAGGCTGGCCTCAAACTCACAGAGATCTGCCTGGCTCTGCCTCCCGAGTGCTGGGATTAAAGGCGTGCACCACTGCCGCCGGGCTGAGGACATTTCTCATATGGAGCCATGCTTGCATCAGTCAACACGAAGACAGTAACCATCGTGGTTTGTATGCAGCATGCCATCCTTCACAGGATCATGTGCTTGAACATTGGTCCCCGGCTAGCTCCACTGTTTGTGGTGGCTGTGGAACCTTCGAGAGGTGAAGACTAGCTGGTGACAGTGAGGCACTGAGGGGCAGGTCGTGAGAATTATGCTCCAGCCACATTTCCTGCCCCTCTGCTTCTTGACTGCCCACCTTGAGTAACCAGTTGCCACATTCTCTGGTTCAACTATTCATTACCACACCCTCCTCACCATGATGGACTTCAACATCTGTCCTGTGACTCAGGATAAATCCCTCCTGCCTCAAGTGGCTTCCTGTCAGCTCCCAGTTGTGAAAAAATAAATACAACAACTCGACATTTCCTCCTTCTTTTTACTCAGCAGTCCTCCAAGAGTACAAAAGAAATTAATAAAGACGCACTCAATCTTTGGAGGGCCTGTGCCCCGGGATATAGTACATGTAGTACTGGGACCCTGACTTCACATAAGGTCTTTGGGTTCCTTCTCTGGGTTCCATTCTGCACTGAGGCACTGCTACCCTGAGGTGGTAAGAAGCTGGGAGCACAATCTGCAGGAAGTTTTAATGGTTTTGTGTTTCGATAATAAACTTGAGAGATGGCAAATATATAAAAGATGAAAAATGGAGACAGAGGAAGCAGAAGTACAGATGAACGCCCGTGCCTTACTCCACCTCCCCACACTCCAAAAGGTATTGGCAAATGTGAAAACATCTAATCACTCCAACGCTCCCTGAGCTGGAAAGAAAAAAAGGGCAATCAGCCATTTGGTAGCTGGGGCACAGTTTAGATACAACCCGCAAGGTCATTTGAGCTTCTAAACTTTCCCCGCGCGGTCTGGCCTGCTTGCTTCTGTCTTTGGAAGTGCATTTTCCTTATTAAATCCCCTCACTTTGCTTACTGCTGTCTGCCTGTGAAATTCCTCATGCAGGGACAGAAGTGGTGGGTACCCACACAACCCCAGTAGCTGCTGGTACCAGCTGAACCAGCCGGGAGGATACATCAGCTGCAGACTGAACTCGGTGATGCAAGGGTTCCGACCACTTCCCGCTGCGGGGATCCGGAACCTGGTTTCCAGCCATTTAATAGAATAGGAAGGAAAGTTTCACCTTTCTTCTGGGGCAGAGGCTACAGTACTCACTAGCAGGAACTTTAAGAAGGTAGATCATCCTCCAGCTCCACAAAAAGATTTCTGGAACCACAAATTTCAGCAGAGTTGAGGCAGTAGAGAAGGGAAGAGAGTGAGATCTGGGAAGCCTTACACAGAAGCTGAGATAGCCTGTAAGAAAAATGGGTTGGCAAAGAAGAAGGCTTAAAAAAACCCTAGAGGAGGCCAACTAAGACTGGCTGTCACCGCTGGCAAGGGTACAGAGGCTCTCCAGCATGGCTGATGGTGACCTGTGACTCATGATAAACTGGACCTCTCTGAGCAAGTCCATATTATACAATGATGCAAACAGCCTATGATAAGGATCTACATTGAACCTCTAATCTTTTCCTGATCTGCTCACTTGAAAACATACTCTTTTTTGAAAATATTATTTTATTATTTATTTATGTGTGTGTGAGAGAGAGAGAGAGAGTATGCAAGTGGCAGGAGAGGGTGTCAGATCCCCTAGAGCCGCAGTTACAGATGGTTCTGAACTGCCCTGTGTGGGTGCTGGGAACCCAACCTGGGCCCTCTGGAAGAGCAGCCAGTGCTCTCAAGTGCTGAGCCCTCTCTCTACCCCTTGTAGTGGATAGCTGTTCCAGCTTCGACCTGGAAGCATTCCCCCAGTGAGGCTTCTGGTGACTGCCACATGCCACTGGGGCAGGGCCCCAGATGGGGAGTGCTTAAGACCCAAGATCTGGATGTGCCGGCCCTCTTGGTTCCTGGTGACCCTGGATGCTGGATAGCACACCAAGCAGAATTCTCCAGAGAACCTCACTGGACTATACCTCACCTCTCCCAGATCCTGTAACCAACCCCTTACTGGCTGTAAGTTACCCCAAAATAAATCTCCTTTTTAACTACATGGAGTTGCCTTGTTAATCCCCACAATAACCCCTAAAACTGCATTATTTCTTAATAAAATTCTTTGACTTTGCTTACTTTAAAAATTATATCACAAACCCATCACATGCTTTAACTTTTTTGTATTTAAACAAAGAAAAAAATACACAACAACAATCCATACTAGAGTATTTTTAATGTCAACTAAAAAGATTGTTTCCACCCCAAATCCTCCTCTTTATTCAGATGAGTGAATGGAATTGTCTGAAGGGCAGAAGAATATTGATTTTAGAACAATAATTAAAATTTAATAGAGTTAATCAGTTTCACATGGAACTATAAATTTCATCCAAAGACAAGATAAATTGTTGAATAAGAATATCTGCCTGCTCATCTGCTCAAAATTTTAAAATTTGAATTTCATTTTCTGGCAGGGTTATTCATCTTTACTGAGAAAAATATTCATATTCTCTCAAGTTCTGGACACTTTGAAACGAAGAAGGAGAAAAAGGAATCATTTGGTTCTTTACAGGGGTCAAATTACACATCAAGCCAAGCATGAAGTCCCTTCACTGGATACATTTCATAAGTTAAATGGCTCTTTCAAGATTATGCTGACAATAGAGTCTTCAGTCTTTGTTATAATATAGTCTATGACCTCACTAATAAGGATAATAATGTATCATCAAAAAATGCTGTTAATTGAAAACTGTAAGTCTAATTAACCAGGAATGTGACCATGCATAACACATTATTAATAGAGTGAAAAGATCGCATTACACTAACTGCTACCAAGAAAAGACTACAAGGACAGTCCACCAACTCAAAGGCTCATCACATCCATTTCGGCAAAAGCCACGGATGGCATTTTCCTTTCATTAAACTGTAGGCTTCACAGCAAAAATGACTTGAAACTCAAAGAAGAAAGTCAAGCTGGACTTAAAAGATGGGTTATAGGGCAGCTACAAGGAATCTGATCTATAAAGGGTCCCTCAACACAGTTCTGAAACACATCGGAAATATGGTGCCAATTAACTCATGTTCCCATATGAAACTTTACATACATAATGAGTAAAATGGAAATTGGCCTCACTCCCAATGAATTAAACAGTTGCCCTCCAATAAAAATATAAATACTCTGCCCTACAACTCACCTCCCTATTGACTATCTTGTCATGGAGACATGCATGATTGGCCTTGGGGCCAATACAACCCTTTGCCTCCAATCTGGAAACAACCTGCTAATGGTCACCTGAAGTTGGCAGTTATGGCCAAGTGAGATGTCAACTCTAGAAGAACATATGGTTCAGGATATTCTATGGGGAAAGATGGGTCTATCATCTGAATTTAAATTCTATGCCCCCCAAGAAGTCAATTGTATAGCAAACCCTTTTTAACCCTAACAAACTTCACTATAGGAAAATGGAGTGCACTTTACCAATTTGAATTATCAGAATAGCGTACTGACAGCACACTAAAATCCTCCCTCTTCCAGCAACTAGCACTTAATTCAGCAAAATGAATACAGTTGAAATGGGTAAATATATACATACACATAGAATTTAGTTAAAATCAAGAAAACAAGATCTCCATGAAATCACAATGACAACTAAGTAATACACTCAGAGGACTTTGGGAATGCCCATGGGGTATTGAAAATAGGGCCTCAGAGATCTAACAAGATCACTATCAAACCTCCACAAAAGTCAGGGTGTGTAGATATGCACTACTTGTTTGAAAATACTTCTTCCTACATACCCTCAGTTGTGGCTGGGGAAGAAATAGTCCCACAAGACACAGAACCCAGTCCTAGCCTATGGTGAAGATTTTAGACACCATGACCAAATAAGCTGTGAGAAACAGGCCTCATGCCATGTGGCTGAGCTGACAAGGGTTTAGACACAACAATATCTACAGTGCTTCTCTTCATTGAGATATACCTATCTAATTTTTATTCTATTAAATTAGAAGACAAAAGTTAACACAAAGAAACCAAAGAACTAATATAGAAATCAATCCAACTATCCTTCATTCTCTATCATTAAGTAATACTAGAATAAAATTCTAGTGTTTGCTAGGGAATATTATTTTAAGGTATGTTACTTTTTTTTAATGTTGCATTTGTTTAACTCTTCGAAGTTGTGTTACTTTACCTGTCTAGAATACCTGATGGTCTAATAAAGAGCTGAACAGCCAATAGTGAGGCAGGAGAAAGGACAGGCGGGGCTGGCAGACAGAGAGAATTTACAGAAAGAGAAACCTGAGAGGAGAATTCTAGGAGTGAGAGAAGAAGGAGGACAAATAGGGTCCCAGCACTGAGACAGGGGAGTGAACATGGGATACTACCCCTAACCAAAAAGTTATTTGCAATTGATACCTGCCGGCAAAAGGCAAATCAGTTTTCTCCTATGAAGTGTTACTGGGTATATAAGCCACACTCCAGGGCAGGCCTCAGGCACAGTAGTTGACCAACACAAAACAAAATTCATGGGTTTGGGTTGTTGGGAGTCTTTGGCGGGGAGGCTTTTATTTCATTTTGTTTTGCTTTGGCATTTTTTTCTTAGTGATTCTTTATTTTCATCTTTGGGTTTTTGTTGGTTTTTTTTTAAGAGAGAGAAAAAATAAAGCTGAGTGGGTAGGGATATGGGGAAGATCTGGAAAGAGTTGGGAGAGGGAAAAACATCATCAAAACATATTGTATGAAACATAATGATAATTAAAAATGATAATAATAATAATTATAAGAAAGTAAATAAAAATTATGAAGAAGTCTTAACATATATATATAAAGATACCACAAAAATATGCAAGGACAGGAGAGGGGTCAATGGATAAACCATTTGCCACACAAGCATTAAGAACAGAGTTCAGATCCCTAGCACCCAGGTAAAGCCATCTGCAATGGCTTGCACCTATATTCCCAGCACATCTACAGTGAGTTAGGCAGCAAAGACAGAAGAATGCCCAAGAGCTCACAGTCCAGGCAGCCTGATGAACAAAACTTTGTCTCAAACAAGGTAGAAGGTGATGATTGACACAGAGGTTGTTCTCAGACCTCTACACATGCACCATGGTATATGCATGTCCGCATGCACACACAACAAGAAGATAATTACCCTTGGTATATATCCAAGGGACTCTGTATCCTGTTAAAGAGATACTTGTTCAAGCATATTCATTGACACTATTCACAACAGCTAAGAAATGGAAACAACCTAAATGTCCTTCAACTGATGAATAGATAATAAAAATATGGTACATACTCACAATACAATTCAATTCAGCTGTGAAGAAAAAGAAAATCATTAAATTTGCATATAAATGGATGGAACTAGAAAATGTTATACTGAGGTAACTCAGACCCAGAAAAACAAGCATTACCTGTTCTCTTATCTGTGGTTCCTAGCCCCAAATCTTTAGATATATATTACCTGAAGTAACCAGAGGAGCCAGGAAAGTAAAAGGGGAAGATTGTGGATGGGTATAGAAAGCTGGATAGCCAGATACAGGTGCTATTGGGACTTTAACTACAAAGGGGATTTTAACGGGGGAGTAGAGAGAGAGGGTAACACAGAGGGAGAGGAAGGAGGAAAGATAAATAGCATTAGGGATGTTTGTAAAAGTCATAGGTAAACATTATTTTATAAGCTTACTTAATATATATATATATATTACAAATAAATGCATGTTTCTATTATATGTAGTTTAAATGGAGTTATACTAGTATGATAATACTCCCCACAAAAGTCATAGACTGTCAAACAAAACCCCGTTACCAGTCATAGGAAATCCCCTTTGAGTTTGTTGGTCAGGGGCCTCTAAGAGACCTCCAAAGCAATGTAGACCATTGCCACTGTCCTTGCTTGCCTCTAAGAACTTGAAGGCAAGACCCTGTTCTGAAGACACTATGTTCTTGGGACTCAAGACTTGGAAAAATCAAGCTGAAACAGACCTAGAAGCCTCCCTAAGGACTGCTCATATACTATCCAAAGGTGACATGCCAGCTGCTAAAGGCAAAAAGCAATCAATAATCCTATCCAGCTACAAAGCCTATAAACCACAACAATGGCTAGTCTAGTGAGCTATTTCCAATGGTGCAATCATGGCACTTATCACTTATGAGTAACCAACAACTGTCTAATTGGTCTTAAGGACTTAGGAGGAGGAAATTTATGCCTGATACCAGAGACCTAGCCAATCACCTAAGCTAGGAGGTCATAGACCCTAAAGAACCTACTCCTGTCATTTCTTAAGCCAGTGTCCTAACTGTATTCTAAATACTTTTTCTTATACCTACAGATAAATGTAGCTCTCAGCCTTCACCAAAGATGCTTCTTTCTGTAATAGATGGAGACTACACAGAACCACAACTGGACAATATGCAGAGAATAAGTGACCATGGGATACCATTCCTAGTGAATAGAGCTACAGAATAGCTCCTACACCTAAAGCTCAGGAACACCACAGAAGGGAGGTGAAAAGTTTGTACGACCCAAGGGACCAGGGCACCTGTGGCTACATAGTGCCTTCTAGGCATGACAGGGAATCTGTACCTGTGAGATTCAAACAATATGGCTGTCCAAACAAGACCCACATCATGAGAACACCAGTTGATGCTGTGGATATCGCTCTGTATAAATAAAATGCTGATTGGCCAATAGCCAGGCAGGAAGGATAGGGTAGGTAGGATAAGGAAGAAGAGAATTCGGGGAACAGGAAGGTGGGGAGGGAGACACTGCCAGCAGCCACCATGACAAAAAAGATGTAAGGTACTGGTAAGCCACGACCCACGTGGCAACTTATAGATTAATAGAAATGGGTTAATTTAAGATAGAAGAAGCAGATAACAAGAAGCTTGCCACGGCCATACAGTATGTAAACAATGTAAGTCTCTATGTGCTTACTTGGTTGGGTCTGAGCAACTGTGGGACTGGAAGGTAAGAGAGATTTGTCCTGACTGTGGGCCAGGCAGAAAAACTCTAACTACAAGTTGACATGCCAGTGTGAATGTGGCAACTTTCATAAGGTCCAACCCCTGGATAAACAGCTACATGCAGTGAATGGCTGCTGAGAGATTGAGAACCAGTTTTCCCCATGGATGAGCCACCAATATTATCAGATCCTAGGTCAGCACTAAACACGTGTATATGTGAGTAACACTAGCTGGACTCAGAGGGTTATAGATAGATGATAGGTAAGTAGGTAAATATATACATACATAATGAATATGTGCACATGCACATATCTATATGTAATAATAAAGAAGAAGAGATAAAATTTGAGGAGTGGGGTAGGAACATGGCCGGAGTTGGAGGAAGGAGAGAGAGGAGTAGAATTTGATGTGAAACAGTAGTCATGTATGAAATTCTCAAAAAATATATGATCTAAATAAAAAGATAACAGAGTACTACATAAAATTAAGGAAGATGTGAGATCTCAGGTTGACATTCTGGCTGATTGCCAGGGAAGAGCAATTTCTTTTAAAAGTCCATACCTGAGTACACCGTTAATAAAGCGAGATGGCTCCACTCTCCCAATTAATTCGCATGCTCTAGCACATGGCCACACTGGTGAAAATGCTTCTTTTGAAGTCATAGCTCTTACTGAACTGCTACTACAAAAACCACCTCCATCTTAGGAGGGAGGAAAGGAACAGGAACACAGCCCTGATCTTAAATTTTCTGCATGCTTCCAGTAAGAAAAGGCTTTACCCAGAAAATAACCAGCAGCTTGAGAGCACACATCTTAAGAATATATCATCAGGGGAAAAAAATACTTCAGTAGCAGAAGTTAATGGTGTATTTCCACACTCGTACAAGAAAATAACTGTGAAGAGGCTGACATTATAAAGTGAAGACAAAATAACACATTTCAGATTGAGAAGAGCTCAGAAGGGAAATTCTTACTCTCGACAGACCTTCATTAGTGGTGTTATTGCCAGCAAAAAGAAGAAACTCAGAAGAAGAAATGGGAATCAACTGACCAAGAAATTGATAAACTCTATCCTGAAATTGACTGTATTGACTCTTAAAATAACATAAATTTGTGTTAGGACTTAAATTTTACCCGATAGTCCTATGCAGTGCTGGCATCTAGTGGCCTGTAGAGACTATGAGGCTTCAGGCTGCCCATAAGGGGCTGGGACTAATTAATAATTTTGGAGCTTAAAGGGGAGCATATTTATATTGGACTAATGAGGATTTAATGTAAAAATAATGGAAGATGTGAAGAGGGAAAACTGCCACTGGAAGAAATAGACTGACATGAAATCCAGAAAGAAAGAAAAAACACACTTTGGACAATGTATGCAGATGTCTTCTACATGTACTCAGGATGCCATCTGGTAATGAGCAATTTCACAGTTGTGATTAAAAGATGTTTCTGGATAAATTAGAATGCTATATTGAGTATATATGAGTATTTTATTCAACTTTCGATAGAACCTAATGTGCTGATATTCCCAGTAAAGAGTGCCAAGCTCTTCTAGCTACATTCCTGCAAACAGTATGCTCCTCTGTTTCTCTTGTTTGTTTTCCTGCCTTTATACATCCCTTCTAAGGTACCTGAAAAGCAGTTCACTGTACCTGTCAGTGGAAACCAGGACCTTGTGGGAGGCAGTCAAGTCCTTGACCACTGATCTACATTCCCAGCCTGAAACTCTTTTCTTGTCTAATATCATGAGTCAAGACTGGATCTTTTAAAGTCTCCTTTTGAGAATAATGTGTAACTCATCAGCATGGTAGATTGCAGTTGTAGAAAAATCTCACCTTTATATAGCCCAAAGATTCCTCATAAAATGCCATGTTTTGAGACTCAGGATGTAGCTCAGTTGTAAAGCTTGTCTAGCATGCGCAAAGCCTTGGGTTCAATCCCCAGCAGTATGTAAAACTGGGTATGGTGGTGCACACCTGCAATCAGGAGGCAGAGGCAGGATTGGAAGTTCAGGGTCATCCTTGACTGCCCAGTGTTTGAGAACAGCCTGGGATATATGAGACAAAGGAAGGTTGAAGGGAAAATGGAAAGGGGAAGGAAGGAGTGTAATAATACACCAAGTTTCTGTCAAAAGCATTATTGTTCTACAACTTACAATTTAAAACCTTTCTTTGTCAGCCTTCATCACTATCTTTGCACCCAGGTCCTCTCGTAGTTCCCAAAGGTCTTAATGTCCATCTCAAGTACTCTGCAGTGAGTTCAATACAATCTCCACTTGCACAGTCATGTGGGAATTAAAGCTCCTCCTAGGCATGAATGAATATGTTGTGACTGACTCTTCCCTGGATGGCTCCCTCTAGTCTATGAAACAAATTTGAGTATGGCAGGAATACAAGAGGTTCAGGAGAATAAGAGAGATGGGTTAAACAGTTTGGGAGTTTCTATTGCTGTGATGAAACACCGTGACCAAAAAGCAAGTCAGAGAGGAAAGTGTTTATTCAGCTTACACTTCCATAGCACTGTACATCATTGCAGGACGTCAGAACAGGAACTCAAATAGAGCAGGATCCTGGAGGCAGGAGCTGATGCAAAGACTGTTGAGGAATACTACTTACTGGCTTGCTTTCCCTGGCTCACTCAGCTTTCTTTCCTATAGAACGCAGGACCACCAGCCCAGTGATGGATCCACTCACAATGGTCTGGGCCCTCCCCCATTGATCACTAATTTTTTAAAATGCCTTACAGCTGGATCTAATGGGGGTATCTTCTCAACTGAGGCTCCCTCCTTTCTGATAACTCTAGTGTATCTGTCAAGTTGATGGAAGAATATCCAGCACAGGGGTGTTGGGGGTCATGGTCATACCCAGAGATCTCCATGTCCTACAGTATAGAGAATATATTTTTAAAATGCAGAAACAGGAAGAGCTCTTCCAATTTCTTGTGCAAAGCACTGTTAGTTGAGGAGCTCAGGAAGAAAAGGTTTCCCACACCTTGGAGAAAAAGGCTGCAGTTGGAATTTGACTTTTAAATAAGCTCTTCTGTGCAAATTGTATCTGTGTTTTGTTCTAATTGAAAATGAAAAAAAAAAAAAAATCTTCCACTTGGAGAAACATGATGGTGCTCAGAGCCTATGGCTTCACTCACAAGGTCATTCCAGCATTAGTACTTATATGGCTGCAAAAAGTAGAAAAACACCGAGATTTTGTTTATAATATGAAATTTAGTTCATAAACTTCAATAGTGACTCTTCTGAGAACAGAGAAAAGTCTGTTTTCAATAGAACTAGTCCAGAAAAAAAAAAAAATACCCTGCCATTGCAAGGATTGACTACTTGTGTTTTCTAAACACAGGCTTTGAAGTTTCGAAACTAGGAAAGACGTATCCAGTTCACAAGACACCATACTGCAAAAAGATCTGAAAGGTTTCCCAGGTTCCCATGGCTGTCCCATAATGAACAAAACAGAACACAGAGGTGTTTTCTATTTTTGTTTCATCGTCCTCCATAATCAATACAATTCTAGCTTTTCTAGTTGTCCGAATAGATATTATGAGAACCTGGAATCAGCTGAAAAACTTGCTTGTTTTTCACATGTTTAAGAAAATAAAGATGAGAAGTCTTGGATTTGTGTATATTTATCCACATCGTTTGGGAGGTGTGCCAGGCATAGCAGATGTCCCCTACAGAGATCAAGCCTTATATCTTCACGGGAATGTGGCATGGGCCAAGGGACTCTCCTTTGGTACTGTTCCACCAATTGAGTATAGAAACAGTTTCTTGAAAAGGAAACATCAAATGCACCACGTCATTGTAGCACTTTTCTCACAGAAAAATAAAAAATCATTGAAGACAACTTAAAAAGATCCAAGTAAAGATTTCAAAGGTAAATGTTTATTTAGACATTGTTTTTTGAAACCTAACACCTATAAGAAAATAATAGGCTCAAAAAAAATGTATCAAGTGGGAAATCATTGTGTTTACAATTTAAATTGAAACTTGAGTCTGTGTTTTTAACATGAGTTCTGTTTCACTGTGATCCCTTTCCAAGCCTTGTTCACCTTGACTTTGTCAGTGAACCCTAGCCTGTCCCTTTGATTCAGTACAACTGTTCTTTTCAGAGCCCATCAAACATGGTGCTTCATTAACGGCCCCGTTTTAATCAGTCACCAAAAATACCATCTGCAGAGAGCTGTCCCTCCTCACTGCCATCCACCCTGAAGCCTGTTTCTAGTGCTGTCATTGAGCTATTAAATTTGATAAGCATCAGTTGTCAGCAATTCAATTCTAATAGATAATAATATATGAAAAACCTGGTGTGGTTTCATCATAGACACTATGAGAACAACTCAAGGTACCGTCTTCCAGGAACTTGCAATTGAGGTATCATCCAGGGATACAGGAGTCTGATGGCCTTGCTGGAGGAGCTGAAGGACTTGCATCCAAGATGGCCCCTCTATGTGCTAAGCACAATAGTACTAGCTTGCTCTAGGGCTGAGCCCAGAGCCTTGTGCATATTAGGCAAGCTCTCTACCAATGACCTATATTCCCAGCTCCTTGGTTCTGCCTTACTATTCTATTTTGGTTTTGTTTGGGATTGTTGTTGTTGTTGTTGTTGTTGTTACTTTTGTTTTCTTCTTCTTTAGACCTTGAACTTGCAATCCTTCCTTAGTACCCCAAGTGCTAAGATTACAGGATTCTACCACAATGCCCTGGGGCTGGGTTTTGGTGACAGGTTCCCTTGCTTTCCACAGGGCTAATTGAGCATGCCTGAAACATGGCAACTATCAAAAGTGACCCAAGAGAGCAAGGTTGAAGCCATTGTTTCTTGCCTTTTATTGTATTATCCAGAAATCACATGCTTCCATTTCTACCACATTCTGTTCTTTAGAAAGAAAATCACTAAATTTGGCCTATACTGGGGGAAATTTGGTTCCACCTTTTGAAAAGACAAATGCCAAAGAACTTGTGGACATATTTTTAAATTGCCCCAGGAGAAAGCTTAAATATATACTCATGAAGAGCTCATTAAATGAACTATGGCTATTGTCTCCAAAGGCTTTTATGGCATATACTTCACTTGGAGGAGTTACAAGGCATATTCCTAACAAAGAGAAGATTTTAATTTTATGTGTACTTGCTTGATCAACATAATACATGTTAAAGAACCATTTTTTTTATTTTAAGTTTTAAAAGTAGATATGATTGGAAGATTATCTGTGTGTTGCTCATTCCCTATGATCTCTTGAGTTGAATGTAATTAAGACATCAGTATGTATACATGTAATTATTAATAATGCAGTTGTGTGTATATACTGACAGTAGATGGTATCCAGATAACATAAACTGAACAGAATGAAAAGCTGGCCCCTCCTTTGTAAGGGGCACCCACACATGCATTGTATAAACACATTCACAAATAAAAAAGAAATGCAGAAATTGTGATATCTGAAAAGAGTCAGAATGATAAGGAAAAACAAGTTTGTGCATTCTTAATCTATAACTTGATCTCCATATGTACACATTTTCATTTTTATAGTCACTTTTTATGCTAAAGAAAGTAAATACAAATTAACATAAAAACAAAAGCAACAAAAATATGAAAAACTAGTTTTCAGAAGTCAATAAGAATATAGTAAGACTTTCTTTGGACTGCCAGCTCCCAAATAATGACATGGAGACTTTTTATTAATTATGAAAGCTTGGCCTTAACTTAGGCTTGTTCCCAATTAGTTCTTAAAACTTAAATTAACCTGTTTATATTAATCTATGTTCTGCTACTTAGCTCATTACCTCCTCTCAGTACCATGCATCCAACTTTCTCTGAGTCTGAGTGGCAAATATCCTGTACCTCAGATTCTTTCCCAGAGTTCCTACCTCTCTCCCTGGAAGTCCCACCTATCCTCTCCTGCCTAGCTATTGGTCATTCAACTCTTTATTAAACCAATCAGAAAGTATCTTAGGCAACTGAGAAAGGACATAGACACATCTTCACAGTTTTGTACAAAAAGATTATCCCAACATAAGAATGTTTCACAAATAGTCTGGCCTCAAACTCATAATAATCATCCTGCCTCTGCCAAGCAAACACTAGAATTAAAGACGTGCCACTCAGCCTGGCTCAAATAGTTTTTACTGTTCAGTTTCACTCACAGAAAAAGAAACATAAAATCAAAACTATGTAGTGACCACATTTCACTCCAGTGGTAAAAACTCTAAAGTCAGATAACATACAATTTTTGGACAAAACGCAGCTTTCAAAATTGTGAAGACTGAAAATGGAAGCCTATGGAAGGACATTTGGCAATTATTAACAAAACTAAATGATGTACACATCCTTTGACTCAGTTCCCCTTTTAGAAATTTATCTTCAGATGTATGCAAATAGTGTACGCCCAGAGTGTGATAAATAATACTAAAAACTTATATTAACCTAAATGTCCTTTAACAGAAGTAAAATATATTATGATAAATCTATACCATCCACTATGTTGCAGCTAAAGTTAGTAAGAATATGAATACATATGAGTTCAATGACACATTAAGTGTGAAAGTAAACACAGAACACCTTGCACATTAGACTTAGACTTTAAAAACTGAAAGATGTGCATTCATATTTCCTTATAAATACTGTTGTTCTCAGCATCTGAGGGGACTATATTCCCAACAGTAACAGAAACTTACCACCAGTAAGATGCAGAACTGGAGGAGACTATGGGACAATATACCAAGACTCCATTCTACACGTCTGTGTTACTTTAGGCCCATGTTAATACATCGCTTATTAAATTCAAGTAACATGAGATGATGATGTTACCCTGTGTTGGGCACCCTGTTTTTTGTTTCATTTAATTCATGTTTTGCAGCTAAAGACACTGAGTCCCATATACCATGAGAACAGCTAAAGTCTCCAGTCAATGGCAGAGCTGGGCTAGTCCCAAGCAGTATGTGCCAGATTCTCTGCCATTTGGCAACCAGACAATGAGAACAGTGATGCTCTTCTTAGGCAACACAAGTGTGGGTGTTCCTTCTCCAGGGGAGTCTGTAACTACTAGGAAAAGAAGCAATTGTTTCCAGCGGCACTGTCTGGAGACTCCATAAACCAACTATATCCATACAGTCACTAAAACTGCATTAGGATTGTTGTCAGGAGGTTCCAACCTGGCTCTATGCACCACTACTTTTAATTTCTCAGGCCTTCCTGTCTACATAAAGATGAACTAAGGAAGTAGATGTTTCATGTTGAAATCCAAGCCCATTCTGTGACTCAGTTCACCTGAAACATCACTATTTCTCCAGTATTTCTGGGTTGACTTTTTCGCTAAATTCAAATCAAGACATTTATTTGTGTGCCTTTCCTGAATAGTAACAGGACATAACATCCTCGTCTTTGCTCCCTCCAGAGGGAAATTTCTAATACATTTAAGACAGTAGGGGTTCAAGCCAGCCTGATAAAGATAGCAAGCTCCAGGCCAGCCACAGCTACATAGTAAGACCCTGTCTCAAAGTCAACAGGGCTGTTGACTACTCAATCCTACAATAAACCTCTTCCCTCACTGTCATACAACTATACACACTGCATCCTCAGCCTCCTGCCTGATGGTCACTTCCAAGAGCCTGGCACCTAGCCACCTCTTCATTCATCCAACCAATGCATCATAACTCACTCCAACGTCTTTGCACACTGCCCAGAGTATTTAAAACAAGACAGAAAGTGTCCCATAGCTAGTTAGATGTTAACAACCTTGCAGGTCATTGAGGACAGACCCCTCCCCTTCATCAGCAGCAGCAAGTAAAAGTCAGTACTGAGAGTGAAGAGCTCAGGTTACTGCTCAAAAGAATAGACTATGACTACATGGGGTGGGGGGAATCAGTGGGTGTAGGGTGGGGTGCACGAGAGAGCATATGGAAATTAATCTGATCAAAATATATTATATACATGTATGAAATGTCACTAATGAATTCCATTATGCATGATATGTGTTAATTTTAAGAAAAAGAAAAAAATAAGATCTCAGTCCATCTCTTGACCTGGGTAGAAAGAAACACAACATTGAGACCGGCCTAAGATTAGTAGGATTGGTATCAATCTGGAGACTTTCTGTTCAAGAAGACAGGAATACCACCTTCTCTTAACAAGTGGGTGTGGTGGCACACTCTTTTAATCCCAACAGACACATCTCTATGAGGAGGCAGCAGCCTGATTTACACTGTGACTTCAGGCCAGCCACGCATACAGAGTGAGTCACTGTCTCAAACAAGGCTGTATTTAAACAACAGAAAGAAAGAATTCAAGTAGTATTACACTAAGGTCTGCTACCAGGGCATGGGTCAATGTCTGTGGCTCCTGTTACCACTGAAGGCTATATACATGCCCCAAGTCTGGGCCAACCCCCATTCCATGTTAGTGTCCAAGGGCACTAACAAACATACAGACCAGGGTGGCCTGCACTGCCACCAGGAGCCATGATCCAGGACCAAGCTGCTGCTGATGGCCATACCTGGGTCCATGATACTGCTGCAGCTGAGGTCTGTGTTGATGTCGGTTGCCCATATTACCACAGGGGCCCATGAGAACCATGTGTTAAACCATATGTTGAAGTACAAGGCTGTGCTGAGCTGGCCCTGGCTTTGGAAAAGCACCTCACCCCACACACACACATACACCAGAAAGCTGACCCCACCCCTCACCTGCCCAGGGATGAAGGCACAGGAAAGCTGGCCCCACCCCTTACCATAGGTGTGGGAGAGCTGGCTCTACCCCTCACCTGAGAAGAATGGTCCCAGAGGCCAGTACTGACTAACTCAGATACCACCCAGGCTCTGGGTTGGCACTCCCCAACATCTACCCCATCTATGATCTTCCGGAGCTCATGAAGGGGACTGGTCCTATGGAACCATAGCCACAAGATCTCCATGACTCAGGGCAATAGCAGGATATTAGAGAGGAGTTTCGGTGAGGGTCCAATATTGATGGTATAGCAGAAGCTGGAGGCCTTCGACATGACCAACAACATGTTATACAATGAACATTTGCAAGTAAAGCTGTTTGGACAAAGGGATGTACTGCATGACACACAGCAGCTCCCAATGCCACTGAGACAAAGGGAGAGTAGATGGAGAGGTGGGAATGATGGAGGATCAAGGAGGTTTTTTATTTTGTTTTGTTTCAACTTTATTGATTCTTTGTGAATTTACCATCATGCATTCTGATCCCACTTATCTCCCCATGCCCACACATCTGCCCTCTGCCCTTGCAACCTGCCCCCCAAAACAAAACCAAATTTAAAAGAAAAACCAAAGACCGAACAAAACAGAAACAAGAAGAGAGAGAGAAGAATCTTGTCACATAAGTTGTAGTGTGGCCCACTGAGACACACACTTGACCTTTGGTCCATTCATCTGTACTTGTAGGTGTTACTGCTACAAGTCATTGGTCTGGCTAGAGGCCTCTGGGCTCCAAGTAGTTTTTTGGTTTGGTTTCTCATTTGGGATTTGGTTTGTTTGTTTTTTTGTCTTTTAATTTTTATTTCTTTTTAAATTTTCCTTTGGAGGGGGATGTTCCAAGGGTAAAGAGCGGGTGTGGAGGGACAGAGAAATGAGTGGGATTGGGGTACATGATGTGAAATTCCCCAAGAATCAATAAAAGGTTATGTTTAAAAACAAACAAACAAATGCCCCCTTTGGCTCACCTAACTAACATTCCCAATCAAAAACCTCATTTAACCATGGGTTTCCACTGTTACGATTATAATCCGCCATTTTCCTATGGGCTGTGTCTGTCTGTCTCCTCTCTATCCAGAGGCAGCCCTTTGTCTCTCTGGGACAAATACCCTGTCCCCTCCCTTGTTCCCTTCCCCTTCTCCCTCATCCTCTGTCTCCTATTTGTCTCTTATTCCCTGCCCTCTGTCCCTCTGGGACAGACAAATCTCCTTTGAACTGAGAACTTGGTCTTGGGGTGTCTTGAGCCAACACTGAGATTCCTTACACTACCACTGTTGTTTTGCTAAATATACATGATATTCCCAATGAATCACATGGGGTAAAGAATTATGGAACACTGTCTCTGGAGTACAACATGGCCATCCAGTCTTGAACTCACAGCAGCTCTGTCTTCATAAGAATGGCCTAGTCATTGAGAGGAGATGGAGCTCCTGAACCCTCCCTCCTCCCTGGGGATTTTCTAGGCTGTTCGTGGTTGTGAAGGGAGAAAGAAACATTTTCTTCACTAAGATGTCAACGCCTCTATAAATAACTTTTTGTGCTCCTAGGAACAACCTTAATGAAATTTGTTAGGTCATGAACACATTCCCAAAGGAAACAGGAGGAAGCCTAGCCAGGAGGAAGAGGATGGTGGTGAGAGAGGGACAGGAGAGGGTACCTGGAGTTAACACAATCAAAATACATTATACACACATGAAAATAGTGTAACGAAACCCACTGTTACATATAATTAATAGTGCTAAATAAAGACAGTAAGAGAGACTTCATCCAAATGGGCCTGCCAATCACCTGGGCAGGAAATACCCTTTAGGGGCAGCTGCCAATTCTAGAAACCTTAGAAACAGTGTAAACCATGCCAAAAATGCAGCATGCTGGTTTTCCTGTTGCTGTGATGAGATGCTCAGACCAAAACAGCTTAAGGACAAAAGGGTTTCTTTCCACTCCCAAAGTAAGATTACAGCCATAGCCAGAAGTATCCTGGTGGCAGAAACTTGAGACAGCTGGTCACGCAGGATCCAGTCGGGAAGCCCGAACACTCATGCTCAGACTTCCTCCTTTCTTACGTAGGCCAGGACCCCAAGTCAAGGAACACAACTGCTCTTCTTTAGACTAGGTCATCATGTCTCAATTAACCAATCAAGATAATCCCCCACAGGCGTGCCCTAACTCTACAGTTAGCTATAATTTCTCACAGGAATGCCTGGAGGCTTGTCTCTTTGGTGATTCTGGATCCTGTCACATTGATGGTATCAACCATCATCTGTACGTTGGCACAGTGCTCCATTGTTCACTCTCAACCCTTGAGGGAGCTCCTCTTTCTCTAGTAAATGCTGTGCCTCTTCTCTATTGAATTTGGTGTGTCTCATCTAAATTTCTTCCATGGTGATCTAAAGAACTCTGGAGCTGAGGGGATTTCAGAGTGAGAGAGCCTCACAACAAAAAGACTTCAAGTCAATCATCAGGAACCACACTATAGGATGAGAAGATGTCTGTCTAGAAAGGTGAGAAACTCCTATCATCCCCCAAGTCCACTGCTTACAATAAAACCCATTATTAAAGATACAGACATTTTAGTTGCAAGATGGAGGTTTAAGCTTGGGTCGAATGGGTCATTCTCCATAGATTCCAAGTAGTTTTACGTCCAGAACAATGACCATCTGGGGGATCATGATCCATTTGTCCTGTCACCAATTCTAAAGTCCTAAGCTCAAGAAAGGAAAAAGCACAGAAAACAGCTTCCCTGCTTCTAATTAAAACATTCTCTCTATAAAAGGTGAACAGAAAGCCTCCAAATGTCCTTACCATTTAAAATCCCTTTATCAACAGTTTGACAGAGAGCAAAGACATTTACACACCCCTGAGGCAAGACAGTGAAAATCTATTACTGTCCTGTGTGCACAGTTGCAAATAGCTGCTGGTCATGTTTTTAAGCACAGATTCAGGGAGTCAATCTGAAATTGGCTACATTAGTTACTGAATATTAACGAGATATATTGAGTACTTTTCCCAGAATAAAACACTCCCAAGTCTGATATTAACAATGGTATGACCCATTTTGTTACCTCAATGCCAAAGTCACGCAATCTCAGAAAGAAAAAAAAGGCATATTCTCCCTCATATGAGGTCTAGCCAATAATGCATGTGTAAACAAATGTATAGGTGGATAAAGTATAACATGAAGGAAAGAGAATTTTAAAAGTTAACTATGAGGGGATATGGAAGGACCGAATGCAGGTAAAGAGCATGAATTATGAAAGAGGATATAGAACCAAGTATTTTTCTTGTTCTAATTCTGTTGTGGATTTTTCATTTTTACTGGTGAATAGGCTCATAAAATTTATTTAATAGTGAAAGTGTACAAACCAAAGTAAGGCTCCACAGCTTCCATTCCAAATGGCTATTTCATCTGTATAGATGTCCACTGAGATGTATAGATTTCAGATCTGCTTAACTTTGGTGCATGATTTTTGGCAAGTTTTTCATAATTACGTTTACTTCAAATTTTTACAAAACAGTTTACCGAACAGGAACTCCCAAACTGTATTGGTTTCACTAGGTACAATTGTCCCATGGTCCCAATTTCCCTTGGCATCTCTGGCCAAGTCCAACACAAATCCTATGTTAGCTATCAAGTCACACAATATATATCACACACTAAACATGACTCTCTCTCTCTCTCTCTCTCTCTCTCTCTCTCTCTCTCTCTCTCTCTCTCTCTCTGTGTGTGTGTGTGTGTGTGTGTGTGTGTGTGTGTGTGTGTGTGTGTGTGTATAGTTTACAGAATGGCTACAATGAGTTAAAGTGGCCAGAGCTGAGTCCCGACTGGAGGCAAGCAGACAGCTGGTAGGGATGCAGAGGGAATCTCCATGGGAACTGGTTCACACATCCTGCTGGAAGTCTGCTGGGAGCTCTGTTGCAGAGTCCGGCCAAGACTTAAGGTTGAATTGAGCTGCTGAAGTCAGGAAAGACAGGAAAAACAACAGGACTGGGTCCATACAGTCAAACAGACAACAGGAAAGATAGCAAAATGTGTAGGTCCCAGCAACAACAGTGACCAAGTCAAGCTGAAGCCCTGGGCTAGTCAGTACTTTCAAACCTGTCAGTCCCTGAATACCCAGACAAAGTTGATGAATGACAAGCTAGTGGAGATTGTCACTGTCACAGTATCCATGTCCTGCTCCTGATGGCATCCAGGTGAGGAGGGCCTCTACATTTGCACTTAAATGAGAAGCTACTGATGCTTAAAGGTGGAGTCTCCTGGAGAAAAACTGCTTCAAGTATTTTGGTGTTTTGTTTTGATTATTGGTTGGTTTATTTGTTTAGCTCTCATGTAGTCCAGTCTGGCCTTTAACTTACTATGTAACCAAGCATCGTCTGAACGTCTGGTTCTACCTGCCTTCACCTGCTAAGTACTAGGATTATAGACATATGCCACCATGCTCAACTTTATGTGGGGCTTGGGACTGAACCCAGGGCTTTCTGTGTGCTAGATAAGCACCCTGACAACTTAGTAACAGCCCCAGGCCCAAACACTGTTTTATTTTGCTTTTTTTTAAGAAGAAACAAAAAAAAAAAAAAAATGAGAGGAATAGAGCAAATCCCAAGTTAACTATTAAATTAATATGCTTTATCCAAACCCAATGTTCACATCAATCATAAGAAAACTAAAGGCAAGACAAGTGAAATGTAATCAGTTGTCAATGCCTTTGAAAGCCACAGGTTTCTAAATAACAGCCAGCAAAGCTTTGAGAACAGCAAGTTCAGTCAGAATGCAAATAGCCACTCCTGGACCGGGAAGCAATGAGGAGAATTGATGGCTTTGTTCTTACTCCATCACACAGGAGTATGCAGTCAAAACTACCTCCATTCCTGGAATTTTATACATGCAAACTTAGGCAGGGTTGAGAGAGAGCTGGAAAGGGAAAAAATAATAATCACATTGTGCAGTGTTTAAGAGCAGTAGGATTACCAGGCAGTGGTGGCACATGCCTTTAATCCCAGCACTCGGGAGGCAGAGGCAGGCGGATCTCTGTGAGTTCAAGGCCAGTCTGGTCTACAGAGTGAGTTCCAGGAAAGGCACAAAGCTACACAGAGAAACCCTGTCTAAAAAACAAAAACAAAAAACAAACAAAAAAAAAAAGAAGTAGGATTAAATTTTGAATCTGTTAATCAACAGGATTTCAGTCAATATTAATGTATGTACTAAAATATGTAAATTTCAAATACCTTAACTCAAAAATAATAGGTCAATGAGGTAATGTGATAATGAGCTGGCTTTAATGATACCTAGTGAATGTTAGATAGTTCAAAATTAGAGGGTTGAAGGTCATTTTTAAATGGATCCCTCCCACATAATCAGCTTTTGGACCTCCCTTCTCCCCCCCCCCCCCCAATCACTAATCTTAAATGGAAAGTATTATAGTTGCCTCTCCCTAAATTGAAAACAATCACCTCATAGAAAGGCTCAACATCACTGTCAGCCCTCCGCTACAATTTAAAGAAAAAGAAAAAGTGAATCCCACCATCTGTCTTGGGCTATGCATGTTTATTGCCTCCTATATTAGACACACTGACAAGTTGGCTCTACTGGTAGCTAGAAGAAATTCTAAATGTCTAATATGCATAGCATAATTATCACTTTTATTTTACCAAATATAATTTTCCTAGTACACATTACCATTTTATCTGGCCATTTAGCTACTGGTAATGATTCTTTCTGAATCACGCCCACAACCTGAAGATTTCCCATCTCCTGTTCCTTGGGACCCTTGCAAAAACAATATAGAATGCCTGCAGAGCAAAATTAGTCCTCAACTTAATTATCTTGCAGCCTATTTTTCTGAGTTTAATTAACTTTCCTGAGTGGCTTCTACTGCAGTGAGGACTCGGCTCATTCCGTATTATTTAGAGTCATAATTTCTCTTCTCCCTCAGTTTCAAGGACACCACAAGCTACCTCCAGTCTTAATTGCCATCACAAATGCAGAGATACGAGACTGGAGAAACAGTTAGGCCTAAAATTAAGAGTGTGTTGCGGTGCATACTAACACAGGGATGGCCAGCTCTGCCTGTGCCACGGATAAGCCCTGCTAGCTTCTAAATCAAGTGACAGTCAGTATTGATGTTGTGAAGCAAATTCAGACTGACTACAGATCAAATCCTCCTTGTTGTAGATTGGGCTATTTCAGAAATGGAATTTGAGCCCAAGTCAACAGCCTTTACAAACTAAAACACATCTGTTTACACTGAAGATGCCCCTCATCTCTGAGCTGAGAAGACTGGATACCCTTCCTGTTGTCTGACCATCTCCACAGCAGTGGAATGAAGAAGAGCTGTTGGAGAACAAACTGGAACAGACCAAGCTCTCTCATATCTGTAGTGCTGGCAAGTTAAGTGTCTAGAAACCTCCATTTTCCTACTCTTGCTGGATGCTTTAGCAGTGTGTCAATGCAAAACCCTGCTCTCACATCCAAGGAAATAAGTGAGTTTATTCCGAGCCAAGGGGCCATGGCCTGAGAATCTGAAGCTACAGCTCCACCTCTCCCTCTAAGAAATGTTCCTACATGGAAGCAGTTATATAAACTATACAGTTACAGAAGACAGGAGAGGCGTCAATCAAGGCATTTTTTAAGGCACCTTGGTGAGAGCATCAGGTAGGCACATTATAGTAGCAAAGCAAACGCATAGGTTTTAGATGTTATTTGGTGGCATTCTTAGCTTTTGGGATGGTAGAAAGTACTGATCTACTAGGTTAATACATTCCAAGGGTTAACCCTGTTTCTTGAAAGGATGATGTGTCAGGCACACATGTGGGAAAGAAAAAAGAAAAAAAAAAAAAAAAAGGGAGACTATTAAGAAGACTAAAGACAATTAAGCCCTGAATCTACATTCCAGCTCTCTGCAGTTGTAACCAGCTGATTGGCCTGGTAGACTTCAGCACGGCATGGCTTCTCAGGGAACTTGAGTACACAAAAGAAACCATGTCCTTCCAAAAAAACACAGTGTGTTGACCTCTAGCATGCTGGTGTGTTCAAGGGTGGTAGAGAGGAGTTACAAACAAGAAAATGGACTTGGAAGAGGAGACCTTTTGTTAAGACACAGGTCAAAATCATCCAGCCCAGAGGAAAGGTTGTGAGGAGCTCAACCTTGCTGCAAAGAAAAACTCCACAGTAGAGGTAAGGAAACAAGGAAGGGAATTTCAGTTGAAAATTGCAAGAAAGGAGTTAGAATTTCTACAAGAATCTGACAAAAACAAAGAGGAATTCAGAAAGACAGCAGGCTAGCCCCCGGGCCACCCTCTAGTCTCCAGGTCACTCTTCTGCCTTTGCTCCTAGAGGCTAGGGACCCACTGGACATTGGAACTGGGGGATGTCAAGGACCCTTCTGATCCCACCAAGTCCAGCCCTGGCCACCTTTTCAGTCCTTCGCTTTTCTTGCTAATTCAGGCATAGAGCTGCAATTCTCCGTGGTTCAAAGCACCGTTTGTATTTGTCTGTGTGACAGGAAGACGGGGCAGTCTTACCTCACCACTACCCTTGCTTCCTTTAGTCCCTCCTCAGGCCCCTTTGAGCCAGCCAGCCACTCAGGTGGATGCAACTTCTGCTCCAACTTATCTTCCAGCTGTTGTCATCTAAAAGAGAGATGGGTGGAAAGAAAGCTAGAATGGGGGTGAATTCGGCCATGGCAGGTGAACAGACACCTCAGCAGCTCGCCTGACCTAGATTGTGAATGAGACAGGAGTTCCCACCCATGCTCTCTCACCAGAGAGAGGCACACGCTGAGCTGCCTGACCTGAGGAGGCTTCCAGGAAAGCATTTAGTGACTGTACTCACCCTTCTTTGTACAGAAAACTGCCAAGTGGCCCCAGAAAACAGCCAAGTGCCTCTATTTATTCTCTCATTTCTCTGGGAGCACCCAGATAGTCACACTCACACATTCTTCGCTCCAGGAAAAGCTGGGCCGCTAGTCCTGATCCACTCAGCCCATAGACCCAGGGAAGCAGCAAACCCTGAGCCTCAGAAGCAACTCAACAGCCTTTCCTGAATGGCTTGCTCCTGAGAGATAGCCAAAAAAACCCACACGTTCTCCTGAGGTCCCCCCAAAAGAACCAAAAGATCCCACTCTGTGTAGTACAGCTCACTGAAGCCCGGAGAAGACTTTCATCTTCCAGGAGTAGCCAGGCAGAATTCTCTGGTAAGGCCAGCCTCTAGAAGACCCGTGAAATCTCCTATGTCGATTTCAGACCCTGATATTCATCTAACCTTGCTATTGGGCACTGTGCTATAACCACCAGGGCACATCAGTATGCCTCACTTCCACACATGACCCCCAAAACTGGTGGGCACATTGCACATTCGTGCACATGTACACAAAGAGCAGACATGCTAAGCCCAGTGCTGCCATGAACCAAACCCACTTAAGCAAACTGAAGCCAACCTGACAGTGTGCCTTCACAATGGCTACAGCTCAGGCCACTAAGACCCTACAGACATCACCAACGTGACTGTAGCTGAAGCTGATATACTGACCCTGCACTTAAGTGCACACACCTGGAATGAAAGTCAGGTGTACCTAAACCGGTGTTTAAGACACATTGCCAGCTAAAAGCCCTTTACAATGAAAGCCACTCTATAAAATCAACAGAGATTACTCAACCACCAGATGCGTAATACCAAGGTGTACACCTAAGGCTCAAAATACACAGTAGGATGCAGCCCAAGGAACATAATTATTCTACAGCAACAGACCCAAATACACTGATGAATTACCTGAAAAAGAATTCAAATAATTTATTTTAAAGAAACTTGATAAATACACAGATGTATTCTCTCATGACATCAGGAAGACAATGCATGACATGTGTAGGAAGTTCAGCAAAGAGAACACAATCCTAGAGAACGAATCAGAAATCTTAAATCTAAATAACTCAAGAAATGAAGTAAATAGAGCTGAGCGCCTGACAGAGTGTTCAGACAGAAGAACGTACCTGCCAGCTGGGTAGCCCGTGCCTGCCATCCCAGCATCCTGGAGACTGAGCAGAAGGATTTCAAGACCAAGGGCAGTGTGGGATACACAGCAAGCCAGGAAAAAAAGGCTGGAGTAGAGAGGAAGGGAGAGAAGAAGGAGGAAAAGCATGTTTGGGGCTTGAATGTAGGTCCTTTGAGATAATCCAATTGCATAAAGGAAAAATATGTATGTCTTTGCTATGTCTCTTTTAAGGAAAAATGTTAATGACCCAAACTTTGGAGACTTACTGTTGAGTGAGCAAACTTTTGCCTTATGGTTATTCCAGAAGAAGGAGAGGGAAAAGACATGGAAACTCCAGTCAAAGAAATTGTTGCTGATAACTTTTAAACTCTTGAGAAAGACATAAACATCCAGTTCTAAGACTCTCAAACAACCCCAAACTGATTTGATCTAAAATAATGTTCTCCAAGCCCTATGCCGTCCAACAATCTAAAGTACAATACAAAGAATCCTAAAAATGGTAAGATGAACACCACGTCGCTTCTAAAGAAACCCCCGTTAAACTAACAGACTGCTCTGCAGACATATCAGAAGCCAGGAAAATATAAACTGATTTATTTAAAGTCTTGAGAAAGGAAAAATTCCAGCCAAGAGTATTATACCTACAAAACCATTCTTTAAAAATTAGCAAGAAATATTTTCCCAGACAAATAAAGAGCTGAAAGTATGTACCTCACTTCAGTGGGGCCTTCGACTGCTGTTTAAAGGAACCTAATATCCCAAGCAAAAGAAAGATAATCGCTGTCCTGAAAACACATCAAAGTAAAAAACAAAGCAAAATTAAAACATAATACCAGAAGCATCAAAACAATGATCAGAGGACGAGCTAAGGGACATACAAAATAACCAGAAGACAGCGGACATACTCTTCTGAAGCATTGCTAAATAGCCTTCAATGTAAGTGGGTTAGCTCCTCCCCCAATTAAAATACAGCAATGAGCTGAACTGATTTTTAAAAGGAAAGCTAGAGCTAACGATAAGTCACTTACAGGAACTCCTTTCTCCAGTGAGTACAGAAATGAAATGCAATTGAAGGAAGAGGAAAGAAGACAAACCCTGCCAAGTAGAAACTGCCAGAGCAAGGGCTAGCAAGATGACTCAGTGAATAAGGGGGCTTGCTGCTAAGCCTAACAACCTGAGTTCAATCCCCAGGACCCACTGACTCCCGTAAGTTTTCCTTTGACCTCCGAAAGCACGATGCGGAATGTGCTTCCTTCCCCCCAATGAATAGATTAGATAAAGGAATAAATGTGATAAGGAAAATTTAAAGGAAACAGAAAGAAGGCATGAGTAACTCCACCTCTATCAGAAATTTTCAGCCACAACGAAAAAGGTCACCCTATCACTATATAATGATAAAGGAATCAATTCAACAAAAGGAGATTATATTTATTACTTAATATATTGCTTTTATATTATATATTTGTATCATATACATGTGTTATATATGTGATACACACACACACACACACACACACACACACACACACACACACACACACGTATATATCTATCCCAATACTGGAGCATCTAGGTTATACAAAGCAAACATCTACAAATAAACAAGTTTCTTTCATTGATGCACAGTGTAGTGACTTGCATGAGAAATGTCCCTCTTAGGCTCATGGCTTTGATCACTTGACTCCCAGTTGGTGACACTGTTTGGGCAGCTAGTGGAGACTGGAAAGTAGAGACTTGATAAAGCACAGCACAGGGGATGGGCTTTGTAGCTCTGCCCCACTTCCTAATTTCTTTCTATGCGTCATGGGTGAGGACACAAACGTGGTCAACCAGCTTCCTGCTCCTGCCACCAAACTTTCCTTACCTGTTCCCAGGCCTCCCTCGCCATGATGGACTCTACCCCTCTGGAACCATAAGGCACAGTAAACCCTTTCTTCCCTACCTGGCTTGTCTCAAGAGTATTTTATCACTGCAACAGAAAGTAACTAATAAGGCCATCTATCTAGATGAAAAAAAGATGTCTTGGAATGTGAAAAGAAGGAAGAAAGGAAGGGAGGAATGGAGGGAGGGAAGGAAGGAAAAAGGGAAAAGAGGAACCTACGTGTTACAGCCCATCCTCAGTGACACACTTCCTCTAACAAGGGCACACCTCCTAATCCTTCTCAAGTAGTGCCACTCCCTGATGACTAAGCATTCAAGTATATCACCCTATGGGTTCCATTCTTACTCAAACCACTACAACTGGATTCTGTTCAAAAACAAAAGATTTTGATATGATACAGAGCCTACTACATGTGTCTCAAAACTTGTACATAATCGTAACCCTTACGGTGTCACAAACCAGTCTTTAGTTTACGTTAAACCTTAATAACTTAGCTTTCCCATTACAGTAAGGTGAGCCACGGTGGACTTTGGACCTAAACATCCTCCCTCCTGTTCTTTCCCAGCCAGCCCACACTCACACCAAACAGGCTTTAAATCATCCCCGCACACCCTGCTCTTGTACCTGCCAACATCATCACTGTCTGCACCCAGCCAGCAGCTGTTTATTTACAATTAGATCTGCCAGCTGGAAAGCAAACACTCCACATAACCAAATCAATCAATGTTGCTGGGAGAGGAGGGAAACACGCAGGTAAAGCATGAAATGGAGGGTAGCAACGCCACGTGAGGCCTCAGCTGTCCTTGCCCAATGCCATTAGTTGGTCTCGGCACAGGGAATTAATATCACCGTGGCACATGATCACCTGTCTTCTGGTTGCAGCTTTAACTTCCAAGAAATACAGCCTGAGATGAGGGCTTTAGAAGCTAGCCTTCAACTGATGACATAATTCTGTCCCGGGGGAGGGTCTCTGTAATTCACAGAGTTTGTCGTGTTTACTCTCTCTCCAATTCAAGTCGTGATTATAGAGGAACCACACATCTTGGAAGTGGGACTTCAAAGCAATACACTGCGAGATGTGTGGTGCTGAGAGGCGTTTGTATATGTGCCCTCGGGAGCATAATCTCATTTTTGGAATTGTGTGTATGTGACAGGATCTTATCATGTAGGCTAGGCTGGCCTCCAACTCACAATCTTTTGGCCTCAGCTTCCAGATGTGAATGATTAAGTTCTCTTCATAAATGAACTTGTGAATCATCTCCCAGTTACTGATGTTCATGACCTTGGTTTGACTGTTAATACAGACAGCTCCTGTTCAAGCCTCTCGGCCTGCTGTGTCCCTCATAATTACCAGGAAGGTGGAAACAAACGTTCAATGGGGTGGCTTTGACTGAAAAGCCAATGCTCAAATTGGTGCTGCATTTTGTACATGTGGTTTCTTTTGAGACAGGGTCTCACTATACAGACCTTGGCTGACCTGGAATTCACTATGTAGACCAGGCTGGTTTCAAACTCTTAGATACCAGGTGCTGTGGTTAAAGGCATACCCTGTAGCGGTGATTTTTTTTGTTTTAAACCAAAGAAGTTTCTTTGGTTTTCCACTCTGATTTCTGGGTACAGTCGTTGACAAAGGCCATCATGGGAAAGCAATAGCTACAAAGTCTGGTGGTGACTAAACATGAAATCACAAGATGTGGAAAAGTTTGCATCTCTAATCAGCAAAATGTCACACTGATGCACTCAGCCCTACAGACACCCCCTGGACCTCACTGCTGCATGACTCACAGGAAGTCCATCCACTGCTCTGCTCTGTCTCTGGTGTTCATGAACTTCAACATCTCACCTGTGTGTACGAGTTCCATCACAGAACCATCACACTTGGTGTAAAGGCAGAAGCTTCCGGCACAGCCTCTAATGGGTTATTGGAAGGGCTGAAACCAACCTTCAGCAGGGCCCTCTGCCCTTGTTAGAGCCTGGCATTCAGTGGAAACATTAAACACTGAATGCTAAAGGAAGAGAGAAAAAACAGCTGGAGGCTTTGTGGGGACACATAAAACACCGGTAAGATAGGTCATTAGTGGTTCGGGAGCCCACAACATGGCTTTTTATTTTCTCTGTCCAGGGTTACGTGTTCAGCCACAAGCTTAAACTCCACCTCGCTCACCTCCACCAGGCCAAGGGGAGTCGTCCACTTCCATAAGACCTGGTTAATAATGTAGCAGTCCAAAGACTTATAAATTATGGTGTTTCCAGGAGGGCACACAGTGGGCACAGATGAAGATGATAAAACCGTGGTTCTCAACTTGTGGGACGAGACCTTTTGAGGTTGTTGTGCCTGCGTCACAAGACCCCGGAGCTAGACCACCATAGAGCCAATGTCCGATGCATAACACACAGGGGTTTATTGATAACAAGCAAGCCCGGGCTTGGTCCGTGTCCAATATCCAACACAGCGGTTGGAGGAAGACAGCCCTGAGCTCTCAGGGTAAGGGGTTTTTAAAGGGAAAAACAGCAAGCAGGGTGGTACAAGCCTTTGCATCATATGATTGGGTGAAGGTGTGTAACCTCTGAATTTACTGGTTGGGGGTTACAGTTATCATTTTTGGGTAGGCCTGGACAAGTCCCAGGCTCTGTCCTTGAGCTGCCATGGACGCTGGCTGGCCTCACTTGTTCACACTGACCCATGCACGAAGCTCTAAGTTGGTGAGGGGTCCCAGACTGTAAACAACTGGCTGAACCTTGAGCAGTCAAAGTACAAGTAGGTGCAGAATGGGAGCTACTGCTCACGGCCCTCCCCAAAACTGCTTGCTCAAGACTCAGGAAACTGAAATTGAGGCCTGATCTCTGAGAGAAGACTGAGCAGCCTGTTATGGCTTCTGCTTGGTCCTTTCAAGGTCACCTATCAGATACTTACATTACGATTCACAACAGCAGTAAAATTACAGTTATGAAGTATCGTTGAAATAATATTATGGTTGGGGTTACTAAGACATGAGGAACTGTATTAAAGGGTCTCGGTGTTAGGAAGGTTGAGAACATGTCACCAGTGATATAAGTAAATGCTGGGGTGATAGTTAAGCCAGGGATGCCCATGGGTGAGTATTGGTGAAATTATTTAGGCCACTCCACGTAGTTAAAAGGGAGGTTTATTTTGTGGGGTAACTTACAAATGAAGGGGTAGGTTGCAGGGTCTGGCAAAGGTATAGCGCAGTCGGGCGGTGTTCTCTGGAGAACTCTGCTTGGTCTACCTCCAGCGTCCAGGGTCCCGGAACCAAGCGAGCCCTCCTCTCAATCCTGGGTCTTCGGCTTCCTCCTCCACCCTGCCTTGTGGGCGTGGCCATTACCGAAGCCTCAATGGGGGTTGGAACTTCCAGGCCAAGGCTGGGATGGCTACCCACTACAGGTGAGGTTGGGTAAGAACAGCTGTGGGAAAGCAGCCAGACCATGCAAGGAACCTCACAGGCAGGAGGGAATGAGCTCTCGACATCATGTGATGTCAGTAAAAGCCAACTGAACGGTTCCGCGGCATGGCAACTGTGCAGTGCCCGAGGACAGAGCAATCCTCAGCGTCCTTTTCCTGGGACTAGACCAGAACATGGAAGAGACTTTCCCTTTCATCATACACGTGGACTCAGTATGACCTACTCGAAGGCACAGTGCCGTTAGACTTGCTCTCATTCTTGTTTGGGTTTGCTTTTAGAAGAAAGTCTCTTTCTCTAACCCCAGGTGTCCTCAGCCCCATACACTCATTGAGACATTAGAGCAACCTTGTGACACTGGTTTCAATGCAGCGTATATAAGTTCCAGGGATGACTGGAAACGTCCTTGGGGAGGAAAGAAGGTATCACATCCAATAGAAGGGCAAGAGAAGCATCAGGAAGGACAAAAACCGGGGTGATGCTGGGGGAACACGGACAGTCTCCTCAGACCACCAAAACAGTGAGTTCAATCCAACAGCTGGGTCTTATCATTTGGCTGGGGATTCAGTTTGCTGGGTTGGTTCTATGCCTCTCCTCGGGAAAATAAGGGCTGGCTGGCTGGTTGAGATTCCGATGGAGGCTGCATGGAGTCAGGGAAGTCCCCAACACTCATAGCAGCAGACAGTGGGCTAGCTACTAAATGTGCATTAACAATGACAAGCCTAAAAAAAAATTTAATATTTATAAAAGGGCTGGAGAGATGGCTCAGAGGTTGGGAGAACTGACTGCTCTTCCTGAGGACCCAGGTTCAGTTCCCAGCACCCACATGGCAACTCATAGCTGTCTGTAACTCCAGTTCCAGGGGACCTGACACCCATGGCAAACCACCAGTGTGCAATGAAAAGAAAAAGAAAAAAAAAACCTATAAAAAATAGCCAGGTGGTGATGGCAGCGCATGCTTTTAATCCCAGCATTTGGGAGGCAGAGGCAGGGGGATCTCTGTGAGTTTGAGGCCAGCCTGGGCTACAAAGTGAGTTCCAGGAAAGGCTCCAAAGCTACACAGAGAAACCCTGTCTCAAAAAAAAAAAAAAAAAAAAATTACAAGCCACCAGCTATATATACATAATAATGAGATGAAGCCCAACTCTATGCCAAGGTCAACTCTTAAAAGCCAAAGTCGAAACCACATATGGCAATGCATACCTACAACCCCAGAATCAGAAAGGCGGAAGAGACAGGAGGACCCCTCAAATTCAATACAACTTGTCTCAAAAAAAGAAAGAAAGAAAAAAAAAAAAAAAAAAACAGTACAAGTTGAAGCGTTTATTCCTCACCTTATGGGGACATCCTCTGCCGCCTGCATTTCCACAGTGTTGGTTCCTGGTTCCTGCTGTGGGCTGAGCATTTGTGACTCTCCACAATTCACACATTGAGACTCAGTCTTCAGGGGGATGGTACAGAGAAGGGCCTGTGAGACTAGATTCTGAGGGCGGCACTCTCTTGGGGAGGGTAAGCGGCCCTTGAGATCCTCTCCCTTCCACTATTAGCAGACGGCCATCGGACACAATGATGCGTTTCCTTGAGACTTTTTTTTTTTCTTTTTGGTTTTTCCGAGACAGCATTTCTCTGTGTAGTTTTGGTGCCTGTCCTGGATCTTGCTCTGCAGACCAGGCTGGCCTCAAACTCACTGAGATCCGCCTGCCTCTGCCTCCCGAGTGCTGGGATTAAAGGTGTGCGCCACCACCGCCCAGTTCCCTTGTGACATTTTATGTCTGTCCATCATGGGCTTTGCTCACAGCCACCCCCTCATGGTGACTTGAATGATAATTGCCCTATAGTTTGGGGCAATTAAATGTGTGGTCCCCGGTTGCTGGCACTGTCTGGGTAGGTTTAGGAAGTACATCCCCGGGGCAGCCTGGCCCTGTCCATGGCTAGTTTGTCCTCTTGCTTCCAGCTTGTGGTTCAAAATGAGAGCTCTAGGAACCTGCCGCTCCGGCCACCAAGCCTGCCACTGCCCCATGGTGGCAGTGGACCCTTGTCCCTTTGGAACTGTACTACAGCAAGCAACAGAAAAGTAATCAAGACACCCCCACCCTAAACCGAGGAAAAGTATTTGCCCATTTATGCCTGGGCATAGCAAGATGGTGGTATGCAATCAACCTCAGAAGGCAGTGGTTATGAATCATAATGTAAACATCTGTGATTTTTTGATAGTCTTAGATGACCCCTATGAAAGGGTTGTTCGACCCCCTCCCCCCCCATGATTCATAACAGTCGCAAAATTCATAACAGTAGCATAAAGTTATGAAGTAGCAACAAAATAATTTTACGTTTGGGGAATCACCTCAACATGAAGAACTGTACCTACGGGTCTCAGCATTAGGAAGGTTGCTCCAAGGCCACACTCACAAAGAGAAACACCCATGTGCCAGCTTCCCCAGAATTCCCAGCCTCCAGAATCAGCAGAGGCTGATCCATTGCTCAGAAAGTACCTAGTTTAACATGCTCCCTGGCAGGAATCCGGATCCATTAACTCTCCATTCTTGTCCTTTGTGACAGACAGAATCAATCAGAATCACTGGGAGATTGTGCTAAAGCTACACAAAGAGTCTCAGAAGTGTGGGGGTGGGGAGACATGTTCAGTTACGTAAGTGCTGTGCCACAGAGCGCCCTGTGATGGCGGGCATGTTCTCTATCTAAGCTCTCCAAAATGGCCCGTGCTGCTGAAGGGCTGAATCCTATCCCGTTCCAATTAATTCCAGTGCAAAGTGAAGTAACCAATTATGAGGCACACCACAGTGGACAGTGAGAGGAGATCTAGACACCCAAGAATTCTTTGCACTTAGCGGGACTCTGCTCCTCCTCTGCATGGTAGAGAATGTTAAAACTGAGTTAAAATTTCCTCTAAGGAAACTATCACCAACACTGTGCCCATTGGAAGAGTGTGGCTGTAAAGGAGCGCTGTGGCCACATCACTTACTTGTACCAGATCTCCACAAAGAACCATGTCTGAGCACACACCCACAGCCTAGGGCATCCTGAGCGCTGCCCCTGACTTTCCACAAAGGTGTGCCTTATTCACATCCAATTTTCTTTCTCATTTCCCGGAAGGGAAGGAATCAGTCTCGACACTCCTATTTCCTTTCCAATTTGAATGTCACAAATTCCATCTTTGCACTGTAAAATCTAGAAGTGATAAGGACCGTAAACATGAATGGTTCCAGAGTCCAGGCCAGAAAACATGAGAATAAGGAGAACTTGATCTGTGGGGCTGGGAAGAGTCGAGACACAGCCCGGCCAGGATTATGAAGTAGAAATGGTAACCCATCACTCAATAGTCTAATTTTCAAAGACATTCAAGAGATATTTTCATTGTTAGCATCTAAAGCAATGGGCAAAGTGCACCTATTGCCAGGGTGTGGTGCAGACTGGCCCAGATCCTGTGTGTCTAAAGCCCTGGAGTACTCAAACCCTGTGCCTTTGATCGACCTCCCCTGCCTCGTCCCTACCTCAACCCTACTCAGAATTTCTTGGCCCCTTCCACACTCCCAGATTGCACCAGGTCTTATTCTAATTTCTCCTATTTACCCCAAACATAACTCCCAGGGAACTGTCAACTGTTAGAGCAAGCCGTCACATCACTCTGATGGCAAAGCGGGCTTTGATTCTAATGGCTAGAACAGAGAAAAAAAAATCATCGTGACTTCATACAGATGATAATTGGTTAAGTGCCCCACCTTTTATTCGTCAGCCATGATCCTGTGAAGGGAATTCCAGTTTGAAAAGATGGAAAAGCTTCTGTGATTTGTTGCAATGTGTGTTTTGTGGAAAATAGATTTTAGTCTTAGATACGATTGATTGCAATTAATTGTTCTGGGAGAGAGGCAGAAAATTCTAGCAGTCACAAATACTGCCGCAGTAAAACATCATGACCACCAGGTGGCAGCATTGTAACACGAAAGGAGCTCTGACCTTGAACTTGCGGTCTGTTTATGAAAAATTGTCTAGGCCCAATGTCAAATCAACCTACATGCTTTCTATATCTCATGCTAGCTGGAGGGGTTTTTTTATATAATTTTTAACTATTGTTATTTGAAATTTTGTTAATACTGCTTAAGCCATTCACTCTTCATTAGGCCGTCTGTGTTTAAAATGCTCAGTTACAGCCGGGCGGTGGTGGTTCGCAAAGCTACACAAAGAAACCCTGTATCAAAAAACAAAAACAAAAATGCTCAGTTACTGACACTATTCAGAGTATGAACTAAGCAGATTGAAATTATCTAGGAAGTAGTTTAATGAAGTAGTAGCCTTAATTGTTATTAGCTTATTTATAGACTCCCAGGGGTGCCAATGGTTTCACATCTGTAATGGAAATTCTAGACAAGATTTGAGGTCTAGGACCCAACAGTACAGTCCAACAGCTCAAGAAAGCCTAGATAAGAAGAAAAAAAATCTACTTTAAAATGCAAGAATTGTGCTGGGCTGGGAGTTTACCTCAGTGATAGAGCCTTGTCTACTATGTGCAAGACCTTGGCTTGGTCCTCAGCACTGCAAATAAGTGCAGAGCTGCATGTCGAGTGCTCTGGAAACCCCACCTCAGGGTGAGACTCACTGTGATGCTCACACAGCCACGCCCACCAGGGACCCAGGCCTCTCTCCCACCTCCTTCACCCTCTCACCAAGGTTTCTGTCCACCAAAGTAAACTGTTTGCTCACAAATTTGAAACAAAATATTTTATTACCCTTGAAAGTGTATTTATGTAAGAGGTCATGGTGGACTGAAAATTCTCCATAGGCTCATAGGTTGGAATGCTTAGTCGCCAGGTTGTAGAACCGTTTGAGGATTAGAAGGATTAGGATAGTGGTTCTCAACGTGTGAGTCGAGACCCCCCTTGGGGGTCAAATATCAGATATTTACATTATGATTCGTAACAGTAGCAAAGTCACAGCTATGAAGTATCAATTGGGGGGTCACCACAACATGAGGAACTGTATTAAAGGGTCGCAGGTTAGGAAGGTTAAGAACCACTGGATTAGAAAGTGTGGCCCTTGGGAAAGATGTGGCTTGTTGGAGGAGGTGTGTTGCTGAGGGTGGGCTTTGAAGTTTCAAAAGACCACATCAGGCCCAGTGAATCTATCTCTGCCTCCACCTGCAGATCAGGGTGTAAAGCTCTCAGCTACTGCTCCAGCACCATGCATGCCACCCGACACCATGTTCTCCACCATAATGATGATGCACCAAACCTCTGAAACTATAGGTAAGCCCCCAATTAAATGTTTTCTTTTATAAGAATTGCCTTGGTCATGGTGTCTCTTCCCAGCAATGGAACAATAGCTAAGACAGAGGCTAAGGATATATATATATATATATATCAGTGGAAGAATGCTTGCTTAGCATGTGAAGGCCCAAGATTCCAGTACTGTAGGACAGAGTGGGGTAGGGAGAGCTGAGGGGATACTTCAGTTGATGTTCACTCATGTGGAGAGAGAGAAAGAGAGAGAGAGAGATGCACACACACACATACACATGTGCACACTCAAATATATATATACTTATATGTGTGAATATTTAAGTAGTTTATATGACAGCTGCTCAGCCATACTGGTACCCTGGTATTCTCCCCCTAAACACACTTTTTCATCCTTTACGTGGGCAGGCTGACAATTTGGCAGTGTTCTTTACCATCTTGGAACAAGGATGTTCTTGCTTCCCATCTCCAACGCTGAACTCTTCATTTCTAAGACACCATGCTCCACGAAAACAACCTTTACTTTGTATTCCCTCTTGTTTTCTGAGGAAGGGTCTCCAGTACCCCAGGCTAGCCTCAAATTCACTATGTAGCTGAGGATGGCCATGAACTCCTGACCCTCCTGCCTCACCTCTCAGGTTAGATGAGCACCACCATTTCCAATTTATGTGGTTTAGGGACCCAAATGGAGGGCTCTGAACTTGTTAGACAAGCGCTCCGCCAACTGAGCCACATCCCAAGCCCCTAATTCTTTACTCTAGAAGCATGCTGCATGATCGGTTAGGAGAACTCTAGGTTTCCTACAGGTCTCTTCCAGCCCTCGCCAGAACTGCCGTTCATGCTCTATTGACAGCAGGGCAGGCTTTTCCCAGCATGCACTGCAAAACTATTCCAGGGCCAGGACCTATTTCCTGTTCCAAAGCCTTTTCCGCATCTCAGGGATCTGTTCCGACAGCAGCTCCCGTCTGTCTTGGTACCGTTGCTTCTGGCCACTTCTGTTGCTGAAGCTGGTTATGCCTTGCTAACGTATAAAGAACAGGAAAAGCAGAAATGGATGCCCTCACCGTGGCGGAGGGTAGGAAATCTAAGACCAGGACCACAGAGGTTTCCGTGTCTGGCAAAGACCACGCTCTGCTTGGAAGGCAGTGAGTGCCCTTGGCTACATCCTCCCACAGCAGGACAGCAAACAGCGCGTGCACCGCTGTTATTTCAGAAACAGACCTCGAGCATGCTAGACAAGTGCTCTTTCACGGGGCTGTATATGCCCAGTCCAGCCTTTATGTTTTATAACAAAAGGGCACTGTACCCGTTGGTGACATCTCTAGCCTCATGACTTGAACTCCTAAAGTCCTGCCCCCGCTTCTCTTGTTTATTTATTTATTTATTTATTTATTTATTTATTTATTTATTTATTTATTTATTTTTGAGAAAGTGTCTCAGAATCATTACGCAGCCCAATCTGGTCTCAAACTTGAGCTCCTCATGCCATGGCTTCCTAAGCACTGAGAATAAGATATGAATCTTCAGATCCAGATAAAGTATGTACCTTATTACATACCCTGATAATTCACTTTCAGCATGTGGAGAGAGGCATTCAAACCATAGCAAAGGTCTCCCCATCTTGTTGTTGAGTGGGGGTCTCACCGTGTCACCCAGACTGGTCTCAAAGCCAAGAAGAGTTCCCACCTCAGACTCCAGAGTAGCTGGGACTATGGAATGTGCCTTGATGCCCAACTTTGGTTTTTATGAAATGATCAAAATAACACTCGATGCCTTTTCTCTCGCTGGTCCTTTCTCCCTTACACAATCCCTTGGAGTAGAGTTACTTTGCACTTGGGAATCTATCATTGTGCAATGCAGTGTGAAGCCAGAGGGGAGGGGGGGGACACATGACTTCACACCACAACGACTTTCTCTGTTTCATCCTGAGGGCTCACCCCAAAGGAACCCATCCTGAGATGGAGGGTAAGTCCTTCCCACCTCCATTCTGAACGGATTCGTGGAAACGAAGTGCTGACAGAGTTGAAGTAGTCATTTGCATCTCCAAGTCCGTTGGTCATGACTTCAGAAATAAAATCGATTCTCAGAACACCCTAATACAAGCTCAGTACTATTGCGATTGCAAAGAAGAAGTTTTGTCTCTTTCCACTGGAGATAAAAAGCTGACGCAGTGGATCACTGAACCCCATGAAGATGCCCACTCGCTCTGTAAGACTCCCAGACTCCCAGAACACTGGAAGGCTGTAATGAGCCACACACACACACCTGTGATACAACAGAGTGACTGGGATCGGGGGTCCTGGGTGCCAGGAAGCCAGGTTTCACCCCACAGTGAAGGCCTTTGGGCATTTTCCACCTCACCTACAGGTGCTTTAAAGAAGGAGGAGTTCTCTTTCCTCAAACCAAATGCCTACTTAGCGGGCTTATTTGCTCATCTTTTGTTTCATTTTGTATTATTTTGTTTCCCCATGACAAAACCTATAGGAAATCTACAGAACACCTAAGAGACAGAATAAGAAATCAAAACCACATCCAGAAAATCTAAGGCACATGCAGGGGGCAGGGCACGTGGCAGGGGGCGGGACATGTGAATGGGGCAGGGCACTAAAGGGGGCAGGGGTACATAAGAGGCAGGGCACATGGAGGGTACATAAAGCAGAGCAGGCAACCTGCAGAGCAACCTGACTTTTTTTTTTTTTTTTTTTTTTGGTTTTTCAAGACAGGGTTTCTCTGTGTAGCTTTGCGCCTTTCCTGGATCTCACTCTGTAGACCAGGCTGGCCTTGAACTCACAGAGATCCACCTGGCTCTGCCTCCTGAGGGCTAGGATTAAAGGCGTGCGCCACCACCTCCCGGCGCTAAAGACCAGACTCTCCCTCTAGAAAGCCATCATGATGTCACCATTGACATCCCGATGGGCACTCATTGGTGCTTTTTACAACACTGGAAAATTAGAGCCTGGAGAGATGGCTCAGAGGTTAAGAGCACTGGCTGCTCTTAACCAGAGGATCCAGGTTCAATTCCCAGCTCCCACTTGGCAGCTCACAGCACTGAAAAATTAGACATTAAACAGTGTTGATAGATTAAGTCAAATTGATAGTGAAATTTGCAGCCCTTGATAAAGTCTGATAAGAGCTGAGGGACAGTAGCAAAACTTGTTTGCTACAACAAACAGAAAAGGCAGGCTCTAAAATAGCCCGTGCCAGAGTCTATGTCCATAACATGTCCTGAAGGACACATCGACAGAGGGCTGCCTCTGAGTTGCACACATATGGCTGGATCTGTATTTTCTCCTTTTTCATTTTATTTTTTCTCATTTTTTTTAAATAAAAGTATGTATTTGTATTATTTCATACCAAAAATGTTTTGGACACAGGCACACTGAAGCTGACTTAATTGCTCATTAAAGTCAACAGCCAAGAAAGACAGGAAGTTGGGAACACCAAGGACCTACCAGCCTGATCGAGTAACCATGAAACTAAAACCATTGGCAACAACTCGTCCCAGCAAAGAGAGCATTTCTGGGAAGGAGAAACCCAAGTCGGTAGCAGGGTGACTAAGCAAGCCTTATCCAGAACCATGACTGTATCTGATAACCTGGGGAGAGAGAGACGCAGCTAACATCCACCTAGCGTCTGCTGTACTGATTTCAATGAATAAACATCTTTATAGAAAGCGATGAAGCTGGTCTCAAGCTCTGGAGTTTTATAAATTGTGGCTCCCGACCTTCCTAGCCTGGGGGAAAGAAGCTGAGCTATCGCAGGTTTTCAAATGCCCATCCTTGCCCTAGAGAAGAGAAAACTGCTGTGTGTGTGTGTGTCTGTGTGTGTGTGTGTGTGTGTATGTGTGTGTGTGTGTGTGTGAAGATGCTCTTTCTATAGATGAGGAGGAAGATCAAATAGGCTCCCTTCTCTCTGTCAAATGGATTTATGTTAATATTAGAACTGCTTCCTTTGTAAGTCTCAATATATTTAACAGAGATTTTAAGTCATAAATCTTAGAAAAGACGTTCTGGAAATGGCAGGCATCAGTCAATTCTCCCTTGCAGTCCTGTCTGCCTTGCTACAAACTGCAGGTGTGTGGCACACGCACACACACACAACACTGGATAGTGTGTATACAGATCCCATCTGATCAGGTAATATAGCTGGCCTTTTTCAACCAAATCCATTCTTTCTCACACCACTACATGCTGAAAGCATTTTGTTTGTTTGCTTGTTATTTGTTTGTTTGACCAAATTCTGGCCTCAAATGACTCATTGCTCAATTAGCAAAATGCTATAGGAACAAAAATGGGACAAATGTATACCTTCATAATCGATTCAAATATTAGTGTGTCTCAAATTCCTTACTACTATACCAACCAAACCTATCTTGGTTTAAATAAATAAGACCCTGTTTAAGACATCTTAACCAGCTCTACATATCACTAGCAGGCAAAGCCCATGTCTGCTTTCCCCACAAAAGTGTCCACATGCAAAAAAAAAAAAAAAAAAAAAAAAAAAAAAAGTCTAATACTGTGCCTGCATTCATACAACAGCAGAGAAGAAACCTTCTAGTCTATAAAGTGTTTACCAGGCTTTGAAGAGAGCTCATGGCAGTGCATTATGATTAAAACACACACACACACACACACACACACACAACACTCTTACATTCTAAGTGACTGGAACTTTTCCTGGACCTCACAGTCAAAGTTAATACTACACCTCGAGGCCACATGAGACTTAATACTGCTGTCCTGCTGTGTACCTCGCCCGTTTGTTTAACCTGCCTTTAAGAGAAGAGTGTGACAACCAGCCTTACTTACTGGAGTTTCCCGTGTACTCAGCACTTACAACCTAAGCTTTTGCATAGCTGTAATATTAAATTACATACTCTTCCACACCCTTGGCCCAGAATAATGCATGTGTGTTCTAATCATCATTTGCTGAAAATAGCAAATGTAGAGGCTGAGAGCAATCTTATTATAAAGCAAATCTCCACTGTAAATGTTGAACTCAACACTTGGCTATTACTTGATAAACAATGACATTGTAATGCTGTTTGTTATCTGAGTCAGGTGGAGCCTGTGAATTAATCCCTTGTAAGAATCTGTTTATGGTTTCTGTAAAGTGTACCTTACTCCTCCATCCATGTGATACTTTCTGGAATGTTCAATAAATATAGAGCAAAGCCCTTTCTTAGGGATAGACAGACAGGAGCAGACAGACACACAGACAGATTCACAAGGCAGTCTTCAGAAATGCACAGGTTCAGACTCCCACAACAGACAGACAAGAGGACAGAAGACACAGGGGGCATGAGGTCAAGAATTCAAACCCAAGCTCCCTCTTGGTTAAATGGCTCCAAGGGGAAACGCTTTGATTTCTTTCTTTAATGTGAGACCGATCCATTATTGGTGGCTCAGAGTTAACTACCAATGCATTTAATCCACACCAGTTTATCCTTCCCTTCAAGAGCGCGGACATTTGTAATTTGCAAGATTTATTCCCTTGATATTCTCCGTCCTAACCCTCTCAGGTGAGCGGTTGCAACGCTGTGTTGTGAAAACCAGCAGTCCTAGGCAAGGACAACGTGCACATTGATTTAAAATCCCCCACAGATAACGCTCCCTATTGTAAAGAGACTTTCTGAGCCCTGGGCAATTCATTCATCATCTTCAGCTTTTGCTGAGGAAAAAGGCGAGCTGTTCACCTCTCTCTAAAGATCAAACCCACTGTGTTCAAGACAAATTGCTTCCTTCTTAGGGGTTTAAAAAATTATTTACTCCTAAGTCCTAATGAAGATATATCACCTCAAAGCCCAGCAAAAAGCAGTCCCAGGTACAGCTTTTGAGTGAGCCCCAGGAAAGGTCAGAGAGGTTGTAACATAAGAGATTTCTGCTACCTCAAATCATCCTTCAGAGTTGCTACAAGCTCTGCAGATCCAGGCAGCGGCTCTGGTGGGTGGCAGCCAGGTCACCCGTGGAAGCCACTGGGATCTCTAACAACAGAACAATCAGATTGTTCCATTTACAGGAGGATAATTCTACACTCCTTTCATACCTCGTGTTCAGAGGCAAAATGGCAGCGGGGTGGCTTTTGACAGTGGATGATGCCTTCTCCTTCACTCACGCCCTTGGAAGGTGAGCGGCTAAGGTGTACCACTAGACAAGGAACGACTCGGAGACATCAAGGCCCAGGAGATCTCAGACCACTCCATCAAGTCCAAGTGAAGATGTCACTTTGAAGGGCAGAGTTTAGCTCCTTCTTTTCCTCTCTGACCCTCCGAGCACTGTGTCTTGATGGAAGAGAGGAAATGAAGTGTAGGTACTTAGACACTCAGCAGGGCAGTGCAGGCAAGGAGGAGGTTTCCTCAGTCTGAGGGCTACGTTGCAGTCTGTCCAAGATAAGAACTCATCCTGGGTACTCGCTAGTAGGTGATCAGAACACGGATCCCTTAAGGAACCCATTTGAAAACGTAGCGCTCAGCAGCATCCCCCACCCCCTCTGGGGTCTTTATTACCGTCAGGGTACACCAGCCCTCACTCACCTGACTCTGGGAAGCGTGGACTCAAGCTCAGTGGAGCCCTTTAGAAAGAACTAGGAGAGTGAAATGAGCTAGGGGAAACCTACGGTCCGCACCCTGACTTAACCCAGAAAGCTACGGCCATCTGCTTTACAGAGCTCATGGTTGGTGACATGCGTGCGGCCCCTGCTAAGGCTACACTGGTAAATGCTAAAGAAAGAACGAAAGAGAAACAGAAAAACATAGGTGAGAGAATGGTAGAACCAAGAAATCAAGCAGATGCACAGCATCTGGGGTCTAGAGGGGGAAGGGGGCCTCAAATTGTCCCACTGCCCGGAAGACACTGGTAAGAGCCGGCTCCCTGCTAACACCTAAGGTAAACTGTAGATGGACATAGTAACCCGACATGTGTCCTTCCTTTGAGCTGTGTTTCTTGTAACAGTTAGAGATGGTGTGGGACTTTTTGTCATAAACACGCTTATCCTCCAGTCCATTGACCTCTTTTGTCTTTTCTTATAGGAGAAACTCTCGCCGTTTTACTGGCTCTGAATTAGTGACATCAGTTTGACCCCACACGATTGGGTAGAGACCAGATGATCCTAGAACATCCCTCCGGTCCCTCATCTGTGACCAGTTTGGGTTCCTGATACCGGAAAGTCATGCTCAGATACAAAATACGTACTTTTTAAAAGAAAAGTCTGTCTGTCTTGCCAGGCAGTGGTGGTGGTGCACGCCTTTAATCCCAGAACTCCAGAAGCAGAGACAGGGGAGTCTCTGTGAGTTCAAGGCCAGCCTGGTTTACAGAGAGAGTTCCAGGACAGGCTCCAAAGCTACAGAGAAGCCCTGAAAAATAAAAAAGGAATAGAAGAAAGAAAAGCATCGCCTGTAATCCCAGCACTCGGGAAGCAGAGGCAGGTGGATCAGAAAAAAAAAAAAAGAAAGAAAGAAAAGAAAAGCGTGTCTTTAAGCGTGCATTCTTTTAAGAAATACTTGAGGTAACACCGCTGGTTTCCCTTGTTGGGCTTGTTCAGGAGAAGAGGGTACAGGTATCCCAGCTGAAGTGTCCTCAGACATCGTTCACGTCACCTTCATCTTGAGGAAGCCACATCCAGGCTCCACTGAGTATCCTTTGAAAAGCTCTCAGACAAACTTCCGTGGTCGCCCCTCTTCTCCGTTCCGTATTTCCATTTCTGCATTCCACTCTCATGCGTCATTTTCTGGTTCACCTCCAGCTCACCTCTGTTCTCCTCAGAGTTCCATGTTTCAGTGTGTTCCTCTCTCATCCTGAGATGCCAGACTCTCCACTGGGTTTCCCTAAGGGTCTCAATATGAAGCCAGTTTTCAATGCTCCTATATGATGTATTCTTACAGCATACCTCAAAAAACACACCCCCAATTACCCAGAAGTCTGTGAGCATGAAAATATTATCAGTGGTATCACACACTGTATATTCTTCACTTCTGTGTAGATAACATGGAAATTGCTCATATTTTTGTTAAGTTGTTTTTGAGGGTTGGAAATCAAAACCCAGGGACTCACACATTGGGCAAGTGTGGTCACTCAGCTACACCCCATATGTAACCTATCGCCTGCTTTTGTAAGCTTTGAGCCAGCCATATGTGTGCTATTTAAATCCAGGATGAATTCTCTATTCAAAGAAGCTGCCCATCTGAGTTTGGTTCAGTGTGTTGAACCCTGCAACAGGTCCCTGACCAGTCTCCTTGCCTGCATTCTCTGTAACACACAACCCACATGACTGCTGACTTGGCTCTCTAAAACTCAGGGAGACATACCACTCCCCCTTGCCTAATCCTTCTGCTGCTCTTCGGGCTTGGGATGCAACACCCAGCTTTGGCCTAGATTCCTCCTCCTGTCCCAGGCATCCCATCTCTGCAACCCTGAACATCCCCAACTTCTCAGCCCTCTGTGCACACTCCAAGGAAAACCAAGCTTCCGGGTCCCTAGTCTTGTATCCGGTATGTCCTCCCCCTCACCCCCCCTTGCCTACAGGGAACATTCTCACACAGTTCCCATGATGCTCCTCTTCTTCATAGCGTTCCCTCCTTCTAGAATAATCAGATTCCCTCTTTGCCAACTGTTGGGCCATTTCTACATTTCTGAATTTCTTCATATGCATTGACACCCACACAAAAATAAGACAACATAGTTATTTTCCAATTCTGAAACCTCTCCTTCAGTTGTCTTTCCAGTGCTAATATTTTTGCACAATAAATGTCATCCAATAAATTTGGGGGGAGAGGAATTTAATCTCTCGTTCATGGGCTAGGCGTATCACATGGACTCAAGTGTTTAATTAACCTTAAAATCCACACCCCAGTGATCAGTTCCAGTTTCCCCATCACAGCTATCACTGCCTGCTGTCAGTCACCAGAAAGCCAAACTGAGATCTTTCCTCCTGGAATGTGCAGGTAGAAGGATAGCATCTCTGGCTTTAAGGGACAGAGGGACCAGGATCAGCTGCTGCTGTTCTGAATGGTTCCACCGGCAAGGACCACTTCAGGATGTCCATCATCCTACCACAGTCTCCAAACGATCAGAGAAAACAACTGAGAGCCATCCCAGGCCCTTTCAATACAGTTCCTCATGTTGTGGTGACCCCCAAACATTAACTCGATACTACTTCATAGCTGTAATTTTGCTACTGTTGTGAATTGTAAGGTAAATATCCAATATGTATGTCCCAAGGAGGTTGGCAACCCCCAGGTTGAACACCGCTGCAGTAGAGGAAAGAAGAGCCTACCAACACAGCCTGCTGGGCCAAGGGAAGCCCACGAGAGCTACCATTAAATGTTAACGTGGGCAAATGTGGACTACTTCAAGAATATTGCCTGACCCCATGAATTCTATTTCCCTTCCAAAGAAATCATATACATTTCTGCTTAAAACTTTTCTCCAAGAAACACCAAATGGTATAGCCGTCTGCCCTGTTCCGGGTGGAACTCAGTCTGGAAATACTGGCTTCAGTAATTCAGTGTTCAATGTCCAATTTTCAGTTTGCCCTTAAGGTGGCTTCAGAAGGAGTGTCTTTTATCGGTGGCTTCCACATGTATTGGAGTGCGATGAACTTTTCTCAATAAAAAGCTGTCCTGTAGCTCTGCCTTACTGCCGCACTGTCTTTCCTGGTGATGTGTGTCATTTTCTTTCCGGTGCTGGTTGCCACTAACGTGTTAAGTGCCTGACCCCCTGAACATAGCCTAGAAAGAGATCCAAACCCAAGAAACTGCAAATCAGCACTGCAAAGAAAGAAGTAAGGTCTGAAGAGATAAATGTTCCAGGCTTAATTTTTTTCTTTAAAAAAATAAAAAAAGAAAGAAACCACTGGAGGCCCCTAGTCTCAGGCCTCCCATGAAAGTCAATGAGAAAAATCTTTTACTTTGTAACCAGCTAAAGCAAACAGAAAAGAGCACAAACAGTAAGTGCAACACTCCATGAATTTTCAAAGCAAAACCGCGCCCACCCCCCCAGTAACCAGCAATTGGGTGATAACTTCAAACCCCACTTGCCAGCAACCCCTCCCCTCATGGCCCCCTGTTGCTCTAATTGTAGATCGGCTACTCATGTTTCCCAGCTCTGGATAACTCTGGTAAATTGAGCAAACATTCTGTGTCCACCTCCCCCCACACACTGTTTGTGAGTTCCATGTTTGGTTTTGCACAGGGCAGTAATTGTGCTTTATCATGGCTACCTTTCAATTTCAAGAAGGGTCTAAGCAAATAGTTCAGAAGAGAGCGTTTGACATACCTGGACCTCAGCATTAAAATGTCAAAGCTTCCGTTGACATTTATGAGGAAATGTGCAAAGAGCAAATGGTGAAGTCGGTGTTGAGCAGCTGGTTCAGGAGAGAGGGGGGCTGATAAGCAGAGCTCTGTGTGATGTTAATTAGCTCGATTTGATCATTCCCCAACATTTGCACATATGGGAACATTACATTGTATTCCCTGAGTGTCATGGTTCATACTTATCATCAAGTTAACTGTATTTGGAGTCACCTGGGAGACACACTTCTGAGTAGATCTCTGAGGATGTATGTGCCCAGAGTGGTTTAACCCTGAATGTGAGTGTTATCATCCTATAGGCTAGGCACCTGGACTGAATAAAAAGAGGAAGAAAGGAAAGCAAGCCGAGTGTTCTCTCTCTGGTCCCTCACTGTGTAAACAATGTGAGCAGCTTTTTCACACTCACCATTAGGCTTCCCAGCTCCACAGTCAAACAGCCAAAACAGATGAGTAAACTGCTCCCATTTGGTATTTTGTCATAGCAACCAAGAAAGCAAATGTTTTTGTCAAAAATAAAACTTAAGGGGGCCTGGAGAGATGGTTAAGAGTATTTGTTGCTCTTGGAGAGGACCTAGGTTCTGTTCCCAGCATCCAATAGCTCTGTGAGGTATCCACCAGGGAAGGCTACTAAGACACAGGCTGAGGCCAATAGAAAGCCTTTATTAGCCAGCTGGCAAGTACACTGGGTGTTTGGGACCTAAGTGCAGTCCTGAGCCTTTCTCAGGACGAGCTTTTAAGCACAAAAACTACATCCTAGGTTGACATACCTCAGTTAACAAGAAGCCAGAAGCAGAACTACAGAAGCCAAAAGCAAGGTTAGTACATTTATACTGCTCCAGAACTATGGCTTTTGATGGATTAGGTCTTTGTTCTCATTTTGGCAGGTGTTGCTGCCTATGTGCTGGGTTCCAAGTCCTGAGTAGACCTTCCATCATAGAGTCAGTTATGCTACGGTCTAAGGAACAACAAAGGTCTGGAGGCCTATTACAAAAGTGTCTAACACTATAATTCCAATTCCAAAGGATCCAGTGCCTTTTTCTAGATACTACATGTATGTGGTACACAAAAGTACATGCAGGCAAAATCCACAAAATAAATCTAAATAAATAGGGAGTTGGCTTATTCAGTAAATAAGCTTGCTGTGTAAGCATGAGGACCTGAGTTCAGATCCCCAGTGCCCTTGTAAAAGCTGTAACCCCAGATTGGGGGCAAAAAAAAAAAAAAATAGGTGACTCCCTGGAACTCACTGCTCAGTCAATCTAACAAAATCAATGAGCGCAGATTTTGTGAGATACCCTGCACCAAAATAAAGTGGAGAATAATGGAGCAAGATGCCTAGTGTCAGCTCCGGCCTTCACACACATGCTCGTGCACCTACAGAAATGTACACACATGAGCACATACATACAAACACCACATGCACACACAAATGAGTAAGTTTAAAACACCTTAAAATACAACAAAAGGAAATCAGCACTCAGCAGGCAAAGCCAGGCTGATCTCTATGAGTTCGAGGCCAGCCTGGTCTACAGAGCGAGATCCAAGACAGGCACCAAAATTACATGGAGAAACCCTGTCTCAAAAATAGATAGATAGATAGATAGATAGATAGATAGATAGATAGATAGATAGATGGATGGATGGATGGATGGATGGATGGATGGACGGATGGATAGACAGATAAACAAACAAACAAATAAATAAATAAATAAATAAATGACTTTTTAAATGTCAGGACTATTTGTTGGGGTCTTCTTCGAAAAGAAAACCAGCTTGTCCTTCCTGCCAATGTGTCGATTCCTGCAGTCTTTGCGTTCCTCTCTGGAATACAGCCTTCTTATGTTGTCTCTCCAGCTGTGGTCCAGATGCCTAGGAGGGGCCAGCTTCTGCCACAGCTCTCTCCAGCTCTATCCTAGGAACCTGTGAGGGATCAAGTTCTGCCACAGCGCTCTGCCCATCATTTGACACTTAACCCAACAAGTCCTCACGTAAACAGGCATCTGCAACCTATTTCTGCCAATGACCAGCACTTGTTATCAAGAGTCCTCTTTACAAGGATTTGATCTTCCCACTGCAGGTAAATGTCTGAGTAACTAAACCACTATTCCCAGTTAATTCCAGTAGTCAAGGCTCTAAAACTTACAGAGGCTTCATAAAACCGCCAGCATTACAAATAAACATCTTCATAATAAGTGTCAGAACAATCAAGATGCTCCCACAAACTTAATGGCACATCCAGACAGCTTCTCTCTCTCTCTCTCTCTCTCTCTCTCTCTCTCTCTCTCTCTCCCCCTCCCTCCCTTCCTCCCCTTCTCTCTCCCTCTCCCCCGACCACAAACACAGAAGATAGGACATTGAGCTACATAAAACAAATCTTTTGAAGTACAGTTTAATCATATTTAGAGGTATTGATTTCAGAGGATCTGGAAGTCAGTCAGGAACCCTGTGTTTTCCCCTCCATTCTTCTAACGTGGATTAACAAAACCTATTACAACTTCAGGTGTCCTAGCTAAAACTATTTGCTAGGAACAAGAGTAGAGAACAAGAACATTCATTAGGGAAGGCAGGAAGCGTGTGATGAGTTTCAATCTGGTCAACACTTGTGTCATTGGGTACTGAGATCTCTTGTAGGAACAATGAAGCTGCCCCTCCCCCAGTGGCCAAGGTCGTCTTGGTCACCAAGTTAGCCACGTACCAGCTTTGACCAACGAATTAATTTGAGGTGATTATGTGTGACGTCTAAGCTTAGACTTCAAGATGCTGTTCAGCTGGGCTTGCTCATGCTTCTGGACTGATAATGGAGAAAGTTCCAGGAAGTGCAGAGGCCCTTACTACCCAGCCCTAGTGTTCAAAAACTCCTTGATGGTGCCCAGGGAAGGGCAGCCACAGAGTGACCTCAATGAGTCCAGCCCACTCTAGACACAACAAATCAGTAGTTGAATCTGCGAAGCCTGGCACATGCTTGTAACATAGGCAAGGGAAGAATGGACCCTGGGCCTGTTTCACTGACTACAAAACGTCCACAAGAATACATGGGGGTTTTCTCTGAAGCCTCTATTTTTAAACTTTTAGGATGATGATCTGAGCCATTTGGCCCTGTCATGGATCACACACACACACACACACACACACACACACACACACACACACACACCTCCTTCTCCCTCTCTCTCTCCTTCTCCCTCTCCCAGCCTCTCTGCATGTGTGTGTGTGTGTGTGTGTGTGTGTGTGTGTGTTTCCATTTATCTATCTTATTCATGTATCTATCCTCTATGTTCAAAGTCACAGAATCCTACTTAATATTCTCCAGGCTATCATCCTTTCTCTCAAACACAATTCCAGCTGTGAGATGAAGCCTCATGCTGAGTCAGCATCCACACCCCCTGTTTAGTGAAGCCCTGTGTGGTGCAGGAGGAATGGGAACATCTACTCATCCATCCAATGCTCCACTCACCAAGGCTGATCATAGAACTTCCTTGTGTTTCTAAGATGAGCATCGATCTAGAAAGCTCCTGGTATGATACACAGCTCCAGAAGAACTCCTGGGTAGACGTCTGTGCAGAAATGTCCAGGATAGCCACAGTGAAAGCAGAGAGCATGTCAGCCATGGGTGAGCCAGCAAAGTCTGCTCTTTCCCATCTGGTTTTACATCTGAAGACTCTTCTCCTTAGGAAGCTTCATAAAAGGTCTGAGGAAGTTCCCAAGTATCTTTGGGTTCCTGAAGATTACACATACCCTCAAAACTCCATGAACCATTCAAAACTCATCTAATGTCATCCTGGCTAAGCTTGCCTGTGATCTGGTTATTCCTCCCAAGACAAGCTGTCCACAGAAACACCTCCCTAGAGCCATCTGCAATGACTGTTTTGTGGACACCTAACCACAGAGGCACCGCCAAAGCCCAGACAATTGAAATTGACATGATTGGAACCCATTGGCATCACTGACCTCTTGACCTGCTGAGCTGATGGCAGAAACATTGTTTCTGCAATGTTCTCACTAAACATGAGTCCTGAACATAATCAGGAAGAAACATCAGAAAGTCTAATTGAGGCTTATACAAATTAACTATCTAGAATGATTTGAAAGAGCCATGTCTATTGAAAGACAATAAAATGACTCCAAATTATTACAGGCTGGAGGTCAAGCCTACATACTTTAATGTAAACCCCAGATAGGATGCAAATCATGAACATTCATGAGACAGTAGGGACATTTAATGAACTCTATAAATTATGTAGTAATATTATTGTATCTGAGATGCTTTTAAAATTTTTATAGATCTGCTATGAATAAGTGAAAATGTTATCACGTGAGGAATCTGAATGAAAGATGAGGATTCTGATTTTTCTAAGTCTGAAATGACTTAAGTCTTAAAAATGAGAAGTGAAAACTCATTTAATCATTAAGATTAGTAGGATGGAAGATGAACGAGGATCCTAAGGTTAGCCAAGTCACCTGTCATGCCCGGCTGGTCCGTGGCCGAGAATGCCAGTGATTCTCCTCAGCAGAGATTAACTGCCCCCTCCCCCAGTGCTAGGCTCTTTTTTTTTTTTTTTTTTGATTATGTCAAAAACATCAGAGTATCGTTGATCACAATTCACTTTGATTTTACAATATAAAACACTCTGTAATACTTTTTATTAAGAAAAACAAGGAAGGTGCAGAGAGTAATCAGACAACAGAACTGACTTCCAAAGAGAGCCTTGAATCTTAAATCAGTTAAGCAGACGCATCTAGAAGCTTGTCTTTAAAATAGCAATGAGGTGTTCACACACTGAACCTATAGAACAAAGAACCCACATGGAAACAGTGTTTGCCCAAGCTCCTAGCTCAATTCTGAAACAAGCTGAGACATCACGAGGCACCTTTGGGGGAAACTACGGTCTAGAATCAGGATTTATTGGCCACTAGATGGCACCAGGACTTCAAAGATGGGACCATCCTGATACCTGGTTTCATTACGTCACTCCTTGCCAGCTCCCCAGCTTTTAGAAACATTACACTTAGCAGGCTCTCCTTGTATTCATCTTGGTTCTAACACACAGGTGTTTCCCAAGAGGGTCTCAGGGAAGAAGGCCCTTCAGCTACTTCCTTTTGTTCACTTAGGGTACTTGTGTTGAGGAAGAAAGCCACTGGGAAAAGCCTTTTCCAGGCATGAGCAACAGGATAAGAATTTCACAGTGTCTATATTTAATCGTGTATACTTTCTATTTCTGCTTCCCCCCAAACTCCCCACTTCTAACACATGATAACCATTTTCTCTTTCCTAAGTCTCACTGTCTCTGTGCGAATGTATCTGACTAGTTTCCTTAACTATTTAGTTCTTCCTGTTCGGTTTTTGCAAATTAAATTTTGTGTGGAAAAACAATCTCATCCAAAACACTTCTGAGCCCATGTGCTTGCAATCTATTTGAGGACACTGCATTTGTCTTTACATGTGTTTATTTTCAAAATGCACATTGATTGAAAATGGTGAGAAAGCAAAGTAAGACCAAAAACAACAACAACAAAAAAAAACCTGTTTCTTTTATTAACTTATCAGTTTGTTTGTAGTATTATAAGAAAACATCTGCAAATAGCTAATATATCAAGAATAGGATTATTTTCTTTCTATTCCGGGAGCTTTCAGTATTCCTTCTCTAGTCAGGGTCTTCTTCATAGTGAAGCAGGAGTTTAAACAGACTAAGGCCTGTGTGAAGTCTCCTCTAGTTTAACAAGTGAGAAGCCACTGTGCTCTAACCGGCCCTGAAGGCTCTACCTCCTAACAGTATCACATTAGCAACCTCTAGATTGTTTAGGCAACACATTCAGACCACAGCAATACTAGAAATATCTATCAGGCAAAAGCTGGAGGTGGGGGCTGTCTAAGCAGAGGGCAGAGCAGGTTTGCAGTCTAGGGACGAGGCTGGCATGTCGCTGATCAGAAAGAAAGCCAATGGAAGTAGGTATGAGCCAAGTAAAGTTGTAGATGAGGGCAGGGATCTATCTCATCAGGGCCAGAGGTTGCATTTCCATTTTATTTTTAGCAATCCATGAAACCATTGGGCAACTTTAAGGAGAATAAAGTCAGACGTGATGGTTACACCTGGAGACCCAGATACTCAGGAGGCTGTGAGAGCAAGATCCCTTGACCCCAGGAGTTCAAAGCTAGTCTGGGTAACACTGAAGAACATCCTGCCAACACCACCACCACCATGTCTAAAACACGAAAGCTAAAAAAGCCTGTGGATGGACTGTAGCTCAGTGTAGAGTGCCTGCCATGGGTTTAATCCCTAGCATGAGGCCGGGGGTAAAGGGTATGACTTGTCTTTTAAAATCACCCTGTGTAGAGCAGATTCACAAGAAAGGACAAACAGACCTGGATGCTATTTGTCTAGCATGAGGGCAGTGGTGTTTAGAGACACGTGAGGCAATGAGAGACATCAGCATGGTCTACATTGTTCCGCCATCACCCAGGTGGATGAGGAAACACTGTGACGATAAAGGTTACACACATACACACACACACACACACACAGAGAGAGAGAGAGAGAGAGAGAGAGAGAGAGAAAGTTTTCAAGGAGATTTAAAAATTTGTTGGAGATTTAAATGTTTACTTTGGTCACATTAAATCTGAGATGTTTACTAGGATCAGTCACAGGAAATGACAGGGTCAGGGCATCACTGAATATATGGTATTCATCATAGGACTGGTAATAGACTTACACACTTGTAGAGCAAGCCTTACTGGGCATGGTAGCACACACCTCTAATCCCCACTCTCAGCAGGCAAATGCTGGCTAATCTTGTCGAGTTCAAAGGCCAGTCTGGTCTACATAGCAAGTTCCAGGCCAGCCAGGGCTACATGAAGAGCCCTTGTCTTAAAAAGCCAAAAAGTAAAACAAGAGAACCCCCAGAGATTCTGTATTTTTTTGTTGCTCTCTTCATAAAGCTAAACTGGTTATGGGTGGGTGGAGGGGGGTGGAAAGGCAATTGTTAAAGTCAGTATTGACAAAGTAAAATAATATTATTCCATATGGTTATTGTAAGTAGTAAATAAGAAAAATATAAAATACTTGGATGGTGCCTGGTAAAATAGGCAATAAACAAAATATGATTCCTTTATTTCCTCCCTTGGCAAAAGTAGACATGTTTACAGCCAAAGAAAGCCTTAATTGCCTGTGTCTGCATATCTCAAATAAGATCTTTCCAACAGGTGTTAATGGGTTTCCATGATCTCTATTAGTTAAGCCTGGGTTAATATAGGTGCCTAGATTTATCACATGTGACCTTCATCAAGGTCTCTCTAAGGAACAGAAACTTTACACAGGATTTCCCAACTTTTATACGGGTTAGAGGAGTTATACACAGATTAGGGAAACGCTGATTCGTCCCCAAGCCCATGTATTACAAATGAAAAACTGAGTGGAGACAGGGTGACCACATACAGATGAGGTGTTCTGATAGCATGGTTTGGAGCACATTGTTCTAGAAAATACCATCATTATAATGTTACTTACTGTTTCAAATGTATCCCACATTCCTCCATCATTGTCCTCTGAGGAGCCATTTCCTGCTTTCCTAAAAACTGAGATGATGTGTCTAGAGAGGATTTCCATCAAATTAGGTGACTAGAGAAGGCCTTTAAGTTCCCTTAGGTGTCTGGAATTGCATCGTGGGATTAGGAACTTCCTAAGGAGGAGCAACCTTGTTATACCTTCACAAGGTCGAGCAGGAGATAGATTATCATATTTTTTTCTCTAATGATGATCATGATTGTTATTACATTTAAGACCTCACCTCCAATCACATCTGTGACTTTGGATTTATGCACATCACGTGAAGCCTGAACTTTCATTTCTGTGGCTGATAAGAAAAGTAGTAAAATGAGAGTTAATATTTACCAAAGTTTTGGCCCATAATTCCAAGTTTCCAAGTCAGCAGAAAGCGTCTTTACCAGTGATCAAAAGGACCTTGGACGGCCTCTCTTAAAAGCAATCAATTCTTGTTTTTCTTCTATTTCTTTCCTTAACAGTGAAGCTAAGCAGTGCAGAGAAACCATAGACCTTGGCCAATATCTTTCCCTCATCACCAGTTTCAGAAAAGAAAACTGAACTGCATGGTTACTAAGACCTCAGAATGTCTGAGGACGCTTCCAGGTCAGGCATGAGGCAGAAACTGAAGCTGTGTGGTGTTACACTGATGGTATGTTTGTCACGCTAATGGTGTGTTACCTATTTACCACAGAAGAGCTGGGTCCCAGAGAACAGTGGTTGGGGAACAGGCCTGAGGAGAAAGATGCTGAGCCCTGTCCTGAACCTTGTTGAAAAACCTCAAGTGGAGTGCAGGGAGAGAAAGGTGGTGTGGATGTGGACCCAGCATACTGGGGACATGAGGGTGAGGTTCTGGTCTACCATATTTGACTTTGAGACCATTCACAGATGTCATAATCCTGAGCCTAATGTTACCCTTCACTGTCAACAAATTGGCTCTGCAATGATTCTGTCTATCATTCCATGAAGACTCTGGTGCACCCTTGATTCTGCCTGATGCAGATGCTGCCTCAGATTTAACTTAATTTGCTTCAAAGACTTGATATTCACACTGTGATTGTCCCTGGGAGAAGCTATTCCCAGTTTACCCCATTTATAGCATGAATAACTGTCAGCAGCAGTTATCCATGGCTATCCAAAGCACAAGTGTTGAAGATGCTTTATCATTTTTTCATGAGCCTACAGGTTAGCACAAGTATTGGAAATCCAGGTCACATAGATTTGGGTCAGGCTCATTCACGAGGCTGTGGCGAGATAGCCCATGAGCTGGGAGGTGAGTGGTCTGCCATGGATGGGTAACCCAGGTCTGCCCAGGTGGCCTCTCAAGGAGGATGCCTGTGATTCAGGCATGTTACCATGAGAACCACAGAGAAGAAACAGATTACTGATTATCTAAGCTTCCAGCTGTCACAACTTCACATCTGCCATATTCTACTCGCCAAAGCAAATCACATGCCCAAGTTAAAGTGGTCAGAAGTTACAAAGAGTCCTGTACGGGGACACAGAGGTTATGAATTTAAATCAGATGTTCTTGACCTATAGGTCTTGACCCCTTTGAGGGCTGAACAACCCTTTCACAGGGGTCACCTAAGACCATTGGAAAACAGATGTCTATATTACAATTCGTAACAGTAGCAAAATTACAATTATAAAATGGCAATGAAAATAATTTTATGGTGGAAGGGTCACCACAACATGAGGAACTGTATTGAAGGGTTGCAACACTGAGAAGGCTGAGAACCATTGATTTAAACAGAGCCATGGCAGCCACCCTCTCTAGTCGCCGTGATATTCTGTTTAGCCTCAGGCACAAGGCAATGAAGCCAACTGACCATGGACTGAAATCTCTCATGCCATTAGCCAAAATGAATCTTTTCCCCTTTTAAGTGGTTTTTCTCAGGTGTCACGGTGGCAAGAAGCTGACGAACACAGGCAGTAGAGTCTCTAATTTTCCCCAGCATCTCAGACAAGTTCTCATCAAAGAGGAGGAAAGAGGGTGGAGACCAGAGAATAAAAGTCATTTATGGTCCTAATAGTCTTGTTCATGGGAACTTCTGGTTCCATCTCGCCTTAAACTCAAAAACATGCTGTGCTCTTCTATTTGAACATCTTTAGCTTAGAACTTCCTGTGCAAATAAATCATCTTCCCATGCACCCTTTGTTCTGCAGTGATCCTGCATTAAGTACATGAAACACGTTCAACCATTTGAGTTCAACAACTGAGATTTTGTTTGACACAGCAGAAAAAAAAATGCTGGTAGACCCTGTCTTTATTCCAATTAATAAGCAACGTTAGTGTCAGCCTTGTTGACACGATGGAACCACTTACGGAGAACAGAAAAGAGCAACTCCCATGAATCCCTTCCTCCCATGCAGGTTTTGTTACTCAGTAAATATTCCTAGACTCTCCACAGTGAGGGACGAACCACGGTGAACCTGGCACTGAACACATTGAGCAAAAACATGTTCTGTTCTGATTACAGAAATTCCAGTTGAAACAGTGGAAATAAAATCTAGTAGTGAGCATCCAACTTGCATGGGAGAGGCTTGGTTTATACAATATATAGTCCTGTACTTGGATAAACTGAGGATTCTGGTGGAAACCTTCAGATTGCATACGCTTACTGCCTTCTGGTGAGAAAGGACTACATCAGGACTGGTGTAGAACCTAGTAATGTAACCCTCACTTGTCCTTAATCCCATTTCCCACTGGTCACCTCCTTGCCCTCAAATAGTCCCCCTAGGCTTTCACAATGAGTATGTGCATGTTTATATTATGTGTGCGCACATGCATTTAAACCTAGATTCCTCATGTGAGAGAAAACATAATTGTCTTTCTCGGTTTTTCTCATTTCACTTAACATGATGTCCAGTTCCATCCGATTTCCTGAAAATGCTGCTACTTCATTCTTTAAGACGAAATAAAACACCTTGTGTATATCTACCACCTTCTCTTTATTCATCATCTCGTTGGCATCAAGTTTCTCTATCTGGGCTCTTGTAATAACACTACAATAAACACGGGTGTGCAAGTCTCTCTATGGTCTGCTGATTTAGAGTCTTCCTGCCTATGCTAAAGAGTGGCATAGCTGGATCGTATGGGAGCTCTATTTTTAGTTTTGAGGAACCTCCCTAGCTGATCTCCACAGTGGCTGCACAGATTTCCTGTGGTCACCTTCAGAGCCACAGGTGGACTTTTGGGTGTGGCTGATCCCATCCTGCTGAGAAGCCTCTGAAAGAGAAACCAGAGGCTTGGCTGACAGAGCTGCCATTGGCCAAGTGGAGCATAAACTCGAAGTTCCTTCCTGGTACTCTCCAGAGTTTCTTGGACCAGCTGGCTTCTGGAGATGAAGGGAACAGAGCAGCCCCTGTCACCAAAGAGGAGCATCCAGAAAACACTGCAAGCTCAGCTAATGCCCTGGAAGAATTTGCTCCCCTGGAGGGATGTGAAACCAGAGGACCTGGACATGGAATTGTAAGTGACAGGTCTCAGACCTGGAAAAACAAACAATGGAAAGAGTAGCGTGCAGATGCTTTGCTGTGTGAGAGGTCTTTTTCTCTGCGTGGAGGAGGTCTTTGGTTGCTCATGGAAGTACTTTCCTTGCTTGTCTTTAGAGCCTTGAGCAAAAGTGAGCACAATACTACAGACTTGAATGCACTCAGGGACTTCTAAAAATGAATATATATTCATTGCATAGCAAACAGACTTAGGCGAGGTTCTTGTGTACTTCAAGTTGAAGAACTCAGACAGAGAAGGCAGGTGAGTGATGCAGAGCAGGATGAAAGGTGTGACTGCAGCCTAAGACTCAGTGTGCTCGGGAGGGCGCTGTATTTCCCTCTTCAATGCGTCAGCTCTGCAGGATTTGGCCTTTTAATCCATAAAGATGGGTTTGGTTTTAGGTTATGTTTCTTGAGTTCCTTTTAATGAGGAGATGGAGAAGCGGCTTAGCTGTTAAAAGCATGTACTAGTCCCACAGAGGATCAGAGTTCAGTTCCCAGCACCATGCCTCTGGCCTTATGTGCATAGATACACACACACACCACACACACACATACACCACATACACATACATCACACACACACACCTACATACACACATACCCCACATACACATACACCACATACACATACATCACACACACACATACACCACACACACACCACACACACACATACCACATACACACACATCACACACACACATACACCACATACACACACATCATACACACACATACACCACATACACACACATCACACACACACATACACCACACACACACACACACCACACATACACCTACATACACACATACCCCACATACACATGTACCACATACACACACATCACACACACATACACACACATCACATACACCACACATACACACACATACACACACACACACACACACGCATACACCACATACAAACACACACCACATACACACACACCACATACACACACACCACATACACACACACCACATACACACACACCACATACACACACACACCACATACATACATACATCACACACACACACACATACACCTACATACACACATACCCCACATACACATATACCACATACACATACACCACACACACACACACACACACACACCACATATACACATATACCACATACACACACACATGCACCACATACACACACACACACACACACACACACATGCATACACCACATACACACACACACACACACACACACACACACACACCACATATACCACATTCACACACACACACACACACACACACACACACACACACACACACTGGGGCGGGGAAGGAGAGAGAATCAAAAAATAATTTCAATTCTTTTTTTAAGCAGGAGCTATGGGTTTGGGAATTTTCCTTTGTTTTCTAGTTTAAGTTTTATCAAATTATTAGCAGCTAGGTAGAGGTACATTTTATTTCTTCATTATTCCACCCTCGATTTCTTTTTAAATCCCTCAAAGACGTCCATCTTCAAACAGTAAAGATTTTTGTTGGAGGGTTATGGGGGGCAGCTAACTGCCCGGAAATTGGCCAATAAAGAGAGCAAGTCCAGATACACATGACAAGACACCGCCATGGTCACAGGCAGCATTGTAAAGACAAACACTGCCTGTGATGGATGATGGGAACGGAAAGCATATTATAATATGTAATGGGTCAGGAGAACAGGGGCTGTATTTCCTTTTGAAGAGGCCCTATGAAACAACCAGAGGATGCTGGGCTTCTGATCCCAGGCATGCATTTGAATCATTGCTCTGTGGCCATTTACTTCAAGCATAATCGAGAACTCGCCAATTCTGAATATGTTTCTATTTATGTTGCTGAGAAGAATTAGTGTCCCGGGAATACACAGTAACTAACATATGCAGTTAATTAATCCAAAGTGGAAACAGTCTTCTCAATGAAGGTGCATGGACAAACTACAACAAAAAGAAGCAGGCGTTCCACCTCACGACACACTCAGAATTAACACCGAGGGATTAAGACTTTACACTCATGGGTGAACTCAAACTATTAAAATATTCTGTAGGAGAAATATAGCACTCAGTCAGATCCCAACAGCAGCTGCGGTTGGCTCAGTTCTGTGTTGAACGCTTCTGGAAACATGGCCTCTGGTGTGACTGTCTCTGACGGTGTCATCAAGGTGTTCAATGACATGGAAGTACACAAGTCCTCAACACCGGAAATGAAGGAACGCAAGAAGGCGAGGCTTCTGGAGGAGGACAAGGAGATCCTGGGGATCTGTGGGGGATGTAGGGCAGACTGTGGACCACCCTACATCATTTTTGCCAAGATGCTACCGCCACTATGCTGTCTACAATGCAATCAAGAACAAGGAGGAGGGCCTGGTGTTCATCTTCTGGGCCCCAGACAGTACACCCCTTAAGAGCACAATGCCAGCCCTGAGGATGCTATCAAGAAGAATCTCACAGGAATCAAATATGAATCACAAGTAAACTGCTAAGAGCTGGTCAAAGACCACTGCACCCTGGCAAAATAACTAAGTGGCTGCTGTCACCTCCCTGGAGGGCAAGGCTTTGTGAGCGGCCTCCAGTCCCCTGCCTGGAGCATCCCCACTCAGTCCCTGGTGGTTCCTGCCCTCCAAAACTGCTTTCTTTGATCTTCTGATTCCTCTTGGGTTGTTGCAGACCAAGTCCCTTCCCAGACACCCAGTTTGGGGAGAGCCTGTATTTTTTTTAGTGACATCCCTACTCCTCATCCCGCCCCCATGCCATGCCGCCAACTTCTAACCACAATAGTGACTCTGGGCTGCTCTGTTTAGTTCTTTGTGTAAATGATATGTGGAAATGACCCTCCCTGTACCAGCTGGTTGCCTATCCCTTCCCCTTGATTTTGGTCACTCATGAAAGCAGGACCAGTAAGGGACCTTCAATTTAGATAGATAGATAGATAGATAGATAGATAGATAGATAGATAGACAGACAGACAGACAGATAGATAGATAGATAGATAGATAGATAGATAGATAGATAAAAGGGCTAATTGGGACTGGCGGTGGTGGCACACACCTTTAATCCCAGCACTTGGGAGGCAGAGGCAAGCGGATCTCTGTGAGTTCGAGGCCAGCCTGGTCTCCAAAGCAAGTTCTAGGAAAGGCGCAAAGCTACACAGAGAAACCCTGTCTTGAAAAAAAACAAAAACAAACAAACAAAAAACAAAAAAAAAAAGGCTAATTGGGAGATGGAGGAAGAGGAGGAGGAGGAGGAGGAGGAGGAGGAGGAGGAGGAGGAGGAGGAAATACAGCAACAAACCAAAGAAGAACAAAAGGAACAGACAACACACATTGATGGGTTGCAGCTGAAGGGAGTTAACCACCCATGAGTCACAAAGAGGAGCGGTTCTACAGAGCACCATCATGTAGAAAGCCTCCGGTTATGGAGGAAATGAGGGGAGCCTGGAATTGTATTCATCTTGCTACTGATTATTCCTGTGAGCTTGAGGTCATCATCCCCTCCAAACAGAGATGAAATATCTATAAGAAGACCTTTTTTTTTTTGGTTTTTCGAGACAGGGTTTCTCTGTGTAGCTTTGCATCTTTCCTGGATCTCGCTCTGTAAACCAGGCTGGCCTCGAACTCACAAAGATCCACCTGCCTCTGCCTCCCAAGTGCTGGGATTAAAGGCATGCACCACCAATGCCCAGAACAAGAGCTATTTTAACTGGACTTAAAGTCCATATTAGTAAGGTGAATATTAGTCCCCAAACCTCATAATCAACTTCCACAGCCTGGAGGGACCAGCCTCCAGCAATGCAGGGCTCAAAGGGAAATCCACAGAGTTGATGTGCTGTGACCTTTTTGTCTGAGAGGGTAAAGGGAAAAGATACACACTCTCTTGATGGTTTCCTTCAGGCCTTTTCTTTGTTCTTCTTTTGCATCCTCTTCCTGTATTCTGTCTACAGCTTCATCTCCCTTACGTGATTAAAACAAAGTCATCCCAAGAACCCACATACATTCACGTCTAAATAACTTGTTACAGATTAACAGAGTGTGAACCGGCAGGGGATGTTTTTCTTGGCCATTTCTTTTACTGGCAAGTCTGCACATGGCGGTCACAAAGAAAGGATCCATCACTTTATTATTTATCTTGAAAGGTCATCTTATAAGGAATCTTAAAGGAATCACAAATCTAAACTTTCATACATGAAAACCAGTCAGCTCTACTTTAAATTGCACACCTGCTCATCTACACTTTTTTTCTATCAGGAGATGGAGGGCAAAAATGGGTACAAGGAATTAATCATCATCTTTGATCATCCTAGCAAGAAAGGCAGTCAGCTAATGACAACTGGGCTGCTTTGTTCTTGTTTCCAGACCTTAAAGAGTTCCACATTCAGCTATGTGCCTTCTAAAACTTTAGATTGTTTTCTTGGGTTTTTCACCTCAAAGTTATTTAACAAAAACATCTTAGTCTAACTTTAAGTTGTTTTCAAAGCTTTGTTTCAGCTGTGATGCACTCTGAAACCTGTGAACACATCTCCCAACATTAAGATTAAAAAAATTTAAACTAGGTGGGCTACTGGGACTCAATTGTTTTTCTTAATCATTAATCTAAGCCACAGTCTATATGGTTCCTCAGTAGAAATTCATGTGTTCTAGCTGTGTGACACTTCTTTGTTTTATTTTTAACCATCAAAACTCTATTTAAACTAACATTATTATTATCAATTAAACAGTACAGCTTAGGAAGAAATCATCTTCATAATAATCCACAGGTAAAAATTCCCAGTAGGACGGGATGTTTCCAGGAGACAAACACACTACATTACAGGCAGTGGGGATCTCCCCACACTTATTCACACCCATTCCAGATACCAGAGAAAGATGACAGCAGCAACATGTAAAAGCACAGCAGAACAAAAGACGTTCTGGTGTCTGTGGTCTTGGGGCCATCTATAGGAGATACTTCGCTCATCAGGGATTTGCCCCCTGGTGGGCTGACACCCTGAAGTCAACTGCCATCTGCGGCCCCTCTGACAAGGCCACCATTAATCAACTTCAAGAGCCTAGATTCATCTCAAAACCATCATGGCCGGTGGTGAATGCAAACCTGTGTCCTAAGGTTATCCAATCATACTGTTAATGTCATCTCAACTGCCTCTGGGAAGGAAGGAGCCAGGAAGACATATTTTTTATTTCTCCCTCTGATAAGGGCTCTCAAAAGTGATAAACATATTTAGTCATGTTGGACATACTTTCAGGACTATCAACCTACTTTGACAAACTTTGGGAGTAAAGTTTTTGTTTTTGATGATACTACAAGATGAACTGTGCTTTTCTTGAGAAATACGGGGGAGGTGGGGGAGGGGGTACTTTTATGTTTTATGTATTTTCAGAATAATAAATAAATAAGCATTTATTTTATGAATAATACCACCAACCTATTAACTTGAAAATTGTAACTTCTATGTTATAATATATTTTACTCTAATAATATCACCAAAAATGCCTACAGAGGCACAGATAATCATAGTATCTTCAGAAATAATTACCAACTTATATGTAGCCAAAGGCAGAGTATGCAATAGCTGCCATGCAATGTGTCAGCTGATAATGCTAATTAAATCAGAGGACACGGCCTACTTAAGTCTAGTGTCCTGGGGGCAGATGGAGGTGCTTCACCCACCCAGCCCTGAATGTCAAAGTGTCTGTCTCAAGATGAGCAAGTCAGCTTATGCAGACTCACAAGGACTGTCACCAAGCCATGAGGGCATCACTTTGGGATCAGCCACAATGGGAGAATTTACATGATAGAAATCATCCAATACAGCATTAGAGCTTTGTTTTCTGGAAAGCCAGATTATTAACATAACATTGTTATATGTGAAATGTGTCAGTCAGTCACCATAACAGAATGCTAAAAATGAATGGGGTGTGTGTGTGTGTGTGTGTGTGTGTGTGTGTGTGTGTGTGTGTTGTTGTTGTTGTTGTTGTATGCATATGTATACATGTGGGGGGTGGTTAGAGGTCAGCTTTGGGGATCTTACTCTGTCACTTTGCACCTTATCTTTTGAGACAGTGTCTCAAAGCTCACAGCTTTGGCCAGCCTGCTTGGCTATCCAGCTCACTTCCGTCCCACCCCTCACTCCCAGGCACTAGAGTTACAGGTACATGTAATGCCATGTCTGTTACACAGGTACCAGGGATCATGGAGCATCTAGGGGTGTGGGAACAGGTTCATTTTCCTTGCCAATGAAAAGGCGGGCAACCAAGCGTTCCCAGAAAACTGGGAGAGTCCCAGCAGAGTCATCAGATGGCACTTGGCAAATCAGGGATCCCACTTGAGGTTTTCCGTCTCCTCTATAAAAGAATTTAAGAATGGGTATAAACAGAAGCTCAAGGACAAAGAATGAACTCCAATGGACGATTGAGGATAATTTATTAAAGTTACAAAAAGAAAGCTCCAGGACATGCAAGCCACGGAGAAGAGAAGGAACAAACGCCGTGACACTTGAGCTAAGCCATCATTGGAGGTGGTCAGCCCCTGGCAGCAGGCAGCTACAGTGTGGGGAGAGGAGAGTAAGGAAGCCATAGCATCAGTTAGGTATTTTAAAGGGAACCATTCTGTGGGCTGAACTTTTCAGTCAGCTACAGCCAAGGGTCTCCTAAAGAGCTCACCCAGGACAGGCACATGGTATGTGTAGTATCTGCCTTCTGGCAGGGCCTCAGCCAACCTGAAATGGCGTGAGAACTAGAACCCTCGGCCTTCTGACCTTTTCCCTTCTGAACGTCACTTAGTCCTTTTCAAATGTCTCTGTGGCTGCAGCCCCGCAGCTGAGAAACTTAGAAATGGTAGATTTCTTGTGGGTCCGCTATCTGCTGTTAATGCGAGCCAGCCAAATGGACAAAATGCCAGACCGACAGCGCCCTCTGTTGGTGAGGAACAGTGAGATCTAGAACGTCCCTATCTTGTGAATGGGAGAACTGGTCAGTCCATTTTGAGTCCCAGGCTGCAGCTTTTTAAACATGACACCTCTATTCGCCACACGGCCCAGAGATCATGTTCGAAGGAATTCACTGTTGCGCCTGACACACACAGGAACTGAGATGCTCCGACAGTGATGAGAACCACTTTGAACCCACATTCACCGCTTTCCCTCAGGCTCCCATAGAAGGTATGACTAGTGAAGGACACGTTCCACCTCAGCAGGAGAGGGGCCTCATTCCCAGAGTGGACTGCAGGGGAGGCCTGGTGCGTCACTGGCATTGTGAAATGAGCGTGGAACTGTGATCCAGAGGTGCGGGCTCTGAGCAGTGGGCCTTGCAAAGATGTTGAGTGGAGAAGGAGGAGAACGAGGAGGAGGAGAGGAAGAGAAAGAAGGAAGGGAGGAGAAGAGGAATCCTTTTTTATAGTTTTTGATCTTTGTTTATTTGTCTTCTGTTGGGAGGGGTGTGTGTACACTGCTCACTAGATGTAGACGTCAGAAGTTGCCAAAATCGCTTCTCTGCTCCCACCTTGTGGCTTCCAGGGATCGAACTCTCATTGTCAGATTCGTCTCAAGCTTATTTTTTATCAATGAAACTGTCTCACCAGCCCCAAATCAACAACCATAATTTAATGTATAAATGTAAGCAAAGAGAGTTGAGAACAATGGAAATATTTGCCCAGGCTAGTAGTTGGACTAGGATAGGAAAGTGGGTTTTTAAATTTCTTTCCCTTCTATCACAAAGACCAAGTAAATGCACAAAGGAAAGGTTGCCTCAAGTGTGCTCTGTTCCTGCACTTGGAAGGCTGATTTTCTAATCTTTCAAATTTTCTGAAATTTGAAACTGTTCGTCTGGTGTTTTCAGTTTGATCGTATGTCTTGATATCCAAACTCCACACTGTTGTCACGACCTCTACAGAGAGTTATATAATTATATAATGTCAAGGGCAATGTCTCTCCTCTCCCTTCATTCTCATCTCCAATCTTCATCACAGAAACCATGGAACAGAAAGTTTCGAAGACACTGGAGGAGACTTTATATGGAATGCAGCCTGGAACAGTACAAACCACTTGATGCAACCATTACCATAAATGGGGACACTTGGAGTCCCCAGAGTCTTAACTCTGCTTGTGGATTGGCCACACAGCTACCATCACAGTGAGAAAAGAAACCACACGTTTTGATTGCACTATGTGTGATTCCACTCAAAATTAGTGAAAACATGGCCAGCTTAAAACTCACAATTTGGGGCTGGAGAAGATGGTCCTATGGGTTGAAAGCACACACTGCTAATTTTCCAGAGAATCCAGGTTTGGCGCTCAGCACTCACACTGGGTGGCTCACAACTGCCTATAACTCCAGTTTCAGGGTATTGAATACCCACTTCTGGCCTCTGTGGACACCTACACTCACACACACCACACAGATCTAGGAACATGCACATAACTGAAAATAAACATTTTTTAAAAATCATAATCTTCCCTGTCGTCCGTAGTATTTTTTTAATTCTGTCTATGTACAGACTGCATACTGGAACCTTCTATGCCCAAACAGCAGTAACAATGAGCTTATAGCATACAAGTTAATGCCATTCATACCAGACAAGACACAGTCTACTTCCAACCCTGCGTAATCACATAGGAAACATTCACTTATAAATAGAATTTTATATGCCATGCCTCTGGGAAACTGGTTTGAAATTGTTTGTCTGGTTTTTTGGTTTGATCGTATGTCTTGATATCCAAACTCCACACTTCTAGAAAATATGGGGGGAGAGGAAAGAGAAAGAAGGGAAGATTGTACAGTCATAAAGACCCCACCCCAAATCTAGCCTAGCACCAGAAGATTATTACCGTCTTCAGACGTGGACTTCAGAACGCTTGGGCTCAAGTAAACAACCTTGTTTGATTGAAGAATAAAAAAAAAAAATATCTGGAGTCAAATTTTACTCTGTAGTGTTTACACAGAGAGATTGAGAAGACTTTGAACATCATCTTGGCCAAGAATTTTAAACTGAAATGCAGATTGTGAGAATTCATGACAGAGAGCAGGCAGACAGGCAATGAAAGCCGGAGGCTAGTGGAGAGCTTTGCCATGGATAGATACTTTGTTAATTGAATATTTGGGAAGCTTTCCTAGTGAAAGCTATGCCCATCACACTGACACCAGAATTGTCTCCCTCAGAGACAATTCATTCTGAGTTAAACATTGCTTCTGGCTAAAAGCCACAGGAGAGAAACGACATCCTGAACTTTGCTGCTTGTTAACATCTGAGCTGAGCAGATTTTTCCTAACAAGTTAGAAACTAGCTTGCTGGTGGCTGCTTCTTTAAGAGACCTGGTGACCGGTACCATGCAACACTTTAGAATAACTTAGCTTTTATGCCATGTCTTTGCAAGGTGATTTCCCACACAATGCAAATACCAAGGCAAGGGAACAAAAGAGAAGCATAGACTCCACCTCATCAGGAAGCACAGAGGCAGCTTGGTGCAAGATACCATGGGAGACTCAGTGCAGGACAATAGTGTGGCCACCAGTCAGTTTGCCCAGCAATGATTGATTCCTAGGAGTCATGACATTCAGGCCTAAAAGGAGAAAAACCTCAGGCAGACAAAGATCATCAGGTCACCCTACTGGGTACCAGGAAAGTTCCACTGGAAGACAGACTTTGTCTCATCTCCAGAGTATGCTTCAAGGGAGTGGTGGAGTCAGCAAACCCGGCCCTGCCTGGTTATCAGCAGAGTGATCTTGTGGCCAAGGCTGAAGGTTTGATTTCCTAGGAATCTCTGCTCCCTTCCACATTCCGAATCTGTACTTCTCCCCAGTGTCACTGGCCAATCACAGAAGCCAAACATTCCTTGCTGTAGAACCACTGATGGGAAGACATTGATGTTTTCCATCACATGAGCATCAAGTGGTTCAATATTATCACACAAAGAAATTTCCTTTCTGAACTTGCTGGGTTTGGGTACAATGTATATCGGCCCCATGCTTTGTTACAAATTCCCGTGACACATTCTTTCCTGTCCTTATCTTCTAAGTTTATGAGGCAGAGAGATCCACACCAAACACAGTAGGGTGGGGACCATTTGAGCTGCCCAGTCAGCAAGTGACAGAGACGAGGCTCAAACTCTTGCTTCTTAAGTGTCTTTGTTGTTACAGTTTTGTTAAAGGTTGTGGCCAGCTGTAACTCAGCAGAATGTACAGCCAGAATTCTTGGACTCGCTTGACTTTGCCTTACCATATCCATCAGAATTCCAGAAGAATTCCAGGTTCTGAGGACCAAGCAAAGCTTTAAGCATCCTGGGTGTAGTGATGAGGATTATTTCCTGTATGTGTGGGGAAAGAGCACATCCACATTCCTCACCCTGCCCAGCAGGCTCAGGCAGTTAGCAAGGGCATCCTGTTTTTAATGTCTACCTGTCACCTGCTCTGCTCCTCCGTGGTTTGGTTTAATTGTTTGTTTTTCCATAGGTTTTTCTGCCTAAGTCCACAGATTCAGGAATGTTCATATTAATAAAGTGAGAGCTGAACTCCCAAACATATTTGTTTCTCTTTCAGAGTAAACGTCAGTAGTATGAGAACCGTGCTGTGTCATACCGATACGTTACTCATTAACTAACTTTAGAGAGAGAAAAAAAAATTGCCTGGGCTAGATCAGAGTCAGGTAGGAGCTTCCTGCAAAGCAGGAGCTGTGACTGCTGCTGGAATACGACAATTTTCACTTTATTTGAGAGCTCCAGCGATGAGCTTCTGAGCTGACTTCTTGAAGTGCTGGAGCCCAAGAGTACAATGGGGAAGAAAAGACTGTCCTCCAGTGACAATGTGTTCAAGTTCGAGACTCCCAGTAGCCTGAAGACCACTCCCGAGGCCCTAAACAGCTCCTCTGACAGCCCCAGCTTTCTGTTTCTCGGGTAAGTACGACCCTGCCCTGGCCTGGCCATCCAGGAGACTACTCAGGCCATCTCCAGCCACCCAGCAGATGGATGGCCCTTGGAGAGCTCCGACCTCATTTGGTGGAGAAACACTGGCCAGAGACTTCTTAGGCCAGGCACCCTGCCGGGTGGAATTGGAAGGGAGTGGAGAGAAGGGATATGAGCAGGGAGGGAGGAAAATAAAATAAAATAAAAACAACAAGTATTGCCACCACTAAGCCCAATCTTTCATGTCTTCTTCCATATTCATATCAGATAACTGGACACTGGGAATTTCCTCATTCTTGACTTGCTCTTAGGTTTTCAGGAAGTGGAGTTAGACAATCAAAACCAGAAATCTGGCTTATTATTAAAATGTTATTAAGTAGTAGTTCTTAAGACATTCAGACAATTGTCTTCTTTCTTGCCTTTCTAATTAAATACTGAATATTACTACGTGCTCAGGTTCAGTTATATACTGTACGGTGACTTATAAAACTTTTGACCACAGTTAGGACATATCCCCTTTTAGCTATGTTACTATCAATGTGCTGCTCTGATATGGTGCAATTACATATTACTAATGAAAACTCAATTCCTTATTAATATAGTCTCAATAATTCTTTTGTGAGTTTTCATGTTAGCTTAATTTTTCCACCCATTATTCAGTGGCTAGTCGAGTGACTAAAAATTTAAAACTCTAGGCTGGAGAGAGGGCTCAGCAGTTAAGAGCACTGGCTGCTCTTGCAGAGGACCTGGGTTCAAATTCCAGAACCTCCATGGTGGCTCATGACTATAACTCCAGTGCCAGGGGTTCTGATATCCTCTTCTGTCCTTCTTGGGCATTGCACACATGTGGTACAAAGATATCCATGCAGGCAAAACACTCATACACAGGAAAGTAAATTAAATACATCTTTTAAAAAATAAATGTAAAATCCCTGCAGCCTATGTTCATGTTTTGTTGAGTGTTCAATTGACTCTCAAATGTGCTGTCTTTGTCTACCTCTTAGACAGACTTGCAAGCTCTTCTCTGGTATGCAAAAATAATGAGGAAAAATGAGGTGCACTAGCAAACAAAAATACATTACTAGGTGTGATTTAAGTAAATATAATAAACACAATTTTCAGTAAGTAAATAGAATAAAAAGAAAAGGGGAAATGGCTGGGCAGTTAAGAGTACTTGCTGCTCTTACAGGAGACTGGTGGTCTGGTCTGTTCCTAGTACCCATGTCTAGTGGTTGACAACCATGTGTAATTCCAGTTCCAGGGACTCTGATGCCTTCTTCTTCTGTCCATAGACACTGGAGTCATGTACACACACACACACACACACACACACACACACACACACACACACACACACAATTTAAAAATAAAATCCTTACAAAAAGAAAAGGCTGCTGAAATCTAAATGTTCACATCTTTCTAAAAAGATCCAGATCTACATTGCCTATATAATATTTAACATCAGCTCTCCATCTTAGCATTTATGAGTGCTACTTTTAAATGTGTATTGGAAACAACCTAAAAATATATTAACATACCTCCAAATAGTGTACAAATTGAAGAACCTTTAATCTAGTTGAAACATCCTGGTATTTTATGTATAAAATTACTGGAAGTACTTGAACAAATGTTCGGGCACACATTGGTTAAATTTTTCAGATATAAAATAAGAACAAGAAACATGTCTTCTATATTCTAAATACATTGGGAATTTCTGTAGCTTCTATATGCTAAATATATATTGGGAATTTCTGTAGCTGTGGCTGTTTGGTTTCCTGTTACCCTTCCCATGAACTGGAGCTGATAAAGCTGATTCTCAGATCAACAAACTACCTTAAATAGAAGCAGATAGAATCCACACACTATTTTTATTCAAGCTTGCAATTCAGCCAAAGTTGATTGAGTAACTGTTGTATGCCAGGCTGTATGGAGGGGATACAATCATGAGCAAGAGGAGGCTAGTCCCTGGCTTCTCAGAGATGATGTTTAATGTTGGAAGCCTGGAAAAAAAAAAAAACCACAACTAGATGCAAGCATGCATACATAAATGCATAATTTAAAATCCATATTTTTAATAGGAAACAAGTCAAAGCCAAGAGAGAAAATAAGGAAGGAAAACTAATTGAAGTGGAATGGTAAAGGACTCCCCTAGGAAATGATACTGAACCCAACAGAAAGAGCCAGCCACGAACAGTGTGGAAAGAAACATGTGCCAGGGATAAAGGATTTGTGTTGGCTACTTTTATGTCAATTTGAGTCATCTCAGAGGAGGGAGCCTCAATTAAGAAAATGGCTCCATAAAATCGGCCTGTAGGCATTTTTTTTCCTTTTTTTTTGGGGGGGGGGGGGGTTGAGACAGGGTTTCTTTGTGTAGTTTTGGTGCCTGTCCTGGATCTCGCTCTGTAGACCAAGCTGGCTTCAAACTCACAGAGATCCACCTGCCTCTGCCTCCGAAGTGCTGAGATTAAAGGCATGTGCCACCACAGCCCAGAGGGCATTTTCTTAATTAGTGACTGATGCAAGAGTACCTAGCCCATTGTGGGTGGTGCCACCCCAGACCTGTGGTCCTGGATTCTATTTTAAAAAAGCAGGCTGAGGGCTGGAGAGATGGCTCAGAGGCTAAGAGCACTGGCTGCTCTTCCAAAGGTCCTGAGTTCAATTCCCAGCAACCACATGGTGGCTCACAACCATCTCATCTAGGATGAGATCTGGTGCCCTCTTCTGGCTCACAGGCATACATACAGACAGAATACTGTATAGATGATAAATAAATCCTTTTAAAAAAAACAAACAAACAAAAAACAAACAAACAAAAAAAACATCAAGCTGAGCAAGCCATGTGGAGCAAGCAAGCCAGTAAACAGCACTCCTCCATGGCCTCTGCATCAGCTCTTGTCTCCAGGTTCCTGCTCTGTTTGAGTTCCTACCCTCACTGCTTTTGGTGGTGAATTGTTATATGGAAGTGTCAAATTCCCCAAGTTGCTTTTGGTTATGGTGTTTCATCACAGAAAGAGTAACCCTGACTAAGACAGAAATCTTGAGGATCCTGGAGAGACAGGTCCATGACAGGATCAGAAAGGGGAGGGTGAAGGTTGGCATCCTATTCCAAGTATGACAAGCCGACCTGAGGGCGGGGGGAAGAGAGTATGATGTGATCTCACTTCAGATGTGCACTCCACATCCCAGAATGTTATTTCCAGGCTCAAGGAAAGCATCATTAGGCTCATGTCTCCTGGTATGCTGTACACACGTAGAAGAAGCCTTTGCTCGTTATAGATCAAGGACACTATTAACTTTGCCCATCAATGCCTAATCATTTTCCAATTTACTGTGTTGGTTACACTACCACCAAAATCGTGCTCAAGGGCATGTGAATTGCCTTCATTTGATGTTTTCCCCAATTTGGAAGGCAGGGAATGGAATCCTGATACAACTTTCACATGCTTTCCTCATTAACAAAAGGAGCATCACTCCAGCGTGGCTGCCATGTTTAAATTCCACTTCTTTGGTGGATTCACTATCTTTTTCTTCTTGTTGACAGTTTATAAGTACTCCAGATAGTAATTTTTTTTTGTCAGTTGCAGGTTTTGTAACATTTTTTGTTTCATTCAAATTTGTCTTTTCACACTATGTCCAAGACTTTATTTTCTACTCTTGTATTTTTTGAGATTATAATATAATTATATCATTTCTCCCTTCTTTCCCCCCCCCATCCACACCCCTCCTTGCTCTCTTTCAAATTCATGCCCTCTTTTTTTCATTAATTGTTATCACATGTATCTATGATGTATATACACATATATTCCTAAAATTAACCTCAGTCTGCATAATGACCCTTGTATGTATGTTTTCAGGGCTGACCATTTGGTATTGTGTAACTAATTGGGAACTCTTCACTAGGGAAAACTATTTCTCCCACTTTCCGTGGTCCTCAGTTATCTGTAGTTCTTTGTATAGGGTTGAGGCCCCGTGGGCTTCCCACCATTCACTTTAACATGTCTATTGGTATCATATCATTCTTATTCAGCTCATGCTTAGGCAGTCTTGCTGGTGACACTTTACAGGTGTAGGAGTAAACAGAAGGTCTCCTTCTGACCTTAGGAGGAGACACAGTCTCACAGCAAACTCCCTGACCCTCTGGCTTTTACAGTCTCTCAGTCCCTTTTGGGAAATGCTGCCCGAGCCTTAGGCATTGGGGTGTTTGTTAGATGTATCCCCTGGAACTGGGCTCCACAAGTCTGCATTGTGATTGGTTGTGGTTCTCTACAATGAAGACCTTACAAGAATTTGTTTCTTTAACATTTCCTTTTAAGTTAGGGTCTTCTTACATTTGGAATTTATCTTTGTTTCTTAATGTTAATCAACAGCATCAGAATTTTTATTTAGATATTGAATTGTTCTACATTACTTATTGATTAGCCTTCCTCTTCTGCTTAATATGCAAAATCAGTCTGTCATATATCATGTTATTAATTTTTAGTCATATTACAGTAAAAAAAAATCAGGTAAAACAAGACTACTTACCTAATTAGAGGGCATAGTTACTCTTATGAGTCTCAGGATTGACTTTAATTTTTAATTGAAATGACATTAAACCAATTGTTCAATTTAAGGAATTTGACATCTTTACAGCATAAATATCCATATTTATAGACACCATGTATCTCTCCATTTGCTTAGATCATCTGTAATAACTCTCAAAATGTTAGATCATTCTACACAAAGATCATATAAATCATTTATTATACTTATTCCTAGATACTTGGTTCCTGTGTTGCTATTGTAAAGACATTTATTGCAGTTACTTTGTTAATATATAGAAATGTATTTAGGTTTCTAAATTGACCGAGGGGATTTTTACACATGAATGTGTGTGTGCATGAGTGTATTTGTGTTCACATGTATTTGGGCACATCTCTAAATTGATCTTTTATTCAACATCCTTTTATTAGTTTTGATAATTTATAAGCTTTAAAATGTTCCTCTGTAGATAATAGTATGATTAGAAATATTAATGTTTTTGTTTTTACGTGTGTGTGTGTGTGTGTGTGTGTGTGTGTGTGTGTGTGTGTTTCCTGGTGTATTATATATGTGTGTAGAGGTGTGCAATTGTGCACTGGTCTATGAAGGACATTGGATGCCTTGCTCCCTCCTTATCCACTTTATTCCCTTGAGGCAGGGTCTCTCTCTCTGAACCTGAAATGAGGCTAGTATTCAGCAAGCCCCAGCAACCTTTCTGTCTCTGCCCCATACAGTACTGAACTTTTTATGAGTGCTGGGATTGAAACTCCTAAGTGTTCTTACATGCTGAGCCATTGCCCCACCTGCTTTTACCCTTCTGATCTTTATTTTTTAATAATTAAATAAGTAAGAAAGTGTTAGAATGTTGTATATAGGTAGCAATTCCAGATATTCTTGTTTTCTGTTGTTTTTTTTTAAGACTTATTTATTTATTTTATGTATATGAGTGTTCTGTCTGCATGTATGCCAGAAGAGGGCATCAGATTCCGCTATAGATGGTTGTGAGCCACCATGTGGGTACTGGGAATTGAACTTAGGACCACTGGAAGAGAAGCCAGTAAGTATCCTTAGCTGCTGAGCCATCTCTCCAGCCCACTTGTTTCCAATTTTAAGGGATTCCTCTAACATTTCAGTATTTATCAATCTTTTTCAAGCTAAGAAATTACCCTTCTAATTCAGGTTTTCCAAGGAGCTATAAAAGCTACTGAGCACTTCCTTAACTCCCTTCAAGATAATCCTCATTTGAAAATGCATAATATGTACAGTATCATTACATTCAAAATCACAAAAAACATTATCTGCTAAAATACCCAGGACATTGGACAATCTTTAAGAAATACAAATTGCAGCCAGACGATGGTGGTGCATGCCTTTAACCCCAGCACTCGGGAAGCAGAGCCAGGTGCATCTCTGTGAGTTTAAGGCCAGCCTGGTCTGCAGAGTGAGTTCCAGGACAGGCACCAAAATTAGACAGAGAAACCCTGTCTCGGAAAAAAAAAAAAAAAAAAGGAAATACAAATTGCTGTAAACTTGTATACATTTGATTGGGGAAAGCTTTGGCAAATTAATAGTTAGGTTGATTCAACTTAATAATTAAATTGTAATAATATTATTAAATTTATTGACATAATAATTAAATGTTGGTTAATTAATTAAATTAATTATTCAGCAAATAGAAAAATCAAGAATTGTTGGATCGAGTAGCTTTGGGAGAGCCGTTGTGCCAGTGGGACCAAGGGGAAAGTTACTCATCGGCACCTACGTGGAAGGTCCACTATGGGTTTTGGGGACACACACCAAGTTCATGATGGTAAACATGTCAAGAGCGAGGCAGAGCTGTGCTGGAATGCAGGAGAGAGGACCAGCCATGCATGACAGCTGTCCCTGAGCTCTGGTTTGGGGACCGACTTTGAAGTGCAAGGCATCCCCCCAGTCATGCTCATGCTGACTCTACTGGATGACCTGACTCAGCGCCTACTTCTCCACTTAGCAGGGGCCACCAATGCGTGGGGGAGGGCGTGCGCGCCTCTTCCCCTCTTGATCTCCCCTCTCCCAGACCTTCTCTCTTGCTCAGCCAGATGCTAAGGACCGGAGCATTTAGTCCTCACCGGCTGAGGAGCAGGAACCCAGCAAATTGGGTTTTCCTCCTACCCACGGGGGTCGGGGGTCAGGGGGGGAGGCGAGGGTCGCCGAGACAAGAGGGAAATTTAGACTCTTCTGGGTAGCTGAGTTCTGAAAATGTGGACATCGCTGCTCCCTCCTGCAGGACTTGGGAGCAGTCAAAGGAAGCGAGACTGTGTTAGGGTGGTCATTTGTTTCCTGAGTGTGGGGCAAGTGTCCCTGTGAAGGAGGTCAGAGTGGCAGGGTTGCTGGAGACCCTCAGAGTTGAGGGTGAAGGGCAAGCAGATTCATAAGGCGGCTGCAAGAACGAAGAGCAGCACCAGGGTGTACCGGAGTGCGGCTGTGGAGGTCAGAATGTGGAGGTCAGAAGGAGGAGGTTAAACGCAGATGACTAGGCCTCTTCCCAAGGAGAGTCAGAAATTCTCAGAGCGGGAAAGGATGGACGTGTTCAGCAGCTATCATTGCCAGGAGAGAGTCTCTCCCCCAGCACCTCCACACAGTCCCCTACTCAAAGCACAGGACAAGTTCTCAGTAACGGTGCGCCATGCTGTCACCAGGTTTTCAAATTCACAGCATGTCCCTCTTTCCCCTACAACGGCCTCATAGACTCCTACTCCTCATTCAAGACGTACCTTCTGAATGGCTTTGTACAACCTCTGGGGGACTTTTCTGTGACCCCAATTCTGGCGCCTCCAAGTCAGCAGTCTTTTTGAATTTGTGGGCACCAGGTCCTGTATCAGCCAGTTTTCAGAATGTATCACACTGGGGTGTGGTTGCTCGTTTGTTGTTTGATTGGGTTTTTTTTGGTTTTTTGTGTTTGTTTTTTTACCAAGCCAACACAGCTTAACCTTCTCCCCCACTTACCTTCCAAGGCCCCTGGAGCGTTTCTAGTGAGGCGCTCACACACTCCTACCTGTCTAACCACGGTTTTGATCGCTGTATTTCTCCACTCGCTTGCCCTCTGCCACACTTCACCTCTGGTCAAACAGCCAAGGGCATCTTTGACATTCTGGTCTAGGGAACGCTGTCTGGAGACTCATTTAGCTGGAGTCAGTGGAAGCTATCTTTGTAATTCACCTTTATCTCTGTGTGCACATTAGACTTTGCTGACCATCTGGGCTTGGAATGCATTTCAGGAAACATCCGCATGGCTTACTAAGCCCGTTCTCTCCGCTTACTGGCATAGGGATGCAGGACGGTGGATAGCATCAGAACAGGAACATCCCCTAAGGTGCCACCAGTGGGTAGTGGAAGGAGAAACAAGGGTTTGAAGTGCGTGGAGCCAGAAGCTAGGCTTTGAAGAAGTCCTTCCCATCATTAGATGTGCAGGTTCCAAGCGATGGGACAATTGCCCAGTCATCTGGGGTAACTAGATGGACAGGACTCAGCTGACGGAACTAAATAACCAGTCTTAGACTGGTTTTCATTTTTTTACTGTAACTGCACACATTAGTGTGTCAGAATTCCTACTGGGGGGACTAACCTCAAAGTAATACAAAAACAGCCATGACATCTGTGTTACATAGATTAGCACTTACAAGAATAGATTTGAATTTGAAAAAATTATATATATCTCAGAGACTCTGTCCAGTGATTAATCAATCCTTGTGCTTATTTTTCTAGATTTGAAGATGTTACAGAATATGTTGCCTTTTTCAAATTGACAAATTGATTTTTTTCTCATTCTAATAATATATAAATACATAAAATAATATACTCACCTTTGTACCTGATTTTTAGTCATGATGTTTCTTAGAGAAAAACTTAAAATTTCGCAACCCCAGACCCTCGAAGGCTGTGTCCACTTCTGACTACAGCTGACTGTATTCACCAGGCCGATCTGAGCTTCTGGTATGAATAGACCCTGCCCCTGGCCACATACTGTTAAGTGCTGGGTTAAGGAACAGATATGATTTGGCCAGCTGAGGGGATTAACTCCTATAAGGAATTCGTGCTGGATTGGAAGCAACTCTTGTTACCAGTATTTCATCTTTTTGGCAACAACAACAAGATGTATAAGAAAGCCAAATTTGTCAGACGATGGTGGTGCATGCTTTTAATCCCAGCACTCGGGAGGCAGAGGCAGGCGGATCTCTGTGAGTTCGAGGCCAGTCTGGTCTACAAAGAGAGTTCCAGGACAACCAGAGCTACACAGAGAAATCTGTCTCAAGAGAGAGAGAGAGAGAGATACAGAGAGACAGAGAGAGAGAGCACCAATTTATGAAAGGTTTGAGAAATTTTCATTCTACTAAAATTTGCAGATCATCCAAAACTGTTCTTCAAAAGAAAAGCATGATTTAATCGTCTATGTTCTACTTTTTAACCCATCTTTAAAATTTAAACACACACAGATTAACTCAACTTAGTTGCCCTTACTGTCAACAGATTTTAAAAAAACAACAACAAATGTGTTTATATGATTTTGTCTTTGTTCATTTGAGATTTATTTAGCATTTGTGTTCAAAATAAAAAAACAAGCAAGGAGAATTGAATTGAAAGTTCTAGGAACTGCTTCCTCTGCAGCTCTCTGAGCAATGGGGATGTTTGCCAGGAAGCATGCACGTGATGAGTGAGTGCTTACAGAGAGCCCCCTACAAATGACTGTCTCTTGTGTTTGCGCAGTGTGTGGGAATACTTCCATAAACTTGAGCGCCTTTCACTAAACTAGATGGATTACAGTCACTCCCTACACTGCCTAGATAAGAAAAGCAAGGGACAGAACAAGAAAGGAAGTTTTCTGTGCTGCTATGTGAGGAAATAAAACCAATAAAAATTAAATGAACTATGGGAGCTAATGCACGGATGGACCCAATCTATCCAACGTCATTGCCTTTCACCTGGCTTGGATCCAAATTATTCCTACTATTTTCAAAATTCAATGATAACTTAGTTTAGTTTATGTCACCTAGGATAGCTTTGAGCCCCAGAAGGGACATTCAGAAATAGGCACCATACTGTTTTTAAAGAGAACTATGGGATTGCTGACCCTAACTGGTTATGCAGTTCTGTGAGTTTCCACTAAGGTGGACAGATGCACCTCAACTCCTGATGGGGTTACCTCCCCAAACCCCAGTGTTAGTTAGTCAAGGGAAACCAAAACCAAAACCAAAACCAAACAAAAAACCTACAGCTCTTACCTTAGAGCCATGGTTCTCAACCTGTGGGTCACAACCCTATAGGGGGTCCAATGGCCCTTTCACAGGGGTTGCATATCAGATGTCCTGCAAATCAGATGTTTACACTACAATTCATAACAGTGTCAAAATTACAATTATGAAGTAGCAACAAAAGCAATTTTATGGTTGGGGGGGGGTTCCCACATGAGAACTGTTTTAAAGGGTGGCAGCGTTAGGAAGGCTGAGAACCACTGCCTTAAAGGGAATAAGAGTTTATTCTGGAGCCATTTTGAGTGGCCAGAGCCCAGGAACACAGATTTAGGTTAAACCAAATTCCACGTTCCAAATTTGAAGCCATTTCATGACGTTTTATAGTTTTGCAGAACAAAGACAGTCATAAATCAAGGCGAGTTTAATACACATCGATGGGGTACATCAGAGAGGTGGTGAGAACAAGATGAGGCAAGTTTTTCGATGGCCTCAGATGCTACTGAGATTCCCAAAAGGTTTTTCATCTGTTAGGCACAGGATGTTAGTTCTCGTCCACAGAGGTGGACGAGGCATGGGCTATTCAGGGTGCTAAAGCTAGTCGAGATAAGGTAATGAGCCCTGGACCTGCAACATTCCAACCTCTCCACATCATTGTAGTTCTAACCAGTCTCTGAAGAGACAGCTTGCTTCCAGGAATTGACAAAACCACATTCATACCCCCCAAAAGTAGTCAACATTTCAGGAAGTTCCTGCCACTCAAACACAAGGACCCAAGTTCGATTTCCAGCACTCAAATAGTAATAATAATAATAATAATAACAACAACAACAACAATAATAATAATAATAATAATAGTTAATAGCAGCAGAGCACGAGCTGTAGCCTTCCAATGCTGGGAAGACAGAGGCAGAAGAATCCACGGAGTTAATGAGCAAGCCAGCTTCTCTAAATTGGTTAGCCCCAGGTCCCAGTGAGAGACCCTGTCTCAAAAACCAAGGAGGACATCTTCTGAAGAATGACATTAGAGATTGCCCTCTGGCTCCCACATGTGCAGACACAAAATGCACACACACAAATACATGCACATACCCACAGCTCATGCATGCTTGCGCACGCGCGCGTGTGCACACACACACACACACACACACACACACACACACACACACACAGTATGATTTCTGTTGAACACACTTCTCTTTAACACCATCACAGGAAGTGGAAGAAACACAAAGCTAAAGCATGGCATGTCGGGGATCATCTACTCATAAAAGACAATGGCCTGTGTTCTGAGTGCTTCTGGGATATGGTGAAATAGGAAATGTGATGGGTAATGTTTTTTAAACAGTCACAGAAAGCTCCTTAGCATCTTTTGGGGGGCGTTGGTGTGAGGAGCATTGCTTGGTGTAGAACTTTCTAACTTAGGAACTATCCATTTGTGTGTGTGTGTGTGTGTGTGTGTGTGTGTGTGTCTCATTTTCTTCAACAGTAAAGAGGGGATGATAATCGGGATTGCAGAGAATTCATTTTTTTGTTTTGCTGTTGCTGTTGTGGTTTTTGTCATTGTTATTTTGAGACAGGGTCACACTATGTAATGTAACTCTGGATAGAACTCACAGTGCAGACCAAGCTGTCCTTGAATTCCCTCTGTCACATGAGAGCTAGGATTAAAGGCATGGGTCACTCCTACTTGTCCTTTGTCTGCAGAGTCCCCAGAGGGAGGTGGGATTCGGAAATATGTACAATAGTAAACATGAAATTGTGTGTGTGTGTGTGTGTGTATTTGTTTATATAACAAGTATTTGACACTCACAAACATTCTAAAGTTGGCTGTTGTAATTTTAAGGTAGTGAAGGATTGGAAATTCTCACAGAAACAAAGGAATATTTCCCCTGAGAAAGTTCCTGGGGGAGGGGGCTAAGAACACACTCTTTCCTCTCTAGCATACACCTGCTCATAGAAGAAAGTCTGTTGAAAGCAGCCATTCCTTAAGTTAATTAGATGGCTAAAGACCCAGGTCCTGACTTCCAGGACTTCCAGTCTCTGTGACCAACACAGACACCAACCAGAAGGCATATGTGTTTCTGATTGTGTCACAAAGTTTCATGTGTCCACTTTGAAAATCACACTATTAGCCTAAATATCCAAATTCAACCCACAGCATATTTTTTGTTCCCCCCAAGTCTCCTGGATTTGAAGGTTGGAAGCTAAGATAAGAAGAGAGAGAGAGAGAGAGAGAGAGAGAGAGAGAACCCTTTGGCTTCACTTTGGCCTTGAACTCAGAGGTCTGTCTGCCTCTGCCTCCCAAGTGCTGGGATCAAAGGTCCCTCCCCCCACCGTGTGTGTGTGTGTGTGTGTGTGTGTGTGTGTGTGTGTGTGTGTGTGTGTGTGTGTTAAGCAGGACTGGCTTCTGTTATAGCTAATGACTTGTGTAACTACCTCTGGCCCCCGAGTATGTTAATTTAAGTTGTTGTGAGTGAGCATCTCACAGCAGAGACTAATTCCGAGGGTCATTCCGATTTTTTCCCAAAAGATATTTAAGTATCTTCAGCACTGAGAAATATAAGTTCACTATATTTCCCATCTTTAATTGATAGCTCTTCAGCACCTAAAAATACAATTGCATGTTAATTATCAATTAAGAGCTTTATTGTTTTGTCTTTAGGGTTGCCAGGGTAGGCTCTAATGGCTGAATTGTCTGCCCAGCCCAAGAGTTACACTTTTTAATGAGTGATCTTATCCAAAAGGCCAAGAAGTGATAGGGGTGGGTTTTTTTGTTTGTTTTTGTTCTGGTTTTTTCTTGTTTCTTTTTTTCTTCTGTGTGTGGTGGCATGCATCGGTAGGTCAGAGGACAATTTGTAGGGATTTGTTCTCTCCTTCTACTATTTGGGTCCTGAAGATGGTCATCAGACTTTTTATAAGTAGAATTTAACACTGAGTTGTTTAAATAAACATTTCATAAAATTACATTGTACAATTCATATAGCTATAGATGTAGATCTGCACTGATAAGCGCATCTCTATTGAATGGTGCCTCCTCGTTTGCTAGAGCACTTGCCTACAGGAGTGGGCGGGACTAAGACCTTTTGACTTTGAACTTCCACCGCATCTGGTTTACAACAATTAAACAGAGCTAGAGCAATGGCTCAGCTGCTAAGAGCACCGGCTAATCTTCCAGAAGTCCCAGATTCAAAACCCACTTGGTGGCTCATAATCATCTATAACTCCAGACCCAGGAGACCCAATGTCCTCCTCTTCTGGCCTCTGTGGGCATTGCATGGACTTGGTGCACAGACATACATGCAAGCAAAATACCATGCACATCAAATAAGACAATAATAAAAATGTAAGTAAACAAGAGCAGTAACAATGTGATTGGCCCTCACATGCTTCTTTACCTAAATGGAAGTTCTGAGATAATGCTGCAAAGCATGGGAAATATTTAACTCATATCAAGTGACCTTTCTTCTCTTTTTATTTCTTTTTTTAAGTGACCTTTCTTATAGTCCATATCTAACTGATAAAGAAGGAGTTTTATCTACTCTTTTTCCATGTAACTATATAAATAGCCACTAATTAATGAGAGCAAGAACATGCTGATAAAATGTTAATGTACGCCACAAATGACAGATTCTTTTTAATCTATGATTCCTTGGACCCCAAAGACTTGTTTATCATTGAGATCAAAGGAAATAAAATCATAATTTCTATGTGCCTATCAACCATGGACTTTTATTTGGGAGGCCAATCAGAAGACACTGAGAAACAAAGTGGTGACTTAGGTGTTAAGTGATTCTCATTAGGCCCAGTTCCACCGTCTCTTAATTAAAAACGACAGCAACGTAACACTTCTGATCCGTCTCCGGTGGCCAATGTCTTCCTCCCCCGAGAGCTAATCCAAACATGACTTTAGGAAATGGAGACTGCTGTCCTCCATCTTCCAGACTGGAAGCTGGGGAGTGGGCATGGCAAGGGTAAGAGAGGAGCCGGACTCTAGATGAAGGCTCTAACCCCGTGCTCTCTCAGCTCCCCTGTGACCCTGATCCTCCCATCTGTAACTCCCTCTTTCTTGAAGTAGCAGAACTGGGCTAAAATATGCAGCCCTCCTACAGGAAGGAGGTAATTAAAATCTAGTATATGGAACCAAAAGTATTAGTGCAGCAATTATAAATCAAATGCAATAGACCAGCATAAAAGTGAGAGAAAACACATAGAGCGGAAGAAAATATTCACGAAGCAGTTATCTGATTATGGTCTAGTATTAAGAATTCTTGGCCTGGAGAGATGGCTCAGAGGTTAAGAGCACTGCTTGCTCTTCCAAAGGTCCTGAGTTCAATTCCCAGCAACCACATGGTGGCTCACAACCATCTGTAATGAAGTCTGGTGCCCTCTTCTGGCCTACAGGGATATGTGCAGACAGGACACTGTATACATAATAAATAAATAAATCTTTAAGAAAAAAGGGGGGGTGGGGATTTAGCTCAGTGGTAGAGCACTGTTTTTCCAGACCTGGGTTCTATCCCCAGCACCCATGCCAGATGACCAACAAGTGCCTGTAACTCCAATACCTGGGGATTTGATGCCCTCTTCTGGCCTCCACAGGCACCCACACACATGTGGCATGCATGTGCACTTGTGCACATACACACACAAATAAAATAAAAATAAAATAAGTCTTTTTAAAAGTGAGCAAAAGATTAAAACAGATTTTTCACCAGACAAGACATATAAATAAACAGTACAGTAGAATGTTGCACTAAAAATCATTTGTCATTAAAAAAGGAAAACTTAAACCACAATGGTACAATTTTGTGCCCCCTAACATGGCTACAAATGAAGACAGGCACTAACAAGTGTGGGTGTGTAGAGAAATTGAGTCTTCCATACTATTGTTGAGAATATAAAAATCATACAACCTCTTTGAATGAAACAGGTTGGCAAGTTCTTCAAAAAGTAGAACATAGAATTATGATATGACTCAGCAAATTTACACGTGCCCACAGGAACACCTGCTTATGACTATCAGTCATTTATACCTCCTCCAAAAAAGCTGGGAAGAAACTTGTGCTAATGACAGAGCCCCCAATGGCACATAAATATTCACCACAATGTTGCTTATAGTGCATATATAATTGTATATAAATATATAATATTACAGTAAATAGTCATTATATAACAATCTACTAAAGAATAAATAAGTAAAATGTGGAAGATTAGTGTTATTAGAATGTTATTTGGTCATAATAAAGAATGAAATACTGTCACATGCTCTGACAGATGAAAAAGACTGGTTCCAAACGGCTCCACGATTCCACTTTAATAACATGATCAAAGTAGGCAAATCTGTAGACAGAATGCAGAGGATAGTCTCGAGGATGGAGGAAGGGACAATGGGGCTGATGCCCCACAGACACAGAGTTTGGATTTCTGGAGTGTTAAGGGTTTGCTTTTTGGTTTTGTCTGTTTACGGAGAGGGGATGATAGTTGGATAGTGATGATACTTGCACAATTCTGTTTAGTGATACAAAACCATAGAGACATATGCTTTACTTTTGGGGTGTTTCTTTGTTTTTGAGACAGGGTCTGTCTACATCACCCTACCTGTCCTGGAACTCACTATCAGACTGGCCTCAAACTCACAGAACCTGCCTCTGCCTCCCTAATGCTGGGATTAAAGGCATGCACCACCCCACACAGCACTTTACTTTTTAATATTTATTTTAATTTTTACTCATGTGTACATCTCTATGTGTGCATGTGAGTGTCTATGCATGTCTGCAAGCACCGTTGGGGGCTCAGAAGAGGGTGTTGGGCTCCCTGAAGCTAGAGTTCAAGGCAGTTGTTAGCCACTTGGCCTGGGTGCTAGCAAACAAACTTGGGTCTTCTAAAAGAAAAGCGGTTCTTAACCACTGAACCATTTCCCCACCCACAAAGTGCACACTTAAAAGGGTGAACTTTGTGGCCTATGAATTACATACCCGTGAAGCCAAGAGAGCCTGAAAGTCATTTCCTATTTTTGAAAGTGCGTTTGCCACTAATACAAAAATGACAAAATTAATTTTTCCGTGAATAATAAACTGACTCCCACTGTCCAAACGATTGACACGTTTTTCCCTCAAACTAGATTTCTAATTAAAAAAAAAATTGACACAACATTTCAAAAACATCCCCCACCCCAATAACACAGAGACAAGTAGCCCATCCCTGGCACTATGAAGAGGAGTCTTTGTTTCTTACTATCACAGAGAGAGATCCCTAATAGGGACACCTGACATATCAGAAGCCCTCAGTTCATCTCTCTTCCACTGCCTTATTTCCTTTTTCTTTAATTTCATAAAATCTCGGTCCCCTACCTACACCTACTCAACCCGATCAGGGCTGGCTGCACATCATTAACAGGCCTTCTGTGAGCAGAAACAAAGTAAAATAGAGAATCTCTGGTGTTGGTAAATTCTTCGCTAAAACCAAAGGTTCTAATCTGTATAGAGCGTGTTATTGTAGCTGGAGAGCTTCTCTCTGGGTCCCGCCAAGCCCCAGCAGTCCTGTAGCCCACTTATAAAATAAATACACAGACTCTTATATTACTTACAAACTGTATGGTGACCATGGCAGGCTTCTTGTTATCTACTTCTTCTATCTTTTTGTTTTGCTTTTCAAGACAGAGTTTCTCTGTGTAGCTTTGCGCCTTTCCTGGAACTCACTTGGTAGCCCAGGATGGCCTCGAACTCACAGAGATCTGCCTGCCTCTGCCTCCCGAGTGCTGGGATTAAAGGCGTGTGCCACCACCTCCCAGCTTACTTCTTCTATCTTAAACTAGCCCATTTCTATTAATCTATACTTTGCCACGTGGCTCGTGGCTTACCAGTACCTTACATCTCCCTTGTCATGGCGGCGGCTGGCAATGTCCCCTTCCTCAGCCTTCCACTTCCCCCAGTTCTCTTCTCTGCTTGTCCTGCCTATACTTCCTGCCTGTCTACTGGCTAATCAGTGTTTTATTTACTAACCAATCACAGCAACACATTTGACATACAGAACATCCCATAGCATGTTGTATGTTAATACCCTACTTACTTTCCTTGAGCCCTTTGATTCTGCCTCTCAACTAACCTTTGAAAGACCAATGAGGAGTCAAGAAGTAAAGACCCACATAAAGTTCATAAACCGGGACTTATGAGGCCTGGGACGTTGTCAGCAGATATTCCCTAGGTCTCTGTGGCGAAGAGTCATACACTTTACCGCGTGAACTAACAGAAGGATGGGAGAAAGGACAGGGAGAAAGTCCCGATCAAGAACTCCTTTGTCGTCGATGAAGTTTTACCATCAAATACTTAAAGCAGAGATAATGAGACATTTATCCGCAGAACAGAGACAAAATGAGATTAAACATTTGGTACGTGCTGTGTTTTAGTTCATCTGTTACTTTACTCACTGTACACACATTTTTTTTTTAAACCAGTTTTGACAGAAGACAGTGGGAGTTTTAAAAAAAATTGTTAAAATTGAAACTTAACTTACATGTATTGAAGTGTTCAATGAATGTGTTCAATATATAGGAACAGGGAACTGACCACTAAGATCAATGTAGAGACCATTTTCAGAGCTCCTGTCGATAAAGGACACAAATGGGAGGTAACACAGACAAAGGGAAGGGTCTTGAGCTGACCTCACTGTGTTCACTGGCATATGCTATGGTTTTCGAATGGCAGAGCGTACCCCTCGGACATTTAGTAGTCATTAGGTACGAGAGCCTCTAAGAAATAAGCGCCCCAAGTGATTAAACTGAAAGCCAGAGCCTGGGACTTAGGATAAACAGCCTTACATTCTTCTTCCCTAAAGCAAAATAGTCCAGGAAAGCATCACTTGAAGGAAGCCAGGTTGTTTACCTACACATATACACGTAGTATGTCTCAGTGAGTAACAAAAGTTACTCGCTCTGTGTTTAATAAAGTCAAGATAAATAATAAGATTGAATTAGTCAAATCCAAACTTCTGATTGGATTATGAGCCACCAGCTCTGTGCTTAAGGACATGCTCTAGTTATCTCTCAGTGGAGGGTGAGCTTGGGCTGTTGCCCAGCAATTGTGATAACTGGTTACATTTGTTTTCACCTTGACTTGCTGGCAACTTTCAAGTCATTTAATAAAAATGTTGGAAACACAGCGACTGACAGAGAGCAGCCACTGGTCAGCACAGCAGCCTGGCTAAGTGGATGCCCATTTGAAATATTTGGTGTGGTCAACACTATAGGTTAAAGATGAGTGTGGTAACACACATCTGTAATCTGGGTACTCAGAAGGCAGAAGCAAGAAGTTCTTAGGTTTGAGGCCAGCCTGGACTATGTAATAAGACACTGTCTCATCTCCCACTACATTTGACAGAGTCGTGCTTAGGAAATGAAATGGAACTTATAAGTATGCCAGAGAGACAGGACTAAATCAGGATAGTCCCAAGCAGAGCAAAGCCACCACCAATCTCCATAAGAGTTAAAACTGATTAACTCCTAATTCAAATAACTTTTACTAATTAAACTAAAGCTTTTCTGTTAAGAAAGATATTCTGTCCAGGGCAGGGGAGGAAGGGCAAGAAGATGAGAGATTAGGGCTGAGATTTAACAAGTTAAACATACCCATGCCTCTAACCTAAAGGCATCACCTTAATTTCTGTCATGAATAAATTAGCCTGAATAAGATTGACTGCTGGGAGGATGGCACAGGTCACATCTCATGTAGCATTAGTAACTTCCTCCAGCATGTGACATTAATATTCTATATACTATGGGCTGACTTTAAATGCTGAGGACTGATGAAGTAAGGGACAGCCACATTCCCAATTTGTTAAAAGCAATTCCTTGGTCAATAATGTAATGATGATAGTTAATAGTTCAGAGCGATCAAATGCTTACTATGTGTCTGGCACATTAGTCACAATACAATGATCTTTTAAAATTCCTCAGTAATTCTAGAAAGTAAATGCTTCTCCTGTCCCCATCTTCCACCCACCAAATGAGGAAAGTGAGATTAAGAAAGTAAATCATCCATCCAAGGCAGTAGAATTCGTATGAAGAGTCTCAGGTCAGCCTGACTCTTGGCCGTCTACCATGCCCTTATTCCACCTCCAGACAGGGTTCTGACGGCCAAGACAAGCCTTACACACTCCTCCCGATGGAGTTCAAGCAAGGAAATCTTCTAGCTCCCACAGGAAGACCTGTTTACTGAAAGGACACCAAAAACAATCCCTTGAACACCCAAAGACAAAAAATAAATAAACACTGGACAACATCTGGGGTTGCAGCAGAGAAGCCAAGACAATCAAAAGCCAGGATGATATCCAGCAGCTCTCAGTGGGAGCTGCTTTATGCTATCTACTACAGATCTGCTTTTACAATTTTAAATTTTATAACACCAAGCATTCCAGTGACTCTCCCTTGTGATACACGTCTTGGTAGACAGACTATTACCTACCAGCTGATAGGGAGTAAGATTAATTTTTAGCTCATTTATTTGGTTACAATAAAGATTAAATTCGAATTCTGATTTTAATTAATCTGTGACCTTAACACACAGAGAAATGTGCTGACTCCATCTGGATTTTTTTTTTTTTTTTTTTAAGCAGAAAGTAATGTAAAGCATGTAGCCCTACGGAAAGAAGGCAAAGGCCCTGTCTTCTCAGACAGATAGATTGTAATAATCACTCTGTCCTCGGGAAAGTTTTCAATTGTTTTGCAATTGGTTCACATAAAACTCACATGTCATCTCCCCTCCCCACTGCTTAGATGGTGTCAAAGCAGAAAGAAGTGCCATTGATTGCTCTAGCTGGCCCTGTGCAGCTCGGGGACTTTCATTCTGTGCTCCATTAATGGCGTCGCATTCCAACACAAAGCTAAGGGCTTGGACTGGAGCCCAGTGCTCCTACTCCAAGCTAGGGCCAGTTCTAAAAAGTTGTGCAGATGTGGGGGAGGGGAGGTGGCGCCCGTGTCACCCAAGACAGGAGAACAGGAATGAACAACGGCCAGTACTTCCTCTCTCCCGCTCTTTGACACCACGATGGTACTTAGTACCAAGTGCCTAGTTATAAAACAAAACAGTCTACGGATGTACGCTTGGGAGATATATGTGGATCTGCTCTCCGACACAATAGCAAGTTCACGGAAAGCAAGCTGCTTGTTTGTTTCTATAGCTCCATCTCCCAGAATCTGACCTGGTCCATAAGATGAACGCCCCCCCACCCCAAGAAAAAAAAAAAACTGTTGAAAGGAGGGGAAAAGAAAGGGGAGGAACAGAGAGGGGAAGAAAGGGGAGGTTGGGCACAATTTGCCTCACATGAAGACTCTCTTTTTTAAAACGGAGCAAAAATGCAAAGTAAACCTGTAGCTAGCTGACAATCCACAACCCCTCTGCCACTCTTCCTGCATATTTCTTCTGGGCTAACTTAATTCTCGTGAATAAGTGTTTCAAGGTAAATAGACGGAAGAACTGCGAGATGAGAAAACACTGATAGAGTTTGTCAAAAAGGAGGATGATGGTGTAAAACGGAAATAAAGTAAAAAACAAGCAATTAAAAGTGTGCAACTGAAGTAACACAGAGTGTGATAGGCAGAAATGACTCTAAGGATAAATAACCATTAGCTGCATCAGGACACTGTGCCAAGGGCAATGGTGGGCCACACTGTCAAGTGCTCACAGGAGAGAAACAGAACCTGTCAAAAGATGGCGAGGGGTGGGGGGTGGGGGAGAAAGGCCAGTCCGATGACTGATGCTTGGCACCATCCCAAAACAAGGAAGGAACAGATTGTTTGGATGTTTCTAGACTCTGCAACTCTGCCTTCTATCTGTGTGTCATAAATAGTGGCTCATGGGCTAGACCATCTGGGAGTCTCGGACTCCCCTGTTCTGTTTAGGGACACTTGCACTCAACTAGAAAAGTGAGATGTGGCATGAGCCAGTAGTTTTCTTTTTCAGTTGGGAGGAGAAATTTTTATTACGTATTTCTTTTTCATTTCTTCCTTTCCCCCATTGGGGAGTGGGAAAATACCAGTGTTCGAATGTCTTAGGTCAGTGAGAATTCTACAGGAGTGTGGTTGGGCACCAGTCTTAAAAAACAGCGAGCCAATGATTGATTCACTTGGCAAATATTTATTGAGCGTCTGTCTTAGTTAGGGTTTCTATTGCTGTGAAGAGACATCATGACTGTGGGAGACCCACCCCCACTTTTTCCCCAGGGTACTCTTGAGGGGAGAGGGATAAGAGTTACTAGGTAGAAAGATAGAGGGGAGAGAAACAGAAACACAAGATAGCCTTGTGAGGGCCTGGATCAATATCCACCAGCCCCTCCTGTATCTTCTAAAGGGCCTTTTATAGAAATTCTAAGGAGTGGAGCAAAAGATCTCCCCTGAGCACAGCCACGTGCAGACCCTTCCAATCACCTGGTAACCACACACATGGTCAAGTAATCCTCTAATGCAGCCCTGCTGGGTAAAGCAAGCTCAGATCTCACTAGGAAACCTCTGTAAGACTTCACACATGACCATGGCAACTCTTATAAAGGAAAACATTTAATTGAGGGGCAGCTTAGAGTTCAGTCCATTATCATCATGGTGGGACATGATGGTGTGCAGGCAGACATGGTGCTGAAGAAGGAGCTGAGAGTTTTACATCTTGATATGCAGGCAACAAGAAGTGAATTGAGACACTGAGTTTGGCTTGAGCATATATGAGAGCTCAAAGCCCACCTCCATGGTGACACACTTCCTCCCACAAGACCAAACCCATTCCAACAAAGCCACACCTTCTAATAGTACCACTCCCTTTGGGGGGGGGGCATTTTCTTCCAAACCCCCACAGCATTTAACATTAAGCAGACACTTTCGGGTAGAGTAGTGAATACAACAGACAGGGTCCTTGTTTTGAGGGCCATTCTGTTCTTGAGGATGAGAACTGATTAAAAAAAAAAAAAAAAGTAGACAGAAAACTCATTACCTGGATGAGACATCATTTACTTCCTCCCTACAACAGACAGACTACAGAGCAGCAGGCTTTTTGTTGTTTCTAGAATATGCCAAGCTCAGCAATCAGTCTCAGGGCCTCTGCCTGACTCTTCCCTCTGGCAGGCTAGCTTTGCATGCAGACTTCCTCCTTCTTGTCCTTCAAAGCTCAGCTGAACAGTAGTCACCTTTCCAATGGGGCATCCCCGATCATCCTATGGAAAACAAGTCTCCCTCTCCATCTACTCTTTTCTGTTTCATTGTCTTTGTATCTCTTACGCATTGAGAAACGATGCCACTCAGATACAGTAGTCCCTCAGCATCCTCTGTGGACCGTTTCTAAGACCAAAAGCCAGTGAGGCTCAAGTCCCTAATAAAATCTGTTGTAAAATATGCATTTTAAATCTCTAGTCATTAAAAAAAAAAAAAAAAAAAAAAAGCCGGGTAATGGTGGCACATGCCTTTAATCCCAGCACTCAGGAGGCAGAGGCAGGCAGATCTCTGTGAATTCAAGGCCAGCCTGGTCTACAGAGTGAGTTCCAGGAAACGCTCCAAAACTACACAGAGAAACCTTGTGTCAAAAACAACAACAACAACCCCTATATCTCTAGTCATTTACAATCCCTGATATTGGAGAAATGCTGTGCAAGTAGTTGTCATACAAATGCGGAAAGACTCCATGCGTGTTTAGTGTAGACACATCCACTGTAGGCCCATCTGCATTTTGACCTGCAATTAGTTACATCTGAAGAGACAGAATATGTGACTACAGAGGGCTGGTTGTACTTTTCGAATTTTGGTTTCTACTGCTAGAATGTGGGACTCATAACAAGGTGGGTGTTTACCCTTTTGTTCACTGTTGTGTCTCATATATTTACAACAATGCCCTAGTGACCTGGTTCCTGGTATTCACTTCCAGACTCTAGGCTGGTCTGTGGCTCACCTTTGATAAATAGAACCCGACACAGGTGAAGTGGCATGGCTTCCAGGGCTGTCTCATAATGAACCTGTAGATTCAACTTTGGTTCGCAGAACATAAGGCTCCAACAGGTTACACACACACACACACACACACACACACACACACACACACACACACACACACACACAAGCGTATCAAGATCTCAATGTTATATATAAGAATTCCACAGTTAGCCTACTCAGTAGAGTATCATACAGGGAGACTGGGATGTCCCTCTGGCTTTCAGCCCTCCTAGCTAGGCCACCTAAAGAGCCAGATCTTCCAATGAAAATGCACTTTGCATATCCAGTTCAGTTGAGTTTTTGATTGATTCCATCTCTGGGCTCCATGTTACTGTATCCCAATGAGGGACAAGCATCTAGCTCATAGAACTATGAGAGATAATAATAATAAATTATTATTGAAATCCCTACAGTTTCAGACAGTTATAAAACAACTGGAAACTTCAAAATACAGCTGCCAAAAATAGCTCTAAATTCAAACATTTCTTTCTCTCCAAATACAAGCTATTTTAGATTTAAATTTTTATCTTTTGAGAATTCCATACATGAATATTATACTTGACTAACTTTCCTCTTCTTTCTGCCTCTCCAGTTCCTCCCATGTCTACCCACTCCCTCTCAAATTCATAACCTCTTTTTTAATGTTTATTATTACACATGCATATGCATATATATATACATATATATATACACACACATACATATGTACACAATCACACACACATGTACACACAACTTACTGAGGTCATTTCATGTTGCTTATCTAGACATGTGTTTAGGGCTGGTCACTTGGGACTCGACAACCTATAAAGGGGACATTCTCCCTCTGTCAGCAGCCACAGATTGTCTGCAACCCTTCATCAATGGATGGGAAATTCTTTCCATCCACATTGACATGTTGTGGTGGTTTGAATAGGAATGGCCCCCATAGGTTCACAGATTTGAATGTTTGGTCACCAGGGAGTGGTACTGCTAGGAGGTGTGGCCTTGTTAGAGGAAGCGTGACACTGGGGGTGGGCTTTGAGGTATCAGATGCTCAGGTCAGGCCCAGTGAATCTCTCTTCTCTGTCTCCTCCTGCTGCCTGCCAATCCAGATGTAGAACTATCGGCTCCTTCTCTAGCACCATGTCTGCCTGCATGCCGCCATGCTTCCCACCATGATGATAATGGACCAAACTTCTGAACCTATCAGCCACCCCAATTAAATGCATTCCTTTATAAGAACTGCTGTGGTAAGCTGGACATGGTGGTGCATGCCTTTAATCCCTGTCTTCGGGAGACAGAAGCAGACAAATCTCTGTGAGTGAGGCCAGCCTGATCTACAAAGTGAGTTCCAGGATAAGTCAGGGTCACACCAAGAAACCCTGTCTCAAAAAAACAAAAACAAAACAAAGTGTTTCTATTGCTGTGGTCATGGTCTCTCTTCATACTAATAGAAACACTGACTAAGACAGGTGTCACCTCAGGTTGTCATTACACAAGCCTTATTATATCCTTGAGATTTCATGAGGCAGCTTTCCTATCATACATGAAAGTCACTGTTCCACAGGAGATATACTGGTCCTCTGGTACCTACAATCTTTCTGCTCCCTTTTCCACACATTACCTGAGCCATCATAGATGTGGGGGAGCACTGTAGGTATACTAGTTTGGGTTGGGTCCTCATGGTCAGTTGTTCTCTGCATTTTGACAAGTTGTTTCTCCACAGATATTGTATTCACACCTGTGCCCCTAACGGGGCTTTCCTTCAACACACTCTCCAACATTGCACATGTTCTTTGCCATCAACAAAATGTGTTTTGCATTATTCGGGCTTTTATAATCCTACAAGCACCCCCATTGGAGGGCAAGAAAACAGGGTATTTATCTTCTACAGAGCACTGTGTGTTGTTGTTGTTGTTTTTGAACACCCTGAAGATCAGATTCATCTTTTAAAAGTGACGGAGGTTTGATTTTTAAATTTTGTTTAGGGTGTGATAGGCAAGTTTTCCATTTCACCCAGTAAAATTAAGACAAAGTACGAATATGTGAATCAGATTCAAGCACAAGAGTTCCAACTGAAGCAGGAGCGACTATCTAAGTAGTGTTAAGAAGATGGCCTTGAACAAGATGGAACGGTGCCTGGTACCGTTAACTGAGCCAAAAGCCTACGACTGTCTAGGTCATAGGCCATAGGCCCTTGGGAGAAACCTAACACTATCATTGTTCTAGATGGACATAATAATAAACTGCACCCTAAGTTCTTATCTTTATAGCCATAGATAAGTACATCTCTCAGTCCTCACCAGAGAGGCTTCTTTTTGCAGTAGATAGCAACTAATACAGAGGCTCATAGCTGGTCAACATACACAAACTACGAGACTAAAAGCACTCAGTTATGGATGGGATGCTTATATTCCCTCCCTTCTTCCCAGGGCTCAGGTCAGGGATCATAGTGGAAGAGGTAAGAGAAAAATTGTCAGAAGTAGTGGACATCTGCAGCAAAACAGTATTTGCTGGTCATGACAGGGCATTTGAACACATGAATTCATAGCTGCTGTGACTGCATAGAGAAGAGTTGTACAAGATCAAGCCAGAGAAAACTCCAGCATGGACCAGGGAAGGACTCATGAAGTTCCACCTGTAGTTGAGGAGTTATTGACAATGGACGGTTGTTGGGAAAGGAGAGGCTGCCCATGGTCTAGTAGAAGGCCCTGTACCCATGCACACTAGCAACGTTAAGTGGACTCAGTGGGTTTTTAAAAAACAAAATAAACAAACAAAACACATAAAGTCGGGAGGGAACAGTGGAGGAGAACAGGAGAAGAGCTGGAGGGGATGGAATAAGGATGAATTTCATCAAAACGCATTATATGAAATTCTAAAAAAAAAAAAAAAAAAAAAAAAGACATATAAGCATTAAAAAAGAACAAAAACAAGAAAAGAAGTTGACATTGAGTCAGAAGACCTAAGTTCAAGTACCAGGCCCTCCTCTCACTAGGTCTAAGAGCTGGATTTTACCCGAAGCCTGTGAGGAACTCATCTGGATGACATTAGATACCTTCCCACTCGACAATACCATTTACCATTTAGAAAATGGGCAGGTGCATTAAAATATGGAGTAGGTTTTAATTTATTGCTTATGTGGTATGCTAGCTTCCCATTACTCTAACAAAATAACTGTTCTTTAGACAAATCAACTTATAGACAAGGAGAGGCTCATTTTGGTTCACAGTATTGAAGATTTGGGTCTCTGATTAGTTGTACGGTTGTTTTGGAAGTTGCTCAGAGGAAGTGCAGTGTGGAGAGAGAGCATCCCAGAGGAAACTGCTCACCTTCTGGTAGCTGGGAAGCCAAAGAGAAAAAGTAGGAAGAGCCAAGGTCCCATTGTTCTTGAGAATAGGCCCCTGTGACCTAGCTGCATCCCTTTAGACCTTGTCCCTAAGGATTTACCATCTCTACAATCCTGCCCTAAGCTGGGCACCATACTTTTCAAAGAACACTTATTTAAACCACAGCACATGGCGTCATTTGTTTCGTTTTTTTGAGGAATGTTGGAATGAAGGGCTGAGATGTACTTCAGTTGGTACAGTGCTTGCCTGGCATGCACAAGGATCTGGAGTTCAATCCTCAGCACCGCAGACAAGCCAAATGTGGTGAGTTCAAGGCAAGCAGGGCTCATGGCTCTGCATTAAAAACATGAAATAAATAAGAAATTAATTTAAATTTTTAAAAATGTAAAGAGTGCTGAAGTGAGGGAGGTTTTGCCTCGCCTCTTCTGTTCTCGTGGAACCAGATACATGCTAGTGGTTTGGAACTACCCTTTGGCTCTAGTACCTTCTGCCATTCTGTCCTTTTCCTCTCAACACGGGCAGGAAACATGGGGTTTGTTTCATCTCTAGGCAGAAATCTCGAGTGATTAAATGTCCTACTAAACACTGTTACCTGCATTGGAAATACTGGTTCAAAAATCTTTCTATGGATTTCAAATGTCTTGTTATTTTTAAAGGCTCCATGGAAGGTGCTTCCATGGACTATAGTACGTTCTTCCACTGTCAAGGCTGTGTTCACCAGACTTTCTTATTAAATATCAAGCATTCCAAAGTGATCAGCCACCAGTAATATATCTCAACTTTGATTCTTACAGACTTTTCTTTAAGTCTTAGAATTAGCCAGGTGGTGGTGATGATGGTGGTGGCACATGCCTTTAATCCCAGCACTTAGGAGAGAGAGACAGGTAGATCTCTGTGAGTTCGAGGCCAGCCTGGTCTACAGAGTGAGTTCCAGGACAGGCTCCAAAACTACAGAGAGGAATCCTGTCTCGAAAAACCAAAAACAACAACAAAACAAAAGAAAAACAAAAACAAACAACACAAACATCTTAGAATTAAGCTCTCCAGTGACACTTTCTTCTTACTCTCTCAAAGTCTTTCCATTTTCCCCTTTAGATAACTGACTGTAACAGGAAACACTAATGGACTGATAAGTGTTTCTGGGTTACTTTGACGATGAATACTGGGCACGGGTAAATTATTATAGAGCCTTTGGTTTTCTTCTTGAAAAAACATAGGCACCTTCCAAAATGTATCATCAGACTGTGAGTAACCACACTGGCCTGCGAAGCCAGTTAATGCATAGTCAATGCATTTGACTAATAGATATACACCCTGCCATATTCTGTGAATTAGGTAACCATTTGGTCACACACCACAACCACACCTCTACTCAAATTTCCATACTCATTCTTTGAACTCTACCCTTGAGCCTGTGACAGATGCTCAGTGGATCAGACCAATGCTAAGGAAAGGTCAACAATGGACAAATATTCTGAACTATTTGAAGGTGCTATCTCCAAAAAGATGAGTCCACATTTTTCTACCAAAGTTATTCCAATAACTGGAATAACTATGAGTTGGAATTCTTCTTTGATATTAGAAAAAATTTAGGTTTCCAGAGGCCTGAAGGAAGAAAAGTAATGAGTTTCCTATCAGCACAAGGTCAAAGAGCCTCCAAATCTTCAGCAACATCGTCTGCCTCTGTCCTACACATGAGACTTCCTTATTGACTGACTGATGCTATATTGTATACACTGTGCTTAATTTGATTGTACAGTAGTTGGAAGAGAACCTTGATTCATTGTTGGTGGGGGTACAAATTAATACAGCCATTGTGGAAATCAGTTTGAAGATTCCTCTCACTCAAAATAGAAATCGAATTACCACAAGGACCCAGCTATTTCACTCTGGACATATGTCCAGACAACTCCATAGCCTAACACAGAGACATTGGCACCCCCATGTTTATTGCTTCTTTATTCATTGGAATCAACCTCATTCTCCATTAATGGATTAATGGATCATGAAAATTGTGTGTGTGTGTGTGTGTGTGTGTGTGTGTGTGTGTGTGTGTGTAAATACTGCTCAATTCCAATTGAAAATGGAGTTTAAAAAATTGTAGAACATGGATGGACTTAGGATGTATAATATTAAGCAAGGTCACATAATCTCAGAAAGAAAGAAAAACACATGTTCTCTCTCCTATGTGGAATGGTGTGGAATTTAGCCAATAATATATGTGAATATGTAGACAAATGTACACATGAATACAGTACACATGAAAAGAGAACAGGAAAGTCTGAATATTGGATGAAGAAAAACAAGGCAGGTGATGAACATGAGTTATAGAAGAAGATATAAAGCTAAGTGTCTTGCTAGTTCTGATTCTGTTTATGAGTCCTTTTGGTTTTGGATAAGTGCATAAAATATATTGGATACTGAAAATGTAAAATTGAACGCGGAGCTTCAGAGCTTCTGTCCTGAATGCCAATTTGTTTACTTGTTTGTTTGTTTGTTTGTTTGTTTGTTTTTCTAGACAGGGTTTCTCTGTGTCTCCCTGGCTGTCCTGGAACTTTCTGTAGACCGGGCTGGCTTTGAACGCAGAGATCTGACTGCTTTTGCCTCCCGAATGCTAAGAGGTGCCCCATTTCTGCTCAGCCGGAATGCCAATTTTAACGTCAGAGAAATTCACTGAGCTGTTATAGACTTTGGTTCTGGTTAATTTTTGTGTGCGACATTTTTTACCTATTACCTTTTTTGTAATACAATTTATAAAATTTAAAAAAAACCAATAACTGAAAGAATCAACAATTAGCTGTTTGGTGATGTAATTAAAACTTAGCAAGTTAAAAAAAAAAAAAAAAAAAAAAAAACCGCAGGTTCCTTACTCTTGGTACTTTACCCACAAGCCCCACCTCTATGGCCTCCCCTAGCTCTGCCTACTTATGGCCACACCACTGAAGTGCTAATCTGAAACACTAAACAGTATTTTAGCGCTCTGTAATTCAGCTCGAAGGGTGTACCTGAAGACTTACCCTATTCATCCATCGAAACGGGCCTGACCTTGGCTTTGGAGAACATTAAACTCAAGGCACCCTGTGACCCAGCATGTCTACTTTTAGATAAGCATCCGAAGGAATGGAAGCTCAGGGACTTGAACAAACACTAGGTCACTGACTGGTTCATAGTCAGCATCATTCAGAAGCACGGAAGGTGGGACACCCCCAAATGTCCATCTGTAAATACATAAAAACACATCTGCTGTGCCGGGCGGTGGTGGCGCACGCCTTTAATCCCACCACTCGGGAGGCAGAGGCAGGCAGATCTCTGTGAGTTCGAGGCCATCCTGGGCTACAGCGTGAGATCCAGGACAGGCACCAAAACTACACAGAGAAACGGTGTCTCCAAAAAACAAAACAAAACCCATCTGCTTATGGAAGCTGTTGACACGATAATGGAATATTCTCCAGCCAAACTATACCCACCAAGATTGTTAGGGAAGTTTCGAAGGTTGTTTTTGCTGCCTCTCCCATCTCTTATCCACTGAAGAACTAGACGGGGTTAAAAAGGTGACTACTTATTATTTTTGTTCCCGCCTGACAAACCGAGGGCCTCATATAGCTCAGAGAGGCTGTGCCCAGTGAGATTACCCTGTGTGGATAATTTGGGCGAGGCAATGGGCTGGCCCGCAGGGCACTGGTGTGAGCTTGCACCACTCAATGCGGTCCGCTTCCTGCCCAGTCCACCCCCCCCCCCATCCCCCGCTCCAACTCATCCCCCACCTCCACCTCCCAGTCCCCCGCCCCAGATTAGCCTCAAGGTGCGGAGGGGGGGGGGGGAGAAGACCCAGAGCAGCAGGCGGCTACTGCATTGTCTTGTTAGGCAAATGTTTCACCTGCTTGGCCAATTAGCGTCCTCTCCCAGAAAGACGAGTTCAACAGGTTTCCATTTGCTCTCCCTCTGCCTCCTGGGTTGGGGAAAAGGGCTGTCACTTTGCTTCGACCCTCCCCTTCCCTCCCCCTGGGCTCTTCCAGCCCGGCTCGGACCAATCGCGCCGGCTCCAACGTGTCCAGGTTGGCGGCCCCGGAGCTCGGCCGCCTGGATGCCCAAGGCTAAAGCACCAGAGGGCCGGGAGCCGGGTGCCCCGAGTAGGGAGCCAAGTCCTAGGGTACGCCCGGGCCGCGGCCCTGATGACTGAGCTCCAGCAAGAGGTGGAGGACGCCAAGCCCGCCAAAGTGCTCGGCAAGAGAGAAGGCAAAGTTGGCCCAGCCCAGTAAGTGACCTCTGGGGGGGACGCGCCCTGACCGAACTGTTAGCCTGCGTTCCGATGGGAAAGGCTTTCTAAACTTCTGTAGGGTTTAGAAACGCCTGCCTCTGTCTCTGTCTCTCTGTCTGTTTCTGTCTCTCTGTCTGTCTCTGTTTCTTTCTCTCCCTCCCTCCCCCTTCTCCAACTCTTTCCTTTTCTTTCTCCCTGCCTTCCCCCATTAAAAATGCATGGTCTATTTTGTGATCCGGTGGCGATGAGAAGTATTGGATCCGAAAGCATAGTTGACGTTTTCTAATTCCCAAAGGAGATCTGGGGAAACTCCTCAAATCTTGGCGCCATGTCAAGAAACCTTGCTAAAATTTGCTTCAGTTCTTCCATTTGTGAATGATCCCTGGGGAGATCCAGGTGTCTCTGGTTATTGGGTGTCATGTGTTGATCGCTTTCACAATAATGTGTACTTTATTTGATTTAGAGCTCGTGGCTGGCGCTCAGAGTTCCTCTTCGCTGTTTCCACCTAAGAGACAAGTATACGTTCCTTCCAAGTCTGTGTGCCCTTACACACACACACACACACTTTACAGTATCGTGAAGGAACACTGAAACATGTACTAAGACAAAAACACTTCAAATGCTGCTGTGTTCGTGCTCTTAAGTCATCTCCGTGCATATTGGATTTGCACACTATCTGACCTGTAAATCCTTCGCACTGAGAACAAATATTTCCATCACAAGGATTTACGTCCTGGAAGGGCATTCTCATTTCTCGTGCTACATTGAATGCTTATTTAATAATCCAGAGGTGTGTGTGTGTGTGTGTGTGGTTGTTATTCTTGTTCCTCTTTTTAAAAGAAAAAAAAGGAATCTTTGACTATTTGCTGATTTGCTCTATTACCATAATGTGTCAGAACGTATCGCTGCAACATTAACTAATGGCACAGCCAATATCTAAATAAGCCCAATTTTATTTCATGCTATTAAGTTGTTGGTGAGCCTGGAATGTTTTATTGATACTACTATCAGTGATGATTTGTAAGAGTGAAGCCTCCATGAGCATCATCTAGATGTTTTGTTGTTGCTGGTGGTGTTTGTGAATCACAGCCTTGTTGTTTGTGAGGACTTTCATGCGTGACTGCAGGCTCTAGATCAGCATTTTTCAGCCTGAGGGCCATGACCCCTCTGGAGGTCCAGCGACCCTTTCACCGGGGTCACCTAAAGCCATTGGAAAACACAGATATTTACATTACAATTCATAACTAGCAAAAGTATAGTTATGAAGTATCGATGAAGACAATTTTGTGGTTGGGGGTCACCTTAACATGAGGGACTGTATTAAAGGGTCTCAACATTAGGAAGGCTGAGGACCACTGCTCCAGATTCTGTTCATTGAGTTTACATGGACATTTGGGGAGAAAAGCTGTTAGCCGCTATGGTCCGTGGTTTCAAGGCCCTGGCCGTTCTGTCTCCTAGGTCTCTGTTCTCCTGACCTCTCTTTTCCTTGCCATCCAGTATCCAGCAGCTTAAGCTAATGTTCCTCATCCTGCACTTGATCTTGCAGAAAAGGTTGAGACGTGGTATAGTTCCTACTCCTCTTGATGAAGGGAAAAGGGTGCCAGAACTAAAACCCCCATAAAATGTGTTTTTTTCTCACCCCGAATAAAATACTAACTGTATAATAATAATTCAGATCTATGACCAGGCGTGATGGTACATGCCTTCAATACCAGCATTCTGGAGGCAGAGGCAGGAGAAGGTCCATGAGTTCGAGGCCAGCCTGATCTACATAGCGAGTTCCAGGACAGCCAGGGCTATATAGAAAGACCCCGTTTCAAAACCCCAAAAGTAAATAAGGAAAGAACTCAGATCTAAGAAAAAGATGAACCGTTAAGTAACACATGTTTATGCATACTTTATTTCTCCAAAGAAAACTCAGTATGGATAATGCTTTCACCATGATGTAGGCATTGTGACTGGAGCATTGAGGGGCAAAGGGGACTAGAGAACCTGGGTCTTAAAATTCCTAGTCCAAGATTGACCCAAGGCAGTCTACTTCCATTTACACAAAGAAAAATGACTCAAGTCTACTGAAGAGCTGCCAAGCTTAGAAATCGCCATGCCCCAGTGTCTAGATCCGCGCATAAGACTGTGCTTCGGATTGATTGGAAACTCTACCACAGCATCGGTACAAGTTTTGTTCATTCAAAGCTTAGATATTAGGGAAATGCTTTCATAGATAATAATAAGCCTGACCATACCGAAGCTCATAGCTCTGATACAAGCCTTTCATTTGGAATAATCCATTTCACAAATTCATTTTGGTTAACAAGTACTGCAGTACCTGCTTGTCCAATCATGTGGTCAGTTCAAAGATAAACGTGGTTTTGCATCTGTCCTGGAACTCAGAAGAGTGGTAGGTTGGGCAAGACTCACATGTAGCCATTGCCATGTTATGTGGACAAGGTACTGTAAAAAGTTTGACCTCTGACTGGATCTTCTGTGTAGTTAAGATGTCTTAACTATTGCCATCATATGGCAGAATTTGTTAACTTATTTGTCCCTGCAAGGCAACATTTTCTAAGCCTGCCAGAGTCACTTTTGTTTCCATCTAGATTTTAGACATTTTCTTTTGAGTTCTTCAGCTCTTGCTCTGGTGTCAGGAGAAGAGTTACCTAAAGAAGGGAGTGTTGTTGTAGTGTTGTGGTACTAGTGTGATAATGTCCCTTGGAATCGTTTTAGCTTACCACATGTTTATGCTTTCTTCTGTGGGCTTCCAAGTGTCTCAGTAAACATTTGTGGCAAAGTACTAGAATGGCATCCTAACTGCACCACCTTCTGACCCAGAACCTAGCCACCTGGGTAATAATAGTGGGCATTGTTGAGAATGCTTGCTGTGTGAGAGAGAAGATGCTCAACACTTCACGCTCATTTGCACACAGAATGAGATAGGCATCATTATAACTCCATTTTACAAATAAGAGCATTGAAACTTGGAGAAGCTAAGCAGGATTAATACAACAGCAGCTCAGATTCCAGCCCACGTCCTCTCTCCCTAGATAGAAACACTAGATAGAAACATTTATCCCTGGGCCTTAGTTCCAGAGTCTGAACACCAGAGTAGCTCTCCATAGCCTACTCTAAAACACAGAGTTTTCTGCCAAATTTTTAAGGTCCTTCTAATTCTGGATGTGCATAGACCATCTCAACCTCCTTTCCTAATATTAGCCACCTGTACATCACTGTCAGTGAGACAGTCATACTAGCAGCCCTGTATTAAAGAGAAAACACATAGCACCACCATGACCATACCCAAATTACTCACAACAGTTAAGCTACAGAATCAGTCTTTATCTATTAATGAATGAAGGGATGAAGAAAATCTAGTCCATATGCGCAGTGGAAAATGTGGTGTAGGGATGCTATTTGGCTTCAAAAAGGCAGGAAATCCTGTCATTTGGGACATTTGAATTAACCAAGAAGACATTACGCTAAGGGAAATAAGCCAAGCTCAGAATGACAAATACTGCATGATGTCATAGAAGTAGAATGATAGTTAGCCAGAGTACAGAGTGGGAAGGAATGGGGAGTTGTTGATCAGGCCACAGAGTTTCAGGGTTGATGAGATAGTGCAGAGTGTAAAGTCAGCTGATGATCTGAGTTTGATCCCTGGGTCCCACATAGTAGAAAGAGATGACTGCCTCACAAAAGTTGGCCTCTGACCTCCACATGTGCCGTGGGGTGCACACGCACAAACAAAGCGAGTGTAGCCTGTAATAAAGAGGACAGAATGTCAGGTAGATGTCAAGAATAAATGTGAGCTATGTTGGGTAGCAAGGTAACTAAAGTGACGTAAATAATGTATATTTCAAAGTAGAAAAATATCAAATGTCTCATCCTGAAAAAATGATAGGTGGTGAGGTACAGAATGTGCTAAGTAGTTTGATTTACTCATTTCAGTGTGTGTGTGTGTGTGTGTGTGTGTGTGTGTGTGTGTGTGTATGCCCCATAAATATATGTAGTCATGATTAGTCATTTTAAAGTGTTGATGAAGGGGGCTGGAGAGATGGTTAAGAGCACTGGCTGCTCTTGCAGAGAACCCAGGTTTGGTTCCCAGCACCTACATGGTAGCTTGCAACTGTCCGTAACTCCAGTCCCAGAAGGGCTGGATGCCCTCTTCTGGCCTCCAAGGGCACTAGACACATGCACAGTACAATTACATGCATGCAGGCAAAACACTCATATGCCATACACATAAAATAAAAATAAATACATTTAAACTCCTAATTAAAAAATCGGGATAATGTTAGCTCAGAAGTAGGCTGCTTGAATAGCCTATGTGAGACCCAGGACCAGAAATATTAATAGAGAAATTAAATTTTGAAAATATTCTTACAAAACTGACAGAGGAGACAGTATAGAGAAAGAATAGAGTTGGATTGTCTCCATTCCAGCTCCCTCTGCTCACCTCTGCTCCTTTTCACAGAGGTTTTTCTCTCCTTTCTCTTTTATCTCTAGAAATCAACTCCAATTTTCCTTCATGTACAACCTTCTACCCATCACTAGCCACAAACAGCCCTTCCTTCCTTATCAGTGCTCACCTTGTATATATGTCGTCAGTTGTTGGAATTTAGTGTTGCTGTCATAATAATTATTCATTGTTTATTGAAGGTTTAGTTTGTACCAAGGGCTGCCGTCAATTGCTGGCATATCTCAACCCACATGCTACCCACTAGATGCTCTTGGGAATCTTTACCCTAAGTGGGAAAGGGTTGTAAACCGATTACATTCCCATCCCCACCCCCCACTAAATTTCTCAGGAATTTATTCAAGGTGACCTACAAATGGTGACTTTGAAGAATGGTTTGCTGGTGAGCTAGGGAGGTGGAGACCCGTGGCTCCTTAATTAAGAAATCTGGCAAGCTTCTACTTGCATTCAGCCTGACTGTGTCGGGGGAGCGCCACATGTTTGTTGTCTGAATCATACTTTCTGTCAGCTATTTGTAGGTTCATTTGCTTGCCCATAGCTACTGCTTTTGGGGTCATTGTGCTAGACATTGAGGCCATTAACTCTCTTGTCACCAAACTGCATATCTGCTGTTAGCAGGCAGTGAACCCGGGGCTGGAGCGATGCCTCAGTAGTTAAGAGCACATACTGCTCTTCCAAAGGACCCCTGACTTGATTTCTGGCGCCCTACTTCAGGCAGCCCACGACTGCCTGTAACTCCAGCCCCAGTGGCATGGGATGCTTCTGATCTCTGCAGTTCCTCTCACACATATGAGCATACCCACACACAGACACACACAATTAAAAATAATTTTTAAAAAGATACTTTTAAAAGTGCAGTATTACCTTTTTTTGAACCACAATGGATAATTTAACTATATATTTTGTTACCTTGTTTTTTTGCTATTTTTATTACATTTTTCATTATGAATTTTTCATGCACCATTACATACATGAATAGTTCACATATAGCTCAGCATTTTTTTTTTTTTTGACAAATTATCAAATGACTCGCTCCTTAAAATTATAGACCTGATTTAGTAGTGGTCAAGGTACTATTACTGAGTTTCAACAAATGGCTAGAACTAAAGATATATTTCTCAGCAAATGTTATTTTGGATCATATCCTAAATAATGAATAATGAATTACACTTTCAATATACATTTTAATGCAATTTGTCTTTTTAAATCTGAACTTTAATAACTTGAGACATACGGATTTTAATTTAACCTCAGTGGGAGAGGGCTTGCCCCACATGCATATGGTCCTGGATTTGACCCCCTACACCAAAAAAAAAAAAAAAAAAAAAAAAGAAAGAAATAACTAGATATATAAACAAACAAATAAGACTATAGAAATCTATTTAACTCCATGTGTAAGTAGAACAGGAGAATAGATGTGCATGATAGAAACATTGCCTTCAAAGGATGCTTTCTGGTATTTTCAGTAGTTATTTTGGGGATACTTTTTTTTTAACTTTAAATTCAAGTTCAAGGGGCTGGAGAGATGGTTTAAAAGTTAAGAGTATTTATCTTCCAGAGGACCTGGGTTTAATTCTGAGCACCCATTTAATAGCTCACGGCAACCTGTAACTCTATTTCCAGGGAGTCTGATGTCCTCTTTGGCCTCTGAAAGCACCAGGCACATACATGTTATACATATGCATAGGTAGGTAGGTAGGTAGGTAGGTAGGTAGGTAGGTAGGTAGATAGATAGATAGATAGATAGATAGATAGATAGATAGATAGATGTAGATGGATGGATGCAGATAAACACTCATACAGAAATAAAATGAAATCTTAAAAAATTTCAAGTTTAAGTAAAAATGAATAACTTGCAGTAAAAGTTTCCCATAAAGCTTTCCTGAGCTTTAAAATTTTTTATTACATTTAAAACTTAGTGTGTGTGTGGGGGGGGGTTGTTTTTGTTTTTTTTGGTTTTGTTTGTGTGTGTGTGTGTGTGTGTGTGTGTGTAGGGGTTCAGGTCAAAGGATTTGGTTCTCTCCTATCATGTAGATCCTTAGGGATCGAACTCAGGTTCTCCGTTTGGTGGCAAGAACCATGCTGAACCATCTCACCTCTTCTCAGTTAAGCTTCCCGTGGTTTTTAAATTTTCCTTTTATTACATTTGTGTGTGTGTGTGTGTGTGTGTGTGTGTGTGTGTGTGTGTGTGTGTGTGTGTTCAAGTGGCTAGTTTAAACTTTGAGGTAGGAATTAAACATTATAGTATATTAAAAAGTGCAAAAAGTACTTTGGAAGGCAGTCCTCGGTGGTGGGACATTGAATGATAAAGATACACATGTTCTGGTTTGTTTGAAAATACCTGTAGTGAACCAAACCAGCTCTATGACTGGGTTAATATCACAGGAAATTGCTGGTTTATCCAGAGAATCAGAGTTGAGATTTTGGGTCTTCCTGTCTCCTGGAGCCTGACTGTTTAAACTGTGGGATGCAATCCACATATGGGATATATTACTGAATGTGGGAGTCAAGAAAAATTTGGCGGCAGTCATGGGTTTCTGAATGAAATGGGCACAGTGAACTCAAAATCAAATGCATAATGAACCTGAGGTGTTCCTCACTGTGTTACATTGTGGGTTTCTGTATCACCCTGGTTCTGAGCACAGAGCAAGCAGACTTTGTAGGGTGCGCACTGTCTCCCCACATCATGCCAGCAAACACTGCCTGAAACACTATCCCAGATCCCAGACTGTTCTCCGTTATGAACTGTGGTATTTTCACCGCACATACGAAGTTTGCCGCTCTTACAGGGATGTAACGGTTTAATTATGGATAAGAGACTTTGTAATATTTTCCTGTCATCATTCCCTGCCCTGTATCAAATCAGTATATCTTTGGATTATAATGTTAGAATGTTTGATTTTTTAAAAATTGCTGTTTTTAAGTTGCTGACTTGGAGAGTGTTATGCCCAGATCACCGGGACCCCTAAAAGACCACCACAGAGACCAAATCCCATATGTAAAAGCAAAGAGCCTTTATTTTCAAGTTCTGAGCTTGGTCCCTCTATCTGTCCAACTAAGTGGTGAGAGCAGAGAGCCCTGAGCCCAGGTTGGATAGAGTTTTTAATCATAGCAGTGGTTGGGTGAGGGGATTTCCAGGGTTCAGGACCCTGATTGGCTGACATTTGTCTAGGGGTATCTGTAAAACAAAAACAGGTGTGTGCTAGACTCAGGGACATGTGGCCATCTTATCTAGCCTTATCTAATGGTTAAAATGTTTAGGATGTCAGTACTTCCCCTTACATGTAGGCCCTCGCTGGGTGGTATTAACTTAAGGCTTTTCCTGGGTATACATGTTGCCTTCCAGTAAGCCTGTCACAAGAGCTGTGTCTGGGCCTCTAAGCCTGTCATGGCAGCTGTGTGGTCAAGCTGTTTTGGGGACCCACTACAGAGAGATGGCCCAGGTATCAAGGACACTGGCTGCTCTTCCAGACGGTTGGTGTTCGATTCCCAGCACCCACATGGCAGTTTACAGCCATGTGTAACTCTGGTTTCAAGGGGAATTTGACTCCCTCTTCTGGCTTCTAAGGGCACTGCATGCATGTGATGCACACATATCTTAAATATTTAAAAAAAAAAAATTGTTCAGCCAATTTTAGTTTGGGATTATACAGTGTCTGAAATTCTCCCAAACATACTTCTGCTGAATTTGCCAAGGAATATTCTCAGCATTGACAGTTATCAAATCAAGATGTCTATCAACTCTATAAGATGTCCCTTGCAGTACTTGTATCAAATATTCAGCCAAAATTTAATCCTTTATATTACAATAATCAAGCACATCCATCACTAAGAAATAGTAAAATTATACATATAGCAAAAATTGTTTTAAAATACATTTCTTTATGATTTGTTATCAGTAACTGCTTCATTTGTAGGCCTACTTTATATATCTGTATACCCTGGGTCATTTCTTGCTGGCATGTGAGTTCAAAAGATTGTTACTGCAGTTAGGGTCAGAGTCTGTGGATTGTTAGAGCTAACAAGCCAGGCTCAGTCACCTCTCCTCGATAAGCTAAATTTAAAAAGCCAAATTAAGCTGGGTGGTGGTGGTGCATGCCTTTAATCTTAGCATTTGGGAGGCAGATGCAGGCAGATCTCAGTGAGTTCAAGGCCAGCCCAGTCTACAGAGTGAGTTCCAGGACTGCCAGAGCTGTTACACAGAGAAACCCTGTCTCAAAAAAATGGGGCGGGGTGGGGAGGGGGAGCCAAATCAATACTGAAAACCAGAAAAGGGAGATTTGCCAAGGTAGGGAGAGAGACAAAGGACCCCAGGGACACCACCACCACCTCAGTCCACTTTTGGATGCCTGGCCTGAGGTTCAGGCTTAAGGTTCAGAGTTCTACATAACTAAGCCATGGCCCCGCCCTACTTACTCATCACTGACGCCCTCACTACAATCCATGGTCTCCTGTGTGGTGGTCTGAAAACTGCACATCTTTCTGGGAGACAGGGTCCCCTCATGGCGGCCCCGGGGATTCAGAAACCTTCCTCTAGCTCGATTCCAGGGAAATTACATCTCTTGCGTCCATTGTTTCAGTAGTCTCTCAGTCAAAGTAAGGGCAAGCGAGCGAGTGTTTTTATCACAGCTGGTTCCTGTCAGAACTTTCTGGGGTCATAAACTGGAGAAATTGAGAAGACCAATTCCACAAGAAAGGCCCTGGCAAAGTACTGAGCAGCTGAGCCTCCATTTCACCACCTGTGTTGTATCCACTCACTTTCAAGTTTAAATGGGGACCGTAAGAGGTGCGGTTGGCCCAGGGCTGACATGTCCCAGGACGTCATAAACTGTAGTATGGGGTGGAGATGGGAGAAAGATGTAACATATAGTAAGTAAATTGTCAAAATTCAGAAGATTCACATTCTTCCAGTGGCACACGACTTATCTGGGATGTAACCCTGAGGAGTCTTGGAGAGCTTTCGGCTTTGCGTTTTCTATGCAGAAATTCACATGTGCTGTGTTTCTGTGGCACCCAGCTTCTTTCAATGTTAGCGATTGCTTTTTTTTTTTTTTTTTAAATCCCATCCGTTGCCCTGTGCTCTTACCCAGGACATCTGATCCTCATATCCTGACTCATGGCACTTCCTCTTGTGAATCCTTAGCCTTGACCTGCCAGGTTTTCTGCATGGGTTAAATTCAACAAAAGGTGCTCCAATGCCTTGCTGATCTTTTCCATAACTTCCGGCGTATCATGCTTCTTCTAACAGAATGAAGCAAATGTTTTTATTCTGTTGTCGTGTGAGGCCGTAAATCCAGTGTTGTGTTTTCCTTACAAGGCTGAGTTTCAGGTGGACATCCAGTCTTGTGTTGTGTGACGATGGGAACACATTTGGAGAAATGGCACTGTTAGGGAACTCTGCCTTGGTGTGGACATCGGAGAGTGTACTTATGCCAGACTGCTGCCCACCCAGGCCTTTTGCTTCATGTAATGGCCTAATCTGTTGCCCCCCGGGGCCTTAGTGAAGGAGACACCAAAAAAACCAAAAAAACAAAAAAAAGAGTAAATCTGGAGAGCATAAAAAGCATGGCAGTAAATATTTTTTAAAAGTTTGTTTTTGGTATCGAACAGTGTGTACCTTGTGATAATATTACTGTGCTTTCATACAGTTGGCCCTACAATTATTTCCTCTGTACCAACATCACCATAAACACAGAGGACATCATGATACCATGTTATATTGCTATAATGTCACAGGAGTTATTTTAATTAGTTATAGCATTTTTTCCCCTTTTTTCCATGCTCATGTGTATGTGCGTGTGTGTATTTGCAGGTGTGTGAACACACATGTGTGAGTGCACATTCACATGAGTGTCCATGCATGTGGAGGCCCGAGGTTGGTGTCTGGAATCATCCTCAATCCTTCTTCCATCTTATTTATTTGGGGGTCTCTATCAAACCCAGAGCTTACGAATACTGCTAGCATCTCTGGCCAGTTTGGGCTGAGGATCCTATCTCTGCCCCTCCCCCCCACCAGGCTGGAATAACAGGCCACCCACTGTACTTTCTCAGCATTTCCGTGGGTTCTGGGGATCTGAACTCCAGTCCTGGTGCTTGAATGCAAGTACTTTAACCACTGAGACATCTCCTGAGCCCTCCAGATCCTTTGCAGTCTCATGGGTCACTGTCATCTGTGTAGTGTTTCATTGACCAAAACATCGTCATGTGGCTCACAATCACGTAAGAAGAAGTTCTGCACTTGGGTTGGGGGTTGCTTGAGGTTGAAGGGTGATCACACACATCTGGACCACAGAGCAGACATTGCTATCACACCCCCACTCTTCCCAAGGTTCTCTGCAGCGTAGTTATTTACCCACACAGTGACTGCGCTGTTCTAACACTAACAAAACCATCAGGACACAGCTGTCACATGGTCTTAGCTGGTGGACTTCTGAGCTTGGTGCAGGGGGAGGTTCCCAACTGAGCCGTCATGGTTATCAGTTCATTGTCCTGTGTTTGCTTTTTGTTTTTGAGACAGAGTTTCTCTGCATAGCCCCGGCTGTCCTGCAACTCACTATGTTGACCAGGCTGGCCGAGAACTCAGAGATCTTCCTGCACTCTGCTCTGACAGAACAGAAGTGACTATTTTTCCATTGCTGCTTTACTTTGTGATGTGCACTGTAGTTATTCATAAATCTCCTATTTTAAAGTCTATAGTTGAAGCCAGACATAGCAGCGTATGCCTTTTATCCCAGCACTCTAAAGGGAGAGTCTGGAAGATTTCTGTCTCTCTGAGGCCAGCCTGGTCTATGAAGAAAATTCCAGGACAGCCAGGGCTACATAGAGAGTCCCCACCTCAATAAAATAAAGTAAAATAAATCCCATAGTTCAGTTCTTCTTTGTACAGATGTTTCTAGAATGTTTTTCTAGAGGGCTGTGACTGATTTGTTTGAAGAGCATGTAAATATTGTCTGTTTTAAAGTAGTCACCAACGGAACCCAAGAACTTGAGCAAGAATGCCACAGTTTCACAAAATCTTTTGAAAATCCGTCTTGCAGAGTTACTTTCCAAGCCTGATCAAATAGCCACAGGGTTGGCAACGCCTCTTCTTTTGAGAGAGAATTCAAGTTCTGGAAACAGCCTGAAGTTGTTTAAAGCCAATTTTGGTGAATAAAGTGGACAAGAATAGTTTAAATACCTTTAAACCTTTCTGTAAATAAGATCTTTTTTTTTTAAAAAATCAAAACCAAGTTGTAACTATAAAATAATAAGACAGTTTCTGGGCAATATTTACAATAATTTCTACACATCCAGATCTAGAATTAATGCCCCCATGAAAACAGCAAGTATTTATGATTGCTATTCTGTTCTAAATGGTTTTAAATTCTTTTGATATACTCAGATAAATGCTGATATAGCATTAGCATTAAAAATATTTTAAGGAACTGGGAGATGTATCCATTTGTACAGTTTCCATTTTACTTGCTGTGAGAGCATGAGAACATCTGTATAATTTAAATGAAAATGGTCCCCATAGGTTCATAGGGAGTGGCACTTAGGAGGTGTGGCCTTCTTGGAAGAAGTGTGTCACTTTGAGGTTTCAGATGCTCAAAAGAGATCCAGTGTCACTCTCTCTTCCTGCCTGCTGATACAGATATAGAACTCTCAGCTACTTCTCTAGTACCATGTCTGTCTGAGTGTCGTCATGCTTCCTACCATGATGACAATGAACTAAACCTCTGAACTCTGAAACTGTAAGCCAGCCCCAATTAAATGTTTTCCTTTATAAGAGTTGCTGTGGTCATGGTGTCTCTTCACAGCAATAAAAACCCCAACTAAGACAATCTGAGTTCAGATAATGAGCACTCACATGAAAAACCAATAGCAGAGTGCACCTGTAATCTCAGTTTTGGGGAGGTACAGACAGACTCTCTGGAACCACTATAGCCAGTTGGTGGGTTCCAGGCTCAGTGAGAAACCCTGCTTCAAAACGTAGGGTAGAGGACCTGGATAGATAGCCTGGCTGTTAAGAACACATTCTGCCCTTCTGGAGGACTGGAGTTCAGTTCTCACCACCTATGGCTGGTGGTTTACAGCTGCCTCTAACTCTGGTTCCAGAAAGATCTGACACCTCTGTCTTTTGCAGAAACCTGCACTTATGTGCACAGACACATGGATATACATAATTAAAAAATAAAATAGAAGCCTGGTGGTGATGGTACATGCCTTTTAATTTCAGCACTCGGAGGGCAGAGGCAGACAGATCTCTGTGAGTTCAAAGCCAGCCTAGTCAATAGAGTGAGTTCCAGGACAGAGAAACCCTGTAAAAAAAAAAAAAAAAAAAAAAAAAAAAAAAAAAAAAAGTAGAGGCCTAAAGAGACTCAGAGGACCTGGGTTCAGTTCCCAACACCCAAATGGTGGCTCACAACCATCTGCTACTCCAGTTCCAAAGACACCTTCTTCTGACCTCTGCAGGCAACAGACATACCTGCAGGCAAAACACTCACATGAAATAAATGAACTGAAAAATAAAAATACTACCCTTCTAAGTTCAAGAGTACTTTTTTTTAATTATTATATTTTATTTGTGTGTGTGTGTGTGTGTGTGTGTGTGTAAGTGTGTGAGTGTGCACTCTACCACTGAGCTAAATCCCCAACCCGGATGTGTATTTTTGATGTGAACTTAGGGGTGTCCCGAACAGAGAGAACAGGAAGAGGAGGGCCTGGAGCCCTATTAGCCAGCATCCCGTCCCTGCTTTGACTTTGCTCTGCTTCCAACATTGGCTCTGCAACCAACACTTTGCCACTGTAGGGGAACCATTCTCCTTGAGTCCTCAGTTCCTTCCTTTAGAAAGGAATGACCTGGTTTATTAGAGCCTTGCCAACCTAAGGAATCGGTCTTTGAAGAAACTGCCCTACTTCTCAGCACTGTTTGGTGCCTTTGTGTAAAGAATTCTATTAGCCCTAACAAACTGGAAACGGCTTTTTCAACGTGAAGAGGATCCTCATTCCTGAGTGATTCAGCATTTTTATTAATTCTTTAATTTCTTTTGTTAAGTAAACACACCTGTGTGAGGTGGGTCTGCCCCTGGAACCAAGCTAGACCACCCCTTAGACACTGTGGGTCCGTATCAGTGTTCAGCTGCATTCTCGTGACCCCACATTGCCATGGTGTCACAGTGAAATGCCTAAATAAGTAACTTCACTTAAGCTTGTACACCAATGAGGACCAAGTTCATCACCAAGAACACTGCATGCTTCTCTGGTACATTTCAAGTCCAGAGGTGACCTTTCATTGTGTCTGAAGACTATAGGACAAGATGAAAAAGCTCTTTCCTCAGAAGTGAAACTAGGAACATACTAAGGGGTATCAGCTGTCCACATGGTAAATATACTTAACATTTGTAGCATACTTTGTGGTCTTGAAAACACTTATATTTGCATAGTAGTTGAATTTAAGGGACATTTTTAAAGTACCTACATTGTTAGACAGCATTGGGGAGTATCTGGCACAGACTCTGTCCTCAGGAACATTAAGGCAGAAATCAATACAATTTTTAACCAACTTTATTTTTTAACATACATAAAACTTATCTATTAGCGGGATACCTTGTTTTATATATATATATATATATATAGATAGATAGATAGATAGATAGATAGATAGAATAGAATAATATTTAAATCAGGTTGAACATAGTGATCTCCAGGGCTGGAGAAACAGCTCAGCAGTTAAGAGCACTGACTGCTTTTGCAGGGGACCTGGGTTTGATTCCCAGCACCCAAACGGTGGCTTATAACCATCTGTAACTCCAGCTCCAAGGCATCTGACATCCTCTTCTGGCCTCCTTGAGCACCCTGCCCATGTGGTACTCAGATATATAGGCAGACACACTCGTACACATAAAATTAAGTAAGTAAACCTTAAAAAGAATAGCTGCTAGCTTTTTTGAAATATGTAACTCATTGTTATCTGTAGTCACTCTACCATTACATTAGCACACCAGAACTTCTTGCCCCCATCTGTCTAAAACTTCATACCCATGGATCATCAACCTCCATCCCTCCGCCTTCATATTCTCTCCAACCTCTGGTAACCACCACTGTTCTCTCTGCTTCCTTAACTTTTTAGATTTCACCTGAGTTACTATTGTGGCATTTTTTTTCTTAACATAATGGTCTCCAGTGCCAATGCATGTTGTTGTAAATGGCAGAATTTCATTCTTTTCATGGCTGAATAATTGTAGTGTGTGTGTGTGTGTGTGTGTGTGTGTGTGTGTGTGTGTGTACCCCATGGAAGAGTACATTTGGAAGAACCAAGTGATGTACAGGAGTGACAAGGAAGGAGGAAGATTCTTACTTCCGGAAGGAGAGTGGAAGGGATGATGATACTTTTATATTACTCCACAAAGCATAGAAAATAAAGGTGTGGGTTCCTTTCTATAAAAGTTGAGTTTGGGATGGGCATTAGACCTGGAAGGTAGATTTGGGATTTGCCAGCCTGCAGGTGGTGGTTAAGATCAGGTTGGAGATTTTGAAAGAAGAGTGGAAGCTAAAAAGAGGGGTGAGCCCATGATGGCATGCAGATGTTGACATGCAGATGTTGTTGGCATGCAGATGTTGGCATGCAGATGTTGGCATGCAGATGTTGTTGGCATGCAGGTCAGAGGAAGAGGCCACAAAACTTCAGGGGATTAGACAGCACAGCAGAAAACACCAACAAATAGTTGATCGAACAAAATAAAATGCTCCTGAGGGACTGAGTTATGAAAACCACTAAGAAGGAAAAGAGAATCCGATTGTGATGTGTTCGTCAGTTTTTTGTTGCTGTGACAGAACGCCATGACCAAGACAGCTTACAGACAGGAAGCGTCTACCCAGGCTTATTGTCTCAGAAGGCAGGAGTTCATCACAGGGTGTGTGTGGGGGCAGGGGGAGCAGACCACAGCACACAAAGTGGAAGCAGGCAAAGCTGGCCCACCGAAACGTCCCCAAACAGCATCGCCATCTGGGGACCAAGTGTTCAAATGCCCAAGACAATGGAAGATTGCCCTTGGCATTTAGTGATAGAAAAATCACTGGAGAAATTTTAGTGGAATGAACAACAGGCCTACAGGCCAAACTGCCATGTGCTAGGTGACAGAAAATGAGGGACGCAGGGTCAGCAGGTCCAGACTGCAGCAGCTTCTGGAGGCGTGGCAGGGGAATGAAGGAAGGAGAAGCTCACTGATGACAGTTGAGAGCCTGTTGGATAAACCAGGGAGAGGAACCAGTAGAAAGGGAGAAAAGATGATGTGGATAACTGAAAACTAGAACACACCCCGGGGTGTCAGAGATGGCCTTGAACACCATTTAGAGAGAGACCTCACCTTCCTAAGCAGGAGGAGTGAACAGATGCGTTCTGTGCTGATGTAACTGTTGGTCAGGAGGAGACACCAGCTGTTGTCTGTGAACCTCAGGCTTCCCTTTCTTGGTCAGGACATGGACCCATTACCGAGAGCAGTGATTCTCAACCTGTGGGTCGTAACCCCTTTGGCAAACCTCTGTCTCCCAAAATATTTACGTTACAATTTATAACAGTAGCAAAATCACAGTTATGACGTAGCAGCAAAACATATGACTGGGGTTTCTCCGCCACAAGTGGAACTGTATTCAAGGGTTTCAGCATTAGGAAGGTTAAGAACCACTGGTCTAGAGAGGTAAGCCACATTTGGTTAGGGGCTTCAGAAGTGTGATCTGTGGCTGGAACTTGAGCTTGGAGAATGGAAGGAGAGGATGTCTGAGAACTGCTCGTCTGATGGAAGAGATCTCACTCCACAGTAAGGACTGGGTTGTTTCTCCTACCTGCTTAGAACCCAGGGGTTATAACACTTAAGACTGGCTTGGACACATCAAGGGCAGCTAGCTGTCTGCCTCTGTGGCTAGGGCTGGGAATTGGTAGACTGTGTCATCACAGGCAAGCAGTTGAGGCATGAGGGACACCAAGTTGATGGAGGACCACCGCATGGAGCAATCTGAGCCGTAGTGACAGGAAGTGATGTCTGTGTGTGCTGTGGCAGTTAGAGGTTACAGGCGATGAGCTGCCACCCAAACACAACGCTGAAGGACCCAGGTATCAGAGTTCACGGGAAAGTGTGTCAGAGGGTGAGGGCAATAAGGAAAAGTAAAGAAAGGGAGCTAGGTCAGGAGTCATGTGTGGGATGTCAGACTTTCTCAACATACAAGTGGATTTGAGGATAAGTTGTATTATGTATTGTGTTTTAATTGCCAAACCGCAATTAAAGAGTTCAGTAAGTTTTCTGATTGCCAAGAAAAGGACAGAAAAATCAGTCAGCTTTCTTACCAACAATGAGTTAAAATATAAATTGGAGAAAGAGGTGCAGATAGGCAATCAAAAATATAAAATGCCTAGTAGTGAATTCATTTAGATTTAAAGTAAAGCAGTATGTCTCAATGAAGGAGACAGCCTGGATAAATGGAGGACTTACCTTCTTCAGGAGAGCTGAGTGTGAACATTGATAAACAGTTCTGAAGTCTGTGTGCAGCTGCAAATGAACCCTGGCTCTCAGAAAGATGTTAGGAATGACCCTAAGATTCCTTTGAAAGAGCGGGGCCTTGGAATGCCCAGGTGAAGTCAGAATGATAGAAACGTAGGCCTGAGCACATCGCGGGGAAGCCCTAAGGATGGAGGGTCAGGAAGAAGTCCGAATTTATCTGGAAGTATTTTCAGATCAACAGAGAAAAGATGGGGTAACTGGTTAGCCATTTAAGAAACCTCTTTACTGCATAGTTAAAATAAGTTCCTGGTTGATCATGTGTTTAAACACAAAACTGTATAAATACTAGAAGACAGCATGAACCTTGATGTAAGTCTGAGGCAAAAAAAAAAAAAAAAAAAAAAGGCTCATGGAGTTAAACTCAGAAATATGAAGGGAAAGATCAAGTAAAATTTTTAAAAATATAGTATTCAAACAAGACATCCTAAAGAGCCATCAATATTGGATGAGGCTAATAAATAATATATTAATATAATGAGATCTTTTGCAGCATTTGTAAAAGGCATCATTTATCTCTATTCTTGGAGTAGAGTGAACTCAGGGCTATCTTAGATAATTTTTTAAACTGAAAAAAAAAAAAGTCACATGGTCCTCCTATATAAAATCGTATGTAAATGTTTCTATTCCTTGAAACAGGCCTCGGAAGAAGGTCGCTAAGATCTTTTTCAACGAGAGTTCTGTGTAAATTGTGCTTTCTTGTTATGTTGCCAGTTTCTTTATACACCATTGATACCGTTTTGGGTTTCCCAAAATGAACATCTGTTATCACAGCAAGAGAAAAAACAACCTCTATGATAGGGTATGAGTTGAAATATTCTTTCCCCTTTCAACTTGGCTGCCCACTCCACAGAAGCTGTCGAAGCCTTTTCAATGCTAAGATACGGTTGGCTGCACTTAGTGGAGATGTAACAGCCTGAAGACTGTAATTACATTACAGACTGAAGTCCTGTCACGCTGGGACAGCTGACCCTGAAGCCAAGCTGCAGGTCACAGTCAGCATGTGGGCTGTAGGATGTAGATTGCCAAAGCGGCAGGCTCACCTCTGGGTGCTGAGGAGGTTGAGACCGCTTGAGGGGTTGACGGATGGCCACGCCTCTTCTACTGTGTCGCCCTGGGCAGTACTGCATTATGGCCCCAGTCTTCTGTAGTTACTCACACTATTATATACAGGTATTCCGACAGCAGTCTCTGAGAAACTCCTTGCCTTTCCCATACTCCTCGCATGATTAAGTCATCTGATCACCCCACCATAGAGAGACATAGATGTAGGTGCTGATGCCCTGTAGGATTTCACAGGTACCATAGTGATGGACGATCTTGATATGAAGTGGTTTTTTGAAAACAGACTGTATGCTCTAATTCTATATAAGAGCTCTCCCAATGGGAGTCAGCTTAGAAACGTGTTAGCTGGTTACAGGCTCCTAATAAATTGTACTCTGTATGTACAGATGCTAAACAACAGCGTCTGTCTAATAGCTGTAACAATGGGGTTATATTAGTTTTTCAAATCAGTTGCAAACACTTTATTTGGCTGAAGTGAAAGTTTTAGTGTATTTCTGTATATATATATACACACACACATATATATATAATTTTTTCTTACTATCCTGAGAAAGAATTGTTTTTCTTTTTTTTTTTTGGTTTCGAGACAGGGTTTCTCTGTGTAGCTTTGTGCCTTTCCTGGAACTCACTTGGTAGTCCAGGCTAGCCTCAAACTCACAAAGATCCACCTGGCTCTGCCCCCTAGTGCTGGGATTAAAGGCGTGCGCCACCACCGCCCGGCAAGAATTGTTTTTCTTACCATGCATATAAAAATACTTTTAGCAAGATTATCAGCCACACCAAATACGCAGCAAAACAAAACCAGACAGGATTTGAATGTAGTATATAAACCCACTCTCTCCTAATCTCATTCCTTCACCTAAGTATTTACATCAGCCAGAACTTTAAAAAAAAAAAAAAAAAAACTTATTCAAAACCCAATTTCAGATGCATTTCCCAGTGTCCAATCACGTTTGTGTGTTATAAGACTTCTAGATTTTTTTTTTCTTGTGAATCTGCTGCTCACAAACACCCCTAAAAACTTACTTGAAATTTGCTCCAGTTTAAGATGTGGTGCAAAGCAGGTATCAAAATCATTGTATTCTCTCTTTGTTTTTGTTTTTGGAGATAGGCTTTTTTCTGTGTATCCCAGGCTGTCCTGGATCTTACTCTGTAGACCAGGCTGGTCTCGAACTCACAGAGATCCTCCTGGCTCTGCCTCCCAAGTGCTGGCCTTAAAGGCATGTGCCACTGCCACTCAGTGATCATTGTGTTCTTATTCCCCTTTTTCAAAGCGTATGTTCAAAACATTACCATCTATGAAACTTTGGCAACCAGAGATCATAGAGAAAATTAAAACCAAACAAAACTCACCAATGATTGTACCTCCTATTGGAAACTCAGATAAGGTTCGTATTTTGAACATGCATAGTGTATCTATAATAAGTATAGAAACTTCACTCTGAAGACAGCATTACACATTCAGCATGATGGGGATTGTTTTTCCAGGAATGCTGGTGTGTGGGGATATATTTACCATTGCTCCCCACCCCCCACCAAGCCTCCTTACAAGGTTTCTTCCCTGCTTGGCCCCATGCTGCCAAGATCTTAGTGAGTATGAGATGTGCAGAGGTCTGATGTAGAGCTAAGAAGTGTGTTTTTACAGACCCCTGGCACCAATTGACCCTGGCATATAAATGTCCCTTGAGTTCAGAGCCAGTTCACTGTATGGCCTGAGCACACATAAAGGACCCCTAAGAGAGGAGGAACATTTTTTTCTGTCTTATTTCTAATCTCAGTTCTTGTTTTACTAAATATTGTTTCAATCTGCAGGATTTGTTTTGTTTTGTTTTTCTGTACTAGAGTGCCATTAATTAGATAAAAACAACCAGGGCCCTTCCAGGCAAAACCTATACTGTTAAGACCTTACCACATACTCTCTTAGTTTTCTTCCCTCTCTTCAAAGAGACTTTGGCCCAGACACCTACTTGCCCAGCAGAGATGGTAACTTTCCTATACAATATGATAGCCTTCCTTTTCCGAAGTTCCAGTTACAATCTGAAATACTAAATGGAAAATTCCAGAAGTAAACAATGTGTATGTTTTTGGTTGCATACCGTTCTGAGTAACAAGATAAACTCTTACATTTGTCCACTCCTTCTCACCCAGACACCCTTTCCAGTGTATCGGGGTGGCATCCACTATCTACCTGTTAGTCACCTAACTAGCCTTGCAGCGTCTGTGCTGATAATGTAGTGGTGATACACGAGTGACTCGTATTCGACTTAATACTGGGTCCCGAACTGTAAGAATAAGGATACTGGTGTTTCGATACAGTCTATTTTTTAGCAGTAGTTATTTCAACTTCTCTTGTGCCTAACTGATGAATTAAACTGTATCACAGGTATGTATGTACAGAAAGAACATAGTACATGTAGGATTCAGAACAGTCTGAAGTTTGTGTTGGCAGTTTCAAAATATCTATTGGTGGTTTCAGAACTTATACCCCATGGGCAAGGGGGGACATGAGGTGTTGATGGACTATCAGGTCTAGTGCTGCTTGGGTTTTTCTGATGACTGTCCCTTTGGCATGGGACAAGGGTTATAGGAAAGGAGCAGCTGTAGCATTCTGTGTGGCTCCATCTTCCAGCCCAGCCTTGTGATAGTCCGCATGCTTTGGTACATTCTGTTATAGTTATGACTCTATTCATGTTGACCCACGTAATTGGAATCTCTTTCTCTATCTCCTAATTAGAAAACCTAATCTGGTCCAGATGTCAGATTAAGCAGCCAGAGCAGGTAGGGTCCCTGGCCTCCGACAGCAGCTCTGTGGACTAGATACGAAATATGGCCCTCAAGTTTCATACCAGTACCCAGTGCCTCACCGTATGTCTAGAGATGCTCCTTCCTGCCTCCTCCTGCACAGCATTAGTACCATCCTGAGAAAAACATCTGGATTTAACTCCATTAGAATTAGCGTCTGCAGCTCCTGATCCTTTTTCAGACTTGACGTTGTGGTTTTGTTGTTGGGTTTTGTTTACTTGTGTTCTGCATGTGTATGTGTGTGGGGTGTGGGTGCATATGTGTATGTGTGTTCCCATGTGGGGGGGGGGCATGCCTACACATGTGTGCACATATGTGTAGAGGCTTGGGGCTCTTCCTCAATTGTTCTCTGCCTTATTAACCCAGATCTCACAGATACAGCAAATGTAGGCTGTTGGCTTGCTCTGGGGATCCCCTTCCCCCGCCTTCTGAGAACACTGGGGTTACAGCGGGCCAGCCATACCCACTAGGCATTTACTTGGGATCTGGGGATCCAAACTCTAGTCTTGTGTTGCAGCAAGAGCTTTATCTGCTGTGCCCTCTCCCAGCCATGCTGTTGGCTATTGAGAAACCTCTTCTCCAGCTACATGCTGTAGTAGCCACAGATGAGAAGATAACGTGGGGGATTTGCTTCAAAATAAATAGGAAGTGGGTGTGGTTGGCAGGGAATCAGGATCAGCTTCAGAGTCTATTGCTTTCTCTCTCTCTTGAACGAGTGCCTCCTGTTACCTCATCCTGATGTAAATTCATTAGTCATCTCAAAAAGTAGGTCAGTCTAGATGTTGCTAGTGAAATCCGTCACCACCGCTTCTTTCATCTTGGTGCCCGGCTTCTCCAATCAGCTGGACAGTTCATGGCCTCCCCAAAGGCTTTTGAGATGTCTGTTTCCTAACTTGGAGGAAGACATAACCAAGAACAGCTCCTGCCATGCAGATGTGACACAGTCTGTGGGCCGGGTCATAGGAAATCCCCACCTCCTCGTAAGACACTCAAATATGATAGGCATCCCTGGTGGAGACGGCACACCCGGAATCTGCCTCAGGCCTCCTAGGCAGATCGTGGAAGAGACTCTTGTGTAGCCTTCTCCATGACCAAGAAGGAATAAATAGAGAAAAGTCTACCCTGTTTTCTCCCAGTTCCCTGCAGCCTACGGTATCTGAGCATTGCCCTTTCAACTCAAGCAAAGTCCACACTGTAGCCCAATGGCCACTCCCAGCAGAGTGGTAAGATCATCTGGCTTCCGTCACCAGACCAATTCCACTACCTTTCACCCAGTTATTGAGAAAGACTGGGGAAGCTTCCTCAGTGAAGGTGAGCTTCCTTACCCAACCTTTGCAGACTCCTCTTCCTGGAAGAACTGGAGGGCAGCTGTTGATTCCTTGTGACTCACCCTCACTGGTCCAGTCCACAGATCAAGATCCATCCCACGGTAGAAAATGTCTCTGGAAAAAAAGAAAAAGAAAGAAAGAAAAAAGAAGACCATATCATAGCATCTTGGGAAGAAAGAAAAAAAAGAAAGAAAGAAAAAAGAAGATCACATCATAGCATCTTGGGAAGAAAGAAAAGAAAGAAAGAAAGAAAAAAGAAAATGTCTCTGGCCTTCCAGTATATCTAAGCTCAGGAAATTCCAAGTGAAATCCATCCCTGCCTGCCGCTATTGATGACACTGAGTGGCAGAGAAGGGGAAATCAGATGGTCTGGACTTTAGGGGACATGCAGTTCTTGAGGCCAATGACTTTACACCTTTGTGGGTTACACAGATGGGACAGGACCAGGGACACTACCCTTCAGGGGCCGAGGGACAGCCCAAGCAGGAAAAGACAGGCATAGTCTATTTGTAATGTTTAAGTCAAGTACTAAAGGAATCACATTGCCATGGCAGTCATAGCTCACGGGGTATGAGTTAGGGAAGACAAGTCTCAGGATCCAGAAAGGTTGAGAAGTTAGGACAAACGTCACTTAGGGTGTGACCCCATCCAGAGCTAAATCTAAAAAAAAAAAAAAATTGTACAGGGCTGGAGAGATGGCTCCAAGGTTAAGAGCATTGACTGCTCTTCTAGAGGTCCCGAGTTCAATTCCCAGCAGCCACATGGTAGCTCACAACTGTCTATAATGAGATCTGATGCCCTCTTCTGGCATGCAGACATACAGGCAGGCAGAATACTGTATACATAATAAATAAATCTCAAAAAAAAAAAAAAAAATAGACGTCCAGATCTCCCAGGAGACCTTGCAGCAGGGGCAGACTAGTCATCTTAAGGTGTTTAGGCTTCAGAGCCAGAAATCCAGCTGTCCCTTGCAAAGGACCTATTTATTCCATTTATTCATTTCAGTGTCATCCTATTGGCAATGGAGAACTACAGGGCTTTGGAGGCAGGGGGATGATGTGATCCTAAGTTTTGAAGGGTTTGTTTCCATTTTTTTGTTGTTGTTGTTGTTTCTGAGGTGGGATCTCATGACGTACCCCAGGCTGGCCTCATTCTCAACTTATGACATTAAGCATCTCAGCCTTCTGCTCGTTCTCCCCGAAAAGGCTGGAGGTATATGTATGTGCCACCACATCTGTTTTTCTGTGGTCCTGGGGTTTGAACCCAGGACTTCATGTCTACTAGATGAGCCCTCTACCAACTGAGCTCCACCACCCAGACAGTGGGATTCTTCTGTTTGCTCCGTTTTCAGAGATCTGATGGCTAAGTTATTTTCCAATAAATATGAAAGGAAGTGTGTCGTATATAAACTCAAATGAAGGAGTCCATCCAAGCAGGAGGCATTTTGGACCCTGGCTAAGCCAACTAATCTAGAGGAAGAAAGGAAGGAACTCAGCTAGAAAATATTGAGAAGGTGGACATCTGACTGGCCGTGGTGAGAGGAACGTCATCAGATGGGCATTGACAGGGCTCCCTTCAGAGGTCACCTTGTGTGGCTCCTCAAGACTGTCACGGTTGCCCCCATGTCTGTGGAGAATGGACAGAACCTGTCTTACATCCTCACTGAAAAGGCTGTAGGAGGGTTATGTGTCAGGTTGGTGCCCATGATGCAAATAATGATTTGCAAGCATGAAGTCACCTGGAAGAGACATGTTTTCCAAGGCTACATGCTTTTACTACAGGTTAAGAATATGCATGTTGGGGCTGGGGATTTAGCTCAGTGGTAGAGCGCTTGCTTAGCAAGCGCTAGGCCCTGGGTTCGATCCTCAGTTCTGGGGGAAAAAAAAAGAATATACATGCCGAATGCCTTTAATTCCAGCACTGTGGAGGCAGAAGCAGGCAGATCTCTGTGAGTTCAAGGCCAACCTAGTCTGCAGAGCGAGTTCCAGGAAGGCCAGGACTACACAAAGAAACAGTGTCTTGAAAAACAAAACAACAACAACAAAATGCTTATCTGTAATGGGAAAATTAAAAATTGAAAATAAAAATGCCAAATGTAAGACTAATCAAACCATATTTATTTCATTGAAAAGGTTTAATTGGCCAGGCAGTGGTGGCACACACCTTTCATTCCAGCACTCAGGAGTCAGAGGCAGGCAGCAGATCTATGTGAGTTTGAGATGAGCCTGATCTAAGTGAGTTCCAGGACAGCCAGACCTGTTATACAGAGAAACCCTGCCTCAAAAAAACAGGGGGTGGGGTGGTAATTGTCCTCATGTAAATCGCATTAAATCTAAGTCTTTAGGGGCTGGACAGATGGCTGAGCATTTAAGAATACTGTTGCAGAGGACCCATGTTTGGTTTCCAGCAGCAACAATGAGCAGCTCACAACTGGCTGTAATTCTAGCTCCAGGGGATCTGATGCCCTGTTTTGGATTCTGGAGGCAGCCACATACACACACAACAAAGCAGACACACATAGAAACAGATTCACATACACACAAAAATAAAGTAATATAAAAATGAAGTATTTAAGATATAGGGACAGACACATGTTTTCCCACAGCAGTAAGGCACCATCATTTGCAATTTTCCATGTCTTAATACATGCAACATTTATAACAATATGTTAATATAGCATTTAAATATTACTATTTTAGTAAAATATGAAATTATTGTTGACATTAATATGTATGACATATGGCGATAAATTCCTGAGGAAACAAAAGCAAATGAGAGACATTTACTTTCTTCTGTAATTAAAAAAAATGTAATTAACTCTTTTAAAGCTTCCCTTATAACTTGATCAAAAACTATACTATCTTTTCTTTTCTTTTCTTTTTGTTTGTTTTTTATTTTTGAGATAGGGTCTCACTATGTAGCTCTGGCTGTACTGAAACTCCCTTTGTAGACCCAGCTGACATTAAACTCGTAGAGATCCGCCTGCCTCTGCCTCCTGAGTAGTGGGATTAAAGCTTTGTTTGCTTCTCATAGGAATAGATGAACTGCTTTTTTTCTTAAGTAAATGTATCTAGTTCAGGAGTGTTTCTACAAAGCCTTTTGTAGAAAGCTGTTTTCTCTAATGTGTCGATATCTTGTTTTTAAGAGCTGGCAGTCACTTTTCTAGGAGTTGACTCTCGTTAGTTTTTGGTTTGCTTTATTAATTTTTATTTTAACCCAGTCTCACTGCATTGTTCAGGCTGGCCATACTCCTGAGCTCTTCCTCCTTCAAACCGTCAAATGGCTGGGACTGCAAGCAGGTGCTTCTACCCCTGACTGATAGTTAGAAACGGCATCCTGAATTTAATAATGCATAGTATTTATTCCCAGTACATTTCCTCATGGGATCCTCCCCTTCCGTGCTGCGTTGATTACCTGGTGTCGTGTGGCATCAGGTGAGCCTGCCTCTGGGAAATTCCCATGTGGTGAACACCCTATGCTTCTTCAGATATATGCAGCCTGAAATGGGAGGTCAGAACACAGGAGAAGGAAACAGTAACTGTGGCTTTGAGCTGGGGAGAAGCAAAGCCTGAGGAGCTTCTGGAACATTCTGGAACTGTTTTGAATTTGGTGCCCTTCAGTCCAGCTGCCGTGACCATGTATTTTGGTCTTTGGTTCCCTCTAACTTTTGATCTGTGTTTACTTATTTTATTGGCCTACATGGGACAGATTGACAGAGTCATGGGAAGTAAAGGGCAGAGGACAGAGGAAAGGCTTTCGTTCCCAGAGAGGCCGGCCACAGTGCAGAGTGCAGCTTTCAGGTCCTGTGCCTGTCCACTCCCACAGGTTAAGGTCAGGACAGGGGAGCTGAGCTCCCCGGGGAGTCCTCAGAACAAAAGCAAACATTTATCCTTTCAGAGTCTGCCTCACCCCCTCCAGTGGTCCTGGCTTTTGTTTGTATGTTTAAACTTCAAATGCTATTGCAGTGTTCATAGGTAAAATATTCCCTTCTGGCTAAATAAGTGTATTTCTACTACAATGCATTCCGCCCCCTACCCCACTCTATGCCCTGGCTTAAATGTTGTCGTAGGTTTAATTCCACTAAGATCTCAACAAGGGAACTGAAACTTAATCCAAGAACCATTTATTTGTTTTAACCAGAAGGAATGTTCTGCCCATAAAGTGTATTAGTAGCTCTCTGGTGTTTCTGACTCCTTCCCTTTTCTCTATGAACTCCCACCTGGTCCTCGTTCATTCTTTTCCTGGAAGAAGAAAGCCTTGTGTCTCAGTCAGTTGGAACTGCTGTAACAAAACAGCAAACAGCTGAGATCTGTATCTCTAGTGGCAGGGCCAGCTGCTGGTTCCAGTCCACTCACCTTTACTGTCGCCTCTAGAAGGACAGACAGTCCTAACATTTGTGAGAGTTGCACTTTCTTGACTCGTCCCCCCCCCTCCCAGAGACTGTACCCCCTCACTTCTCATATTTGAGGATTTGCATTTTCAACAAGAGAATTTATGTAGAGCAGGGCATTGTGGTACACACACACCTGTAATCCCAACACTGGAGAGGCTGAGGCAGAGGCATGATGAGTTCAAGAGCAAGGTAGGCTTACCTAGTGTCTAGGAACAAGCTGGGAACCAGTGTCTTACCAGAGAGACCAGGGATTTTGTGGAAACACAAACATTCAGACTGTGGCATTACAGACCTTACTCTCAGGGAATATACCAAACTCAGCAGTGTTGTGACTGTAAGCTACGTCATCTCAGGATGCCATGGGAGACCCCTCTCCCCCATCAGCCCTCCCTCAGGGAGTACAGCAGCTCATTGCTGCGACCTTAGATGCAAACATAGCAGCCTCAGGCGCACTTCGGCTTCAGGGCTTCAGCACTCCTGGTACACTAGCAGCTTGCTCTTTCCTTTTTCCTTCCTTGAATCCTTCAGCCTTTTATGACTTTTGCCTGAAGCCCCCCAACTTCCTGGTTTGTATTTCAATAAGAGAGGGTTTTGCTGCGTTTTACCATTCGAGATTGTGTTTAATTCCAAGTGGCTATTTTGATTTAGTCACATGTCATACTCTGTTTCTATGTTACTTCCTCCAAAATATTCCCAATGACCACATCACTTTCCAAAATTTCAGCTTTCGTTTTTTAGCTATTTTCTGAAATAGCTAACCAATTCTTCCATCTTGTTTGATATTTCTGATGTTTATAATAGTTAATAGCTGAAGGTTTGTTAATATTGTACTTTATCTCATTTTCTTCCCTGAATAGTGAGGTGTCTATTCTATTTAAAAGCCAATTCTTCCCTAAACACAGCTTAATCAAATAAGTATCTGCACTATATCTCATAAGTGTATAAAAAGTGATTTATTTTGATATTCAGCAATCACTAGTAAATGAACAGCCTCAAAAAAAACGATGGAGACAAAAATGTGAAAAAATAGCTGGGTATAAGAGGCAGAGGTAGGAAGATGGCCATAAGTTTAGGGCCAGCCTGCTGTACCTTGTTTAGGTCTGTGAGACTCCTCTCAAAAACAATAAATAAATAAATAGATAGACAGACAGACAGACAAATAAATAAATGAGATTATATCCTGGTTTCCAATTGCAATATAATGAGCATATTTTGTTTGTACCGAGCAATGAAAACTAATATTCCCGTGCACAGGGTGTAAATAACAAGAGACCTCCATCGGCAACATCAGTCTACCTTAGCTGGAGGTCGGACATGTCAGCTGCCGCCTCCTTGATGGAGTGCCTTGTTATTCTCCTGTGTCGGTTCCCACTGTGCTCGGCCTCAAAATGCCACTGCCGAGAAATTATTTCACTTGATTATGGTTTTTCTTGCTGTGGTTTCTACTAGTAATGGAGACAGTTTTCCAGGTTTCCGTGTGGTTTCAAATTATTGCTCACCTAACTGATAGTCTGTTTGAAAAAGTTTGCATAGCACTAATTAAGCAGGGGAAAGCATGGAGACTGGCCTTTTCCCCCTCTCACCTCAACCCTCCGTGGGGGGGGCCCTCTGCCGGTGGGACTCGTCACCCACGTTTGAAAAGGACGTTACCATGCAGGTTTGAGGCAAAATTCCAGGATAAGCTTTCTATATAATGCAGCATCTATCCTTGGATCGGATATAGGCATTTGTCCAGTCAGTTGGTATTAACTGCAGTTTTTTTTTACATCCAGATATTGAGAATGAGGAGATAGAGGTTGATAGGAATAGAGGAGAGATCATTGGACCTCTCCCGAGGCCATGTGAGGGAGCAGAGTGTGCAGGGGAGAGACCAACAGCCGGGCCAGGATGGAAAGTAGGTGGAGAGTGGAGGACCCTGGAGGGGCTTGGGTGACATCCAGGGCTCCATGAAAGGCCATTGTTAGCTCTGGAGCTGTGGTGTGACGCGGTTGAGGTAGAGTCCGAGGAGGATGCATCAGGCCCTGATGTTCTGGAAGGCTCCAGGGGAGCGACTGTGGACATCACTGCTGTGTGTCCCCCTAGGGTGAAGGGAACACCACTGTGGCTGCCCCTCACTCCACAAAGCACAGACGGTGCTCTGAGGGGCTGGCTTTCCATTTGTCTGCTTTTCAGTCACTTGAGCACAAATCCTGGAAATGAAGCACGGTGGAGTTAGTTACATGAGAGACTCAAGGCTTTGAGAGAAATGGGGTAATTAGGAAGGATCAGGAATGAGGGTTGGGTGGGAAGAGACAGTGCCTCCACCCACACCAGCAGGAACAGAGAGAGAGCTGTAAGACTCCAGAGAGGCTGCTGTAGCTATGTGCTAGACTCGACCCAGCCTTCCAAACTGGCAAACCGCCTCCTACCCCGTGCCCCCCTCCACAGCATCATGTCCGCTTCTTAGTGTTCGTTTCTCTTAGCCTTTTTTGATTGGATTTTTGGGGCACAGTTTTTCTATTGCCCACATCTGTCCATCTTACTTAAAACCAGATTCACAAAGCCCTTCCTAGCAGGTCGTTTCCTCCTGTGACCCTAAGGCTGTTTCTGGCAACGCTGCGCACACACACACACACACACACACACACACACACACACACACACACGTCCCCCAGGACCTTGTCTTGTCCTGATGTTTCTCTCATGGCTTTTCTTCCCTCTCATCTCAACATTGTCTCTGGATGACTTCCCTCGTGCCGCCTGTTTCTTGCCCTCGAATTCATTACTAAATGTTCATCTTAGTCTATGTGTCAGGGACTCTGATGTCTACTTTTACTATATGTATTGTGTCACGCTTCCTTAGGAGGAATCCGTAAGTATCTCTGTATCTCATGGGTGTAGGTCCCAGAAGCTCTACCAAGGGCAGTTTGACAATTCCTACAACCTTTTTAAATCTCATGACTCTGGCACAGGAGTTGCATATATACTATCCTATAGGTATATTCATACACACAATAAATATAAAGACTTTAGTCACAATGTTCTTTGTATTTGCAGAAACTTAAAACCCACCTGAATGACCATCAATAAGGAGCTGGTTCAGTTGTCATTTATTTATTACAGTGGAACTCTATGCAGGCATTAAAAAGAATGAGGACGCTGGGCGTGGTGACTTCTGTCATCCTACCCCAGGAGGGGGGGGGGTCACATGGCAAGACCCTATTGAGCAGAGGAAGGGAGAGAAACAGAGAAGGAAGGAAGGGAGGTGATGTTGAGAAAGATCTATGCATACTGATGAAGAAAGAGCACCGAGATACAGTACTTTACGTTGTTGTAGTTGTTATTTTTAGAGCACACTGGCAGCAGACAAAGGCACTGGGACCCACTTAGTAGAAGGAAAAACTAATTCCCACAAATTGTCCTCTGACCTACACACACACACACACACACACACACACACACACACACACACAATAATAAACAAATAAATAGGTAAGTAATTTTCTTAAACTTAGGAGGCAGAGAGATAGCTACGCTATTGAGAGCACCTCCTGCCCTCACAAAGGTTCCCAGCTGCCTGTAACTCCAACTCCAGGGAATCTGATGTCTTCTTCTAGCCTGTGTGGGTGTCTGCATTCGTGTTCACATACCTCACCTCACCCTACCTACCCTACACAGAGACACGATTTAAAACAATTTGAAACCTATTTAAAAGCAAGGTATAAAATAGTGTGCTGTCTTTTACATGGATAAGATGCACACACTCGTTTGCACAGTCTCCTAAGAAAGATACACACAAGTTACTGGGAAAGAAAATGCCTCTGTGGAGAGAAAGTGAGCCGCGTGAAACTAGTTGAAGAATTTATCTCTCCATTTGTAACACACAAGGTGTATTGGTGCTTACAGTATCTGTTCTGAAGTAGAAATGTAGACACATAAACTCCAGCTAGACAAAGACATGCTGGGTTAGAACTGTAAACCAGGAGCTGTTGTTATACACTCTATCTACACTGGGATATTCTGCCTTGACCACATTGGAGAAGCTGAAGGGTCTTCCAGCCATCCTTACGTCTACTGCCAACTTCTACACGTTCACACCTCATGTCACTGCAGTTCAAAGGTCAAAGAGTGGGCCCCAACCTTCCTAACAAGATAGTCTCAGCCACCTGTCCTCAATATTCCAATAAAGAGGTGCATAATGATGAAAAGCAGAGAAAAGAGATTTGTTCAGCGTGGCTACATTGGAGAAAAAGAGCAAATAGAAAGTTCTGGTAAACACTTCACCCTCACCCAGACTCAGTTTGAGGTCCTGATTGGAGGTCGAGGTTTAAATAGAAGACAAGAGGTAGGCATCACTAAGCGGTGTTGGCCAACCCATCACTATCTCAGTCCAGTCTCTCCTGAAAGGCTGCCTGATCAGATGTTAGAACTGTGTGAGATCTGCGTCTAGGGCAAAGCACTTCCTCTGAATGGTATGGCTTCCAGGTTTTCCTTCTTCCAGTCTGAGATTTTCGGGGAAATTCCAGCTCCATAGGGACCGTCTTTTCACTAGACCAACAGCCATAAAAAGAGTAAAGTGTCTCTCAGAGTATCTTCCCTTCTGCCTGTTAACGCCCACTCTACTTCCTCCTTTGGAAGCTAGACCAACTGTCTGTATTTTTACAGAGGGTGTCACCCAGCAATTCCCAGAACCCTCCTCCATCCCTAGAGGATAAATCTGCTTCTCAAATATCACAGCTTTGCCTGCTCTTGCTCTTGGTGGAGCCACAGGATGCTAGCAGGCAGCACATCAGACCGGGGGTGGGGGGCTGGGAGGTGGGGATGTGTGTGTCTGTGAGGTCCCCAGTCCAGCGGCCCAGTCTTCAGCAACAGGGCTGCTTCTGACCTGGCCTTCACCGCTACAGTCCCATTTCCAGAAATTTTTCCTCCATAGATCCTCGTAGAGATGGTAAAGGGTATAGTTTTAAAAAGAGGTGGCTGGAAAATGACCCCAACCTTTCCTAGCATGAGAAAGTCTAGTGACATATTATTTTTAATGCCTTCAGTTAGGCTAATTTAACACGGAATTGTCACTATAACTGGAAAGGATTCCAGCTTCCGGAACTAAACCACAGCAAGGCACTTGATGTCCTTCGCCTGAGAAGCAGTTTAATCGTGGCTTCTGCCTAGTGGCAGTGTGCTCACGAGAGAAAGAAATGTTGAATGTTCTTTAAACTCCCAGGGATAGTCACCAGAAGATAAAGATATGATGCTAGCCTCTACCTAAGAAATCTAATTCTTGGGGTTGGGGATTTAGCTCAGTGGTAGACAAGCGCAAGGCCCTGGGTTCGATCCTCAGCTCCAAAAAAGAAAAGAAAAGAAACATAATTCTGAAAAACTGAAATCTGAATCTAAGTCATCAGCAGAGGTCTGGGAAATGACAGACACCAACCTTTTGATAAGGGTGGTCCGACCTGTTTTTATTTGTGGATTGTGTAACAGTGTGTGGCAGGGTGGTGTTAAAGTTGGCTTGTCCCAGCTGGTATGATACACAGTCTCTTCATAGGCCAGGACAGGTTTGTTTGTATAAGCTAGCCATCTCGTTGTTCTCAAATTCCTACCGAAAGGCGCTGGGGGCCTATGGGATACTAAAGTGGTGGTGGTGGGGGGGGGACGACTAACCTGCCAAGGCAAGTGAGGGTAAGTCCTGTGCTTGGGGCAATTTCTGTCCCCTTGGTAGGTACTCAGATCGGTCCACATCCTAATACCACTCACTGAGGAAGCTCAGAGCTTAGTAAAGACCTTTCCAAGAAATACTCGTTGAAAGAGACTGATTGGATTTCCCCACTGACTCTTTTCAGTCTTTGTCCATGAAAGGGTTTGTCTTCTTGTTTAGAAACAACAACGAACCCTGGGTTTGTGCTCATGATCCAGTTAAACCCGCCTGGCTGCATATTCAGTAATCCCCAGTTCCCCAGCCTAAGGGAAGCACAGGGAGTCCTCCAGGGCTACTCCCTCGAGCTCAGCAGGGTGGGCCACTGCTCTCTGATTTCACTGTCTGGATTGGACGTGGGTTTTGGTCTCTCGCTGACAAGGCCTCCAAGGTGAGGGGCCCCTGCAGGAAAGGTGCATGTTGGGAATTAGCTCCCTTAAGCCCTTAGCACCTTTAAATAAACAACACCCTGAAACTGAATTGGCCCATGGATGGGATTCACTTCCTCTTTGAGACAATGCACAATTACTCCCACATCAGTCAATTTACCAGTAGAATAAAATGCTAAGCTGAGTGCCATGGGAAAAACAAAAAACAAACAAACAAACAAACAAACAAAAAACAGAAAGTGCCTGAATTTTAAGGAACTTCGAGCAGTAATTCAATAAGGAAGGCATTTGGGAGAAAAGTGAATAATACAAGATACTGCGTTGGCACCTAGTGAGTTAAGCCAGCAAGAGGGGCTAGAGAGAGAGAGATGGCTCGAAGTTAAGATCATGTACAGCTCTTGCAGAGGATCAGGACTCCATTCCTAGCACCTGCATTGATTGGGTGGTTGGCCGCCTGTAACTACAGCTCCCAGAGAATGCCATGCCTCTGGCCTCAGGTGGGGGGGGGGCACCTGCGCTCACATGTACCTACCCACACACAGACACATACATATAATTGAAAATAAAATAAATCCTCTTAGAAAGAAAGGAAGGAGGGAGGGAGGGAGGCAGGCAGGCAGGCAGCAGGTACATGAAGGGGACCAGGTAGGAAAGGCTGTGAAGCCGATGTGCCCCCAGTAGGGCTGTCAAGCAGAAAAGCGACTCTGAAGATTTGCACGTGTTCCAGGAGAGTGGAAGTGTGTCTTGCATTGAATGTCACTGTTCAGATAGGATGTTGAGGGATGTTTGCTGGAGACTCCAGTGATAATCTAGAGTCCCAGAAACAGAACCACCATGTGATGTGGCACTCGACCCTCAGAGCCCTGGCCCATACAAGAGTGCCTGCCCAAGTTAGGACAGGTCCAGGAGAGGCTGAAATCCAGCCCAGTTTGGTTCCTCTCCAGCTTCTTGCTAGGCCGTCTGTGCTCAGAGCAAGGTACTTCTATCTCTGCTGAGCCAAGTATCAGGAGAGATACCCTTTTCTGAGTGGCTCTTAGGGAGGGCAGCTCTTTCCATACAAGACAGCCACAACAGCCATGGCTGTACCTCCAAGAGGCAATCTGACCCTGTGTAAAATTTAGGAAGTATTTAAGTTGATGCTGAAATGAAGTCATCTCCTACATAAAAGAAGTCAGTCTCTCTGGTTCCCAAGGGGATTTTTGCCTGGTGAGATTGAAAGGGAGGTGTGTGTGTGTGTGTGTGTGTGTGTGTGTGTGTGTGTGTGTGTGTGTATCTTAGGGGTTAGAAAGAGCAGGCATGGAGAATGGAGAGATGGCTCAGTGGCTAAGAGCACTTGACTGCTCTTCTAGAAGTTCTAAATTCAATTCCCAGCAACCACATGGTAGCTTGCAAACATCTGTAATGGGATCTGAACTCCTCTTGTGATGTGCATGAAGATAGAGCACTCATACACATAAAATACATGAATAGAGAGAACAGGCAAAGATGGCCTGCCTTAGTTAGGGTTTCTGATGCTGTGAACAGACACCATGACCATGGCAACTCTTATAAAGGAAAACATTTAATTGGGGTGGCTTATAGTTTCAGAGGTTTAGTCCATTGTCATCATGGAGACTTGGCGGCATGCAGGTAGACATGGTGCTGGAAAAGGAGCTGAGAGTTCTACATCTTGATTAGAAGGCAACAGGAAGTGAACTGTGACACTGGGAGTAGCTTGAGCATAGGAGACCTCAAAGCCCACCCCACCTACCCCCATCCCAGTGACACACTTCCTCCCACAAGACCAAACCTACTCCAACAAAGCCACACTTCCTAATAGTGCCACTCCCTTTGGAGGCCATATTTCTTTCAAACCACCACATGGCCTTACCTCTTAACAATTGCTAAACTCTTCAAGGTTACAAATTAAATTGGCTCTGAGGTTAAATAAAGTACTTTTTTCCCCTAAACTTTTAAAGCAAAGCATTTTTTCTACTATATAGACCAGGCTGCCCCTCACACTCACAGAGATACACCTGCTTCTACATCCCAAGTGCTGGGAATAAAGGTGTGTGCCTCCACATCTGGCCCAGTCATGGTTCAAAGGCTTCCATTGTGCCTCTTGTCTTGTAAAGCAGTACAGTGTGGACTAAACCCTCTTACTATACCTTGAGAAAAAATGAAGAAGGAGAGGGTTGGTCTCTGAACTTCAGCATTTATCTGCTTGGAAAAAAGAAATGCCAATTACAAAATGAGAGTACCAGCCATTTCTGAGGTGATGAGTTGGTTTTGCTTGTCAGATGTATTGAACGGTTAATATAAAGATGAATGCAATTCTTGCCCCACCTTGGAACGCCCATATTGGATAAGATGAATAAGTGGGTGAGTTGGGGTGGGAGAAAGGGATGGATGGATGGATGGATGGATGGATGGATGGATGGATGGATGAGTGGGTGGGTGGAGGGGTGGGTGGGTGGAGGGGTGGAGGGGTGGAGGGGTGGGTGGATGGATGGAGCGATGAGTGGGTGGGTAGATGGATGGATGGATGGATGGATGGATGGATGGATGGATGAGTGGGTGGGTGGAGGGGTGGAGGGGTGGGTGGATGGAATTAGAAAAAGAATGTATATAGAGATACCTTATGAAGGGACAGAACTAAAATAGATTTGAGCTCTGTGAGCAAGATATTCCTGCCTGTAAAATGAAGGTAATAATTCCCACTTAGTTTGGGCGGCTGTAAAGATTAGAGTCTGTAAATTGCTTAGGGAAGCACGTAGTTAAAACAACAACCCGGAGTGGGACCGTCATAAGTACAACAAAAGGTGATAAGTGACATAAGAGAAGTGCAAACAGAGAGGGTGGGGGTTCCGGGCACCTACAGGAGGCCACCCATGTGTGCGAGTTTGCGCGCTTGCGCACACAGGCTCTCCCAGCCTCCAGGTGATCTGCAGCACAGCACACGCCTTGGCTGGGCAGAGCTGAGCAGCTCGGGGGCCACAGGCACAGGCCGGGAGCCGGGCAAGACCTGGGCGGTCAGACATTTACAAGGGAAGCAGGTGTCACCTGCAGGGACTGCCATTAAAAGGCTCCCACGGAGCAGTGGCTTCAGAATGGAGCCCGAGAAGGACCTCAGCTGTCAGAGTTGACCAGGCTGCCAGTGAGGAATGAAGGTCATTCCTCTCTCTAGAACTCGGGAGCACCTCATCACTTCTGTTCCCGCCTCCCTCTGGATGTCTAAAGTGAAGCGCTTTTCTCTCTTCTCCAGCTTAGAGGCTGAGAATGGTGTGGAGGATAGGAAGAAGATCAGCAAGTCGCCAACGGCCCAGTCCCCTACCTCGTCAGTGGAGGCCGAGTCCCCAGACCAGAAGAGAAGCATTGGCCTGTGGTGAGTCTTCAGTGGACCCTTTGTTCTCAGGCTTGTAGAGAACACTGGTGCTTCTGGTTTTATGGTTGTCGTTAAGAGTGTGGCTCAACTCTAAGCAGATCCTGCCCTGAGAAAGCATGGCCCTGGTTTTTGCCCTGTTACTCTCATGTCTTCCTAGCAGGACCTTTTGCTCCTGCTCCTCAGCCTCTGCGCAAGGCCTGCCTCTTTCTGAAACACTGACGTGTTGACCGAGGAAGGTCTGCTCTCAATGCAGCATGCACCCGGTATCTGCTCAGCCTCCGCATCCGCACACCTGGCCCTCACTTTTCCTGGGAGCCCCGGGAAAGAGCAGAGGAGAACCCATCCCAGGGATCTGCTGAGCTCCCCATGTCCTGGGACTGGGGCTGTGAAGGAGCCCTGGTTTGGCTGTAAGGGAGGAGGAGCGATGTGTTTTAATACAGAGCTGTAGGATCTATCACTCTCAGAGGTAAAAACTTCCAAGGGGGAGCTTAGAGGTATTTGCAGCCAGAGGAATAAATATGAGAAGTTTTGTTGTTGTTGTTGTGTTAATTTTGGTTTTGTTTTTTTGGTTTTTTTTGGTTTTTTTGGTACCTGAGGCTGAACACATATATAACTGTTCTACCCCTGAGCTATGTCCCCAGGCTTACATGTGGTTTTTAGGACTCTCCACAAAGGGGAAGACTCTCCTCCCCATTATTGTGACTGTTAGAATCACTACCCTCCCCCACCTCTGCCAGGAGACAGTTAGCTATCATCCCTTCATCTCTGGCTCTCCACCTCTACCTCCTTTTGGTGCTCTCATAAATCAGTGCCTGTATTGCAACTCCTTACCCAGATTTCCCTTTGCAGGTACCACTCCCAGTGATATTCTGTCTTCCCTGCCCACCCTGTTTGTGGTGTCTCATCTTCCACCATTTTCCTATAGCTGTCTCCCGGCAGAGCACCCTGCCCCACTCACCAAATGACCGTGTCTCCCCCCCCCCCCCCCCCCCCCCCCCCAACACACACACACAAGAGCACAATGTGTGGACTCTCACAGTTCTTTCACGGTGACTGACTGGGGAGTCACCTTTGCAAATGCTTGAGTTCTTTCCGACTTCCTCAGGCTTCAGTTGAGAACTGTGCGTGCATCAGTAGACGTAGGAAACCACAAGGGTATATGGCCTACAGTGGTGCAGAGGACCGGGCACTGACGCTCTGCTCACCATGTCCGGGAATTCTTAACCGTTTTCGAGCGCCTTCAGTTAGCACTGGGCTTTGGTCTTGCTTGTGGGCAGCTGTAGGAAGTGAGACTACCAGGGCCGAGATGATGTAGAGAAATCAGTACTATGCAAAGAAGCTTCCCGTCTGCACTGCAGAGCAGCTGCTGTGCCACTGTGCCTTTCAAGCCCGTAAAGAGAGAGCTGCCCTTCTTAGTGTATTTGCCTACCAGGCATAGTCCTTCAAAACATCTGCCTGCCACCTTCTAATCCCAATAACATGCGCTGAACCAGCAGAAGCGATGCATTCCATCCGTATTTTATTTGCTGCTGTCATTTTGTTTTCTTAATGTTTGTTTTGAGACAGGGTCTCTCTGTGTAGACCAGGCTAGCCTCAAACTCACAGAGATCCATTTGCCTCTGCCTCCGGAATGCTCGGGTTAAGTGTGTGCACCACCACACCCAGCATTGTTTGGTTGTTATTGTCTGTGTTTGAGGTACTGTGTAGCTAAGACTTGCCCCTAACCCACAATATTCCCCAGGATGGCCTTAAATTCATGATCTTCCTGCCTCAGTCTCCCAAATACTAGGATTGCAGTTGGGTCCTGTCATACCTATCTAAATGTCATTATTGTTTTTGACATTTGTAAAAATAGTTATCTTTTCAGGTTGAGTATAGGCAAACTCATAGTTAAAAAAAATAATAATAATAATCCCAGAATTCCCAGGGAATGTTTTAGCTAATCCAGAGTTGGTCCAGGCCATCTACAGTGCGTTGCTGAGAGGTCCTTTTTCTGATTTATGGATCATAAACTGCTGGGAGAAGCCTAAACATTGTACAGCCTATGTTCTCATAGCAGAGAAAACCAGCATCTACTGTGTGCCCAGCATCTGTCATGTCTGTCCCTCTGTGGCATTTGAATTCATTCAGATTCTTCCTAGACCTACTTTGAACCAAATAAGTAGTTTCAGTTTAAGAAACTGTGTCAAATTATGGACCTTCTGTATACTATTCCAGCCACTAGCAATAAAGCAACTACATGATTATAAAACACGTTCGTGCATCAATTCTAGAACTCATACATGCTTTCCAGTTTGAAATGACTGTTCTCAGCTACAGGGCTGAAGATAATGTGCAGACTCACACACACCTGCTTAAAGTGGAGAGCCAGGCTTAAATCAGTCTGCAACCAAGTTCTACCTCTGCCTTTAACAGACAAGGGAAGACTCAGCTTTTATGATGGTGTAAGTCTGTGTGGTATGCCTTGTGTGCACATGATGAGGAAGGTTATGTGAGGCCATGTGTATACCCTGAGAGACCAGAGGAGAAATTCAAATATCCTTTTTTCTCTTTCTCTTCATCCTATTCCTTTCAACAGGGTCTCTTGTTGAGCATGAAGTCCACCATTTTCAGCTAGGCCCGTGGCAATAAACCCAGCAAACCCCCTTATCTCTACCCAACCCAGTGCTGAAGCTACAGACTCACACAGACATGCCTGTCTTTTTACATGGGTACTAGGGGTCCAAAACTGGATCCTCATGCGTTAGTAACACTCACTCTTTACCCACTAAGCCGTCTTTCCAAACCCCACTCTTGTGTTTGGAAGATTCTGTGTAGCCCAGGGTGGCCTCAAATGCATTCATCCCTGCCAACCAAACTGCAGAAACAAGGAAACTTTTTGAAGAGGTGTGGACTGTGGGCAGATGGGACAGACAATGCTACCTTTGATGATCTGGAAAAGGCACAGCCGTGTGGAGCACCACCCTCGGTGGGGGGAGCACTTCCTTACCCAGTATTGCTTTCTGAGACTTCTCCATGTGTTCTTCTCACTTGCTGTGAGCAGGACCAGAAAGCAAATGGGACCCCCTTATCCAAAGCCTCATGTGTTAGTATCACAGACATGCACCACCATGCCCGGCATGCACTGCCTTTAACAAAAAGAAGAAGAAGAAAAACAATGTTTGATGTGTGTGCCCACAAGCTCTCTAAGGATAAAGGCTTTCTTGTGTGCCTAAGGCCTTGAGCACAATGCTCCACTTAGTTAATTCTTATTAAATATTAATGGGTTGTGAAACAAAAATATTCTTTGATTGAGCTTCAGCTGTAACTTTATTGGGTGATGGGTCTCAAGGACTCCTTTCTGTTGATTTAGAAACACTGTTGCACCGATATAATTACTTTCACATCTCAAACGCCCTTTCTGCAGTTCATCATGGCGGCCTGCTGAGTTCATCCCGGTCACGTGGTACACAAATGCCCTCAGAGTGTAGTGAGCTCTGATCTGGATCTAGAAGAAGAAAAAAAAAAAAAAAAAAACCTAGCGTCAGTCTTTTGCGTGAGATGATACAGCAGTGAGGTTTTATAATGAGTGTAATCTCTGTGGGTTTTATTTCCCCAGGTCAAAATCCAGTTTTGATGGTTCCACGTGGTCGGGTGATAAGCATGAGTGTAAAGCAGAAAGTAAGACTGAAAGAAAGAAATCTTCGTCTTCCAGCCAGGTAATGAGGGACGGCAGGATGTGTGGGCTCTGGGGGCCGCGCAGCCGTGGGAGGAGCCAGTGGAGAGTAAGAATCCAGAAATGCAGCGGCGGTCTACCGGTACCTACCGCACAGAGAAGCAAGGCCTATGAACACACAGGTCAGAGCTCTGTCTGTGCTCAATGCACCCAGAGAGGTGACAGAATCCACCTTTACTGGGGTCAGATTGGGGGAGTTCGGGTTTTATCTTGGGGTTTTGGTTCTAGGAATTGAGCCCAAGTCCTGTGTGCTAAGGACACACTCCACTGCTGAGCAAGACCCCTGACCCCAGTGTCCGGCGGTTTGTTGTTGTACACGTCTCCCCTAAATGCACGAACTCGTGCCTTCTAAGAACTAAACAAAAGAGTGGGCACAGGCATGAAATTTAATTTTTTAATTTTCAGTTTCCACAGCTGCCCTACCAAGGTGTGCCTTTTTTAAAGATTGCTTTTTGCCCTCCCCCATGGGGGCCAGTCAACAGTCAGATAATGTACTTACATGCTGTATTGATTTTTTTTCCCTCTTCCTTTCTCCCCAACCCCTTCCCCCCAACAATACTCTGCTGCCTAGGCTGTCCTTGAACTCATGATGGTCCTCTTGTTTTAGTCTTCCAGTGCTATGATATCTCCAACCTTTTTCCTTACCTTTTTTTTCCAGACTTAACAGCCCGATTGAGAGCTTTCTTTATGCCAATAGATGGTCTGGTTTTGTAGATGAGAGCTCTGCTGGTTCAGATAGCACACCATCCAAGACCTGCTTTCCAGAGTTCCTGTCACAGAGGTTCTCAACCTATGGGTAGTGACCCCCTTGGAGGTCAAACGACCCTTTCATAGGGGTCACATGTCAGAGATCCTGCATATAAGATATTTACATTATGATTCATAACAGTAGCAAAATTACAGTTAGGAAATAGCAATGAAATAATTTTATGGTACGGGTGGGCAGCATTAGGAAGGTTGAGAACCGCTATCTTAGCACATATTTTCTCAGGAGCATTCTAGAAGCAGAGCAACCTGTCACTAAAGGACCTAGATCTGTCTCTCAGTCACTGTGGTCATGTTCCTCCAGTATCCCTGATTCACAGTGTCCTAACCCTGGAATGGGGTGCTACCTACTTGGGGTTGGGATGCAGATGATGTATATTATCTCCACAGTTGTACAGCCAGGTACAATTTGCAAGGATGCCATTTTCAGACACTTGGGACTTGTACCACCCTGGAGTGTTATGTCCTGCTCATCTACCTCTGGCCTCATGTGCTTTCGTCAAGTTCAGGGTTAGCTGAGTGCAAAGCTTCTAAGCCCTGAGCTTTCCCCAGGGCACTTGGGTGTATGGCTCTAGCACCTTCCCTGGTGAAAGTCCTTAGAATGTCATCTGCTGTCTTATCGGGAGTACCTTTGCCCTGATGTGATGCTCAGCTGGCCACCCAGCAAGGTGCTCATTGTATTGGAACATGAACCTATGTGATTCTGAGTCCCCTGTGTCTCCCCGAAGGATTGAATTGGAAAATTAGTAGTTAAACTGGTGTGATGGTTGAAAAATCTCTGGTGACGGTGCTGATGCCTGTGTTTTGCCCTCCTGCAGTACAAGGCGAACATGCACTTTCATAAGTTATTTCTTGATGTCCCGACTGAAGAGCCACTGAGGCAAAGTAAGTCCCGTCTGTTATTGGTTTAAGTTACATGTTTAGAAGTCTGTCTGAAGGAGCTGGAGACATGGCTCAGCAGATTCAGAGGACCTGGGTCCAGTTCCCAGCACCCACATGGCAGCTCACAACTCTCTGTAACTCCAGTCCCAGGGCATTGGTGCCCCCTTCTGGGCTCCAAGGGCACGAGGCATGAACATGGTACACAGACATACATGCATACACTTCAAATAAGAATTATATTAGAAAAATGGTTTTTGAGTTGTCTGAACAGTATAGGGAGAAGGAAAGCACATTTCAGAGACTTGGTCATCAAGAAAGAAGTTTCTGAAAGGTATAGGGCATGCCATGACAGTAGTACCAGCTGCGCTCACCTCTCACTAGCACCCTGGAGCGTAAGACAGAAGGAACAGCCTGCTCTCGTGATACCCAGTCATTCAGGAAGGTTCCACAGTGACGTCCTTGCCATTTCTGTTTATGCTGAAATGTTTGTGCCTGAGTCATCCTGAGATTTAGGATAATCAGCCTGGGGCAGAAAAGGCTGCCCCAAGAGGCTGAAAGGAAGCATAGTCCCCAGTGTACAGAAGCATCCATGCCTGTGGAGTCTAGAGCATAGTGGTCACACCCAAGCAGCTTCCCAGCATGCCGGGTGGGCGTGTGGCTCATCACAGGACCCACGATTCAACTCTAGCCTCTCTTGGTATCTACTTGTTAATATCTACTTGTTCATTAACCAGCAGAAGGTGTGGTCATGTGCTCTTTCCCCAAGGAGACCATCATATCATCAGTGAGTCATTAGGCTCTTGGCAAGAGAGGACCGGGAGTGCTTATATTAGCATGCAGGTAACACACTGTTGCAGATAGAGGAGGTCCCGAAAACACCATGCTTGGTTTCTGGGGATTAGACTTGCACTCCTCCCATTTCTACAATAGAACGTCTCTAACACTTTGAATTGAAAAATATGTGCTAGTCACGACAACTTTATTATGCTAAAGGTGACTCGGGAGGTGGACATGGGGATGTGTGCCTGTAATCCCAGCACTCAGGACTACAGCAGGAGCTTCTCAAGTCTGAGCCCAACCAGGTCTAAAATTTGAACTCCTTGGCTAGCCTGGACCACACAACACCACCTTATCTTAAAAGGAAAAAAAAAAAAAAACTCATAAAGAAGTGATAGTGTAGCCAAGTAAAATACATTCATATATTGTATGTAAGTGCGAAAACATGTATAGCAAGAAATTTAAAAAATGGGGAACAATCTATTACCTGCAGTGAATAAAGAGCGCAGGAGTTATTTCCAAAGCAATGCCCTCCTCAAAGAAAGCAAGCCTAGGAGTTTTATTCTGGGAATCTAGAAACGTAGGAAATCACTTTGGGGGTGGGCATGCTTCTGAGCATGCTCATTTTAAGGTCATAGTTCAAGAAGGAAAGATGGCGGACAGACATACTTCTGGGCATGCTTTAACCCAAATTCACAGAGCACATGCTTGAAAGTTAAAGTGACAGACGTGAATGTTTGGGGGCATGCTCAATCAGGGTCACAAAGATGGTGGACAGGAGCATCTCTGGTCATGCTGAGCTCTCTCCAACAACAAAACAAGACAGGCCATTGTGGAGTTGCATTAAATGGAGGCATTGGCCCTGAAGAGGCCTGCCTTTCTTAGTGGCTAACAATGGGACTTTGGAGTATGAACGTGTGTTTTGTCACCAAAATAGAGACAATTTTTTATTTGAAATAGAAATCATGGAAATAATAGTAGTTTGGTGAGATTCTAAATGGTGCTGCTCCACCTGTCTCTTAGGCTTTACCTGTGCTCTCCAGAAAGAAATTCTATACCAAGGAAAGCTCTTCGTGTCGGAAAACTGGATTTGTTTTCATTCCAAAGTCTTTGGAAAAGACACTAAGGTTGGTGTGTTTAGAAGAAAGGGTTAACACGGTATTCTTTGCCTGTTTTAGTAGAAATTACTTTAAACTTAGCTATATTTAACTACTTCCCTCCTGACCTGAGTTTATATCCAGTTTCCTTTCTTGTGCTTCCAAATTCGATGACTCTAAATGCTCCAGATGATTCTGACTTCCTCCCTTCCCCAAAAGCACCACTTGCTTCCCCCTTTCCTTACACACATCACCCTGTACTTCTCCCACACTTAGGCCTGAATCCCTTTTACCCACATATCATCAGAGACATTGAAGTTGTTCTTGTGCGTTTCTGGGAAACATGCTCTCATCTATCTCAAAGGCATTCACTAAAAACTAAAATATGTAGCTGGGTGTAGTGGCTCAACCCTATAATTCTAGCAGGAGGGTTTCCATGAGTTTGACGGCAGGCTGGGCTATAAGTGAGTTCCAGGTGAGCCTAACCTACTATATATGACCCTGCCTCAAACAACTACCCCTTCTTTAAAAATAAACTTTTAAAACTCACCCACTTTTGTTGTATCCATAGCAGTTTCTAGGACAACAGGTTTGTAAATTAGTGTCTCACCCTTGCTGGCACAAGGGACCTGGAACCTGAGTGTACAAGGCTTTGTCTGTGGAAGTCAGAGCCCCATGACCTCAAATATGCTCTAACGTGGCTGCCTTGAATTCTCCGTTAAACACAAAGTTGAGCTGAGACCCAGGACACCCACAGCTTGAGAACAGCCTCAGTGATGAAGGAACTAGCAGTTTCTCGAGGCCCTGCTTTCTAAAACTATCCCACAAAGAAGGAAAAGACGATCGTGCCTGTGAACTATGGCATTCCATCTAGCACAGTTCATTCAGGCAGCCAGAGGTCAGAGGAGTACCTTCCTGCTTTGCATGACCTCAGTGAGTTTTCAGGTACTGTACTTGGAGATTATGAGTAAGCCATTTAATAGCCATAAAGTAGCCAGTTATGAACCCTTTGAAATAAATATACTATATCTAAACATTCTCCCTACAGCCATTGGTAATCCTATAAGGACCACTCAACGAATATGATGAATATCCTCTATCATGCTGGTGTTAGCTCTGGAGAGCAGCATACTTCATGTTCCTTTTTATGTATGCTTGTTATACGTTATTCTTAGACAGGCATATTTTGAATTGAGGCATTCTCTGAATTAGTACAATGCAAAGTAGTAGTCCTCCATTACTCTAGATTTCAGGATTTTAAGAAGTTGGTCAGAGCTGGAGAGATGACTCAGTAGTTCATAGCACTGACTGCTCTTCCAGAGGACTTGGGTTCAATTCCCAGCACCCACAGGATAGCTCATACCTGTCTGTAACTCCAGTATCTGAAACCCTCATACAGACATACATACATGCAGGCAAAACACCAATGCACATAAAATAAAAATAAATAAATTGTATTTAAAAGAAGCTGGTCATGGGGTCTGTGGGGGATCTGGTCCTGCTTCTCAGTGGGATAAACATGGCTCTGAATTCAGAGCGAGTCTGGGTCTCTAGTCAGAGTCCAGGAACTGAAGACATTCTGAACAAAGGATTTTTCTTTTCTAATAATGTATAAGTTCACCAAGGCAGTGAGTGAGCTTTCAGCTAGTGGGATTTAGCAATGGTTTGAAAATTGTGCATGTACTTCAGTGACAAAAAGAAGCTGAAAGGAGTGTCCCTGGACTTTTAATACATGGACACACTTGGGCTTCTTCTGTATGAGCTACAGCTAATCCCCAGAGAGAGGAGACAGAATTAGCAGCGACAGGATGAAAACCAGGACAGTGGTCTGTTTGTTTCTTCCCACCCCAAAGATGGTGTCAGAGAGGTTTGGGCTTCAGAGGTCTTACAGAATTCCCTCAAGGGTCAACAGACCTCAGTCCAACATGATCTAATAAGATTAAAGACTGCCAGCTTGTTCTCTTTCTGAACGCCTACCCTAAAACACGCGTTACCAGCAAGGGCTTTTCAGATGCCGGTAAAATTAACATGCGTATATCATGTTCCATCTAGTCTCACTGAAAGCTCACGTGGTCTTCATTTCATAAGATATTTGGTTATAATTGTATAGCCATGGAACAGAGGATTAAAATTCCTTCTGGGTCATTTATGGCTCAGAAAAGCCTGAATTTATGGACTCTTGTCACTCTGTGCTTGTGGCACTTGCTCAGTAGCCAAATCAGACTCATTCTGATATCATTGTTATCATAGTAGATCTCAAGTACTTTTTTCCAATGTGATCTCAACGTCAGAATTATCCCCTGCCCTTGAGAATGTTTATGGGTAGAAATCTTTAAAACAATAGCTTTTAGGAAAGTATCTAAATGGGATTGGTCCCTCATTTTTCAGTCTCCCTTCCTAGAACTCCTTGGAGCAGAGGATAACTCATCTCAGGGAACCAAATGTGAATGCAGATATTCAAAATTAAGAGGTTGTTTCCAGGCGGTGGTGGCACACACCTGTGATCCCAGCACTCTGGAGGCAGAGCCAGGCAGATCTCTGTGAGTTCTAGGCCAGCCTGGTCTACAGAGCAAGAGCCAGGACAGGCACCAAAACTACACAGAAAAACCCTGTCTCGGGGCTGGAGAGATGTCTCAGTGGTTAAGAGCACTGGCTGTTCTTCCAGAGGTCCTGAGTTCAATTCCCAGCAACCACATGGTGGCTCATAACCATCCGTAATGAAATATGGTGCCTTCTTCTGGCCTGCAAGCATGCATGTAGGCAGAACACTGTATACATAATAAATAAATCTTTAAAAAGTAATAAAAAGAAAGAAAAGAAAAAGAAAAACCCTGTCTCGGAAAAAAAAAATTGTTTCTATTCCTTCAAACTGGCAGAATCAGCCCTAGGCCCTCCTCTTCCCCCACTGACCCACTGACCTCTTTCAGAATTCATGAAGCTTTTTAATAAAATACATGTTCCAGTAAGTGTGTGTACCTATGCACCAAGTCGAATCATTTTTGTTTTAAACCATGCCTATGTGTGAGAGACTGTTTGAGGGCTCACGGTGATATGGTCGTTTTCACTTGAAACCAAACAGTGGTGGTCACTGTTCTCTGTGTCATCCGATATATTCCTAGAGCCTATCATATAGGAGGAAATGACCATTTTGGATCAGATCAGCTCAGATTCCAACATTTGTAAGTTCTGATGTACAGGACCTTGAATGAGCCATGCATTTCTCCAAACAGATTTCAGGATCTGATATCTAAGCCTTGCATGATTGACATAATTAAATGATCAGTCTCACCTGATGAGTAAGAATTGTTGTTACTTCTTATTTGAGCCAGAAATGAACTCTGATATTATGAGACAAATGAGGAACCTGGTGAAAGTTTTTATTCAGCACTGAATGTCCTCCGAACCTTATCTTATTTAATCCCGAAAAACATTCTGAGTATTAAGGAAGGCTGTCTGAACTTATACATCAGGAGGCAGAAGCTTTGCTTGGATGGCGTGTCAGGTTGAGAAGGTCATGTATATAGTAATGTGACTAAATTCAGGTTCAAGACTTTCTGTCCAGTATGTTTTCCCTCCCACCTGTTCTCAACCCCAAAACCAAGTCCAGAGCAGATCCTGTAAGCCCTAGGCCTCCACGGAGCCTTGAACCCTGATGCATGAACCTCAGGGCAAATATTTGTTCTGTTACCATGTCTGGAGCTCCCCAGCTGTGCCCTGTGGCTTTGGAAACCCCATCTGAACAGCTCAGTGGTATGTTCCCAGCACTCCCAGATTCAGTTTTTCATGAAGCCTGCTGGTAGTGTCTTGAGCCAGATGTAGATTTGGAGGGCTGTGGGTCAAGTCTGAGCTGGCGTTGACTGGATGGTTCTGTTTCAGATCTCTATCCCAGCTTTCTCCGTCACCCTGATAAAGAAAACCAAAACCGCCCTTCTGGTGCCAAATGCCCTGATCATATCGACGGTCACAGACAGGGTGAGTACCGCAGTGCAGGACCACCTTTGCTTTGTCTGTGGTGATTGTTGTGGTGGTTATAATTTAATGCTTTTCAATAGCAAGTTTACAGGAACCGCACAGAAAGCAAACAGCATTAACCGTGCATTGTGGGCAGAATGACGTACTCTGGAAAGTATGTCGAAGGTATGGAACCTACTGTGTGCTAACAATGCTTCTGCAACCATCCAGTTGACATCGATATGAAATCTATTCATTTAAAAAAAAAAAAAAAAAAAAGATCCAGGAGCCTGGCAGGGTGGCTTAGTGGATAAGAGTGCTAACTGCAAACCTGACACTAGCATTCAGTCCCCAGATCCCTCAGTGGAAAAAGAACTAACTCCCAAATATAGTGCTTTACCCTCTACATGTGTGCACTGTAGCACTCACGGCCACACATACTTCATACATATGCATGCTTGCACTAATAATAATAGTAGATTAAAACTAAATTTAGGGACTGGAGAGATGGCTCAGAGGTTAAGAGTACTGGCTGCTCTTCCAGAGGTCCTGAGTTCAATTCCCAGCAACCACATGGTGGCTCACAACCATCTGTAATGAGATCTGGCGCCCTCTTCTGGCCTGCACTCATACATGCTGTATACATAATAAATAAATAAATAAATGAATGAATGAATGAATAAATAAATAAGTCTGGCCTGCAGTCATACATGCTGTATACATAATAAATTAATAAATAAATAAATTAATTAATTAAATCTTTTTAAAAAAACAACTAAGTTTAAAAAGGAAAAAGAAAAAGCTTGGGCTGGGTGTGGTAGTGCATGCCTTTAATCCCAGCACTTGGGAGGCAAAGGTAGACAGATCTCTGTGAGGTTAAGGTCAGCCTGGCCTAGATAGTGAGTTCCATTGACAGCCAGGACTACAGAGAGGCCTTGTGTTAAAAAACACGAGAGAGAGAGACAGAGAGAGAGAGAGGACCTGGCTCACCAATTAAGGGACTGACAAAAGCCTGACAGCCTAAGTTTGGTCCCCAGTCTCACAGGCCTACACACACACACACACACACCTCTACACAATTAATTAATTAATTAGAGTTCTTTCTAACCCACATGTAAACCAGGCATGCCACTAAGCCTAAAGATCTGCATTCTATCCCAGGACCCAAGTGATGGAAGGAGAGAACTGAGTCCAGCAAGTTATCCTCTGACCTCTACACACACACACACACACACACACACACACACACACACACACACACACAGCCTCTCTTCTATACCAAGGTGCTGGAGTAACTCCTGAACTGTGCTGCCCTAACCTGCACAGCCAGAAACCTTTCCACTTAGACATTTGTTTCACCTGTTATTTTCATGAAAGCATAAAAGCTACCTTCACCTTCTAACCACACTAGATAACGGAGTATGGGTAAGAAGGAAAAATAACAGCTGTTCTGGCCAAGTGTGTGTATCTGTGAGCTCTGTTCTTAGGAACAGACTGGGAGAATCATAAGTTTGAGGTCAGATTGGACTATGTAGTAAGATAGATGAATGATCAAAATAGATGATAGATAGATAGATAGATAGATAGATAGATAGATAGATAGATAGATGATAGATAGATTCTGATAAACTAAAAAACAAATTAACACGCCTATTTTTTTGATACAAATAGCTATCAAGCACTTAATCTTTGCCAGTGTACATCAGAGCTAGACTTTGCACCTAGATCTGTCCAGTGCCAGAGCCCATAGCGCCCCACTACTCTGGAATGCAATGATGCTGACTTGGAGGTTGCATCATTATCTTGGTGGTCAATGAACGGAATCATTCAAATTCAGTCTGAAAAGATCCATGACACACACAAGGAGATTTTCAAATCTTATAGATGTATCATTTACACAGAAGTAAAATCTTTCCATATGTCATTTGATTAAAAATATTTGGCTAGCTTTGATTTTTATTTTTTTTCCCCTTAACTCACAAGCATCCTGTGGGGGGGGGGGAATAGGGTAGGGTGAGGAATGTCCATATTAGTACAAGGAAGAATCTAGAAGTGCCATGAAAATGAACTACCCTGTTAGAGCTGCTGGGAAGTATTCTACAGAAATCTAGGTCAGAACAAATAACGCAGGCCTCCTCCAGGAATCACAAAATACCTTTAGAAACAAAACACTCGGGAGGGGAGGGGACTTTGGAGGACCCAGCCTGTACCACCAGACTTGCCTTAGTGTCCTGCCCTCCCATCTATGCTTTTAGGGGATACCCATGTCATCCTTTGGGAGCTTTCATTTTGCTCCACTTTTTTTTTTTATTGTGCTTAAATTCAATTGGGGGATTTTATTACTACAATAAGTGGGATGTAAGGAGCTAGAGATGTGGTTCCGTTGATAGCATGCTTGCCTAGCAGCATGAAACCCTGGATTCAATCCCCAACATCACATAAACTGGAATGCACATCTATAATCTGTGCCCTTGGCGGGTGGAGGCAGAACAATCGAGAGTTCAAGAGCATCTTTGGGTGCATAGGGAGTTTGATGCCAACCTGGGCTACATGAGACCCTGCCTCAAAAGAAAAAAAAAATCACAAGGGGGATTGTGCTTGTTTTATTCAAGAAAAAAAAATTGAATGTTCAGATTTTAAAAAATGAGATTATAGTAAAAGTGATGATCTTTGTTTTTTGAAAATATAAAAGCTAGGGGCCAAAAAGGTGGTTCAGTTGGTAAAGGTTTGTGTGTACCACAAAGCCTGATAACCTGAGTTCAACCTTCAAGACCCACATGGTGGAAACAGTTATCCTCTGATTTCCACAGGGACACCATGGCACACATATGAGTGCTTGTGCTTGCACACATACACCCAACACTAAATGTAATTTAAAAATTTGTAAGAAAACACAAAACCTACGTGACAAGTTATTTTTTAACTCTAAACTCTTGATTGCACTTTTTTTTCCAGTACATATTTGTCTCCTTACTCTCCAGAGACTCAACATACAAACTGCTAAAATCTGTGTGTGGACACTTGGAGGTGCGTGTGACATCAGAATTCTATGCTGCCTTTCTTCGGTATTTCCTAAGCTCTGTAATTGATCTGGATTTTCATTTTACTCCTGTGATTTCAGAACACTAGTGTGGGTAACAGTCCCAACCCGTCTTCTGCTGAAAATAGTTTCCGAGCAGATCGCCCTTCATCTCTGCCTCTGGTAAGCCATCTAAGTAATGATCTAAATGCACGAGCAAAAGATGGAGCCACAGCTACCCTCTGCTCACATCACAGCCAGGGCTTGGGAAGAACTCATGACCAGTGTAATTGGGGGACAGCTGCAGCGCACAGCTTCTCTCTCCAGAAGCAGAGGATCCAAAGGAGGCCACTAACTTTCTAGTAATCTATAGGTTATTCTACGGAGAAGTGTGATAGCGAGACCAGAGGTACCTAAGACCTTGCTTCTCGCTTGCTTGCCGGTCTTGTTGTGTGTGGTGCTGGGAGTCAGACCCAGGCCCTCATGCATGCTAGCCAAGCACTCTCCACTAAGCTACATTCCAGACACAATGCTCCTCTAAAGAGAGCCACAAAGGTCCATTCAGGGTACTATACTGGTGTACACCATCAGAAGCCAGGGAAAATTAAAACTAATTCTCGCCTTCCAAGAGTTTAGCTTAGAAAAGATGGGCAAACTCAGAAATGACTAGGCAAAGCTCTTATGCTCAGGTCACAGGTATAAAGCTATTACGGTTCCCTTAGGCTTTGTAGACCACAGTGAACACCTCCAGTGTATCTCCCATTTGTACATGATGTCTACCTATAATAGAAATGTGTTTTTCCAAGACAGGTCTAACAATATCATATAAACCGCTGACCCCACACTAATTATTGATAAATGTTTGCCTTAAGTCAAGGAATTACAAACCCATAGTTTCAGCTGGGTGGTGGTAGCACACACCTTTAATCCCAGCACTCAGGAGGCAGAGGCAGGTGGATCTCAGAGTTTGAGGCCAGCCTGGTCTACACAGTGAATTTCAGAACAGCCAGGGCTATACAGAGAAAACAGAACAAAACAAAAACAAAAACAAGTTTCAACCTCAATGAATCTTCTTTTGCATTTTGAAAAACTAGTGTAATTAAAACATGTTCACATAAAAATTCAAACAGGAAAGTTTATCTGGGTGTGGCAGCATGCACCAGCAATCCCAGTACTTGGGGGGCTAAGACAGGAGGATTGCTATGAGGTTTAGGCCAGACTGGACTACATAGGCCACACTAGAATACATAACAAAACCTTGTCTCAAAAACAAAAAGGAATGTTTGTAGCAGTATTTTTCATAATAGCCCCAAAGTAGGATGAAACCCTGACATCCTTTAACTAATGGATGGGATGTCTTTAATATTGTATACTGTAGCTAGAGTTTTCTCTCCAGGTCCCGCCAAGCCCAGCAGTCCGACAGCCCACTTATAAAATAATCACTCAGATGCTTATATTATTTAAACTGTTTGGCCTAATGGCTCAGGCTTCTTGTTATCTAGTTCTTATATCTTAAATTAACCAATTTCTATTAACCTATCTTTGCACGTGGCTTGTGGCTTACTGGTACCTTACATCTTCCTTGTCATGGCGGCAGCTGGCAATGTCTCTCTGCCTCAGCCTTCCACTTCCCAGAATTCTCTTCTCCGCTTGTCCCGCCTATACTTCCTGCCTGGCTACTGGCCAATCAGTGTTTTATTTATAATTAACCAATCAGAGCAACACATTTGACATACAGAACATCCCACAGCAGTATACAGTGGAATATTACCCACTCATAGAAAGGAATTGAAGTGTTAATACATGCTACCGTATAGATGGACCTTAAAATCATTATGACAAACAAAACCCACAAAGGCTATATATCACATGACTGCATTTACTGATGCTTCTCAAGTGAGGGTAGATCTCCATCTCCATAAAGCCATCAGAATGATCCACAGCACAGGGAGGGGAAAGGTGGGCAGTACAGAACACACACAATGAGTTAGACTTTAGCAAACATGGTTTCCAGTCTGAGCCCACCCAGCTGGAGTCCATCCTCAGGGAAGTTCCTTCCACTCTGATCCTCTTCTTTCATCCATTGTAACACTAGCTGAGCTCACCATATGGCCGTACACATGTGTGTAAGGTGGCTCGCACACTGCCCTGTACACGATGAGCATTCAGTAAGTCGGGAGTACGTTGAAGAGACTAAAGTTTTTCACTGTTCAGACTAGGCTGTAGCTCAGTTGGGAGCGTGCTAGCCTAGCGTGCACAAAGCCATGGGTTCTGTCCCCAGCACCAAACGGAACAGGCATGGTGGCACACACCTGTCGAGGTCGAGGCCGGAGGGTCCAGGGTTAAAGGTCATCCTCAGTTACCTTGGAACTTGGAGACCAGCCTGAGATAGATGGAGACCCTGTCTCAAACCATTAAATTAAGTATAAATCAATCAATGAATCAAATTTTCACCCTATAGATCATTATAAGGAATCTAATGAATGTTGGGATGACCCAAAGACCACAAACACAAAGCTCAAACACAGAAGCTGCTCATTTGCTTACCAGATGAGTCTTTTTCCAATTGGCAGCTCAACAGTTAAGAGCTCAGCCTCATTCTGCCTTTGCCAGGGCCAGCTGGGAACACTATGCGTCTCCCTAGGCCTTAGCACTTCAGGGAAGCCTGGGAAATGGGAATTAAAACTGCGTGACCTTTTCTCACATCTTCTTCCTACCCTCTGTACCTTAGCCGACCCTGATTGGATCTAATTTAAAAGGTTGCAGCTTTTTCTTTTCTTGGTTTGATTTGCCAACAGTATTTTTTCTTTGCTGTGCCCACTGTCATTTTTTTTTTATTATAATTTGCAACGTTTTTGTTTACATATTTGAACGGATTGGAGCTGTCTGCTCTTCTCTTCTGCTGTCTGCAGCAGTCAGATGTTGGGCACAGTACTGCTGAGACTTCTCAGCCTCTCACTAGCCATTTCTCACCAGCCAGCCAGTGATTTCCTCTAGATATTTGTTTCAAACAAGCCCTGTGCTGTTTCTTAGGGGAACTCTAACCATGCTGAAGAATCTCGGTTTCCGTAACCAGATACTCCCAGGTTAGGAAAGTCCTGTAGCGGGTGGTAACCCGTGCTTCATTTTCATATTTCATGGGTCAAGCTTAAGCCAGAGGGCTCGGGTTTACAAAGGCCTGCCTGTCTCCTCACGTCATTGTCTCCCCCTCAGGATTTCAACGATGAATTCTCAGACCTGGATGGAGTGGTTCGACAACGGAGGCAAGACATGGAAGGGTACAGCAGCTCCGGCTCGCAGACTCCGGAATCCGAGAACTCCCGAGGTCTGGGGAAATCATGTCCTGATTCAAGTTCCATGCCCCACGAAACACCCTCCCCTCACCCACCTTAAACAAACAAATAAGAAAAACAAGACCCATCCTTTTCTTCCCAGTTGACAGTTGCAAAGGAAAACTGGGGGAAAGGTTCCTAATAAGAGAATAGCCTCGGGCTTGGGGACTTAGCTCAGTGGTAGAGCGCTTGCCCAGCAAGCTCAAAGCCCTGGGTTCGATCCTCAGCTCTGGAAGGAAAAAGAGAGAGAGAGAGAGAGAGAGAGAGAGAGAGAGAGAGAGAGAGAGAGAATAGCCTCCACGGCAAAATCCATCTCCTCTGTCCATATTTAACAGGCATCTCTTACACTGACATGCTACGGTGGCTGAGAGAGATCAACATGAGGTTTCTCACCTATTTCAGTAATAGTAACAGTAGGAGTCAGCGATACTGTCTGTGGATGCCACCTCAGCTTCCTTGCATCATTTTATTTCTTGGTGAACGTTGGGCTTCAGTCTACAGGCACCACATCCCACTCATGAGAGATCCACACATGGGCTTTGTAGCTGATCCTATGATTTTTTGAATATATTGGGGAGCGAATTGACCTTGCCTCATTTTCCTGACAGACTTCCACGTGACCGAGTCTCAGACGCTTCTGAATGTCACCAAGGGTGAAACAAAACCACCTCGGACAGATGCCCACGGGAACAGAGCCCCTGATGGAAAAGCTAAGAGCCTGCCTGCGCATGGTGAGGAGCAGGGTTGTTGGTGGGCAGGAGATTCCTGTTGGTTGACACGTAAAGAGCCCCTGTGTTTCCCGCTGGGATTGCCTCTCATGGTCCCTCCCTTCCCACTTATGTGTTCAATAAGTAGTTCCTGGTTCTGGGCTTTACCAGGGGTCACCGTGGAAGTTGCCACATTATTCACAAATTTGAGATTATAAACCAAAAATTGGCGGTAAAACTCGTTACTGACTTGTTTCTTACTTATTAACTATAATAATAATAATAAATAACAATAATAATAATTAATAACAATAATGATAATGGTATTCCATTGTTCTATTGACCTCCCCCCCCCCCAGTACAATACTTGGCAGAAAAAAATCCTCTCAAATATATATTATTAGATGAAATGACTTGGGGGAAAAAATGAACCTACTGGTTAAAATACCAAGGAGGAGGCTTCTGCTAATACTTTCTCTTCCACCTGGGAACGACCGCATCTCATGTACCTCTTCCCTGTTGAAATATTGCTAAGTGAAAGAAGTATGCTGGGGTGCTGACTTACTGCTGTTTTGGTTTCCACTCAACAGGTCAGTCAGAAACTATTGGGATTTTGCCTAAAGTCACGTCTCAGAAATGTCCAGCTCTCCGCCATATTCTTATATTCTATGCAATTGTGTAAGTTGATATGTTTTCTGTAAGTGGTTTATGCAAATGATCCAGTTTTGCAGATGAATAATCTCTTCACGTTGCCAAGAGTCGTTGTGCTGACTCAACCCACATATTTTTCTTGGCACTTTCCATTTCCTTCTTGGGCGTTTTTTTTTTTTTTTTTTTCCTTTCCCTCAGGCTTAGGTTAGCTATTCATAATGATTGTGCTGAGTCTGCCACAGAACTGAGTCCTGAGCAACAGTCAGTAATTTCTGAAGCGTCTCTGTCTTGCTCATTTATTTTTCTGTGTGTTCAACTTCTTCTGAACGGAAGCCAAAATATCTTCAAGATGTCATCCATCTGTAGCAAGATATCAACCATCTTTACTGACAACTTAGGCACAGACTTTTTTTAACTTTTCATCAGCTTCCAGTCTATAACCAATTGCTTTTTTGAGAAGATCCAGTTCAGTTCTAGGGTGTCTTTCATACCAGAGGGGAATAGACATGCTCATCTGGTTCCCATTAAAGCAAGGAATTTGTGATTCTCCAGGGAACAAGGTTTGTTGCTCTCTACTCAGGCTCCCAGACCAGAGTAAGAGAGTGCCAAAAAGGAGCTTCGGTTTAGCCATCCGGCTTGGGTGTGGCCTTAATCCTGTAGAAATGGCTGATTTTTGCACTTTAAGGACTTAGGTGACAGCATTTTGAGTCTCCTTAGTATAAGTTTCATAATAAGTACCAACCCGTTTTCTTTTTTTGCTTGTTTGTTTTCTTTTATTTTCTTCTTTATTATTATTTTTCTGTTTTTTACTTCATTTGAATGTTTTGCCTGCATGTATGTCTATACACCACATGCACACCTGGTGCCCATGGAGGCCACAAGAAGGCATTGGATTTTCTGGACTGGAGTTACAGCTGGCTGTAGGTACCAGGAACTGAACTCAGGTCCTCTCGAAGAGCAGCAAATGTTCTCAATTGCTGAGCCGTCTCTCCAGCCCCTCAACTTAGCCCAAAGTCTCTTAAGCCTTTGGTTCTTTTTGAAAATGCTCCCAAAGTGGAAAAAAATGGCTCCAAGTTCATTGTTTTTTAAACATCGGTTCCTGGCCATTAACATACTGGAAATTTCTTGTTACCTCCCTCTAGTGTCTGTGCACTGATCGCCTCCACTTTCTACATGAGATACAGAATTAACGCTCTGGAGGAGCGCCTGGGATCCCTGACATCCATTGTGGATCCCTACAGTACTGGGTAAGATAGCTTCCCAGTGCTTGCTCTTCCGATTGGTGTAACAGTTGACCTAAGTTTAGAGTCCTTCCTAGGAGACACTGAGAATACGTTCTGTACGAAGCACTCAGCTGGGTGTGCACTGGGGATGTAAAGAGGCTGAAGGGTCCAGGACTGAGTGACTTAACCTTGCATGATTCCTGTGCTGCTGTCAACGTCTCCAGTAATACTACAAGAAACATGCCAAATGTTATTCTGCTAATTGTCCTAAGATGATGGTTGTGACCCTGGCCTTACACCATACACCTTTATCTTTAGAAAATGGCAGTAAGCCAGGCGGTGGTGGCGCACGCCTTTAAACCCAGCACTGGGGAAGCAGAGGCAGGCAGATCTCTATGAGTTCGAGACCAGCCTGATCTACAGAGTGAGTTCCAGGAGAGGCTCCAAAGCTACACAGAGAAATTACTACCCAGCCTTTGTGACAGTTACAGGCAAAATGATGCTGGTCCTCTCTTCTACCCTATAGTCTCCTGTTCAGAAATAACATTCCATGCCTGTCTTTGCTGGGATTGCTCTTAATGATGTTTCTCTTTTTCTTTACAGGCAGACAGTCCCATCGGGCCTGGGATCACCAGTACAGTTAAATGTGGAGGCCCTCTGCCAAGAACTTACAGCTAACATAGTGAAATTAGAAAAGGTAAGTTGATTTTTCTCAGGCACAGGAGCAATCTGGTAGTTCCTTTCAATTGCTACTGGCATTTTATTTTATTTTATTTTTTGACTTTTCGAGACAGGGTTTCTCCGTGTATTTTTGGTTCCTGTCCTGGATCTCATTTTGTAGCCCAGGCTGGCCTTCAGCTCATAGAGATCTGCCTGGCTCTACCTCCTGAATGCTGGGATTAAAGTTGTGCGCCACTGCCACCACCACTCGGCTGCTACTGGCCTCTTTTATTTCCATAAACAAACAGAACTTAACAGAATTTAATCTCACCACAAAACAGTGATTTAGTTGGTCTATCATTGGTGTCCCTGGCTGGACATGAGACCCCTGGTAAGTGATCAGTGACACTGGGGTCATGCAGGAATGCATTTGGGAGTTAACTAGAAACTACTGACTAGCCACAGAGCAGACTCACAGCTCACACAAAACACTGTCTAATCCCTGTCCCTACCTTGGCTCATAAGGAATAAATAAAGTTTTAAATTACTTTGCTCCAGGTGTCAGAGGTAGAAGGCTGTTATCTGGGGACCTGAAATTTGAACCACTGGCCAAGTTGTGGTTAGAAGTCTACTGCTTGCTTTCAGGGCTGCAGAGACAGCTCAGCAGTTAAGAACACTAACTGCTCCTCCAGAGGACGTGGGTTCAATTCCCAGCACCCACATGGCAGCTCACACCTGTCTATAACTCCATCTCTAAGGTATCCAACACCCTCACACAGACATATATGCAAACAAAACACCAATGCACATAAAATGAAATAATCAGTAAAATCATTTAAGAAAAAAGACTGGGTGTGGTGGCACATGCCTTTAATCCTAGCTCTTGGGAGGCAGAGGCAGGCAGATCTCTTGAGTTCTAGCTAGCCTGGTCTGCAAAGTGAGTTCCAGGACAGCCAAAGCTACAAAGAGGAAACCTTGTCTTGGGGGTGGGGGGTCTTCTGCTTAGGACTGGCCCAGTAGTAGAAAGTGTCTTTAGCACTCGAGAAGGCGTGGTTCCATCCTAACAATAAATAAACCTGCCTCTCATTTCCCGCTCATATGCTTCTGTCTCCAAAGTACCTTCCCTGGGTCGGGCCTGTCCTTAGCTTCATTCGTAGATTTGAGACGGTAAGAGGATGAATGAGGAGGAGACCATTCATAACTATCCTGGAGATACACCTAATTATCAAGGTTTACTTCTTCTCCTTTCACACGGTCCAGACCTTTCGAATCTCCTTCGGTTTTACCCTAGTCCTTTACCTGCGGCTCTCCAGAGCGGGGTCACTGTTGTTTTTCAGTTTTACTCATTCTGACTTGTAAATGCTGTTCTTTGGATCAGATGCCCACAGAATCCTTTGGCCTGGCCTGGCCTTTCTCCCTCCTCCCCTGCCTGGCCCTGCCAGGACGCCACAGAAGGATTTGTTCACCATCCACAGTTGGCATGTCTGTGTAGGGCTCAGACCCAGCCCAGCTGGGCAGCTGGGGAGACTGGTAGAAATGAAAGGAGACCACTCGCATCCCGAAGCAGAGTCTGTAAAAAGTAGATTTGGGCCCAAATGTCCCCAGGGGTGGCTGAGCAGTTGCCTAGCACAGCCCGGGAATGAAAAGGCCCAAATACACTGTGGGAAATCCCGAGACGTGACTCGGCTGTTTGCAGCAATTCTTTTCTGCTGTCGGAGACGGGTCATATCTAAGCCTCAGGGTCAGTCCTCAGCTCTGCTCCCCTGTTTCTGTTCATGGTCATTGCTGCCCTTTCAGTCACGTTCACAGGAAACCGAGGGTGACCCCCCTCCCCCTGCCCCTCAAGTCCCGTGAAGTCAGCCCTCAGATGTCCCCCGTTAGCTGCCTTTCAGTCACACCATGCTGACTCCTGACACTGAAGTTGAATCCCATCGTGAATTTTTGTTATAGTTTCTATTTACTATTATGGGATGTGAGAGGGTATAAGGAGTGTGTACACACGGGCCCCTGAACACATATAGGGGTCAGAGGACAACTTTTGGGGAGTCAGTTCTTTCTTTAGTGGGTTCCAGGAACAGAGCTGGGGTTCAATAAACTTGAACTGCAAGTATACTCATCAAGCCATCTCTGTGACCCCTATTTATATTTTCTAATACTCCTGAAAATCAGCATTTGATGTATTTATTGGCTACTGAGGTTTTTGTTGTTGTTTTTTGAGACAGGGTTTCTCTGTGTAGTTTTGGCGCCTTTCCTGCATCTCATTCTGTAGCCCAGGCTGGTCTTGAACTCACAGCGATCCACCTGCCTCTGCCTCCCGAGTGCTGGGGTTACAGGCGTGTGCTGCCACTGCCCCTGGCACTGTTTGCTTTTTTTTTTTTTTTTTTCTTTTTTCCACATTTATTTGTGTGTGTATGAGTGTGCACTATGCGTCATACCGTAACAAAGCACACGTGGAAGTCAGGGGACAGTTTGTGGGAGTCGGCATGGGTTCCAGGGATTAAACTCAGGTTGTCAGGCTTGACAGTCAGAACTGGCCCCTAAATGCCTAGCCTAGAGTTGAGAACTACTGCAGGGCCTTTGTGATGGTCACAGGCCAAATGATACAGGTCCACCGTCCTCTTTTGCTTATCTGCTGCCCTGATAAAACCCTGACCAATAGCAGCTTGGGGAGTAGTGGGCTTTTCAGCTGACAGTCCGTCATCCAAGGAAGCCGAGGCGGGGGCTGAAGCAGAGACCATGGAGGAGGGAGAGCTGCCTACTGGTTTGCTCGGTTCCCTTGCCTTCTCGCTTTGTTAAGACTTATTTTATTTTATGTGTATGACTATTTTGCCTGCGTGTATATAAGAACACCGTGTGTGGGCATGCTGCCCAGAGACACCAGAGGAGAGTATCAGATCCCCTGTAACTGGAGTTACAGACAGTTGGAAGCCACTATGTGGGTGCTAGAAACTGACACCAGGATCTCTGCAAAACAGCAAGCACTGTGACCCACTGAGCACCTCTCCCCATCCCCCAATTTTTTTTTAAAGATTTAAAAAAATTTTTATTTTATGTATCTGAATGTTTTGACCACATGTATGTATTTGCACCTCATGTATACCATGCATGTAGAGGCCAGAAGAGGGAGTTGGACACACACACACACACACACACACACACACACACACACACACACACCTCAAAACTGGAGTTAAAGACAGTAGCTACCATTTGGGTGTGCTGGGAACTCGGGTCTTAGTTACTTCTCTCATACACCCCAAGCCCACCTGCCTGGGAATGGCACTGCCCTCTGAGTTGGGCTTTCCTCCATCAATTAGCAATTAAGAAGATGTTTCACAGACAGGGCTGCAGGCCAGTCTGATGGAGGCAATTCCTCAACTGAAGTTCCCTTTTCCCAGGTGTCTCTAAATTTGTGGCAAGGTGAAGCTAGCTGTGACATCCCCTGAGCCATCTCCCCAGCTCAGAATGCTTTAAAATTTGTCATTTGGAGCTGGGTGGTGGTGGTGTACGCCTTTAATCCCAGCACTCGGGAGGCAGAGGCAGGTGGATCTCTGTGAGTTGGGGGCCAGCCTGGGCTACAGAGCAAGTTCCAAGATAGGCTCCAAAACTACATGGAGAAACCCTGTCTCAGTCAATCAATCAATCAATCAATCAATCAATCAAATTGTCTCTTCTAGTGTATGAGTGTTTGCCTAAATGTATGGATGTACACCACATGTGAGCAAGTGCCCCTTAAGGGTAGAGGAGGCATTAAGTCACCTGGAGCTGGAGTTACACCTGATATGGGTGCTTGGAACCAAACCCAGGTCTTCTGCAAGAGCAAAAAACGTTCTCTTACTCACTAAGCCATCTCTCCAGCAGCCCCTTCCCCCCAGGAATGTTTTTTATGGGTAAAGAAATAATTATTTTCCGCCTGGAGAGATGGCTCAGAGGTTAAGAAATAATTATTTTCTTAGGGCTGGAAGTGGCATTCATGGTAGAATGACGTAGTAAGAAGAACATAAATTGGAGTCATATTTTTGTTTTTAATTCTTACTCTATCACTTGTTACCTGTGTACACACACGGTTCTGTAACTCATCCTCTCTCACACTCAGTGTCAGATGTAGACCCAGCCTGTGTATGTGGTGGCATGGTCAAGGCAAAAACACATGAGTGCCTACACACACGTGCGAGAGGCCCTTTCTTTTTGCTCACCCTGAACACGCCTGTAGGATGTCATAGACTTCCTCCAAGCAGTGTCTTAGTTATGCAGCGCTCTCACTGAATGCTACAAATTGGGTAATTTATAAAGAGGAGGGGTAGATTAAGCTCTCAGTTCTGGAGGCCGAGAGGGTCAAAGTAGGGAGAGCATTCCTAGTGGAGGACTTCCTGCAGATGGGAGCTCCATGATGAGACAGAGAGAGCTTGCTGCCAGGGGTGTCTCATTTTGGTTTTGTTTTGTTTTGTTTTTTGAGACATGGTTTCTCTGTGTAGCTTTGTACCTTTCCTGAAACTCGCTTTGTAGACCAGGCTGGCCTTGAACTCACAGAGATCCACCTGCAGGCGTGTGCCACCACCGCCCAGCGGGTTGTCTCTTCTTATCAAACCATCAACGCCATGATGAGCACAGCCCCACCTTACAGTACCATCAGCATAGGACTTTGGGGGTTCCATTTCACCCTGAGTTGTGTTGGGGGACACAAATACCAGGCTGTAGAAGAATATTGGTTTTTTTTGATCCACAGGGTTCACTATGCCTATCTAATAGTTGTTCAGAATCCCTTGCTCTGGATTCTTTAAAACTCGCCTATTCTGTGTTTCCCGAGAACATTTTAATGCCCAACCACGGACTGTAGTCTTGAGGTCCAAACATATGACGTAGTTGGTCTCTCTGGAAGCCAGTCTTCTGTGGATGTTATGCATAGCAATGTGTAATAGAATTGCTAAACATTATGACGCTAGTTAAAACTGCAGGGCAGAGCTGTATATTTAAATTTAACATCCTCATAGCTTTTTATTCTGGGTAGAATAAGGTCCAGCACTTCCCAGCCGTAGCAAATAGACCTTTAAGATACATATTGTAATTTATAACAACAGCATCTCTTTTATTGTTTCAAGATACAAAACAACTTACAAAAGCTGCTTGAGAACGGTGACTGAGTGACCAGATGCTGGGGCCAACATAATACCTCGTTTTCCCTTGAAGAAGGTGCTTCCCGAGAGAGTCTGCTGTGCGCCCCCTGCTGGCCAGAGGCGCAAGAGGCTGAGAATCCAGATGTGTTTGCACTTGGAGCTCTCCAGCTCAGGAAAGGGGGAAAGGGAATGGTTTTGCTTTTGTGCAATAAAAGTTGACCTTGTCTCTGCTGCTGCCTGAAGAAAACAGACCCATCTCGGGAGGTGAGCAAGGTCCTGGAGGACACCTGTAGCTCGAGAGTTATGGTGATGGTCAGTACACACTGCACTCCATGCTTTTCAGCCCTCCCCAGCCTCCTCTCGGCTCCCTTCGCCCATCCCAACCAACCTTCAGACCTAAGGGTACGCCATATACCAACAAACTCAACATGGCCCTTTAAATTAGCCACGAGCCTCCAAGAAGGCAGTGAATATTTCCAGATGAACAGGCTTGCTTCAGACACCTGCATTTTGGTCTCTTTTTTTGTTTTTTGTTGGGTTTTTTTTCCCCCTTCTGTGCTTATGTTCTGATTTCTTTTGTCTATGAGTTTTAGTTTTTCATTTTAGTTTTGTGAGCATGTCTGGCAAAGTGAATTAAAGGTTGCATCTGTATTGGGCTGTTTTGTTCCCCGGGACCGGTACTTAATTGGAGTGATTCTCCCCCACTTCCGATCAGGAATCTTCGAGGTGGGAGACTGAAGTACTGAATTAGATTCACTCTGAAACCACAACTAATTCTTAAGGCAAAAGTTGCAATAGTGGTTTCCTGTGTGACGGGAAGTGCTGTTTCTGAGATTCTAGGTAGACCACGGTAGCAGCTTTGAGCCAGTCTGTGTTGGACTCTAAATCCCATTTCAGCATGGTAATTGACTGTCTCTCTCCTACAATAAAGCAATAAGTGGTGGTTTGCTAACTTTACTTACAGTATGGGTTGGATGTTTTGTATTAATAATTATTTAGGGTACCGTAAGATCTGTAAGTGTAAAACATTCTATCTGCAATGCGTTTTATAATCATTTCTATGAAATGTATTTTGTTTAATCAGAGAAGCTAATAAGTGGATTGGTTACATCATTTGTATTTTGTCAGCCTACTGGGTAACTGTGCCTGGTGCACTGGCTTTTAATAAATACTCATTGGCTAAAGGACTCTACGTAACTGTTTCCTGCGTTTGTCAGTTCTTTTGGCTCAGACTTGCTGTGCCTTTTAAAGGTCCTCACCTCCACAGTGTGACTTTCATATTCATCACCACCATGGAGGATTTATTTCAAAAGTCAAAAAAAAAAAAAAACTTTTAAGTTTTTTGGGGTATAATGATGTCAAGGAAAGTAAATGAGCTTTGACATCAGGAGACAAGTGTTTGCTTCCTGGGTATGATTGACATTTTATGAGGTGTTTGGCCTCAGATAAGATAGCTTGCCATCCCTGCCTGCTTCATTCACGAGACTGAAAGTACCGAAGAAAAGGCGCCAGTGTGGGTACAAAAAAGCCACGAAAACACAACTTTATTGGGCAAGTAGTTTCCCTCGTAATGGGTACTATGTTCTTTTTTTTTTTTTTTTTTTTTAATTTTATCTGTGTGTGTGTGTGTGTGTGTTTGTACATGTGTGTGTGTGTGTTTGTGCATGTGTGTGCAGGAGGTCAGAGAGAACAACTTTCAGGAGTCAGTTCTCTCTCTAAACCACAACTTCCAGGCATCAAACTTAGATTGTCTGGCTTATTTTGCAAGCACTTTTATCCCCTAGGACCTCACTGGTCCCACTGTTCGTGCCCTGCCACCTAGACGTTCATCTTAAGGCAATAATCAAGTCAAAATCGGTTTTACGTGTAGGAATATTTTTTGAGAGAAGGTCTTACTATGTAGCTCTTGCTGGAACTTGCTTTATAGACCAGGCTATCCTCTAACTCACAGAGGTCTGTCTACCTCTGCCTTCCAAGTACTGGGATTAAAAGCACATGCCATACCCAGCCTCCAAGAATGATCTTTGAAGCTTTCTGGTAGCAGAACAGGTTTTGTTTGTTTGTTTGTTTGTTTGTTTGAGACAGCGTTTCTCTCTGCAGCTCTGGTTGTCCTGGAACTTACTCTGTATACCAGGCTGTCCTCAAACTCACAAAGATCTTCCCTACCTCTGCCTCTGCCTCCCGAGTGCTGGGATTAAAGGCTTATCACCACCACCGCCCAGTTTAAACAGTTTTTAAGAAAGGTATATTGTGGAATGATGCCATCGTTTGCACGCCTCCCTGTTAGAATTCCTGCCATCTCACCAGCCCAGAATATCCTTTTATGTACTGCTCCCCACCCCACCCCCACTTTATTACAAGTATCTCATTGGAGGAGGGGGGGATATATACGATGGCACATGTGTGACGATCAGGTGACAACTTGTGGGAGTCGATTCTCTGACCACATGGATCCCAGGAGTCAATCCAGGTTATTAGGTTTGGCAGCAAGCCCCACTTTCCCCACTGAGCCATCTCAGCAGCCCCTCGTGTGCTGCTTTTAAGCACGTACCCTGATACAAATGCTGTGGCCAGATTAACTGAGAGAGCCGAGGCTGCCATCACTCTTGCCATCCCCCACCACGGCTTCCCTGGTGCTGGGCTTTCAGGCATACACTTCCTCATACTGCTTAGTGCAGCATGCTTGATTGCCCGAATTTCCAGGCCATCTTTGTTGCGTCTAGACGCAAAGCCTTTTCTAGAGTGGGAAGAAAGATTCAGTCTTTTTATCTTTTGTGTTTCTAACCACTTAAAGTAGTCTTTCTCTTTTTTCCCCCTCTGTACACACACACACACACACACACACACACACACACACACACACACAGCATCCACCACACCAATAGTCTGTCTACGGTAATGACAAATGGGAGATGAAAGCCTGCAGATAAAGCCACTGTATAAATGGGTCCTTATGACTCACACAACTCATTATCCTTTAGGTCTTTAAGAATCTGGCCCGAAAGCCTCACTTTGACAGGTCTTTCTGAAAGCAGCCTCAATACACAAAAGTATGAGAAAACACCGCGTGAGTATGCATCCATTTGTCCTGCCATCACGCTACCTAAGTTTTTAAAGATGTGTTTATCTTATTTTGTACGTGAATTGTTTTGCCTGCAAGCATGTACGTGAAAGGATGATAAGCAGAGTTACAGAGAGCTTTTTTGGGAAGAAGGAGGGGATAGGAGAGAGGAGAGCCAGGCCTGGAGCGAGAGGGAGATGGTGGAAGCAGAGCAGAGCAGGAAACAGAAAGCAGGAGCGGAGAGAGAGCATGGGGTCTGGGCTCGTATATCCTTGCCAGTGCCTCCTGATGACTCAACATGCCTCCCGAGCTGCGCATGTACAGGAGTGAAGGCAGGATCCTAACAGTGGGCGCCGCTACTTTTTACAGAAGATGAAATCCACACACAAAACAGCCAGGTAACTTTCCCTAGAAATCACATACCTAGTTAAACCTCAAAGCAAACTTTCTCTGAAACCTGTGAAAGTGTCCACTTGAACTGACAACAAATGACGTTTATTTTGTGGGTGAGATATCAGGACAACTGCAGGAGTTGGCCCTGGGGCTGAATGGGTTGTCTGCTCGGCAGCTGAGTGCCTCCTTAGCAGCTGAGCCCCCCCCCCCCATTCTCTGTTTTTCTCTGAGAATTGTGGGGTTTGCCCTCTTCTCAGAGTCCCAGGTACTGGTCAGTCCTGGGCTGCAGGACTAGAGCTCTGCAGTAACTCTCCTACAGCGGCCTCTGCTCTCCCAAACTCTCATGACTTCATTACATGCTACGGACAGAGCTAAGCTGTATCCAGTTCTGCCGGCACCCCGGGACCCTAACCAGTCTCCTTTCTCTCATGCCAACCGGGCTTTCGTTCCCTTCCTCCCAAGGACCTCAGCCCTTTTTAGCCTTAGCTTCCTCAGTACCAAGTCACATACATCCCCTTAGAGACTTTCTTGCTTTTATTCACAGGTTTCATCTGGATCTCTGTAAGTTCGAGACCACACTGGGCTGCAGGAGATTCATCCAGTCTAGGAGAGAAACAGAGTCAGGCTGTGGTGGCACACACCTTGAATCCCAGCACTAGGAAGGTTGAGATAGGAAGTGAAATGGCTGGGCAGAGAAAGATATGCAAGGCGTGAGGAGACAGGAACTAGAGGCCTTTCCGGCTGAGGACTCCGAGGCATTCAGTCTGAGGATTCATGGACATCAGCTGAGGAGCTGGTGAGGTGGGAAGTGGCTGTGGCTTGTTCCTTTGTCTCTCTGATCTTTCAGCATTTACCCCAATATCTAACTCCGGGTTTTTATTAAGACCATTTAGATTCGCGCAATGTTCTAGTACAAGTCTGTATGGGTACTCGCACTTCTCCTGGGAAAACAGCTAAGAATTGAAAGGCTGCATCTCATGACAATTATATGATTAACTTCTTAAACTAAGAAATGTACTGGAGAGATGAAAACATACCATTTTTTCCAGGGGACTTGAGTTCAGTTCCCAGCAGCCATGTCAGGCAGCTTACAACCATCTACAACTTCAGGACATCCAATGCTCTCTGGCCTTCTCAGGCATCTGTAAACACACACACACACACACACACACACACAGAGACAGAGAGAGAGAGAGAGAGAGAGAGAGAGAGAGAGAGAGAGAGAGATGCATACACACACAATAAATATCTTTTAAAAAAATTAAAATGAAACTATATTATCCTAAATATACATTCCCATCATCAGTGTATGGACTAATTCATCCAATCTTCACCCACATGAAGTGTTCAGTCTTAAATTAGTGTGTTAATCCAGTCACTTGATCTCTCTGTCTGGGCTCAGATGGTACCCCATGACCAGAATCCTGTTAGCACACTTGACCATTTCAGGCCAGCACATGATTCTAGGGAAACCTCAAAGGCTACTGTCAGTGGTGACTCATACCCTTTTGTGGATCAGTAGGCAGGGCAGAATACTGATCCCTCTAAGCTCTGCTTCCACTGCCCCTGCACCATGGAATTAAGCTGAGGCAGGTTCCTTTTGCCCAGATGGATTTGTGTTTTTGAGACAGAGTCACATGTGGCTCAGGCTGGCCTCAAACCTGATATTTTGCCAAGGATGACCTTGAACACCTGATTTTCCTGCTTCCACCTCTCAAGACTGGATTACAGGTGTGCAACTCCCACATCCAGTTTACGCAGCATTGTGAGTGGTAGACAGGTACTCTACCAACTGAGCTACATCCCTAGATCCTAAATGGATTTGCAATGGAGTTTTTTAGTTACATTTTCTTTATTTCATATGCATGTCTCTGTGTGAAGTTTTTAAATTGTATTTATTTAGTGTATGCCTATGCACGTGTGTATGTGTGTGTGTGTGTGTGTGTGTGTGTGTAGACACACATGTGCTATGGCAAGTGTGTGGAGGTCAGAGAACAACATGTGGGAGTCATTTCTCTCTTTACAGTGTGTACCATGTGAGTGGCCCGGATTAAACTCAGATCAGGTCATCAGCTACAGCTGTAGGTACCTTTACCTGATGAGCTATTTCTCCAGCCCCTTGAATGAAGATTTTTAGGAAAATGACAGTATATATAAATATTTCGAGAGGCTTGAGTCCCTCAAGTATTCACCTTCTTATATCAGTACTTCAATATCAGCAATAATCATTCATTAAAAAATGGCCCATTTTGGCCGGACGGTGGTGGCGCACGCTTGTAATCCCAGCACTCAGGAGGCAGAGGCAGGTGGATCTCTGTGAGTTCGAGACCAGCCTGGTCTACAGAGCTAGTCCAGGACAGGCTCCAAATCTACAGAGAAACCCTGTCTCAGGAAAAGGAAAAAAAAATGGCCCATTTGCTGGGCGGTGGTGGTACACGCCTTTAATCCTAGCACTCAGGAGGCAGAGGCAGGCAGATCTTTGTGAGTTCGAGGCCAGCCTGGTCTACAGAGCGAGATCTAAGAAAGGCACAAAGCTACACAGAGAAACCTTGTCTCAAACAAACAAAAAAAAAACAAAAAAAAAAATGGCCCATTCAGCAAGGGGTTGGCACACAATATGAGGACCTAAGTTGGATCCCAAATACCTACACAAAACTCCAGGCACAGTGGCATATGCCTATAATCCTGGCACTGGGGAGGTGTAATTAGGGGACCCCTGATGCTTGCTAGCTAGCCAGTCTAGCTGAATCAGTAAGCTCCAGATTCAGTGAGAGACTCCATCTCAATAATAAGGAAGACACACAACACTGACCTCCAGCTTCAGAGCACACACATATACACCTGCGTGCGCGTGCACACACACACACACACACACACACACAAACACATATGGTACCCATGAACACATACAAAAAAATAAAATAACAAATAATACGAAAGTGAGTTTTTTTTAATTTATTTATTTTAAACAGTAAAGTATTTTCTCTATAGAAAATAGTATAAATGATAACATTTCCCAAGAAGCCCTTTTAAACCAAATGATAGCTGAATTATACATATAAATATTGATTAGACTCTGGGATACAGAAGAGACCTATCTTCATCTGTTCAGAGAGCTATGTTTTACTTAAGTTGTGTATCCGAGATTCCTGTTCATCTTCCCCTTCACTGCTTGATTTACAGCAGACATTTTTCTATAGGCTAATCCATAATCTAAAGGAAAGTGCGTTTTTAAAATAAGAATTTGGTAGTCATTTGGGACAAGTCACATGAAAAACGAATTGATTTCCCCTTCCCCGGGGCTCTGTAGTAGCCAGTGGGAATCCCACCTCTACATCAACTCTGGCCTCAGGAAGAAAGGCCTTGGGAATGTCCCCTGCCCTGATTTAGTCAAAGACGGAAAGAACATCACTGGAGAACTGGAACCTTTCACTTGTACGTGGAAATAGTTCAATGTCCTAAATTCTGTCTAGGAAAGAGGTGGTATAAATGAAGGAACATAGCTGGGTGGTGGCGCATGCCTTTAGTCCAGCACTTGGGAGGCAGAAGCAGGCAGATCTCTGTGAGTTCGAGGCCAGCCTGATCTACAGAGGGAGTTCCAGGACTGCCAGAGCTACACAGAGAAACCCTGTCTTGAACACACACACACACACACACACACACACACACACACACACACACACATACATACACACTGTGAGACACTGAACTGTGGCATCAAATTCTGATGGGGATCTGGGGGTGTGGCACCTTTTTCTCTGAGAGCAAAGCTGAGAAGCTCTCAGCTTTCCTCTTGGGTCTCCTCCAGGTAAATATTCCCACATGGCCACACGCCTGCTGTTACAGGGGCTACATAAAACCAGATACATGGTCTTCCTGGAAAAATACAAATCCATGTTTTTATAATCTTTTGTTCTGGCACCGTCAGGCTCTCTGTATATGGGCCACTTCCTGACATTTGGGTAAACTTCAATGAATCAGACCATGACATTTATAAAGGACAAAGTATGCCACCCCCGTCCTCTTCTTCCAGCTTCATGAACAGTCCTGGAGGGCCGGAGAGATGGCTCCATGCTTAAGAACACTGGCTGCTCTTTCAGAGGACCGTGGTTTGAGTCCCAGCACCCATGTAGCTGCTCAAAACCATCTGTAACTCCAGTACCAGGAAATCTGATGCCTTCTTCTGGCCTCCTTGAGTAACTGGCATGCACATGCACAGACATATGCCAGGCACAACACCCATACACGTGAAAATAAAAATTAAAACATTACATAAAATAAACAGTGCCTGAGCTAGCAGAAGTGACCAAACAGCTAGGGTCAGCTAATACTAGACCGACCATTCTGCTTCCTTTCAGGTCTGGAAGCTCTTGATCTTAGATGTTTGTCTTTATGCATATCCATGCTGGTTAAACCCTGGCTATGAGGAAATGCAAGAGCACAAGCTTTGTCTCTTTTCCTGGGTCAGAACAAAGTCCCTGAGAGAATAGCAGGAATGGTCATTTGGGCTCACCAGCTCACCGGGTCCAGTCCATGGTTTCCTGGCCCCACACATTTACACAGAACATCGTGGTGCTAAGAGCATGTGCCAGAGGCTGTTTACCTCATGGCCCAAAGAGAAATGCCAGTCCCCCAGGTATAACCTTCAAAAGCATACATCCAGGAATGTGTACGACCCCCACCAGCTGAGGATAAAACAGTCAGTACATGAATCTGTAGAGACCATTTAGATTCAAATGGCCTAGCTCATGGATTTGGTTTTCATGAACTCTTTAGTATCTCCCAAATACTCCTTATTTGGCATTTGGTAATTATCATTTTTTAATTTTTTATTTATTTTTATTTTATTTATTTATTTATTTATTTTTTTTTTGGTATTGGGTACCAGCCATAAACATCGTACCTGCAGTGGTTTGGATGAGAATGGCCCCACAGACTCACATATTTGAATGTTCAGTCCACGGTTGGTGGAACTGGTTGGGAAAGATTAGGAGGTAAAGCCTTTTTGGAGGAAGTATGTCACTGGGGGTGGGCTTTGAAGTTTCAAAAGCCCAAGACATTCCCAGCTAACTCTCTCATGCACTCCCCCCCCACTCTCCCTCTCTCTATCTCTCAATCTCTCTCTCTTCCTCTCTCCCTCCCTCCTGTTTGTGGATCAGATGTAAGCTCTCAGCTACTACTCCAGCGGCACCATGTCCGCCTACCTGATACCATGCTTCCCACCATGATAATCACGGACTCACCCTCTGAAACTAACGCATACATATCTCACGGTTATTTTAGACTCAGGGACAGAAGCTGAAGCCAGAGGTCCTATCCTAGATCTTAGAGGTAACAAGGTGACTGGAAGAGGAGTTCCAGCTTGGCTGGAGTTGAGAGCCAAGCTTCCCTCAGATTAAATGGGAGAAAGGGCTGAGGTCTCACTTCTCGCTCCCAACCAAGCAAAGCCTTCCAGTAAAACAACCTGAAAATAATTCATCTTCTCTAAGATTTCTGCAAACCCTGGGAAGCGACACACTATGAGTTAATCGGCCCACGATTTGTTTTGTTTTAGGTAAGAACCTGCCACTAAAGTATGCCAAACTTGCCTCTCAAAACATTGCAGTGGTTTTTGTTTGTTTGTTTGTTTCTCTTGAGCCTATGGAATCTGACAGGACGAGACTGCTGCTGTGCCTCTCAATATGGAAACAGCAGCCCATATCCCAGCACGGGCTGGCACATTCCATAGCCCTGAGGTCATTCAGGGGTCAATTGGAAACTGTGACCAAAGGAAAGCAGTGATGTGAGGCTAGGCAAGCACCCCCCCCCACCATGTCTCTGATCTACCTGGGAAGTAAGCCTAAGCAAGTCCCATACACATCCCTATCTACCAGCTGCAAGACAGAAGGCACACTCACGCCAGTATGGAGAAGACTAGACTACTGTTGTGTGGAAATGTGAAGTTATATGACATTCTAGAGGCAACAAGAAACAGGTCGGTATCATGCTTTTAAGGTGTTGTAATTGAATTGATGGTATTAGCATTAGGTACAGATTAGGTTTTGTCTTCTGTGAGTACTTCAAACAGGACAGCCAGCAACAATAACAACAAAAGAATCATTTCCTATAAGTTAAAGGCCCATTTATGAGCTTTCACTGAATCCCAAAGGAACTACTTCCGAACGTTCAAGGACATGCAAGTTTGCTCCCAGTTTGCAGTATGTCTGTGGAGACACCAAGTCTAACTACAAATAACCCAACCCTTTGTCTCTAGGGTTCAGGGTCATTCAGGGGGAAATGTTTTTATTTTAATGACCCACAACTACAATGACATTAATAAAACTCCCAATTATATGATTGTACTAAATGAGAATTCTCATGGGGGGGGGGGATGTATATTCACTTAAAAATCAAGAAAAGCCTTTTCCCATTAAGCTGAGGCTGGGCAATCAGTTCATTTACCGGATAACTCACAGATCGAGCGCCGCCCCGCCCCCCCCATCACCCACAACATTCAGTCACCACCCCTTAAGGAAGGGCATGGCTCAGTTGGTAGAGTGCCCTAGGCTCTGGTCTCCATTCCCAGCACCTCATAAACTATGTACAGCGGTGCACACCTATAATCCCAGCACTCGGGAGGTGGAGGCAGGAGGATCATCAGTTCAGGTCATCCTCAGCTACATAGTGAAGCTGAGACCAGCCTGGGCTGCATGGGATTCTGTCTCCAAAAAGTAAATAAGGGCTGGTGTGTGGTGGTGCACACCTTGAATCCCTGTCCTTGGAAGGCAAAGGCAGGTGGACCTCTGAGTTGAAGGCTAACACAGTCTACTCAGAAGCTACAGGCCAGTCAGGGCTACAGAGTGAAATTCTGTCTCAAAACAAACAAATAAATGAAACCTGTACCACCAACACATCTGTTCCAGTCCGGCCTCATGGCAGGCAATAAACAGAGTGCCAGAATCACAACAGAGACAAGACTGCAGGTCATCTCTCAGGTCAGGAGGGCCTAGGGGTGGGCAGTCCAGAGCTGATGCCCATGCACCTCAGAGTCCTCAGAGCAGAGATTCTTCCTGCTGTTTTCACATGGCCATCCAGCCTAAGGAGCTGGCTTTTTTCTAGCTACGCCCCTACCACAAGAGATGGGAGAATGAAGGCTGAGAGAGGAAATGATCTGTCCTCAACACAGACAGAGTCTATGGCAACCTCCGTGGAGCACCGATTTGTCCCACTAGCCAACAAAGGTTAACCAATTCCAAGTCCTGTGCCAGCCACCTTCTGAAACACAAGGAAGAGGGTAGGAACAAGCTAGACAAGGGTCTGCCCCTGTCCTAGATCAGTATAACAGAAGAGAGACTGGGTCTCTCAGATGATGAAGTCTCCTCTAGAACCACTGTTTAAGAAATGACCCTTGAGCCAGGCAGTGGTGGCAAACGCCTTTAATCTCTGCGTTTAGGAGGTAGAGTCAGGCAGGATGGATCTCTGTATTTATTCAAGGCCAGCCTGGTCTACAGAGCAAGTTCCAGGACAGCCAGGGCTTGCACAGAGAAACCCTGTCTCCAAAAACAAAAGACCCTTGAATCAGGGATGACCCCACCTGCCCAGACTGTTGAGTCTCTCTTGATTGAATGAGTGCCTCTGGGGTGCTCCAGCCCAAACCTCGCTCTACACACAACAGTCTAGAGACCTGTCCCCAAGTCCTACTATCCACCTACTCCACTTCAGACACAAAGCTCTCATGCTCAGTATTACATCTCTGCTCAAACACCTTGAAGATGTGTGGTAGACAAGACTACCACATTTGTAGAGGAGGATACTGTGCCTTAAAAGAGAGATGGTTTCCTGATGTTACATGTATGACCTGGTGCTGGGAATTATAACACAAATCCAGGGCTCCTAGAAGCCAGGGTCTGTAAAAGAAGAAGCACTGGGCACAGCAAATGAAGCAGAGGCAGCTGGAAACAGTGCTAGCCACGACCTTGTTCCGGTTATCCACTTCTCTTTAATCAGCCAGTCTTTTCCAGGAAACCAGGCCTTCTGGTCTACCCAGTAGCCACCACAGGGTTTCCGGCACAGCCAAGCCCTAGCCTCAGCTGCCCACCTTGTCCACAATCCTCTCTTCCCTTTCCCCTCTTTCCTAATTGACCTTGAATTGTCCATGATGGGCTGCTTCTATAAGCAGATGGCTCTGATTATCCTGGGAAATGACAGAAGAATCCAAGTGAATCCAGAGTTGGTGGGCAGTCAGATTGCGTGGCAAAGGTACTCCAGCACATGGCAAAGGCTACTTCCCTCATTCCCACCCTACCCTCTCAACATAAAACAGAGTTCTTGACAAATGGGCAGTTTCCATAAATAAAGTTGGGTTCATAAGGCTGCATGTGCTATGTGACCGGGTTCTGCCCATATGTAATAGTGGAAGAAATGTGTCCATGTCTGCTCATACTCTGAAACAGGAAGTCTGTGCTCTGCCGCATCCACCCACAGAAACACAGACATGGCAGCGAACCAGCCCCAGCTATGCAAGACAGCAACTAGAAGCCAGAGGCCTGGTACAGGCTCACCCCGGATGGTTTCTACCTGGACTAGTTAATAGGGAATAATCCTGTTTCCCCTTTATTTTCTCTGGTCTGTGGGAGCAGTTAAAATATATCTGTATCATATGAAGGTTCTGCCCAGAAGTGCACAGTCTGTTTCGTTCTTCTCAATGGAGTGGCTGTCTAAAGGGAAGTTGGAGGCATGCCTGGCTCATCGGTGCCTGAAGAATAAAGCCATTGAATCGTTGTGTCTGGAAGAGACTCCAAATGTCAGTTGGCATGGAAAAAAGAAATGGGTGCGATTGGAAAAGGTGAACAGAGCTGTGAGCCCCCTGTTGTCACTGGGGGGACAATAGCCTCTACCCAAAGAAACTGAAGTGTGACTTTTTGCATTTTATTCATTCATTAGTATTGTGTGTATGGTGTATCAGGGAAGGTGCTGTAGCTACGGCCTATGTGTGGAGGGGAGAAGACAACTTTATGGAGTGGTTCTCTCCTCCCACCTTTACATGGATCCCAGGGACTAAGTGCAGGCCGTCAGGCTTACTTGCCATGTGCTGGCATGCAGGCTGATTTCCACCCCAACTGACTTCACAGCCAGCCCAGCTCACCTGGATTACAACAAGAAACGTGAGATAATGATGGCAACAGTGATGATCGGTGTACGGGCTGGTTTTGTGTCAACTTGACACCAGCTAGTCATCAGAAAGGAAGGGACCTCAGTCAAGGAAAAGCCTCCATGAGATCTAGCATAAGGCATTTTGTCAATGAGTGATCAATGGAGGAGCACCCAGCCCATGGTGGGTGCTGTCATCCCAGAGCTAGTGGCCCTGGGTTCTATAAGAAATCAGCTGAGCAAGACAGTAAGCAGCACCCCTCCATGGTTCTGCATCAGCTCCTGCCTCCAGGATCCTGCCCTGTTTGAGTTCCTGTCTTGATTTCTTCAATAATGAATGGCAATGTGGAAGTGTAAGCCAAATAAACCCTTTCCTCCCCAACTTGCTTTTTGGTCATGGCATTTTGTTGGAGCAATAGAAACCCTAACTGAGACAATCATCATCATGATTGGTTTTGTTTTGTTTTTGAGACAGGGTCCCTTCATAACTGGCTGTCCTGGAACTCACTATATAGACCAGGCTGGCCTTAGACTACAAAGATCCATCTGCCTCTGCCTCTCAAGTGCTAAAATTAAAGGCATGTGCCACCACACCTGGCTATAAAGTGAGACTATTTCTCTAAGATAATTCAGCCTCCTTTTCTTTTTTAGGCAACTGTACCTGGAACATGGGTGTCCCATCTCAAGGACTTGTGCCCACTATCACCTGGCCCCCTCTTCTTATTGAAGTTACAAGCATCTTGCTCACTGTCACAGCAGACAAGGGACAATCTGACACTATTTTGATTCTGACTCAAAAAAAAAAAAAATCTGTAAATGCCCTACATGATGGTGCACTCCTTTAATACAAATACTCAGGAAGCAGAGGCAGGCAAGTCTCTGAGTTCAAGGGTAGCCTGATCTACAGAAAGAGTTCAGGACAGCAAGGACTACACAGAGAAACCCTGTCTCAAAAAACCAAAATGTGTGTGTGTGTGTGTGTGTGTGTGTGTGTGTGTGTGTGTGTGTGAGTGTGTGTGTGTGTGTGTGTTTGCCTATATGAGTTCATGTCCACCATATGTGTTCAGGAGCCTGTGGAGGCCAGAAGGGGACATCAGATTCCCTGGAACTGGAGTTCAGGTGGTTGTGAGCAACCATGTGGGTACTGAGAACCCAACTTGGGTCCTCTGGACCAGCAGTAAGCACTCTGAATCATGCAGCCATCTCTCTAATTCCTTAATCTTTTTTTTTTTTTTTTAACTTTTTTTTTTTGAAACAGGGTTTCTCTGTGTAGCCTTGACTATCTGGAACTCAGTCTCACAGAGATCCGCCTGCCTCTGCCTCCTAAGCACTGGGATTAAAGGCGTGTGCAACCACCTCCCGACTTGTCTGCATGCATGAACACCAGAAGAGGGCATTGGATCCCCTGGGACTACAGTCAAAAGGGACTAGAGTCAGACAGTTGTGAGCCACTATTCAGGTGCTGGGAATTGAACTCGGGACCTCTGAAAGAGCAGCCAGTGCTCTTAACTGCTGAGCCATCTCTCCAGACCCCATAATCATATTTTTGACTTAAAAGACAGAAACCCACAATTTCAAACATTGTGTTTCTCTTTGGGGCTTATTCCATGGAAGCTCTGGTGATCACCCTGTGGCTAACAGAGTGTGTTGGAAGGTAAGGAAGCTGGTGGGAATGGGGTGGTGAGCTCAGCATTAGTCTACCGACTGGGAACTTCCAGAATGACTTCTAATAGCTCAACACACCCGCTCAAACACAGCCCGAACAACAGTGACACCTACAGGTCAACACCCAAACGACAACTGAGACTCTCCCACTCTCAGCCGCCGGAGGCTGGAATCCAGTTTAGAGTAACTGAAATCATCTCACATGTAGAAATATTTAAAAGTTAAGACATTGAGCTGGGCATGGCGGCACTCACTTGTAATCCCAAGAATTGGGGGGGGGGTAGAAGCCAGCTTTCACTACAAAGTGTGAGGCCAACCTGGGATATAAAACAAACAAACAAACAAACAAAAAAAAAAAACCCTACAAAAATTTTCAAGGAACCTTAAAAATTGGAATATAACAAGGTGCATGTATACAGATTTTTTTAAACACAAGTCTTCCTAGTTCTTACTAATTTATAAAACATCTGCACACCCATGTTTAATAATTCACTATCACCATAGCCAAGGTGATACAATTTAAATGTGCACCAGTTGATGAGGAGATGAAATACGGTACACATACACAATGGAAAATACCACTCAGCCATTAAGGATGGGTAGAATTCTGTTATCTGCAGCAACATGGATGAAAGGTAAGATTTGGTTAAATAATCCAAACTCAGAAAAGGTCTCACTCCTGTGGAATCTAAAAAAGCTAATCTCCTTGAAATTAGGGAATCAAAGAGTGATTTTAAGAAGCTAGGGAGAACAGGAAGAGGGATGTCTAGAGCAGTGGTTCTCAACCTGTGGGTCATGACCCCTTTGGCAAACCTCTATCTCCAAAAATATTTACATTATGATTCATAACAGTAACAAAAATATAGTTATGAAGTAGCAATGAAAGCAATTTTATAGTTTGGGGGGGGGGGTCACCACAACATGAAGAACTGTATTAAAGGGTCAAAGCATTAGCAAGGTTGAGAACCACTGCACTAGAGAGAGATGAGCTATTGCCACTGGCTACTAAGTTATAGGAAGAATAAGCTCATGTGACTACACACAGCAGGCATGTACTATGGATTTTACTTATTTTATGTGCACTGATGTGTTATCTGCATATATATCTGTATGAGAGTGTTGGATTCCCTGAACTGAAGTTAGAGCCACCTGTGAGCTGCCAGGTGGGTGCTGGGAATTGAACCTGGGTCCTCTGGAAGAGCAGCTAGTGCTCTTATTCCCTAAGCCATCTCTCCAGTCCCTGTACTGTGGATTTCAAGCAGTTAGAAAAAAGGACTTTCATATTTTCTCCATGAAGAAGTGATAAATATTTGAGATGTTTGTCCTGATTTAAGCATTGTACAAAGCATGCATGTATCAAACAGCATATGTAAAATTTTTTAAAAAAACTTTTTATATGCTAAAAATAAATGTAAGAAGCCAGGAATGGTGGCACACACCTTTAATCTCAGCACTTAGGAGGCAGAAGCAGGAGGATTTCTGAGTTAGAGGCCAGCCTGATCTACAAATCGAGTTCCAGGGCTCTGTTACACAGGGAAACCCTGTCTTGAAAAACCAAAATTAATTAATTAGTCAACTAAATCTAAGAGGTTGGAGAGATGGCTTAGCAGTTAAGAGTACCCGCTGTTTTTGCAGAGGACCCGGGTTTTGATTTGAAGTACCCACAGGGAGGCTCACAAGCATCCATAACTCCAGTTCCAGGGAATTGAACACCCTCTTCTGACCTCCTTGGACAGGAGGGAGGCACATGGTGCATGGACATAAATGCAAGCAAAGCCCCCAGAAACACAAAACAAATCTAAAAGAATAAAATCAATCTAAAAACATGATGGCAACGAGCATCAGGAAAGGTGATGGTCAGTTGCTCTAGAGAACTGGGAAACGGAGTACAGCTATTGGCCTCTATGGTGGCACTCTCAGCCTTCCTAAAATTTTACTTTCTACCCTGATTTTAAAAAACTCTCTTAAATAAAAAGCAAAGGAAGGGGCTGGAGAGGTGGCTCAGCATTTAAGAGCACTGGCTCTTCTTCCAGAGGATCTGGGTTCAATTCCCAGCACCCAGATGGCAGTTTACAACTGCCTGTAACTCTGCCTTCCAGGGATCCAACATCGACAGACATACAGCAGGCAAAATATTAATGCACATAAAATAAATAAATCATTTTTTGTCCTTGTCTTGCTTTTTTTCATTTTTATTTATTTTTCTATTATCAGCTTGATACAGTAATAAATCATTTTTTTAAAAGAAGCAGAGGAAGACTTCTGACTTGATTCTCTAAACTTGGTATAACAATATATTAATAGATTTAACTCTATAAAAATTAAAGGGGCTGAGAATGTAGCTCTAGGGAGATTGCTTGCCACTCAAGGCCTGGGTTCCCATCTCCAGCACTGCATCAAACTGGCAAGGTGATGTACACCTGTAATCCTAGCATTAGAGAGGTGGCAGTATGATCAGGAGCTCAAGGTCATTGTCAGCTACACAGTGTGAGTCCAAGGCCAGCCCAGACCCCGCATTTAAGGGTCAGGGGTAAGGCGGGGGTGGAGAGATGGCTCAGCATCTTCTAGAGGATCCAGGTTCCATTTCCAGCACCCACACATCAGTTCTCAACTGTAACTCCAGTCCTGGGGATCCAACACATTCTTCTGGTTGGTCCAGACATACATCTAGGCAAAAGACCCAGTCATGTAAAAATATATTGATAGGCAGGGCAGGGGAGATGGCTCAGTGGGTAATGCCCTGGACACACAAGCATGAAGGATGAGTTTGGACCCCTGGCACTCACATAGACACCTGGTGGGGACGGACCTGCCTGTCTTCCAGCAGCTCATGAGGATTACAGACAGGGGATTCCTGGTCGGCTATGTAGACTAGATGAGTCAACCTCAGTATGGAAGGTGGTGAATCACATGCATGTACCTGCATGTGCTTGTGCACACGCATGCTCAAACACACATCCACTCACACACATAATCCTTATTTCTTAAACGAGTTAAAAAAAAAAAAAGTACAGAGGACAACTTAAAAGCCAAAGTTTTAATAAAAACACGACAAAAAAATTGAGTCCTTGTGCTATAAACACATAAAAATTATGGAGTTTCAAAGGAACCTCTGAATCAGTTTTCGTCAATTTCTAGCACCCTATCACCTTCTACACACTGTACATAAATGCCATTGTCATGTGTGGCCACATCATCATAGCTCCTTAAATGTTTAACTGGAGTGTAAGGTATCTTAGGGTGCTGTGGATATCTCTAACTACATTAGGGGTTTTTTATTTTTAGCAAACTGAGTACTGGTCAGGTGTGATGGTAGATGTCTAATTCTAGCACTTGGGAGGCAGAGGCAGGTGGGGCTCTGGGCTCAAGGCTATTCAGTTACAGCACTAATCTTGATTGTATTTTTTTGATTTGTTTTGTTCATCATAACATGGTCTCTGGTTTCCAAGGATGGCCTAGAACTCACAATCCTGTCTCTACCTCTTGAGTGCTGAGAGTCCAGGTGTGCACCGCCACACTCATTTACCTGGTGTGGGGACTACATTCCAAGTTCTTGATTCTCCAATTTCATTTTCCTCTTTAATTTTTTCAAAATTACACATTCTCTTGCTTCAAAGAGTCAAGCTGGGTGGTGACACACACCTATAATCCCAGCTCTCAGGATGCAGGGGGGGGTGGGGGGGCTGTCTCAAGAAAATAGTTCTAATGTAGGGAGTAGAAACTGGCTGGCTCACTGCACACATTCTGTGTGCGCCATGAAAAAGAGCAATCTATGTCTTCGTGGCCACAGCAATGATTGAGACTCCACCTCCGCCTCTTAGTAAGCCATGTCAGTTCTTTACTTCATGTCAATTTTTCCTCGAGAAACAAACTGTCTTTATCCCCCTCCCCTCAGCTCATGCCAACACCCTCTCAGTAGCTCCATCAGTATCTGGCTTGGCTTCTATCCAGTGATGGTAAGATCATGCCACTCAGTGCTATCGCCAGGGACAACGGAGCAGTATGAGCACACATTTGTAGCGGTTTAGTGTGCCACCTGACGCTTGCCCACACTGAACTCAGTCCCCCAAATTCCTTACTATTGTCCCAATCCTTCCACACCATGATGACTCAGGCTCCCCACAAATGTCCTGTTCTCCAGAGGTTCCCACTTGGGCTGTTTGATGGGAGCAGGCCCAGTGGTGGCTGCTGTGCAGTACAGTGACAGCACCGTAGAGCAGGGACGCTGGGCCTGTCCACAGCTTCCCAGGGAGCCCTTAGACACTCTGCAGGGAGGGCACTGTGGCACTCAGACCAAGAAGAAACTCATGAGCAGCTGCACAGACTGTGGCTCTGGCATACGGTCTGAGGTCACTCAAGGCATCCAGATGTGCCTTCATGAGCGGCTTCAGTCCCAGAGTTCCCGGCAGGTGACAGGTTCCGGGACAAGAACAGAGGTCTGTCTCTCCAGACACATTTCTTTCTATTAGACACAGTCATGAGCAGGAGTCATAAGCGGGTGAACACACTTTGTCGTTACAGCATTATTTGTTGTTGTTGTTGTAGCGCTGGGAATTGAACCCAGGACTTCACACATGGTAGACAACCATTCACAAGTGAGCTAAATCCCTCACCTCCCCCCACAATGGCCCACTGTCATTTGGAACACTCCGAGCCATAGACACGAAACTGTGCTGTGGTCCCTAGCGTGTGAGGGGTTCCTCTCTGCTTCCATCCCCGCCAGAGGAGGGGACCACGATATTCACTGCTCAGAAGACAGCCTTCAGCTTTCTACTGCAAAGACCCTTCCCTTGTTACTCCGTTCCCCACATCCCCAACCGCCTATGATGGCACGTACTTAACTAAGAGACAGTTAACTGTGATAGAAAAAGGTAATCAGCCACACAGATCCACCAAACCCATACTTTGCTAAATGTAACTAGGTTGAAAATATTTAATGTGAATTTTTGAAAACTGAGTATCTTGATTTAGTCAGGTTTGGGGATCACTGGAAATTAGCCACTGTTGTACTCGGATGATCAGGGCAAACCAACATTTTCTTGGGCTTCTTCGGAGCAGCCGCGGGAATGGCTAAGTTATGCCAAACTGAAGCATCATCACTCAAACTTGATGCCTTGAGCCAGAGGAAGGTCCCTGCTGTAGTTGATGGTACTGGAGAGAAGAGAGTTGAATGAACGACAGTGCATACAGAATACTTCTGTAACATAAGACATAGGTCTATTTATATTAACAACTTATAAGTTAGTAAAAAAAATATTATATAAAACAATGTCAGTGTGATTCCTTATAAAAGAAAAAGAGAAACACAAGAGTCTGGGAGACGCACATCACCTATTACCCATAGTTTTTCTTTTGATCATAATGTAACATGGGCAATTTAATTTTTTTTCTAAATATCTTATACTGCATTATCAGGGGGGAAATGCAAATATTCCCAAATTAGTAGGAATGTAGTAATTTTTAAAGTTTTTTTAAATTTGTTTAGTTTTTTTTTTTTTTTCCTTTTCCCAAACTAGTCACCATGAGACACCTGGATTTTCTCCCGAGAGGCAAAGCACCCTGAGTCAATGGGCTCTGAAAAGCCAGAATGAAGTGTTTGCCTGCATAGCTCTGAGGGCACAGGAAAAGACAGAGGTCACATGGAAATGCCATGAAAGAGAAGCCAGCATCCAGCATGGCAGATGGCAGAGCTGGAGATGTGAGGGCACCAGCTGAGGCCTCAGGAGCCTCACCCAGAACTCTTCCCAACTGAGCACGACAGTTACTGGGCATCCTAAGTGACTGTACACACATACTAGCCACTTCCACCCAAGTAGGCCAGAGAACACTCTAAAGATAAAACAAATCCCAGGCAGCATCTCCTGAAGCCGCCATGTATGTTCAGGCAAACGCCCTAGTCAACTTGACCTCCAGAGTCCTGCTCATACTTCCCAGCTGGTCCCTAAGCTTGCAGGCCAGACCCCCATGCCCCTCCCTACTTCACTATGCAAGAAAACTCCATGGCAGGAGAAATGGAAGGATGGCTCCTTCCGCCTCCTCATGCTGAGTGACCCAGTGTTCTAATCCTCCCTACCTCACCTCTGGGGTAGAATCCAACAAGGAAATTTCATAGACAGTTGCTAGGCTAGACAAGGAGGCTAGCAGGGATGATTAAAGGTGAGTATCTTTCACTGCAAATGTGTGGGAGTCACCTTTTTAGACCTTTTTCTGATTTGGGAAGAGTTGCATATCCAGGAGACATCTTGAGAATGGGACTCAAGTCTCGACCTGAAGTCCATTCCTGTTTCATGTTCCTCTGTACACACTGCCTGAAGTCAGTTTTTTACATTCCTAGTACACCTCCATATGACTGCCACTCATCATGTGACCAGCTAGGGGAATTTTCACGTGTCGTGCTCCGAAGAATTTTTCAGATTTGGGAGCATTTGGGATTAGTGGTGCATAACCTCTAGTGCAGCACACAACTACAGAGTCTGGAAAAGTCAAACCCAGAGAAACCCAGCACAGAGAAAACAGGAAGACAGAAGGGCAAGAGCCCACTCCCAAAGGCTTCAAGAGCAACCCTCCTCCCCCAGAGCCTTCCCTTACCACGTAGACCTCCGCATGTACTGCTTCCAGGCGTCACTGCCAGACTCCCGGCCTCCGCCAGTGTGCTTCTCTCCGCCTACGGAAATGCAAAATCATCTCACACGTCCCCTGGGGCCCTCAGAGGACACCAGAGCTGTCGGATTACTGATACTGTATTCGGTAGGGTAGTACACACCTATAATCCCAATCTTCAGAGACTGAGGCAGGAAGATTATGAGTTCAAGACCAGTCTGGGGTAAATGAGATATATGAAGTGCCTCCCTCCCCAGAAAAAGAGAAGCAGGAGGAAGTGGAGGAGAAGGAAGAGGTGGGGGCAGTGGCAGCGGGAGAGAAGAAGGCTCCGTGGTTAAGAGCACTGTCTACTCTTGTGTCGGACCCAGGTTCAGTTCTCAGCACCCACGTGGCAGCTCACAACCATCTGTAACTCCAGTTCCAGGGTACCTAGCACCATCTTTTTGGCCCCGGCAGGCACCAGGCATGCAAGTGGTACTCATATATACATGAAGACAAACACTCATACACATAAATCTTAATTTTTTTTTTTTTAATTAAAAAGGAAGGAGGAAATCAACACAGAGACCCAGAGCTGAACAATGAATGTGCAGAGTGACAGACTTTGGAGCACTCGGCCTTAAAAGGGGCATCATCAGAGCCCTTCCCTCAAGGCCCAGGGCTATATGAGGAAGAGGAAGCAGAAAGACTGTAAGAGACGGAGGTGCTGGGTGATAGGCAAAGTGTCTTCCAAACACACAGAAGGGATGCACATACAAAACCTTCACAGGTTCAAGCCTGGATCCCAGCACCAGAGGGGAGAAGTGAAGACTGGGCCCACCCCTCACCAAGCAACTCTTTGCAAGGGATACCCAACGGCAAAGGGAAAATCAATGGCATGTCAATGTGCACATCAACTACGCTCCACATCAGGCCCATGCTCAGGAGTCGGGAGCCAAAACAAAGTGAACTCCATGGGGTTTTTCTGGAATTTTTATTTAGTTTTGACATTTTTTATTTTTATTTTTTTTGTCTTATTGGTCTTTTGCTTATTTGACTTTCATGAGTGTGTTTAACGAGAAAGAGAGAAAGCACAAAGTTCGGTGAGTAGAAAGGCGAGGAGGTTCTGGGAGGCTACTTGTGTTTACTATACTTGGTGTTTTATTTTGGCTTTTTGTTGCCATTTTTCTTTTCTCAGACTGGGCCTTTCTGGCCTGGTACACAGTCCAGGCTGGCCTCAAATCCACAGCAATCCTACTGCCTCAGCAGAGAGCTGGGATTACAAGCATGTGCTACCCCACTCAGCCATTCTGGCTAATTTGTTTCTCATTTTTCTATCACATTAATTTATTCTGTATATGTGTGTTCATGAGTGTTCATGCCACAGTGTGAGTGTAAAGACCAGCAGACAATCTCCTGGGTCTGTTCCTTCCTTCTGCCATGTGAGAGTTGGATCCACATTCTCAGGCCTGACGGCAAAAACCCTTACCCACTAAACCATCTTGCTGGCCCCACTATGAATAAGGTTTAACAGTTAAGCTTAATATATGGAAAAAAAAAAAACTACCACTAAACCATCAATAATTCATAGGGCCCAGGAAAAAAGAATGACTTAGTATTTCATCTAGTGAAAGATAACATGAGGAGGGAGTAGATAAAGTCCTGAATGAATGCATACTGTTGATACGGGCACAGCCATTCCAAGGACCAGAATACCTCATGCCCATGAGAACAGCCAGGCCTTCCCTAGGTCCAAGCATGGGTGCCCATCAACAGTTGACCTTTAGCTAAAATCTGTGTGTGCAGAACATTCAAGCGCAACTCCTTCATCCTGAGGACGGCAGTCTGAGACTGTTCCCCACGGGGCTTCCTGTGGACATTAGCTAACCTCCTCCTGTTCACACTATATATAATAAATGCACTGAGTCCCCAGGCTGCTGCTCGTGTGTCTCCATCAGACCGCAGAGCCCACCAGTTCTCAGCTTGTCTGTCTGTGTGTCTGCCATCTTGATTTCTTAACTCCCACGTCAATTTCTAAGTCCACTCTGCAAGTGTATTTGCAAATGTTTTGTATTTTAAGTTTCCTGGCTTTGAAGTAGAAGTTTTTTAACTTTTCTTGGTCTGGGACCTTCTTGCCTAGAAAAAAACACTGAATTTCCAGGTTCATATATCTTGAGCTGAAGCCCCTCCTCCAACATAAAGCAGAAGATGAGGACCCTGGTAAGAATTTGAGTTGGAGCATAGGCTCTTTCATGCATGCTAGATCACAGGTTATTACAGGACATAAATTGTGTTTCCATTTTTATTTATTTATTTATTTATTTTTTGGTGTTTTGAGACAGGGTTTCTCTGTGTAGCCCTGGCTATCCTAGAACTCACTCAAAGTCAGGAGATTCACCTCCCTCTGATTCCCAAGTGCTTTGCTGGGATTAAAGGCGGGTGCCACCACTGCTCAGCTTGTGTTTCCATTTCCTGACAAACTTCTAAAGGAAAACACTGCTGTTCCTTGGCTGATCCGTGTGGAGAGGGGTAATGAAGGCAGAGGCCTAGCACTCTTGACAGCCTAGGTTTGGACCCCAGTACCAAAACAAACGCATCTTTAAAAAGGAAAAACGAGTCTCTACATACCAAATGCACCGCCAATCTCAGCCCCGCTGGTGGGAATATTGACGTTCACAATGCCACAGTCAGAACCTTTGGGTCTGTGGGTGTGAGGAGAGAGAGAGGGAGAACACAAAGGAAATCAGAACAAACGAGAACAAAGTCCGCACATTCGGGCTCTCACCGTGAACACACTCACTCACCACTCAAACTTACATAAACGTTCAAAACAGACAAAGTCATACCCAAGCCAGCGGAAGATTCTGCCCAAATCCTTGGTAAAAATACTACTCGAAAGTCCCTGCTTCACTTCATTATTCCAAGCAAAAACATCTTGTTCATTCTAAAAGGATAAGATCAGAGCTGTTAGTGTTACTGGTGTTACTGAGCTCAGGTCAAATCTCACTTCATAAGAAAACCAAGAATCAGTGCTTTGCTATATCTGTTTTCTTTCATGGTTTGTATCTTTTCTTTGTTTACCTTGAATTTGAAGACATAGAGAATTGGGGCAAATGTCTCTGTGTGTACAATCGGTGCATCATGGGCAAGACCGGTCACAATGGTGGGTTCTACGTAATTGCCAGGGTGATCCATAACCTTAAGTAGAAAGAAAAATAAAGAATGGATGGAGTTCCTTTTCCATGACTTGGGGTCAGAGGACATCATCCCTGCCTATATTTATGAGGAGAAAAACAAAACAGCATTTACAGGTAAGCTATTTCTGCAAAGCAGCATCCTGTTTGGAATGAGAATTGTCTCCTGCTCCTATCTGTCAGAGTGGAAACAGAAAAGGGCGTTTGGAGAGGAAAACCACGCTGTGTGCCACAATAAAGTTCTGTGGTGGGGCAGACTGCTGAAATGCTATGTTTAAGTGTACTGATTTAATAGTATTCACCCAAATTCGTACACTGAATGTGACCAACACTCCAAGTGATGGCATCTGGACACAGGACCCTCAGGGAGGCCACCAGTGGATTCAACAGAACAGGCCTAATCCAACCAGCCAGTATCCCTTGCCCTTTGGGGGAAGGTCATGTGAGGACTCATCCACAACCCAGAGGGACTTCACCAGAAACCAATTCCATCTGTACCTGCTACTGGTCTTCAATGTCCAATGTTTCTAAACCAGTTTCTGATACTTTGTTATACAAGCCCCAGGGAATTCATACACATTACATAAACATCAAAAATGTGCATTTGTAACCAATCTCCACAGAACCTCTCCACTTAGTGGATGACTGTCTTTTCTCTTGAAGCCCTCTAGCCCTCAAAGGTCTGCATCAACCCTGCACTTGAAATTTTGGTTCACATGCAACTCTATCTGTTCCTCCATGGGTGGACTGAACCATGAACTTAAGTCTCACATAAGGGTGGACCCCACTTCTGTAACGATTGGGTTAAATTCTGTACAGAAAGCTCAATATAAGAAAAAACGTGTGTAAATATACACCCGCATGGTGTCCAGCTGGATGTGAGTGTCTCTACTCTGGGGATGGGAGTATCTCACTCACTCCAATCTGCTTTCAGACTGCCTTGCAGGAACTGGGTCTCCATGAATTTTAAATTAAATGAAACCAAGCAGACTATAAATGAGGTGTACACCTTTTTCACAAATGAAGGCAATAAATCCATGAAGCAAAGACCTTGGCTATACATTGAAAGAACTGAAAATGTAGTTCTCAATGGATGTGATAACACCTGCCTTTAATCCCAGCACCCAAGAGAGGCAGAGGCAGGCAAATCTGAGTTCCAGGCCACCACAGTTATGTAAGATGGCGCCTCAAACTACAACAAAAAACTAGTTCTCAGATGTTGACAGTGACACTATGTGTTTTTGTGATTTCTTTCCTTAACTATCTCAGCCAGTAAACATGAATTCTAACTACCCGGAATATAGTCTTGTGCACACCCGGATCCCTTCACACAAAGACCTAGGGCCTAACTCCGAGGCAACCATGACTGAGTTTCTTCTGAGACTCATGCGATTTCCATCATTCATTCCTCAAACCCCTTTCCCCCTCGTAGGGGCTGCGGAGAAGAAAAGCGTCCATCTGGGACCCTCCCCGGTCCTTCTCAGCACTCTGTTTGTGTTCAAGGGAGAGAAGCAGGCCGCCACGACCCACACACAACTCTCATTACCTTGCCCCCGTAGACCACTGTGCCCCCTTCTTTCTTGGCTTCTTCCACGGCTCTAACAAACATGTCCACTGCCTGTTTGGTATGGAGTGGTCCATAGAGAATATTCGCTGGGGAGAGAAAAGGGATGCTCTTCATTCTGCCCTCAATAGCATCATTTTATTATATAAGTGACTTTCCAAATTAACAAGCTAAGCCCTCCTCCCTAGATCCTCAGTTAAGAGTAGGAATCAGCAACTTTTTCTGTGAAGGACTAGATGCTTAATATCTTACGCTTGTGTGATGGATGTAGTTTCCAACACAACTACTCAACTGTGAGAGCTGCCACCCATGATATGCAAATGAGTAGGGGTGGCAGTGAGGAAGACATAAGCAGACAGTAAACCAAATAGCTAACAAAGTGATACCCTAAAAACACGGGAGTGGCGTGTTCACGACAGTGTGCCCACTCTGGAAGACCACTATAATCTCTGTGGCTACTGTGCATGCAGTTCATGGGGTAGACTAACCAGCTGCCAGAAACTAGAGCATTGAAGTAACCACAGGGAGGGTTAGGCTCCCTGCAAGGATGTAGCAGTCGGCCATGCGAAGACCTCGCAAAGATTGTTTCTAGCAGAGAAAATAGCAGCGAAGAGTCAGGAATGCTTGAAAACACCGAGAGTCGGACAAACTGCAGCTCAGGCCAAGTGGACACGGGTCTAGTGGACAATAAGGAAGGTGGGAGGCAGGTGCAGCATCATAAAAGCCTGGGAGTCTGCCACAGAGGGAATCTTGATTTTAGTCTAAGCACAGTGAGACTCACTGGACTGTCCCAAGCAGAAGGGTGAATTATGGTTCTCTGGAGAGATGTCTCAGTAGTTGAGAGCACTGGCTGCTCTTGCAAAGGACCTGGGTTCAATTTCCAGCACCCACATGGTGACTCACAACCATCCAGTTTCAGGAGACCCAATGCCCTCTTCTGACCTCTGTAGCACCAGGCATGCACATGGTATATATACATACACATAGGTAAAACATTCATACATGTAAAATAAATAAATCTAACTTAAAAACAAAACAAAACACTCTGGTTGATCTGGAAGGCAGCAGTGAAAGCAGGCAGGTCTGGGGACTCTCACACTTTCCCTGCAGATAGTGGTGGCTTAGAAAGGATAATAGCAGTAAAAAGAAAAATAACTCAACCATCACCCCATCAACCAGGACCCCATCCAACCAGGACCCCATCCAACCAGGACCCCATCCAACCAGGACCCCATCCAACCATCACCCCATCCAACCAGGACCCCATCCAACCAGGACCCCATCCAACCATCACCCCATCCAACCAGGACCCCATCCAACCATCACCCCATCCAATCAGGAACTCAACTCTTACATATGTCAAGTACAAGAGCCTAAGCTAGGAAGATGTCATTGAAGGTCCCTCAGACCTCTCAGAAAAAGGCATCCCACCACCACTTCCAACTCAGAAGGTCAGAAATACAGGGAACACCAGCTGTCAAAAGGTAGTAACTTTTAATAAAAGAACCAGCTACTCACGGTCCCAGGGGTTCCCAACACGGATCTGTGAGTAGGCACCTTTCAGTCTTTGTACAACTTCGTCATGGATGCTTTCGTGCAAAAACTATGTAAAGAACAAGCATTCAGGAGAACGGCAAAATGAATATACAAGTCTTGAGACAGTAAATAAATTCTTAACAGTACTGATTAGTAACTACCGAAATACTATAATCTCTGAAAACAAACTAAAACCATGCTCTTAATCATATATTTTCTGGTTTTAATATTAACTACATAAAAATACACCATCTCAGACATACACATAGGCAAAACACCAATGCACACAAAACTAGAGAAGAAATTTAAAGAAAAAAAAAAGTGTGAAAAATAAACCATCTCTTCTTGGTGGATGTTGAAATAGAACCACAAAGCAAAGCTGGGATGCAGGTTAGTTGGTCAAATGCTGATTTTAGCATTCAGGAAACCCTGGTTTTGATCCCCAGCACCACATGTCAGGTGTGGTACGTCACATGCCCATAAGCCCAGTGTTACAAAGACAGAAGCAGGAGGGTCAAGAAGAAGTTCAAAGCTATCCTCAGCTACACAGTATGCTTGAGGCCAGCCTGGGATCACACAGGAGACCCTGTCTCAAACAAACAAAGCACCCCAAAATGCAACCAAACAAAACACCATAAACCATGTCTGTTTCAAGTTTCTAAGAACTTGACCTGCTAAGCCACAAAACTCCACTGTTCCTGTTTTTATACTACAGAACTCATCTATTAATTGACTTGGGTGTATCTGTCCCACACTGTAGCTGTGAGTCAGGTAAACACGGGACTCAGCATAGCTGAGTCACCAGAAGCACTGAGCCTCGGGTTTTGAAGGTCTCCAACCAGCATCAGACTAGGACATCGATGTACTTCATGCTCTATTCCTAGGGACAGAAGAGGACTTACCCAACCACCCAGTCTCCCGTTCTCAGTTTCTCCATGTAGCAAGTGAACTGTCATTCTGGGAACTAGTCATGGAAAGGCTGCTAAGTGACTGTAATTTCTTTTTCATTTGAATCTCTGTCACCATGGAAGTCAATCTATTCAACACTAAACACAGAGCATAGTTACATATATTTGCTCCAAGATTAAAAAGTGAGTCAAGCAAAGAAATGGCTAGCTTTTACAGAATTGTGCATTTTACCATGTAATTATTTATTTTTGAGACAAGGTTTCACCATGTAGCCCAAGCTAACCTCAAACTTACAATCTTCTTGCCTAAGCCTTCCCAGTGCTGGGATTACAGGAATGACCCACCACATCTTCCAAAGGGTATCATTACTTCTAATAATCCTTGTTTGTTTCTTCGCTTGAATGTGTTTCATGTAATTTATATATGTGAGCAAGTTAAATTATAAGTTTATCATATCTGAGATTTTTTAAATTCAGGAAACAATATAAAAAGTATAAGAAAGGTTAAGACTGTTATAAAGATGTGTTGCTGTTTCACTTTGCCTGCCTAAGGCACCTGATTGGTCTAATAAAAAGCTGACTGGCCAATAGTGAGGGAGGAGGTTTGGGTGACCTTCCAGACAGGGAGAGTAAGTAGGAGGAGGAATTTAGCCTCGAAAAAGAAAGAAAGAGACAACAGGGACCAGCCAGCCAGACTCGAAGGGAGCAGAAAAGTAAGGCAAACAGAATGAAAGAAAGATAAAAACCCTGGGGGCAAAACATAGATGAACAGAAACAGGTTAAATTAAGTTAAAAGAGCTAGTGGGATAAGCCTAAGCTAAGGCCAAGTATTCATAATTAGTAAGTCTGTGTGTCTTTATTTGGGAGCTGGTTGGCAGCCCAAAGAAAATGCCAACTATAGACTATTATCAGAGCTGGAGAGATGGATCAGAGGTTAAGAGTACTACTAGCTGCTCTTCTAGAGGACAGAGGTTCAGTTCCCAGCACCCACTTGGCAACTCCCAACTGTCTGTAACTCCAGTCCCAGGGATTTGACAGCCTATTTTTGCTTCCCTAGGTACCGATCATACATGAGGTGCATAGATATACATACAGACAAAATATCCATACCCATAAAAATAAATTACTTTTTTAAAGATCATATTGTCACTTCTTCATCTTGGTCTGATTTAGAAATCAGTCTCACATAACATCTGTTCATAATAGTTGTGAATGAGGGAAAATAACACAAAGTCAGTCCCCCTATAATTCCGCAGCAGCTTTTTAATGTAAATTCAGCCACATTTTGTACCTAAAACTTATTTAGTTCTAGTCTTTCACCATAGTGAGAGCCACAAAATAAATAAGGATGTATTTCTAAATTGAAATCCAACTCAATCTACCTACATTAAACTACCTACATCCCCCACACTGAACACACTGAGGCTAGACAATACATCCTTATACAGGGAGGTGTGTGTGTGTGTGTATGTGTGTGTGTGTGTGTGTTGAAAACACCACCCAAGCTAAACTCAAACTCCTGGGCTCAAAGGACTCTCAGAACTCAACCTCCCAGGTCCTAGGACTGCAGGTGCACAGCTCAAACATATTCTAAGGAAAGAATGGACATGACAGTCATTTGCTTTTCAATAAGCCATGTCACATTAGATGAGGCCCAAACTTAAAATACTGGAAATGTTTATGCAAAAGCAAAGCTACTGTTAGCTAACAGTTTTAGGACTTAACTTGTCTGATCCCCTAGAAGACACTGGGCTTAGTGCACGTTAGCCATGGAGTGTACCTCAAAATTGGCATCACCTCTGCATCCAGCTTCTCTTAACAGGTGTGAGCCCATTGAAGCTTAGGGTGGTTTAGCATCTGCCACCATCGCAGGAGTGGAGGAGGACCACACATCAGACACTCATGTTTAGGGAATATATTCTTCTACCAACACTTCAATGACTCCTACTCGACAGAATCCATTAAACTGGGGTGTTCAGAAAGCAGGAGAGATGGCTTAGCAGTGAAAGAGTTCTTGCTGCTCTTCCAAAAGTTTGGTACCCACACCGGGCAGTTCACAGGCACCTGGAACTTCAGCTCTAGGAAACCTGATGCCCCCTTTGGCCCTCTGAGGGTACACAGCACACAGAGCACACACAGACACATACACACATTCACAGAAAGCAAAAGGACAGTCTCAAGCATGTATGTGGACACACTCACCAGTCGCCTCACACTGGTACACCTTTGGCCGGCTGTTCCCACAGCGGCAAACAGAGCGGATGGAAGAACCAAGCTGAGGTCCGCGTCCTCGAAAGCTTAAAGAAGCACAGTGTGTGCCATCAGTGTGCAGTAGGCAGACAGGGCACTTGTTAAGCAGTATAAAACAATGCCTTTAGAAAATACAGTAACATCAAAATAATCATTGCAAAACAGACGATTCATGGTACGGAGACACATGTCCAAGGGGGAGGTGTGCTTTTCTTCTAGGGAAGTGTATATGATGATAGACAGAGCAATGGAATCTACTATAACCTTTGCCCAATGCACAGGTAAACTGAGGCTCAGCTGGATCACTTCACCTCTCATCTGTTTCAGAGACCCCCGACCACTGCTCCATGAAAACCCATGCTCTGCCACCATCAGGGTGCTCGCTTGTCCCAGGCCACTCCCCACTGCCACAAAGCTTCCTGCTGTCCCCTGCTGCAGGGGACAATCAGAGCCTGTTCCAGCTTCCCTGGAGATGTCCAGGTAAAGTCCCATCATTCCCTTTTCTCCATTCCTCTTCCTCCGCCCTCAGAAGAAAAGTGCAGTCTTTCCAAGGCTAACCTTTACGGAGCTAATTTATTACTTACAATCCCTGCTTCCTTGTGCCTTCTGGACTCTGACAGCCACTGTCTCCTCCTCTGCTGTCACTGACATGCTTCCAACCTGAGCATGCTTGGATCAGGAGGATGGAAGGCAGGCACCTCACACACAGGCTAGACTTCCTATCCATCTCACCACTCCTATTGTCATTGTCCCCCAGTTCTGGGGACCAAATCCGGGGTCTTGACCATGTGAGGTTGTGTACTAGCTGTGTCCTTGACATCAGATCTCAGAGCACAGCACAGTGCTTCACGTCCTTCCTCCCATCCATAAAGGCAGAGGCGTAATTACCCTGTGTTACACACGAGCAGCTGGGGAATCCGCTCAGCAGTGTAAGGGCATGTCCTGCTCTTGAAGAGGACCCAAATGTGGTTCCCAACTCCCATGCCAGGTAGCACACAACCACCTATAACTCCAGCTCCAGGGAAGCTGATAGCTCTTCTGGCTCCTCAGGTACCTGCACTCATCCTCACAAATACACACACACACACACACACACACACACACACACACACACACACACACTTAAAAGTAAAAATAAAATCTTAAAAAACAAAAAAATGGAAGTGTTCCTTCCTAACATGAAAGCCACCATTAAAGGCCAACTTTGTGTGTCTGAAGCCTAAAGAAATCAGCAAGTCACTTAGGAAACAAATGATTATTCTAGAAAAGCACATAGCCCGTTCCTAGAAAACAAGAGGAGGAAAAGCATGAAGTAATGCTATGTTAGAGACAACAGAAGTCTCATGCCCACATTCAAGACCCCAGGTAACATTTTCCCAAAATTACCCTGCTTCTTCTTAGCTCCCTCTTCCTTTAAGCCCAGTGCATGTCCTGACTCCTAAAGAAAATTCCTCAAGATGGCGACTGAGCCCCGAGCACACAGAGAAGGGAGAGGATGAGTCCCCATGGAGTTCTATGTATTCAAGGTGACTGCAGACAATAGACTGAACAAAGCGAAATGGGCAGCCTTACCAATGATGGCATTGTTTCCTCCGAGCTCTAACAAGCTTTTCCCTTTAAAAGAAAACAGACACAGTTATTTCCTATTTCAGTACTCAAGGCACACCCCTCACATCCCAGCCACCCCATCCCCACCCTAGTTATCTCTCCATTTACGTTCTGGGAAGCAGCTTGCCAATGACATTGATTACTGACAGCTACAACACTGTACCACAGTTACATATGATAATGAGTTCTTGGGAAACACACTGAAAAAGGGCTATGCATTAAATACGCACACTGCATGCATGTGAGATCATGCATGTGCATGCTTCTAGAGAGTAAATGACAAAGCATTATGCACATAGCTGCTGCTGCTACTGTCTGCTCTGGTCAGAGAAGCTTCCTTCAGCAATGACTGGAGAGACTCATGACTGGTCAAAGTACTGAGAATTAATGACAACTGAACGTCTGCCAAGAATGGGATTGGACATCTCTAGCATGCCCTTCAAAGTAGTGGGAACAGTCCCGTCCAGGCAGAATGTGGCTATGGTAATCAGCTTAAAGTAGCTGTGTGATTACTCAAATAAGATGGAGCCCATCTCCAGGCAGTGGTGGTGGTGCATGCCTTTAATCCCAGCACTCGGGAGGCAGAGGCAGGTGGATTTCTGTGAGTTCAAGGCCAGCCTGGGCTACACAGTGAATTCCAGGACAGGCTCCAAAGTTACATAGAGAAACCCTGTCTCGAAAAACCAGGAAAAAAAAAAAAAAAAGATGGGGCCCATCAACACACTGCCATGGAAAAAAGAGGAACCCATGGGACCCACAGCTCCCTGGGGAGTTATACATAGTTAATGGTTGATGGGTGAGAGAGAGAGAGAGAGAGATTTTCTTCAGTGGTATAGCAACTGGTAAGGCCCCTGTGAGCCCATAAACAAACCCATCCTTTAAGGAACCCTTAATGAAATTCACTAGGGGTTGATAAGATGGCTCAGCAAATAAAGGTGCCTGCAGCCAAGCCTGAGTTCGATCCCCAAGACCTACATGATTAGAGAGAGCTGACTCCTGCAAATTGTCCTTTTACCTCCACATGTGCACGCGAACACACACACACACACACACACACACACACACACACACACACACACACACACACGAATGAAAACCAAAGGGGGCTAGTTAGGCGGCAAAAGAAGCAGATGTGGGAGAGGAACAAAAGATAATGGGGTAGGTAATCCCCAGAAGTGGGAAAATGAAATCAATGCATGTTATTCTATTGTGACAACACACCAAATTTTATTTATTAATCATTCAGTGTTGAATATATTAGTTGTTTGTTATCAGTGTTATTCATTATCTACTTAGGTCACTGCCCAGGTGTAAGACCAGCAGGACTTCTGACAGCTAATGCCAATTCACTCACATTCCAGAGGACTCACACAGAACTCTCTGAATGCCTGGCTCACCTCACTCTCCCCTGCATAAAGACTCTCTGAATGCCTGGCTCACCTCACTCTCCCCTGCATAGACTCTGAATGCCTGGCTCACCTCACTCTCGCCTGCATAAAGACTCTGAATGCCTGGCTCACCTCACTCTCCCCTGCATAAAGACTCTGAATGACTGGCTCACCTCACTCTCCCCTGCATAAAGACTCTGAATGCCTGGCTCACCTCACTCTCCCCTGCATAAAGCCTAGAGAGCTAACTCAGTGTTACAGACATGTGTTTTGTTCTACTGTTTTGAAAAGGTTTCCTCTAAAGTATTTTCTTTGAAGTAGCAGGGGCATGATACATTGTCACCCCGTGGCTCCGAAACAGTAAGCATCCAGTGGAGATTAAGTAGGAGAGATATGGCTGCTATTGGCAAAGCCTCTGAGGACTGTAACAGCTGCAGCTCCTGGGGCAAGAACTGATTTAAGCCGGCTCACTGCCGACACATGGCACTATGCTAGGTGCTCAGAAGGAAACAGAAGATTCCTCTGTACAGACAAGGGCAATTTCCCCTTCCTGACTGTGAGGGATACCTGGCAAATAGGGGAGGCCCGTGCCTTCCGCTTATGCCCATCAACTGCTCTCTAACCTCCCTCCTTACTGCCAATCCCCAAGCCCCTTCCAAACGAAAGTGCCTATCATTCAAGAGATTGCAGTCCTACCACGCTACTACTTACGCAACAGCATCTATTACTGCTTTGTGTAGAAGAGGGTGAGAAGGTAAACTCTGCTCCCGAGAACAGAGACACAGTGAAGCTGAGTGTCTTTTCCTATTTATTGCACATACGAGGAGCTTATTTGTGGGAGCCCGTTTTCGGGTTCCTCGTGGCTTTACCCAGCAGGTCCGCATAAGAGGATGATTAGGGCCACGGGCCTGAGTGCAGGTGTCTGAGATGGTCTGCACTTGGCTGTGCTGGGGGAGGAGGTCTTTTGCTCCACCCCTTGGCATCTCTATAAATACCCTGGGGCAGAGACAGTCAGGGCCCATTGGTAAAGGTTCCAGGTCCTTTCGTGTTTATCCTTTATTTTCCATCTGTTTATCTCCGCACTATAAATCCTTCTATCTAATATTTCCTGCTGCTCACACTCAAGAGAACTCTGGGGAGCTGTGGGGTTGGTGGGTAAATGTCCCACAGAATGGCACCATGAACAGGGACTAAAGACAAATGAACAGGGACTAAAGAAAAAGAAAAATAATAGTTTTATTACAGAGTTTTTGGTGAAGTGTGAGTCAGCCCTGCCAGTGGAAAGTGGCATGCCAGTGTTATGTAATATATATATATGTATAATATATAATATGTACTATTATATATTACATATAATGTATATATATGTATATACACACACATATATATGTATGTGTGTGTGTGTGTATATATATATATATAGCAGGGGTTTTATCCTCGAGAGAAAAGGAAAATGGACTGGAAGGATGTCCAATGCTGCAGCGCAAAATTCTCTTCTGTCAATTTCCTATCTTCTATCCCTTTTTCAATTTCTGTGAATAATATAAGGTATAGTGTAGTAATATAGTGTAGGAAAAACTTAAAAGTGAAAGATCGTGTAGAAAAAAAGGCAACTAGAAAGAAAAACTCTTCAATCTTCTAACTTTGGGGGCTATGAATGCAAGCTGGGAAATATCTTTCTTTGAGCTTTACAGGTAGTAAAAAAGCTCTTCTTTGAGCATATGGGGAAGAATAGGTTTCCTATGGAAGCTTCTGACAGGGGGACAGCCGAAATGCTAAGTCCAAGCGGCAGGAGAGAGAGAGAGTTCTCCCTGAGGCAAAAATGCAGGTGTAAAAGGCCAAGAAGTTTAAAGTTCTGAAGTTTAAAGTTCTGAAGTTTTGGGGAAAACTTTCTCTTTCTTGGGGGGAAAAATCTTTCTCAAACTATAAAGCTTTTGTTGGAAAAATTTGGGGGGAAAATCTCTCTAAAAAGCCTTAATCTTTCTTTTTTCTTTTTTTTTTTAAAGAAACTTAAAAACTAAAGCCTTTCAGAATTCTCAGAACAAAAATTAGAATCCCCTGAAGATATTAGTATGGGGACCACCTGTGATTAGTTCTAAGGGAAAACAACAAACCTCTTAAGACGGCAAAACCTCTCCAAGTTCTCTTTCAAGCTTTAAAAATCCTCCCTGCAACGCAGGAGGCAGGGACAAGTTCCTAAAAACCTCTTCTAAGCTCTGCCTCTTCAAGCTAGTAAAAGACAGTGGGTCAAAGTCCCCTGAGGAGAATGCTTGGGAGAGTGTGGGTAAAGAGCTACAGAGAGCCCAAAAAGGCAGGAAACTTTACCTGAGAAAAGCAAAAAAGCCAAGCTTTTCAGTTACAGCTGAGCTGAGGCATCAAGGGTTTTGTTTCTGAGTGAGCATTTCAGAATGAAGAGGTGCTCCTAATTGCACTAACGCAACGATCCCCTGAAGTGATACAAACTGTTAGCATTGTATCCTCGCTTTTGAGCAAAAACTCAGAGGCGACTGGCCAGCAGTGTCTCTGAGTTGGAGTGCATTTCGGGGATACTATGGTTCCTGCAGTTGTAAACTTCCTGGAACACAGAGCTGAGGCAGGAAAGTGCAGGACCCAGGGGAAGGATGCTAATGAACAGACACAGCTAAAGCCGGTGGGAACGGCACAATTGTCTGCTTTCCTACAAGTCCCGGGTTGATAGGTCCACAGCTGCAAAAAATCTGAGAAAAGCTTTCCTATCAGAGGAAGGACCTTTCTGGAAAAACAGTAAAGCTGAACTGTGTCTGCAGCAGTTATGCTGCTGAGTCAGAAGCTGTCTGGGAAAAAGACTCTGAAGAAACAGAAGGGACATAATCCTCCCCAGAAAATGCATGACCTGAAAAAGCTCCTAGAATTTGAGGCAGATTTGGGGGGCAAGGGGGAGACCCTACCTCCCAAGGCAGCTAAGCTAGCAGAGGTACAGAGCCACAGATAGATACCTGAAGCTCTGCATCTGGGGGGAAGGAACAAGCAAAATGAGAATAAAATCAGTGGGAGAAAAATCTCTCCGAAGGAGCTATGGAAAAGCTGTTGTACATGTTTTTGCTTATCACTGACTGGCTAAGGCAAAAACAAGCCCAGAGAAAAGTTACTATCAGGAATGCCAGCCTCAATGCATGCTAACGAGGCAGGTGCAGTTCTAATTCTGGGGCCAGTGTCAAATGAAGGAGAGACACCTGTTGAAGCCAGTGCAGAACAGAAATCTCCTGATGTCCCATAATTGATAAACGTAAAACGCTTGGTTCAAATCTCTTGTTGGAAAAGCAAAACTTCTAAAGTAAGCGCAGTAAAAGAGAACCAGTTGACTCCCAGACCCAAAAAGAGCTATGGGAAATGGAGTCCATAGGCTAGCTGATGAAGAGAAATGCATTCTGGGAAATGTAGTATTTCAGCTAAAGATAGTGTTACTGTCCAAAAACTTTTCAGCTCAGAATGAAGTTTCTTCTCAAAGCAATGCTAGAAAGCTTAATCTTACCTCTTGAGAACTCAGATCAGACAAAAAAAAAAAAAAAAAAAAAAAAAAAAAAACCTACCTATAAGAGCAAACAAGCCACTTTAAAATCCGTAAAACAAGGGAAAACAGTTTATACACTGAACGTTGTCTTAGATATGAAGAAACTTATGTTGAAATTAAAAAAGTTCTTTGCCTTTTGAACAAATTGCCTGCAATGAGTAATTCCTTTGCAAATCTAATGAAACAAGGCATTCAAAAAGAAATGACTGCTTTATAGACTGGGAAAAAAACTTCAGAAAATCTAGCTGTCTTACAAAAGAGTTGCTTCACCTGGAAGTTCCTTATAAGAAATCAATGCTAAATATCACAGCTGCTAATAATATCAGGAATTAAAGCTAATGAAGGGAAAATACTAAATCCTGAAAATGCTTTTTCTCAAAGTAAGCTAATAAAGGCTATGTCTCATGAAAGAACATCTATGTTCTTGACTCCTTTGAATAATAACAGTTTTGGTGAAAATATTGGAACTAACAACAATCAAGTCAAAATTTAAACAAATTCAAGACGGTATTCCACAAAAGAAAACTGCCATGCTTTGTGGGCCATATTAGAGCTCACTCCAATCTTCCTGGTCCTTTAGCTGAGGGTATTCCAATGGCTGATAATTTAACAAAGATAGTAGCATTATCCCAAGTGGAAATGGCTCAACAGTCACATGCTCTTCATCATCAACATAGCAAAAGTTTAAGAAAGCAATGCAATCTTACCAAAGAAGCAGCTCATCAAATAGTTAAACGATGTGGGATATGTCAAATATTTTCCTGTCCCTCGCTTAGGGGTAAACCCTCGAGGTCATCTTCCTAATTATCTATGGCAAATGGATGTTACTCATATTGCAGAACTTGGCAAATTAAAATATGTACATGTGACCATTGACACTTATTCAGGATTTTTAATGGCTAGTGCACGACCTGGGGAAGCTACAAAACATGTAATTGTGCATGGCTTGAAGTGTTTTTCGTATATGGGTATACCAAAAATTATTAAAACTGATAATGGTTCTGAATATAGCTGTAAGGCATTTCAACAATGTTGTACCCAATAGGAAATTGTACATAAAACACGTGTTCCTTATAATCCTCAAGGACAAGGTATTGTGGAAAGAGCTCATAGCAGTCCTAAAATACAACTTCAAAAAATAAAAATAGAAAAGGAAGAAATTTACCCTCAATCACCACATAATGCATTAAATCATGCTCTTTTTGATCTGAACTTTTTTAATATGGGTGTCCGTGAGCAGTCTGCCACAGATAGATTTTGGCAGAGTGGCATCCAAGTGACTTTTGCTCAAGTGAAATGGAAAGATCCCTGCTCGGGATTATGGAAGGGTGCCGATCCTGTGCTAATACAGAGTCGGGGACATGTTTGTGTTTTTTCACCAGAGGATAATGAAGCTTAGTGGTTACCAGAGGGGCATTTGGTAAGGAGCCTGGAGCTAAGGAAGGTCAGCCCCAATGACGTTCCTATAAAGAACCAGAATGAAAGTGGCTGGATTAGTGTTTCTGAGGTTTTGTCACTGGAAATAGAGTTCGGAGCTGTGCCGCTTTGGGCTTTACTAGTTCCTTTAAAAAATACTTTATATCACCTAATAGCTGTGCAGTATTTTGCAAATAGCTTTACAGCAGCTAAATACGATAATCTCACCCTCAGGGTGAAGTGAAGTTTTTCAGTAGAACAAACCAAAAGTACTGCTGCAGTAGAAACATTTGTCTGAATTGAAGCACTTAGAGGAGCTATTATGAATTTGAGTGAAGGGACCACCTCTAGTTAAAAACCGTTTACCACTGACAGTGCATCTCTGATGGTTCCCAAACAGCTGAGGGAACTCGGCAACTTTGGGGTGTGGCTTCATCCCGAGAATGTTACAATCCCCTAGCAACAAGTATCAAAACTCTAACGACAACACTCACTAAATCCCAGTGTTGTATAGCAAAGCTGACTATAAACTCTAAATTTTAGAAATGATGGATGTACTTCCTGTCTAGTTAAGAGAATCTTTCTAATAAGGATAGTGATAATAATTACTAGTAAGAAGTAGAAAAAGGTGAAAATAAGATATGTGAGTTTGTAGAAATTCTTCTGTTAGATCTGTGTTAAGAAATCTTTAGGTGTTTGCTAAGTTAAGATATAGGCTAATGGTAGCCCTATATAAGTTTGTAAAATAGATCTACAGAGTTCCTTTAAGAATATAAGCTTGTAAGAAGTATCTAAGGGGGCTGGAACAATAGCTCAGAGGTGTGGCTGCTCTTCCAGAGGTCCTGAGTTCACCACCATCTATAATTCGATCTGGTGCCCTCTTCTGGCATGTAGGCAGAATGCTGTATACATAACAAATAAATAAATTTATAAAAAAAGAAGTATCTAAGGTAGTCTTAAGAAGCTTGTAAGAAGATGCTAGTTGTAAATGTAAGTTTAAATAAGAAATAAGATGGAATGAATATAAGGATATAAGAAGTAAATAAATATATTTGCTAAAGTAGTTCTATAGTTTCCTTAAGGAGTACAAATAAGCAAATGTTAACGTTATATGTGAGTTTGTAAAAAACTGTAAATATTGAATGTGAGTCTAAATGCTTTGCAAGGCAAAATATGTTACATGTGAGTTTGTAAAAAAGGAAAAAAGTGTAAATGTTAAGTGTGAGTCAATGCTTAATGTACATGGTGAAAGAACCTGAGACACAGAAGGTAGTGTCCTAGTAGACTGCAAAGCAGGCAGTCTGAATGGTTTCAAAGGCTCCAGAAGCCGCTGAGAAGCTAAGAAATGAAATGAACAATAGTGATTTCATTGCAATGGGATAATTGGGTTTACTTATAGTAATGACCTGGGAACTGTTTCCTAGAGTTATTTGTGTTAAAAATGGAACTGTTTAAATGAAGAAATTTATTGTTTCTACCTAAAGTCAAGATGCAATTTTGTGTATGCATATATGCTTTATTAACTGGTGAATCATGAATTGTTTTATGGAACTGTTTATGTAAAAATGGAATTACTTTTGGAACTGGTTTTGTGTTGCAAACAGAATTGTTTAAATGGAAAAGTTTGGGTTTTCTAACTAAGCTTGAGACTTTGCTTGAAAAATTATAAAGAAAGGGGAGAATTAATATTCCTTAGTCTATTTAATTTAAAAAATATTCTCTTGTTGTTTGAGTGGATGTCATGTTTTGTTAGTAAGAAATGCAAATGGGGTATATTAAGAGACTACTTTTAAAGTGTAAAGAGTTTTATTAAGAAACTGCTTTTGGATGTTTTGCTAAAAGCTTTCAAAGTGTTAATGGTTAGATTGAGACTATTGCTTTTCAATATGGGTTTGTAGGAATTGTATAAGTTTGGGTTTCTTCTAACTAGAAGAAACTTTGAGACTTTGTTTAAAAAATTTTAAAGAAGCCAGGCGGTGGTGGCCCATGCCTTTAATCCTAGCACTTGGGAGGCAGAGCCAGGTGGATCTCTGTGAATTCAAGGCCAGCCTGGGCTACCAAGTGAATTCCAGGAAAAGGCGCAAAGCTACACAGAGAAACCCTGTCTCAAAAAAAACAACAACCAAGTTATAAAGAAAAGGAGGAGTTATGAGTGAATTAAGGTTGAATTATGTTTGCAGAAATTATGTTAAACCTTTTGGTATTAATGCACCCTAGTTTTGTGGAGTTAAGAAAATATTTAAGTTTGATGTGAACACATCAGAAGTTTTTCCTATGTTCTGTTAGCAAGAAATTCAAATGGGGCATGTGTCTAGAATATAGGAAGGGTTTTTTTTTTTTTTTTTGGTTTTTCAAGACAGGGTTTCTCTGTGTAGCTTTGCACCTTTCCTGGAACTCGATTTGGAATCTAGGCTAACACGACTTTGGGTTTTTGTGTCAGTGTTTTATTTTATTTTTTTTAATGTCACCATAAGTAGAATTGTTTCCTAAATTTCATTTTCAAGTCATTCATTGTTACTATACAGAATTATAATTTTTTAAAGCTAAATCTTGCATCCTACAACCTTACTGACCTTATTATTTATTTCGTTGAGTTTTTTGTTTGGTTTGATGTTTGTAAGTTTTTGGGGATTTTGGAGACAGGGTCACAATATAGTCCTGGCTGGCCTGGAACTCATTACATAGACCAGGCTGGCCTTCAGTTCACTGAGGTCCACCTGCCTCTGCCCCTCAAGTGCTGGAATTAGAGGAGTGCATCACCAGGCCCAGCAAAAATGTGTAAATATCATGAGCTGATTCAACCCCTCATCACAAGCCGGCACTTACCAAACCTCTCCTGCACCATTAGGGCCACCTGCTTGCCCACCTGAGTGCTCCCAGTGAAGGACAGCAGGTTCACACGTGCATCTTTGGCCATTGCTGTGCTGCAGGGAACAGAGAGGGTCACCCACGCAGAAACACCTAGAAATGACGGCTCCCAACAGTACCAGCAAGAAGCATGCTATGGGCCCGTGGCAAGACAGTCAAGGTTACAAGGAATTCTATCCCACGGGCATGAGGTAATGAAACAAACTTTTCACAAGTAGCAGCCCGGGGAAAACAAGCTGACCTGCTCTGTGAGCTATGACAGCCCTTCAGGGAACCTCCTTAGTTCATGAAGAAAGTTCTTCCTGTACTGAGAAGGAGCCGAGACAACACGTTCCTAGCGTGTCTTTCATGAGCACCATCTGCTTCCGGGCTCCTCACCTGCAATACAATTCCTTTAAGAACAGCCAGAGCTGGGGCTGGAAAGCTGGCTCAGCAGTTAAAAGACTAGCTGCTCTTCCAGAGGATCCAGGTTCAATTCCCAGAACCCATATGCTGGCTCACAACCATCGGTAACTCTAGTTCTGGAGGACCCAACACTCTTCTGGTTTCTACAGACACCGGCATGCATGTGGTACACGTGCAGACAAAACACCCACACACATAAAACTAAATCTTTTATTTAGAAGGAAAGAACAACCGGAGCTATGGCACAAGCCTATAATCCCAGCTACTTGGGAGCCTGAGGTGGGAAGAGCACATATTGAAGGCCTGTCTGTGCTAGCATGAGTTCAAAGCCATCCTGGACCACTTTGTAAGGCGCTATCTCAAAAATCCTCAGGATTAACACTGCAGGTCCTTCCAGGACCCAGGTAACAGGCTTTGCTCTTAGGGTTGGGGATGCAGCTGGCTTCATAGCATTCAGGAGGCACCACACAAACTGGATGTGGTGGTGTATATACACAATCCCAGCAGCAGAGGTGGAAGGCAGGAGGATCAAATGCTCAAGTCATCTACAGCTACCCTGAGTTTTCCACAATCAGTCTCTCCCTTGAACCCCCCCACCAAATAAACAATTTTTTAAAAATTAAAAGCTGTTCTAGGATTTCCGGTTGTTTCTCAGGAACGTAGCTCAAACACTACTGATTGAACTTCTTTGTCCAGTTGCTGATGCTCCCATTCAGTGTGAGCAACGCAGGACAGCTGGAGCTAATTACTCAGGTAAAACTCCCCAGGTTCAATCCACAAGCATGAGTGCCTGCATGCCAGGTGGCCTGCTCAGCAAGGTCCTATGTAGACTACTGAGCTATGCCAAGGCCAACAGAAGGACAGGATATCCAGAGTGCAAGAACCGAGTAGGCCAAAGAATACAACACTCATTGTTTCAATGACATTTAAAAACACTTCACTGGGTACTATGATGGTTTGGGGGGGGGGGGGGAGCAGAATAGGGAAGCAGGAGGATAGGTTTTCTATTATTCTCATCTAAATGATCAAAGAACTAAGAGCCTGACATCTAGACCAGCATGGTGATAGACTTGACTCCTAGGGAACCTCCCTGGTCAAAGGCTAAGCTGGTGAAAAATTGACCCCAGCTCTCCTGATGGTTTGGAACAGTATTAGCCAATTCCAGGTTCAAGTGGCTGTGACCTTATGCTAAGCAAAAGAGGAGCCATAAAAGAGCATCAAAAAGGAGCTCACATTCTGATTCCAGTTATACAAAGGGCACCAAAGTTCACAGAGACAAAAAGTATGTCAGTGACAATCAGAAGCTCGGGGAAGAGAGTGGGAAATGGGTGTGGACACATCCTGGAATAACACAGCAATGGTTACACAACACTGAATATTCTAAAAGCTACTCAGCAAGGGCTGAGGGTGCAGCTCGGTGGGAGAACCCTTGCCTGGGCTGTACACAGAGTACCTGGGCTCCCACTCCAAGACCAAACTAAAACTAACAAAAACCCACGTGGTACAGTCTCAAAGGGAGGGTTGTATGGTATAGGAATCTTGTGGCAGTTAAAACAAAACCCAAAAAGCCCTTTTTTTCTGGATAGGGCCTCAAACCTGCCACGTAGCTGCAGATGACCTTGAACTCTTGATCTTCCCGCCTCCACCTCCAGAGTTCTGAGATTACAGGCCTGTGTCACCATACCTGGTATACCCAGTGCTAGCAACTGAACCCAGAGTTTCATGAATGCCAGACAAACACCCTACCCTCTGGGCTCCATCCCCAGCCTCCTTTTATGGTCAGCTAAGGAAATGACCTACGCTAAGTCCTCAGGCATGGAGTGTGATGCCACAGGTTGGCTTTATAGGTCCCTGGATAAATCAGGTATCAGGAAATTATTATCTGTCCAAAATATAAACACTGAAAATCTGTAGGTGGAGAACTAAGAAACAAGTATTTCTCAGGAAGGTTGCTCACTGATAAGCACACAGCAGGACACAGTATGAATGCCCACAGAAGGCAGCCTCGCCTCTTCAGCCATACCAGGTTTGTTATTATAGTAGAAGAGTCCCAGCGATCAACCCAGGGTCCTTCAATGGAAGGATGCTCTTCCTCCCTTCACCTACCCAATATCTGCTCCACCACACGTCAGGGAACAAATGGCACCAGGCAGCTGGTTGTCCTCCAAAACCTTGGCTACGATCCTAGGAAGCAGACAGCAGACACTGCTCAGCCAACCATTTCACTCAGAACATTTTTATGAACGAGGGAGAGAAATCCCTCTCACGTGACCTTCCTTTTCAACCCCCACCCCCACTCCCCCCCACACACACACACCACACCACACCACACCCACACCCACACCCACACCTCTCTCTCTCTCTCTCTCTCTCTCTCTCTCTCTCTCTCTCTCTCTCTCTCTGTCTCCAAACACTCAGACCTGGGTTTTCCTCACAGATTATAGATAAGATTTGCAAACACAAGAAGTGTGGGTTTAAAATACAGTGTTAAAGGAAAAAATGTATGGAACATGAGTAGGAGGTGGGAACACTGCATGGGGGGTTAAAATCGCATTTTCATCAACTATGAAGACACATCGGAGTCAACATGGCAGACTGGAGGCTGGGGCGGAGTCGGCATGGGAGGACATGGAGTCTGCTTTTTCTTTTGTCCCTAACCACACATCCATAAAAACAAGAGTAAGGGAATTACAAAGGAGTAAGGTGCAGGAAGGTGAAGGAAACTAAAGAGACTCCAGAAGCAAACAAGACATCTGAACATCCCCCTGCATCTGCTCACAAGCAGAAGCAGGAAAGGAAAGCAGGGGATGTTTAGCCTGGCTCAGAGTATTTGCCTAGTGTGCATGAAGCCCTGGACTCAATCTCCAGCCCTGCATAAACCAGGTATGCTAGTGTGTGCCTGAAATCCTAGCTCTTGGGAGGTGGAGGCAGGAGGATCAGAACTTCATGGGAGATCAAGGCTAGCCTGGACTACAAGGGACCCTGCTCTCCCACATCCCCTCTCCCCAAAGACAGAAGCAGTACAGGATGAAAGGAGAGCCAGGCATGGTGGTACACGTCTGCCATCCCAGCACTTGGGAGGTGGAGGCAGGATGGAGAATTCAAGGTCAGATTCAGCTGCATAATGAATGTAGGGCAGTCTGACTACATGAGAACAGGCTCAAAAAAAGCAAAAATAAAACAAAAAAGGATGGAATGTGGAAGGAAGAAGTCTCCAGAGACTAGAAGTTTCCATGGAGGTACGCTGGAGAACAGGGCCTGCCTTATGTAACCCTGAAGTAGTGCATGGCTTGCATCCACTGGCTCCTGTCAGAAAACGGCAGTATCCTTCCGTGCCCCAAAGGCTCTTGGACACGGAAATATGTTCTTCAATTTGAGGGCTGCAGTTAAATGAGACCATGGTTACACAGTATCTAACTCTGGAAGTGAGTTGTGAAAATTGGCTGAACTAGCCAGGTGTGGTACACGCCTTTAATCCATGCACTTGGGAAAGCAGGGGCAAGCAGATCTTTGACGCCAGCCTGGTCTTCAGAGAGATTTCCAGGACAGCCAGGGCTACTCAGAGCAACTCTGCATTGAAGGAAGGGAGGGAGGGAGGGAGGGAGGGAGGGAGGGAGGGAGGGAGGGAGGGAGGGAGGGAGAGAGGGGAAGGGGGAAGGAGGGAGAGAGAGGAAGGGGGAGGGGGAGAGAGAGAGGGGAAGGGGAAGAGAGAGAGGGGAAGGGGGAGAGAGAGGGAAAGGGAGAAAGAGAGAGAAAGAAAGAAAGTAAGAAAGAGGGGGAAGGGAAGGCAGACAGACAGACAGACGGCTGAACTGACTCTGCATTTTCAGAAGCATGATTCTTCCTTCCCAGTTTCCAGTGGAGTGTTATGGTTCATGCCTGTAATCCTAGCACTCAAGAAGCTGAGGCAGGAGGCTCACCATGGATGAGAAACTAGCCCAGGCTACAGAGTGAGATGCTATTTCAAAACAAATAACTTTGAGGTTTTAGAGGACAGACAGAGCAAAGTGCCTTTGCTATCAATCCTAACTCGCAGCTCCTTTCCAACGAGGCCAGGACCACTATCTGTGGACTCTACCCACAGGAATGGCATGCCTTCAGCCTAGAGCATGGCGGCCCCTGACTCTCATGGCATCTGCGCGCTGTGCTTCTAGATTTGCTACAGGAGACGGGGGCTCCCGCGGGTGTTAGGCTTTTAAACTCAGGGTGATAGCTAATCTGGATGTCAGCCGGACTGTACTGAGAAGTGCCCGAGAGATCAGAACGCACCTGTGTGTGAAGTGAGCTCCGACCAAACTTAATGGCTTAATATCCTGAGGGATTTGTCTGGTAGTTACTGGGAGGAGGTGAAAGGAAAGAGACGGAGCTAAGCTGAAGGAAGCAGGCCACTAGGGAAGGAAGGGGTCCACAGGACCATCCAGACTCCAGAACTGTCTGAAGAAAAGGAAAGGGCTGAGACCAAACTAGTACCCAAACCAACGCTACTTTACTCAGGAACTCAGTAACAACCAGCAAGCCATTCTCTCACTGAAAACAGCTTACATTTTAAAAGCTGCCTGAGGAGTCTCATCGTGCTCATATTTCCATTTAACATTAATTTGAAAACCCTAAGAAGACATTATTCCTTTTAACTAAATACTAAAATATAATATCTTACCTCTTTTGGTTTTGTTTAATGTTTTGCAGTGGCAGAGATTTTTTCTTTTATAATTACTTTTTTGTTGATAAGCTTTTGTTTGAGACAGGATCTCACTATATAGTCCTGGTTGACCTAGAACTTGCTATTTAGGCCAGATTGACCTCAAAGTCACAGAGATCTGCCTGCTTCTGCCTCCTGAGTGCTGGCATTAAAGGTGTGCTACACCACCACATTCAGCCTTAATTACATTTTTATCTATTTGTTTTGTGTGTATTTATGTCTGAAGTGTCTGTGCACATGTGAGCCATGGTATGCACATGGATCAGAGGAGTCTGATTAAGGGAGTCTGATCTTTCTACCATGTGGGTTCCAGGAACAGAGCCATCTTGACAGCCAAGTTTTTTTTGTTTGTTTGTTTGTTTGTTTTGTTTTGTTTTGTTTTATTTGTGTGTGTGTGTGTGTGTGTGTGTGTGTGTGTGTGTGTGTCTAGTATGTATGTGTGAGTGTTGGTGTACTCATACCATGGTGTATATGTGACGATCAGAAGTCACCTTTGTACAACAAGCTATCAAAACTTCTTAAATCAGAAAGATTATGCAACCACTGGACTGCACGATCCACTCATTAACCATCAGGATTAAATAGGCCAGAAGAAACCAATGAATCTAAATTCTAGATTCCTAAGTTGATAGTATTGATTTTATGACCTCAGAGATGTAAAGGTCTCAAATATAAATAAAAAAGGACTTACAATTTATTTATTTATTTTTTTGTTTTTTTGAGACAGGGTTTCTCTGTGTAGCTTTGCGCCTTTCCTGGATCTCGCTCTGTAGACCAGGCTGGCCTCAAACTCACAAAGTTCTGCCTGCCTCTGCCTCCCGAGTGCTGGGATTAAAGGTACACCACCACTGCCCAGCAGGACTTACAATTTTTAACAAAAATGTAATTCCTTTTACATAGTGTTAAACATTGTACTAATCGGTTCTGTTTTGTTATTGGTCTGTTAACTTGACTGATACATCTCAATGGCAGAGCACTTCCCTAGCATATGTAAAATCCTAAATTCAATCCCCAGCATAGCGGGCAGAGGACTTCTCAGCCATAAACCTGTTGGATAGTTATCAAATACATACAGTCCCTAAAGTGCCAGGGACTGTATTCTTCTTACTGCAGAGGGTTTTATTTTTCAAGTGATAAAATGTCCAGAAGAGTTCAACATGCATGTCAATATCTGGTATCCTTCCAAAGAGGTAAATTAAATGACATGGCTCAGAAAGAGCCATATAAACTGTGAAGTGTTACTACAACCAAAGAGTAAAGTTATCTGATCTCTATGCTGAAACAAACAGGACACTTCCCACCATTAAAAAACCCAGCATCTGGGGAGCTGGACGTGGTAACCCATGCCTTTAATCCCAGCACTCAGGAGGCAGAGGCAGGTAGATCTCTATGAGTTCAAGGCCAGCCTGATCTACAAAGTGAGATCCAGGACAGCCAGAGCTGTTACAGAGAGAAATCCTGTCTTGAAAAACAAAAGAAAGCAAAAAACCAGCACCTGTCAATCACCTTTGCAAAATTACATCATACCAGGAAAAAGAAAGCCACACATACTTACTTTGTGACTGCTATACTAATGAGAGAAGTTGTTGGCGCTCCTTTCCTAGAGACATTTTTAAAAAGAGAGAGAGAAAATTAACTTGAGGAGAGGCAAATACCTTTCGTTACAAAGAAACACAAAGTTCTGGAGAAAAGGTTCTTTCCAAACCACTCTAGTAACTGAAATGGAAACCTGTCCTTCAACTAAAGGGGGAGACCCACCCCAACACAGGGAGCGGCACCCCATGACTGAGTGGGACAGAATAAAATGGAAAAGAGGAGAAGGCCAGATGAACACTAGCAATCTCCTTCCCCTGCTTCCTGACTGAATGGGTATGAGCCACCTGGTCCCACACCATGCCACCTCTGCATGACGGACTATACTCCACCCCGACCTGTGACTCAAACAGACCTCCTCCTTTAAGTTGTCTCTTAGAAAGCAGTTTTTGTCACAGGAGAGATCTCAAACAGAAAGCATAGGATCCTTCAGCAAGTGGACCAAATCATGACGCTTTCAAACTACACTTTGTTTTATAAGAGAGATTGAGAATATTCTATGGAAGGCATTAACTAACACTAATAAATTTGGCTGGGCACACTGCTGCACACCTGTAATCCCTGCACTCGGGGGCTGAGGCAGTATGATTGCCTGGGTTACATAGTGAGATCTTGCCTAAAAAAAAAAAAAAAATTAAAATTAATTTAAAAAAATCCTAGACAAGGTGCCTGTAACCCCAGCACTTAGAAAGTAGAGGCAAGAGTTCAGAGTCTTCCTCTCAAAAATCAATCAATCAATCAATCCATCTGAACTGGGGGCAGTTCTATGGAAGACTGAACCATTAACCTATGGACCCTCACTTTGGGCATTTATATCAGAACCCAGGTATGATCCTTCCACTTAGGGTAAGGGCAGCTGGGCGGGGAAGGGGACACTGCCACATCCCAACATGTCACCAATGTGAAATACAAATTAAAAATGAAGACTTAAAGCATTAGTTGAGAAAGTTTGGAAAACACTGGAATATATCTAAAGCCCTCCCTTTGCACAGTGCAGAGCAATGGCTTCTCCGCTCTACTTATCACAGGAAATCTATCTACTTATCACAGGGAAAAGGACACAGCTTACCAAACGCAGACGTTCCCTGTGATCAGTGATATGGCATTGTTCCAACCAAACACAGCCACCGGGAAGTTGAAGGCAGTGATGATTCCCACCAGGCCTAACGGGTTCCACTGCTCGAGGAGAGCATGGCCAGGTCCTGAGGGGTATAAATATTCACTTAGTGAACACAAATTTATTAAGAACAAAATCCTAAACCCTTCCTTTTCAGGTCAGAAGTGCAGGTACCAGACCAGAGAGGATTCCTGATGCTTCCGAGGATCACCTCACATAGCCGAAGGGTATGAGCATGTATATCACTTAATATAAAACAGAACTGTTTATTACTATGCCTACTTCATCAACTATAACGATGTTCATTACAATGTTCATTATACCTCATACCTCAGGAGCTGCAGAGGTAAGAGCATTATGAGTCCCATTTGAAAGACAGGGACATGTCAGTTTTCCCCAAGAGATGTGAACACCAAGATTAAGATATAAACAGAGCACAGAACACGTGACTCTTGGGTCTATGTTCTTTATGTCATCTCTTGACCTCTCCAACTTCAAGACAAGGAATTTCGTGGTATAGGCTCATGTGGGATGGATCACAAGAACTTCCCATTCACTGTAAGGAAATTAAAAGTCCCAGTAGAAATGTTTGTATTTTGGTGGACTGCTTGCCTAGCATGTACAAAATCCTGGTTTGGATCCCCAGCACACATAAACTGGGTGTGGTGCCTCATGCCTGTAATCCCAGAATTCAGGAGAGGGGGCAGAAAGATCAGTTCTAAGTTTTTCTCAGCAGCTACATGGTAAGTTCCAGCCCAGCCTGGAATACATGAGACATCATATGAAAAACAAAACAAAACAAATAAAAAACCAAAATTCATATTTTAATTGCAAACTTTAAAGCTAATCCCACAAAGGCTTATTTTAATCAATAGCTGGCTGAGCCAAGAAACACTTGACAGACCTGGTTAAATTTCAAACTACTACACGGTAGGACAGCGGCACTTCTTGTCATCATTCACACTGGAAGCAGGCTGGGAACCTCCTAGTGCAGCACCTCATACCGAGGCCATCCTGCAGCCTGGCACCCTCACCCCTGCTTTACAAGGCTAGCCTTCTCTCCTATTCTCCCTTCTTTGCCCTATTGCCATCTACAGCTGCAGCTCTTCAGGATGAAGTCCGGACTCCTTACAACAGAGATGCTTGCACTGCATCCTCCGGCTGTGCCAAAGCAAGGCCGTGCCCACGTGGACCATGTTCCTCCATCCTCAACTTTACACAAGCCTCTTCCCCACCTGAAGCATTCTATCCCCAGTTCCATCTTCTCAAGGCCTTTTTGACAGCATGCCCGGGCTGGGGTAGCAGTCCCCACATGCATATGGTCCTATCCTCTTCTTGTTCTATTGTGGCTACCAGTTCCCTGGCACATATCTGGTGTGTGAGTCTGCGTTCACACATGTGGAGGTCAGAGGACAACAAAAATCAGTTCTCTCCTTCCCTCTATGCTGTGGTCCTGGGAATGGAACTGAAGTTGTCAGGTCTCCTGCCAAGCCATCTCGCTGGGCTGTAGCAGAATTTTTGGAGTTCTGTACCGCAGCACCAAACACGTAGTGAACTGACGCCAGGCTTACTTTCAGAAGGCAAGACAGGTCCTCCGATCATCCTCGACAAGCCGGCGGCGTAATCACAAATGTCCACGTACTCTTGAACTTCTCCTACTCCTTCCACTAAGATTTTCCCCATCTCCAAAGACACCTAAAAATACAAAAATCCAAGCAGAATTTCTCTGGGAGAATCTGTATTTTAAACATTAAGCTAAGGACAAAATAAAACATTACTTTATGTAGGTAATAAACTAAGAAAGTCTGTTCTTTTCTGGTGTTTTTTTGCTTTTTATCTTTTTACTTCTTTATTTACCTGTTTTTTGTCTTATTTTTTAATATAATTTCATTAATCCTTTGAGAACTTCATTCATGCATATAATGGATTTTGCTTCAGTGATTTTTTTTTAAAACCACATAATTTTTTCACTTTCCTCTCTTTCCTCTAAAAAAATGGACTTCAAAATTTGTTTTTCTTAAAAATCACAGTCTTAAGACATGAGTACAAGCCGGGTGGTGGCACACACCTGTAATCCCAGCAAGTGGGAGGCAGAGGCAGGTGGATCTCTGTGAGTTCAAGGCCAGCCTGGTCTATAGAGCTAGTCCAGGACAGGCACCAAAGCTACAGAGAAACCCTGTCTCAAAAAAAAACAAAACAAAACAAAACAAAACAAAAACAAAAAGACACAAGTACAATGTAAATCCTTTTAAACTGATTCAGTCTAGTGGGGAAAGGAAGAACACAGAACTCTAGCAGTTAGGAGTCTGAGGCAGAGGGATCACTTGAGCCAAGGCTGGACAACACAGCAAACACCTCGGTTTCAAACAAAACTAAACGTACATATGAAAACTCTTGACAGGCTGGTCTCTACTCTAGAGATCACAGGCAGACTTCAAAGGTACTTTACCAGTTTTCCCAGTACTCGGATCTTTTTCCGCAAGGCATCGCCAATCTTTCTCACTATTTCTCCACGCCTTGGGGCAGGAACCTAAGAAAAGAGTGGAATTTGGGTGTCAAAGTCTAAGTCCGTGTCTACCCCACTGTCAGACGTGCACCACAGAAGAACTGAGTGCAACTATATCAGAAGAGGCTTTTGGGGTCACATCGGCACTGTGATAGGGCTCAACATCCTTGGAGCTAATCTCTTCCGGGAGGCACAGACGCAAAGGCATCACCAACTGCTGATGGTCTAAAGACAAAGACTGAAGAGAGAAAACGGCAAGACAGGATGCAGAGGGAATCTAAGCTCAGACTCGTGCTGAATCCTGAAGGGTGGAAACAGCTGGCCATGAAACACAGAAAGAATTGTGGAGAACAAAGGGATGGTTGGGAAGGCCAGTGCCTTTACAGCTAGATGTGTTAAAGAGAGGAAATCCCAACTGGGCATGGTGGTGCAAGCCTTTGATCCCAGTACTAGAGAGGCGGTATTATTCTCTATCCAGCAAACGGGAATAGGAATTCTCTATCTCTCTCTCTCTCTCTCTCTCTCTCTCTCTCTCTCTCTCTCTCTCACACACACACACACACACACACACACACACACACACACACACACACACACGCTCTCTTTGGGGGCAGGGCAGCAGGGGCTGATCCCTGTGAGTTCAAGGTCAGCCTGGTATACAGAGCAAGTTCCAGGCCTGCCAAAGTTACTGAGACTCTGAGCCCCTGATGCCCTGCCCCAGAGAGAGAGAGAGACAGACAGAGAGAGAGAGAGAGAGAGAGAGAGAGAGAGAGAGAGAGAGAGAAAGAAAGAAAGAAAGAAAGAAAAGAAAGAAAGAAAGGAAGGAAGAAAGAAAAGGAAGAAGGAAGAGGAGAAGGAAGGGAGGAAGGGAGGGAGGGAAGGAAGAGAAAGGGAGAGAGAGAATCTCACCCCAGGGCAATGTGAAAACTTCTATGTCCTTAAGGCCCAAGATAGAGTGCTTCGCTGTATCTTTCAACATCACTGCTTGCTGTACAGAAGATAAATTAAAGGGAGATCCACTTAAAACAGAGGAGCCTGGAGACAGTTCCGAGTGGGGTGGCTGCCTAGCATTCGCAAAGCCCTGGGTTCCACCCTCAGCACTACAAACCCGGGGTGTGATGGTGGACGACTGTCACCCCAGCACTTGGGAAACAGAAGCTCAAGGTCTCCCTTAGCTCCACAGTCAGTTCTAGGCTATCCTGGACTACATGAGGCACTACCTTTAAAAAACAACCTACAGTAACCTCAACAGAAGAGCCTGGAAGCTTGGTCCTAACGCTGCAAGTGTGTCCCTCTGTTTTGGAAGAGAACTGGCAGGACGCACGAACAGACCAAAAAGCAGGAAATAAGGTCAAGGGACAACTCTCAGGTCTCTGCTTTGAAAAGCCAGTATGGCTGGCTGGTCATGTGGCGCACTCCTTTCATTCCAGAAGAAGCAGAGGCAGGTAGATCTCTGAGCTTCAGGCCAGCCTGGTCTATACAGTGAGTGCCAGGACAGCCAGGACTACACAGAGAAACCCTGTCACAAAAACAAAGTGGGGATAGGGTAGGCATGGGGCTGTTGAGGTAGCTCAGCAGGTCAGGGCTCCTGTTGTCAATCCTGAGATCAATCCACTTGGTAGGAGAGAACCTACTGCTAAAAGCGGTCCTCTGACCTCCACATGCATGCTATAGTACAGTCATGCACACACACACACAAGTAAATTAATTAATTAAAAAAATAAGTTAGGTGGCAGTGGCGGCAACAGCAACACACGCCTTTAATCCCAGCACTCGGGAAGCAGAGGCAGGCGGATCTCTGTGAGTTTGTGGCCAGCCTGGGCTACAGAGTGACTTCCAGGACAGCCAGGGCTAAGTACATAGACAACTGAGGAAAAGGGTGTGCAGATAGAGCACAAGCTGAGAAATGTTAACACTGAGCTGTGACTCACAAACAGTGACACAGGTCCCCGGGAGTGACCACAACCCCCTTAGCTATTCCTCTACCTCCCTTTCAAAGGCAGCTAAGAGGCACTTCACATGCCTGTAATCTTAGTATTCAGTAACCAGAGGCAGGGGGATCAGGAATTCAAGGCCCCCCTCTGCTATGGACTAAGTCCCAAATTAAGCTAAGGCCAACCTGGGCTGCTACATGAGACCCTGTCACAAAAGAAAACAGACAGAGACCGACAGACAGACAGAGAGAGAAACACACACACACACACACACACACACACACACACACACACACACACACGAGCGCACACCTCCTGCAGATCATAGGCCAGAGCCCCATTTTCCACCCCCCTCATAACATCCCTCACACCCCATCTTTCAGAGCCCCCCACTGAGCTGCAAGCTGAAGGCTCCGCTTCGCTTTCTTCTTCCCCAGGACATCCCCACATCTCAGAACGGCTTTTGTGGAGGGCAACGTGGCAATGCATCATGTTGGAAACACTCTTACTCTTGGGGCAGGCAGTTCCACATCTAGCAACTAAACTTACGTGTGTGTTGAAACAAACAGATAAAACAACAGTCACCGTACTTTTTCTAACAGAGAGATCCATCAGAATGTGATGTACTAAGACCTCAACAGCCGTAAGAGGAGCAGTCTCTAAAATGAACAGGCACATAAGAAACGGCAGGAAGAGCTTCACCAGGACAGCAGACCAGTACAAAACAGTACGCCTACAGTAAGTGGTGCTTTGCTTCAGCCTGCAGGCTACACCAAGATGTCTGCAGTGGCAAGCTCTTAGAATCACAGCTGATATTCACTCACTGTTTTTAGAATGTGTATGGGAGGGATGTTTTGACTGCATGTGCATCTGTACACCACATGTGTGCCTGGTGCACTCACAAGGCAGAAGAGGGTGTCTGATCTTTATAGATGGTTAGGAGCCACTGGGTGGAACAGCCAGTACTCTTAACCACTGAGCCATCCCTCCACTCTTGTTCACCGGGGTTTTATGCAAATGCGAGGTTTACCTTTCTAAAAAAAAAAAAAATTTATTTTATTTTTATGTGTATGTCTGCGTGTGTGCACACTCATGACATGTGGAAGCCAGAAGAGGGCATCAGATCTCTGGCAGCTGGAGTTACAGGCCTTTGTGAGCTGCGCAAAGCGGGTGCTGGGCACCAATTCTAGTCTGCTGCATGAGCAGCAGGCACCCAACCACTGAGCCATCTCTCCGGCCCCTAAGATACTGCTTCATTAAGGTGGGGGAGGGGTGCAGAGGACCACCTGCAAACCTGCAGTAGTTGGTCCTCTCCTTCCACCACGTCAGTCTTGGGGACAGATCTTGGTTTGTCAAGCTTGGCAGCAACTGCCTCTACCCACTGTGCTATCTTGCCAGGCCACGCTCGTCATCTTTAGGATGCATGCCCCCACTGTGACGTTACCTGAATTAGCACAGATCCCATCCTTGGCATGGTCTAGCTCATGGCACAGGTGTCATCCTGTTTCTACTGAGTTGAGCTGACAGGGTTGTAAGTGAGGCCAGGCTGCAGCTGAGAGCATGTATACATGACCTCTACCTCTCCTGTGTTACTAACTTTTGTTTGTTTGGGGGTTTTGTTGGTGGTGGTGGTTTTGGGGTTTTTTGTTTTGTTTTGTTTTGTTTTTTGGAGACAGGGTTTCTCTGTAGCTTTACGCCTTTCCTGGAACTCGCTTTGTAGACCAGGCTGGCCTCAAACTCACAGAGATCTGCCTGCCTTTGCCTCCTTTACTTTGCCTGCTGGGATTAAAGGTGTGCGCCACCACCGCCTGGCTCATTTTTTAAAAAATAATTATGATTTACTTTATGTGTTGTCGTCAGTGTGTGTGCCTCAATGTATGCATGTGCACTCCATATGTGTGCAGGAGCCCACTGAGGTCAGCACAGGGCACCTGATCTCCTGAAACTGGACTTCCAGGCAGTTGTTAGCTGCCATGTGGGTGCTGGGAACCAAACCTGGGTCTTCTGCAAGAGCAGTAAGTGTTCTTAACCAGTGAGTCATCTCTCCGGTCCCACGAGGTACACATCTAATTTACTGCAATCCATCTTTCGGTTACTATAAAACTGCCTAGGGACATCACAAGACAGCTACAATTCTTGCCCAGCAGAGAGGCTATCTCAGTGATGGAGATAAGAAGCAGGTGACTACTGAAGAGGAGCAGGCTGTGCAGTTGGAGGAGCTGGGACGTGTCACTGTTCGTTTGCTAAGGGAGGAAAGTCAAAGTGTAGAGCAAAGACTTAAAGGATGACTGTTATCAGCAGGGTAAACGGGCAGAGAAATCCGAGTGAAGAGCAGGGCATATGCAAAGGCCAAAAGGCAGAGAGAATATGGTCATTTTGAAAAGCAGAACAGCTCAGACAGGCAAGAGAAGAAAAGAAGGCACCACATGGCCAAGGGCCAAAGATCCTACAGGCAGCAAGGACCACAAGGTTTTGGCATATCGCTCTAGCTCCATGTGTAAAAAGTGACTGGAAGAAAGGACTCGGGAAGACCATTGGGCCAGGCAAGAGCTAGCACAAATTAGTCCTATACTACCATACATAATATAATACAGAGTGCTGTGGCCTGCACAAAGAAGTACTATACTACCGTATATAATATAATACAGAGTGCTGTGGTTTGCAGTATATCCCCACAACAGATGCTAATGTCATATACCAGTGGTTTGCAGGTAGGGCCTTACGGACACAGATGGAGTTCTAAGGAAAGAACCCTTCCCTATGTCTTCATTAGGGACTTTGTCAGAAGAGTGACCTGAAGTAGGATGTCCAGCCAGTCTTGGGATTCTATTATATAATCTTCACAAAGACTATCACCAGATATGGCCCTCAGCTCTGGATTGCCCAAGGCCCCCAGCACTATACAACAATGAATGATGGTAGAAATTGCCCTGTCTGTAGCATTTAGTTACAGTAAACAAAACCAAACTAAGACATAGCCATGTGATTTAAGATGCTCAAGATGTGACAGTTGGCAATTGATTGCTCACAGGTTCTTTGTCAGGGACCAAGATGTCAGGAACTAAACATGAACCCTTGAAAAGTACTAGCTAGGCCAGAGAACAAGTCATAAGCCCACTGCCCTTTCCCAGAGTAGTAACACCTGTTTACTAACCAGAGGCCCCCAAAGATAAGAAGACATTCCACAGTCAGGTGCCATGACAACCTAACGTAAAGAGCATCCCATAGTCAGGTAGCCTAACAACAGAATAAATGGCCCCTGACCAGTGACCTTAGCCGATATCTCGCAGTTGCATGATCTGCCTCACACGTCTTACACCCCTTCCATGTTCTGCATGCCCTGTTTCCCCTTCCCTCCTTCCTGCCCCTTCCCCTCCTATGCTATATAAGCCTTGCTGAGGAAAATAAAATTTGCAGCTTGATCAGAATCCTGTCTTGCTGTCGTCTCTTGTGTCCCCTGTTCCTTTCATTCCGTCCCGCAGGTGGGTCGCCCCCATTGAAACCCCGCTGGCCGGGGCAGTTCTTGATCAGCCGTGAGGTTTTCACAATCAGACTCTATGTCAGATCACGTTAATAAACAACATCACTTGACATCTTCAGTCTCGCTTCCCAGATCATCCTTAGGAATAGCACAGACTTAGAACACAAGGATTAGGGGTTAAAAAGGACAGTAAGAAGCAAGGAAGATAGCCTCCTTTCTATCTCCTTTTTGAATTGACCAGTCCAAGAAGCGGCTACCAATCGAGTACAGTAGCTGGGATCACAGCTCAGTTGGTAGAACGCTTGCCTAGCATACATAAAACCAGGGGTTCGATACCCAGCATAAAGTCAGACATGATGGCAAAACACTCAGGAGATGGAGGCAGAGAGATCAGGAGTTCAAAGTAATTGTCCTTGTTACACAGTAAATTAGAGGTCAGTCTGGCACACATGAGCCTCTGCCTGGCCCAGTGAGTAAAAGCAATGGCTGCCAAGCCTAAACACTTGAGTTCAATCCCCAGAACCCACATGGTAAAAGGAGAGAAGTGACCTCCCCATGTGGACTAGGGCACATATGCACCCACCCACATGTGCATACACGTAATTTTAAAAGTTGAGGGACTCAAGAGATGGCTCAGTGGTTAAGTGATCTCTTGCAGAGGATCAGGGTTCGATCCTACCATCCACATGGTGCCTGAAAACTGACTGTCACTCCTTCAAGAGCACCAGGCATGTCCCAGTACACACACATAAAATGAAATAAGTTAATCATTTTTTTAAATGGGAAAAGAAAAACCTCCAGGTTCCTGTTTCAAGGTTCACATCAGAAGTCCTCACCCCTGTATACTCCACCCATGGAGTCTCGTCTAAAATTGACATAAGACAGCATATAGAAGGAAATATACAGACTGAGGGTACAGTGGTCCCCATCTTCAGCTCCAGATGTTGGGACGCTCAGACAAGAGAATCCCCTGAGGCCAGGATTTCAAGTCCAGCCTGTACGACACAGGGAGACCTGCTTATAAAGAAACAACCAAATGGGAATATTGATACATAATGTGGGCACACTCATTATGGTGTCTGGTATTTATTTCTCTTTGCAATTAGGAGAAATCCATTTCTGTCCTCAAAAGACAGAAGTCTCTGGCTCTTTCTCACCAGCAATGGAGGGGAAACTGAGGACACACAAGGGACTGGGAGGGGCAAGACAAGGAGAGCCATAGGTAAAGCTCATTCACTGAAAAGAAGCAATGAGTTTCGGTCCTAGAGCCAGGTTCCCTGTAGTATCTGTAATTAGGAGAAAGAAACCTGTTCTCAGCGAAGGCCAGGAGATGCACTCCTGCAACACCAGCACTCAGGATGCACTCCTGCAACACCAGCACTCAGGAAGGCAGAGGCATCAGGAGTTCAAGGCCAGCCTTGCCTGTATCAAGTTTGAGACAACCCTAAGCTACATTAAACCCTCTCTCTCTCTCTCTCTCTCTCTCTCTCTCTCTCTCTCAAAATAAATATATAAATAAATAAAGCAGCCTTTGTAAATTACTTTTCCTTTGAATTTATACTTTGTTTTTATTTTCTTTTAGGAAAAAAATGTTCCCTTTGAAACTTAACTAGAATTAAATGAAACAATGTTCTGTTGCAATGTAGACAAGCCAACAGGAGAGGAGCAGAGAAGCTTGGTGGGAGGGTCCTCGCCGGAGGCTGTAGACCAGGGCAGCCACGCCTTCTCTAAGTCACTGCCACCCTGACCCCAGCCCAAGAGGACTGTTAGAAAAAGCTGTCTCCACACTAAACTTTGAACTCAGTTGCTTAACTCAGATTCCAACAAACAAATCCCCCACTGGTCCAATTTGCTCTCGTCCAAGAGTGGCTCGCCTGACTTATCCAGCAACTCCATCTCAACTTAAAAATGCATAAGCTGCTGGAGGAAATGCTGAGTGCAATCTGGCAATGTGGGGCAAGATGCTGAAGCAACAAATGAGATCCTAAATTCAAAAATAGCAATAAAAACCATACAGCACAACATTTCAGAAAGATTATCATGGCAGCCACCACTGCAGCAAGGGAGACAGACTTAGCAGTCAGCAAAGGAGGGTATGAGATGGCTCGGCAGGTAAAGGCACTTGCTGCTCAAGCCAGGAGACCTGAGTTCGATCCCCAGAACCCACATAAGGGGGGAGGAGGGAACCAACTCCACAATGCTGACCATTGACTTCAATATGCACATTATGGCACACACCACCACCACCACCACCTTAAATAAAGTCTTTGAAATCAGTTTAAGAAAATAGACCCCTGAAACACACAAACTGTTCACAAACATGTCTGTATTTACTCTAGATAAACACACATGAGCATAAATGTTTCTCATTAAAAGACATGTGAATGAGTCCAGCATTTGGGAAACTGAGGCAAGAAGATATCCTCTGGCCTACATATACTATGTCTCAAAAAAAAAAAAAAAAAAAAAAAAGAAAAAAAGGAAAAAAGGAAGAAAGAAGGGGGGTTAAGCAGGTCAGGGTTAGAGAGAGGGCTCAGCAATTAAGAGCATGTGTTGCTCTTGCAGAGGACCCAGATTTAGTTCCCAGGACCCATGTGGTAGCTCACAGCCACCTGTAACTCCAGTTCTAGGGGATACAGTGCCCTCTTCTGACTTCTGAAGACACTAGGCACATGGTGCACAGACATACATTCAAACAAAACCCTCAAATGTTTTAAATAAATCTCTTTTGTAAATGTTTGGCCAGGTGTTGTGGGGCACGCCTTTAATCCCAGCACTCAGGAGACAGAGGCAGGAGAATCTCTGTGAGTTTAAGGCCAGCCTGGTCTCCATAACAAGCTCTAGGACAACCAGGACAAAGAGAGAGCCTCTCAGAACACAAAGTTTACTGTGGCTAGAGAGATGGCTCAGTGGATAAAAGCACTTGCTCTGCAATCTTAGTGAACAGAGTTCTAATCCCAGCATGCAGGAAACATTCCAGGAATCTCAACAAATGCCATGCCAGTGACCTCAAGGCACCGAGGGGGGCAGAGACAGGAGGATTACTGGGATTTTCTTGCTGGCTTCCAACCTAGTGAAAAGCCTGTTTCAGAGGAACAGAGAGTGATGGAAAAAGACACCGATGCCCTCTTCTGGCCTCTCTACATGCATGTACAGGCACATAAGCACTTCACACAAATGACTAAACATCTTTTTAAAAAGTAAGTGGATCAGTGAGATGGCTCCGTGAGTAAAGGATGCCCTTGGCAATGTGAGTTTGATTTCCAAGACCCATGTGAAGTCAAAGAGAATTGATTCCACAAAGGTGCCCTCTGACCACCACCACACACACACACACACACACACACACACACACACACACACAGTGACACACGCCAATACACATGCATCATGTGCACACAGACACACAACAATAAACACCAGCTTTTTTCAAGTATGTATTAACTTTGTTGGCATACCATGTGATGCTAAATGCATGCACACATCACGTAGTATGAATAAAAAAATCACAGCTACGGAGTAGATTGAGAGCTGGGAGAGAGATGCCCAAAGGCAGCTCTGAAAACCATCTGACCTGAAGAGGCTGGAGTTAGAGGACTAAATTTGATTTTCATACTGCATCATGCTTCAAACAAACAAATGAAAACCAAAAAACCAGAGAGCTGTTGAGATGCCTAAGTGGGTAAGGGCACTTGCCACCAAGCCTAATGACACAAGTTCAGTCTCCAACAATGGCATCATGGTGTACTGATGCTTGCTATGTGCCAACTCTGCTATAGACACCTGCAAACAATGCACGATTAAGTGACTTAATCCCCATGACAACTCCAGAAGACAAGCAGCCCTGCTCTCCCCTCTATGAAAACACTCTGATGGAGACAGAGGGATGCTGGAAAATCCAAGTCACTCCTCTCCTTGAGTCCCCACTCCATACCCACCTATAGTGGCAGAGCAGTGAGGCCCAGGACAGCAGAATTCTCACTTTGGCTCTTTTTTATTTGTTTGTTTGTTTTCTTTTTTGAGACAGTCCTGGCTGTCCTGGGACTCATTTTGTAGACTAGGCTGGCCTCAAACTCACAGAGATCCACCTGCCTCTGCCTCCCGAGTGCTGGGATTACAGGCGTGTGCCACCACCGCCCGCCCACTTTGGCTCTTTTAACCCATGATAGATGGCGTTCGAAGATGAAGGAAGGCAGATTCTGCCTCATGGCCCACAGGAACTCCTTAGCCCTGAGAAAATGGTGTAGCTGCTCTGGGGCCAGACGTGCTGTGAAGACATCCTGTCCCTGGTCTGTCTGGGAGGAAAGGCAGGAGGAGCAGAGAACGAAGAGCGCCCCCTAAGTTTGGAGGAAAATATTCATGGCTCCAGTTTACACCGTATCACAATAGTTCTCATCTATTTTAAAGTTACGCATTCGTGTGATCCCAAATGGGAAGGACACTATTTTTGGAATAGCAGGGAGGAAATTAACACAGTCCTCAAGATGGCACATTGCAGCACTGTCTAGTGCTTAGCTTTCTTTCAGCATGACAGCAGGTGACCTGCTCTGTCTGCAGTGGGGACCACAAACGCATACTTACCTCTGCCCACAGTTTCCAAGCTTCCTTGGCTTCCTTTATGGTTTCTTCATAGTCTTCCATGCTGGCCTAAGTTAAGAATTGGAAGAAGAGAAAAGGAATGAAAGAACAGAAGTGAGAGTTTCCAGAAGGAGACTGTGTCTGCAGATGCTGATTAGAACTGCAGAGGTTCTTTAATCCCAGCACTCGGGAGGCAGAGCAGGCAGATTTCTGTGAGTTCGAGGCCAGCCTGGTCTACAGAGTGAGTTTCAGGACAGCCAGGGCTACACAGAGAAACCCTGCATCAAAACAAACAAACAAACAAACAAACAAACAAACACCACCCAACTGCAGAGAGAGGTTGGAATGCTGCAAATCCAGAACCTAATTAATTACCTTACCCCGAGCTAGTTTCAGCCCCTAGAAATTTCTTGCCCACCTTGCCACCTTAGCATCTGTCAGAATATCCTGTGGCTAACAGATAAAAATCTTTTGGAATCTATCATTTTAGCAGACCACTAGTCCCAAAAGTAAAGAACATCATCAGATAACAGGCAGAGTGCCCCATCTTGCTGTAACCACTGATCTGAGGTGCCACCAATATATTTGTATATTGCCTTAATCTATGACTTTCATTTTCCTACAACTATAAAACTCTAAGAAACAGCTTCCCTGAGGGAACAACCTGGGGGAACCTAGCTGTACTTCCCAGGGCATGGTGGTTACTCAAATTTGGCTCCAGAAAAAGCTATCTCCTATTCCCTTTTAGCTGAGAGCTCTGGTTTTTGCATTGACCACAGGATATTTGCCTTCTAGAATATTCATACATCTTCACAAAAGAAGTGGAAAATTTCTGTGTCCCTAAGACTCACAGATGATAATGATTTCAACAGTCTACAATCCTAAAGACTGTTTATGAGGCTGGACTTATAGCTGGGGGCGGGTGGGGATAACAACACGACACCCTTGACTAGAATGGTTGAAGCCTTGGATTCAATTCCCAGCATCATGGGGAGGTATGCATATATAGAAACATTAAAATTAAAATAAACTAAAGCATAAATAGAAACATCAGCTAGTAGAGTCTTCATCCAATAACTGATAGAAGCAGATGCAGAGATCCACAGCCAAGCACCAGGCCAAGCTCCAGGAGTCCAGTGGAAGAGAGGGAAGAGAGATTATATGAGCAAGGGGCATCATGATCATGATGGGGAAATCTACAGAGACAATTGAACCAAGCTCATAGGAACTCACGAACTTTAGATTGACAGCTGTGGAACCTGCATGGGACCAGACTAGAGTCTCTGCATACAGGAGACAGTTATTTAGCTTGGTCTGTTTGAGGGGCCCCTGGCAGTGTGATCAGGATCTATCCCTGGTGCATGAGCTGACTTCCTGGATCCCATTACCTAGGGTGGGACACGCTGCTCAGCCTTGATGCATTGGGGAGGGGCTTGGTCCTGCCTTAACTGAATGTACCAGGCTTTGCTAACTCCCCATGAGAGCCCTTACTTACCCTTTTGGAGGCTGAGGGGAGTGGGAGGAGGGATGAGAGGGGGATCTGTGGTTGGTGTGTAAAATGAATAATTTCTTAAATAACTTTAAAAAAAGAAACACCAGCTAGAATCTAATACAAGGAAAGATAACCCAGCTGTGCTTTAAAGCTTTGTTTTTCAAATCAAGGTCTAGTCTCATCTGGATACAACCAACACATGGCCCATATTAAAAAGTTCAATCTTGGGCTCCAATCCAGATTTGAAAAATCAGAATCTTCATTCTAAAAAAACCAACAACAACAAAAAGCCAACTCTGGAGTGACTTGGAAGCAATACCCAAGAGGGAGACTAGGAATGTAGTCCAACTTGCCTAGCATGCATGAAGCTGTGGGTTCAAACCCCAGCAAAAACCTAGTATGGTGCTGCCATGCCTATGAGTAAGTCCAAAGTCAGCTATCCAGCAAGCTCTAGGCTAGCCTAGGCTACATATCCTGTATCCAAACAACAACAAAAAGACCCTCTGCCTAATCCTCTCTATGACTTACCTTTTCTAGCTAATACCACTGAGCCAGAGTGAGCAGTCTCCCCAGACAGGCTCGCAATGACAAAGAAATGCACGATTCTTCCCATCTGTAACCTTTGCCTCTGAAGATCGCTAGCACAGTGCCCTGTGACAGCTTGAGTTTTAGCAGCTTACCTGTCGGATTCTTGCTATTGGCTCATTGTTAGCAGGACAATAGGTCGTAATCACCTTGAAACAAACAAGCAAAAAAAGATGACAATCATACATAGCAATTATAACCATTCCCAAATTGAGGAGATATCAAATAGAAAACTAAAAGCAAAATAAGAGCCTAAAGGACTAACCCACTCTTCAGAGCAATCTTGGGTTTCTCACCTATGCATGAGGAACTTTCTGTAAGATCCATACACTGGTCATCTAAATACTAGGTTCAAAGGCACACCACACACTCACTCACACAACCCTTAGTGTAACCAGGTACTCAACTGACAGTTTAACTTCCTGCTTTACCACCTTACTCTGCCCACCCTCTGGTCTGGAAACAGAATGCCCAAGTCCAGATAAACTACAAAAAAAGCCTGTGTTGATGAGATTGGAGAGGTTTCCAAATAGAAAGACAAAACTAAAGTGCGGCTAAAAGGCTAGATTTTATCAGACATTAATGACTGATCACACACACACACACACACACACACACACACACACACACAAAGCAGGCTGAGGGCTCAGGTCGATGGTAGAGTGCTTGCCTAGGGTGCACACTGCCCTGGGTTCAAGTCCAAGAACCAAAAAAAAAATTTTTTTTTAAGAGACAACAGGGCAAAGCTCTCAATTTCATAACAATTAAAATCATCTGGCTCTCCTAAGGTCAAGAGTCGCCTTTAAAAGAAGTTGCGTTTTTTGTAACAAAGCAGGTTCTGGTACAGGTGAATGTCATGTTTCTGAAAAAGCTTCCTTTCTTTTTCCCTCGAAAGTATGAGACACTCTCCTAAGTTTGGGGCAGCTATAACCTTACCTGTCCACTGTGTTCTAGAAAAGGTTTTTATTACAGTGCTAAGTTTGGGCAATAAATACTGAAAATCAAGTCTTCAAGTGGAGAAAATTCACAAGATTTTAGCCAGGGTAAGCTTGTGACAGATCCCAAGCAAAACTGCCATATGATTTTAAACCCTGGGGTTTATTTTAGCCTTCCTGGCGGCTCCAAACCTCCATCGATTCCTCACAATGCTAAAATCTAAAGTTCGCTTAGTCTTATCTTTCATCGTTAGAAAACTTCTACTGTATCAACTTCCCATCCTGTCTATACTCCAAGGTTCCAGTCGGGAGGTAGGAATGGGGGCGCCCGCCTCGCGGCCTCCCAGGCAATCCTTGGCTGCAACTTTGCGGGGCGCTCGCATACCTCTCCCCCGCCGCGCCAGTTTCCATTATACACGCCGTCGTTTTCCTCGCGGAGCCCCAGCTCTTGCAGCCAAGCATACTGGGGATGCTGGATCAGCAGAGTGGACATGAGGGCGGTAGGCCTGCACGGAGGGCGGGAAAGCCTGCGGGCCTTCACAGTCTGCTCGCCGAGAGCGCGAGCCAGACGCAACATCCCGAGCTCAGAACGCCAGGAGCCCCTGCCGCAGGGGAGTCCGGGAAATACCGCCCCGCCCCCCGCCCCGCAGAGCCCGCAAGGCAGGCCCCGCCCCCTGCCCAGTCCATTTAAGACCCGCCCCCAACCCCCTTCCGCGAGTGCCCATTGGGCAGACCCTCCCCCGGGAGCCCATTGGGCAGCCTCGCCCCACCCCCCGCCGGCACGCCCCCTGCCCGTCCCATCCGCTCCCGCGGGGTCTCCCTGACCGACCTTACACTCGGGGCAGTAAGACGGCCTCCGGGTCTGGGGGCGGGGCGGGGAACCGAGCCAGCTACCCGCGGGTTCTGAAGTCCAGAGGGTTAGAGCGGAGGAGCTTCCAAACAATATGCTCTTGGGCCGTGGTGTTCAGGGTGTTCTGGGCATGCTCATTCCGTGGGTCTGGGCTGGGACCTGAAAAACCTCAGCATTTCTAATCGGCTCCCTAGAAGCAGTCATGTCACTGGTCTCTGTTGTAGCCCCGGGAGTTTTTTCAGTGGGTGGAGGTTTGAAGAAGGTTATTTTCACTGCTTTGGTAAATTACAGACGTTTCCTAATAAATGAGAAGTATTACATGATTGCATCGCCTTCTAAATACGCTGCCTGAGTATATTCTTACTTTTGAAGAACAAGCCATTTTGATCAATGTCCTTCACTCTCTCCATTTCTTCTGTTTTCTGCAATACCCTTGCCCCTCACCCTCTTAGGGTAACCCTCTGTCATTCCCCAATAACCAGGCCTCTCTGTATGAGGGAAAGCCTAACATCTCATCAGCACTAGACACACGCATTCAAATTAAATAGATGCCTTGGTGATTCCCAGCCTGTTAGTTGCCCTTGTGATTCCCAGGCCATGTTGGGTTTTTTAATGATTCCCTGCCGATGTTTTCAATATACTTCCATTGCTTTCTACTCTACAGTTAAAGTCACAAAAGGATACACATAGAAAAGGAAAAAATGAAAATCAAACTATACTCATTCATATGACACTTTGCTTAATTAAAAATCTGGTGGTGGTGCAAGCCTTTAAATCCCAGCACTCAGGAAGCAGATGAAGGCAGATCGGTATAAATTCGAGGCCAGCCTGGTCTACAGAGTTACAAAGTTCCAGGGCAACCAGGTCTACACAAAGAAACACTGTCTCAAAAGAAAAAAAAAAAAAAAAAAAGCCCTCCAAGATATACCAGATATCTGGTAACACTTGGCAGCAAAGTAGTTAGATTTAGATTCAAAATCAACATAAAAAAAATTAATGGACTTTTTTTTAGACAAAGTCTAATGTAGCTCAGGCTAGCCTCCTATTCATTATGCAGCTAAGGATGACGACATTAACACCTGCCTCTCTCACCTGAGTGCTGAGATTATAGGTGTGTGCAAATGCACCTGACTATATACAGTGCTAGCAACTAAACCCAGGGCATCATGCACGCTGGGCAAACAGTCTACCAATGTAGCTACGTGACTAATTAAGTGGCTTTTCTGTATGCAATAAAAACATGCTGAGATAAGAAGAAAACCACCTCACTGGCCATAGTGATAATGATGATGATAATAAAATACAAAAAAGAACAGCTATGAATAAATCTAACCAAGGAAATAAAAGACCAACAATAAAAACTTTGAAACACTTAAGAACTACTGAATAAAGAATTGAAAAGAGACTGGAGAAAATGAATAGATCTCCCACGCTCATAGATTGACACAGTTGGTATTATGAAAATGCGGCCAGGCAGTAGTGGCACATGCATGCCTACTAATCCCAGCACTCAGGAGGCAGAGGCAGGTGGATCTCTGTGAGTTCAAGGACAGCCTGGTCTATAGAGAGAGCTTCACACAGAGAAACCTTGTCTCCAAAAAAAAAAAAGGGGGGGGGGGATCTGGGGATATAGCTCATTGATAAATCTAGCATGCCTGGAGTCTTAGGTTCCATCTCCAGCATGGCATAACTAGGCTGGGTGAGGTAATGGACAACATGGGAGGTGGAGGCAAAAGATGCTACATAGCAAGTTCAAGGCCAGCCCAGACTGCATGAGAGTCTGCTTCAAAATTTTAGAACTTCTCAAGTTTCAAGATGTTAGTGCAGGTAAAGGCTTTTTAAATAGAATTCTTGTAGTCTGAGAATTAAGAACAAGAATTGTCAAATGGGTTCTAGAAAGATGGTTCAATTGTTAAGAGCATCTAACTGTTCTCCAGAGGACCTGAGTCCAGTTCCCAGCACCCACGGCAGGTAGTTTACAGCCACCTGTAACTCTAGCTCCAGGGAGCTATGATGCCTCTGGCCTCTGCAGGAACCTGCACTCATGTGCACAGACACACACATATACATATTTTTAAAAAGTAAAATAAATCTTTAAAAAAAGGATTTGCAAATGTGACCTGGGAGTATAAATCAGTGGATAGAGTGACTGCCTAGCAGGCAGGGAGCCTTGAGTTTAACACATTACTGTACATCCAGGTGGTAGCACAAGCAAATAATCTCAGCACTTGGAAGGGGAAGATGGGAAGATCAGACATTCAAAGTCATCCTCAGCTACACGGTAAATTGGGGGCCAGCCTGGGCTACATGAGACCCTGTTTTTTCGGGGGGGGGGGGGGACTGACAAGTAGGATTGTATGAAATTAAGAGCCTGGGCTGGAGGTTATGAGCACTAGTTGCTCTTAAGGGGACACAGGTTCTAATCCTAACATGCCTCACAACTCTCTCTAACTCTAGTTCCAGGGAATCAGATGCCTTTTTCAGGATCCAGGCATGGATATAGTACACAGACATACATGTAGGCAAAGACTCATACATGCAAAAGAAAAACAAAGCCAGTGTGGTGGCACATGCCATTAATCCCAGCACTCAGGTGACAGAGGCGGGAGTGTCTCTGTGAGTTTGAGACCAGCTCAGTCTATATGGTGAGCTCCAGGACAGCCAGGGCTACATAGAAAGACCTGGTCTCAAAAAAAGAAAAAAGTAAAATTACTTTTAAAAAATAATAAAACGAATGTAAACAGAGCACAGGACAGAAGAAAATCTTTGCCACCTCTTCATCTGACAGTGTGTTAATATCCAGAATCTATGAAGAATTTTTAGAAGTAAAACAATGTTAAAAATAATAATCCGTTGGGGATTTAGCTCAGTGGTAGAGCCCTTGCCTAGCAAGCGCAAGGCCCTGGGTTCGATCCTCAGCTCTAATAATAATAATAATAATAATAATAATAATAATAATAATACAGTCAATTAAATGGGCAAATGAATGAAAAAGACAGTTCTCAAAAGAAATACAAAGGACTAGTGACTTTGTTTTAAATGTTAAACCTCATTCACCACCAGAGAAATGCAAATCACACCTGCAATCTATCTGACCCGTGAGAACAGCCAAAGGGAAAGGAACAAGGAAACACCAGGAAGATGGAAGACAGGGAACACTTGTACACTTTGGTGGGAGTGTAAATTAGTGTAGCTGCTGGGGAAAATAGAAGAACAGAGGGTTAAAAAATATCTAAAAATATAACTACCACATGATCCAGGTGGGTAACTCCTGGGTAGATAGTTATATACCCAAAGAATCTCAGCATACAACAGGGATATATAACATCTTTTTCTTTTTCTTTTCTTTTTTTTTTTTAGATAGGGTTTCTCTATGTAACAGCCCTGGCTGTCCTGGAACTCACTCTGTAGACCAGACTGTCCTCAAATTCAGATCCACCTGCCTCTGCCTCCTGAGTGCTGGGATTAAAGGTGTGCATGACCACCACCTCCTGGTTTAACATTCATTTTTAAAATGGCACTATTCACAATAGCTGAACTATAGAATCAACCTAGGTGTCCCCTAGCAAATAGATGAAGAAGTGTGTGTGTGTGTGTGTGTGTGTGTGTGTGTGTGTGTGTGTACAAATGGAGAAAACAAATAATATAATCTTCAGGAAAATGCTTGGAGCATGGGGGTTGTTTTTGTTTTGTTTTGTTTTTGAGTTTTACAAAAAAACACTTTTCACTAGTGTGGTGGTTTGACATAAAATGGCCTCCAAAGGGAGTGGCATTATTAGGTGTGGCCTTGTTAGAGTAGATGTGGTCTTATTGGAAGAAGCGTGTCACTGTGGGGGTGGGCTTTGGGATCTCCTATGCTCAAGCTATGCCCAGGGTCACAGTTCACTTCCTGTTGTGTGTGACTCAAGATGGAGGACTCTCAGCTCCTTCTCTAGCACCATGTTTGCCTGCATGCCATCCTGGCCCACCATGCTGATAAGACTAAACCTCTGAAACTGCAAGTGAGCCCTAATTAAATATTTTCCTTTACAAGAGCTGCCATGATTATGGTGTCTCTTCATAGCAATAGAAATCCTAACTAAAACAGAAGTTGGTACCAGGAGTGGGGTATTGCTGTCATAGGTTGGACCATGGTTTTTTTTTTTTGGTTAGTTTGTTTGTTTGTTTTTTGTTTATTGTTTTGTTTGTAAGAATCTGAACTTTGGTACTTTGGGTTACAGTGGAAGGCTTTAAGCACTGATGAATGGGCCATACTAGTAAGAGCATAGATCTGAACTGTGGGGGCCTGGCTCAAGAATTTTCAGAGGAGAAGAATTTAGTTGCCCAGAGATTATTCTTGTGATTTTTGGTGGAGAATGTGGCTGCTTTTTGCCCTTGTCCAGACAGTCAGCCTGAAGCTAAAGTGAAAATATTTGGATTAATTCTGTTGGCAAAGGAAATCTCAAAAAAGCCTAGTATATTCAACTGAATATACCAGGCTCTGCTGACTCCCCATGGGAGACCTTGATTTGGAGGAGGTGGGAATGGGGGGTAGGTTATGGGGGAAGACTGGGAGGCAGGAGGAGGAGGAAGGAGAGGGGATCTATGGTTGGTATGTAAAATGAATAGAAAATTTCTTAATAATAAAAATAATTTAAAAAAAAAAGCCTAGTGTAGACTCTGTTGTGTGCTTATCAGTGTTAACTCAAATGAAAGGAGTAAGTTGAACAAGAAAAAATACAAAATGTACAATTTGAGGAGAAAAGGAGAACCAGGAAGTGGAATGGAGCTAAGTCCCATGTTCAAGGAGATTAACAGATTCAGAAATGGAATAAAGGGCCAGGTGGTGGTGGTACACACCTTTAATCCCAGCACTCGGGAGGCAGAATTAATGGATCTCTGGGTTCAAGGCCAGCCTGGTCCACAGAGTGAATTCCAGCATGGTCAGGGCTACACAAAGAAACTCTGTCTTGAGAAACCAAACTCCCCCCCCCCCCCCCGAGAGAGAGAGAGGAGAGAGAACAAGTTATAGTGAAAATAAAAGGAAAATTGGTGCTAAAAACATGGCTCAGCAGTCAAGAGCGCTAGCTGTTCTTGCCAAAGACTTGAGTTTGATTCCCAACATACAGTGGCCTATTACTCCAGCTCCAAGGGATCTGGCACCTCTGTCCTCTAGAGGCATCTAAACAAGTGCAGCACACACACACACACACACACACACACACACACACACACATGTATATGCACATACACACACAAATTAAAAATGAAAATAAAGTTGTGGTTATATTACCAGTCTTATAAGGGGTAGCAGCTTTTTGCTAGTAAGCATATGAGCCTGTCCCCTAAAAGTGCCTGCCATGCCTAGTGGCTGACATCTTAATCACCATCATATGCAACTAATTCAAAACACTACAGACCTAAAAGTAAGAGCTAAAATTCTAGAACTCTTAGAGAAAAACATAGGAAATACCTTTGCTACAACAAACTGTCTAGTTACACCCTTAGCTATCAATAGAATCCATCCATTGCCACAGTTAGAAATGTCACAGGGACTCTGACGCTGCTATTCCCCACAGCCTTGACTCTTCACTCAGGCCTGCAGATACCCCCAGGATCACTGAATGCTGGATATAGAGGCGTTGCATCTCTGCCTTCACTTCCTATCTGTCTCCTTTACTGCTTTGGCATTTTAGATCAGACTCTGCTCAACTCAGCACTTCAACACATTAATCATTTAAGGTGTGTTTATTTGAAGATGACCTTCCTCCTTCAGTGCTGAGGACTCCAAGACTAACCAAGGTATTTTCCAGATTTACAAGCCTATTATAATCAACAGATTATTGACCTCCAGCTTTTACAATGTCGTCTGCAGACCACAGGAAGGTACCCGAGAGTCTTCAGTTATTGCCCTAAATACTATAGCAAAGGCTTTATTGTACAGCTCACTGACTCAGAGAGAGGAAGCTGTAGGCTCATATCTGCATCCCTAACCAGCCGGTAGCAGAATGTATAGGAAGGAGAAGGGAGATTGTTGGCTTGCACATTTGCTAACTCAGTCAGTTTTTGACAGCAATACTATACCAGAGAAAAACAACTTAAAAGAACAGTTCCTTTTTTTTTTTTTAAAGGGGCTGAGCAAATTTTAATTAAGGAAAAAGAAACTAGCTGGTTAATCCCAGTAGGCTGGCAACCTCTGAGCTCAAATGGCTACATAGGGAAATCCTGTGTCAAAAAAACAAAACAAAAAATCAAAAACAACCAAACCAAACCCAAACCACAAAAGTAAATCAGTGGGGCTATTACTAGAGTGGTTTCTTTGGGGTAGATATAGGATCTTACTATGTAGCTCAGAATGGCCTTGATCTCGCCCTGAAGAACAATTTCTTTTGGCTCACAATTTTAGAGGTTTTCGTCCATGGCTGGCTGTATTGCCTTTGGGATCATGGAAAGACATAATAGAGGACCATGGAGGAGAAAACCTGCTCACCTTATGGCTGACAGGAAAGGGATGGGGGCCAGGGACAAGATAGACCCCTCAAAGTCATACTTCCAGTGATCGATCCACTTGTCCCAACCAGGCTCCACCTCCTCCTAATAGTCCATTCAGCTATTAATTCTTCAATGGTTGTTGAGATTCCGTTTTTTATGATCAGTCACCTCTTAGTAATGACATCAGTTGGGAACTAAGCTTTCAACACATGAGCTTTTAGGGCAATTCAATAGCAACGTCATGATACATGCCTCCTCCAAGTCACATATTTCAGTGGGCAGGGAAATTATATCTGCCCAGGGGATTTTGAGTTTACAGTATAACTAACCAGATGATCACACTTTTCTGGTCATGTCCATTCTTAAAAAGCCAGGTGTAACCAGGCATGATGGTGCATACCTTCAGTCCCAGCACTTGGAAGGCAGAAGCAAGGAGATCTCTGAGTTTGTGGCTAGCCTGGTCTACAGAGTGAGTTCCAGGATATACAGGGCTACACACAGAAACCCTGTCTCAAAAAACAAAAAAGAAAAAGCAGGAAAGGAAGAGAGAGAGAGAGAGAGAGAGAGAGAGAGAGAGAGAGAGAAGAGAGGAGGGAGGGAGGGAGCGAGAAAGATTGGACAGCAGGCAGGCAGGCTGTTTGTCAGAATCCTAGTGAAAGAATTGAGGCTTTGCCTAAAAGATAACTTTAAAACTTTGTTATTTAAGCCTTCACCCTAGAATCTACTTTATATGTCCTGCTGACTGAGAGTCAAAAAAAAAAAAAAAAAATTTCAACACTATTGAAAACAAACAAGAAGAGATGGCCTACAGAGATAACTGTAGCTGCTTTTGCTACAGACGCCTCAGGGCCAGAATGTCTGTGTTCAGTTAGCACATACCTCTCATATCCAAATGTAAAGAATGTACCTTGTAAAAATCACTTTACAATTTCACTTATAAAAAGAAATTCTTTAATGCTAGAGAAGTAAATCGAGCTGGTGATGGTGATGAAACCCTGTCTTGGAAAAACAACAACAATAACAATAAAAAGAAAAAACAGGGCTGGAGAGAAGGCTCAGAGGTTAAGAGCACCGACTGCTCTTCCAGAGGTCCTGAATTCAATTCCCAGCAACCACATGGTGGCTCACAACCATCTGTAATGAGATCTGGCACCCTCTTCTGTATACATAATAAATAAATAAATCTTTAAAAAAGAAAAAACAAAAAACAAAAAACAATCATAAAAAGTAAACTGGACCATACATTTTCACTTATTTCTTGACCTTTACTGAATCTTTAACCCTGCTGTAAATTACCTTTCTTGGCACAATGTAAGAGAAGGTTGCAATCAAATGTATCCACTATGGAGACCCCTACGCACAGCTCTGTTGAGCTCTGACCCGTTTTGAGTATGGACAGCCTTTCTCCCCACCTCTCTCAGAGCCAGCACTTAAATCTGAAGTGCGTACCCCTCCTTATCTTTACTGACCAGGCTTGCTAACTTTGCTTCTCTCTGACTGGTCCTGGAATTCTTTCCTGCTGCGTAGTCAAGAGTTTAACTTTACCCCATTCCATATCCCCAAGGTGAGCAACTCCTCAGGCTGTGGGGAAAACACTGCTGCCCTATGTCTCACCACCACAGCGTGGTGACATTTGACCATTACCAGGGCAATGAGCAAAAGGAAAAGGAGGGGGAGGGCGGGGGGGGGGGTGTCACCTGAATTCCAGAATGCTGACTATCCAATCTCTGAAAAAAATCTGAATATTCTTCCCTTTTTCTAAGCCTCTCCCTCTTCCTCACGTTTTAACGCTGTACCTGTTACTCCTCAAGGCCCAAGAATTGCTAAACCGATTTGAAAGTTTATCCTCCATTTCTCTTGCTCTTAACCAAAAAATAAGTCTCCTTTTTCTGCTCAGGCGATGCTTGGTTCCATAAAACCCGAGAAGGGAAATGGACCCGGATTAGGCAAAAAACCAGTAACACCTAAGGAACAGTCTGTCACATTGGTACATGTTTTAAAAGTCAGACTTGTAGGTCCATAAGCATTTCTTCTCCTCTTTTGTGCACATGTGTATGCATGTTTGCATATGTGTGGCCACATGTGTGTGTTACCAAACTTGGGAGTCACAGTCTGTGCTCCAAGAAGTCACGTTTGATCACTCATCCTTGAGAAGCCAATTGCAATAGGCAAATTAATAGTAAAAATCAGAAAAGGGAGATTTATTCAATGCAGCCACATTGGGAAGATGGACAGAGAGATCCATGACTCCCACTAAAATCCATCTTCCGGTCCCAGGATGAGATTAAAATTTGAACAGAGGCCAAGGATGCGCACATCTAAAGAGTCAGGTCAAGGTGTGGTCCCGCCCAGCGCTCATTGACCCATCACTGTGTGGGCTTCCTTCTCAGTCTATAGTCTGACCAGTTAGAGCTGTGGAAAATCCTTTTTCCCAGTCCCTCCTCTGCTTGTGCCTTGTCCTTTTTCCAGCATGAGATTCCCGGGGAAATCCCTATTTCTTGGGGTTCACTGCTTCAACTGCCTGATGGATTTAAAGATTTAGATAAAGAGAAAGCTCTGTAAAACAGTCTCATTTCTGCCAGGCCAAACTCCATGAGTTCACATGAGTGCATGGGCCTGTTTGTGGAAGACAGAGGTCAGCATCGGGTGTCCTTCTCTGTCATCTCCCCCGTATATATTATTATTAGTGTAAATCTCTCACTTGAACCCAGAGCTTGATGATCCGGCGTGTCAACAGCCCCTGGGAATCTCCTGCCTTCATCTCCTAAGGGCTAGGGTTACGAGGGAGCTGCCATGCCCACTTAGCATTTAGTGAGTGCTCAGGATCTGAACTGAGTACTCATTCCTGTACAACAACCACTCTACCTAATGCGCCTTTCCCTATCCCAGCATTTCTTACATAGCCTAGAAAAAGTCCCCTCGAAACGTGAACCCTGCTTGGTATGGTCACAGAGGCCTTTAATCTCAGCACTTGGGAGGCAGAGGCAAGTAGATTTCTGGGAGTTTCAGTCTAGTCCAGATTGGTCTACATAGTGAGTTCCAGGCCAGCCAAGGCTACACAGTGAGATCCTCTCTCAAAATCAAATCAAAACAAACAAACAAAAAACACCTTTGAGGACAATACCCATATTATAATAGACTTGGACTGGAATTTATATCATAGGTTTTCCTCTTTGTTAAGCCTTCAAACTCACACCAGGAGTATCCCACTAATCTCCCCAGTTTCCAGTCGGCAGATGGAAGATTGTGTGAGCTCCTCTGTCCCCAGAGTCACATGAGCCAATTTACTCAATCATTCTATATTGTAAAACTTTCTCTAAATGTGGTTTGTTGTTTCTCTGGAGAACTCAGACCAATATTAACTATAATCACAAAGACTGATAACTAAGTGCTAGGTTGGCGTGGATTTAGCTAAAATGCTAATTAGTGATTAAATAAAAATGGTAGAAGCATTGGAAAAATAGTTGCCATTCTCCTAAAATCATAGATAAATACTAAAAGCATTACATGAGGTAAAAGAGGCCAGATACAAAATAATACATGGTAAATAACCTCAGGTATGCGATATACTAGAAAAGATAAAATGTGCCAGGTATGGTGGTGCATGCCTCGAATCCCAGTGCTCGGGAGGACCAGGAGTTCAAAGACACACTTGCTGACACAGCTGGGTGTGAGGTGTTGTAACAGAGAACAAACAGGCAGACAGATCCAGTATTGAGCAGAGCACAGTGTGCTGGGGACTTGAAAAAAGCAGGGTTCTGCAGATCAGAAAGCTTGGCCCTGCAGGTATAGTTCAGTTGTAAAGTTCTTGCCTCCTAAGTGTGATTCCTAGCATTGTCCAAAACCAAAACAAAACTGTTTTTTTTCTTTTTAAAACTTTATACTTTGAAAATTTTATACATGCATGCAATTGTTTTAATCAGATCCATTCTCCATCACCTCCCTCCAATTCCCCTTGGAAATCCCAACCCATTTCCCTCCCAACTCTGTGTCTCTTTTTGTTATTAAATCCTGGGGTCCAGTTAGTGCTGACCATTTGTGCACGGGTGTGGAGTTGTTCACTTTCTGGGCCAGACATGTTTGAACATGCCTGTAAACCAGTACTCAGGAGGCTGAGGCAAATGCAAGACCAGCCCAGGCAATTTAGTGACTTTGTAGTCATAGTACGGGAGGCACCGAAGTGGGAATGTGAGGTGGCTGGCCACTTTAAACCTCCACTTCGGAAGCAGAGAGACGAGCACGCTGGTGTTCTCCTTGCTTTCTCCTTCAGCCCAGGACTCCAACCCCATGGGATGGACCACCTACTTTCAGGGTGGGTCTTCCTCCTCAGCAAAACCTTTGGAAATGTCCTCACAGACATGCCTGGGCTCAGAGCTGTACCTCCTAGGTGACTGATTCCAAATCCTGTCCACTTGAAAACCAAGATTAGCCAGAAACCAGGGACATAAGCTTTTTAGCTACTCAAGATGAAAGCTTGGTGCTTTGGGTCCCATCTACCAGTGGTCCTGGATTCTTGTAGCTGTTGTAATTCTTGGCTTCCAAGGGCAGTGAGTGGTGATAGTGGTTGGCAGCAGACAGCTCCTGATTAATGTAGCAGCCCCTGAACCCTCAGGTCCTGCAACATTTAATATCAAAGCTCTTGGGCCTAAGGTGTCTGGGACCATGTTTATATCAGTCACAGGAATAGTGCTCCCTCTCTAGCCTGAATGAAAACAGACCTTGTAGTTCATCTTGCCTTTTGATATCCCAAACCTCAAGCATAGGCTATCTGACCGAGCCATAGCTGGGACAGTACCTTCCAGAGTCAGAGTTTTGCTTTGACATCAAGTGACTGATTGTTAGAGCCGATACCAGACCCGGCTCAGGTTATACCTGCCTGAAGCAATGTCTCCTCCCCCATAGAGATTCTGTCTAAAGGCCCCAGGCTAACAGACTCCAAGGCGAAAGGAGCTATTAGTGACAGAGCCTGTAGGATGGATACACATGAACTAAATGGGCTCATCCTCTGCATGCCACCTTCCTCACAACATAAGACCCTTTCACCCACCACCAGCCCTTGTTGCTGATGACTTAGAGACTGCCTGGTTACAAGGTTACTATGGACTACTCATCAACCACATGGCATAGACCCTTTCCCTTCTGAAACCTGCAGGAAAGGATCCACACTCTGCAACATGGGCTAGGACACTCCTTACCTAGCCACCCTGCTGCTGTGTGTCTATGTAATGTTTTCAGTTGCTGGGCTGGCATGAAGGCAGTCTGTTAAGTTGCTTGGCTGAGAGTCTTTTGCTTCGGTCACCAGGGAAGGGACTAAAACTTTTCAATTATGTGAGAAACGAGACCCTCACTTTGTAATAACAAAGTCAAGAGACTTGGGAAAGTGAAAGTTTTTATTTTACAGTAATTCTACAGGCATGGATATTGGCCTGTGAAAATGACTGGCGTACCACTCTGGAATGAAACAATAATTCTGTTGTTTTGTTTTTCAAGTATACCCGAATGTCTGCCTACTAAAAGGACTGGTGTACCAGTTTGGCACGAAACAGTGAATTTTGGGGGGGGGGTGTGTGGGGAGGGGTGGCTTTGGTTTTTTGAGAAACAGTGATTTTTAAAGGCCCTCTCCCCATAGTCTGGTACTCCAGAGAGCTACATAACCTTTGCTCTCACCTAGCAAAGCACCCTCCCCAAACTCCCCATCCTATTGGCTCAGAACATAAAGGCTTATCTATTGTATATCCTGGGCTTTGGGATCCCCTTTTCCGACCATCATCGGCTGAGTCACGTGGCAGAGTACCTGTAACTTTTCAACTCTAGGATAAACTGGGGTGCCTAGACAAGCAGGCACCAGCTGCCGAGGGAAGCCAGGGGTATGGTGGGGGACAGTGGCGGTAGGCGGTGGGCTAGCGCCTCCTGCTTTATCTGCAATTGAGCGTCAAACCACCTCATACTGAAAATGGAACATGCCTTATTTATTGATTCATTTATTTAGTCAATAGAAGTGGCTTTATTTTTGTCTTATGGTTCCAGAGGGCCAAACTCAGAAAGAAGGCGTGGCAGCAGTACCATGCCTTATTTCTTGCACAACAGAGGCTCAAACAGCCCTGGCCTCCACCAGCTTAGGTTAAAGGGAAAAAAATAAAATAAAATAAACAGTACCATAAAGACCTATCATTACCATTAAAAGCACGTTAAAAATAACTTAGCCTAGATTAGCCAAACACCCCGGGGTGAGGTGGGTGGGCCATGTTATCACCTCTGGAAGAAGCGCTCCGTTAACTTTAGCCTAAGGGTGACTCGGGGTCAGCAGCGGCAGCCGAGGCGGCCGTAGGAACAGCAGCGAGCTAGAGTGAGCGTGCAAGCCGGGAGAGCCGAGGGAGGCGGGGAGCGGAGCTGGAGCCGAAGACCCGCAGCCGGAAGACCCGTCCGGAGCATCCGGGTGAGCGGCGGGGAGGTGGGAGCGGCATCCCGGAGCGCCGCCTTACCTCGGATCGTGGCTGGGAGGAGGAGATCCCCGGGCGCACGGAACTCGCCTCCCAGCGGCGAGTCGGGCTATGGTGAGGCTCTCCAGGGCCTGGCCGAGGCGCGGCGGGCCCGGCCGCACGGGGGCGCCGGAGCACGGCCGCGAGGCCTTCCCTCCGCCCGCCGCCGCCGCCGCCGCCGCCAGCGCCGGAAGCGCTCTCCTGACCCTGCGCGCCGGCCGCGGGAAGATGGCGCTGGAAGCTGGCGACATGGAAGAGGGGCAGCTCTCCGACTCGGATTCCGACATGACGGTGGTCCCCAGCGACAGGCCGATGCAGATGGCGGTGAGCCAGAGGGCGCGCGGGGGACGGGGAAGGGGCCGGACGCCGGGGCCGGGGGTGGAGAGGGGAGCGCGGCCGGGATGGAGGGGCGCGGGCGGCCTCGGGGATGCAGGGAGTCGGAGGCCGCCGGGCCCCGCCGGCTACCCGGCCTCGCGGCCTTCGGAACACGCGTGCACCCCGCTCTCTTGCGGCTCCTGCTCCTGCAAACTTCCGGGCTCCTGCGTAGCCGCCCCTGGAGACAGATTTTTTTTTTCCCCCAAAGGGAGAACGTGGGGACGGAGAGGAGCTGAAACTGTTCCTGATGCTCATTTTTTTTTTTTTTTTTTGACCCTGGCCGATGGGGAGCTCATTGCGTACTCGGGGCCCGGTCTTCAGTGTTTTCCCCCCGCCGAGTTTAGTCAGTTTCCACGTGCTGCATGGACACACCAGGCTTTGTTTCAGCTGCCCAGGGTGGTGGACGGCGTCTCGTGGTGTAGCCCACGGCTGATCTGGCACTGGAGCTGCCGTCCTGCCTCTGACACTCCAGAAGTGCTGGGTGATCACAGAGCAGTAGCACTCCAGGCAGCGAGCTAATTTTCTGAGACTCCTGTTATTCTCCCCGAGGGCTTTCCTGCCAAGCTACCCGCACTCAATCCTTGGCACCGCCGTTATCTGCAAAATATTTAACTGCCCTGTTTTGGTGTTCAGGTGGGACTGGCATGATAGACCAGACCCGCACCCCGGGTGTGAGTAAAGGTATGATGCGGAATGCTGCACACTGTAAGGCCTGGCCAATGTTGGCAGCGGTTATCAGTGGCGAACTATTCACTTACTGGCTTGTCATCTCACTCATTTTAAAAACCTAAGAGGAATTCAACGAATGTTTGGTCTTGTGTTTAGTATAAAAAGCAACGATGGAGGGCAAAGTTAGAGTTAGAAGAAGTAAACTCGGGGCTCTAGTGCACAGTAGGGTGACTAGTTAGCCTGTATTTCAAATTAGGCAGGGGGTGGAGGTGTATAGCTCAGTGGTTGAGCGCTTGCCTAGCATGCAGGAGGCTCTGAGTTCAATCCCCCTGTACTCATAAGCCAAGTGTAATGTACACACGTGTCCTCCCCCCATAAAAGGATTTATTCTCCATAAAGTCTTTTTTCACCATAAAGAAATGATAAATGTTTGAAGTGCTAGATAAGCTAACAACCCTGATTTGGTCCTTGTGAAATATATACATATGTTGAAGCATCATATTATACCACATAAGTTTGTGTAGTTATTATGTGGCGGTTAATTTTCTTTGTTTTTTTCCAGATGGGGTTTCTCTGTGTAGCTTTGGAGCCTGGCCTGGCCTCAAACTCAAAGAGATCTTCCTACCTTTGCCTCCCCAGTGCTGGAACTAAAGGTGTGCGCCACCAGTGCTGGCATCAGTTGTTAAGTTTTTTAAGTGATTATCTTCACATGTAGATGTCTTAGAATATTAATACTCTGATCTTACTTTTCAGCCCCTTTGAAAAAAGTTTACATTGATAATTGGTTAACAATGCTGTGAAGTCTGAATTTTGAGGGGTTTTGTTGTTTGTTTGTTTGTTTGTTTTGAAACAGCGTCTCTTTTGTAGCCCAAAGTGTCTTCAAAACCAGGATCCTCCTGCCTCAGCCTTCTGAGCGCTGATTAAAGGTGTGTTTACTACTACACTAGATGAAACCTGCAGTTAAAAGTAATATGTCTGTCTAGGTGGGCAGAGGCACATGTCTTTAATCCCAGCACTCGGGAGGGCTCTCTGTGAGTTCAAGGCCCCCCTGGGCTACAGAGTGAGTTCCAGGAAAGGTGCAAAGCTACACAGAGAAACCCTGTCTTGAAAAACCAAAACACAACAAAAAAAAGTAATGTCTGGTATTCTTTCCCATAGGAGCTTACCATCAACTCTTTCTTTTTCCATAGGGCCTCACTATGTAGCCCCAGCTGGCCTTGAGCTTAGAGAGATTTGCCTGCCTCTGCCTCCCAAGAGTGCTGGGATTGAAGTTGTGGGCTGCTAACTTCTCCTATCCCATCAAGTCTTAAAGGAGTAGCCACAGAACCGTTGACATACCCAACTAGAAAATATATTTTTGGAGAGAAAGATAACAAACTTTGTCTTTCTTAACTGCCAGTAACAATTATTGTGAAAGTCACTCTCACAAATGTGGTCTTTAAAGGTGAGGAGTACAGGCTTTGGTACATTTTATAGAAGGAGATCTTTCAGAACTGAGTTAATTTAATAGGGACTGGGTTATTTCAGTTGTCTTTGGAGCATGATTGTTTTGGATGCTCCAGTTGAATCTCTACTACATTCTTTCTCTCTCCTCTTTCCTCCTTAATAAGGCCTTGCTGTGCAACTCCCACTGTGTACCCTAAGGTGTCCCTAAGCATCTGATCCTCCTGCCTCAGCCTCTGGGATGCTGGGATGACAGGCATGCGCAGTACCACATCATTGTAAAAGATAGCCTGTGGTAGGTGGAGTGAATGTTTTGTGGAACTGACTCTGATTTCTTTGGCTTACAGAAAGTACTAGGGGGCAATGTTGCATGCCCAATGGTGTCAAACTACCGGACAGTTAAGAATGTGGATTCGAGTGAGGAGAGCGTGGATTCAGATGAAGAGTGCTCTCCTTGGAAACACAAGCGACAAAAATGTTTCAATCCTCCTCCCAAGCCAGAGCCTTTCCCGTTTGGCCAGAGCAGTCAGAAAACCGCTCTCAGTGGAGGAAAGAAGGTGAACAACATTTGGGGTGCTGTGCTGCAGGAGCAAAATCAAGATGCAGTGGCCATTGAACTCGGTATCTTGGGGATGGAAGGCACCATTGACAAAAGCAGGCAGTCTGAGACCTATAATTATTTGCTTGCTAAGAAACTGAAGCGGGAATCTCAAGAGTATACAAAAGAATTAGACAAGGACCTAGATGAATATATGCGTGGGGACAAAAAACCTGGGTCAAAGGAAGAAGAGAACGGACAGGGTCACCTCAAACGGAAGCGGCCCGTCAAAGACAGACTGGGTCACAGACTAGAAATGAACTACAAAGGCCGCTATGAGATCACAGAAGACGACGCTCAGGAGAAAGTGGCTGATGAAATTGCTTTCAGGTAAGCACTTGACTACATAGCTGGTCTTTGCAGGAAGTAAGGCAGATGCCAACCTTTTTGGGGATTTTGTTTATTTGTTTGCTTGTTTTTAGGGTCTCTCTATAGTCCCAGCTGTCTGGAGCTTGCTCTGTAGACCGGGCTGGCCTCAAACTCCGAGATCCACCTGCCTCTGCCTCTCAGAGCTGGGATTAAAGGTGTGTGTTCCACACCTGGCTGAGGGTTTTTTGTTTTGTTTCGTTTTGTTTTATTTTATTTTTCTTAAAGGAATTAACCCAGGGCATATTTGACTATGAATGCATTTGTGTCTTTTCAAAGATAACTTTGAGCTGGAGACATAGCACAGTTGGTATAGTGCTTGACTGACATGCATGAGACCCAAAGTTCAGCACCCCTGTAAACTGGGCATAGTGTTCCATGCCTGTAATCACAGCACTAAGGAGATGGAAGATCAGAAGTTTAAGATCATTCTCCGCTACATAGGGAGATGGTGCCAGCCTGGGCTAGATGAGATATTGTCTCAAAAGGGGGGAAAAATTAAGGGGGGCCTGGCAAGATGGCTCAGCTGATAAAGGCGCTTGTCACTAAGCCTGGTGCCAGTTTAATCCCTGATCTGATGTGGTGGAAGTGGAAAACTAACTCCTGCAAGCTGTCTTCTGACCTCCACATTTGTGCCATGGCATGACCCCCCACCTCACCCCACCCCACACATACACACAAATAAATGGATATAATTATTTTAATGTTATTTCTAAGATGAAAAATAAAATAACTGATATGTCAATATGATAATCACTCATTTTCAGGTTTTTTTTTTTTAATGGAGACAAATTATCCAGTTTTACAACCATTGCTTTATTATTATTATTATATTTTTACGACCATTGCATTTAAAACCTTTTCTCTCCAGTAAAATTCTTTGTCTCCATGTCCATATATCCATTTACTGTTAATATCCTTGTTCTCTTTCCCAGACGAGCATACTTCCTGTTCTTGTAAATTTGCCATACAGATGCAGCCATGTAGTATACCTTTTTTGTAGTTTGTTTGTTTTCAAGACAGAGTTTCTTTGTGTAGCTCTGTAGACCAGGCTGGCCTTGACCTCAGAGATCCACCTGCCTCTGTCTCCCAAGTGCTGGGATTAAAAGCATACACCACTCACCATGCCTAGTTACTTTTTTTTTTTTTTTTTTTTGGTAGGGGGTGTTGAGACAGGGTTTCTCTGTGTGTAGCTTTGCGCTTTTCCTGGATCTCACTCTGTAGCCCAGGCTGGCCTCGAACTAACAGAGATCACCTGCCTTTGCCTCCCAAGTGCTGGGATTACAGGTGTTTTAATCCTGCCCAGCTTATTTTCTTAATTAAATGAGGGGTGTTGCTTTTTGTGTGATTTGGGGGTTTGGTTTTGGAGAAGGGTTTCCCACAGCCCAGGCCAGCCTGAAACTTACTATGTACCAAGGTGGGTCTTGAACTCTCCTTCTGCTTCTACCTCCCGTGGCTGAGATTACAGGCATTCACTCAATAGTCTGCCCTGCGATTTTATTGGATGCGTATAGATTTATGTATAGCCAGACTGATGGATAGTCTACATGTATTTATTATGAGTAATGCTGTTAGTGAACCTTTGCTTGCAAATCCTTTGACCATATATTTTTATTTCATTTGGGTAATTGGAATTGTTTGGCAGATACTAAATTGGAAACTCATGCATTTTTCACAGGTTCAGATTCTAATTAACTTTTTTTTATTATCATATTTGTGTTTTAATTTTACATATCAGCCATGGGTTCTCCTATCCTCCCTCCTCCCGCCCTCACCCCCACCTTCCCCCTATCCCCTCCCCTCCATTCCCATCTCCTCCAGGGCCAAGACTCCCCTGGGGATTCATTTAAACCTGGTGGATTGAGTACAGGAAGCTCCAGTCCCCTCCTTCCAGGCTGAGCAAAGTGTCCCTGTATAAGCCCAAGGTTCCAAACAGCCAGCTCATGCACTAAGGACAGGTCCCGGTCCCACAGCCTGGATGCCTCCCAAACAGTTCAAGCTATTCAATTGTCTCACTTATCCAAAGGGCCTGATCCAGTTGGGGGCTCCACAGCCTTTGGTTCATAATTCATGTACTTCCATTCGTTTGGTTATTTGTCCCTGTGCTTTTTCCAATCTTGGGCTCAACAATTTACGCTCTTACAGTCCCTCCTCTTTCTCAACAATTGGAATCCTGGAGCTCCACCTGGGGCCTGGCTGAGGCTCTCTGCATCCATTTCCATCAGTTATTGGATGAGAGTTCCAGCACGACTGTTAGGGTGTTTGGCCATCTGATCACCAGACTAGGTCAGATCAGGCTTTCTCTCAACCATTGCCAGCAGTCTACATCTAATTAACTCTTATTAGCTCTAAGTCACAAGTTAACATATTTGAAAATAAATATTGCTGTTAGGGAAACTGTTTCAGGCAACACCAGTACTGGTAAGTTTTGGTTTTAATGGTCAAGATGTTTGAGGGCTGGAGAGATGGCTATTATTTAGGAACACTGGCCGTTCTTCCTGAGGATCCAGATTTGATTCCCAGCACCCACATAGCAGCTCAGAGCCATCTGTAACTCCAGTCCCAGGCAGTCTAACACCCTCTTTAGGCCTTTGTGGGTATTGAGTGCACATGGTACACATGCATACGTGCAGGCAAAACACTCATACACAAAAAAGTAAAAATCGTCGGGTGGTGGTGGCACACGCCTTTAATCCCAGCACTCGGGAGGCAGAGCCAGGTGGATCTCCGTTAGTTCCAGGCCAGCCTGGTCTACAAAGTGAGTTCCAGGAAAGGCACAAAACTACACAGAGAAACCCTGTCTTGAAAAAGCAAAGTAAAAATCAGGCCTGGGTTTCAAGTCCAGTGGCAGGGAACCAGCATCCTCTTCTGGCCTCCTGGGCATTAAACGTGAGACATACATGCAGGCAATGCACTTACACATACAAAAAAGTTTAGAAAGAAGTTTGCATTTGGAAAAGAAATGTAGACTTTATAAACTAAAGTCTCCCTTAGAGATAAGGAAGCTTAGGCCCAGTAGTTACCTGGCTTGCACAAGGTTGTCAGTTTTGTGGGGGTCAGACCAGAACCTTGGTCCCTTGCTCCTCCTAGTCTGATACCTTTCCCACAGTAGTGCATTGCCTCCTGTGAGGAGAAACCAAGGTTCTGGGTCTGATTGGAAACTGAAAAGGCTTCTGCACTGTTTTTCTTCTCTCTGGGGACCATGGGCTCTGTCTGACCCAGTTAGTTACTTACTCAAGCTCCCTGGATCTCTGAAGAGTAGAATGAAAATAATGTGTCTAACACTGGAAAGAATTGACATGTGCAGATAAGGTTAGGCTGTTAGGATTGAACTATAAGAAACCATTTGTAGGTTAAGGATTTAGCTCAGTGGTAGAGCGCTTGCGTGCAAGGCCCTGGGTTCAATCTTCAGCTCCACATTAAAAAAAAAAAAAAAAGAAAGAAAGAAAGAAAGAAAGAAAGAAAGAAAGAAAGAAAGAAAGAAAAGAAACCATTTGTAGATATTGGAAGGTTAATTTTGAAGCATAATAACTGAAAGCATATTATATGTTTGTTACTTGGTTTAGCAGAAGTGAACGAGTTTATTGTCTTTACATTTAGAGTTGAATTCATTCACCTTGCTCTGCATGTTTATTTATTTTGAGAACTGCCATAATCCAACAAGGCAAATGAAGGGGCTTAGTTTAAGAGTTAATATAGGCCGGGCAGTGGTGGCTCACGCCTTTAATCCCAGCACTCTGAGGCAGAGCTAGGCAGATCACTGTGAGTTAGAGGCCAGCCTGGTCTACAGAGAGAGATCCAGGAAAGGCGCAAAGCTACACAGAGAAACTCTGTCTTGGAAAAAAAAAAAAAAAGTTAATATAGAATTGAGTTAACATCGTCTGGGGACTAAAGAGCAGGTTGTTCCATGTCAGTGACTCCACAGTTAATGGATGGCGATTAGAAAGAAAAGCAGGTGTTAGCAGTAAGGTTTGGGTTCTAGTTGAGAACTATACTGGGGAATAGATTTCAACAAGTAGTAATTGCTTTGTGTCCTCAACAGGTTACAGGAACCGAAGAAAGACCTGATAGCCCGAGTAGTGAGGATAATTGGCACCAAAAAGGCCATCGAACTTTTGATGGAAACTGCGGAAGTTGAACAGAATGGTGGTCTTTTCATAATGGTAAGACTGCTTTACTGGTTCTAGGTTTGATTTGGGGTTTTTGTTTGTTTGGTTGGTTGGTTTGGGTTTTGGTTTTTTGAGACTAGCTGTCCAGGAGCTTTCTCTGTAGACTAGGCTGGCCTCAAACTCACAGAGATCTGCCTTTGTAAACAGACGTTTCCTGTCCCCACTGCCCGGTCTCAAGTAACCAACTCAAAGGCTGAATGTGAATTAATAGATGCTTGGCCCATAGCTCAGGCTTGTTACATCCTAACCCTTGGTTTTTTTTTGAGACAGGGTTTCTCTGTAGTTTTGGTGCCTGTCCTGGATCTCGCTCTGTAGACCAGGCTGGCCTCAAAGAGATCCGCCTGACTCTGCCTTCTGAGTGCTGGGATTAAAGGCATGCGCCACCACCACCTGGCCTACAAGCTAACTCTTAAATTTAAGTTAATGTATATTTCAATTTTATTTTGCCACTTGGTACATGGCTTATTTCCTCAGTTTTTGCATGTCCTGCTTGCTCGGTGGCTGGCTGGGTGGCATCTATCTGACTCTACCCTCCTTCCTATCATTTTTAGTCTGACTCTTCCGCCTAACTTCCTGCCCAGCTACTGGCCTGTCAGCTTTTATTAGCCAATGAGAATAATACATATTCATAGTGTACAGGATTATTCCACAGCATGCCTGCCTCTGCCTCTAAGTTCTAGGATTAAAGATGTGTGCTACCACCGCCTGGTGCCTGTGTCTGGTTTATAGTATCATCTGGCTTTTTTTTTTTTTTTAAAGCAGAATAAACTTACCTCTCTGTTGCCCTCCAACCCCTACTTTGATGACAGGTTTCACAGTGTGACTCCAGATACCCTCAGACTTGGTATTCCCTCGGCCTCATCAGTGCTGAGACTGTAGGCATGTGTCATTGTACTCTCTTACAGGAATAAGTTTAAGACAACGGTCGGGAAGGAATTGAAAGGTCAAGTTTGAAGGGTTTGGTTTTGGAGCACAGCTTACTATACTTTAGCTAAATTATTCGATTCCTTGTGCTCCATTTCCTCAGTAGAAAATGAAGATGAATCCTGTGCCCTAAGGATTAGATGAGATGGTACACATAGGGTATATAGCTTAATGCCAGGCATCATGGGTGCAAGGCCTGCCTAGTTTACAGAGTACGGCCCTGTCTTGAAAACACTGAAGTTATAAAACCCAAATAGAACTTGGTGTGATGGGATTTGTCTGTAATCTCAGCATTCAGGAAGCCAAGGCAAAAGAATTGCTGGGGGTTCCCAGACAGCCTGGAAAAGACCCTGCCTCAGAAATAAGTCAGATCACAAATGGATAAACAGTATACCTGTGTGTATTAAAAGTTCAAGGGAGGTCAGGGTAAGAAGGAATGGTATCTGATAAAGCCCCTGGAGTGGGAAAGGGGTTGAGAAAAACTGTTCACTGTGTCTTCTCTGTCAAGGCCAAGGGCAGTATCACTTAGAAGGTGGTTTTAGATTCCATTCATTCATCTTTCACTGTGGAGTAAGGATGAAAGTGTGACTCTTCCTTCTCTCCTGCTGTTGCTCTTGGTTTGGTGTGTTACCCAGCAGGACTTCACAGGAAACAGATAAAAAGCTGTGGGAATAGAGAGGAAAGAAACCTGCAGGATTGACAGGTTAAGAGCACATAGTGTTCTGGAGAGGCCACAGTTTAGTTCTCAACACTCACGTTGGATGGCTCACAGCCTTCTTTAATTCCAGCCCCACAGGGATCTGATGCCCCTGGCCTCTCTGGCTACCAACATTCATACTACCACATATAATATTTTAAATTAACATTTTGAAAAAAGATTGATAGCATTGGCTGAAAAAGCAGCCTATAAACTTAAAGAAATCAGCAACAAAAGATAAAATTAGTCATATCACCTGTCTAGATTTTCATTTACTTAAACATGAAATTAAAGGTTTATTATAAAAAAGAAAACTATATTCAAGTGGGTTAATACTGGTCTGCTGAATATTGAGATGTGAATTCAAGTGTGCTTTTTAAAAAAATTTATTTTTGTTTTACGTGCATTGGTGTTTTGCTTGCATGTGTGTCTTTGTGAGGCTGTCAAATCTTGGGAGTTACAGAGAGTTGTAAGCTGCCATATGGGTGCTGGAGTTGAACCTGGGTCCTCTGGAAGATCAATCACTGCTTTTAACCACTGAGCCATCTCTCCAGTCCCTCAAGTGCACTTTTGATATATCCTCTTTGATTAATTATTGAATTCCTACTTTGTACTGAGAGTTGTTGAGGTTGAAGACAAGAAAAACTCAGTTTAATTGCAATAATTATAAAGCCAGGCCTGGTGACACATGTGTATAATCCCAGCACATGAGAGGCAGAGACGGGAGGATCACTGAGCTGGCCTACCTAGTAAGTTTCAGACTCATCAGCCTACATTGTGAGACCCTGTCTCAAAAAGAAACAATAAATAGTGGCCTTTGAAATGGCTAGGTGAGTGAAGGCATTTGCTGCCAAGCTTGTTGATCTGAGTTCCTCCCTAGATCCACTCATGGTGCAAGTTGTCCACTGAACTCCACATGTATGCACACCTTTCTTGAAAGAAATTAATGTAAAAAATTTTTAAGAGTAATAATTATAATTTTGAGTGTATTGACAGGTCTATGCACCAAGGGGAAATAAATAGATCAAATGAAGGTGTAAGGAAGAGGGCAGAGGTGTGTAAATAAGTGGTCAGGGTAGAGATCAGAGCAGGCTTAAAAGGCAAAGCATTAAGTGCTGCAAGACTAGGCCATGTGTGTGACAGCGTGGACGACAGGAGAGGCACCTGCTATGCCAGAAATGCTCCAAGTGAGCAAGAATTTGCCTTGGGTACAAAGTTTGGCAGGATGCCAAGAATACTCAAGGTACATGGCATTTCAATGTGATCTTTTCAAAACTAAAAAATTGTTTTTGTTGTTTGTTTTTAAGATGGGGTCTTTCTATGTATCCTTGGCTGCCCTTGAACTCACTATATAAACCAAGTGGCCTCAAACTCAGATCCACCTGCCTCTGCCTCTGAGTACTGGAATCAAAGGTGTGCACCACATATCTGGCTCAAAACTAAAACTTAAAGCAAGAAAATCCACATTGGACTAAATAAAAAGGTGGGCTTGAACCTTGCACATGTTGACCTAATCTCTTCCTGGTGCCTGATAGAAACGGGGTCTTTGTGGCTGAATAAAATTAACGAGAGAATAGGACATAAGATGCCTCTGTTACTGTCCCAGTGCTGTGCTGAAACACCATGGCCAAGGCAACCTATAACAGAGAACATTTAGCTTGGGGCCTAGTGTTTCAGGTTGGAGTCTGTGAGTATACTGACAGGCAGGCATGGCACTGGAGCAGTAGCTAAGAGCTCACATCTGAAGACAGACATGAGCAGAGAGAAACACTGGGACTGGCCAGGTCCCCAGTGTCCGCCAACAAGGCCGTGTCTCCTAAGTCTTCCCAAACAGTTCCACTAACTGGCACCAGCATTCAAACATGGGTGGTGGGGCCATTCTTATTCAAACCACTGCATAAGACTAGAGAAGGTTCTAGTGGGGAAGAATTTGTGCTCAAACTTGACTTTCACTTTTAATAAAATATAGTTCTTGGAGGTCTTTGACTGGTTGAAGTGCACATTTCATTCTAGAATACACTAAGTCAGAGTTTCACCTCTTCCCTGTGTGCTAGTGTCCTTCTCCAGGTGTTTTTACATAGTGCTGTGTGTGTCACGTTTCTGTGCTGTATTTTCTGGTGGTTAGCTGGCTCCCATGGGTAGTCTGAGAGTACTGACTAACACTTGTAAACTCAGGAGGACTGTGGCATGCCTTAAGGGAAAAACTATATTCAGTAAGCTTCATTTAATAATGATTTGTAGTGCTTTTGGTCATTAGTCCAGTATCAACCAATCTGTAAGTGTGTGCAAGCAGTTTGGTTGGTTGGTTGATTTTTAATTTGTTGTCATTTCGGTAGTTGATTAAAACCCAGTCTTGTGCAAAATATGCCCTCTTCCACTGAGCTACACCCTTAACCCCAACAGATTGTTTTAAATAAAGTGTCTTTAAACAGGACTCAAGTTTGCCCATAATGCTATATTACATCTAGAGCTGTGTTTTAATATTTGCTAATTCAGTGTTTGTGAGAACTTTATAGAATATGTCCATCATAGATACATATATCTCGATGTATATATTTAAATCTAAAAGTCTTAAAAATAACCAGAATCACATCTGGGTTTCAAATCTGATACTGGCTGTCTCCATATGCATACCTCTATTCAAATATGTCCTGGTCATTCATGGAGCACATGGTCTGGGAGCTGGGGTTGTAGATCAGTGACTGGGCACTTTCCTAGCATGGCAGAGGCCCTGACTTCTGTCTCAGCATTGTTAAATAAATAGTCTTCATGTATGAAATTGTCAAAGAATAAATTTGAAATATTCTCAAAAAATTACCTAAGGAAGTGTGTGTAGTTTAATTTTTTTTTTTTTCTTTCCTTTTCATAGAATGGTAGTCGAAGAAGAACACCCGGTGGGGTTTTTCTGAATCTCCTGAAGAACACTCCTAGCATCAGTGAAGAGCAAATTAAGGTAATGACAGTGGCTATGTCCTTAGGGCCCACACCTGTAATCCCAACACCCAGAAGCAAAGACAGGAGGATGGCTGCACATTCCAGGAGAGATACCATTTCAGAAGATAGAGGGGAGCCAGGCTTGGTAGTGCACACCTTTAATTCTAGCCCCAGGGTAGAGGCAGGGCCAGGTGGATCTCTGAGTTTGAGGCCACCAGAGTTACATAAGATCCTGTTTCAGAAAGAGGAGAAAAAAGATGCATAGTACTTTTTGGACTTCTACTCAGTCTCTCTTTTCTTTTTGTTTTGTTTTGTTGTTTTGTTTGTTTGAGACAGGGTTTTTCTGTTTAACAGCCCTAGCTGTCTTGGAACTCGCTTTGTAGACCAGGCTGGCCTCGAATTCACAGAGATCTGCCTGCCTCTGCCTCCTACATGCTGGGTTTAAAGATGTTGCCACCACTGCTGGGCTTTTTGAGAATCAGTTTTTAAGAACATGCAGTAGGGCCAGTGAGAGGACTCAGTGACTAAGAGAACTGGCCACTAAGTCCTACTACCTTGCTGGGAGCTATCCCTGGCTATGGACAGGTCCCAGCAGAGGATGTAAGGAGTTGGCCAGGATGGTGGTGAGAATCTTGCAGCCCTGACAGACTAGCAGCCAGAGTGCTTCTTTATTTATACAGAATTTAATAAGCAGGGATATATTCCTGTTGTTCCAAAACATCGATCATACCATTTTTGTTTTTGGACATGCGTTTCACTTTTTCTTACTCATCATTAATAAACCTTGACAGGACAGAGTTCTCATTTCCAGTCGTTTCCCTTCAAGTTTTGACACTATTGATGGAGTTAACATTTTTACTTATTAACCCATAACCTAATTTTTAAGAATCTAGAGGCATATGACAGCCTGTTCTCAGGTTGGTAGCTTTTGTGGCTACAAGGATGCTAGACCAAAACAAAATCTTCAAGCCAGCCCAGGCATATTGCCATGTCCCAGGCAGTGTATCATTAACTCTTAAAGATCAGAGTGCCCAAGGAAAGTCCTCAGGCCAAAGCTGCTGCAGTTATTCAAATTCTGGCATGGTAACTTCAGCTAATGGAACGAATTTTGTTGCTGTACATATCACGTAATTGCCTGAGTGTACAGTGGGAAGAGGCTTGCTGAACTGTGACCAGTTCCTATAATAGCCCACCAAATCTTGTTGACCTTTTAAAGTTTCCTTTGTTTTGATTATCTTGTTCCTGAGTAAGTACAGGGACAAATGTTTCATAGCCTCATGAAGAGAGCTCTGGCTTCTTTATGTGTGTCACAGCCTCGAAGGCCTAAGCAAGACCTTCCAATAGATAAGGATATCTCCCTCAAAGTGTGTGTGTGGGGGGGGGGGGGACATTATGTTCAGGACTTTCCTGGGGAAAGTAATACTCCTGGGAGAAGGCATAAATGATTCCTAAGAAATTTTCCATCAATCCAGTATCCCCAAATTGTGTAAATATTAAAAGTCTCCCAAGTATGTAGCTAGTGGAGAAGAAAACCAAAGGTGGCATGGCAGCCATCATGTGGCTCAGTTCTGCTGGATCTTTGTCCAGTGGCTGTGCTGGCTTTATGGCTTCTACCGTTCCATCAGATAAGGCTGTGCCACAATCTAAATTTAGTCCTAGGACCCACACAGTGGAACTGCAGAACTGACCTCTGCAAGTTGTCTTTGGCTACCTACCACACATGTGCACAAGCATACACACACACACAAATAAATGTAGTGAAAGTTTTTACAGGTGCAATAAAAGTGAATTTGAGAATGGGGTACAGCTCAGGGTGTAGCATGTGCTTAGTATGCACAAAAACCGAAGTTTGAAAAAGAGGAAGACCGAATTTGTTTTGTTTGTTTTGCTTTTCCACACAGGGTTTCTCTGTGTAGCTTGGGAGCCTGTCTTTTAATATCACATGTATGGCTGGCTAGATGTCCCCAGTGGTAAAAGCATTTGACAGCAGACAATATATTCTGTCCATATGAATTGCCATATTGGTGACAGTCAGTCTAGAGTTTGGAGGCCAGACCAGAGGAGGGGTTTTTGTTTTGTGTGTGCACGCATGCGCAGGTCCTTTCCACCATGTTGGTCCCGGTGGTTGAACTTGGGTCGTCAGGATTGGTGCCCACTGTTTCTCTCCTCCATTCCTTCATCCCTTCTTTTTTCTTTCTCTTCTGTTTTCTTTGGGTTCTTGTTTATTGTTTATTATTTGAGGACCGTGTAGGTTAATATTTATGTTGTAGAAAATATAAAGGAGACAGAGGTAGGCAGATCTCTGAGAATTTGAGGCTGCTGGAGCTACATAATAAAATCTATCTCAGAGAGAGAGAGAGAAAGAGAGAGAGAGAGGGGGGAATAAGTGTGTGTGTGTGGCGGGGTGGGGTTGGGATGGGGAATGAGACAATAATAGTCTGGTTTTGGTCTTTGAGACAGTGTCTTACTGTGTAACCCTGGCTTGCCTCTGTTTCCTGGGTGCTAAGGGTTAAAGGTGTGCACCACCGTGACCCACTTCCTTTTAATAAGACTTGCAGTGTTTGGTGGGAAAGGAACTTTTTGATCATTTACTGCATTGCCAGACATTAGAGTTTTTTAAGATCAAGATGCTTAATAAGTTAAAATGTGCTTCTACACAAAATAAAAATGCATCTTACCTCTTGAAACTGGGATATGGTTTCAAGGATTACAGGATTACACACCTGTAATCCCAGCACTTGGGAGGCAGGAGCTGGAGGATCCTCACAATTTGAGACTAGTCTGGTTTACATAGAGAGTTCCAGTCTTACCATGGCAGTATAGTGAGACTGTCTTATAACAAGCACATATTTATTTATATTGGTTTTGTTTCTCAAAAAACATTTTTGATTATCACAATTTGGGATGGGGTAGCTATTGACTACAAGTAGTGGGTAAAGGCTAGATATCCAGCCTGGGATTTCAGTAGTGCAGTATTAAGCACCATGCTCCTTTGTGTGTGTGTGTGTGTGTGTGTGTGTGTGTGTGTGTGTGTGTGTGTGTGTGTGTTTGCGTGTGTTTGCCTGCATGTATGTATTTGCATACAATGTGCATACGGTGCTCTCAGCCCAGAACAGAATGTTGGATCTCCTGAAACTGGAGTTACATGTAGTTGTAAGCCAACATGTTGGTACTGAGAACTGAACCCAGGTCCTCTAGAAAAGCAGCAAGTGCCTTTAACTGCCATCTTTCCAGCCCCTACAATAATATTTTGAAGAGATAGAATTGTTACATTTTGCAAGTAGCATGTTCTTACATAGGTTAGTTTAATTTCATAGCACATATATTGTAGTCATATATAGTTAGGATGTTTCAAAGTTAGTAGTCGTTAATCTTTTATTCTGGTTGTGTGTGTGTGTGTGTGTGTGTGTGTGTGTGTGTGTGTGTGTATCAGTTATAGTTTATTTAAATTCTAAACAAATTTCCCCATGGTAGTTTCCTTTAGCAAACAGATATGTGGGGTGATGTGTTACGGCAGAATAAGCATGGCCTACCTAACAGTAGATTGGTTCCCAATATAGCAGTTGGTACTTAATGTCATGAACTCTGTTCTGGTAATGAGATCACTAGCACTTTTTTTTGTGAGAAAAAAATAACTATAAAAGGCCTGCCTCAATGTACCTATAACAAATAATATGGGATGGTTTTTGTTTGTTATTTTTAGCCAAAATTCTTTTTATTTCAGGACATTTTCTACATTGAAAATCAAAAGGAATATGAAAATAAAAAGGCTGCTAGAAAAAGAAGAACACAGCTGTTGGGGAAAAAAATGAAACAAGCTATTAAAAGTTTAAATTTTCAAGAGGATGATGATACATCACGAGAAACTTTTGCAAGTGACACTAATGAAGCCCTGGCCTCCCTTGATGAAGCCCAGGAAGGAGCTGGTGAAACCAAGCTGGATGCTGAGGAAGCCATCGAGGTGGACCACACTCAGGATCTGGACATCTTTTAGGCACATTTTGGGCATTTTGAAGAATAAACCTTTGTAAAAAACATAGTTTCCATTTCTACTGAGGTTGCTGTACTATGCACTGAATCTGGAGAAAGGAGAGCTGTTTCTGTTGCTGCTTGAAGTAAAGGTGTATGTGGGCCGTCGAACGCCACGATGGCAGAGTTGAAGGATGGATGACAGTGTCTGACAGGCGTACAGCACGGCTTTCACTTCTCACCCTGCCGCATGTACTGACTGGTAACGCCTCGTTCCACCTGCAGTCCCTGTCCAGCTCACTGTTTGAAGCCTTTAAGAAGCTTTTTTTTCTGATTTATCTTTGCTGAACTATGCTTTGGTTTCAACACATTCCATTAAAATATGCTATAATATGCATAAATTGTTCTGCTCTGACATCCAATTGTTCCTGCAGGGTGGGCAGGGTCTTGGTATAGACCGACGTCTTATCCTTCTGCCTCAGCCTAAGCAGTGCTGAGATTATGGGTTTATGGCACCATGCTCTACTACTTTTTGGCAATTTTTAATAAGAGCTGTGTATTACTATGTGCATGAGAGAGAAGAGTGAGGGGCCGTGCATGTGGCCCCAGCATACATGTGGCCCCAGCATGCATGTGGTGGTCAAAGGGCAATTCTGTGGAGTCCGGTGTCTCTTCCCCTTTAAGTGGGTTCTGGGTTGGAAGGCCTACACCTCAAACAGCTTTATCTGCTGAGCCATCTCACTAGCCCCTTCTGAGCACTCTTAAAGACAGAAACTTAAGTCTGTACAGAAGCTGCTTACCATTTATTTGCTGAAAGCAAATATCAGAAGCTTTTTTCTTTTTCTTTTTTTTTTTTTTTTTTTTGAGATAAGATCTCAATATGTAGCTCTGGCTGTCCTAGAACTCATTATATAGACCAGGCTGGCCTCAAATTCCCTATGTAGCCAATGATGGCCTTGAATATCTGATCTTCCTGCCTCTTCCTCCCAAGTGCTGAGATTACAGGCCTGCACCACCACCCTTGGTTTATACAGTGTTAAAAATTGAACCTAAAGTTCAGTCCTGCTAAGCGAATACCACCAACTGAACTGTATACTTAGGTTCAAATCCAACAATGTTTTCCTGTGTTTGTAAAATATGCAGGGTCTCCAAGTGTTTTCATGTTCTAATCAATAATGTTTTTCATGAAGAGACTTACAGACACACTGAAAATAGCTCTGAGCTGCACATTCCTGGCTCCCAAGGGTTGCTGTGGCGTTAGCAGGATGATTGTTACATCAGCAGCAGCAGTTTCATCAGAATTAGGCTGTATGAGGTTCTAAGTGAGAATTCTGTCATTGCTGCCAGCGATGGCTTTGGAAAAAGATGCCTGTCCCGCTTTACCGAAACTGGACGACAGTGGTGCAGCAGAGAACGAATCTAAGCCTGCCAATAAGTGAGGACCTCAGGGTTCTGGGATGGTGGGTCGTTGTGTTGTCTTAGACACAGTCCAGGGCCTCACACAAGCTAGGCAGGTGCTCTCCCACTGAGTCTCATCAGCCTGCCCTGCTACACCCCCAGGACAGGCTCTCATGTGGTCTGAGCTGGCTTGACCTCCCTATATAGCTGAGAAGGACCTTGGACTCTATCTGCTTCTACCTCTATAGAGTGCTGGGGATACTGCTGTGCACCACCAAGAAGTGCTAGAGATGGGACCCAAGCTTATGCGTGCTAGGCAAGCTCTCTACCACCTAAACTGCATTCCCTGCCCTTGTCAGCCCCTTAAAATTGTTACTTTTCTGTTTGTTTTTGTTTTTTTTAATTAAAAAACCTATTACATGTATGTATGTATCTGCATGGGTTTATGGGTAAGCACTGTGTGTGTGTGTGTGTGTGTGTGTGTGTGTGTCTCCTTGGAGGCGAGGAAAGGGTATTAGATGTGGGAGGAACTGGAACCACAGGCAGTTGCCCAGTGTGGGTGCTGGGAACTGAACCCCTGTCCTCATGACAGAATATTCACACGCTCTTAACTTCCCAGTCATCTCTGCTGAAGACTTTTTTTTATTTTATTTGAAAATAGGTTCTCCTCTCACACAATACACTTTGACCATGGTTTCATTTCCCTCCACTCCAAAGCCCTCACATCAAGGCTGGACAAAGCAATCCAATAGGAGAAGAGTCAGAGATACACCTGCTCCCACTGTTAGGAGTCCCACAGAAACACCAACCATAACGTGCAGAGGACCCGATGAGGATCCATGTAGGCCCTGTGCTTTCTGCTTCAGTCTTTGAGCCTGTGTGAGGCCTGCTTAGTTGAGTTGGTGGGCCATGTTTGCCTCGTGTCCTCCATCCCCTCTGACTCACAGTCTTTCCTCCCCCTTCTGAGACAGTGTCTCCTTCAATTACCCATGCTGGTCGGCAGTTTGTGAGGCCTCTGCCTCAGTCTCCCAAGTGGCTGAGGTCACAGGTATGTACCACCGACTCTCAGTGAGTCCTGGGGTTTCTGTTGCTGATTTGTTGTGCAGTCTGAGACCTACACGAGCACAGGAAATTTGAGTTCTGTCTTAGCTACTTTTCTATTGCTGTGAAGAGACACCATGGCCAAGGCAACTTGTAGAAGAGTTTCTAAGAAGGTTATGGTTTCAGAGGATTAGTCTATGACCATCATGTCAGGAGCATAGCAGCAGGCAGGCATGGTCCTAAAACTGAGAGCTCACATCTCATAAACAAGCACAAGGAACAGAGACAGAACTGGGAATGGCAAGGGCTTTTGAAACTGCAAAGCCTAACCTCTAATCCTTCCCAAACAGTTCCACTACCGGGGACCAAGTATTCAAACATCCAAACCTATGGGGGCCATTCTCATTTGAACCACCACCACATGCTTCTCCTTAGCATTTATAGAGAAAGCTTGATGTTCCATAGAGAAAAGCTGGTGCAGGGATAGTGAGCCTGACTTAAATATAGAGCTTGGATAAATCCAGAATCCAAATTAGTCTTTCCTTCCTTCCTTTTCTTTTCTCTGGCTGCATATTTCCTTTGGACAGTTCATAGGTCTGAAGCAAATTGCGGTGTACTATAATCACTCTTTAAACTAAACTGTAGGGCTAGAGGGATGGCTCAGTGGTTAAGAGCAGCTGCTGTTCTTCCAGAGGACCGGAGTTCATTTCCTAGCACCCACACTGAGCAGCTCACAACTGCCTCTAGTTCCAGCTCCAGGGGCTCAAATGCCCACTTCTGGCCTCCGAAAGGCATCTTCGCACACACATACACACACACCAAATCAAAATCAGAGGGTTGTGTGTACATTTGTAGTTAGGGTACACATACCCAGCCCTGACTTGATCTTGGTGATAATTGGGTTTGTTTGTTTTGTGGAAGGGTCTCACTCTGGTCCTAGCTGGCCCAGTACTCAATATGTAGACGCAGCAATCCTCTTTTGTCCCAACTGTCGGGATTAAAGGCTTGAGCTCCCATGCCCGGCTGGCTGGCTGCTGAGCTATTTAAAGGGCTGGCTTGCTGTTCGATGCACTTCAGCAGCACGGCTCTCTCTGTCCTGCAGGTGCAGGATGTGATGAACACAACTGCATCCATTTCTTAGAGCAGTGGTTCTCAACCTTCCTAACGCTTGACCCTTTAATACAGCTCCTGGTGGTGTGATCCCAACCAGAAAATTATTTTCATTGCTACTTCCTGTCAATTTTCTACTGTTGTGAATCACAATGTAAATGTCTGTGTTTCCCAATGGTCCTAGGTGACGTCTGTGAAAGGGTTGTTTGACACCCCGCCCTCCTCTGCCCAAGGGGTCATGACCAACAGGTTGAGAACCACTATCTTAGAATGACGTGGGCACAATTTAACTCCATCTCTTTTCTCCTTTCCTAACCTTCAGGTGTGATGACATTCACTTGCCACGGTTCTCAATAAAGCAAGGCATGTTCCCATCACGTTACGTTATGCCTTGGAAAGAAAACATGAAATTCAGGAATGTGAATCTGCAGGTATCTTCTCACAAATATTCAGGTTAATGCCTGCCTATGGCTGGCTGTTAGAGATAACGGTGCTTTCCACCAAGCCTGACGGTCTGAGACTGACCTGTGACCCACAGGATGGAAGGAGAAATCTGATTCCTGCAGGTTGTCCTCTGGCCTGTGCACACACACAGGCTCACTAAATAAACTAAACATGATAATAAAACTAAAGCCAATTTAGTATAATCTCTAAGATATGTATGGCTATGCAAAAAAAATCATTTTCATGTATTTTCACGTATGCATGTAAACAAAAATAACCCAAGTGCAAATTTAAAATGGACAGGTGACAGCATTCGAGGTCACACACTCCCGTGCAATGTTGGAGGCTGAGCAGGCATAGGTGTCAAGAGCAGTGAAGCTTCAGTTCAGGAGTTCTGTTTTTAGATGATGCTGACTATTCAAGGAGAGAGCCATAGGAAGAGTTGGGCTAGGTTTGCAGGTTAAGACTTGCCCACTCAGTGCTACGAGCCAATTTGAAAACGTTTTCCAAATTCAGATTGACCATTATAGATCTCTTCTTTTCCCTGCCCTCCTTCCCTCCCTTCCTCCCTCCTCTCTTTCTCTTTTCTTCCTTCTTCCTACGACCCCCTCTCAAACTGAGTCTCAAACTCTGGAGCCCAGATTCTCCTAGAACTCACTATGTAGCCCTAGCTGGCTTTGAAACTCATGGCTTTCCCCCTGCCTCAGCTTCGCCAGTACTAGGATTACAGACATGAGCCACCGTAAGTTATTTCATTGAAGAGTTAAAATGTATTATAGTATAAATAATTTGAAATTTCAATAGAATAGTTAATGTTGAATAGGAATATGTTTTGGCAAGACAAAAAGAAGTCTTAGAAATTATATTTACATGGGATAAAATAAATTATAAAACATGGCTCAATTATTTCCTTTAAAAATGCTCATGCACAATGCTATAAAATAAAAGAAGTTATGTTTTCCTTGAGATATATGGGGGGTTTTGTTTGTTTTGGTTTAGTTTTTGTTTTTTGTTTTGGAGACAGGGTATTTCTGTGTAGCCCTAGCTGTCCTACCTGCCTCTGCCTCCTGAGTGCTGGGATTAAAGGCGTGTACCACCACGACCACCACCCAGCCTGGAATATGAGTTTTTACCTAATACTTAAAACAAACAAACAAACAAACAAAAAAAAAAAAAACGAAAGAAATTAAAATACAGGTATGAAATGCCAGTCTACATACACTTATTATTAACACTTTCTTCAATTTTAAGGTGTGTGTGTGTGTGTGTGTGTGTGTGTGTGTGTGTGTGTGTGTGTTAAAACCTTGTTGTATATTCCTGGCTGTCCTAAAATTTGCGTATAGACATGCTGGCCTCTAACTCTCTTGTATAATAAATAATTGAGGAACCAGCTTCAATATTATACATCCCAGGGGTTCAAGGGGAGAGAACTACTAACGGCGAGGACTGTTTTGGGAAAATAGAATCTCAGCACACCATAAGCTCTATAGTCCACTTGCTTTAATTCCTCTGGCATAACATCCTATATACACAGCTTCAGTTCTGTTCTCGTGCCTAGCTCCTTTCCTGCCTGATTTCTCTCTATACTTATCTACTGCTCCCTCTAAGTTCTATCTTAATTCTTTCGTCTTGATTCTGCCTCACCTTGTTCTTACCCAGCTAGTACTTCCCCATCTGGCTCTTCCTCATCTTCCATCTCATTCCTCTAGTCCTCTCTTCTAGTCCTTCAATCTAGTTCTTCCCCGTCTCAGTTTGTTCCTCTCAAGTTCTTACCCACCTAGTTCTTCCATTCTCTTTTCTCTTCTCCCACCTGTGCCCTGGAAGTCCCGGTATATAAAAGGGAGGGTCTGAGCTAAATCGTGTAAAGCTATTGCTTAATGTCCACCTGTCCTAGGTGGTGTCTCCTTGTGCACTTTACTTTAAGTCAGGAGACTTGTATGTGGGCTGCTATCACTGTTAGTCCTTGAAAGCTGGGCGCCCACCTGGGCGGTGTCTCCTTGTGGAATTTAAGTCAGGAGACTTGCACGTGGGCTGTTATTGTTAGTTCTTGGAAGTTGAGCGCCCCCTGGGTGGTGCTTCCTGTAGTCCTTGAAAGTGGCTAAGGGAGATATCTGATTCCAGAGAAAGCCTTTCCTGAGGCTGTTCTCCAAATTCCTGGAATGTGTACATCCAGTCCACACTGTTAGCCCTTCTAGGGGAAAAGTCAATTGGGAAAACTATGAAGGCACACATGATTTTCATAACAGAATACAGCTGATATATAACAAGCTAAGTAACACCAAAACCTCCTTGGGATTTGGCTTCCTCTGGAGGAATTCCCTGATCCCTCCAGGTAGTGACTTTGCCATAACCAGCTGAGTTCTTACGATATATTCCTGCGGCCCACAGCATAACTCAGATCCACCTGACTGCCTCCCAAATGCTGGGATTAAAGATGTGTACCACTGTGACTGGCTTTTCTTCAGTCTTAATATTGGGGTTTATTTTACATAATTTGATAAATATTTAATAAATAGCATTGCAAAGTCTGGAGAGATGGCTCAGTGGTTAAGAGCGCTGGCTGCTCTTCGGGTGGACCTGGGTTCAGTTCCCAGCACCCACATAGCAGCTCACAACTGTCTGTAACTCCAGTTCTAGGGGGATCTGACACCCTCACATAGACATACATGCAGGCAAAACACCAATGCACATGACCTAAAAATAAATAAATTAGAAAAAATGAATAGCATTGCACGGTGAGTCACTACTTTTAACTACTTATTAGAAATACAAGATACAAACCTTACGAACTGAAATTGGAAAAACTGAGTGTATTAAAGAAGCTCACTCACTGTTGTTATAAAAAGTGTGTTTCATTCTGTCTTTCTATTGCTATGAAGAGACACCAGGGCCATGGCAACTCTTTTGAAGGAAAACATTTAACTGGGGTGGTTTACATTTTGAAAGGTTTAGTCCATTATCATCACGGCAGGACATGGAATGCATCGAGGCAGACATGGTGCTGAAGGAGGAGCTGAAAGTCCTACATCTTGATCTGCAGGCAACAGGAAGCAAACTGTGTACCACACTGAGGATAGCTTGAACAAAGGAGACCTCAAAGCATCCCGCCACAGAGACACACTTTCTCCAACAAAGCCACACCCACCCCAACAAGGCCACACTTACTCCAACAAGGCTAACTGTGCTACTCCCTATGAGTTTATGGGGCCCGATTACATTTAGACTAAGACTACCACACTTATTATGTGTAAGTGTGTGTGTGTGTGTGTGTGTGAGTGTGTGTGTGTGCTCTGGTTGCTTTGCCATGTAGGTCCCAGGGACTGAAGTCAGGTCATTAGACCTGACAGCCTCTGCCATCCGAGCCATCTCCTCAGCCCCTCTTTTCCCTGTGTTTTGTTTTGCTTTTGTTTGGGTGTGAGGGTTTTCCTTCAGGCTTTCCTGTGGTGCTGAGCACACTGTACCACTGAGCTGACATCTTCAGCTGGATCTTTAGCGATTTTAAGGGTATTTCACTTTTACAGTGTAGTTTAATGTGTTCCCAACAATTTTTACATGACTCTGTGTGTGTGTGTGTGTGTGTGTGTGTGTGTGTGTGTGTGTGTGCAGAGTTCTACCTTAAGCAGTTACCATGAACTATAAAAAGAATGAAATGAAACAGCATGCTCACACTGTTAATACTCTTATTAGCTTATTCTTCCCTTTCCATTTTTCCTTAGATGCCGACACACTTACATAAATGTAATTTAAAAATTAAAAAGAAAAGAAAAAGCCAGACATGGTGGCACACACATTTAATCCCAGCACTTGGGAGGTAGAGGCAGGAGGATCTCTGTGAGTTCAAGGCCAGCCCTGTCTAGATAGCAAGTTGCAGGCCAGCCAAGACTAACTAGTGAGATCCTTCCTTTAAAATAAAAGGAGGGTAGAGGTAGGGGTAGGGATCTGGAGAGATCGCTTAGCAGATAAGAGTGCTGGCTGATCTTCCAGAGGACCTGGGTTCAATTCTCAGCACCCACATTAGTAATTCATTCTAATATAGTCACTGGGGTGGGGAGGAAGAAAAGAAAAAGTCTTTTAAACCTAACATGAAAATAATGTCTGGTGCTGTTCAGCAGAGTATTTTCTCTCTTAGCAAGCAGATGCATGTGGGATCTATGCTGGCCCCTTGGAAGATTCTCTGTTCTGGGGTCATAGTGAGCGGCTTTGCCATGGGGAAGATCGGAAAGTCATCATGAAGAAAGGCCCACCAGAGATAAAGATTGCCGACATGCCTTTGCATTCGCCTCTCTCCAGATACCAGAGCACCGTGATCTCCCATGGCTTCAGGAGGCGACTGATCTAATGGGCTGACCTGGGGGTAGTGGATCACTTGCCCAACACACAAGAGGATCAGGGTTCTAACCCCCATTACTACTAAAAAGAATAAAATGATAAAGTAGTTCAATCTCTTGCCCTCTCTCTCGGTTCTGATGTTTAATTTGAGCTCATTGCATTTTGCCTAAAAGTTTAATTTGTTTAACGATAATAAGTCTCTAGCATAATATAGAGAGATCTTCGAAGCTTTGGAAAGGGCATCAGTTCTGAGGCTATCCGAGGTCAAGCAGGAGTGGAAGGAAACTGCCTTCCTGGCCCCATTTCACTCCGGGTGGGTAAAGAGCAACCGATGGGCCCAGCCTACTGCCTTGGGCATGCAGCTCCAGCCACTGTGAGTCCGTGGGTGCAGCTGAGCCGCCATGTCCGGCCAAGACTGTTTTGCAGCAGACATCCTCGGGCTTTTGCAATCTCTCCACCCCATCTTCTACTTTGATCTGAGTGTTAGGGAGAGGAGAGATGGTACGGATGTCCTATTTATAATACATGAGCTCCATAGTCTCTTATTCTCTACACGTTGACCAGTTGTGGGTCTCTGTATTAAGAAGCTTCTCTGATGAGGGTTACAAGATGCACTAACCTATGGCTATAAAGGTAAGAAGTTGGGGGCAGAGGTTGCTTACCCCCATGGCATATATTCCACTGTAGCAACAGTGGGCATGTCTTACAGGGTTCATAACTGGGTAAGACTGTTGCTTACCTCTCTTCTTGGGAAGCACGCATCGACCCTCCCAGGACTCAGAAAGCTAGCCAGCTGTGATGAAGCTTCAGTACCAAGCTCACCATGTCCTGTGATTCAAGTATGAGGTTTTTACTATCCACTTCTGGAGGGCAACTTAGAACAAAGGCAACAGGTTTAATATTAGGAGAGGTGGCTGTGGGACCTTGCTGGACAACAACTTGGAAAGAGGTCGCCCATACTTGGAACTGGGTTATTCGATCACCTGTGGTGTCTGGCAGAGGCACTGTTCCCATTAGAGAGGACCTCCATTTAAACTCCTTTTCTATATGTGTGTTTATATATGTTAGCACGCTTCTACAGTAGGTTTCTGTCTTAGGGCTTCTATTGCTGAGAAGAAACACTATGACCCCAAGCAAGTTGGGGAGGAAAGGGTTTATTTGATTTACACTTCCACATCATAGTTCATCGCTGAAGGGAGCCAGAACAGGAACTCAAAACAGGGCAGGAAGCCAGAGGTAGGAGCTGATGCAGAGGCCATGGAGGGGGTGATGCTTACCAGCTTCTTCTTTCTGACTTGCTAATCCTGCTTTCTTACAGAACCCAGGACCACCAACCCAGGGATAGAGCCACCCACAATGGGCTGGGCCCTCCCCCATCAATCACACTTAAGAAAATGCCTCACAGCCAGATTTTTATGGAAGTATTTTCTCAATTGAAATCCATCCTTTCAGATAACTCTAGCTTGCAAATCAACTTGATACAGGACAAGCCAGCACAGCTTCCACGTAGCATTTAAAAAGGTTGTTCAGTTAGTTATTACTACCTTTCTTCCCCATTCTGTGACCTCCCATTCCCCACCCTATGTAACCCTTCCTCTTCCATTATTCCTCCCTTTATATCACCTGAGTTTTACCTCCTTCCCTAGAAATCCACTGCTGTGTGCCCTTACTCTTTTCCTCCCTCCTTTTTTGACAGGGTTGGGCAGGAACGCATTATCAGTATTCTTAGTTTCTAAACATATTTACAAAGGATTCTAGGAAGGAATTACCTGCCAAAGCTCACCCTGGCAGGTTCTGTTATCTTTCTTCTTTCTAATATATAAATTGTTCTTTCCTAATTTTTCTTCCAATGTCTCAAAAGTTTTTGATAGGAACAGATTATTTTAGAAAATATACGGTAGCTGGGCATAGTGGCTCACTCCTTTAATTTCAGCCCTGGGAAAGCAGAGGCTGGCAGAATCTCTGCGAATCTGAGACCAGCCTGGTCCATAGTGAGCTCTAAGACAGCAGGGGTTACATTGTGAGATTCTGTCTCAAAAAGAATAAATAAACAAAATGAAAGAAAGAAAACATTTTGTAGCAACTTCTGGCTCCTTAGAGCCCACTCCACGTGGAGCTTCTTACTACTATTAGCTTGCTATTTTAGTGACATCTAATCTCCCCTCACCCCATTCCCACGCCTACCCCCTCATCCAGCTGCAGTGTTGAGTGTCCAAGTGGATTTTCAGAAAATCAGCCTTGAGTTTGCCCGTAGCCCGCTCCTATGGCAGAGTTTTGGCAGCCTTCTTCCTGGGCTCCTGTGACCTTCCCACCACAGTAGTCCTGTGTCCTTGAAAGTCCCTTAAAGCTTAAACTTCTCTACACACCATTGCAAAAGAGGCCGTGAGAAGAAACCAAGAGTGGCTTGTGAGCAATTTCAGGAACGACCTCCAAGCCTGCCCCGAGCGGGGGAGCAGATTCGAGAACAGTGGCACACTTCTTCCTAGGTGACACCCGTGTTACCAATGAGGAAGTATCGGAGATACCAAAAAGGGTTGACACAAAATGACCCTTCAGAGCAAGCTTTATTAGGAGAGAGAGCATTGTGGCCATGGGGCTTTGAGGACACGATCCAGCCCTAAACGGGAGGGCAATTAGGAGAGCTACACCGGACACAGCGTGATGATGGGACCTTGAAGGGAGAGAGGGATCTCTGCAAAATCCACGAGGAGCTGCGTTAGGAGAGAGAGTGGCCGTGTAGCATGATGGTGAGCCTGCAGCAGAGTCTTCAAAACCGCTTCAGAAACAAACAAAACTGAAGAAAGCCGGAGACTGACATTTATAGGGTTTTAGGGTATAGCCACAAGTTCTACTCCGAGTGGGCTAGCCTGTCCTAGACTGTGTGCCGGGAATCAGGACACGCTGAACAAACCGTAATTTAGTCTCTTTCCTGGGCGGGATGGGGGAGGCTGGGCTTGGTTTTCCCACACAGCAGGGAGCTACCAGCTCTTTGACAGATGGCAGGAGAGGTATATAGTGATATTTTATTTGTATTGAAATGTGATTTTATTTGTATGTCAATAAAGTTGCCTTGAGGTCAGAGCAAGCCAGAGCAGAAGCTGAGCAGTAGTGGGGCACGCCTTTAATCCCAGCACTTGGGAGGCAGAGATAGGAGGATCTCTGTGTGTTCAAGGACACAGCCAGCATGGCAGACACATGCCTTTAATCTCAATACCAACCATAGAAGACCTGGAGGTCTGTACAAACAGGCAGTGACGAGGAGGTCATGTGGCTGGGTTACAACCAATGAGGGAGGAGAACAGAAAGCCTTTAAATAGACAGGACGCACAGAAGTAGGTCTCTTGCGGAGAGGAGGAACCGCAGAAGCAGTGGAGGGTAAGGTTTTCCGCTCTTGCTCTGACCTCGTGGTTTTTAACTCTGCAATTGGTTCTGTGTTTCTTATTTAACAAGCCGGATACATCTACAATTGGCGCCCAACGTGGCAAGAATTCATTAAAAAACCGCTTGCCTTGGCAGTGGGTCTGGCTTCCCGCCCGGGCGGGCCCGGCTCCCTAGCCCCGGCCTAACCTGGGCCTAACTCAGCTTAGGACTCAGGCCCAACCTGCCTTAGCTACGGGTGGTTACAGCCGCAGCTGGAGTTACTTACTTAAAAAGCCGGTGCTACAAACAACTCAGGCCTGCGGGAGCTACCGCTAATTGCAGGAGCTACACGCAACTGCAGATAGGCTGCTTTTGGCTGAAACGCCAGCGCACGTGGTTGGTCGGAGCTTAAGGAAGCCGGAGCCCAGGCGCGACTGGGCTCAGACCAGAACATTGAAGCAGTTGGATTCAAGCTTATTAGATATTTTGAAGGAAATTATTTAAAAGAGATTTTTTTCCACATTAAAAAAAATGGGTTTTATGTGTACACTGGAAGAAAATTGGGCTTTGTTTGAAATTTTAGGCAGTATGGTAATGGAACAACTATATGAGAAGATTAATGTTGATCGAATTATGTACATTATTATTCTTCTTATTCTTATTTTACAATTTAAAAAGACAAGTGCCAGGATAAAAAATTTAGAAAAACTTGTTAAACCTGTTAAAATGAATTATAGAGAAATTCAGATTCAGACAGAAGAAATTAACAGTGAAGTTGTTTCAGGATTGGATTATAAGGTTACAGAAAGAAAGCCTGTTTTCACACAATCACCCTTAATTTATCCGGTAACCATACAACAGCAACCTGGTCAAGTGAATATTCAAAATATTTGGACTCCAGTTGAAATGTTAGACTTACGAAGGTTTAAGGAAGCAATAGTATCTTATGGCATGCATTCTCCATATGTAAAGCAAATGTTAAACTCCTGGTCCACTTATAATAGGATTATATCACAGGACTGGCAGGAGCTGGCACAGGCGGTTCTGGAACCTGGACAGCAGCTTCTGTGGCAAATGTGGTTCAAAGAGGAAGCTAAAAACATTGCAAAACAATGTAGGGATAGAGGTATACAAATCTTCCAGGATCAGCTTGTTGGTGAAGGCCAATATGCTGCAGTACAAACACAATGTTTATATGATATGCAAACTCTAATTCTATGTCAAATGGCAGCCTTGAATGCATGGGACAGAGTTGAGGAACCATTGGATAATAGAAAAAACTACAGAATTAAATCAGCCTATATACTTCAAGGATGTGCTGACCTCAGAATGGAAACCAGAGTATGTGTTACGTTGGGCACGAGGTTTTGCTTTTGTTTCTGCAGGAGAAGATAAGCTGTGGGTACCATCAAAATTGATAAAGGTTCGATTTGAACAAGAGAGACCTCTTAATTAGAGGAGGTGATAGTTCATCAACCAACATGACCATCCAGTTTAAACTCACTTATCACATTAATACATGCCTTTTCATTTAATCAGATGTAACTTGCCAAAAGGGGACCTCCCCAAAATTAGTCTTGGGGAAGGGTTTTTGTTTTTGTCTTTTAGGAGAATGAAGGCTAAGGAATCTGAAGAACACTGGACAAATGAGACAAATCATCTGTCCCAGGAAAAAGAGTAAAATGGCCTATTGGTATATATCATCTACAAAATTTCATAAATCTTTCTAAATGTTTGTTTCTGCTCTTCTCTAAAAAATTAATACTCTTAGTCTTCTTGTAGTCCCAGTTCAATTAAAGCTTCAAGCTGATTTTGGAGTTGGAGAATGGCTCTCTCCTCCTTTAAACTCAAGCATGTTAAAAGGAAAATGAAAACTCTCTGTATCATACCAGAAAAAAAGAGCCATCTTCTGACATGGGACAGGAGAAAAACCAAATTAATTAAGGGACTATTCTATTACTAATCTCAATTCTTTGATTCTATTCTGATTCTTTAAACTTTTCTTAAAGTATGAATTTTATATCAAAATTTACAAGATATATATATTTTAAACTTTGTTAAGATAATAATGGTCATATAGAGTACTAATTAATTCTAGAGAAAAAGGCTTCAATTAGCTGCCTATATGTGTCTTTGTGTTCGAGTCTCTTTTCAGTTTTCTGCAGGAAATCACGGCCAGGCCTAACTTCAACTGAAATCTCCAGGAAGAAGATGGGGCCCCACAACGACAATTCCACGTGGAAAATAATATCACTAAGCTGACAAACATCATCTACAGATCAGCTTTGGACTACAAGTGCTTAGAGCAATTCTGAGATGGCTAGCTGAGATGATCCAGTTTCAAAGACTACTTGAATAAGGACTTGAGATAAACCCTGAACTTTGGCATTATGGATAACAAAGAATATAGTTACCTTTCCTAGAATTTTGTCAATTAACCCAAAATTTTTCTTTTCAGAATAAAGATAACTTCGCCCATACCCAGCAGGAAGCAATTTTAAGAATTCGACGCCCACATTCCCAAAGGGGTGGTGTGTGGTGGGTGGCTTTTTTTGGTCTTTTTATGGGTATTGGGTCTGGGATAGTTTTCATTGTTTAGGAGGGTTGGTTACAAGTTGTTGTTAAGGGTTAGGAAAAGGGCTAGGCAAAAGGTGCTTGTTTAAAAAAAAAAAAGAAAAAGACAATTACTAGTTTTAAATACTTCACATTCAATTGGATTGTTTTATATTGTATACAAATTATTATTGAGATTGAGATTGTTAGAATATACCATACACATATTTCTAATCTTGCTCGATATTTTATTTACACCATTCATTTAACAATGTAATTCAATTTGCTAATCCTTGCATGTTAGTATTACCAACTATTAGGATATATAGAAATGAAAGTTAGTGGTTAGACATTACAATTGAACTTGTAGTCATATTAGGTGTGTTTTCAAGATCAAACATATATTTTAGATAGACAGGTCATCTTCAAACCCTTCAGAGATCTACAGAATATGGCATTTAAAATGTTTTAATAACTTAAGAATTTTTCTTTTTTGCTATGACTATGAGACATGACGGCTCCTGGCAGTACCAATCTACTTCAGAGAAAATATGGGCATTGAAGAAACTGCATATGGAGTTAACTTTCATTGTGGCAAAAGTTAGCCACTGGACAACAAAGTATCCTCGAATCAACTGCTGACAAACAGGACAGACAGGACATTAAACCAAGGACTACCAATTCTTGCCAAAATAAGTGTGGTTGTGGCTTTAACAAAAGGCATCTTCTAAAGCCAGGACAATATGGCACCATCCCTGAAGTGAGTGACCTTTGCAATCTATAAAAGGTACCGTGCCCTTTTCTTCGAAGGCAGCTGAACAGGGAGTGGGCCAATGGCTTCTGATGTGCAGTGGAACAGCAGATGAAACAGTTATTCTTGAAGAATAACTAAGCTCACCACTCTCAATAGTAGACTGGCTTTTAATAGAGGGATGTGGAGAAGAAAAGGATGCCAAGATGAAGCCACATATACACAGCCAAGAAAAATGGACAGCTGAATTGAAAAGACATCAATAATTTCCAGAATTTAAAATCCTGAATCATGACATGACATTAATGGAATTCAGGTGTTTCTGGTACATGGACTGCTCTCACCAAATGTGAGGTCAAACTGTTGACCTTATATACATCCTAGTTCACAAAAAGAGTCTGTCAGATACGCTAAGCCTATAGGCTGAAGATGATGCCCCAACACTGCGGAGAAACCTCAGGTGACTGTCCAGGCAGCTGGCTGTTTCTGTCAACTCACATTTTTTTTTTTGGAAGCTGCTAGCATGCACTTCTTGTTTTTTTTTATTTTTTATTAGGTAGTATTATTTCCTCCTTGGGTCTCTGAGGGAGTTGAAGATCAGTTAGTTATAGTTATAATTATCTTTGTTAAGGATTTCAGAAAAACTCACTAAGAGCTGTAAGTGTATAAATTTGAAAGACGTTATAAGACAGTTCCGTTAGCAATATAAGTTAGGATAAAAGGTGAATCAGGTACATTCTGGACTTACCAAAATAGGATAGATAATGGAATTATTTTCTCTGAATTTGTCAAATACAAATGGACTAGACATTGTTTAAGTATTTATTGTTTGTATATATGGTATATATAGTTATACTTTTGTATATAGTTTTTCTTATATTAGTTATAACTTTTTCCTTTTCTTTCTTTTTATTAAAATAGAAAAGGGGAAATAATAGTGATATTTTATTTGTATTGAAATGTGATTTTATTTGTATGTCAATAAAGTTGCCTTGAGGTCAGATCAAGCCAGAGCAGAAGCTGAGCAGTAGTGGGGCACGCCTTTAATCCCAGCACTTGGGAGGCAGATCTTATTTAACAAGCTGGTTACATCTACAGAGGTACAGCCTGATTTTAGGTTTGGGGGAGGGGACGAGGAGGGAGCAGTGAGAGGGTCTATAATCTGAAGACCTCTGTGGGCTTTGGGTTAGGTTACACACCCTCCAACTGCCGCTCTCCCAGAGGCCAGCCTACACTCACTGGACCCCACAGGTCCCTGCTCTGAAAGAAAGCACACAGACAGGGCCAGGGGAAAGCAAGCCTAGACCCTCCCTATCTCTCTTAGCTGCAAGATAAACTCATGGTCCTATCTAGTCAGACCTGGCTCCTTGGCATCCAAATTTACTTGGCGTGGAATTTTCCATCATACCCTGAAATTTTAGAGAAGTCGGAAAATCCCCTTTATTGGGGGGGGGGAGCTATGTATTATTTCTGAGGGGGCACACATGCCATTGCATGTGTGTGGAAGTCAGAGGACAACTTGCAGAAGTTGGTTCTCTCCTACCAGGTGGGTCTTGGAGATGAAATGCAGGTTGTTCAGCTTGAAGACCCTGTAACGAGCATGTTTACCTGCTAAGCCATCTAGATCATCAGTACTGTTCAGGGGATTTCCCTGAACGTACTCTGTGACTGCCTGCCTGCCTGCCTACCTATCTATCTATCTATCTATCTATCTATCTATCTATCTATCGTGTGTGTGTGTGTGTGTGTGTGTGTGTGTGTGTGTGTGTGTGTGTGAGAGAGAGAGAGAGAGTGATCTTGGCTTCCTTTTTCAGGTTACCTCACGGTGTGGGACACATACCTAGCTTCTCTTCCACATGAACCTATGTTCCTTACTGCTCTCCCACCCTAAGGCCCAATCATGGCCTCAAAAGTCACAAAGCGCTCTTTCTCCTCAGACAGCTCATTCTGAAGGGTGCTTGGTCTGGGCCATTCTCTGCACTTGTATAATAACACTGTGGTGGGGGTAGGAGGCAGCCGGTTCTCTCAGCTCATTAACACCGGAGCACCAGCCTTGGGATTTGAGCAAGGGTGAAGGAGGCACTCTTTCTCTCTGGGGCTCTGTGCAAGGGACATCTTCCATCCCATGAATTGGACTTAAGTACAAGGAGGAGGCCCTACCTCTTGGTCACTCGTCGGGAGTGGAGAAACAGGTTCAGGGAGTTGACATCCTTCTTGTCATGGAAAGTTAATGTCATCAGTGTGCTATCAGAAACATATATGACCACTTGTGTCTTTCTACAATGCCAGAATTTATTGAGTGACAATAAACTTGCAAGGTATGGAGGTTTCAATGGCAACAACTTGGCTGAGGCAAAAACTTATTCTGATCTTAATACCAATATTAACTCTCAGCACATCTATCACATGTCACATAGCAAATCTATCTCTTTATAAGAGTTATAATATAATTACAAAGGGCTAAAGCAAGGGGTCTCAGGGGTAAATAAGGCCTGTATTGATAAGACAAGAAACCCAAGCCCAACTTCAGGGAAAAGGCTCAAGCAGCCACAGCTGTGTGCCAGGGGCTTGAGAGCACAGCTGTAGAGCTGAGTCCAGCTGCTAAGGTGGAAGGGCAAGATTGGGTCCTGATGAAGGACCAGGGAGACAGATGAATGGCAAGGAAAGACAGGCAGGCAGGCAGACCAAAGATGGCAGTTGAGTGGGCCACATCAACAGGGACAGAGCCTAGCTGAAGCCCCAGGGACAGTAGTCAGGATTTCTCTGCTTGTCAGTTCACACACACACACACACAGATGAGAGAGAGACACACAGATACAGATAGAGACAGAGATGAGGGAAACAGAGGTGGGATCTAAAGATGACTATGAGGGAGGGGTCTATCTTCAATGGCCTTCAAGCCTGCCAATGCCTGTAGCTACCTAACAAGATGACAGGTCAGTGGGGGCGTCACCTCAGTGCTGAGTGTCCACCTCTTCATGGAGTCTAGGAGAAGGGGCTGTATCTTTTTCTTGGCCTGGTGTTTGCTAAGTTCACGGACCTGGTTTCCTTAAAATGATTGGAATACATCCTTGTCCACCAGCAGCTCCAATTCTCCATGAGAAATGCATAGGGCAGAGTCTTGCTACTTGCAGTCTGTGCTGCATGTGGTCCCAGACAAAAGGTGGTGTTTACATGTCCACCCAGGGGCACAGCCATCCTCCTCCCTCAAAATGGAGTCAAACGCTGCTTGTCAAATGGAGTTTCCTAGAATAAGTACAATGTGAAAAATCACAGCTGGGGGATGGTGACACACAACTTTAATCCCAGCACTCAGGAGGCAGAGGCAGGCGAATCTCTGTGAGATTGAGGCCAGCCTGGGCTACAGAGCAAGTTCCAGTGGACACAGAAAAACCCTGTCTCGAAAGAGAAAAAGAAAGGAAGAGAGAGAGAGAGAAAGAAAAAAGAAAAGAAAAAAGAAAAACCACAGTTTTGCACAGTATGCAGTAACTGAGGGCGGGGTCAGCCTTCAGTTCAAAAAGTAGCCATGTGACTAGGGCTGGGGAAAGGAGGCTGGCCATCATCCTTGGCTGAACCTGTCAAGTCTCCATCATAAGCTGGAAGGAATGAAGGAAGGAGTGGGTTCTGGTTCAAATGTCTTCTGAGCCTTAGAAGATTTTATTTTCCTAAAAGTAAAACTTTCTCCATTTACTCTGTACACCCCCCCCCAGGTCACGTGGTTTCTCTTTTCAATTATCCCTAGTAGTGAAGAAAAGGTTTGCATTATCACCTTAGAAGTAGAATTCTAGATTTATGCCTTTTTTTTTTTCTTTTCTTTTCTTCTTTTTTTCTTTTTCCAGACAGGGTTTCTCTGTGTAGCTTTCCTGGAACTCACTTGGTAGCCCAGGCTGGCCTCAAACTCACAGAGATCCACCTGGCTGGGATTAAAGGCATGCACCACTACCGCCCGGCAACTTGTGTTATTTTTAATTAAAAAAAAAAATTTATTGAGATGTTCTTTGACAGAGGCTGGAGAGATTGCTCAGAGGTTATGAGCACTGGCTGTTCTTCCTGAGGTTCTGGATTCAATTCTTAGCACCCACATGGTGGCTCACAACCATTTATAATGAGATCTGGTGCCTTCTTCTGATATGTAGGCATATGCAGACAGAACACTCCTTACATAATATAAATACATAAAAAAATAAATAAATAAATCTTTGTTTTTAAAAAGATATTCTTTGACAATTTCTCTTTTATGCTCATAACTGCCCATCACTCCAGTTAGAATCTAGCCTCTGCTCAGGCCGCAGTGTCTATCTAGCTTCCTCTTCCCTTTTCAGGTACTGACAGGCAACTACTGAGTCCCCACGGTGCCTGTGCCAGGATCCCACTTGGGAGGTGAGTTAACATTGAAGTTACATATCCTGTCCCCCCCATCCACTTCCCTGCCTCCTGCCTGGGACTCAGAGAACCACTTTCTGTGGAATTCTCCCCCATCCTCAGACAGCTGTAAGAGACCCCTTCCTCTGCCCCACAGGCTCTGGTATCTCCAGAAACATGCCCATGCTGTCTTTCTCTAGGGTTGAGAACTCTCCTCGAAGCCCTCACCACTGGGTTACCTCTCTGTCTGCCGTGGATTGAATGACTCTTCTAGTCAATTCCTTACTCCCCAGTAACCCATCTCAGTGTCCTCTTGAAGCCCCTCCTCCAAACCTGACAAGGACCCCAAGCCCTCTTCTGACATCATTGGGCACTGCATTCATGGCATGAACCCATACATAGACACATACAGGTGCACATAATTAAAAAATCGAAAACAGAAAAAGAAATCTAACCAGACATGATAGCACATGCCTTTGATCTCAGCACTAGGGAGGCAGAGGCAGTCAGACCTCTGAGTTCGAGGCCAGCTTGGTCTACAGAGCAAGTTTCAGGACAGCCAGGACTACACAGAGAAACCCTGTCTTGAAAACAAACAAACAAACAAACAAAAAATAGACCTTGTGCGCGCGTGTGTGTGTGTGTGTGTGTGTGTGTGTGTGTGTGTGTGTGTGTGTGTAAAGAGGGGTTTTTTGTTTTGTTTTGTTTTGTTTTGATACAGGGTTTCTGAATAGCTTTGGCTGTCCTGGAACTTGCTTCTTAGACCACACTGGCCTTGAACTCACAGAGATCCACCTGTCTCTGCCTCCAGAGTGCTGGGATTACAGGTGTGCATCACCACTGTCCAGCTTGAGACAGAGATATCTTAAGGGAGAAAGGACTACAGACTGTAGAACACTGATGGTATAGTCAGGGGGTTGGGGGATCACAGAGAGGGAGAGTTTAAGTAGGAAGGGAGGGAGATGAGGGGGCAGAGGAGAGGGGGAGAGGGGTAACTAACACAAAGGAAGGATGGTAGGAAAAGCCATCTGAAAGCCTCCTACTTTGTAAGTTTCCTTAAAAAAATATATTAAATAAAAAGCTTACATGGAGGATAATGTCCCTCTCAAAAGACAGAGGTTATCAGACAAAACTCTCAGTGCCAGGTTATGGATCCCTCCCTTTGCTGTGGGATTTTTGATCGCGCTGTGAAACTCTGAGACTGTGAAATAAATTAACCTTGCATCAGGGGGCAGAGCCAGCGACTAGTTGGCAGGAATTAGCCATAGAGAGGACGGAGGATCCAGGAAGATGGATAGAGAGATGCACAGGAAGGAGTAGGGAGGGACTTAGAGATTCTCAGTCTCTTTGATTTGGGACGAGTGGAGAGATGCTTCTCTTGCTGGATCTCTGGCCAAAAAGGAAGGTCAGTGGTTGCTTCTTGGCTTCTTTGAGCTAGCAGTTCTTCACCCCAACATCTGATTCCCGAGTCTTCATTGGTAAATAGAATAGAGATTTGGTTAAAACCTCCATTGGGTGGCCTTGGCTGAGCCGGTGCCCTCGGGACCAGAAATCTTACCAGGCTGTGGTCTGAGCAGCATGGTGCTGACTGTAGGTCGTGGGGCTGTTGTGCCCAAAGTCCAGATTCCCAAAGGATCCCCAAGAGACCAAATCTGATGTAAAAACAAAGTCTTTAATACGAGTTAATTCTCCGTCCAACTGACACAGCAGCAGAGCAGCAGACACCCTGAACAGCATGGGGCGAGGGTTTTTATAGTGTCTAGACAAGTTACAGAAATTGGCTCAAGCACTGGTTAGGAATACCTGGACTGAGCTGATTGGCTCTCTTGGGTCTAGGGAATTGCAACATTGTAGCTTCAGCACCTAGAGTTGTGTCCGCTTGTAATTGGCCCTCCCTGGTGGGGTGAAGTGTTCATGGCTCCTGATAGGCCCTTCCGGGTAAGGCGTTCAAGGCTTCTGATTGGCCCTTCCCTATGGTCAGGGTGTTAGCTAGGGCAAAAGGTCAGAGGCAGTCAGAAGGTCAGGAGTTGGGGACCCAGGCCTCAGCAGCTGTGGAATATAATTTACATAACTGCTGAGATCAGACTGGCCCCTGCTCAATGTTACTCTATGTTGTACAAACACTGACTTTTCTGGCTGTGCCCTGCCCTGGTGACTCCATGTTACAAGTAGCCTTTTGCTCTGGTTTGAGAGCAAATGGGGGCAAGAAAGACTCGGTGGGCGTGTAAACAGTACCCCCAGTCTGGCACCACCCACAAGGCATAGGTTATGAATAAGTTAAAGTAGAAAGGACACCCTCCTAGAAAGTGAATTGGGGGGAGGGGCTGGAGAGATGGCTCAGTGGTTAAGAGCACCGGCTGCTCTTCCAGAGGTCCTGAGTTCAATTCCCAGCAACCACATGGTGGCTCACAACCACTTGTAATGAGATCTGGTGCCCTCTTCTGGCCTGCAGTCCTACATGCTTATACATAATAAATAAATAAATCTTTGCCGGGCGGTGGTGGAGCACACCTGTAATCCCAGCACTCGGGAGGCAGAGGCAGGTGGATCTCTATGAGTTTGAGGCCAGCCTGGTCTACAAAGCTAGTCCAGGACAGGCTCCAAAACTACAGAGAAACCCTGTCTTGAAAAAACAAAAAAACAAACAAAAAAAGAAAAAAAGAAAAGAAAAGAAAAAGAAAGTGAATTGGGATCACAAGAGCACGTGTATTTAAATAATAATTAAATAGTAGGAGAGCCAGTCCTGAGAACTTACCAGACACACCAGACCCAGGAAAGGGTACACGTCCCTCACTTTCACTCCACAAAGAGGAGAACATCTAATAATATCATGGCAACAGTCTGTCATAGGGTCAACTGCTGCGTGCATCAAGGAACAGACGGGCTTTGGTCCTTTGCTGTTGACAAAAGGCTACTTGTAATATGGAGTCACCAGGGCAGGGCACAGCCTCAAAAGTCAGTGTTTGTACAACATAGAGTAACATTGAGCAGGGTCCAGTCTGATCTCAGCAGTTATGTAAATTATATTCCACAGCTGCTGAGGTCTGTGGCCCCAACTCCTGACCTCCTGACTGCCTCTGACCTTTTGCCCTAGCTAACACCCTGACCATAGGGAAGGGCCAATCAGAAGCTGTGTTTAGATTGCTGTCCATTCCATTTGCCCATCTGTATTAGTCAGGGTTCTCTAGAGTCAGAATTTATGGGATGGATATCTCTCTCTCTTCATGGCCATTCCATAGCACACATGTGCACAGACACACACACACACACACACACACACACACACACACACTCATACTCACACACATACATGGGGGGGACAGGGAAGTGGGGGTGGGTGGGGATTTGCTATGTGACCCAGAATTAACCTTAGCTGTTAAGAATGGAATAAGAAACAGGTGTCTCCATGACGGGTAAGGTGACTTGCTGACGTCCCACACAACCTAAGTCAGAAGCTCATTTTTTAGTAAAAGGGGAGGACCTGTAAGGCCCTGGCCCCCATTTTGGGTAACTGTAGCCTTGCTTGCTGACCTTGACCTTGATATCCTCCCTATGCTAATTCCCTGCAAGATTCCATCCTGAATGCTTAAGGGAAGCTCCTTGTCTATGTATCCAGCATATTTGGCGTTAACAGCTTAGATGCAAAATTGTAAAACATCAGAAGCAAACTTCTGCCCTCCGGGGTTCTCCCATTGTGCTATAAGCCTGTATTTAAGACGTCCTCTCTCCTTCAATAAATGACATTCGGCATTAAAAAAAAAAAAAAGGAAAGAAGGAATTTGAAGACAACGATGTTCTAAAACAGGAAGTGGTGATGGTGTCATGGGCCTATGAGGATGCTGGACTAAAGTCTATCAAGTTCTGCAAACAGGAAAATTGTATACCACGTGAATTATCTGTCAATAAAGATCTTATATGTAAATTTTAAAAATGGAATAAGAATGTATGTTTACCAACACTGCTATCAAGGAAAACTACCACTGATGAGCCCAACATGGCTTATAGGCCTGTTGTTTTATCAACCCTGACACTGTGGAAAAACACAGACATTTATTTCTGTTCATGACATCACACTCACGAGAACTGTCATTCTGCATCATCAAAACTTAAGAAATAGCTGGAGTTCCCTCCATAAGGGAAAATAGGGGACTTATTTCCTACATCTTCTTGGTAGTCTGTAGTACATTTATATAAATTACATATCTAAGAAATGAGAGGTTAGTGGTCCTGGGGCATCTAAAGGCTGTTTAGGACAAGTAGGTTTTTCACTTATAATCACACCATACTGCCTTTGCCTCTAAAACAGGTCTGAGCCAATTAAACCACTCTCTAGAGCAAGCTCTCCCACCCTGCTGACAATCAGTCCAGTGGCCTCTCTGCCGTGGACCACAGAAGCAAATTCAGCTGAAAATGGGAAAAGTAGAGGCTTTGTGTCAACTTCCATGATAGCCTTTATATGTATGCCACTCAACTGGAGTTTAAAACCTCGGAAATCACTGAAGCCCAGACAATTTTACAGGAATGAGGAATGGGGACTCCACCAGGCATCTTAAAGAGCCCAAGCCCCTCTGTGAAAGGATACCTTGGGCCTGGGAGCTGATGTGAGTTGGGATCTTCATATACATCTAGGACTAGGGAGGAAAAAAAATCTTGAGTTGAAATGAGCAGTAGACACGTGCAGAGACCTCTGAATAGATTGCTCACAGCCAGTGGTATTTATATACTGTGGTTTGAGTCCTCCCATCCCTACAAGTGTTCGTGTGTTTGTGGATAAGTGTGGTCCCCACAGTGTCAGTGTTAAGTGATGAAGTGTAACAGGAGTCTTGGGTAGTTGGGCGGGCACCCTCAGAAGAGACTGAGGTAGCACCTGGGGGACCCCTGAGTTAGTTCTTATGAGAGTAGGAACCCTTGAATCACTCCAGTCCCCTGATTGATTTGTTAATGTTGCTTTTACTGTGAGGGCTCAACTCCAGGGTCTCCCCTGGTAGGGTGGTAGGCCTGTCTTTGGATAGAATCTCACCCTTGACCATGCTCAGATTATGATGCTACTTCTCAGAGGCCGGATAACTGGATCTACCCTATCTTACTTTCAGCCTTCAAACTATGAGCTTCATAAAGGGGCTTCTTTCTCTTTCTTCCTTGGTGCTGGAGAGCAAACCCAGGGTTTCACCCATGCTAGGCTAGTGCTTAACCACTGAGCTATGCCCCCAGCCCAAATTTGTCTTTTCTTTTCCCAAGATGTAGTCTCGCTGTGTAGACCAGGCTTGCCTCTAACTCACACAGATCTATCTGTCTACATCTGCCTCACAGGTGCTGGGATTAAAGCTGTGCACCACCACACCGGATTCAACCTATCTATCTGTAGACATACTGTACAGTAACCAGAACAAGCTAGTAACTTATTTACCCTCTGTGAAGTCTGACTCTGAGACAGCAATTCTATGACATCAAGTTTCCTGACTGTTTCAGTTTGAATCTGAAATATCTTCCACAGGCAAATGGTTAAACACTTGATCTCCATTGATGGAGCTATTTTGGGAAGTTCTGGAAACTTTAGAGGAGGGAGACCTAACTGGAGGAAGTAGGTCACTGGGGATGTGCCTTTGAAAGTTTTATCTGGGCCTCAGTCCTTTCTCCTTTTTCTGGTTCCTCCACACCTCTCACTCCCATGATGCTCTGCCTGAGTTTATGGGGCGAAGAGACTTGGGGCCAAACTCCCTGAAACCATGAGCGCAAATACACCTTTGTCCATTAAACTGTTCCTTCGGGCATGTTAGCCACAATTGTACAAAAGTAATTAACTCTTCATCCCCCTGGATTTTCCTTCCATTTCTGTGAATACCAAGTTCTCCTCCAGTGAGTGTCTCCTTTCAGACTGTCCCTTGCCTGGTTTCACGCTCAGCTCCTTCCCATGCTTTCCTCCTCTACTATGGGTTAGTGTGAGGTCACGATTTCCCTCCCAGCAGAAGGCAGGCTCTTAGCCCAGTTAGGTCCTTTCCAGTGATTGTGAATCCCTGGGACTTCCAAGGTCCAAACAGCCTGTGGGTATAGCTCTCCTATACTAAGATCCCTGGTGATTGGGTCTGACCAGCACTGACCAGTTTCTCTCCATCCGAGGGCCCTTGAGGACCAGCTGTGCAGGCATCTAGTCCACGGGGCAGGGGGAGGCAGGCAGAGGGTGAGCAGTGTCTTGAGTTGAAATTGTTTATTTTGCACCTACTCTGCATCCTCTGGGCTCTGGCAAGAGAGGATCTGTGTATTCGGCAAAGAGTGTGGGGAATATATGTGCAAGAACACTGAAGGATGAGGTCAGTTTACCTGTTTTGTTGTTGTTGTTGGTGGTGTCTGTGTGTGTGAATAATAACAAAGTATACAACCAGAAACAATGCTGGAAGCCAGAACACCAAAAACATCCTGATGTTAATACTTCTGGGTGTGATGCTGATGTCATTGGTGATGATGGCGTTGATAATTTTGGTCTTTTTTTTTTTTCATTTTCATTTATTTCTTTTTCTATTATCAGCTTGATACAGTATAAATTATTATCCTAATAGTGAAATGTTTCATTGAGGCTTGCCCAGTAATTGAGTAAACCCAAAACTTATATACAGCCTCCCTGGTTCTGTGGGTTGCAGTGATTTTGGTATTTTGAAATAACTCTGTAGCCCAGACTAGCCCAGGAGTGCTGAGAGTACAGGCGAGCACAGACAGGTAATTTATCAACAGAAGCTCTTCCTTGGGCTGCTGTCCCAGTTCCAAAACCAACACCACTGCTAACTCCTCTGGGACGCTGTTTCACACTCAACTCCATGGTCCACTTTTCCTGACAGGTCCATCTTCGTGGGCTCAGTTCCTCACTGCGCCAGAAGGGGGCTCTGTTGCATCACTTAAAATACAATTCGATTTCTGAAGAGAAAAGGGAGGCGAGTCTTGGGGAAGAGAGGTGGTGGGGGTAGCTGGGAGGAGTATAGGGAGGGGAAACTGGTCGGGATGTGCCGCATGAGAGAAAAATCTATTTAAAAAGGAAATGAAAAAGAAAAAAAACTTGCATTGTGGAGAAAAGAGGAGCTAATGGCAGTGGGTGACTGCTGGGGAGAAAGAGTCTTCTTTTGGTGGGGAAGAAGCTGACGGTAAGTTTCCAAGACCCAGGGGACAATCCCACATGCCATGCACATAAAGGCAGCACGAATTGAACTTCGTGGGTTATTGAGGAAAGTCAAGCTGGAGGAAGATGGGGACCCTGTTGGGAGGGTACAGGATGATGGAGGGATGAAATGGATGACGGATATGACCAAGACACATTGTACACATGTATGAAATTGTCAAGGATTTCAAAATAAATGTGGCCTGGTGGTAGTGTGTAGGTAGAGTTGTCCTGCCTGGCCCACAGTCAGGACAAATCTCTCTCACCCACCAGGCCCATAGACGCTCAGAGCCAACCAAGTAAGCACACAGAAACTTACATTGTTTACAAACTGTATGGCCGTGGCAGGCTTCTTGTTATCTACTTCTTCTATCTTAAATTAACCCATTTCTATTAATCTATACTTTGCCACGTGGCTTGTGGCTTACCAGTGTCTTTACCTGTTGCTTGTCAAGGCGGTGACTGGCGGTGTCTCCCTCCCCAGCCTTCCACTTCCCAGAATTCTCTTCTCTCTTGTCCCATGTATACTTCCTGCCTGGCCACTGGCCAAACAGCATTTTATTTATACAGAGCGATATCCACAGCCTTTAATCCCAGCACCCGGGAGGCAGAGGCAGGCGGATCTCTGTGAGTTCGAGGCCAGCCTGGGCTACCAAGTGAGTTTCAGGAAAGGCGCAAAGCTACACAGAGAAACCCTGTCTCAAAAAAAAAAAAAAAAAAAAAAAAAAAAGTGGATTGTGGTAATATTTTGTTTGTACTCTAACAGATAAATTTTGCCTGAAAATCAGAGGAGAGAGCCAGCCACTAGATTAAACATAGAGGTCAGGCAGTGGTAGCACAGGCCTTATCCTAGCACTTCAAAGCCACCCTGGATTACATGAGATTAATCTAGTCTGGAAGAGAACCAGAGCCAGGCAGTGATGGCTGGGTAGAGAAAGGCTTATAAAACGGGAGGAGACAGGACCTCAGTTCCTTTCAGCTGAGGACTCAGGGGCATTCAGTCAACTTTAATATATATATTCTTTAAATTTATGTGTAGGTGTGTGACTATTCATATGTGGAACTCTCTATGTAGACCACGCTGACCTTGAACTCACAGAGATCTGACTGCCTCCTGAGTGCAGGGATTAAAGATATGCCACTGGCCTGGGCCTATTTTACCTTTTTATGAAGGTTTACTATTGATAAGTACCATCAGTGTGAGGCATCCCCTCTATTTTTAGTTCTCTGGGTCTCAGAAATCACTTTAAACCCCCGCCCCCCACACTCACCCCACCAAGCTATCAGTGGTCCCTATAGGTGAACAGGAGTGCTGTTTGTTTTCTGTTGGTGGTTTTAATAGGCACGTGTTTTCTTTTTGCCAGACATTGTTTCTCTGTGTAGACCTGACTGTGTCCTGGAATTCCATTTTCTACAATTTATTTATTTATTTATTATGTATACAGTGTTCTGCCTGCATATATTACTGCACTCCAGAAGAGGGCACCAGATCTCATTATTGATGGTTATGAGCCACCACGTGGTTGCTGGGAATTGAACTCAGGACCTTTGGAACTTTGGCCAGTGCTCTGAACCTCTGAGCCATCTCTCTAGACTCCTACACCCGGCCTTTAATAGACACTCTTGACCATTCCCACCAAGGCACTACGTTTCTCTTTGCACTGAGTATAAAGCTCCTACTGTGTCCCCTCCTTTTCATTCCCAATGGTAAACTGGGTCAGCCCAGTCAGTTGGGCAGTTGCCGATACAATGATCTTGCCGAAGTCCCCAGTTAAAAGCTTGATGTGGTTGATACACGCTTGTGATATCAGAAGTGGCGGGGTGGAGGCAGGAGGATTAGGAGTTCAAGATCATCCTTAGCTACCTAGAGACCACCTGGGCTACGTCACACTATGTCTCAGAAACGACAAAGAGAAAGGAAAAGAAAGAGACGGCTCAGGTTAGATCTTCATCCTCAAGGCCGAAAGCCCTCAAGAAAGGTTTAAGTAGAGGGATGGCGATGGGGTCACCCAGCACTGTGAATGGCCATGGTTGTGCTTAATGCCATGGACTGGACACGGAAACAGCTCCTTGGAAAAGTTTGTGTTATCTGTATCTTAGTACAGAACAGTGCTCTGGAAAGACCGTCCACATTCGGTCCCAATCAATCTCCATTCACACAGCTTCTGACACCCTCGCCGTGAAAGGACTGTCTTATTGCACATTCCTCTCATACCCTCCCACTGTGGGTGCGTCCTCACCCCGTTCTCTGCGACAACGTCCCTGCAGGCTCCTGGGCACAGCTTGTACCTTTTCCTGGATGCTCACAGCCCTCTCGTTTCCCCTACATACCTAATACATCCGTACGCTGGTCTTCCAGCCACTCAGAGGCCGGTTCAGCGGTGGTCTGTGCCTCAAGCCTTCCTTTGGGTGTTGGAAACACTCCTTCCTGCCTCTGGGCCTCGGCTTCAGTTGTCTCTGAATTGCTATTCTTTCCGCGGAAGGTCCTCCAGGGACCGAGGCCATCCCCCATCTCTCGGTGTTCCCCTTGGCTTTCACCATGCTTTGCAGAGAGCAGTCCTGAAGTGGACGTTCATTGAAGGGCCAACGTGGAAGACAGAAAGGAGCCCCGTAGCTCACCTAGGATTCTTGGGGGTGCTTTGTACCACTGCTGACTCATACTGCCAGACCCCTGCGGGCTCACACAGATAGGCGACAGGCTTTGTACGCTCTGGTGTGACCCTTTACTCAGCTGGGTTTTAGAAATACTAGTTTTCCTGCTTTCTTCATTGAATTTGCCATCCAGTCCCAAATTGTGAGTCTTCAGTTAATTGTCAGACTGCCAGTTTTCCTGAGATTCCTGTTGCCACCTGTGACGAAGAGTTCTGCAGGTGTAATTCCACTGTCATTCCACAAGGTGGCAATAGCTTGCCATTTCGTAGTCCAAAGACTTGATTATCAAGAGTGATTACATGACTGTTTGTGTTCATACTCAGTTATCTGTGTGTGCAAACACATGTATAGTGTGAGTGTGTGTGTGTGTGTGTGTGTGTGTGTGTGTGTGTGTGTGTGTGTGTGTTATAGTGGGATAGAGATCAGGTCCGGAGTCTTATGTATATTAGGGAAGCATGCCTGTCTCTGAGCCTTCCTGCAGTCTCTGTCCGTGCTTGTATGCTGAATGAATTACTGCTGAGCAATGTTTCAGCTTACAATCACTGAAGAATTTTCTGTGGTTGTGATTCAGCTTTGCCCCGATCACAGAAAGCAGTTAGCATTATGACACCATGGCAACATCTCCCCCTTTGCTTTATGGTTTAAAATATGTTATGTGTGTGGGTATTTTGTCTGCATGGACATTTGTGCACCACATGTATGTAGTGCCTGCGGAGGCCAGAAGAGGGCATCAGATCCCCTAGAACTGGAGTTACAGATGGTTGTGAACCACCATGGGGTTCTGGGAATTGAACCCAGGTCCTTTAGGAGAGGGGCCAGTGCTCTTCACTGCTGACACATCTCTCCAGCTCCCTTCTCCCTTTTATTTTTTAGTAGGTTTTTTAAAATTTTTAAAATTATATATATAGTGTTAGTATATGGTTTAGTATGTATATGGATTAGTACATAGTTCTGCCTACCTGTTTGCCTACAGGCCAGAAGAGAGTGGTTGTTGGGAAATGAACTCAGGTCCTCTGGAAGAGCAGCTTAACCGCTGAGCCATCAGTCCAGCCCCATCTCCCTTTTAAAGACCAATCTTCATTGTGAATGATTTGTTTGAATTGATATTGGCCTCTGAGAAGGAAAGAAAGCCATTTTTACATTGGAGAAGATTAGCTGTTTTCTTCCAGCTAAAATTTTGTTTTAGCGTGTTTGTATGTTTGTGTATGTGTGTGGTGTGTGTGTGTGTGTGTGTGTAGTATGTGTGCTTCTGTGTATGTGTGTGTGTGCCTGTTTATGTGTATGTGATATGTGTGTGCCTCTATGTTTCCCTGTGTGTGTATGTGATGTGCTTGTGTGCGTATGCCTATGTGTGCCTCTGGGTGTGTATAGTGTGCTTGTGTGCCTTTAGACTTTACTCTGAACAGAGGTGTAGATGCCTAGAGGGAAGAAGGGTTTTGTGAACACTGGTAAGGACCAGACGCTGAGTAAAGGTTGTGTGGGACAGGCCTATAACGTTTAATCCAGATCAGAGACAGCCCAGCCAGATCTAGGAAGAGATCAATATTCCAGATTGATACTGGGCCAGTAGATGACTCCTCATCCAAGAATCTGTGCTTCTTTTATTTCTTTTAGATCAAAAGCAAGCATGGTAAATATAGTTAAGAAGGGGGAAAAAAAACCTTTGGTCTAAAGTAATATTGAAAAAATATTTTTATTAGTAAAGGAAGCTGTCCACCCACCAGCCACTTAGCTTCCTTTTGAAAAGAGCTGATATACGGTTACTTATGCATTACAGTCTACACATATCATTTACTCAGTACAGCTGGGCTTGTCGGTGCTAAAGCTGGTAAACTGGCCCAGCTCCCTTTTAGAGTACAACTAAAATTTCAAGAGGAAAAGTATTAGCTCCAACTGCCCCAGCAGGCTAAGTGTGGCCACGTGTCCAGTTGCAGGGACAGAATAACAAAGGACTAAGGCAGTCCATGTGACCATTTGGAGAAACGAATGGAGGCGGCTGATGACTCTAGATCCGACTTTGTTAGAATTAACATAAGTCTTTAAATTTAAATGTAAAAATTATTTTTAAAAGAAAAAATAAAGCCAGGCAGTGGTGGCGCACGCCTGTAATCCAAGCACTCAGGAGGCAGAGGCAGGTGGATCTCTGCGAGTTCGAGGCCAGCCTGATCTACAGAGCAAGATCCAGGACAGCCAAAGCTACACAGAGAAACCTTGTCTCCAAAA